>NW_026577974.1:5058474-6323093 GCF_029603195.1 Condylostylus longicornis
ACAAAAATCATAATTTAGTCATATTTAATTAAATCAATTATTAATTTATTAAATGTTTTTAATAATTTATGGAAGGATTCACTGATTTCATATACATATACGAATTTATGTTCAAAGAAATTAACATCAAAAATTTTAAAAAAATTAATTTAATCATCTAGCTTTAGTTATACGTGAAAGAAGCACTGAAAAAACAAAAATGGAAAAGGATGAAAAATTTTTTTTTCTATTTTTTTTTTTTTTGTTCGTATTTAATTGTTTTATGTCCTTCAGTTTAAATTATAATTCATATGTTCATTGAATTTTTTTTGTATAAGCACAATACGTTGTTATATACAGTAATGGTGATAAAATTATGAGTTGATTTTAACCCTTTCCGGGCAGAATTTTGATAATAAATATATTTAAACATTTGATTATCTGTAAATGCTTATAAATAAACAATATTATTTTCTCTTTTAAATTTTAGTTGGAATATCCAGGGTATGTATCTTCCAACTTAGTAGAATGTCTGTGATACTACTTATATTTTAGCGTTTTGCAACCACAATAATAGTTTTTTTCACTAGATCTTTATCAAATATAAACCCTTTCGTATGTCACACTGGAAGTGACAATACTAATTTACTCTACAACTCGTATGTCACACTGATGATAACATAACTAATTTCCTACTCTGCAATTCGAATGTTACACTGGAGAAGGCAATACTAATAAATATCTATAGACAATAGCACTAAATAACTGTAAAATTCATTTGCGTTATTCGAGATACAAGTTGATGAGAATAGTAAATAATAATCAAGTACAAAGGGTTAAAGTATACATCCAAAATACTTAAAAATATACCATCTGACATTATACATTACTTTTTAAAATAAAAATTATTACCATATTCAATCATATTCGATATTGAACCAATAAAAAATAACTTCCCTTATTGTGTGTAATCTGGTCGCAGTAATAGACCTTAAATATTTATATTAAATAAATAACCTTAAATATTTAGTATAAAAGAAAAATTATGGCAGATTAGTCTCCTGGCTATATAGTGAAACAACTGGCTTATAGAAACTGATATTATGAACGATAAGTCAGAATATTCCATTACTTATGACTTTTATCCAAAGCCCAAGATATAAAATGCGAGAATATTATTTGGTGCTGTTAATGAATTGGCTAATTTTCATTACAGTTGCAAAGCTTTGAAATTTTAGTTTAATTGCAATTCGAGAATTTACTGTAAAATTAATATTAATGAAACTATTTGATTTCTGCCTAAAAATATGCAATTTAATTGAAGTTTGAACTTTAAATAGAATAAAATTTTCAAAAGAATAAATTTTTTTAAATTTTTTTAAATTCCACTACTGTAAATACACTTATACATTGAAAGCACATACGAGTATATGATTTAAAAAAAAAACCATTATTGTAAAGTAGGTTAGACTAAAGTCAAAATAGGTCTTAAAACTGATTATTTTTTTTATTATTTTGCTTTTATAATATTCATGCTCCTATATGGTATACTCAGTTCTCGGTTATATCCTCTTCACGAACTGAAAAAAAAAGTAAAAAATTAAAAACAGAAAAATTAATTTTCATACCTTCGTCAAACCTTCCACACACTCTGGAATCTCAATTCCTTTTTCATACTCTTCATTCTCATTTTTCTTTTTTTTTTATATTATTTTCAGTTTTAATAATTTTTGACTCATGTTTACATAGATTGACGTTTGAAGAACAAAATAACTCAAAAACAGAGCACAAGAAGAAAAGCAAAAAAAAAAACTCATAATGAGCTCTTCTTCTTTTCGTTTCAGGTTTTTTGTTTTTTTTTTTTGCTACCTCCTTTTCTGTTTAAAAATGAGCGCAGATGTTAAAATGTAAAATGTTGTCGTTGTTTTTTTTTAGTTTTTGTTTTACTCATTCTGTAATATTTTTTCTATGTTATGTTGGAGTTGCATGTAGTAGCTACTCTATGGAAATGGTGCAGGTATTCTCGTATAGGAACATGCAATTTTAATTTTTAAATTCACTAAAAAAGTACCTTCTCCCTAAAAAATAAAATTATGAGAAGAAAAAATATTTTTAATTTAAAAAAGTAAATTTGTTTCGATAACCGTAAAAAAAAAATCTCGTTAAAATAGGCATACTTGATATGCAAAATTAAATAGGTAGAAAACTATAATAGTTTTCGAGTCACTGTGGGGGGCTTTGCTCTCATGGCGGCAGAGTTGCAGCCTTCCTGGCCTCACAAGTTGCTTGATTTCATCAGGAGAGTGGATTTCGAGGGTATGTGGTAGGGTATGTTCCGCAACAGGGTGAGGGGAGGGCACACAATAGACCGTTATACGTGGTCGCAGTACCCCGTTTGCACAAATCTACAATTCGTCAACTATGGGATACTCATTCGAAGAGCAAATCTTAATGGCGAGGCATAATTTTTTCAAAATATTTGCTTAATTTGTGTAGAAGATGTTAGTAATTTGTTAGTTATTATTCGGATCACGATATTAGCACTTTAGCACTGTTTATTTGGGAAAAAACTCGTTAAAATTTTTTAGAAATAAAAAACGTAAATCTATGCATAGAACTGTAATCAAAAAAACGAACCACACATTGTATCAACTAAGGTGCAGAGGTATAATGATATTGTTGTCGCCTTCTTCTCAGCATTACTTTGCACAGTTTTGAACACAGTTGGAATTTAATAACAACTAGGCAATCAAGAACATGCTTAAGAATGACAAATGATTTCTGTCACTATCAATTGAACAAGTTTTGAAGTTCGACAAGATTATTACTTTGAGTGAGGCCAACAAAATAAAACGTTCAGAAGCACTTCCTTAAATTCTATTTAGTTTATACTAAATTTTATAGTTTTATTAAAACTAGTATTAAATTTAGTACATTTTAAGTACATGTACTTTTAAATATTATAAAATTTTAAGGGTTCCTTAAGCGATAACTTATGATACTTTTAATTTCAATTGAACATAAATGTTTGAGCAGGGAAACCAAATAGCAATTTTCATTCCTTCTATTAATGAGGAGCAAATCTTTAAATTTATAATTTAAAAAGAATTTTATTCATTTCCTGCATGAAAGAATTTTTGATATATTTAAAATTTTACCTATATAAAATTAATATTTTATAATCTAAAAGATTGTACAGAAAGTTTCAAAAGTATTCACAGCAAATTTTTTACAATTAAAAGTTTTATAAGTTTGTGGTATGTGCGGTAAGTTTTATAAGTTTGTGGTAGTTTTATAAGTTTGTGATATGTTATTACTTGCAATCGTTTGAAAAGAATGACACTTTTGCCACTATTACGCATCGCTCAACGTTGGAGTTCGGTTACGAAAGTCCGGTTACACAAGGAGTAGAAACTAGTCCCCGGTTACAAGGGGTTGGAAATGTATATGGGCTGGCTGCAAGAACTGGTATAATTTGTTTTACAAATTTTTGCCATAATGTATTTTGTGAAAAGTGTAATTCCCAAATTCTCAGCCAAATTTCGGAATTCAACTTCGCAAATTGGGGAGAAAAGTCAAGAAAAATCTATTTCTTAGAATATATTTCCGAAAATTTTAACAAAAAATCACATATCGATATTTTCACCTCACATATCGATTTTTTCCTAACTCACTGTAATTGTTATAGTGACTTCTTATTACATATAAGAATTTTATTATCCTTACCTATTTTTACTGCTTAATATTAATGTACTTTCTTTGAATATAATATTCTCTTTCTTGATAAAGAGAAAAGTATCCTTGATAGAAAAATTGTTGGAAAAGTTTCGTTGACGTTTTAGTTATAAGTGGTGATCTGCATATACCAAATAAATAATGTGTACATTTAAAAGTAGATGGAGCACATATATAAAAATTCTTTTTCAAGTAGACAATCTTGTGTGTCTTCATATATGGTGTGTAAAAGAAGTGCTTGAATAACTTGTAGTATTTACTTAATAGCTACATTTATTTCACCCTTTCTTATATGCTATAAACCTTCTTACTGTTATACTGATTTTTGCTTATACCAACGTTTTGGGTATCGTCATTATGTTGTGTGTATTACAAAAAAAAATTGTATTGCTGTTCATGCATAAAAATATATTAAAAAATAAAATATTGAATTTGGTCAACTTTAGGATATTCATTTTGGGGAGAACACTAATTTTTAACTCAGCATATTGTACGTGTACATTTGAAAGATGGCTCTGTTAAGAGGACCTATGTAATAGCAGTGATTATTAGTAACTGTTAGCAATTGAAATAGCAGTAACTCAAAATTTTCAAAAATTTCGCTATTAGTATTTTTGAAAACGTATGGATCTCGAACGGATGATAATTGCACAATCAAGTACTTCGGAAGTTTTAGCATTCTGACAACTGTTAGCAGTACGAGTTGTGGTTTTTGTTACGTGTTCCTTACTTTTACTTGCACAATAGCCACAATTTTTAAATATTATGTAAAATTATTGACCTTTATATAAAAATCCGCCCATATACTAGATAAAAATTCCGCAACTGATATTTTCGAAAACGTTCCGATTATTGCGAAGAAAACGTTCGGAAAATAAATTTTTATTTTGAAAATTTATAAGAGCTTATTTAAAAACCCGTTTGGAAGATGAGTATTTATTGAAATTTTTCAGAGATTTTACTCGGAGAGCGAAAAGTAATTTATACCCTTCCAATAATTCACTTCGGGAATTTTTGTATTCTGGTAAACATACGGAAAATTCATTTTTTGTTGAAACGTTCGAAAAAGAAAGATTTGTGAAAATTTTATGAGAGTTGATCGGTTTGGAGAATAACTTTTATTGAAGTTTTTTTTTTAGAGCTTTAGTATTACAAACTCTTAGAAAAGTCCGTAATAACAATCGATTTTATTATACTTAGTGTATAAAATAATCATTTGGGTTATAAAAATTCCATATTCCATTTCCTTTTCTATGTATGTATGCATATATATATTTTATTAAAATATTTGTATTTTTCGTTCTTCAGGGTTTTATTATTTTCTATATACTTCTTAGTCACAAATGAATATTGCTGAAAGGAAAATAATAGAAGTCCAATTTTTGAATAAAATTTTATTCAAAAACTCACCCTTTTTTCTCATTCCCTATGTGCCTTTTTTTTTGAACTTAAAAGAAATCTAAAAAATACAATACAAATATAGGAATATATATATAGATTAAATATGAAATTATATATAGTAGGCTTATGTATGTATATATAGTAATATGTATAATACATAAATATCTACACATATGCTTGTAATCATCATCATATAAGCAATATAACCATGTATAACCTGGTGTATATCAATGTTTAATTGTATGTTTATAATATTGTGTCAATAATTTCTGTAACTGGGGATCTTTTGGTGTTTTAATTTTTTTTATTTTTCCCCTTTTATTTGTACAAAAATATTGTTTTGGGCGCCCTTTTTTCAATACATACATACACGTTTTCTCTTATACATATTTCGTAAAAATAAGTCTACCTATACCTATAAAACATAAAGGCAAAAGTTAAAGTGATGAAAAATCAACTATAAATCAAATGGAAAAGCAAAAGAATTTTATTTATAAAAAAAAATATATGTATGTATGTAAGTGTGTGTATACTTATTATAAATACGTTATCGATCGGAATTTTTGTTATACATAATTTTTTTTCCTCCTTAAATTACTTTAAATTGCAGGTGACTTTAAGTTGGAAAATAAGTCGTCTTTTTTTTGTATATTTGGCGCATATACAAGAAAAAAAAATATTCAGTACATACACTTAAGTTGAGTAAAAAAGCAGACGATTTTTATCAAAGTGAAGGTCCTTTTTATTTGAACATTTTTATGCTAATTTTATGAACTTGAGCGTAAAATATTTCTAAAAGTATGAGGAAAATTTCATAGCAAAAAATATATATACTAAGTGAACTATACTCAATATAGTTAAGAATGAATGAATATTGAACTGATTTAAAGGATAATTGAATGAAACTGCAATATAATAAAGACATTCTTATTGGTCATCATAATATAAAATTAGATTATATTGTTATATTCGAGTAGAAAATAATTTTATCTATATTTGAGTGAAAAAATCGTATCTACTTTTTTTTTTATTATTATGCACATTAAATTTTTTTTTTTTTGTAATTTTGCATAAAATTGTTAAATTGAATGAACAGCACACGTACGTCCTTACTTACTTACTTACTTGTTTGTATTATAAAGTCATTTAAATATAAGATTCTTAAGTGAAAGTCTTTCTTTTCAATAATGTATTTTTACATTTTAAAAGCATTAAGACATGAAAATTAATCGTAAAAAAAAGTAAGTATTCTAAGTATAAAACTGTATAACACTTAAGATTTTTAATATAAAAAGTTTATTGAATCAAGAATTGAATGTTAAAAAAGATAAAATGTACTTTTGAATAAGTTGTGGTGTCTGCATTTAATAATATACTATATGTTTATATAAGTGTTATATATAAATGTACTCGAGTATACTCAAGTTTGATAGGTTCATGTACTTCAACTCACAAAATGTAAAAATTATATGGATCAATATACAACATGTAACTGCAATGAATACTTATAATAGTTTAAATCAAGTTTAAATTATGAATTATTAATAAACTGTTATACAATATCAGATAAGAAGAGTATAAGTACATTAAAATCTTGTATTATGAGTAACGTTTTTTTTTTTTTTAAATTTTAAGAGTATTAAAAAGTAATTCAATGAAATATAGATGTCACATCACCGAGTCCATTGTTATACAAACTTATATAATATCGTTACTTCACTTAAGATATAATACTGGAACTATGATGGGTTTGAGGTTAAATTTACAAGCATCATCCAATATAGAAACCTCATGTTTAAGTCACAACTCTTTCTAATATTCTAGTTCATTGATTACATGTTGCTGGAGAGAAGGATGTATAACAGAATTCCGTGAAAATTATTTTATTCAATGTACTCAGTAATTTTTCACTATACCAAAGTTATAAGCCACATTTTAATTGAAAATTGTTTACAATTTTACAATGACTGTAAATTTTTCTGGAAATTTATAAAAGAATTAATGAGAACGATAATATTGTTTCGTGAAATTAATTGTTATACTTAAATTTTTGATTCACAAAATTCAATATTTTATTCAAATTGGTATGTGTGTATTTCAAATACAGTTCTGATTTGAAATCGAAATCTCTTGATACTATGATTACAATTAAATAAGAAATTTTCCAGGTATAGGTTCCAGAACCGTATATAAAGCTTCCATTCTTGTACAATTTCTATCTTATAGTAACAGCAAATTCGTCGTATGTAATGGTATCTTCTCCTGGGCAATCTTTCTTCTTCATATCTGCTGATCATTATTCTAATTATTATGCTATTATACCATCCAAATTTTTCAACAAAATATTCAAATTTATCAACAATGGTTGAGTAAATATACAGTTATAATATTAATAATCTAGCATAATAGCAAATAATCTAGCATAATAGCACAAATCTATAGCATAATTTGTATAAATTTAAAATATATTGTTCATATTATTAAAAAACTTTTAATAAATTTTAATGTTTCTTTTGTATAAAATACAAGAAAACTATTCTTATTTCATCATCATTCATAACACTTGTATACAAAATAATTTTAAATTTAAGTATGTATATGTATGTATAAGTATGTACTTATATAAATTCTTCAACTTATATAAAATGTCACCAATAATATACTTTTAGAAAGGGAAATATAATTTTACTTTTGATTTTAGAGTAAAAACTTTTATGAAATGAAAAGGAAAAACCATTAAGAAACATGAAAAAGTAACAACCACAAAAGTTTTATACTCTATATACTTATATTATGTAAATACAATCAAAAAGATCTGTAAAAATATATCATAGGTAAAAAATGATGTTAACAATAATGTTAGTAAAATATAAAGTAAAGAAAATATTTTATAGGGGAAGGGAATGAATATCGGGCAGAGGAAATAAACAGAACAAAATTAAGAGAAAAATCGAAATTTAAATATTAAAATTACTTGTATACACAATTTTGTATACATAGTATATTATAAAAGTGTATAACAAATAAGTTTCTTTTCAACTTGCCTAGTGAAATTAAAATACATATTATGTGCTTATGACGTATGTAAGTGCTTATATGACATAAACCCTATATAATATTACTATAATACATGAAAAGGTCCTGAAAAGGATGTAAATGGATTCACTGGCCAGTTTTTGTTTTCAGTGCATTACAATATTTCGTTGCTACAATATTCTTTATGAATAACTTTATTACAATTCTAAATTGCCTCAAATTAGAAAATGTTGAATTTCTGAATTGATCGGAGCTTCCAAAGTAATGTTTGATAAGGCATTTATCCTCATTATAAATGTATAGTATTGGAGTATGCATAATATTTTGTTCTTTTATATAACAGTATAACAGTATATTGAATGGAGCCAACTCGTGCATACTCATATGTAAATTCAAAATTTACTAAGACAATGTATAACAAATCAATGTACAAAAAATCTATTTGAAATGCAATATATCAGTGATTAGAAAGAACAATGGCGCAACTCAAAAAATATAGATTTTTATTAAAATATTGCAATATACTCTATTTTTAGTTTCGATAAGGTTGAGAAAAGTTTCTTATAATATAACTCACAGTAAGGAATAGAAATATATTGTTATTAATTCATAATTTCAGCCCTACCCCCCCCAAAATTTTATATATATTTTTTCGGCATTAAGTTAATTTATTTAAGTCTCGTATGTATGTATAACAGTTTGTGTATATTTTCAAAATAATTTTATTTCAATTTTCCTCCATTTATATATTCTTGTTTTATTCTCTTTATTTTACATAATTACATTTTAATATGTATATAACTTTAATATGTGTATAACATTATTACATTTAAACGATCCTTTGTCCGTGTGCATTAATATATTTATGTACATTTTATATTTTCAATATAAGCACCTTAGTATGTACATAAAATTTTATTTCTATTCTGTATTTATATATAAATGTTTTCTTCAACACATGTAAAAGAAAAGTTTTTATATAACAGTCATAATATGTATAACATTTAAGTATAATATGTACATTTTGAATTACATAATTTTTACATATTTACAAAAGTTCCTTTACTTTACGAATATTTAGGTAAAGGAAAAGTAAGTATAGTAAGTTTTTAACCTGTACGATTCTTTTTCTTTGCTTTTCTTTTAATTTTATTTTTTTGGTTTTGTTATATAAGCGATTGTTGTTATATAAAAGGTAAAAATTTGAATTACTTTTTTGTGTGTACCTATGCGTATGAAATATGTTGTTTACATACATATTTATGTATTTAGAGGCATCAAACTTTTGTATGTGTGTGCTTGTGTGTAAAAATATGAAATTATAAAATTATTAATAATGAAATTAAAAGTTATTTTTATTTAATTTAAATTTTTTGTTTGTTTCGAATAGTTTTAAAATTTTAGATACGCTTGTCGCTGAATTTTAATATGGTCATGTTTTAGCAATATTAAAAATATTTTTGTTATTTATTAACGAAAAAATATCCGATTTTGCTCGAAAGAAGCCATCCGAACGAATTTGTACATAATCTCATAATCGTAATTAGATTATGGTTTAGTAAATTGGTAGATTCCAAGAGAACCGAGCGAGGCAAGATAACTTATTCGCGACTTATTGTATTCTCCGTACGATCTCGTCTATAACAACCCTGTTCCAAGTATCAAATTGGAGATATCCGCAAGGGAATTAGATAGCAGTTCACGAACGCTCAGGAAACGCTGCCAAGAAAATTGCGATGTCGCATAATCAATATCGGGCAATCGCAAAAAATGTGCACGACGGTCTCGTCACTTTCCTCACAAAAGCTGCACAACTTTTTCGGCCAGGAAACTCGGTATTTATTTTACACCTTTCCGCGTCACCACCTTTCCTTTACATAACAAATCTTTATCAATTCCGAATTTTATTATACTAGGAAAAAAATTTTAAACTGTTATATATAATATTGAATAAAAAGTTGTTCATAAGTAGAGCACACAATATATCTACATTATAATTA
Source organism: Condylostylus longicornis (assembly GCF_029603195.1). NCBI lineage: Eukaryota > Metazoa > Arthropoda > Insecta > Diptera > Dolichopodidae > Condylostylus > Condylostylus longicornis. Next base: position 5,068,626 of record NW_026577974.1, read on the forward strand.
TCTAGTTCTAGTTAAAATAGAATATTCTAATAGGAGCAAAATTTTTATAATTAAAATTTATATACACCTATAGTGTAGTAAAAAAAGCATATCTTTAATGACATAGGAAGGAGTCATAATACTGAATAAAATTATGAAAATCTAAAATTATTTTGGTTGGTTACTTTGTTTCTTTTTATTCCTCTTGAATTATTTCTCTTGTTTCAATTTTCATATATTAAATACCTATATGAACACATGCATATGTTCAACAATACTCCTACCCTTTTTTATCCATTATACTTTATATGTCATACATGTATTAAAAAATTGTACCCTCGTCCGCCTCCTTCAATTATATTTATCTTACCGCGCTATCATTCGCCCTTTCTTAAATATAAACATTAACATTCAGCAGCTAGCTAGCTATGTGCAACGACATTAAAAAGATGGGTTTAACTTTATACTTTGCATACGTTTTTTTTTTCTCAAATTCGTTTTAGTATAAGGACTAAACAAAAAATAAAACCAGAAATAAAAGAAAATTTAGCATAGAAGTTGTAAGATAAAAAAAAAAGCAACAAAAAAATAAATAAATAAATATACAGTTGACATCTCTTAAATTTTTTATATGTTTTATGCTAAGATAACAATTTCAGAATAATAAACATAAATATGCGAATAAAAGATGGTAAAGGATAATAAAATGACGACGACGACAACAACATACAAAAATAACAACAACACAACAATAACGAAAAACAAAGAATTTCTGTGACTTCTGACAAAAAAAAAAATATAAATGTATGTAAGCATAATAATAACAGGGGCGATGACTGTTGCTATTTGTTTCATTATCATACATATAGAAAAATTCACGCAACAAGTTCTTATCATCAACATTCAACATACGTTCATATACACACGTATGTATGTCTACGCTTACGTGTATACGTCTGTAATATTGTAAAGAAGTTAAAACAAAAGTAGAAAAAAAAAAAACAAATAAACGTTAAATATTCTTTTTCTTAGTTGGTTTAACGTTGATATTTTGTAATTTTGCATTTAAAAAAAAAAGAAAACATCCTTTGGAATCACAAGATATAAAAAAAAAAACAAAATACCTAGTTAATATGGATGTGTGTACAGTGTATAATGTTTTAGATACACAAATAAATAAAATTATAAAAATATCTACACATATACAAATTTACATATTATACAATTTGACAATTTTACTGAAACCTTTTTATTCTAACCATTCAGCAAATATATTCAACATATTGCACGTTAGAGATTTGCCAAATGTATTTAAAATTACGGAACCCAGAACTACAGAATTCCCGTAAGACTAGCAGCACGTAAATACTGCGGAAAACTGTTAATCTTTCTTCGAAAGAGCATGTGTAGCCTCAGTCACATAAGATAAACGCGTTAGTCTAAGTCGCGTTAGTATAAGTAGTTTCATCTTACTCGTGAAGAAAACCCACGCAGGCTGTCCGCCAATAATCGAATTTATAATAGTCTCTGCGAAGAGTATCATTCGCATCTGCCTCCTACTTAAAATTAGTTCTCCTCCACAATAACCAATTTCAGTATAACAGTTCTGCTTATTTTCTTTCCGGTAGCTTCTTGCTGGAAAAGAACAATTTTGCCTAAATGAAAAGTTTTTTCGTAATATCTTGACAGATCACAAAAGAATTCAGATTCAATTAAACCCGATTTGTTTTGTGCTTAGAAACACCATCCGCTTCGCATTACTAAGTATGTCCGTGTGCGAAATGAAAGATAACTTGATTCTTTCTACACAGCTATACTAACGAATGCAAATACTATCACACTAACTTCGTCTTTGATAGCCGCCTGTTTTACCTTTTAAATAGATTTTTGTGAATAAAAAGCATTCAATATTTTTTGCGTGGAAGACAGTAGTGAGTATGTATATCCAGGGTTCTAAATAGCTTAAGGTGTTGACGGATACTGATCTGATGTTATCACCAGTTTTGGAAACATCTGTATACCACTCTAGCTCTGTCCGATTTGCCATATCTTAGTTCCATCTCTCTCCATAAAAATATAGCCCACAGTACGGCTTCCTAAAATTTCACCTGAAAAATTCTCCTCCCCGCGCATTCTTATGCACCCTACCATACGTTTCACGATAGCGAGATGCCTAGTCAATGATTTCTAATTTTATTTTTGAATTGAAATGAAAGGAAATGTTTTTAAATGTGATTGCTTAAGTAACTTGTTTCAGTGTTATTTTCTAATGACAAAACGAATATTCTTCTTTTGTTACTTATATATGGTAACTCTAACACTAATATACTTAGGTATCCCAAAGAGTATTACAATAAAATGTTGTGTATATGTGAAATTGTGATTCTTATATAGTGTAATAATACCTAAAATAATTCTTTTCTAACGACTAGAAAAAAATAAAAAAGAAAAAGAAGGAGAAGAGATATTGTAACAACTGATCTCGGATACTCATTTGAGCCCTTTTATGACACCATTATTCTAATATTCTTTTGTGTACTATTTATAAAAATGTGTACGTACCACCAGACACGGTTCTAATTATGAATGTGCATAGTAAAACTTCCTATTTTTTTATATCTGTTTTTTTTTTTAGCTTTTTAACTTTTCTTTTGTTTTGTGCTATTTTTTTTTTCTTATTTTTTAGCATAATATAGGGATGGTGTGTTGGTACCGTTGCCTTATTGCAAATTTTTTTTTTTGTTGAATGTACTTTGAATTAAACGTATATACACGAAGTATGTATATATGGTAATTTTTTTTGAGTGAATAATTGTATACTTGATTGCATTAGTTGACATCTCAAGTGACAATATGATTGAAAAATTTAACTTCTCATTCTCTAGAATTTTATGAGATAATAGAAAAATTTTCATGTACTTTAAGAAAAAAAAAAAAGAGTGGTTTATTATCTATTACGGAGAGGAAGGAGAAAATTTTCTCTAATGAGGAATTTGTTTTTTTCTTTTCGTTTACGTTATAGTTAGTGAATTACACTGTTGTATAGTTCATTGTACCGTATATGCTTATTGTGTTGTGGGTAAGCTCGATTTATTGAATTTTGAAGAATTTTTTTTCTACAATGTGTACGTCTACGGTTATGTCATTTCGTCTACCATACTGTCATATAGTGTTCCTTTCGTATAATTGACAATGTGAAAGCCAACCTTAAACATCTTTTTCTATTTAAACATCTTTGAGCACACAAAAAAAAATAACTCTCCACCGTCGGGATATTCAAAAGAATCTTAAATGAAATTTTGTATTATTAGAATTTCCGACGTGTTAAACCCGAAATGACTGGGTTCTAATGCTAGTATAATGTACTCTTTTTGAGTTTCTATATGCAATGTACGATATCTTCATCAATTTAAAGCAGCACAAAATTTTATTATTAGAATGCAAATGTACAATAATTTTTTTTAACAAAGCAAGCACTCTACCGCGGAATTGGAATTAATTTGTAAAAAAAATATTTATAAATTAAGTACCCCTTTAATATAAAAATAGCTAAGTTTCAATAGCTACTAACTATGGTAATTTATTTTATAAAATTTAAAATTTCAGTATTGTTAATGCTATTTTTCACTAACAACTTTTATGCAAACCATAATATTCAAGCTGATTATTCTCTAATATGAGAAAATTTTATTCCCTAATGATGGTATTGATTTTTTTCTCTCTCTCTAACGTTTTTTTTTCTTATTATTTTCTTTTTTTTTTTAATTCATATTAAAATTTCAAGTTCACTAACCCGATTTTTTTTCCTAAATAGCAGAAAAAAAAACAGCAATATGAAAAGAGAGAAAATTTTTTAAATAAAAAAAAAAATTTTTTTCAACTATAGTGTTATACAAATTCATGAATATTGTGTGTATAACTATATTTTTGTTTATATATGTAAATGGAGGAGTTTTATATTAAATAAAGGAAATCAAAAAAAAAGAGGATCCAATAAATAGTTAAAAAGTGTATATTGGTTTGCTTATTAAAAATAGAAAAGTTGGAAGATATGAGCAATAATACCCTCATTTAGTGTACTTATATAATGCATACTTATGGGATATAAATGAATTTGAATAAAATGTAAAGATATGAAATACATGTATGTATATGTATATGTTTACAGTTTCACAAGAAAAAAAAATATTTATTTAAATATTCATTTATATTATTAAAATAGGTAAAGTTTTTTTTAATAAGTAAATTAATCTGAAATTGATTAGTAAAATTATTATTTAGATAGATTCCTGTATAGAACTTGGGGCTTAGATACTTGTTGGTCAAGGAGTAATGAAAGCAAAACGAAATATTAGTGCTAATTGTTGCTAAGCAGCCAATCAAGTGATTATTGTCATTGGTGACTGGCCAAATGCTCATAACTATAAATTATACCAGGAGGCAGGAGAAGTTATCTGGTAACCTTTTTCAAGAATCTATTCAAGGATCAATTAAAATAGCTAAGGCTCAATTTTTTCTACTGCTATGACTGAATTTCGTCTGTAAATTAGCGTTATGTAAAAATACGGCAAATGCACGTACCTTACACAAAGTAATTACCCATAATTTTACCCTCAATTAATCGATTTTTTTAAGTTTGAATAACGAATTTCCTTGTTGCTTCGAGCTGCTAAACAAGCACTGAGATATAGCGAAAAGAGGGGCTGACAAGGCTTAACAGAATACGTCCAATTATATTTAAAAAGTGAGTGAATATTATTGAGTAATTTTTACTTTACATTAAAATGTATATGACAATCGGTAAATACAAGATAGACAAACTCCCTGTATATACAAGTAAATGAATATTATATTTTGCCAAAATTATCAGCTTGAATTTGGTAATACGAAATTAGTATTCTTTTTTTTTTGCTTTTAAGAAACTCTTTAGTTGTGCTTTCATTTATTTTTTCATTTATTCTGCTATTTAACAAAAATTACACTCATTTATCTATCCATACTTAAGAAACAAAATTACAATAAAACGCTAGGCAACATTTTTTTATAAGAAATTTTTCTATTTTGATTTTGTATATGAAATCGAATCTAAAATAAAATAAAAGAGAAAAAATAAAACAGTAGAAAATCAAACGGAGATAGTAATAATAAAGACACCCTGAGTTGTCGTACATACCATGGTTATAAATGTATAAGTATATGTTCATATATACAATGTAAATATATATTGACACAAACCATATACAATATAACATTATAATGAATGGAAAGAAAACATTCATATACACACACATACACATGCATTTTTAAGTAATTGTACAATTCATATATACATTTACGCCCCGAAGCTTTGGGGTAGAAAACATTTTTTTGAATCACAACAGACAAACATCATATGCTTCTGTCCCATAAAAAATGAACATATTTTTTTTTATTCATTATTATGTTCCGTTATGTTTAAGTCTTTTATATTTATTTTTTGAATTTTATTTCATACATACATACATATTCACATACATTTATTATTATTTTTTGTTTTTTTTTTTTATTAACGTGTTTTTTTTTTTTTTTTGGTAGAAGAAAATATAGTAGATTATTGTTTATTTGTCAATAATATGCTTATTTATTTAAAATTTTAGTTCGTCTCAGAATTAATGAAGAATTTGGATTAAACTAATTATTAAGGGAAATTGTGAGTAAAATTTGGTTTTTTGTGGGAAATGTGAGAAATTTTGAGTAAAATAATGTAACAATTTTCAACGCATTTGTGGTAGAATTTGGAATAAAGAATTTGGATTAAATTAATGATTAGGGAAATTGTGAGTAAAATTTGGTTGTTTGTGGAAAATGTGAGAAATGTTGAGTAAAATAATGTAACAGATTTCAACGCAGTTGTGGTAACAAATTTAACAAATTTTTTAATCCCAGAAATAGTTCGGAGAGAAATTTATTCTTCATTATAGAGGGCGTCATAATACTGTTATTTATGTGCTCTCTCTCAATCGTTACATGGTCTTACTAAAAACTTCTTCTATATTTGACTCAATTAGCACTCAAAGTTTTTTTTAACATAAGTTATTTTAAAAAATTAGTAATATTGTATTTACTAAATTATTTTCACAAATGAGTGAAATCATATTCTATTGTATATTGAGTGAAATTAACAGAGTGAATAAAAACGCTTTGTATTGAGATAATTACAATTTTATTAGCTCATTTCCGTTTTTCTGAGGGCAGCCTCTCACTCTATAGTACTACCTATAATGAAGCCCATTTTAATTTATAAATTTTAAATTTGAGCAAATATTCGAAAAAACCGGTTTTTTTTTGAGCAACTCTTATAACGTTCCCAATTTTTGTGTGTTCCAAATATATAACACATACATGCATTATACATATTGTTAAAATGTTATGAATAATTTTTTTTTTTCGCTTTTTTTTTATTGTCATTTATTTTAATAACTGAAATTCATTTTGAAAATATTTTAATGGTTTGTTGGTTTTGTTGCGGGGTTGCTTTATGAATTCCGATACTTTATTTTTTTTCTCATTTTTTATTTTTTGGTACACAAAAGCGATTCATTTTTTATTGAGTAAAAAAAAGAAAAATACAGAAGAGAAAAAAAACAAAATATGAGCGAAATAAAGAGGAAAATAAGAACAAGCCGCATTATATTTCAGCTAGGGATTACATACTTTAAAAATAAAAAATAAAAATTATTATAAATTCACATACAAATATATGTATATATAAATTATACATATATATAAATTATGAATAAGTAATATAAATATGAATTTACATACATTTTATGTACTAAAGCTTAAAAATTATATTGTGTACTCAATATATGTACATAACAAAAAGAAAATTTACATTCTTATTATACATAAAATGTATATATGTATATGTTTATGTAAATTTCAAGAAAGGAAAATAAAATAAGCAAATTGAAGTTTTAGGGGTGCTATTTTTTTTTTTTTTATAATTTTGTACAGCGAACATACGAACACATAGATTTACATAGCTTATTCTTTATTTAATTCTATTTTATAGAATTAATTTTTTTATACAATAATGGAACACAATAATAATAATCATAATAACATAAGAATAAAAAAAATATATAACAATAGCAGTCGAGAAGGAGAACAAATTTTTTGTCTATACCATAAAAAATAAAAAGCAGAAAATAATGGTAATTTAGTATGAAATGACTGCAGTATACTTACAGGTATAAGCAATTAAAAAATTTTATATAAAATTTACATAACATAAATATTATACATATAACATAAATTTATATACAGGATGATCCAGTTTTTGTGTAAACCCGCTCGAAATACAAATAAAGGTTTGAGTCTTTCATTTTTCTTTAGTGTAGTCATAATTTTTTGAGTAGGAATCGAAAAAAATTATTTACATAATTTGTTACTTTGCCTACGAAACGGAACACGTTCTATGAAGTTTATGTATGACAATGTTGTAGACGATGATCGAAAAAAACAAGGAAAAACAAAAATAGCGGGATTTTTTGAGATAATTATCGTTTTGTGAAAAATTTTCAGATTTTTAACCCAAAATTCTGTGTTTGAAAGACTCGAAAATGATAAATCTAAAACTATCGGCCAGCATATCGTTATGTAGGCCAATTGAAAATTTGTTTCAAAACCAATTGAGAAAAAAGCTTCTGAACAAATCATTGTTGTAGATCCAGCAGCTTCGAGGCTACAATAGATACTCGTGAGATAGAATTTTTTCAATCCAAATTTTTTAAACCCTCCAAACTACCCGACGGTTTGTTTCCAAAAAAAACTCCAAAGAATCAGTCCCCGAATGCGTTTACACCAGAACCAGCTCACCCTGTTTATGTATATATATATGTATATATATGAATTTTCATGATCAAAAGCATAAAAAACAAAAACCATATAAAAGAATGAAAATGATGTGTTGAAAAATTAAAAATTTGCTTTAATAAGAAAATTTTATAATACACATAAACAAAATACGCTCACTCATAAAAAATATTATATAACAAAAATTTTATATATACATAGCTATACGAGAAAATTATCCTTATATTTTCAAAAAGAATTCAAAGAAATTAAATAAAAATTAATTAAGGATCATCATTTAAATGGATGGTACAGCATCATTTTATATAAAAATATTTCATCTTCTATTTTATATAAAATTCTTTTGAATCTCCTCTTTCTTTCTCACATTTTTCTATTCATAGTTTGTTTGTTATTATTGAAAAAGAAATCAGACACTTAAATTAAATTAAAAAGAAATGAACTAAAACACAATTATACTAAGTTTCTTAACTTTTAATGAAATATTCTTATAATATAATAAATAAAAACAAAAGGAAAAAGGCACATGCCCCTTGATATATGTAATTCCCCATAAGGTATGCAATTTTCTATGAAATATGCAAAATTGAATATCTTCTTTTGATTTAGAATAAAAATGTGAAGTGGAATAACGAATTTAAAACTAGAGTGCATTGATAAATGTTGTAAATTATGATAACGGTAATAAAAAAATAACGTTAACCTAAACTGTGCATGATGCGAGAGAAGATTATACAATGAGAAATGATTCCTAATGTCAAAAAAGTTTCAAAAAAGATGGGATGTATTTCATTAGCGCTATTTCTATTCATTATCCTATACTTTTTAGTAGTAAGGCAGTCGAGACTCGTCATTTCTGGAACATCTCGTCAAAATGTTGTAGAATAATAAAAATTTCAGGTGGAGGAAGGCTAAAGTGGTATTGTTAGCCTTCATAGTAGACCATACTAGGCTGAATTTCTATATGTGCAACTTTGCATTAAATACGAATCATTTACTATCTGCTATTGAGCCGCATTGGGAAGGAAGAATACTGGCGCCCGAGCAGGGATACACGTTGGAACCTCAGCATAGATATACACTGCTGCTTTCCGGCTAAAAGTGCTCCATTAATAGTGTGAATTTTGCAAAAATTTCATCAGCGGTAGAATGTTACACCAACCCTTTTGGAGGTAGGGATTTGGTCTAGAGACGATACATACTAAGTTGAAAGCGAAATGGATTAAAGAACGTTCTATTATTATAGAACGTTCTAAAATTTATATTTTAGGGTTAAGAACATTTAGTGCAATAATTTTTTTCAAAATTTAATTAAGCTAGATATAATTTGCTATGGCTCTGTAGTACAACATTATGTACAATATATTTTAACTTCAAAAAAAACCTAAGGCAAATTTACGAAAATAAGAAAGGTATAATGAAGTTGTATGAAAAAGTTACAAAATTATTTTTCATCAACAAAAAAAAAAAAATATTAAAATTTTTATAAAAAAATATCCTGTCAATTAAATTTTGTAATACAATTTTTTTTTTTTTATTTTGATTATGTCAAAAACAGTGATATAACCTTTTTTTAAATAATTTTTTAAAAAAATAATAATTTTCATGGAAATTAAATAATAAAATTTGTGTGTTTATGCCTTTTTTTCTTTCCTTTCTTAATTTTAAATTTGCCTCCCAAACACGATTTTTTTTTTGTTTTTTTTTTTTTGTTATACACGGGTGAATTAGTTATAAATAAATTATTATTTAGATTTACTTGAAGGATATGATAAATTTTTAAATAATTTTGTTATATTTGTTTTGGTTAAAAAGAGAAGAAGGCTTGTGTTTTGATGCCTTCAAATGTGGTGTTAGTTACAATGTGCTGGCATTCTATTTTACGGCAGTAGTCGGTATGAAATCAGTGTTGACAGTGAGTACGAATTAGTGTTACTTAAATTGTTGATTAAAATGAGATTGAGTGCAGTATATTTATTTTATATGTGCGGAGTATAAGGAGAGAATACCCTAATATACCCAGGAGTATGAATTGACTTGAACAAAGGGAGCCACTGATAACGACATTGGATGGAAAGAATTGCGTTCCAGGGCTTCGACACCTCAAAGACTGCAACTACCGATGAAATATTTTTACTGAAAAAACAAGGGTAGGAGCTGAAATAGGATCAGTGCAGAAATACAACAATCAACTACCAATTGACAAATTAATCCAGAAAATAAACTATTAAAGTCATTTATTAATCAAAATTTTTACTGCTTTTGACCTGACGAATCCTTAGTTTACTCTTTTACACCAACTCTTTTTCGTGTTTCGAATGTAATTGTCAACACTATAAATAATGGTGCTGTTTATCTATTTCTCAAATTTCTGCTGTAAATTTAATTTCAATTTCCTTTTATGGCTATTATGAATTCTTCCGCACTTTGACTACTGAAAGTGGTTGAACTTTAGCTATCGTTGAGTAATTCTATAAAAGTAATATGATAATTATCTTTTTGATCCTCTCTCTGATTTTAGAAATTAAATTGAGTATACTTGAAGGTCATGAATTCCATGATAGTTTTGTTAAATAATTTTGTTTTGAACCTTTTAGTCTCAAGTATTTTGATTGTTTAAATTAGCAATAATTTGGCTTAATTAAATCATTCATTGTTCATAGTTTCCAATTCGTTTTTTTTTGAATAATTAAAAAATTTAATTAGAAAAACATCAGAAACATTTTAAAATTTTCATTTTTTTTTTCTCATTTGAAATTTACATTAAAAAAAAAGAGTTTGAAATAAAAAAAAATTAATTAAAAAGTGAAATAATTTTGAATTACGAAATGAATTTCATATTAGTGATTCTTTGATATCATTCGGGGGGAATAAAAAATACAAACCTAAAAAAAAAAAAAATTACAAAATTGTTAAAAAAAAATTTTAATTAAAAGAAAATTATTAAAAAAAATATTCTGGCACTTCTGAGCTATTCAAAATGCTCTTCTACTTCAAAAAAAAAAAAATTATAAAAGGAAGCAATGGATTTTCTATGTTATTATTATTGTTGTATTCTTTCACTAAATGACCCAGATTTTGACATTTCCTTTAAACTAGCAATAAAAAAAATTTGTTCTTTTTTAACAATTTCCTGGTTTAAGAGTTATTTTTTTTTTTAGCTTTGAAAAAGAAAATGTCACATCAAACTTAAAAATATTTTCTCGTTGACTATCAAAAGATGAGGACATAAAAGCAATCAGATCGGTGGAATGTAACATTGAAATTAATTATAAGACCGGATTTTTAAGTATAACCAACACCTTTATAGCCTAAAAATATAACGGAATCTCAAAACGGAAAGCTTAGTATTGTAATTAACTTAATAGTACTACTTTAAGATAGAAAATAAGAATAAGACCTTGCAATTACTTGATTAGAATTTCTTCTAGTTATAATTACTAATTATTTTTAATTTTAGGAGTACAATAATAAAATTATCTATCCAAAAGATGTAAAATTCAATCACATTTTCTCCACCAACATATTTAAAAGTAAGAGGTTTCTTAATATTCTCAAGCGGTTTCTGATTTATTTGTAATCTCTCTTAATTACACTAGAAGATTTTAGTTTACTAACATAATTTTTCTGTGGTAACTATCATCCAAATAAATTTGAAGTTCAAAACTATTCTGGCCATACACTGTTATATCTGTGACTCATGTTTGTTGCTCTTAACTTTGATAATATTTATTCTGTTTTGTCTTTCGTGGTATAAAATTCAATATACGAGCAGAAGGTTTGTGGCGTTGTTCACGTATTGTTTGAAATTATGTTAAAATGAAACGAAAAATTATTTTCTAAATGTTCCAAAAGAAATGCTTTTATTAAAATTATTAAAATACTCGTACTTGATTTAATTAAATTACCGAGTAGTTTTCATATATAAAGTCTTCTTTGATTATAAAGATTTTAAGAATTGAAAAAATTGAATTTTTTATCATAATTCCAAAAATGTATTTTACATAGCTAACAATTACATGGAATATAAGAATTATGATAAACCTTGGAAAAACTTTTTTATTAAATCTTAAGGGTTTTCCGAAAATAATAAGTTAAATTTTAAAATTTAATTCTAAGAACGACCATAATAATAGCTGATTAATTTGAATAAATGATCTGGTTTTAAAATATACTTATCATATAAGAATGAAGTTCCAATGAATTTCAATTGAATAGCTAGAATGTACAAGAAATTGGAAAATAAAAGTTTTAGAAAAATTTTTTCATTTAATGTTATTGTTTATTGTTGAAGAGCATACGCAAAACGGAGGGTGAAATCTGCCGTCTCTGATTGAAAGAGATTGAATTAAGATGGTAATTCGTTTACGACTAGGATGTCTCGGGACGAGTTTTGTGACTCTGATGGAAGTCTCGCTCCTCGGGGTAGCGGTGATCCTGTAATTTGTCAGGGGAATAGATATAGTGCTAATGTAGGTGGGTATGAGAATCACAAAACGTGAGAAGAGCCTAGACCTTTGATACACTCAAAAATTACCCTGTTTTAAATAAGTTAGCCTATAACCTATGTAACAGTGGTTTTATAAAAGCAAGTGAGGTTAAGCTCCAACATAGTTTGATTGAGTAATCAATTGATGAAGTATCATCAATAAGACACACAGATTTGCGAAATTATAATGAAAATCACTTATAATTGAATTCTTCCTACATAAATTATCTCTAACAACATGCATTTTCTGCCGTATTGCCATATGAAGCTCCTCTTATTGCGGTATGAAATATTTAAAGTACATTTAATCCAAAACATTATAAATTTTCTCTATAATTTATGGAACAATGTATGCAGTGTAATTAATTATTTTATAAGATCTTTATAAAATACAAAAAAATAAATTAAAAATTCCAAATAATTCATTTTATGTATTATATGCTAATGACTTAATTACCGATAATTCGACGACACATATTGTATACAATTTGATTTTATATCTTTTCTTTCACTTATATCTGCACTGATTTTGTAAATGATTAAAATGAACTTAACTGATTTGGTTCGAGATTATTGTTGTATATAGAAGAATAATAGCTAAATATAATTTTAAAAATGGAATCCTTAACAAAAGATAAGTGAAGTATGACTTAATTAACTTAATTATTTTTAATTCCTTTTGATCCCTTAACAATATAGAGAAGTATGCGCAAGGAATTATGGGTACATTGATCTTTATTAAGAGAATTTTCTAAAAAAAAAAAAAAAAAAATAATTTTTCTCTATACTTTTTATTGTTATATTGTGTTCTATACTATTCAACAACATTGTGATCAATTATAAATTTTACAATGAAAATAATTCTCTTATATTATAAATTTGTACATATAAATAACAAAATAATTTCTTAATAATACGAGTAATGTAGAAGATTTGGTATAAAAATATATATTGAGAATAGAACAGACAGGATGAATAATTCTTAAATGGAAATACCCATAAACTTATGATAATTCATCTTTTCTGTCACATTGTATAATTCTTTTCGTATATATATTCATATGTGTAGCTGATATGTGTAGGTATTTTACTAATAATAACATTTTGTATCATCATCATATTGTCTTCATCTCTTTTTTTTTTTTCTCTCAATTTCCTCTCTGCTCCCCCACCCTTTTTTCTTTTATATTGAAAAATATTATTATTATGTTATTATACGTGTGGTTTTTATTTTTCAATAATTTAATTTTTCTATACTCCATTATGGATCAATTTCCTTTTTACCAAAAAAAAAAAAAAAAAAATAAAAACAAAGTATAAATATTAAGTATTAACACTTCAGGCAGCCTTTACTTCTACATACTTTATAAATTTATATTATAATTGTAAATGTATTTGTATGTCGAATTGTGGTGCTATATGCTATATGTACTTTTGATCCACTTGTGAAGTCAAAACAATTTTATTTCTAAATGTATACTTATTGTTATTTTATTAACCGAGTGCTTCGCATGCATTAATAATTACAGTTTTATTGTAAGAGTGTAATATTTCGATTAAAGACGGCAGACTTTTGATGCATACAAGTCATGCGAATTTATCAGCCTACAAGTGCTAATAAATACGGGTAAGTTGCAGTGCATTATTGATCGAATCAAATTCCCTATCACCCCAGCTCTCTGCAGAATAAAATTAAGTTAGGAAAGCACTCCCATTAATGACTTGCAACGAACGAAGAACGAGAGATACTTCGTGCTACGTTCTCGCATTTATTATGAGATAACAGTAATCAATTGGAAATTAGTGAAATATTATTTAAAGGGCAGACTTAAGACACTTTCATTATATTGGCCGAATCATTACATTGGTCATGACTTAAATTATAAATAATAACACTTCAATGCAATTAAATGGGTACGCACGGAATTAAGCAACAACTTCAAAGCAACATTTCAAAATTGTGTTATTTTCTTATTTTGAATCTACTGTCTGTCAACATATGTGACATGGCACAACATTTATGTTGTTTTTTTGTACACAATTTTGGATGAGTCAAATTTTGTTGCGTTGCTTTGCACTTTGATTACGTTTGACTTACCGTAATTAGGCAAAATTTTGGCAATTGTCAAATTTTGAAGCGAACTTTTACACCCCCAATTGCTTTAAAGTGTTATTGCCATGAAAAATTTTTGGCAGAACTTTATTCTTCGGTACAGTGATAGTTTTTCGGATATCACTTTGTATGTACACACCATGTATGTACAATATGCACCATGTATACATATGTAAATGCGGCATAAATTGAGTTCGTTTTCTTTTAAAAATTTGTGCCCGTTCAGTCATCATCGCCTATATCGAAATATTTTTTTGTTTTTTTTTATTTTTTTTTACATATTATAATTTTATAGTGTTGATAATTTTCGCGTTATTATTAATAAAAAACGATAAATTGCTTATGCCTTTAAAGCATGTCTTATTCTTCTCGTATCTCTGAAAACATTCATTCCCCATTTTTTGTTTGAATTTTAGGTTTTTGTGTTTTTTTCTTTTTTTTTTGAACGAAATCGTACATTAATACAATAAAAGTAAAAAAAAATATGCTCCTACAAAAGAATCAACAAAATTATTTTATTATTACACAAAATATTGTATGTGGTCACATTCAAGAAATTTGTTATTTTTTTCATTACAAATCTGATTCTTTTAATACATTTTGAGAGGTTTCAGTCTTTTGTGAGCATAAATTCGATTTGGTTATAAGAATCGTTTAAAAATTCAATTATAATAGATTTAGAGAACTTTCACTTCATTAATTGTATTGTTTCCACGGAATTATATTATTACTGACCCTATTATTCGGTATGATCTTAGAAGTTTTCCAATTTTTCCGATAGAATGATTCGTTGAGTTACTTACTCTGTGACAGATACTCACTCATTCTTTACTCTTTATACCCGTCCAGTTAGCATAATAAGTAGTAAAGTCATATAGTAGAAGATATGGCTTTTCAAATTTACACAGGTCTTTCTTAAACCTGCAAAATATTTGCATTTAATGATTTTAGTTTTGGTAATTCTACTTAAGTTCCTTATTACGAAACTCAGTGGATGTCAACAACCTCAAATTCATCATTTCCGATATTTTTCTTTTGCAAATATAATTTTCAAGAAATTTTCAAATTTTGTATTCGTTGTGGTTACTACTTCTTCAGAAACTCTATTGCCAATTAAGTATTTGCATTTAGTTCACCCATAAACACTCAAATAAAAGGAATCGCTTCTTTGACCGCTCCATTTAGGATTGTCCTAAATTATAAGTTGTTATTTAACAACGTTATACTTTTCTCTTTCAATATTTTTGTTATACAATACATTTTGCGAATAATATGAAATTGAACCTTTCTGAACCACTTGTTTTAATATTGTGTGCTGATTTGAGGAGCTAAATGATAAAGAGAAAAACAAAAAAAAAACATACAGATTTAATCAGATAAGTAATTTTTGATTTAGAAACATCTAATTGCCATTTCTTACATAATGAAAAGTTTTGTATAATATTATTTTTTTCATTTCTTTTAAATTTTATTCGCTTATTTTCCATTCTTGATGTTCTTTCAAACAAAAGAAGAATTTTTTGCTTCCATTTAGCATGTATGTTGTTTGCGTGTGTGTTGCATGTATTGTATAACAAAGTGAATGATGATTTTCTACGAAGTAATAAATTACTTCTTGAATTAAGTTCTGACTTAAGAGTTACTAAAAAAAATATGTTGAAGTGTTGTACAGTGAAAAGTTTATCGGCTCCATTTATTTAAGTATGTTATTCGAAAAGAAAAATTTTTTTTTCTTATCTTAGATCTTTCTCGACCTCAGTTTGCTGTTATACAATTCTTATATATTTTTGCTAATATGAACTTATAACTTAACTAAATGGTATAATTTATTACGAATTGAATTGCAAAATCGAAATAAACAAAAAAAAATGAAATTTATTTTTTCTTGGCTGTTGAATTTTATTATTGAATCGATTTGCATTTTTGAAATAAAATATGCCAATAAAGGGTTTTAAATTCAAAGTTTTTTTTGTGTAGTAATAAAAGAGAAAAAAAAAAATAAATAAAAGCAATCATTTAGTAGCTTGTTTGGGTTTGAATTTCTCCTTTTTTTCATAATTTGATTATAGCAAATTATTAAAAAATTGACTGAAATACAGATTTCATACAGTTCTGAATCGCAGTCGGTCATCTTTGTTTTTGTCAATTTGGGGAATTTTTCTGATCCAAAACTCGTTATGACTTGGAATCAAAATCAGGTCAATTTCGAACGATGCATTGTCTATCTCGTTAAGAAATGATTTGCAATTCCGGACTATAATAGAATTAGTCGTCTCCGCTTCCAACCCCTTTATCCCTGCTTAACTTTCTGTGAAAATACTAATACACTTAAATAATATCACGTTGACCGCCAGTCATTTCAAAAACCTCGTTTATTACTATCACCGCCGCCTGAAAGACCTCGGTCTGGAAGACGAAAAGAGATCTCCACAAGCGCTTCTTTGGAATAGACTCCTCTTCGAAACCTATCATTCGGTTAGATAGAAGTGGTTAGCCGATATGTTGCCTTCATCCCTCTATATTTGCCTTGGTAGGTATGAAGTGCCAAAGTCCTTTGTAAATGAAAGCACATGAAAGATATAGTCAACACTCTGCGGCACATGTTCAGTACATAGAATCACCGAACCACTATAAATATTCATTGAAAATGCTCTTACCTCAAACACCTTCAATTTTATTCTAACTTGA
This sequence comes from Condylostylus longicornis, assembly GCF_029603195.1. Classification (NCBI taxonomy): domain Eukaryota; kingdom Metazoa; phylum Arthropoda; class Insecta; order Diptera; family Dolichopodidae; genus Condylostylus; species Condylostylus longicornis. The sequence continues at coordinate 5,085,752 of NW_026577974.1, forward strand.
AAAAATATTCTGCATAAAATTTGTTTTTTTAGAATGCAATCTGAAATTAGAAAAAGCGGAAAATGAGTCCAAAACAAGATGAATTTTATTAAAACAAGAAATTACTCAATGTACATGAATATAAAAAAGCAATAAAAATAGCAATGAAATGATTCTGGTTGAAAATTATGTTAGCAGTTTTGCATAAACAAATCGTTAATGATTTTTAATAAACAGATAAAAATCAAATAACAATACAAAATAAAAACAAAAATAAAAAACAAAGTAAAAAACATGAAATAGGCGTTGTTAAATGAAAATTCCATAGTTAAGCAGCATCAGACTGTCTTCATTTTATTTTTAAAATTGAAATTAAAATTAAAATTTTGATTGCGTATAAAATTTCATAATCATTGGTAGCGATTCCACTATACACATAAACATTGTATACAACAACTAATTATCTGGTGGCAAGTAGCAAAAATGAAAAAGAGCAGAAAAAGAAATGTGGAAAGGATTCGTTAAAGTAATTAAATGATTTTGTTTTGTTAATATTAATTAATCTTCTTTTATGTATGTATTCAAATAATGTTTTTGTTAATAAATGATTCGTTTATGAAAATCCTGCTCCGAATTATTATTGTTTTTAAATTCATATTCATTGATAATAGTTGGAATTTCGTGAGTCAGGTGGCGTTATCTTTGACAGTTTTATATTTGTTTTGTAGAGTAATTTACTTTTTATTGGATCGATTAATTCAATTAGATTTTGGTTAAAAATTTATTTGAACTAAGGTGGCTCCATTAATTTGGAATGAAAAATGAACGGGAATTATGGTGGATCCGTGAATTTCTTCAACGAAATTTGAGCAAGAATATATTGTAAAATGATGCCTTCTATTGGCCAAGTATTAAATGGCAGTATCTTTTTACTATTAGCGGCTTAATTTACTCACTATACCACAATTCTGAGAGAGAAAATATATTATATGTCATTTGTTTTGGTAGATGACAAGTTCAGTATATGCTAATTATGATAATAAAATATTTCATAATAATGAGTTGAGGAAAAAATGAGAAATTATTTGAAAATATGAGAGAATATTGAATTTCTAGTTTGACAGTACGTTGAGTGAAGTACGTTGAATGAGTTCAATTTGTTTTGAAGTTCAATTAAATAAAAAATTATTAGACTTAATCAGGTCAGGGAAAATTTTAATTACAATATTCTTTAAAATAAAAATTATTTCTATTAAAAATTTTAATCAAATTTTCATTTTTTATTTTATTTTCATTTCAGACTATCAATTTTTAAAGGAATTGCACAATATAGGATACGCATAATAAAATAATTAAATTATAAAAATAATCAGAATTGTTTAAGAGAAGGAAACATTGCAATTTTCTGTTCAAAACATCTGCATAACACTTTTGAGATCATAAATTAAAAATTAAATTAAAAATAAAAAAAAAATTAAAAATAAATATTGACAAACACTTGGAAAACGTTCGTGGAATTTTAAATAAGCTAGAATATACTTTCATATTTGAAAAAAGAAGAAGAAAATTAAAAAAGTGTTAGGAATGATTTGTGGCATTTAATAAATCAATCAAATTATAGACTTGCAATATAAAATATAAAAAAAGAACACATAAATTAAAGAAAAATCACAGAAACTTGTCAAAATGGTCACTTTAGAATTATTTAAATCAAATGAAGACTTATTTGCACCTTTTCATCATCATAGCCATCAATATTATAAATCGCGATTCAAGTTTAAATATTTAATGGGAATTTTCTTAATAATTTTTTCAATATTTCAAAGAAATCAAGTGAATGCTTTGGATTTAGGTAAGTTTTTAATAAATTTATAAAAATAAATATACAAACGAAAAAAATTGGAAATGTGCTTAAGATATTACAAAATCCTCAGACATAATTTTCAAAAACCACAGCTGATTTTGCACTGATTTGAGAAAGACTTTAAATTTTATAGACAATTCTCAGATTTGTCAATACAATTGACAGAAAAAGACGTCTTATATTGCTTAAGACTCTTAAATTTACTTTTTAAATTGCTTGGGCGTAGACCATGATATTTTTAAAATAATTAATTTGCACTGATTTTGGAATGTTATGATACTATTAAAAATTATTGTGGACTATAGAAATTATTAGGTTTTGAACTAAACACTTAATTTATTTCTCGATTTTATTAAATATAGCACAGTTTATTCCTGTAAAGCATTACGTACCATTCTTGTAAAAATGAACGCATTTCAAATTATTTATAAATTTTGTAATAATCAAGTGTAATATTGAGGAGACTAGACTACAACGCCAACATTCCAACAAAAGTGATTACTAATGTAATTTGATCCTCAAATATAACGACTAAACAAAAATATTGTTTCATAAATGTATTCAAACCAATTACACTTATGACTATTCCGATAAAATTCAATTCCACAATATTAATCCTAAAAGTAAGTCAAATTCATTTGATAGTGATAAGGTTTATCTTCCATAGTCTTGCGTCTTTAATAATCCAGCACTATAACGTCTAGCCTAGTCATTCTGAAAGTGAAATTACTTTAAAACTTTTTCATTATTTTAAATTATTTTTAAATATAATTTTCAGTCATCATTTTAACTATGATACAGTTGTACATAAATATTTATAACAGTTACACATACATACTTTTGTATTTCATTCTTGTCCTTACACTTATAACTATTAATTTAATTCCTTAAATTACAATATATTTATAGCAACATGCAATAATCCATTGGGTATGGAATCTGGATCAATAGCTGATTTTCAAATAACAGCAAGCTCAGCACATGATATGGGAAATGTTGGCCCACAACATGCAAGGTATGTTTATGCGTTGATTTCCTTTTTTTTTTCTCAAGTATTTTAATTTATTTTTAGTTTATTTATTGTCGGAAGTATACTCATATTTTAGTATAGATATATATAGGACCATATTGCATATTATTCATATGGTATAACACAAAATATTAAAGAAGGATATTTTCATACCGTTATATTTGTTATATAAGTTTTTGTTTTCTTCCTTTTTCAACTAATTTTAGTTTCTAAATGAAAAATTGAGGAACACAGAGGGAAATATAACCTGTGTGTTTTAGTGTATGTGTATAGCATGCAAAATGTTTGTGCGGAAAATTACAAAGAATTTATGAAAAAAAAAATATTCCTTTAAGAATTCTTCCATGCACGTACCTACATTATTATTATATTTTTTATAATAGTTTTGTAACAACTTGTTTATCCACTCATTTATAGTTATATATGAAAGTATACCTATATTTTCTACTACTAGTGTTTTTTTCTTCTTCTTCTTTTAATGCGCATATTTTTCTCCTTGTATACTTCCTTATTAATTTTACTATTCCTTTAGTACAGAAATAGAAAAATAACTGTTCTGTTAATGTTGAAAGAAAATGTTTTTTTTACTCCCCTTGCTATATGGAATATGTTAAATTATTTAATATTACGTGTAAGGATTACAAAAAAAAATTAAATAAGAAAAATATTTTAACAATGAATTCAAAATGCATAAAATGGAAAAAATCTAGAATTAAAAATCATGATTACAAAAAAAAAAATAGCATTGCCGCGGATATTTGTGTTTTGTTAAAATAAATGTAATCTTAATAACGGTATAATAAGTATGCATACAAGATTTAAAATGAAAAATTTGAACGACTTATTTGAAGTAGTTTTGATTGCATGTTATACAAAATGAAACTTGAAAAAAATTTATTTAATATAAATTGAAAATAATCAAGTTTCCTGTGTTCTAGTTTAGATTTTATGATTTATTTTTTTTATAGAATTCTTAAAATTATTCAATTCAATCTTTAAATTTTTCTACTTTCAACCGAAGTTCATAATGAATTTGGAATAATTCAAAAAATAATTATATTATAGAATATTTTTCCTAAGAAACCCGGATCAAATCAAAGGAATTCTGGAGCAAAGTTAGTTATTCATTTATTAATATCTAGTTGGGGCTAAATATTAATCCCAGCAAAATCAAATTATTTGCCTTCACAAAATGTAGGAGCAGGGAACAATTAGTTGGTCCAACTCTATTTGGTGAGCGCATAATTGCGTACTCTACGGAGATAAAGCGAATGGAGGGTAACCCTAGATGATTGCTTCTCCTGGAATACTTATATTGACAGGCTCATCGAAAGAGCAACGGCGGTTTTGTGGACGTGTAGGAGTTTTGTTTGCAAAACTTGGGGGGTTTAGTCTTAAGGTACAGGGTATTGTTTCACTATAGCTAAACATGTCGTCAGGGGTCTCGGATGGTTTTTTTTCTTGTTTTTAAACACTGCTTTTTTTAATCCAAATCATTTTAAGTGGTAGTATGAGTTTTAAGTGGTAGTATGAAGGACAGCCTCTTTCTATGTTGCTGACTGCTAGTTTTAGGCGATGCATAATTTTGTACAAGAATGTGCGCGCAAAAGAGTAGCATATTACTTTAGATATCGATTGTAACAGCTGATCTTTTAATTTTCAAAAGAATATTAAAATTGAATTCCTAAAAACTCATTTAAAACGAATATTTAACATAGCCGCCTTACATTTCATTTTAATTTTCTATACCACGTACAGTAGTCCAAAAACCGTCCAGTCATTACACGTTTTCCTTATTTCTTGAAATTAGAAAAAAAAAATCTATAACTCTAACTTCTAATGAAAAAAAAAAAAGAAAATGATATGCACTACTACACACTTGAAAAGAAAACTATAGAAAATGGAAAAATTTACTTTTAAATTAAAAATCATATAATTTATATATTTTCCTGTAAATCTTTTAATAGTCGCTATGTACATACTAGAACAGTCAGTAACTATATGTGCAACAATGAAATATTTTCATTATAATTAAAAAAAATACAATTTTTTTAAAGATTTTACATTTCAACACTGCTGTTATACTAGAGAGGAGCTAAAGCAATAACGAAAAGGCAATAAAATAAAGAAGAGAAAAGAAATTTTTTTTTAGTTTAGCAGAAGGCGGAATACAACAGAGAACAGAATGGAGAATATTTCTCATGCACACATACAATTTCCATATATACATTTTAACATATGCTAGTAGCAAAATTCAAGAAGGAACACTGAGAAAAAAAATTGCTAGTCATAACAAAGCAAAACATAAAAAAACATAAAATAAAAAATATACCAAAGGATTAGCATTTAAAATAAAAACTTTTCATAGACATTCTTTAATATAAATCAAACGCCACATATATAGAACTATAGAATAGAAAGTTTAATATAGAAAATATAGAAGAATATACTATTTAGAATCCAATATTATTTTCATATATAAGAATTTTTAATATTCTCTATGATACTTGTTATACATACATATACCAACATACATATTTCAATTTTTTTTTTTTGCATCCTTGTAAAAAGTTATTAACATTGCGCTTATATAATAATATTTCAATGTTGTTGAACTATGTTTTAAAAGGAATATATTTGGAATATAAGCAAGCAAAAAAATTGTTAGAAGCGAGCATGCGCTCCTAAAACTATACAATATGAAATTTAAAATTGAAAAAAAAAAAAAAAACACAATGAATGGTACAAGAAGTATTAAATTTTAAAAATAAAATGAAAAAAAGAAAAACAATAAGAAAGCTTCAAGAAATATTAAAGGAATAAGGATATTACTTGGTATACAATTCTTGTACAATATAGTACAAGATTGAAGTCATAATAGATTTTTCTTATTGCATTTTTAACACTCTCATATATGCTTAAATTAAGCATAAATAAGTATAAGGATACCATCTAAATATATGCGGTCAAAATTATAAAATATGTACGTATGTATGTGTTCTATTATTATAGCGTATAAATTTGATTATAAATGATTTAATATCGAAAATGATCATCAGATCTACAATACCATTAAATTTATTTTAAGTATAACGTGTATACGATTGTGTTTCTGAATTTATATATGTAAGTAATCAATTGCTACTTTGATTATTTGGCAGCTACTATCGATGATAATTGGGTATAACATGTCGTCAATATCCTATCGTTGAGCCAAAGAGTATAATCTATTAATCGAGATATTTTGGAAAAAAGGTATACAGTTAATTGAGTCTTTCTTATTCTTCTGGCACAACATCCCGTGACAAGATTTTGCCTTCTTTACAATTTGCCTAAATTCTGTTCTATTTATTGCTTTCTTTACCATTCTCAAACTCCTAGTATTCGCAATTCACTTTCTTCGCCATCTATCCATCTAGCCCTCAGCCTAGGGCTGAATATATTTTTAGCAATTTTCAATCGGTTTTTTATAGTGTATTTAAATTGTTATGTTATTGTTCTCAGAAAAAATTATTCTGAACTTAGAAATTAAAAATCTTATTCGATATTAGTCAACACCTTTTAGTAATTCTGAAAAACTTTATTTGAACTCAGCTCTCATACATGTACTGAACAACTTTATATTGCATATCCATGGCATAGTTATTCCATGGTATTCATTTGTGTCATGTAACTCAACTAATATTTTTGTGATAAAAATTACAAAAAAAATTATTTTTTTTTTTGCATTTCTTCCTTTTTTTCCTTCTGGTTTTTATATTTTTTTTTTCTAGGACATCCTAGATAACGTTCTTGGAATATCATAAAATATTTAAGGATATTTTTCAAAAACCCATCAAAATATTTGATGACTTGTGAAGGTTTTCTTTCTAGAATTTCTTAAAAAAAAACTTTAATTTTTTTTTTCTTTTTTTTTTGTTTTTTTTTGTTGTGAGCTATATAATAATTTTTTTTTGGGGTTAAGAGCTGTCATTTTAATTTAATTTTTATTTTTTATTTAATTTTTGTTTTTTTTTTTTGTTATTGTTTGTGACAAATGCCATATTCTCATTGTATTCTGCGTGTTTTATATAAATTTATAATATTCCGCTTATTTACATAATATTATTTTTCAACTATTCTTCTTGCAACTAAACATGCAATATTTCAAGTTCTCATTTTTGTTATTATTTCTGAATACCCAATATGAGTAAAGAGAGAGTGAGAAAGAAAGAGACAGTGCAAAGACAAAAGATGTTCTCAAATTTCTATGAATGAGTACTTTAGTCATTATGAACAATGTTTTTGAATATATAATGTAAGTAAACAGAGGGAGAGAGAGGGAGAGATACATATAAAAATGTTAAATAATATTAAAATTAAAATCAGTGTTACCGATTATTTCAACTGTACACACTGCATGGGGGTTGTTGGGTGTTAATTTGAGGCTTACCATTAATTTGATGGGTTTTCTTGTTGGCCTAATGCCTGGAATTCGCGTGGGTACGCAGGTAGGGTCCCGCTCTCTCACTACTGTTACTACTACTACACTGCATGAAGACTATGGTAACATGCAATTTTTATAAAATGATGCTCCTATTTCCTAAATATTTTAACGTAAATAACAAAATAATTAAGGAGTAGTTCCGATAGGAGGCCTTATTTCGAGCACTTTTTGCTTTCTACCTCCTATTGACTATTCGTTAAATTATGTTTCTATCAAATTTCGTTAACTTTCGTTAACCCAACTTAAAAAAATGTAAAAACAAATATAAATAAATGATTAATTTGAAAGATAAAAGAAAATTTGGAGTTTATTTTAAAATAAAAAATAAAGTCGTCCTTAAGTACTTAGTTTTGTTTAAGATCTGACATCTTACTTTAGTTAAGTAATTATAATAGAAAAAATTGAATTTAATCACCACCTTACCTTAACCCATTTCATTTATAACTTAATAAAAGACACTTTAAAATATTTAATATATACTCATATCATATTTTAGTGGACAACAAACTTGTAAATTAATATTATTAAATTAAAAATATTTACAAAGATTACCTACCCTTATATATTCTATCTACCCTTATAATAATAATAATACCAAAACTCCAATATTTTCAGGTCAAGTACTAAGTAGATTGTGAGTAACTATATAGAATTAATTTCAAAAAATATAATGAATATTTTTATAATAATTAAGATGAATCTTGTAGGCCTTGACATAATTTTATGAATTTTTGATATTAAAAATAATTTCCTGTGATTGGTCAGTCAATTATTCACAATTATTGTCGTACCCTTTAATTTTTATCAAAAATATTAAAAATTGTACCCATTTATTAGTTTTCTAATAATGAAAGACACAACTATAAAAATTTATATCAGGTTCGGACAACTGACCGTGCTGTGAATATTTCTGCCATCGAATCTATTCAGAATAAATTTCCCCATTTAGCATTGCGTGGTTTGAGTTTGATTCTCTTCGCTTACCGCTCTATGAGGATAGGCTATTGTTGATGGATTTAGAAACGTTTGTGCTGTTGCGAGGTAATTACTGTCGGTAGAGTTTTTCAATGTTGTCATCATCACAATACGATTTATGGTAAGAATGAGCCGATGACTAGGATGACTATAAATAAATAAATATATCTTGTTTCCCACACTAATAAACTCTAATTAAAAACCTTATTGTAACGTTATTATAGTTCATGCTTAATCTAAGCAATACGTTTATCAATATTCCATTGCGGTTTGAAGAAATTTTAGGGAATCTTTATTTACTCACAATGCATTCAATGTCCGTTAAAGTGTTATCAGATTTCATGATCGTATGTTCATTTACAATATAATTAACTAGCTATTTCTTAGTTAAATATTCCAGAATCCAGAATTCTGGAATATTTATTAAGAATGCATGAATCTCATTTTTCATTTCAATTTAATTGTTTACATTATTTTAAATCAGAAATAAATTGATATTGTTGAAAATTGAAATTATTTTGCAAAAGAATTACCTATACAATAATATAATTAACATTTGAACCCGAAACATCTACATACACATATCTTAAATCTAAATGCAAATAGCAATATTATACAAAAATCCCAAAATGTTTATTTTCTTTATTGTACAAGCAGTACATTTTTACTTAAAAAGTCTATTAGTTCATTAATCATTCAAATCAGGAAAGACGTTTTTTGCAATCTTCCTGCCAAACTTCTGGCATATTACATTTTACTATATTTTTATTCAATTATTCTACTCGTATACATATACTCGTATGTAGATTGCATTGTGCCAATGCACATAAAATTTTCTTTTACTATAAATGTATACAAAATAATATTAAAAATGCATTTAGAATTTTAAAATGAAAATATAAAAAATATCACCGTCGATCAGGCAATGACATTTTTTATCATTTGGAAAAGTTTTAATTAAATTCCAATAAAGAAAATAAAATAGAAAATTGGTTAATAAAAAAAATTGATATTGCATGTGTACCTATGGGACAAGAACACAATATTTGCTTGTTTAATAAAACTTTAAGTGATTTTTCATTTCTTACTCAATACTCGTAGTCTATTAAATATATTCACTGTAGTACAGTGCAGAATGGTGTATTTAACGTTTGAAAAAGTTAAACTGCTGCTATCGATGTTAAGAAGTGCAAAAAAGGGTATTTTAATGGAATTTTAGTAAAACTGAATACATGGAGAGTAAAATTTTGGAATACCCTCTAAAAGATTTACAAGAAAAAGATCAATCGCCAAATGTATTGATTTTAAGGACTGGTTTTTGAAAACAGAATAGGATCCGGAGTGATTTTATGACAGAAAATTGAATTTGATAAAGCTTTAGCCCTAATAGCACTTCATATCAAGAAGTTAATTCACGGATTCGAAAATAAATACGAATTTACGGAGAGATAAGTGAGAGAATTTGGCCTGATTTGAACCTCTAATGTTTATTGTCCTATTGTTTTCCTGGATGTCGACGGTAGTCGTCAAATTTTAAGCTAGTCTTAATAATATCATGGCGTTAATGGATTTAATAATTTCAAAAATAAGCAGAACTACTTTGTTGAGCAGCGGAGAAGTGGAGCCAAAATATTATTGATCAAATTTCTGTTCTGAATAACAATAGTAATGTACTTGACATACTTGCTTGAATAATTATTAACCAAGTATTCTTTTGAATAAACCTTTTTTTTTTAGTTTGGTAGAAATCTACACCAATTTTCCTAGTAACGCACTGTTATTTGAAATCTTATATACGATATATACGAATACCATTAGTATAATACCTGTATATAAGCGTAGGTATTAAAATTTCTTTTAAAATATTATAGTGCATGTCATTATTACCATATATTCGTAAATTATTTTCTATATATACATACATATGTATATAAAAATATTCTATACCTTCAAAAAATATCTTAAGGTATAGAATTAATGGACATTTTATTTTATTTGTATATAAATAAATTTTCGCCTTTTTTGATTGACTCTTGAGAATATTTTTTTTATAAATAAATTTTTAATCAGAAATAATAATAATGAAAATAGTAATAATGAAAATAATAATAATAATGGCAGTAATAAATATCAAATATTCCAAATAGAGTCTACATACTATTTCAGCAAAATTGGTATAGGAAAGAAGAGATTTTGTATAGTTAATAAATAAAAGATTCAAAGGTGTTCATTCTATTAAATTTCTATTTGTATTTGTGTTTGTGTACTTTTATTATAAACGGTTAAGGAAACATTAGCTATATGACATTTTTGTCATTTCATTTATAATACATGCAAGAAGAAACAAGAAAAAGAAAATGCAATGTTGGAGCTTCAACTTTTCAGGATGTGTAATGCGATAGATATTATAACACGAATGAAAAATATGTTGAAATACTATGTATAATTCTGTATATGTTTCCATCAATTTGTATTAATGCATTGACCGCCCATAAAATCTGTAGTTTCCTTGGTATTTGGTTCATAGTAAGAACATTCCGTCACGAAAAACACCGATAATTGTCCATCACAATGGCTCTGCTGTGCCTTTGTCGATGACCCGTCTAAAATCCCTAAGAATGTACATGCGGATTTCTTCCCCTGAGACCTGTCGTTCTAAATGTGTAGCTTACTTTGTCGTTCTTTGAAAATGAATGGCCCCATCAAGAAACTCCTGAAAATTCCAATATTTCCAACCCATTCTTATATAATAGCTCTAAATCACACATTTTTTTGTCGCATTTTTCTCCAAGATCCTTCGCTTGGAAAAACCAGCTGTATAGAACTATTTTTTCTGGATCTTCTAATTTCCCAAACTATAGTTCTGATTATATAAGCTGGAAAATGGTATCATCTTTGCTAGTCTATTAGTTTTTTACACATTTGCATTATTAAACCCTTCCTTATTCTTTGTCTGTCCAAAACTCAGCGTTGCTTCTCTTACAATTTCAATATCCTATTGTTGAATTTTTTAACCACAAATTTTTTTTTTTATTCACATTTCTATTTACTTTAAATGTCAATCAAATTTTATAAGGAAAACAAATTTCAATCCGAGAACAACCATATAGAAAATTTTCTTTTAAGTCTCTGTAGGCGTTTCAGAAATATAGACAAACTGTTTAGATATTATAGATTGGTAAATACTCTTGATCAAAAAAAAAAAAGTGAGTAGCACTTTAATTACAGTTATTGACATTAACAACAACCCAAAAATGGATAAGGAATAATATTGAAAATAAATTGTCAATAAAAAAAAAAATATTTTTTTTTTATTATTATTATTAAAGTTAAAATGTCATAATTGAAATGATTGATACTAGAAAATAAGAACACAAAGAAACAAAAATTTCAAATATCTACGAAAAATTTGTTTTTGTGGTTTGAAATACAAATTTTGTTACAAATGTGAGGTTGTGTTATTTTAGTGTTATATTTTGCTCTTTTTATTATCATTATTATTATTATTGTTGGTTATGATGGCCTATGACCCCAATATTTACCGCATTAGTTATAATTGTATTGGGAAATTCAAATGATATTGTGAATTTTTATTTGTTAAGGGAAAGATTTGTTTTTTTTTTATTCTATTGCTTTCTATTTTGCGTGGTTGGTATACCAGCTAGATATATTAGTATATAATTATATGTTTAGCCTAGAATTTAAGTGTTCTACATAATTTTTATTATGTCAAGTATATAAATAGGAGTTGTTTATTAAAATACAACAGAATAGAAATTAATGCAGCTTAGCTGATAAAAATCATAATTGAAAGTCATTATTAAATTAATTTCTATCTTTATATCATATTAAATTATATTAGGTGTAGATTATAAGTTTATTAATTTATATCTTAAATTTCTGACACAAAATAATGCCGTAGAACACTTGAATATTTTATGTAAACTTGCCCTATGCTTATTGAATTTGCAATATATTTTTGTACACCAATAATTATACATATCAATAGTAATCACTTTGAAGTATTAACCACAATTACCTACATAATCACCCGATACTTGAATTGTTCAACATACGAGCATACATACATTTATAAATTGTTCTTTTTGTTGTGAGATTTGGTCGTGTTCACCGTTTGTCATCATTCGGTTCGTATCTCCCGTTATTCTTTTCGTTTCACAGATTTCCCGATCATTTATAAATGAATCTCTACCCAGATTTAAACTTATCTTTTTGCTTATTTCGTAGTGAGTCACTTTCCAATTGTCACTATTCCTAATTTTGTTGTCCTTCCACCAAATTTTCAGATATTTCATAGTAATTCACGCCATTCTAGGAGTTTTAATTTTTTGTTTTAGCGTTTTGTCAATTATGTAAGTCGCTTTTTCATGTGACATTACTTTTCTCGGAGCACTGGATGACCTTACGTGATAACAGATTTTGCCTCACACACTTAGATTATTATTGATCTCATATTTTATTATTTGCATTATTATTGTAAATTTTTTCTTTGAACGTATGAATGCTCTTATTGGATCTTAAATGTAAATTTTTCTTTGAACGTATCAATGTTCTTATTGGAAATCATATTGTCTTGTTACTATTTTGTAACTCCATTAAAATTTTACTCTCTGATGGTCACAGTTTCTGATTATTCTTATTATAAAGCACTTCCTATTTCTTATAAATGTTCATATAATCTCTTGCAGTTTAAGAATAGACCTCAATATTTATCTTGAAATAAATATGTCATGATATTTTACATTTATTAATGTACGTGTGTAGTGGACGTCCTTGTATATATACCCTATAAAAATATTTCTTTATATAATAATTTTCCTTTACAAAAGTCCTATTTATATTCTTTATAATATTTTATTCTATATTATCATAAAATCTACGATCTTAAATAGAAAAAAAAAATAGAATAAAAAAAAATATAATTTTTCCCTAAGGCTGCGTACATTACATACGTAATCCTCTTTATCATAAACGAGTCCCCTATTCATATATGAGCCTGTATATATAAATCTCTAATATTGAGGATGTTTTAGGTAACTACTCATATATCTGCTGCACAATATATAAAAAGTACTAGTATAAATTATCCTAAAAATCTCAAAATTTCACTATGGAAAAAAAACAAGAATTAAATCCCTTAATGGTAGGCACTTATACATATATATGCCATTATGTATATCGGTATATTATGTGTTTTTTGTGAACAAAAGAATACTCCAATAATATTATGATGCCTTCCATAGCCCTAACGTATATACTTTATGATTTTGTCTATTTCTGTTATATTAGACTTTATTTACTCGGATGAATAACTTGATTCTTTTTTTTTTTTTTGATTTTATATACTACACTCTCCCTATATGTCATATTTTTGTATGTATGTAATATGATTTATATGTAAAATAATATTATGTATATGAAATGAAAATAATACTCTGTTATATTTTACAGACTAAAAATTGATAATAATGGTGGTGCATGGTGCCCCAAATATATTGTATCCCGAGCATTAAAGGATTATATACAAATTGATTTATTAAGAGTTCATGTTATAACAAGTATACGTACACAAGGACGTTTTGGTAAAGGTCAAGGTCAAGAATATACAGAAGCTTATGTTTTAGAATATTGGAGACCTGGTTTTAATAAATGGATTAAATGGAAGAATATTCAAGGAAAAGAGGTAAGAAAACAAGCTGAGAATTTTATATGAAAAATTTTTTTTTGCTCATTTTCTTGTTAAATTTTGTGTGTTTGTAATTTAATATTAAAAAAATTATTATTAAAAGTGAAAATTTTCCTTAACAAGAATAATGATGAAAAATTCCTAAATTTTTCTATTTTCCTATATAGATCCTAACTGGAAATATAAATACATATAGTGAAGTTGAAAATATCTTGCAACCAATAATTTTTGCTTCAAAAGTTCGTATTTATCCTTATAGTCAATATGATAGAACAGTTTGTTTAAGAGCTGAAATAAATGGATGCCCTTGGGAAGGTAAGAGATTTTAATAAAATATTCAAAAAGTAGAGTCAAATTGATAAAATTCAATTGATATTTTGTAAATAAAGTGCGTATGTGTTTGTTATGTTTTGTTTGTGTATGCGGTTCCTATATATAAATTATTATAATAAGGCATTTTATACACTTGTAAATTAAATCTTAAATTGGAAGGTTTTTCTAAACAAAATTATCATATTTCTTGTTCTTTGTGGTTTGAGTCAAAAGGTTTCGTGTTGTTTTTTTCTCAATATTAATAAAAATTTTTTATTGATAAAAAAATATTTGATTTTGAAAAGAGAGAATTTACATGTGAGTGTGTATGTGGGAAGGTAATATTAAATTTAATATTAAATAATCGATTCGATATTAAATATAAAAATTCTTGTTAAAAATATGATATTAATTACATTAGAAAAAGAAAAGATTAATAATAAAATGAATTAAATAAAAAATAATTGATTGAATAATACGAAAATAGGGATTTATTGTAATGGAATACGAAAACTGGTATTAGTATATAGGAGGGTTTTTGGTAGGTAAATTGATTTTGATTTAAAGTGTTGCCTAAAGGAGTCTTATTCAATTTTGTCACATCATTTGTATTGTAGAACAATAGGAAGGAAGCATTTCAAATTATTTAACGTATATTGTTGTTTTAGAATCGAATTCTTTGTTGATTTAATCATGGCTATCCGAATGCTATTTGTCGTTTCTTAAAATTGTCACTTAATATTTATTAGAAATACTTATTTTTGCTCACACTTTGTTAATTTTGTGAAAATAAGTGAAATTTACTGATTTAAACAGGTATCTTTGGTATACAAATGTCTAAAAAATCCAAGTAATATGAGTTTGAAAATATTCAATATAATATTGCAATTATTGAAAAGATTTAGCACATCATTGAAACGGTTTTGAAAAGCAACTTTTGTTTACTTAAATACGAGGAAGCAGACTCCCCTAGTGTAGAATCTAGTTCACTTTTGATATCGGCTGGACTAAGACCTTTTAAATAAAAATATTGAATGACATAACGATGACCAATTTTATCCATATTAAAAATTTACTGAAAAGCTTCACTATTAGTAGTCGGTAATCTGAAAAAAAAAAAAATTAATAAAAGTGTGACAGTTAATCCTTAAAATGATAGGGCTTATTTCTATTTTTATGCCAGGCTAACTTTTTTTTCAAAATTTTTGTGTTTTCTTGGTTAGGCTACTTAATTCTGGGACAGCCCACGTATCTTGAAAATTCGGTCGTCTTTTGTATGTAGTGGATAATGAACTGACAATTGAGTTGACAATATTATTAATTCTTTTTGCTCAACTTGCGTGGAGCACCAGCCAACAAGCCTTTTTTAAAAATAAACTTGTTGTACACCTTGTATTTGACGAATTGTTGTGACGGTGCGTTTGTAGCACAAATTCAGCATGTAGTGTTCATATTCGTTGTTTAGCAAAATTAGATATTAACAGCAGGAGGTCAATGTCTCTAATATGAAATATAGTACGGTACATACACAAACCAATATAAATTTATTCCTTTAATTCAAATAACAGTTATTAAATGAACTTTTAATATGAGAGTTATTAAAAATCTAATTTAAATTTATTAATATTTTTTTTTATTTTTTCATGAATTTTGTTTGGTGACCATTTTGTAATTTAAAGTTCTTTCAACTTGGTCTATATACGTCAATCATTATAATTCGTCTATGAAATCCTTTACCGTTATTTTTTATTTAACTATTTATTCCACCATTTTTTTTCTCCATCAAAAACAATAATAAACAACATCTGTGAAAAATAAAAAAATATTTTTAAAATTTAATAATAATTTGCAAAAAATTTTTCCACTTTCTTTTTTTTCGCAAAAAATATTAATTTTTTTAATATACATGAGGTGACTGACTTTAGATTTATATTAAAAAAAAAAAAAGAAAAAAAAAATCAATAAAATTTTTCTGTCATTATTCTTAATTTCAACAAATTTTTTTGCTATTTTTTTTTTTGAGTTTAATAAATCTATTTTAGCGATACTAAATGTCAAGTTTTCTTTTTTTCCAAAAATAAAATTACTAAAATAAAAAAATTGTAGGATTAATGCTTAAATTAGTTTGATTAATGTTGAAATTGTATTTACTGACATTTTTAATCCACTTTTATTTTTTGATGGAGAAAAAAAAATGGATTTAAAATATTATAAAAAAAGACGATGTAAAAGTTATTATAAATAATAAAGAAAACAAAAAATCAGAAGAAAGAGCAAAAAAATGTAAAAATGACGGCTTTAAAGTGATTTGATCCGTTCCGAATATGTGATTTTTTTCTAGCCGAATTTTTAAATTTTGGAGAATGTAAAAATTATTACTATTACTTGGATTGATATTTTAATTGAATATCACTATAGTGTGGTAGGGTAACTTAAGGTTCTAGTGAAAAATTTTAGCTTTTAAAATAAATTCATAAGTTCACATAGAGAACACCCCCTTGAGACGCCCATTTTTATTTAATACGGATAACTTTTCTGGAGAAATATTCCACAACAAGAGGCGTATCAGCTACGGTCCATCCGAGCATCGTCTTCTCTTATGGATCATTAATCACAGTCATTAAGCCCAGTTTGATCCGGAAATTAGCCTCCACTTTTCCAGTATATCTACTTTTTCATTTCGTCTTACATCAAGGTGTTCCGGCACTCAGCACAATCCGATTTCACTGAATGATCCGATTGTTCTGATTCAGTTAGAGGGAATCTGGTAGGAATCTAGTTCATTTATGGCAGCGCGACTGTCGGACATTATTGCTATATTACATTCATAATAATATCTATCCAGGTTAAATTGAATCTTTCCATAGGGTGTATTTCCGTCTGAAAAATACTTGGGAGGTTCGAAGTATTTGATCGCTAATTCAAATAGTCACTACCTGATTGTGTGGCTTCCTATTGGGTATCTATCTATCTATATAATGGGTATTTATATTTCTCCCCCCCCTCCAACTCTGACTTGTACGTATAAAATGTTTTTTATTTAAAATTCGTACTGTTAAACCATAAGAACCTTGAATTAAACAAAAATTTTTTTCGTATTAAAGTGATGGTTGTCTTTTTATTTTCCGTCATTTTTCTTCCTTATTCTTTTTCTCTCTTCCTAACCTACGTTACGTAAAAAACAGTGCTGTTTTAAAAGAATTTTTAGTAAAATAAATGAAATAAGGAAATAAAATTTATTAAAATAAATTGTGAGGCACCCGCTTTGATTTAAGCTCTTAAATTCTTTTTTTTTTTTGTTCCCTTTTAGAAATTAAAGCACATGCAATAAATATTAATTTTTATTTCATTCTAAAATAAAGTATGTAATAAAAATATATACAAAAAGTATGTAATGTAAATTGAATGTTTAGAGAAATTAAAAATAATTTATTTTTTCATTAATATTTTGACTAGATATTAAAATAAAAATTTTTATTTATATTCGCGAAAAGGAATTTTGTTTTTGTCCTTTTCTTTATTTTTTGTTTTTCCATTTATGTGTCAGGGCTAAATAATTGAAATATGAATGAGAAATACAGTTAAAAGAACAGTAATTTTCTGTCACATTTCATAATATAAGGTGTACCATAATTTTTGATTTATATTTTACATGACATTTAAATTTATTTTATTGGCTACTTAACAATTTGTTTAATTTGAATGAATTTTATTTATAGATGGGCACTTGAATTAAATTTGATTTGTTAAAAAAAACACCTTAATTATGACTTGCGTCTCCGCCACCTTAACTGAGAAATGAAATTAATTTTAGAACGTTTTAATGTGTCATTACATAAGTAAGAAATTTAAGGACTGTTTGAGTTTGGAGCGTAATAAGTAGGGTCACCATTTCAAATTGAGGTTTTCACCGAATTCGAAATTTAAAGACTCAATTCTATTAATATTGAGATATTAGTTGGCAATGAGCACAAATTATGAATCTATCCAAAACAGGAGTTATAAAATTATGAAAAATTCAAATAGGAGTTTCAAAGCTTTGTGTTTTTGGATCGACTCTTCAATTCCGTGTTCTAGATTATGTTATTAATTAGGCAATATTTGATTAAAATATGTCATGCATTTTTTGTAAGGGGTGTAGTAGCTCTTATTCATTAGCTTACAATGTAAATTCTGAGAATTTCATAATATGGATACACATTGGAAGTTACCATGTGGGTAATAACATGGTAATATTTACCCACGTGGGTAAAAAATTTTTTATTTTATATTACCTACGTGGGTAAATATTTTTTCATTTTAAGGACCCTAATGGTGTCTGTAAATGAAATAACAGTAAATTTTATTTATTTTTCAATTTTTTTCTTCTTTTACTTTTTTTTTTTAACATTTTTTATATGATCTTACCATTTATTTTCATTAATTTTTACCACCTAGCTGGGATTTGCAAAAATGTTAAAATTTCATTTTAACGATTGAAAATCACGAAAATTATGTTGACAAGGTGTGCTATTTTGTTTTTTTTTCTAATATACCTACTTAACATACACACATATAGCATATATTTAATATAATATATACCATTTTCGTATATATGATTGTACATAATTTTATTGGGAATTTTATAAGGACTCTGGTGTTTTTTTTTTCTGAATTGCGAAAACTGAGGCAGAAGAATATTTAATCAAAATTATTAAGGCGTCTGAATGGTGTTTTTGTTTCAGTTATACACGATATGATTCTTATATGATTCTGGGTTGGATCAATTGGTTTGGCTGTGGATTATCTGATTTTGATTATGTTACGAGGTCTTTGCTTTTTTTTTTACTTTTGTTATTTTCTTATTATTTATCCGGTTTTTTATGATAATATTTTGTAAAAGAAAAAGGCATGAACATTATCATAAAAAAATCATAAAAATTATTTTAAAAAACAATTCTCATTAGTATAACAATTAAGCGTAAAATTTATAAAGCTACTATATAGCTACGTTCTTAAAATTATTTAAAAAAAACCGGGAAATGACGTGTGTTCTCATAAAATAAGTAAAATATTTCAAGGACATTTTAAGTAATATGTAATTTTGGATAGGCAATCTAAATACCTGTATGCTCAAGTTAATCTGTTATATATATACTTATATTGTAGTATGTTAGATTTTTGAAATGTGTGCATATAGAGCTAATATATAATTGGAATGATAAATGGTTTGGCAGAATTGGAATATATGAAAGGGCGTTATTCAGGGGTGAGATAAATTAAGAAATTCGATTTTTATCAAACGTTATTGCTCAAAAGTAATATTTGTTGCACAAGAAAAACGCTTTTTTACCGATTACTTTACAGATAGCAAATTAGTTGAATTAGTTTTTAAAAACTCTTTAAATATTAATAAACAAAGAAAACAAAATATTGTGAATAATTCAATTAAGGAAATGAGAATAACTGGAAATCTAATTGAAGACTTCAATTAGATAAATATTTGTGACGTCACAAATATCTCAGAACGCGTTCTCTTTTCTTATGTTTACGTTTTTGGATTATTGTTTTAATTAATTGCGTGCTACTCTTTTAATCAGAAAACATGTATACGTTACATATAATTAAATTTGAAATTCAAAGAGAAAAAGAGAAAATATAAGATTTTGATATTCAAAGAGAATAGAAGAAATGTAAGACTTTTAATTAATTCTGCAACTTGTAAACTTAATTACGGGAAGGTTGTATGCTAAGATATTACCATACTGTGAAGAAAAATTCTTATAAACCGTGTAATTGCAGTGCCGTTTAAGTGCAGGTATGCATTGTTCGTATAAAAGCAATTAAATATTATTTGAGACCTGTAATTACTTGAGATACTAAAATAGTAATAAAATTCTTTTATAAATACTTATTTCTTTTTATAGTTTAATAATTCCCATTATTATTTAATCAGTTCTCATAAAGTTGAATGTAAAGATAAAAGTGATCTTAAAATAAACTCTTAATATTTCTATATCGTATTGTAAATTAAGTTTCAATAGATTAAAATCAAAAGAAATTTAATTGATTTTTTGAAATAAAAAGGATTGGTCCTTTATTTTTAGCACTTTTCCAAAAAAATTTTGAAAAAAAGTGCTTATTAGTTTCACTCTGTCCGTCCGTCCGTCCGTCCGTCCGTCTGTCCGTGTGTCTGTTTACAAAACTTCTACACCCTTGAAGATAGAAAGCTGAAATTTTGTACGTACATAGATTTTTACTAGAAACTAATTTTTGTAGAACAAAATTTTTACCTATCTCCCCCCCTCTAGAAGTTATACCCCCCCAAAGCACTAAAAATGGCCTATTTTAACTATTTGTTGCAATGAAACCATAAGCATTTTTGAAATTTTGCAAACGCAGAAAGGCAGTGGCTTGCTTCCCCTAGCGCGGTATGCTATCGTCAAAATTTAGAAAAACAAAATGGCCGTTCAAATTTACCGTTATCTAAAGTCCTTTTTTTCCAAATTTTTGATGTCATTTTTCTTCTAGACCCCAGCCTGTAGAAGCTTGAAATTTTAGTGACTTATAGACATTAACAAATAGTTTATTTCGTTAGAAAAAAATTTTTTTCCATCTCCACCCCCTCTCAAGTTATCGCCTCTTGAAATTTGTAAAATTTGAATTTTTGGCGCCTTATATTTCCGAAACCGCAAACGTTTTCAAATTTCTATAAACACGAAAAGCTAATGGTAAATTCCATAACATTAAAAAATATAATTATTTTTCTTAACTCACACAATTAATCCTTAAAATCGAGCATTATGTTAACCCCACTTTATATTAATTTTTGCTTTATTTCAAAGACTGCATGTATGCATCATCCTAAATATATGCAATCCTAGAAATAGTTTTGTATATGAATGAAAATAATTTTAATAGTGTGATAGGTATACATGCTCGTAGACTGTTACAGAATTTTCACTTGTTGAAGGGAAAAGTGCTACAATACAAACTATTGGTTTGACCCAACTTTATTTAATTAAATTAAAATTATTAGCATTTTTACATAGAATTTGCAGAATGATTCTGTTTTATAGTTAGAAATTTCACGCTAAGTTTGCGTTATTCCACTAATTGATTTAGATTGAATTTTTTTCTTGATTTATTATTATTGTTATTTTGTTTTTCAATTAATAAAATTACCGGATGTGACGCAAGAAAATTTATTATTTTTTCGCTTACTTGTTGTATATATGCAATTTTCCTTTTTATGTCATTATAATTAGGAGAAAATATTTTTTAACATTAAAGTATAGACAGAAGAAGAGGCGAAACACATTAAAGATGCACACATACTACTCTTTTTTTACTTGAATTTCTTAAAAAAAAAATTAATTGGGAAAGATTGCAATAAATTTTAGTGCACGTATAACAGTGTACACATTATAATCGGCGGTCTTTTTATAGGTATAAAATTCTTTTAGTTATACTTTAATAATATAGCGTAAACAAGGGATCAAAGCGACATGTTAATTTTAATGAATCACAAGAAATATTTTGCATTTTAAAATTATTTAAATTAAGAATTTTAATTTCATAGACTTGAAAGGAAAAAATTATCATGGAATACTTGTATAAGTACGTATATCTATAGTTTCTAACCTCATGAAAATATAATTAAACATTGGTTTAATACATACAATATAGGATTGTTGACAGCGAACAGTTCTCTTTTGTTTATAATTTTTAATTGTCATAATGAACACGCCAAATCGTAATACAAATTTTATATTATGAAACTTATTTTAACATTAACTTGTTTACAATTCATATAGTACAGTATGTATATAAAATTGTAGCTAATTTACTTAAACATAGTTAAGTTTTACAGCTACATAGAAAGAAGCATTAAATGATGACTGCATTTTATGTCTGTACTATGACGCGGCACATTGAAAAGCTCAACCGACCTCAAGTTACTGGGATTTTCTCTGTAAGAAATTCGACCCAATAAAACAGGGGCAATCACGTTTTCCACCACAAGTTGATGAATTAAAACTATAACGGAAACTAACCTACAACAATGGAGCGACCTTAAGTAATATTAATAAATTTAATTTTAAAATCCTCTTGAACAAAAAAAATTTTTCTATTACACTGTGGATAATTTTCTATGTACACATAACAAACCAAAGAAAACAAAAAAAAACATTTCTGTTCTTCTTCTTTTAAGAATAAGTACGCTCTAATTATTATAAAATACTGTAAATCCTCTGAAAATATATATGGGTTGCATAACGGATTTAAAGAATAGGAAATTCATCACTAGCTACATCACCACTTTATGAACTTCATACAAACATATATATATATGTAATTTATATAGAGTGTCAGGATACCGTAAGGGAACGTGTACTATTCCTATTTCAATTTATTTATGTATTTCTACAACATTTTATATGCTACAATGAATAACATGCAACAATATTTTTCATTAAATACAATTAAAGATGTTATAAAATAAAATTAAAATTAGAAAAACGGAATTTCAAGTTTCATAAGGAATAAGAATCTGACACAAAAAAAAAAGAGAATGCAGGCAATTATGGCATATTTTTATATTTCAAGTAAAAAGAAAAAATATGAAAAATTGTAAAGCAATTATAGTTTTCAGAGTATTGAAACTTTTTAGACCATGCATTTCAAATACACACACACATATAATATAAGAATTGTAAAGGGATTCCTTTTCTATTACTGTTATACTCTTTTAATTCTAATTATGTCATAATTATTTTATAAAGTTATAAAAACTATTAATGGCAGTAAAACAACATTGTTGAAAAATTCTAAGAAAATTTTTTTTGTTCTCTTGAAATAAGCTGTTATAGTAGAATAAAACGAGAAGTTTTCAATGGAAAAAGAATATTAGGTTATTTCAATTAAGTGTTATTCAAGAATTTTTTAAATAAGTAGTGAAAATATTGAACTTGTTGTAGTTACAGGCATAAACATTTAATAATTTCCACGTAAAATAATCATTACATAGAAACCAAAAACCATTCTTCACGAATCACTAGAAGCGCAACAAAAATGCTCCCGATATTTCTTTCAAACTGTTGTGCGAAAAGCACTTCAAAAAGTGACCGCTCTTCCACATCAGAGACGAATAATCGCTAAGAATATGCTCCACGTCCTCTATCGCCGCAATATCCTGATGTATCTGGTAGATATCCATATTTCAGACTCCCATTCTCTGGGTCATTCTTCCCAAGAGGAAGTGATTCGGCAGCGCCTTACACTAAGATGGTGAGATCTGCCCTACTATGTATAAGCCAAAACAGCCTTTGCCCCCCACTCATCCT
Organism: Condylostylus longicornis; assembly: GCF_029603195.1. Taxonomy (NCBI): domain Eukaryota; kingdom Metazoa; phylum Arthropoda; class Insecta; order Diptera; family Dolichopodidae; genus Condylostylus; species Condylostylus longicornis. The sequence continues at coordinate 5,109,431 of NW_026577974.1, forward strand.
TGCAGGTCAAAAGTGCTTACGATACGACCCATTACGCACAAAATCTCGCCTCTACTTTTAACTTCCTTATTTTTTATATTCTTGAATTCTTTTAACGACATACGTACCTACCCCGTTCTGTAGATCTGCAGCAACTAAAAAGGTATAACGAAAATATTATATAATTGTTCAGTTTCGTATTCCAATTGCTTGTGTGTATATTTAAAATAAAGGGGATCTAACCAATTAATTGTAAACCGTCTTCGGAATATAGGAAAAACAAAATTTCTTACACAGAAAAAGGGTTAGAGAAAACTTAGTTGCTAAATAGAAAGCGAAATTCAGATAAGAATTGAGAATAATCAGAATGGTAGCTTAATGATTTAATGAATCGGAATTTAGATATTAATTGAGTTTGCACTATAAGCATATCTACTATTATGACAATAGCGTAGTGTTACAATAATAACCTTTTCTCAAAAACTTGATTGCTGTTCTTCTTTAGAAGAGAGTAACTATTGTAAAATTTTGTAGTGTTATATAAAGTGAGTAATATTTTTTAATTTTAGCTAAATGAAACGTTTTCTCTGCAAATCTGTTTAAAATTTTTTATATTATTATGCAATGACCAGTGACATGACAATGCTCTTAATTCTGGTTGCTTTTATAAAAAAACAATATGTAAACTATCAATATAAAAATGTTTTCGTAACAAATTCGTTCAAATATTGTCGTAATTGTAAAAAATTTATTGCTTTTTTTTTTATTTAGAATCGATATGGAGGACTTTTTTTTAAAAGTTTTAGAAAATTTATCACTTTATCAAAAAAAAAAAAACAAGAAAATATTTTCTTTTTCTTAAAGCTGTCAATTATACGTCGAATGTTTTATAAGATTTTATAAAATAGGAAGACACTATTATTTTATACGAAAATGTCACTTGTTTATAAAAGAAAACAAAAAAATTCCAAAAAAAAAATTATGTAATACGATTTGTCAAAACTAGAGATTTAAGGAAAATTTGAAAAGGGAACAATTTTTTATACAATACTGTGTAAGATTTTAGAATTCTTCTTTGGTTTCTATTCTACAGTAAGAAATTTCTACTTCTCATTCCCCCTTCATAAAAGAGAAATGTGCTTTTAATACCCTATGGTTACTTTCTATTGTTTACATAATACTTGGGATTTAAAAATGAATTATTTTTAAAAATATACACTCACATAGCATACTCGTACATGTCTACATCCACAATATATAGGTACTTCGTCAAGATTGATTCGATTTGGATTTGAAAAAAATTCCGAATAAACTTCATTATGGAATAGAACGAATAAAAAAAGAAAAAGAATAAGACTTAAGTATCTAGAAAAATATTTTTTTTTTTTTAAGTTTTTTATAATTTTTTTTTTTTTTTTGTGAATAAACAAATCTTAGGTTGGGTCTCTTATACTCGTATATAAAAGGGCCTCTTTCATGTTTGTACACTAGATTTTATACAAAAATGCGATTCTCTTTCACAAGATTGTTGTGTATGAAAGTGTGTTTTAAATTCTTACCATGAGTGCACCATATGTGCACTATTTCAAAATAGTGAAAGTGTATATATAGTGTTAGTGAGATGAAGAACAGAAAAATAACAAAAAATAAAAATTATTCAAACGAACTAAAGAAAAAAAAGGTTTTACAAAAAAAAATTTTTTTTTGTTTATCAAATTTATTTTATTTTATGTAATTGGAATAGTGTTTTATTGTATATAATATAATATATAGAACACGAAAAATATCAAATCAACCAGTACGTATCCCATGGGGATTATCAGGGAATAAAAAAAGCAAAAAAAATTTTAGGAACATGTAAATGTAAGGTTCAGTGCGTTTTTATGTCCGTATTATTTAATTATTATATTGGTTTTTTTTATATGTTAGAAAATTTAGTCTTCGTTGATAACTCGGAATAAGTGCTGCCCAAAATTTAGTGTCGTTCATAGTGCGGGACAAGTGCTGTCCAAAATTTAGTGTTGGTTGTTAGTGCTGCCCGAAATTCAGTATTCATTGATAATTTGGAATAAATGCCGCCAGCAATTTAGTGTTCCTTGATAACTCGGAATAAGTGCCGCCAAAAATTTGGTGTTCGTTGTTAGTGCTGCCCGAAATTTAATGTTCTTTGATAATGCGGGACAAGTGCTATCCGAAATTTAGTGTTCGTTGTTAGTGCTGCCCGAAATTTAGTGTTCATTGATAATTTGAAATAAATTCCGCCAGCAATTTAGTGTTCCTTGATAACTCGGAATAAGTGCTACTATAAATTTAGTGTTCATTAATAATTCGGAATAAATGCCGCCAGTAATTTAGTGTTCCTTGATAACTCGGAATAAATGCTGCCAGCAATTTAGCTTTAGTTGATAATTCGGAATTTTAGTCCGAATTTTAATTCGTCCGAAATTTAGTTTTCCCCTAAATAGCTATTTCAATAATTCGATGTCCACTCATGTGAATCGTGAATTACGGAATACGGGAAAATATAAATTATAGTCAAATTTTAATAGCACAAGGAGGCAATAAGGAATAATTTTGAAAATTTTCCATGGCCAAATGGTGTGAAGCAGCACAGGTGACTAGATTTCGAAAAATATTTTTGGCATCTCTGTTCTATGACTCCTAGACGACTACCATATAACACCTTATTATCTTAGAGATTACGGTAATTTTTTTTAATTATTCAATATTTTCTCGGTTTTCTTGCTTGTTATTTTTTTTCCGTAGTGTATTAAATTGATTATAATATGATGGAAAATTAAAAAAACCAAAAATAAAAAATTGATTTTTTTTTCGGTATTCAGCTTCATTGAATATGAACTCGAAATTTTTACTTATAAGAATAAATGCTTCGGAAATGATTATTAATTAATAATGCATTAATTAAAAGTATATTAAGAGCAGCTGGATGTAATTAGGAACATTTTTTTTAAGTAAAAGTATGTAAACTATAAATATGCTTTAATACTCGTATTAATGTACTTGCAGCAGTCTTATAAATTTTTAATTTATAAGATTTTTTTATTTTGAGTACCTAATTAAAAAAAAATTTTGGTAACTTTTCACCAATATTCATTTTTTCATGCCATCTGGTTCTTATTCATTATTTAAGGTTATGTTTAATAACATATAAGTCAGAGGGGAGTTGGCAGCTCAGTGTGATGGATTTGATAATATTAACCTATGTATACAGAATTTTGAAAAATGATTTGAAAAAGTTCTGCTTGCACGTTTTTTATTTTTCATTTTGAAAACCTTGACCATGTTTATTGTCAATATTCTCATGTTTTTCGAACCATGCGTGGATATATATAATAAAATCTCTCTTGTTGTGTAAGATTAATGTTAACGGCGTAGTATGCTTTATTTACCACATACTTATGTGAGCGTCCTATCTATATGGGGAAAAGATTTGATTTGTTATTTAATGGCAAAACACTTCTTGATTAAAGGTGAATGAAAATTTTTAAATTTTTATTAAAATATGAGTAAAATATTTTATTTATACATCTATCACACGTATAATATTTAAGGGTATAAATTCAAAACTTCAAGAAAAAAGTTAAATCCTTAAATATTGGTGAATATAGTTAAATTTTTAATACCTCGAGGTGATAATCAATAAAAATTTATATTAAATCTCTATGTGATTTTAGCCGGAGTTATTGAATTTAGTACAATTTGGTAATTTGAATTGTCGAATTTGAGTAAATTTTATTAAAATAATTAATAATGGAGGTAAGAGAACAACAATGTAATATTCAGAATTCACACTCACAAACAGTCATTTATAAGAGATAGAGAGAAGTGTGGTGAAGAGTGAAGCAAATAATATTGTTGCCTTGCTTGGAAGCGTTAATGAGAGCTTAACTAACTGAAATTCATGCAAAATTTTTGCAGTATTCTGTTACTGTTTTAACATAACATTGAATTTATTTTATAGGATATAATAAAATTACTATAAATTTCAAGCATTCATGTAAACTTGTCCGCTTATCTTGGAAGATTTTAATGCAATAAAATTATAGAATGTTATCAGCAGTTTTCAATACAATAATCTTTATTTACCATCCAAAAAATATTAAAATGGCAAATAATAAATCGAATTGACTGAATTTATTTCCCGAAATCATAAAGAAAACACCATTTCCTTGTAAATGTCTATATAAAAAAGTGTATGAGTCGTGACAATAATAATTATTATGCATTGCGTTATACAAATGTGATAGTACCGACTATATTGTCGCCGCTTTATTTCGGAATTTTCTTATCTTTACAAAAAAAAAAAAATTCACCTTAACGAAAATATTTTTTATTTTTTGTTTTGTGTTTTCTGTTTGCTTTACTCCTACAACATATAAAAAAAAGTTGCCGTTCGGTCGGTCTCATGTGTAGTATGTGTGCATTTTTTTCTTAATTTTCTGCTGAATTTTATACTTTTTTTTTTGTGTTTTGCATTCCAATAATACAAAACACGCAAACTTTCATTACCATCATAAATATCGATTGATTTTCAAATATAAAAGGAGTTGAATGGGGAAAAAAAAACGAATGTTCTTTTATTTTATTAATTTTAAATTCGACTTTTTTTTTATGGAAACAAAAAGCAAAAAAAAAAAAAAATGGCAAACTTGTGAAGTTTAACATGCAATAAATTTTAACGTTTTACACATCAGGGATTTTCATATTATTAGGTCTGATCTTTAAAGGTAATTTTCTGTTTTAGTTCTTGGTTTTTGTTTTTTTTATCCCTTATATTTTTTACTGGCTCATTTCCAATTTTCCTTAATCTTTTTACAAAATAACTGCATCTACCTATATATTACATATTATGTATGTGTGCACGAGTTTGCCGAATCAATATAAGAGCGTAAATTTTAAAGGTTTTTATTTTTATTGTTAAATTTTTATTTTATATATTTTTACAATAATTTGCACTTGCACTATTTTGGAATTGAATATACATTCGTATAAGGATAACGCATATATTATAATCGAAATTTATGCTACCAACGATAAATATTTTAAAATTGTAGGGGATTTTTATGTGAAATATTATTGGAACTATAGTCGACTCTATGCTCCTTTTAATTAAAGTGTTAAGAATAAGTTTAAGAGAGTGTCGAATATTTTTAATAAAAATTCATGTTTCTATTAAATTTGGTACCATTGAGATTAAATTAGTAAAATTTCCTTGTTTGCGAGAAGAAACAAAACAGTGTTGCTTTACAGTGTTGCAAAAATTGACTAACCCGGTACACTGAAATGTGATTTACTACAAATAATCAGTTCTCTGTACAAATCAGTGAAATTACTACCCCAGAATCGTACTCACATCCCTTTATTTTCGATTTATGATTCGATAAACGTTATAAATTTACTCGAAAGTGAATTTTTAGGCAAATTACTGTGTCGAAACCTGACTGTTTTCAAATATACACCAAACACCAAAGCTAACGTCATTCCAATAATATTAACTTGAAACCTTTAAAATAGTAATCGTCCATTTTAATTTTCCATCATTAATACTAAATTTAATCGTAGAATAGTAGAATTGCTAGAGTTCGAAAATATTATTCCTTAATTATTTCATATTCAAGATACATAACTATATAATTGTAAATGGTTGCAGCATATCTGTATATAGAAAATGTCAAGAGATCAGAGAATGGAAACGAATGAAATGAAAATAGCATTGATTAGCCCTGAAATGTTGTATAGGTTACTTTTATTACATCTTGTTCTGTTATTCAATTGATTTTTTTTTTTGTTATGTGCGATTATAAATTACCTACATATAGATTTTTTTTTTTTTGAAAAGATCGCGTATCATGAATAAATTGTTAATCACTATCAATTAAATTTTATAAAGGATCCTTAATTTAAAACAAGTTTCATTTGGAATTTTTGCATCGTCTTTTTTTTATATTTTTAGTAAAGAGCGTGATTATTTCATTTTAGCCGCTATATAATGTGCATGTACTCGTATAAACCTACATATTTGTGGTATAGGTAAAACGTTATTACCCATTTTGATTATAGTACAATTTCATTTAATCAAAATTACACTCGCAAACATTTAAAAGTAATCATTTACGATTTAGTATGACATAAAAATATTTTAAATGCTCTCTTTTATTTCTTTATATTGAGTATTACGATAAATTTATATATTTTATTGATCTTTTAAAGTTTACGATATTATATTGTAATTGTTTATCATCAATCGTATTGTCTTGGTTTAAAGAGATTGAACTTTTTACAGCTAATACTCTTCACAAATTGAGTTGAGTGGAGTTGGAAAGTTGAATGAATTATGTAAAATTATTGACATTTGAATTTTGGAATCATGACAATTTCTCTCATTTACTATTGCGTTTTGTTGTGATAGCAGAATTTTTCAATATTTATTATTAAATTATTATGGTTTTAATAAAATATGAAAGAGAATAAATAAATTATTATTAAATTATTTTAAATAATATTATGCGGAAGAGAGCCAACCTGTTTTGAGAATTTATTATTTATCGGGCTCAGTAGGTACGGTAACACTGTACGGACTCAATCTGATATTAAATTCCAAGTTGGGTAGCCTTGTAAAACTTAAAATTTAATTGTAATGGAAAAAAATAATAAAGTTTTTAATTAAAATGGAAAATATTAATGTTATTAAAATTTTTTCCGATTTATTTAATGGCCAGTGTGTTCCTCCTTCTTGTATTTTATTTTCCAGCGTACATGTTGTATCCTCAAATTATTATTAAATTGAAAATTTCTTTTCGCCATTTCCTTTATTATTCTGCTATATAATAACATATGTGCGTACATACTCGTACATCTATTTTTGGATTCAATTGAAGGTGATCTTTGAAAAAAATTGAGAGAAAAAAAAAAAGAAAATATCTTTAATGGTCTATTATTAAAGAGCCATTATTTTAAGGATAGCGGCTCTATTCACATTTATTTTTATAATGTTTTCTACCTACGCTAATTGTTTTCAAGTGTATTGTTGCTGTTTAACAGAAAAAATTTTCCCACGTTGGAATTTTTTTTTTCATTTATATATTACTTTTTATATAATTTATAAACTACCATTTATTTTTAATATATGTAAGTATTTATTATCTGAATTCTTCATTTTTTTTCTGTTTTTTTTTGGTAATTTTTCAGAGGGGATCATTTCATATAGTATACCGAAAGGTATTCAACGTAGCATGGAAATTGATTTATCAGATAAGACATATGATGGTCAAGAGGAAAACGATAGACTTGTTAATGGACTAGGGCAATTAGTTGATGGTCAAAAGGGTAGAGATAATTTCCGTACTGATATACATGGTTTTGGTAAAGGTAAATATAATTTATTATTATTATTATTATTGTAAAAGTTTTGGAAAATAGATAAATTAAGTAAGATTCAGATGTGTGTATCTGTGTGTGAACACACAAAAAAAAAAAAAAAAATTAAGTTTTAATGAACAAAATGTGAAAAAATTTTTTTATCATTAAATTTAGATTTTTATTTTCACATGAAAATAAACTACTGTTTAAGGATAAAAATGATAAGATATTTACTATTCGAAATTAAAATGTGAAAATTATCTACAACGATTTTATTATTTCAAATTAATTTAAAAATCCTAACTATTTTTGAGCAATTTACATAGTGGCTGCTAGTATTTTCTTTACGTGTTGAATCTAATTCTAAATAAAATCGCTGGTAATTAGTGGCAACAAGGGTAAATAAAGCTGATAAGGCAGTCACTTGTGGATGATGCAGTTTACAAAATAAAAAATTTATGTAACGGACATGTAGCCCAACAAAATGCGGCTCAGAATTTAATCGATACATTTTCCCTGTATATCGTATTGCTTACACTGCAACTAATTATTTTGTCACTTCCGTGTAATCAGTTAGTTTCCTTCCAAGAATTTCTATTATATAATCCTAATGTTGCCCAACAAATGTTGCTTGGAATGATTATTGTTTACAATGCAACAGCTTATTTTATCACCTCCATGTAATGCCAAAAGTAATCAATCAGTTTCCTTCTACGTTTTTCTACGAATTTAGCACATATTTGATATTAAATCTACTCTCTTCATTTGGCATAACATACTGCTTTTTCGGAAACTATTGCGGTAACTTGTAAAGAGCTAGTGCAAATGACTTTTCTCCCTAGTTTTCATAAGAAGAGCGCCCGAATTTTCACATATTTTTCTTAAATATCTTAATTTTTCTCACCACATTCAAGATTTCATTGTAACTAATTCTATTTTAAAAACTGAAACTGATCATTCGAACCAAAAATAGTTCAACCGTGTATTAAAATCAAGTGTTCATTCATAATATTTGAACATTTTAAAATGAATAAATTATTCAACAACAATAAGGGAAGTTTTAAGAGATTTCCGCTATAACAACTAAATGAACACTAAATATAAAAAATAGGAAAAATATTTTCATTTTCGCTATTATAACAATGTACAGTTATTATAACATATTATCCGATTATATTACCATTAATTTTGATTTTTCATAAATAATAACAACGGTAATAACAATAAATATTATTTTTTTTCTGAATAAATTTTTAATTAATTCAATTTTTTTTTTTAAATTTTTAATTCTTTTGTTTACAATATAATTTTATATAATATTCATAAATGTACTTTATATATTAAAATATTATAAAATATATAAAAATTTTTTAATTGAAATTGAATTGACTAGTTAAATAAAACAACAACAAAGAAAAAAAAAAATATAAAATTAAATTAACCAAAAATGCATTCTACCACAAAATTAAAAATAACAATCTACTTACCTACTTAAAAAATTGTAAAGAATTTAAAATATCCTGATTATTAACTTCTTTTTTTTTTGTTTAAATTTTTATTTTTTACAAAAAATATTCAATATGAGTATTAATTATTATTATTAATTTATAAATTGTTAAAAATTAATTTTTTTATTTGTAAAATATTGAAAATGTAAAGAAGAGAACAAAAACCATCCAATTAAATACAAATATGTTTGTATGCATATTTTGAGAGCATACAATATGTATGTATGTGTTAATAAATAAACTAATATGGTTTATAAAATTCCCAGTTGGCCATAATAGAAAGTTTTCTAAAATATTTCAATTAAAAAAATCACAATTTGTAACTGGTAATATTTCTTTTTTTTTGATTCGTGTAAAAATATTTGAAGCTGCTCGGGTAGCATGATGTTTTTTCAAAATATTGACTGATTTTAGGGCAAGAACTGTGATATTATGACTAAAACTATTTTTAATGTAATTTCAAAATGGTGAGATAAGATCCTCATTTGGCTGCTAATAATTTTTTTTTGTGTAAAATATATTGAAATTTTCCGGCTAGCTCATTCAATAGAGCATGCTACTTTCGTACTTGGTGTCATAGTTTCATGCTCTACGTCGGGCGCCAGTTAATGTCGTTTCAATTGTTCTTTATTTTCATGTTCAATTAGAATAATTATGGCTTAATATTGTCATTGGTTCATGTTCTTCGTCGGGCGCCAATTAATATTATTTCAAATATTCTTCATTTTCATGTTCAATTTAGAATCATTAGGACATAATATTAACTGGCGCCCAACGTAGAGTATTCTGCACTTGTTTTGGGTGTCATAGGTTTATGCCCCACGTCGGGAGCCAGTTCGTATTATTCCAATTGTTCTTTATTTTCATGTTTAATTAAAATTATTATGGCATAATATTTACTGGCGCCCGACGTAGATTTCATAGGTCCATGTTCTACGTCTGGCGCCAGTTAATCTTATTACAATCGTCCTTTATTTCATGTTCAATTAGAATTATTATGGTATAAAATTAACTGGCGCCCGACATAGAGCATGCTACGCTCGTACTCGGCGTCATAAATTCATGCCCAGCATCGGGGGCCACTTAATATTTTTCCTATTGTTTTCTATTCTCATATGAATGAACGGCATTATTATCAAATTAAATGCTTAATATTTACAAGATTTACTGGGATAGCTAATTTCGTCTATATTTATACCAAATATTTACTAAATTTGCACTATGTATATATAATGTATTTAAGTATATAATATAAAATAAATATTTTTGTTTAAAGTAAACAAAAGAGCCTATTAATAATTTGTTGGTTTTCAATTAATTACATTTTTAAAGAGTTTTTTTTTTTTTTTTAGTTTAAAATAATATTATTTAGTAAGTAATTCAAAAAACATACATAATTAGTTGTTGTTGCTGTTATGATTCTATTTGATTGTGGCAATTTTAATAATAATATAATTAATGAAGTTTTCCGCAAAATTACCCTTTTATTTGAATTATTTATTGATTATTTACGGTATACTTGTGAATATTGTTAAAAATAATTTATATAATTAAAAAATTGGCTTAATAAAAAATTATATTAGATTGACAGAAATTTTTTTTTAAATTTTATGCAAACATTTTAATTTTTAACAAAAATAATTTTAAACAACGCCAGCATTTCAAATATTTTATTGACTACTGGCAATTGTATAAAATCAACAACCACAGTTCGGATTGTTATATAGTGTGGTTACCACTCATGTATATTCACTGTGAGTTTTGTGGGTTTTAATTGGGAATTACTTGTCTAATGTTATTTAAGAACGCTGTACGAAAATACTATATGTATACGCTGATAGCGAAAAGTGACCCACAAATTTTAAAAGATCAGATCATTTAATTTCAGTTGATTCTCTATCACTTCCACTCGTTCCAGAATAATAAAAGGAACCTGTTGTACTTGTGTTTTGTTTCCTTTCATACCATAAAAATTGGAATATGAAACATTTTATTTCTTGGATAAGTGCGTTTACTGAGAACTGTCGCTGTTATTTGATGTGACTCAAAGAATTACTTATACTTAGACGTACCAGCAATATTTCCTAATTCAACAATGCTTATGTTTGCGCAATTTTAGAATATATTATTACAGGTATATTAAAGCATTAAACCGGAACTTAACGAGCTTATTTTCTTGTGTAAAAATTGTATTAAATTTATAAAATTTAATTAAATCATCAAATTATATAGAATTTCTTAACGCAGTCATATTATCGTGATTCAAGAATAACGTTTATTTTAAGTATTTTAAATTTAAAAAAATCTTATTGAAAAAAGAACACAATTTAATTAATAGTAACATTCTTTAATTATTCCTTTTCGTCCTTTTTCTTTCTTTCAATAAAGGACGATGTAATATTGAAACAAAAATAAAAAACAAAAGAAAACAAATAAATTAATTGTAAAAATATTTTTATCTTCTCTTTTTAATTTGCATCGTAAAATTAAAAACAATAAATTGTTTTCTTGTATTTTTTTTTTGTTACACATTTTCGGATCATCACGATCATTGTCTGTGGAGTACAATGAAAATTTTATAAGAAACTTTAAATTTTATCAGATTTCGAATTTGAATTGTAAGGAATTTACGAATTCGATTGTAATGTCAAGTTTTGGAAAAATACGAACGGCTTTCCATTTGTTATAAAACAGAATTGATACATAGTTCTAGAAGGTAAAGTAATTTACAATTCCGCAAACCTTGATTGACGGTGCCAAATATTGTGGAAGTCATCGAAAAATCCTAGCGCAATTTTAAAATAGTGAAAGTTCTACTGTCTTTTTAGGTTTCTCTGGACTCTACTGTACCTCTAACAGTGATAGAGGAGTGGCAAAATGCTTCTAGAACTTGATTTTATGATTAGTAAGCTCTATATTCCACTAGATACACTTCTTTAGATATTTGTTTTTCTTACTGTGACAGTATTGGCGCAAATTTATAGGTTATGTTGATGAAAATTGCTTCGGAGAAAAATAGTTAGTTGCAACTTATAAGTATATGCCATTATAAACTTTAGAAAGAAATGAGGTACATGAGAAGAAATGGTAAATTGAGAAAAAAACATTCTCCATAAATGTTTTCCTCTCTGATATTCACATTCAAATTTTGTCATTGTTCTCAATATTTCGTCACGTCTGAAAAATTATTACTGGCAATTTCTGTCCAATTCCGTACCATACTATTGCATGGAATCAAATCTAATATTTCCCTTTGTTATTATAAAAATTTAAAATTGCATTTCATTTAACTTTAGCATCACGATTAATGTCTGATTGGAAAAAAAAAAATTTTTTTTTTACACATCAACTTTGTTCTCTCTCTCTCTTTTTTTTTTAATCCTTTTTTAATCTCGCCTTGCTGTTTTTCATTTTAATTTTGCTCTTGTTATAATATAGTTGATATTCTTGTTGTGTTACTCCATTTTTTATTATTTGCTATTATTTTTAAGATTTAACGATGAAATTTTAATTAAAAGGGGGGGAACAAAACAAAAAACAAAAAAAAAAGAAAAAAAAAAAACGTAAGAAAATAATTAACGATTGATTTTATTTTTTGTTTTTCGATTTTAAATTGATTTTTTTTTTTCATATTCTTATACGTTTTTGGTCTTTTATTTTAATTTGTATTTTTTCTGAATTTTCTATGTTTTATAATATATTAAAGGTTATGAATGGGTCGGTTGGACAAATGATACACCTATGTTATCTGGAAAACCAGTTGAGATTACATTTGAATTTGATGCGGTGCGAAATTTCAGTGCAATTATTTTACACACGAATAATATGTTTTCAAGGGAAGTTCAGGTAAGTCTTTATATTATATTTTGTTTTTCTTTTTATTTCTTATTGTATGTTTGGTTTTTGTTGTAGCTTAGCTTTGCGTGACTTTTTAAATTGTCTGCAGATGTAAAAATATTATATTTTACACTGTATGTATACGTATATATGAATTATTTTTAAAAGCAAATTGGAATATTGGAATGATTATGTATAATTGAAGAAGCTCCAATTTATTTATTATTATTGTATATATGCACTTTATAATGAAAATCAATTTAAATCTTTAATATTTAAGTGTAAAAGTGTCAGGGACGGATGCCAAAGAATAAATTAAATTTGAGTTTTAAATATTTCGATTAAATACAAATAATGTCCGAATTTCGGCTAATTCCAAATTTTTTGTTCATTATATGAAAAAAGAGCGAATTAGCTGATTTCGATTTATATATTATCAATACGCTTCTTTTTGTTGCAAATGATTTACAGCGCAGATTGAAATTATCTAAAATCCATTCATTCCATTTTGATAACGTCCTGGATTTAGTTATTACCTTAGAATATATACTATAACTGAGCGAAAATGAGCGATTTATAATTGTGAAATACATGAATACATGTTATAACTGAGCGAAAACTCTTTGGTAAAGTGAGAAATATAATTTCTTGATTCTCGGACAGTAATTTACTTTCTCAACAAATTTACAACATATTTTCTAAAAAAGTGACAATAAACATTTGTGTTTTAATAAATCAATAATATGGCACTATGATTATTGAGCCGTTTCAATATTCTTCACTTAGGTGAGGCTATTTTCACTCAATTGAATAATTAAGTGAGAAGTTTAAGAAACTCATCTTCAAGAGTGTGCATTATATACCTCCGGTTACCTTATTGGCTATATTTTTTCATCATCCCTGGCATTATACATGTAGGTACCGTACCATACGTACAGGAACACTTATATTGCATTTTATGTTTAAGTAAAGAAATCGTATTAAATCTTAATACTTACTTATATAGTTAACTTTGATTTTATTCATATATGATAAAATAATTTGAAAGATTAAAAAACAAAAAAACAGAGAAAACATTAAATTGCTGTCACGATAATTGTGACTTGAGATGTCATAACTTAACTTGATTTCAAGGTAGCTATGGTTGGGATTTCTACTTTTTTTTGTTTTTTAACATTAAGTACATAATTTTTTCTTTTTATGTAAAGAAATAATTAAATTGAAAATGAAGGGGTTGTACAGGAAATCGATTAAAAACAAAAAAAAAAAAAAAAATTGTAAAAATAAAAAAACTGAATACCACCCAAGCGCTTTGCATTTAAAACATTTAAAATCAATAGTTGGTTGCTTAATTACATAAATTTGTCTTTAAATTTTCAATTAAACTTTAACTAAAAAATTGCAAGTAAGTAGATTTTTTTTTCTGATAAAAAAAAATTAATATTAAAATGTTCGAAATGACCGGTTTAGTTTTTTTTTTTTTTTCTTAAAGTTTTCGACTACTTACTCTGATTTTTTATTATTGCGAGATTTTAATTTTCAAAGAGCGATTCCAATAAAAAATTCTTGTACACATTTTATAAATAAAAATATCTAAATGCAATTTAAACTAAATATAGATAAGCTGGAACAAGCTTGCATTATAAAAATATTATTTTGAATTTTGTCTTAATTTAAACCCCAGCCAGCTACGGGTAAGTATGTACATATACATATGCGCGCATAATATAAAATTACCATCTACCATACTAAAAAGATCTATGGTATTAAAAGTTGATTATAATATTTTAATACTAGAATTTAAACTACATAAATGTAATGGGTGCTTGCAGTGCAAAATCAAAACTAGATTATAGCAATCTGACAATTTTATTAAAAGAAAATTTTAATAAATATTCTTTAGACTTAATCTATAACATAGTTGCATGTATACGTACCAATGTAATAAATTTTTAATGTAAAAATAATTGTAATTAAAGAAAAAAAAAATATCAGAAAAATTCAACGTCATTTCAGTATACAAGTTATTGGAATTATGATTTTGACAAGTAAAACCTTTTTTTTATAAATATTGTGAATTTAATTATGAAGTTATTATATAGACTAAGTTACTATGAGTTACAAAACATGAAATCATTTAAATTATAATAATATAGACAAATTTATTGAAGCTCTATTATAGCTATACTTTCATTACATAATATATACTCGTCTATTATAGTCATTCCTTGATTACACTTTATTTCAATAATATTCTCATCTAAAAATATTTAATTATTATTTTGCAATATTCTTTAATTAAATATTTTGTAAATAATTCCATGAATAAAGTATTTTATTTAATTGATGCTATATATTTTGATTTTGTTATAAATTTAGAATGGCGTTAAATATAACGAATTAATTAAATTTTACATGAAGCTAAGTTAATGTGTACCGAAAACTTGTATCTATTCGTTAAGAATTTTAACGAAAATTGTTAATGGATCAAAATATTGTTATGGGTTATGCTAGACTTAGGCCATTCGCAATCCCTTTGTATTATGTCACAAAGAGTCTCTTCAAATTTTTACAATATCATCAGCATAAGCTTGAACATCAATTCCTTGACGTAACAATTTATCAAAGAGACCATCCATCACCATACTACATATTAGCGGAGATATAACTTAATCCTGTGCACATTATCTAGACATGTGCACCCTTAGAGTGCTCCGCTCCAAAGGAGTCTCTGCAATTCTTGTAGCTTATATGTTGGGCATCCATAAATAGGTAGTGGTATCCATGTCCTACCCTCTAGGACCGTCGAAATCGACTCACGTATTATCGAAAACTCCCTCTTTTTATTCTATTGCTCATTACAGGTTGCTACTAAAGTGGAAGAGAGTGATTTATGTGAACCTCCCTGAGTACTCCTTTTGATAAGGAGGTCGCTTAGTCTCCAAACTAAATATCTTTAAAAATGCCGCCTTTGATAACTCGTAGACTCTGCCTTCCCCGCTATGCTTTCGCTAAAATTTCTAAAGCTTCTGTGCCTAACTCTGCAGATATAAAAACTTACGTTAAATCGAAAATTCATTTACGTATATTAACCTTTAAACTACCGCACGTTCGCTCTGTGTGTCCAAATAGGTAAAAGTTGAATATAATTTTTACAAGAGAATGAAAGATTTTATTCCATTTTCGTGTAATTACTGCAATATTTGCAAAAAAAAATTGATTAATTTAAATATTGTTCTTCTTTAAATTTTATTTTAAAATTCAACAAAAATTTTTAAAATATTCTTAAATTAAATTTTGAGTATTGAATTAAAGTTCTTATTTGTCTCTGAATTGATATGTTTTGAATAATTTTTTGATTTACCGAAAGTCGGCTTTCATTTTATAACCATAAATAGCTAGACTTAGTTTCTTATTTTTCAATTTTTTTGTTAACGAATAACGTACCCATTGTTTGACTACAAATTATTCATTTTGATCAATCATCATATAGCATTTAAAATCTTTCATTATTTCTAAAATAATAAAGTATCGCATTAAATTGAATACAAGAAGAACGGTTTGAATAAAAAAAAAATTTTTGTCGGAAATGATATTATTGCTTAAGTCTGCTACTTACTTGCTTGGTTATACTTTGTACTTATTTACTTATTGGGTATTTTTTAATTTTGTTTGATAGAAGATTATAAGCACAAACAAATTTTAAAATTCGCGTTAAATTTCGTGATTTGAATTTTTTTTCAATATTTAATTTGTATATTTTTATTAGTTTGTATCTGAAATTTCATTCTGGAAAATGTTGACTGCGACTGGACTTTTGTATAATCTGTTTTTCTTTTTCCGTTCCTTCCACTCTTATTGTACTTAGGTACATGATTTTTTTTTAATTTAATAATTTTTGTTGTATTTTATTTTTGAAATATTGCCATTTTTTTATTGATATATATATATATATATACATTCACATTTATTAATATTTACCTTGCATTTATTTATATTATTATAATTTGAACAGGTGTTTCGTCATGCAAAAATATTCTTTAGTATTGGTGGAATTCATTTTGTTGGTGAACCAGTCCAATATTCATATATGACAGATATGGTATCGGATCAAGCAAGGGATATAACAATAAAATTACACAATCGTATCGGACGTTTCTTAAAAATTCAATTATATTTCGGTTCACGTTGGATTTTATTAAGTGAAATTTCATTCATTTCCGGTTAGTATTAAAATATATATATATATACGAGTATAATATAATAAAGACAGTCATTAAATAAAAATTATTATTATTGAATCAATAAATTTAATCATTTATTATTTTTAATTTTTGCATTGTAACTTTGTATTTTTTTCTCTTGTATTTGAAATTTAGTTGCTGCCACAGGAAATTTTACAGATGAAGAAGTTAAAGAAACGCTATTATCACAAAAGACAACAAAAAATTCTGGAAAAGGAGAACAAAAACGTATTTATGAAGGTTTTTTTTTTAAAAAGAAAAAATCTATTAAATTCTATAGAATTTTCTCTTCTATCTTTTGATCTATCCACTTAATACATACTAACTTCGTATTACAAAATAAATTTCATTTCCATACTTCCTGTGCATATTCCTCTTTTTTCTAAAGAATTACTAAAGAAGAAAAAAAATTTTAATTAAATTTTTAATTGATTAATTTTAGAATATTAAAAATTAATTTTTACATTTCATTTGTATATAGTATTGTCACCGAGACCAATTGATCAAGCACCTGAACGTAATTTAGTTGGAATAATATTAGTCAGTCTTACAACTGTTATATTAATTACAATGGCTGTTGTATTATTAATTGTTGTAAGAAAACGTAAAGCACGTGATAATGATGCATTAGATGGTTTTCAATATAATTTTAATCCAGAAAGATTTGAAGTTAATAAACGTGTAAATAGTAATTTTAAGGTAAATATTTATGTATATAATTTTGTTCTGTATGAAATTGTAGTATTTATTAGTTTTAAGATATGAGGGTGATTTTAATAAAATCAATTTTAAATTGTATTCGAGTTAACAATAGGTTCAATTCATGTTTGCAGTTCTGACAACTGCCAATAAAAACTCTGGTGTCAAAAAGACTGAATTACATTCCCTTCTAATTGAGGCTATAAATATAAAAATAGAAAAAAAATGTTATGTTGTCGATTTGGCAGGAAATTTTTTGCATTCCTACCAATAAAATCGGAATGCTATTGCACATCTTTGTTAGGACTGCCAAAGCGAATTAAACCAAATTTTCCTAAATAAAAGTTAGAATCGTGCAGGAAAAATTGAAGTATATTGGGTCGGCTACACATTTATGTTTGTACCTAGTTTTCAATTAAAAACAAAAGATCTTCGTGTTTTTTCTTAATTTCTGTCAAATTTATTTGTGTTAAAAAATAAATACCGACACTATAGTAGACGCCATCTATTCATTTGAAATATGCTACAATTTCTTAGTGTGAAAAGTATTTGAGCCTTACCGGCAGTTGTGGTGGTAATCTAATAAATAGAATTAGAATCATATCAGCATTAGCTTTTAAATCCAGAAATTTTAAATTAGAAAAGTAAAGAAAGAGAAAAAAAATAAAGCTGATTGACTGAATAGGACTGCCGAAAATTAAAAAATTTTTAGTATTTTGTGTCACATCCAATATGCTGACGCCGCCATAATTGTACGGATCGTCACTTAAATTTGTAACAAAATTGTTGCTGTTGACAGTAACGACGGTGGTTACTGTATGAGAAAACTTTTTTAGAGAAGAGAGAAATTTCAGCCAGAAGCGTCAGTGTTTACAAATACGTAATCATTTTTAAAAAATAATTTTCAATTTTATTATTCTTGGATAATATTTTGATGTGACGTGGAACGACATTGTTATAACATTTCACTTTTTAAGAAACATCAAATTCAATTTTTATAACATTTAATTCATTTTTCTGTGTTTAATTTTTTTTATTAATTACTTATACATCAAATAAAATTTTTATATTATTTTTTGTATTCTAACATTCTGAAAAAATTTTTATATATTTATTATGTAAGGTTTCAACGAATGACAATGATGAATGGATAGAAAAGAGCAGTTTATATCATGAACCATTTAATCTTAATATGTCTACAAATTCAGCAAAACGTTGTTCTTCAAATAATTTACAACGTTATCATATAAATCCAGAATATACTGGTGAGTATTTTTGGTTTTTTTTGGTATGACTATTTTGTATGCTATATGTACCCATACCTTATGTATATATTGCTTGCGTTTCAACCATCTTTTAATATTTATTTTGTTTTTTGAATTTTTCCATTATTTACTCACTAGAAAAAAAACAACAGTAAATAAAAAGTAAATAAAATATTTGTTTTCTTTTTGTTTTTTTCTATATTATTAAACGCAGATGTTCCTGATATCGTTTACCAAGAATATGCAGAACCATCTCAAATGCGTTATCAGGATACAACAAAAATTCCAGCTGGATATGTTAGTGTACGTCGTACACCATCACCACGTAATAATACATTACCAAATGTATTATCAACAACACAACATCGTTATCCATCAGAAATATATTATGCTGCTACAGCTATTTGTAAAAATGCAGGACCACAAAATAATCCACATTATCGTACAGCAGACAATATCAATCATTCCAAACAACAATTTATCGATATTAACAATTTTAAAACGTATAAATAATTTATTTCATTTTAGTTTTATTCATTATAATAATATAAATAACATATATAAAAAAATAATACTAAAAAAAAGAAGGAAAAAATTAAAATTCATTACATACATATAAAAAATACAATACATACGTATAATTTTAAAAAAAAATTTAAATTTATAAAAAAAAAAAGCAACAAAATAGAGAAAAAAGGAAAACCAATACAAATATAAATAAAATATTGATTGCTTAAAAAGTTGCTCATTGAATTGATAAAAATAAAAGAAAGAATAAATTTAAAAGAATAAAAAAAAACTAAAATAATTATAAATAAAATAGAAATGCATATATATATACATATATATATATATATGTATATGTACATATAGAAAATTAGAAATCTAGAATAAAATAATTATTTATTTGTATATAATAATAAGTACACTCGAAAGAGATGTTGTCTCGACAATCTTTAAAATTGAAAAAAAAAAAAACTTTTAACTTAAGAGAAATACAAAAAAAAAACTTAAAGGACTTTCTATGCTGTACTCTCTACTATTTTTTTTCTTCTTTTGAATCGAAATTGTTTGAGCAGAACCACAATGGTAAGTAATTTTTTATAGTATATTCAATATTAATTATTGTGTTCGATAATGAGTGTAATACAATGTATTGATTGAAAAATAATCAAACACGTTCGATTCAGTTAGTTGTGATCACATAATCAAACATGTTCGATATGTATAATTGAAAAGTAATCAAACACGTTCGATTTAATTGTTGTGACCAAATTATCAAACATGTTCGATATGTATAACTAAAAAGTTATCAAACATGTTCAATTCATTTGTTGTAATCACATAATCAAACATGTTCGATATGTATAATTGAAAAGTAATCAAACACGTTCGATTTAATTGTTGTGACCAAATTATCAAACATGTTCGATATGTATAACTAAAAAGTTATCAAACATGTTCAATTCATTTGTTGTAATCACATAATCAAACATGTTCGATATGTATAATTGAAAAGTAGTCAAACACGTTCGATTCAGTTTGTTGTATATATTTGAACTAGTATTTTTTTTTTAAATATCTTGATTTCGTATACTCATGATTTTTCAATTATACAATATTGTAAATTCTAATTAAAATTTTTGTTTAATATTTAAATTGTATTGTATGACTCGTATGTGTTATATAAATTAAATTTTATATTAAAAATATCTTTTAAATTTATCCAATTTATTCAATTGTTCAAAAGTTGTGTTCAAAGTACAATGAACAGTTCTGAAATCGAAAAATTTTTTATTTTCATATTACTTGAATCGTATAACACTTAATTAGTTAGTTTTTTTTTTAAATCGAATAAATTGGATATAAATTGTATATATATATTTTTTGTTGAAATTTAATTAGTTTTTTTACTAAATTCTAAATAACATTTTTTTTTTTCAATTTCTAATGTATGCAGGCAATACTCGAATAGGACGAAACTTATTTTAGTTACAAATTACAATTGGGAATTTCATTTCAATTATAAAGCTAATTAATATATAGAAATGTTTTTCGTAGTATGTACCGAGAATAGTACAGAGCGAATTGGTTTAAAAATCAGAGCGAATCGGGTTGATAATCTGAGCGAATCTTGTAAATAGCACCCTATTTTTAGTTTTTTATAAATTAAACTCCCGTATAGTTTTCTATAATTGTAATGTTGCTTGTAACATTTATGTATGTTGGTGGCTTGGCTTGGCCTTAATAAAACTCAGCTGTCTTATCCGAGATTTGCCTGCATATGCGTCAATACTCGTAAAAAGCATTTCAAAGACAGTATTATATTAATTTTTAATTAAATTTTTTTATTTTTCTTTCCATAATTTTCTAATTATCTAGCTCGCAGAATCCTTGCATTTTACAAAAACAATAAAAGAAAATCCATTCAAAAATGAGATTAACCAAAGAAAAATCAACAAGAAAAAAAGAACCTGTTTTTTTTTTTACTTTCTTCTTCTCTAACATTAAAAAAGCAAAAAAAAAAAATAATTATAATAAGAAAAAAGAAAACAAAAAATGTGCACATCATGTTGGATTTATCGATTCATTCACACAATTTTAATTCATTTTTGGAAAAATACTACAAAAAAATAAAAATAAAAAAAAAAAAAATAAAATAAATCAAGAACTAAAAATTTCATATCTGAGACAATCTTAAACTTAGGCTGTGTATTTGTGATTTTTGTAAATAGATCGTTTAATTAAAAAAAAAAAAAAAACAAAGAAAAAAAAACCAGAATAATTGTAAAATAAATAAAAAAAAATTTGAAATCTTGAAAATGAAGAAAAAAATTAAAATTAAATTAAAAAAAAAAAAAAAAAAAATAAAAAAAAATTTAATCACTTTGTGCTAATTTTAGAGTGAATAGTTTGATTTTAAAATAAAACAAAACAAAAACAAGAAAAATTTCCAAAAAAAAAAATTAAATAAAAAAAAAAAAAAAACAGATAAAAAAGAACTTTATATCCTGCGATTGTGTATTTTAGCTTAGATTGTAGACTTTGAATTGATTAAAAATTAAAAAAAAAAAGAAGAAAATAAGAAAAATCATTTAAAATAAAAAAAAAAAAAATAAAAAAAAAACAAAACTTTTTTTTAGTACTTTTTTATGTATTCAAATTTTCATTAATTTAAGGATAATTAAAAAAAAAAATTATATTATTATTATTATATATAGAAAAAGAGAAAAAAAAAAGAAAAAAAAACTTACTAGCATTAATTTTAAAAATAATAAAAATAATAAAATTGAAAATTTAAAATTAAAATGAAACAAAAAAAAAAAGAGAAATAAAAAATCAAATTTGTTTTATTTTTAATTTTTTTCTTTATTTTTGTGATTCTAGGTATTCTCCATTGGTAAATCAATATTTCCCGGCGCAAAAAACGAAAATGTATATTATTCTTCAATCATATAAAGTAAGGAGCTGAAAAACGAGATCTACAAAGTCAAAGCAGAAAATCAAAGATTATTGGGACAACAGAATATAATGCCAAATGACACCGAAAAACACAAAATACGTGTGAATGTGTACGAATGGGTTAGCTAGATAAACCAATTGGATTCTTAAAATCAAAAGAAACTCAAAGAAAATAAAAGCAAAAAGTTTACCATAAATGGAACCGGCATTAGAAATAGTAAACAAAAGTAGATAAATATTAAACAAAAAAAAATGTTAAACTTAAAAAACATAAACCGTCGAAGGTTAATGGCGAGTGTAATGGTGAGTAATAAAATAAATTATTCGCGGTTAATAAAAATCCTCAATGAAAAAAGTATTGATTTGATGTGAAGGTAAACATGATGAACAATGATCAACTAAAAATAAATATTGAAAATGAAAATGAATATAGACAATTAATTAAGTCTGTTAATAAAGTCAAATTGGAATGGCATACTTATGAAAATAAATTTACAAGGTCAGTTAAAGTAATGGTCAGAAAAATACATCCATCTTGTTATCCAAAAGGGATTAAAAAGGTTTGATAAATAAAATTAAAAAAATGTAAAAAAATAATGTGAATACTATTAAAAGGTTGCCCGTTTTCATGTTGTCCTTAAATTTTACCGAATACATAATTCTTATAATTTATGGCTAAAGACCAAACTACTGAACGATTGGTCAAATTGAAAGAGAACATGAAATCAAATGACTCTTGAGCTACGACAAGTTAAATATGATATACGCCATGCCACAATAAGTTAAAATACCTAAATCTATATATAGTAAGTATATAGAATATGGTTTAAAAAAGAGAAATATTTTGGCGTATTACTTCAGAATCTCGTTGTAAATTCAAACTGCACTTATTTATATTTCTTGAAGAGATACTAATATTTTGAGTTACTAGCTTTTGGAAAAGTTTTGAATTTGTTTTGTCCTCTCAGTAGGTATAAAAATAAAAAATCAATCCTAGCTCCACTTGTTATTTTTAATTAGGCAATTTCACATTTCGGTTCAATTACAATTATTAGTTATGACATGTTTGTAATGACCCAATTCCTATAGATACAAAATCAAATATTTCACAATTTTGCTGTTGTGGTCATTTTATGACACATAACTTTGGTATAAAGTTTTTTTGTTTCAGTTTTTCAATATTTAGTCAGTAAGGTGAACTAAAACTTTTTGTTATTTTACAATAAAATACGATGAAGTTTTTGAAAGTTGATAAAATTTAATATTTTCTTCTAAGTTTCAAATTTGTTTTACTTTCATTTTCCTATTTTTCTTAAAAATTTTTACACTATTCAAAAGAATACAGTAAACACCATAAAAAAAATATGAAACTTCCTATATTTGTTTATTTCAAATTTTAAGAAATGAGTGTAGCATTTTAAACATTTTCACAGAAAACTATAGTATTAGATGAGGTGAGATTTAAAATTTTTGTCTATGGTTAAAATAAAATTTTGAATTCGGCTTTGTAAATTTCCTAATTTTAAATAATTACAGCTCCTCCTGATATTACTAATAATTAATGAGCTCTCTTAGTATGATTCTGGTATTTTACAACAAATATTAAATTTCCACCTTTTTTAAATTTGTCACCTAAAAATTGGGGGAAAAAAAATAATGACATTAGAAAAAATTTTACACCCCATTACAAAATTTGAATATTTTTTTAATGTTTTTTTTTTGCTTGTACATACATACGCACCCAAGCATTTTGTCATTCCCCTACAATATATTTTGATTTGTTTGATGTTTGAATTTTTATAGTTTATGAAGAAAGTCTTTATTTTTCAGGATTTTGTGTTTTTTTTATTTTAGTGTAAAAAAACATGAATACACACTTGTAATTGAACTTTTACTATCAAAGGAGATATTATTATTTATTCAAAAAAAAAAAAATCATATCCGTCTCAATAAATTTCCTTTAACAGTTAGTTTCGTTTTCTTTAACGATCGAAAACAAAAAAATAAGAATCACATTCATTCGAGTGAAGGAGAAAATAAAAAATAAGAAAAAACAAAACTGCGATAAAAGAAAAAGGCCGTGATAATTTTAAAAATATACCAATTGAATTTTGTCTCCCATATATAGAACAAGTGATGAATTTTATTAAGGCTTTTGAAAATTGTGCTTTTCTTTACTAGTAATGTAACATTGAAGTAAGTATATCAGCATATACTTTAAGTGAATTTGAAGAATAAAAGGAACAGAGGTGCAGAAGATTTAAGATTATCGTTTTCTTAAATTGTAAAATTTAGAAAAAAAAATTTGCATACTTTTAGGAAAAAAGCAAATTTTTTTATTTAAATAATGTTAGCATAGTTCGGTTCTCTTTGAAGATAGAATATTTAAAACACTTTGCGATTTAAGGGCACTGAGGGTAAGGGCATTAAGGGGACTGAGTGTAAAAGCAGATAAATTTGAATTTGATTATTGCAGTCCACAATTACGTTTCTTTTAGACATATTTCGTCTCCGAAAATTAGAGGAAATTTAATGATATTTTCTCTCCAAATAGCTATGGTCAAATTGTACTTGCATATTCTATTACGTTATCATAATGCCCAAGTTTTACGATGTCTGTCATGTATGTTATAATATACCAGAAACTGTATTTGAGGAACGGTATTAAATATGAAACAACTGTATTAAATATGGAGGAACCAAATCGAAATACATATTTACTTAATTTCAATATTTAGAAACACGAATTGTTATAATTCTTAAAAACGTTCTTATTGATTGACTTTACAAAAACGACAGACAATTTTAAAATTACAAAATTAGTGCAATATTTTATCTCTTTCTCTCCCTCTCATTAGCATTTTTCAACGCTTTATACAAAACAAAAACAAAATATATTCGCATTCTCATTCAAATATATTCGAGTAGAGTATGAGTGGGTGGGGGGTAAGGGAGGATAAAATACGCGAAAACTGAAAAAATATTAAAATATAACAAAAAAAAAAAAATTAAAAAAAAAAAAAGGGTGACATTATTTTCATTTTTTTTTTTTGTTCTCATTTTTCATTTTGATTTTCAGCTGAATGAGGAAAAAAAAAATTTTTTTTTAACATTTTGCTTTTAAAGTGAAATAAAGGTGAAATATTGCTATTGAATTTCCTTTTAGAATTGAACATAAGAATTTATGATTACTTTTATAAGTAAACACTAAAAGTATATATATAAAAAAAATGTACTCATGTATTCGAAATGTAAAAAAAAATTGTGCTTACATTTTTATTTACTCACATACATACATATACACACCATGTCTGGAAAATCATCAGCATCATTAAATTTTAATAAACGCGCCGCCAAAATAAAAATGAAAAGGAAAAATATGACAGAAATGAAAAGAAAATTAAAAAAAAAAAAATTAATACGAAAGGAAAATGAAAAGAAAATTTTGTAATGGAAAGGAAATTTATATGCCATTTTTGTTTTTTTTTTTGCGTAAATTTAAAGAGCAAACAAGTATGCAAATGAAAAAGGCTTTAAAATACTTAAAAGTACTTGAAAATTTTATTTTACTTTTACATTTAGCAAAAATTTAAACTTAAATTATAATTAAAATTTTAGAAATGTGAAGAATACATGGGTAATTACGAAGAAAAATAATCAAGTGTAAACTAGTAGCCCACACAAGTTGTCTGTGTTATTATTTTTTTTTGCGCCGAAAGAAGAGACATCTGGAAAAAACCAACTCACTAACAATATTTCGAGTAATAAATGTAAGGAACATCATTCGAGAATTGCTTATTTTAATAATATTGTAAAAAAAAATTAAAAATGCCATATTACAAATTTTCCAGTATTATGTTAATATTGAAAGTGCAATAAATCAATAACTTTATGCGATGCGGTGCCATTGAAATATTGCGAAAGAAGAAAGTGCAGTATTTAAATTGTTATAATATAAATCAAACTGGCATATTGAGTATATATAATTTGTCCACAATTATAATGAATACTTAATTGAATATGGAAGTTATTATAATTAATTATTGCTGTTATGGTTACATTTTAAAAGAATTCAATATTATTGAGTTATAAATTTGGTCAATTTGGGGAACTGTATTAAATATAACGATTGAATGTACCAACAAATAGACAATGCACAAAGCATCAAATAGCAATTAAATAAATTAACCAGTTAATTTTAGAGAATTTGTATATGATTCCGAATTGAACTGAACTTATTCTGAACTAATTCTTAAGGATTTATGTTGATTTAACAAATATTTTCACAATATACCGTTATTTTTTTGAGAAGTTTAAATTGAGTCTCAATCTGTTACAGATTCGCGAAGTAACATAAGATTTCTAAAGTTGGACCTTAGTAGTATTGGAAGTGATATTTTGTTAAGATGATGCCGAATTCATCCGTAATATAAAATTTTAACTTGTTTATGTCTTTTTGCTTTTGATAGGAGCTTCATTATAAAGCTGATAGAAGCTTCAAATAAACTATTGTTGAAAAGGATAATAAAGAAATCAATATATAATGTGATTCTGTATCTTATATACTTTTCAAATAGCTAAACACCATAACCGCATATATGAGGCAATTGCACCTCCTATATGAGTACGAGGCCTCCGCTCGAAACTCACTCTTCTGGTAAATTCATACACCCCGTGGCTTCCGAAAAACTGCAACTCCACCGCCGTGGGTGCATCATATTAAAATTTTCCATTTTTTACTGAATCACCCTGATTATTCAATCTTGTTTATCATTAATCTCATCTAAATTTTTAATAATTGTTATCTATGTGTTTACACACAAAATATGTTTTCTAATTTTTCTTATATGAAAAAAAAAAAATTATTTTTTTTTTCTTAATTTCCTGACTTGTTAAAATATTTTTAATAATATTGGAAAATTTTTTTTTTAATAATATTGTTATCACCATTCTTCAACATTTTAATCTTTTTCTTACGCGTTCACATTATATTAAATACGAAACATGTTTGTACAGACACACGTATGACTAAGAGCAGCATATGACTTACAACACAACATTCTATAAAGACGTACTTATAATCAGAAGAAAAAAAAATTTTACCAATAATTAAATTGAACTAGATATAGAAAAAAAAACAACAACAACAAAAAAAGATAAGAACAAACAAACAAAAAAAAAAAGGTGAAAACAAAATATTCTACCTTTAGGGCAATTCTTTCATATATTAAAATAATCTTAGTATGTGTTAACAACCAATATAATTATATACATACATATATACATATAATATGAGTATATTTAGAGAAAAATCTTAAAATTATAACCAATGGCTATAAAATAATCAACAAATCAATTTAACAATAAAAAATCATGTCAGCTCAAATGTTTCAAAAAAAAAAAAAAAAAAACGCCTCAAGCAAAGACCAAGAAAAAAAAAACCAAAATTCCAATAAACAACTCTATATAAACATGTTAAAGGAATTATAACGGAGTAAAAAATAACCTGAGTACAAAATAACCTGATAATTAAATTACATGTATATACATATGCATATATATTGTATATATATATTAATAATTAAATATCTTAATAATTCGTCAAGAAAAATAATTGTATAGCGTTTACAACAAGCATTCAATAATAATAATTAATTTTTTTTGTCATAATATTGCGTTACGAATGCGTCATTGCGTTATAAATTTTTCTCTTCTCTTCTGTACACTTTCCTCCCCTTACCAAAGTATTCTCAATATTACAAATTAAAAGTGAAAGAAAAGAAAGAGAATTAATTTAATCGAGAACAAAAAATTAAAGAAAATATAAAAGAGAAAATTATTATAATGTAGGATTGCGTGTCAAAATATTGTCATTACCTTTTGGGTATAAAAATTATTTTGAAATGTGAAAATAATAATTGGACACTTAATAAAAAAAATTTTTTTTTTTTTAAAGCAATTGAAAATTAATAAATTGATTTATAGTTTTCACCTTCTTTTTATTTCTTTAACTTGTTTTGTTTTTCTTTTCTTCATTTTTCATAAAAATTTTTTTTTTGGTGCAGTGCAGTATAGGGTTAAGCGTGCTTACAGTGTTAAATTATTTGATTTTTATTCATTTGACTTTTCAGTCACTTAATTGTATGGTGACAACTTAACGAACATTAAACTGTAATTTTTAATTCTTTGAGAATAATTTTTGAAAAAATGAAAAGAGAGAATCTCTTTTCTAAAAGCATTATTATAATTTCTTTTGAGTATGTCGCAATGATACTCCATCGTTTCCACCTTCAAAATAATATTGAATGCGGTAAGTATCCACTGAAGCGAGTTTTGTTTAGTTATAGCTCATATAGTCATACTGAGTTATAAATGTGATACTTTTGTTAATATATAATTAAAAATAGTGCCATATTTATGTCAGCAAAGATAACTGTCACTAATGACAATTGACAGTTTTTGTTCTTAAAAAAATATATATTTTAATGAATCAGTGAGAAATTACAGTTATTCAGTGATTAGCAAATTCCAATGTTTTTAACACTTAATTACTTTAGTGCTGTGTAGTTACTTTAGTGTAGTGTACTCCCAGAACGTGTACTGAAGTCACAATGCCCTCCTCACAGATCCTGCAAGTGTTTTCACTTTCTAGGCACAGCCTGCTGAGGTACCGATAAATCTGGAGTGACCCGACAAGACCCTGGTGAGAATTCTCACCTGATTCTGAAAACGCTTTTGGTCATAATCTTCCAGAAGGTCCTTGGCTTGCTGCAGCCACGGAAGTTTTCTCCAACAGCCTCCTCTCTGATTCCTCTCTTAATGCTCAACGACTAGTATGTGATGCGATTCCGCAGAAGGGCTCCGGCCGTCGGAGAAGTGTATTTGAATTGAGACAAAAAAAAATTATTGCCTGAGAATAATATTAAATGTTACACCTCATAAGAACCAAGGAGTATAAACGTTATTATTATTCAGTAATAATTTTTCAATTATATATAAAATACCTTTAATGCATTAAAATATTATAAATATTGGAGAAATATTTCAATAAATTGTTTAGTGTCACAAAAAGGTCAATATTTTTTTAAAGTGAAAAATTAGTTCATAATGTTTTATTTGAAAAGGTTTCCAAAAGACTTTTAACTTTTTATTTCAATGAATTTTTTTTTTATTATAATTATACAGGGCGTTTCGAATGAAATGGTTAGTAATTTCTGGGATGATTTTAAAATTGATTGTAAGACTTAAAATAAAGAGTTCTTGCCTGTAAAACCAACATCCGATGGTTGCTCTATGTCGTATGGCTCTGAAGTTGTAAGATTGCAACTCGAAAACGAGTATATCTGAACCATACCCCCCGTTCTCCCCCCCACCCATACAATTTATTGCTATGAAAATTGATTAAAATGAATCATTCCTGGAATTATTTGCTACCTTATGTGAAACACCCTATATATAATTTTAATGTAGGCTTAAGAGATTACAAATGATACGCATTTATTTACTTAGTTGTTGGCATATACATATGAACAGATTTGAATATTATAGACAAATACAAGGTCAGTTGGTCATCGTATATATTCGAATCGATTTTTATATCGATATCACACATCCGTTTTAATTTTCTTAATTTGTTTTGTGTTTTGTTATTCTTTTGACTTAAATGACCCACTTTTTCAACAAATAATTTACAATATTTGTGAAACAATGAAAATGAATAGGATGAAAATATTTTATTTGAAGAACAAGCATGCATACTCAAATATTTTCTCTATAATGTTATACAAAATTATATTCTATGTTAGAATATATGTATATATACATGAACTACATAATGTACATACTCGTATATACGAACTATATATAGTTTGTACTCGTATAAATCCGAAAGAAAAATAAAATTTATTGATTAGATTTTAAAAAATATGTTCATTGGTTTTTAGTTGATATTAAATACTCTATAATATAAGACCGAATTGATTAAAATGAACATCTTGCATTACATTATATGTGTACAGTTGGAAATATTTACATAAAATATTTCTGTCTCTGTAAATCCTTTAAAATAAGCTTGTTATCTATATGTAGTATCTGTTAACCTCTGATTTATTTGATATTCTTGTATAACAGTTTTAAGTAGAGCAAAATATATTTAATATAAGAGAACTGTATGTGAAGTACACATACATGGTTGCACGGATTAATTTAACAAACTATAGGTATTTGAGTTGAATATTCGATAATTCAGCGACATAATAATTCCAAAATCTATAAGAACAATAACTCTAATCACCATTAAAAATGATTTAATTAATAGATTCACAGTTTACAATTTTATCAACGATGAGATAGTAAAATATATCTAGCTCATTAATTATTTATATGTATCTGTAAGTTTATAACCATATTTTGATATCCGGTACACATGCAATATTTTCTTTTGATATTTTTAAAATTAATAAATTTTATCATCATGAATAGTGTTAAAATAATTAATAAAGCATTGAATTGGAATAGATCTGTGAATTTTATACAAAAATAATGCTAGATAATTCACATCTCCTATTTTTTCTAATATATTGCTATTTAAAATGATGAAAAGCCTTTAACAAGAAATTAATATATTTTTTGTTAACCCTTGATGAGCTTACTTTTTGTAAATTTCAATTGCATTGCTTTAAAACTGAAAATTGCCTTGTATTATTGCATGTCAAAATAGTAATTTCGTAGAAATGGGAAATATAGCTGTAATTGCCTCCTTCTCTAACAAAAACAAATATTGTAAAGAACTGATTTTGTAAATTCTCTTCTCTTCACCATAATGAAATGATGATTCTCTTCTCTTCACCAGTATTTTGTTGTCTCCCTGAATGTTTAATACTGACGATTTTGAACTTATGACAGAGTTTCCAGTATCGTCTTAATTATTTTAGTTCAAGCAGTTATATTCATGTGATTTATAATATTTAAGGTTACCTATTTTATATAATTTTATTGATGACGTAGTAAGTGATTTAATATAGAATACTGTCCCGTAGTTTTTTGAGTATTTCGTTTAAAAAACAATCTTAACGAGTCTTTGTCACTGTGGATTCTGGATTATTTAAGGGGGATATGGGTAAAAGAATTCTTCCCCTCCGACAACCTCATCCAGCAATATCCGGATCAGTAAATATCCGGAGAAAACCCCTATACTGTTGAACTCAAGTTCCACAATACTGAAAAAGCTGAGGCCAAACTAAATAAAGAATGCGAATGCCCGTCTCCTCATCGTTCCGGTAGTATTTGCGATTTTCCCTGTTTTTTCAAGTGATATTGAACCGGATAATGTCTTGTGAAGAAGCCAGTAATAGTACGAACCCGATTTCAATCCATCACAAGCGGCTCTCAGGAGAATTCCATTGAGCAAGAGAGAAGTCTTTCTTATGGCAATGTACATTCTAAAGTATTTCATAGATTATAGAGTTAAAATTTCAATTCGCCTTAAAATAAAAATTTCATTTTTAAAAAAAATAATTAATGTTCAAAAATAAATAATAAAAAAAATTTTTTTTTTTAATTTATAACATAAAAATACTTTTGCAAATTCTTTCGATTTATCAATGTCAAACCAACCACAACAACCATAACCATGAAAACTATTCGTATATGCTCGTGCATTATGAAGAATCAGGACACAATCAAAAAAAACAAAACACAAAAATATAAAGAAAAATTTTTTTTTTTTATTTTGCTTCCATTTTGTTTTATTTCTGATTAAAAAAGAGATCGCAAATAATTACAAAAGGCGTGAAATTTCACAAAACGAACGTACACACTAGATACTGAAAATTCGCCGAAAAAAAAACAAAACAAAGAAAATAAAAATTAACAAAAAAGTCAAAGGGAAATTTGTTCTTTTTTTTTATAATATTAAAATCAAAGAACTTCTCTCTAAACACGTGTTTAGTCTTTTCGAAAGCAATTCATCTCTTTCTTGACAAATTTTCCTTTCCAATTTTTCACATAATTTTTTTTTTCTTTTTTTTGCTCTGTTGATAGTAATTTAGCCTATCGTTTTGATATTTTCTAGTTTTTTCTTTTTCATTTACATTATACTAAAAATCTTAGACGATTAACAATAATCAGATGCGTGACATTTAATTACACTTTCTTTTGCCATTACATTTCTTACATATAAGCAACATAGATTCATTGTACATTTTAACATTGCTAATAATGACTCCGTGTGCTTTACTCAAAATTACTATAGAACACATTATGCATGTTTCTATAACTAGGTTCACGTTATATTAAGCGAAATTAATTAAATAGAATGCATTAGAAATAAAAATTTTCATATCACCACTTTACATATATGGTGTATCTATGTGCTAATGCATTATAGCAATTTAAATGCAATACAGAAATTTGGTCAATTGACAATGAGCAATTTTGATGAGAGCTTACTTATATAGTTTTTTAGTGTAATGCGTACAATGATTGAAGTTAGTGTGATGGTTACAAATTGGATACTACGGAACTTATTTTACGTTGGATTAAATTCGAAAATCGACAAATTGAATTTTGACGAATTTCGAACTTTTCGAATTTTTCGAACATGATAAAATTTTTTGTTTACACTAGATATATACAGTATAAATCAATTAACTGGAATTTCGAAAATTTTCGAAATTATTTATGTGGTATTTTTCGAACACTGATGTCAAGAGAAGGAAAATTAATAAGTAGCGTGCAGAAAAAAACTTTTGAAATTTTTCGAAATTTCATTTTCGAATTTCAAATTCCGTTTTTTTAAATTCAGCTTCGAAAATTATGAAAATTTTGTTCAATTTACACATTAAGCTTTTAAACCTATTGTATGTACTACAACTTAAGGGCTTAATTGGAATAAGAATTGAATTTTCGAAAATAACTGTATTGAGTTCCAAATAAAGCTCAAACACCATTTATGTAGGGTTTTAAAT
Organism: Condylostylus longicornis; assembly: GCF_029603195.1. Classification (NCBI taxonomy): domain Eukaryota; kingdom Metazoa; phylum Arthropoda; class Insecta; order Diptera; family Dolichopodidae; genus Condylostylus; species Condylostylus longicornis. The sequence goes on from NW_026577974.1 coordinate 5,142,772, forward strand.
TATTAGAAGTGTTCGTCGCCCCAATGTTATAAACGGGACTGAAAATTTCACTATATGCAAAAAAATAAAATGCATATTTATTATTGTGAAATTAATTATAGAAGTGCAAGAAAAAAAAAATAAAAACAAAAAACAAAAAGTTGCCACATTGCATTTTCTTTAAATTTCTTTTTAACTTTGAAAATTATACAAAAAAAAAGCAAGGGAGTGAAACTCTTTTGCATCTCAAAAAAAAATTTGTACGTTTGTTTTCGCTTCCACTTTGTACTCTGATTTTTTTTTTGTTCTTCGTTTTCTCTTTTCTTCCTTCAGTGAACAAAATTATTATCTCGTGTGACTTAAATTGGTTACATGGGTGATATGAACTGCTATTGTGAATTTTCATTTTGTAATATATTGTATATATGCGACATATTGTACAATAATTATGAAGTTAATAAGTAAACACGAAAATTATATATATAGTAAGAGGAAGCAAGAAAATTAAAAAAAAAAGAAAACAGAATAAAAGCAGAAATCTTATATGAAATTCAACATGTGGGTTTTAATTTACTGTATAGATTTTCGTTTCTTCTTTAAAAAAAAAAAATTCAAAGGCGAGGAAAATATCTATATAGGCCGCATAATATATACATGATATACACGGCACAATTTATAAATTTAGGACTTCCATACATAATTTGGTGTAAAATGAGAAATTGCTGAAAATATCTTTTTACGTTTCGTGAGCATTAAATTTGTTACAATTAATTGAAATAAACAATTATAATGCAATATTATACTCGTATATGTATATCAGTTTTGTACACTGATTTTAAGGATCTTAAAAAAATATATAATTATGTAGAAATGTTCCATATAAAGTTGAATATGATGATGATATAGATGATACCATAAGCATCTCATATATAATTAGATTTTCTAAAGATGAGTGCAGGGGATTGATTAGGAGAATGACGAGGAACATGTTAAAAATAGACTATACTTACATTATATATAGAAATTTGTAGCCAAACCAAAGGCTATTTATAAATTTGATCAGTGAAGAAGAACATCTCATATTTTTCATCTTGAGACAACCAAATACCCTTTAAATATTTCATTGAATGAGCCTTTCAAATTAACTGATAATCAAAATTAAAATGAGTTATCCTTTTTTTGTTGTAACTTCCATTTCCTTTGTCTTAATTTCCAAGAAAAAATAATTGGAAATTATCAACATTTGAGGCAGTAAGCCTCTGGGCATTATAGAACTTCCATCGAACTTCATAACATCAATAAATTGAAATCGAACAAGATCGGTGTCAATAATCGCCTTCTGCCCGAAAAACAATTAAATTACTTCATGTATAAATTAATTAAGAATCTTAATACTGTTACTTTAAGAAATTTCACCTAAATATATGCATTATATCTTGTTTAATAAGAAAATTAATTAAATTATTTAAATAGATATTTTTAACTGCAATATTGTTAAAGAGAAATTGCTCTATGAGTTTAATCGACTGTGTATGATGTCATTACAAATTTCCAATATATTTTGAAAAAAGTTAATGTTGCATGGTTTATCATTAAAATAAACCAAAAAGAATAACAATGAATTCCAAAGATTTATTGTCTTAGTATACTTAATTCATATATTTGTATTGCTTAAATGCATTTATAATAAGCAATTTTTGTCGAAGTGAAAAGAAAAAACATATTTTTCGCTTATGATTCAATTATATTATTCTTGAAAACCAAAAAAAAAAAAAAAAAAACAAAAATTGAGGTAAATAGCAACGTTGTAACTTAATTTTTAATTCATCCATAAATTATTCAATGAATTTTCTATTTTTTGTTTTATCCTTATACCTGTATATGAGTACCTTTATATATAATAACCTTAAACCATCTACCATTAAATTCTTAAACCATAAACATAATTGAAAAAGTTCTAAATATTCGCCTCAATTCACTTGGTTGATTAAGAATTAATTCAATTATTTCAGATACAAACATTTTTATAATTTTTTTCTTGCCTTCTTTTTTTTTTTTCTTCTGTTTTTATAACACCCTATCCATCTTATACTATACCTTTTTGTGTTTTTCTTACAGCCACTGTTGCAATGATAAATTCTTCGAATGAACCCAAATAAACGAAAACAAACGATAGGAGATTGAATTTAATATATAAAGAGAATAAGAAGATGGAATGAGAGAGAGAGAGAGGGGTAGATTTCCCTATATACTCACATTTCTTTTTTTTATGTTTTTCTTCTACATATTAAAAATTAAAAGTCACAAAATTTCTTTATTGCGCTTTAATTCTCTCACATATATGTGACATTTTCTCTAAATTGCAAAAAAGAGAAGAGAAAAGAAGAGGATGGATGAGCTTTTATACGATATACTAACATTATTCAATAAAAGTTAAAATAACACAACATATATACCTCCAATATATACCCACATACGTATATATATATATATATATATATATATATATATATATATATACTTGTATATAATAAATTTATTTTCTTTTTCTTAATTTTTTATTACCTACAGGTTTTTTTTTGGGACTTCTGTTACCCATTATTGTTTTTTATTGTGTATACCTGAGACGGCGGTAAAAAAAAGCAGTATTACAAAAACGTGACCTGAATATCAATAGCCGAAGAAATTGCATAAAAACAATAAGTACAAAAAAAAAACAGGCGCAAGCAATACAAAAAATATAAGAAAAAGAAAATAATAACAAATTAGAATTGAAACAAAAATTTTATAAATGAAAGAGAAAGAAATAGCAATATAGATAGGAAAACAAATTGACTTAAAAGGAGACTTTTTTTTTTTTTTTCAAAAAATTGTAAAGCTGTGACTGATATATGAGGGAAGTTCTTAAATTTCAAACATTATTCAATGTACATTATGGATACATTACATATTGGTCGGTATATATAAGTGTGTAGGTATGTTGACATGAATATGTATAAGATTTTCTCTGTTTTATGGCAATTTGATTTGGTTAGAGAAACGTTGAGAATTTTCTAAACGTAAGCAACACTTACTCAACTACTTCACTTATAAAATAATTCAATGATGAAGAAAGAGAATAATAAAAAAAACTAAAATAATCAAAATGTTATAATGAAACAAAAAAATGTTATCATCTGATTTACCGAAATGTAAACAATAATTCAGCTTCACCATTTAAAGTGTGTGGCCCGAAATGTTACAATATCATTGAAGAGTCATTGAACATAACATTGAAAATAGAGAAATATGAGCCTACGTTGAATAGATGTTGTGAGTCTTCAGTTTGTCACACTATGCTGTTATATTTTAAAGCATTTCAATACCTCCAATTTTAGTGGGTCTCCGACTACTGATTACATCTCATAATAGTTAATTCCTCAATTCTAATTTCTTTCTCAGCAACTTTCCATTATGTAACTCCTCAACCGAGTAATTTTCGAAGGAGCCTTTAATTAAAATTTGTAAAAGATTTCGAGATCTATTGCAAAGGCAACTGCTTAAAGAAAGTAATCCAGGAGCGAAAATACCTTAGTTCTTTGTAAGTAATTCTTCTCATTAGCCCTGTCTCGAGTTTCATTAGGACGTTCTAAATTTCTTTTTTATTATAAAAATGTCGCTATTCTGCGGCATTTATACACAGTGAGTCGCGACTATTCACCAGCGCAGTGAGTCCAAACTATTCACTGAGGTAAGTGAGTCCCAAATACTTAAATATAGAAAGGTTTTTCACTTAAAAACTATTGGTTCTGGTGCATATACAACAGTTACAAAATTTGCTTTATTAGTTACATCTCTCGCCTCGTTTTCGAGTTTTTTTTCATTGCTGCTGGTTCTTTTATCATATTAGTGTCTTCTCCGTCGGTTAATTTACTAACATTGATATTTCCATTCATATAAATCAAACGGCAATATCATGAATAAATTTTTTTAAAGTTTTTTAACAATTTCATCAATAATTTATTATGGAATATAGATATTTATCATCTTACATAACTGTGAACAACCAAATATAATTCTGAGTACATTTTTGTTATAATATTACACGTACTTATCATCAGTTTAAAATCTTTGACAAACACTTGATCAAAATCAACACCTCCATTTAATTTCAAATGAAACTTATACTCTATAATCGAAGATGGATCGAATACCAAAAAGACCTTGAAAGAGCAGGAATAAAAAAAATTATTTTATGAACACTTTTAAATTCATATATTCTTCATTTACAAAATACCAGAGAACAAGAAAAGCAAAAAAAAAAAAAGAAAAAAACTCCCAAAAAAAGTCATGGTAAAGGCACGTGCCTAAAATTTTTGGTTTTTACTCTTTAAAAAATAAAAAATTTTCCTTTAAGGTTTGGGTTTTTTTTTTTGAAATATCAAAAATATTGTTTGCAACTTTATACACGCTTTTGAACTAAGAATTTATGTAGGCTGACTAATAATTTGTATTTTGACTACACACGCTTATAAGTACATTAAATTGTGAATTTTTGATTGAGTTATAGTGATAGGGCTAAATTTTTTGTTTTTTTTTGTAGTGAGCAAACCAACCCCATATTAGTAAGTAAAGTATCGGAAGTAAAATATATATATTATCATAATCAGTCTTATGATTATTATCATTGATAAGAATTTTGTTTGGGTATTCCAAAGATAATCAAAATTATAATTTTCCCCATTCAATTTATTTTAGTAAACACATTGTAGGCATTTCTTTTTGGAGAGTTTTTATTGTTTGTAAAGAAAATTTAAAAGCAAAGTAAGTAAGTGGTTATCAATAAATTTTAAGTTTTATTGGATAGTGCTTGTGATATTATGTAGACAATTGTTGGATTATGAATTTTCAATTATGCACTTACTTTGTAATTAAATAGTAAGATTGGTGTTAAAGATCTACATAACATATTCACGTGATCCTACCAGATATTAGCATATGTTGACGATATGGTTGTGGTTTCGAGAAATAATGGGCACTTTATAGAAGTTTAAGTGAAATAAACGGAATCTACCTTAGAAGTTGGACTGTCAATAAATGAGACACGAATATAAAGAGAGCGCCGAAAAGAGAGCGCTAATTCTTTTGACAAAAAATATATTGGAAGACCGCGATTAAGACGGAAAGATGACGTTATTGATGATCTAAGAAAAATGCAAACACACAATTGGCAGCAAGCGTTTAAAGCTCGAGATAAATGAAGCCGTTCTATAAATCAAACTAAAGCTCACACCGGGCTGTAACGTTATGAAAAAAATTTAGAGTAAGTTTGAGGTTCGATTCGTTCCTTGTGCTGTTTTGTATAATTTAAGATTTCGGTATATCGATAGTAATGATTTTATGAGTGGCATCAACAAATAATTTGAAAAATTTCAAAATGTGTAAAATATTTATCTGAAATATATTGAAACTATTTGGTTGAAATTTGGTGCTTTCCAAGGATTTTGAAAGAAAAGTTGACCAAGACTGCATGCTTCCTGTTAGGGAACTCAGAGAACTGTGAATTGAGAGTTCCTACAAAACCCGGGTGATCGACTATGACTTAAAATTATTGGAGGCGCCCTGAATATCTTGCAAAATAACCAATGTGTGTCCCCTAACAGTAAATTTTTTTGTTATATTATATATCAAGTAGTGTGACGATTTTTCTGTTGACCTACCCTTTTGATACGCATCTTGTGCTTGAGGTACTAATCACGGGTTAAGGTTACTCCTTATATATGAGTCTATCAGCTTTTCCAATAAATTTCATAGGAACTATGTTAGACTGATAGGTTCAAAATCCTTTGGGAAGCTGTGAGAACTTCTCCCAGTATTAGGAATGAAGACTACCTTAACACCACTCTATGTCGTTTGGATGTAGGTTAGATTTATATAGCATTAATAGATGATTTTTGTGTCATGGAGGGAAAAATGAAGATAATCTTTTAATATTTTTGAGAAAATTCATTTGGTGGAATGCATTATTCTAACATTCCTTCATAATATTAGCGCATTGCTGGAGAATTGTTTGTTACACTTTGGATTTATATAGAAGACTCCAAAGTTATCCAAGCTTAATGTTATAGTTACGCATGTTATTATTCTTATTTCAACAATTTTTCAGCTTAAACAGATGCTATAAATGTTATGTCATTTTATGAATTCTCTGATTCCTCATTCATAGCTTCTAATTATATAATAAATTTATATTTTGTATAATTGAGTCACGTTAATGTGCCAATTCAATTGTTATTGGTTAAATTCGGACGTGATTTATCGATTCAAAAATGTATTTATGATTTATTAGGTTTTCAAATAACAATTTGCTATTTTATATATGCACATTTACTTCAAATACTATTATATTTTTTATGTGCGTGTGTATTTTCTAAAGGAAGTTATACAAAGTATAAGAATAAGAAGAAAAATTTTATGTAAATTTAAGAATAATGCATAAAACTAACGCCATTACCATATAAGAAAATATTTTATTTTATAATATTAGAAAATATTATTAAATTTTTTTATTTTTAGAATTAAAAAAGTAAATAATTTTATAATAAAATTTCTTATATATGGAATTAAGCTATTATTATTTTTAATAGATTTTTAAATAATATAAATTGGTAAAGAGAAAGGTCTGTGCCCTTTAAATTGTCATAAATAAAAATGCAATGCAATATGAGATATGAAATTAAATTAGAAAATAATTTTATAAAAAATATACTTATGTCATTATAAATATTTTTAAGTAAATTATTATTTTAATATTCTGGTTTTGTTTGAAAGAATGCAAGAAACGTTCTTAAAATATTAATAAAAATAATATTAATGTCTGTATATAGAAACCGCCTATAACAAACTGTTTGTTTTTGTGAATTTTCTAATTTCGCTAATTTTAATAATATTTTTATATTCTTATAAATATAGAAAATAGATTTCAAATTCACAATTTTGTTATATAAAGTACTGGCCTTATATATTTAGGCTCATTTAGCAGTCCATAAAGAGACTAATTGTATACGCAAATGAGGAGATTTAAGGAATAAATTGGAGGTTATGGAGGAAGGGGAGGAGGTGGAGGAGGTGGGAAAGATGGGAGAATGGAAGGAAGAAGGCGAGGAGCAAGAGCAAAGAATTGTTCGCAATTTAAATGAAATTATGGTAAAGGAAATGCAATGGTGCAGTAATGGAAGGAAAATATTCGATAATGCAATGCAAAGAAAATAGAGCAATGTGCTGTTCGTATTTAAGATCAAAACCCCAGCGAAAGGTATAATTTTTCTTGAATTTCAACCTGATTTTCTTTAATTCTCCAATTGAAATTACAAGTATACCCAAATAAAATTTTATATTCAAAATTTAATATTTAAAAAAAAATATTATTTAATTTAAGCGCAAATTACAGAATTTACTTAATTTAGAAAAAATAAAAACAAATAAGTTCAAAGTACCAAGAAATCGTTACTTAAAAACTTTCTAAATAAAAACTTAAAGCCTTTATATACACTCGTAAACAAGGATAAAAAAAAATTCATTGCGAACAAAGAAACCATAATGACAAAATAATAATACTTAAAATAAAATACACAACCCTTAAATATATTAGAAGTTTTTTAGAGAGAGAGAGAAAGAGAGAGGGAGAGAGGGAGAGGACATTATTCTTACTATATAAAATATAGAATATATAATAAAATGAAATTACGTTATTACGGGCCATGACATCTCAATTTCAAAATTTACATAACATACCACAAATAAACTGCTAAATTGCATATAATGGGACAGGTCCTTTGATGGCATTTGAATTTCATATTTGACACAGTGGATTTTCCGATTTTTCATCTCGAAATTCAGATATCGAATAAGCTGCAATAAATATTATATTATTGTCTGTAATAAAATATTTTATCTGAGTTCGAAATAATGCGTTAAAATGACCAATTTTCGTAATATGTATATAAGATATCTGGAACTGGACCTGTACTGGTAGCTCAATAATATTTTCTGTTTTTGACAATATTAGTAAAAAACGACTTTGCACGAAATTAAATCGAGTCTGAATTCTATTCTTTAAAAAGTTTGTATAATAGATTGTATAATAGATTTAAGAGAGAAATCGTTTTTTGGAAAGAATCGGACGGTGGTGTTCTGACCACATCATATACTTTTGCTTTTTCTCATTTTATTTTAAACTCAAGGATCCGAATTAATTTAACCACTTCTTCATTTTTACATTTTATTTTTTTTTGTTCTTCTAAAAATTTGAATAATTAAAAAATAAAATCATTTGAAATGTTGAGATGCATATTACATAGAGCGTTAATAATTATACAAACATAAAGTATACATAATATACTTACATAGAGTAAACAAATATTTGTTCTTGAAATCATTAAAAAAAGAGTATGAAGAAAGAAAATCGTAATATAATGAACTAAATAACGTGAAATTAAAATTACTTGAAAATTTTTTTAAGTGTGTGTATGCAATAAGTTAGTTTAAAAGTATGTACACTGTTACTCAAGGAGATTTTTCTATATGGTCGTATTACAATTGAAGTAAAACAGAAGTACAAGAACAGCAACATTGTTAAATTACACAAAAGAAAAAAAAAAATTTACAAAAATGGTGTTTTTGACTTTTTCTTTCCATTCTTTTAAACCTTAAGCTTCATATAAGTTTAAAGAACTCTGAAGATGTTAATTTCAAAATGCATGAATGCTCTAGAACTTTTGTTGATTTTTCAAATTTTTGTGTTATATTTTGTTTTTTCTTACTTGAATATTAGGATAAATTTATCGTTATGGTATTAAAATATTTTTATAATCTAATATAAATGACACTTTCTATAACAGTTTGTAGGAATTTTAATTTTAAGAAGGAATTTTTGAACGTCAGGTTTGGCAATACTTAAATGTTTCTTTTTTTCAATTTCTAATAGGACGGAAGTGAAAAGTATATTTTGTTATGCTTGTACGAAAGACGAACGCACTTTTTTCGAAAAATTGACACAACATGGAAACAAGTCTTTCTGGAACGCAATTTCTCCGAAAATCGAAAAAAAAACACAAAAATCATCTGTCTAGAACTCATTTTTATTCGAAAAGTTGACAACAGACAATAAGGCGTCTGTCTGGAACGTTTTTTCCTAGAAAACAGATTAAAATACAAAAATTTGTCTGTCTAGAACGTAATTTTATTCGAAAAATTGACAAAATACGATAAAACGTCTATCTGGAACGCAATTTATTCGAAAACCGAATGAAATACAAAAATTCGTCTATCTGAAACGCTTTTTCTTTTCGAAAAGTGAATAAAATACGAAAATGCGTCTGTCTGGAACGCAATTTCTCCGAAAATCGATTAAAACACAAAAAATCGTTTATTCAAAAAAATTGACAAAATACGATAAAGCGTCTGTCTGAAACGCAATTTCTCCGAAAATTGAAACAAAATCGAAAAAACAAGAATTCCTTAGTATGGAACGCATTTTCTTCGAAAATCGAGTAAAATAAGAAAAGCTCTCCTATTTAAGCTGAATTTGACCGAAAAATATTTACAGTGCACTATTACTGGTACTCCTAGTACACTATTTATTACTGGTACTCCGTACAAAAATTTATCAATTCATAACTTCAATGCTACATAAAATACTTAATTGTATACGCTCCTCATATGGTCCCTACTACTCTAGAATTAATTTTTAAAAAATCCGAAATTTTGTCAACTGTAATAAATTATTATTCCATATAGTTAATAATTGTAAAATTAAAAACCATACCAATTCCATAATCAATCAGTTAAGATTCACGTTTTTTTGGAAAATTTTAAAAATCTTTTCCGTTTTCAGCCAATAAATATGCAATATTTTCACATTATAACAGGAATTATTTAAATAAGACATTTTTTCTCTTACATTAATTCACATACACATTGTGTTCTTTCATAAAAAATGTAAAATAATAACGTAAGAGTTAAAAAAAAAAAAAACAGAACGAGAAATTTATGATTGTTTTTCTTTTGTATTCGAGGACAAATCAGCCTAATATGGTTGTAAAATCGTCAGGAAAACAAGAAAATAAAAAATTTTTCATACAAGGATCGTACGTGCATTTAACTAGGATCACACTTGAATTAAGAAAACATCAGCTGTATAGAAGAAGAGAGAGAAAAAGAGGACGATCTATGAATTTAAATTTTTTTCTTAAATGAAAAAAAAAAATTTTTTTTTTTTTTTTTTGAAATTGAAAAGTGACTTGAAGATTTTGTTTTTTTTTTTTCTCTTGCTTTCAATTTTCGTTAAAAACTTCAAATTACGAAAAAGATTTTTTTCTTTAATCACGTGCCGCACGTACATTTTCTTTTCAACAGAAAAGTGAATTCTTTTTCTTTTCTGTTTTTTTTTATCATGATGTCTGATGCATAATCCCTTCAGTTTTCTATTACAGATTTCTATGTTAGATGTACCGTTATTGTACATTATGAGTTTGTGTATGTATGGGGTTGGGTTACCTTCTAAAAATATTATAGAGATTTTTTTTTATTTTCAAAGAAATTCTCATTTTAGATTATTTGTTGCAGTAGTACAACACCTAAATGCTGCTATAGGGGAATAAAATAAAACAAGCAAATTGAGGTCAAGATTTTCTTTTTATATATAAAATCAATATGGTCAATTTGTTGACGTGCCCAAATGAACAAATTTTAAAAATGAATTGAATTTTAAATATTTTTATATGAGTGTGAGTGTGTGTGTGTTAAAAATTTATTTTAAATTACTAAAATAATAAATGAAAATTTGAACAAAATATGCATGTGTATATAATGCATGTGTTTGGAATTATTAATTATTTTTTTTTGGAAATTGATTAAGCGAAAAGGAAAGATAGTTAAGAAAATTTCATGGGACGGAAGCATTCATAATTATACTTCGAAATTAACATATCACAATGAACTTAGCTAAATACAGAATGGACCAAAATTGCTATATAATTAATTATAATTAATATAAATAGCTTAATCTATTGATATAATGCTTATTAATAAGCTGGAATTCCATTGGTAATAATAATAGAAATTATTAAGAATTAATTATTATATTACAATTATTAAGTCAGTAATTAAGAACTAGCAAGCTTCTGCCTGAAATCCAAAAATTAGTGTATTATTTGAGTCGATGCGTTGAACGTTAATGAGATAATAGAGTGCTGTCTGTAATGCTGAGTTCTTAAAAATGTTGTAAAATCTTCATGAGCTAGCCTTATATGAGAATAGTTCTAAAAAGAATGCTTTGTATCAGACATTCGTGGTATTCAAATACTTGAAGCACGCAATAGGTTTTTAGTTCGCGTCGCAATGCGCTGCCAGAAACGTTTGGCTCATTGCTAGGTCTAGTATGTTGTTTTTAAGAATAGGAAACCGTTTTCTCTAAAACTTCAACATTTTTATGCCGTCTGATATGAAAAAATCTTCTCATATATAGACTAGTATCAGTGTACCAGATATTCGTATTGAAAATTAACCTGGTGATATAAACTTCCTTCAAATTACCATAATGCTATTTTACAATCGATGAATGCAGTCGACGAATGACTATTACAGCCATTTACAAGAAGAATATTATTAGGAATAAGATCAATACCGAAAATGTGTATGGTTCATTGATCAAACCTATCATAAATCAAATAGTTTTACAGCTACACCAATAATAATAAAATTTTTTTTTATATAAGAATTGAAATATCATCTGCACCATTTGTTTTATGTTCGCATTTTGTTATTTTAATTTAATTTTTATGTATTGTCAATTTCGAAAAACCGGTAAAATATTTTCAAATATTTCCACCAATTCTTATCCTTATTTTATTGCCCATGTTTACATCCTTGAAAATTAATGCATAATTTTTTAAATGCTAATAATTTTTTTTTTATTTTGTTTCGTGTTTTACAAAATATTTTGTCATTTCTTGCACAATAAAAATATTTTATAGCTGGCGTTTTAAATTTTCCTTGCTTCGTTATTTATTTTTTCCTTATCGTATTTTTGTGTCTATATTCCGTGAAGGAAGGAACGAAAATGCTTTTTAGGCTAATTCGAGAAGTCTCGTTCGCTTCAGTGTTTTTATCCAAATCCTCTCCCCTATAAGTCGAGAGGGCTCGACATTCACATACTGTTCCAAAGGCGCTCTATGTTTCATATCACAGTTCTTTATTTTCTCATTTACTTTAGAGACACCCAGATCTCTATGAATGTGCATTGCGCACATACCAACGAGCACCCAAAATATTACGAAGGACCTTGTCCTGAAAAGTTTAAATTTGTTTGATGTGCGTTTGCTTGATACAATCCAATAATTGCAAGCCAAAAGTTCATATAAGTCTTATCATATTAACAGCTTATTGTATGTTTACAATTCAAATCTACGACCCAGGAGCAAATATCTTTCTCTATACTTGTTTTCTAATTCTATTCTTTTCTTCTTTACATGTTCTTTCCATTTGAACTTGTATTTTGGATTGATATATTAGTACCATTCAAACTAAATTATGCTGGGTTTACTAAATTCTTGTTTATGAAATTTACATGTACAGATTCACTTTCATTTAGCCTTATTTTCCAAGTATTGTCCATTTACTTAAATTGTTACTTACTTCCTGTAATTTTTTTGTCGATTATTCAACAATAGATCTCACTACCAATATCGTTTGCAAATGTAGACAAAGTCTTACCCTCTAAATCTGGCAAATCGCTTGTATAAATCACGTATAACATAGGACCCCTAATACTATCCTGAAATAATAAATTTTTCTTTGATAACATTAAAAGGACAGCAAACTTAAAATTCTAATAAATTACATAATTCTTATTTCTTTAATTGAATTTATTGTGAAAAAACTGGAACATATCCTTTGCTTAAATTAGAACATTTTTAGCATTAAATTAATAATAAAATTCCATTATGCAACGTAGGGGTAAATTCTAATAATAAATATAAATTGTAAAGGTTTAACATCTCTAAACCTTAAAAATTAACATGTTATTTTGTATTTATTTATAAACACAACATTTAAAATTATATTTTAAGAATTGAGAGAAAAAAAAACAAAATCTTAAACCTATTTTTAAAAATTCCTAATTGAAATTTATTAATGTTGTTGTTATTTTTTTCAAGTAGCTTAAAGAGCCACTTGAAATTTTATGTTTTAGAATCTGAAGCAGTGAAAAAATAGGTAACATTTAAGAAAAACAGTGTATGAATTACAAGAAACTACTTTAACAAAATTTATAATTTAACATGTTTATAAACAATTCAATACCTTACACATATACATATATATAGGACCCCTTTATTGTTGTCCTAAAAAATGTTGTATATGTACTAAGAGAAGGTATAATAACAACAACAATAAGAAGAACAAGAACAAGAATAAGAAATTTTTTGTGTTTAATTTAAAATGCAGCTGCCTACATTTTCTTGTGATATTTTTAGCGTCTCTTAATAAAAATATTTCTTTTTTTTTTGTTCTACTTAAAAATTAAAAAAACATTGATTAACACTCATAAATTCCATTCTAATTAACAACCGATGACAACACTATTTTACGTCCTTGTTCTTAGTTTTTTTTTTGTTTTTAATTGTATAATAAATTTCGTAGTCTGGACTTCTTTAAATTAAAGGAACTACTCGTATGTATATGGTAAAAAATTAAAACCAAAAATTCTCACGGTTTTTGAGTACATTATTTTGGGATTTTTATTTTTTTTACAAAATTGAATTGGTACATTTAGTTCCCTCCTGTCTGTTGTCTTCGGCTTCTAAAGTTAGAAAAATATAAAAGTACCGATGGAGTTCTTTAAGTCCTTAAATTACTGATTAAACGAGCAAAAGTACTTCTTAGTTAAATAATATTAATTTGTATTTATTTATATTTGGACTTTATCTAAGGGTCTTTTTAAGCGGCGGGTATAACTTGAAAATATTCCAAAATACTGAAAATACATTTAAAACTTTAATTTTAATAATAAATTTTTAAAAAGTCGAGTTATTTAAAAATTTTTTAAAGTCGAGTTATTTAAAATTTAATAAAATTATTGTTCTACTCCATTTATTATGAAAATACCTGCATACATAACAGCATTGAAATTTATTATGGCTCATTATAGCTCATTATAGTTCCTGGAATATCCTTGTTTTATAATCGCTATACATCGTCTCCTCAATATTAATTTGCAACAATAATTTCTATTATTTGAATACTTGAATCCATTATTACCTATTAAAATTGCACAAAAAGGCTTACTCAAAATTATGCAATATGTACTTGTTATTTTCAGTGAAATTTTCATAATAATTCAAAATTATTGTATGCAAATTGAATATATATATTAATTATATTTCTATATTTTATTAGTTAATTAATTAAGAGAAAAAATAGCAATATTTTCCAGAATAATACGGTGATTGTATAGTACAAAATTGATAATTTCCCTCAAATATTCAAAATAAACCGATATCCTGTTATTGATAAGAATAAAGAAAATTAAAAACTATGAATAGTGCTTGTGTTCTCTTCAAATGTACAAAGTATTCCGAAGTTTATATTCAACAGTAACTTAAAAATGGAATTATTTTTTGTAATGGGATCCGATTACCATAGGAATTGACCCCAAATGATAAATATGATGTAAAAATATATAGCCACCTACCGGAATTTCTGTCTATACTATATCAACTACGAAGGCGTGTCGCTTCAATGTTTCGACTGTTGTATATTTCGTGTGCATTTTCAATTAATGCTATTTTGTTAAAGAAAACCGAGATATTTTGGAACTGTTACGCGCATTCTGTTAATCACATGTACAAGAAACTATTTCAAAATATTTTATAATAAAAATTGTTATATCTATTATTGTTATAGTTATTGATCAAATTTAAAAGCCGCATATACCATTAAATTTTAGGTTTAGTATAGGTTTTAGTTCCAAAAGTTTCATTCCGTACAAATACTAAAACACTATACACATTCAATATTACAGCAGTCATGGAAAACTAAAATATTATAATTTCAAATAAAAGCTTTAAGCATCTCATAAAATATATTTAATATTATTTGCCCCTTGAATACTTTTATAGAATATGTGCCCATCATATAGTATGTGCAAAATGTAAAACGTTGAAGAACATTATTTTAAAGCCTTTTCCAGTGGGGCATACGTGTATATATATAATATGTATTTCAAGGATAAATAATTTTCGTACACATATGCATTTTCATAATATTTATGATTGCCTATTTCTGTTTCTTTTTTTTTTTTTGATATAATAAAGAATCCGATTAAAATTTATCCAATAAAAACGTTTTAATTTAATTTTACTATTTTCATTTTAATATTATAAAAAAATTTCATTCAAAATATAACCTCGCTTAGGCTACAAGTATATATATTAGGTATGAATGTATGTGCTAGAACTAAAGCACATAAAATATCAAATTCTAATAAAAAATCTGAACGTGACAACGTTGATGTGAATGTCTTATTTATAATAGATTGTCTATATTATTTTTGTATTTTCATACATATACAAGTTGGTCTGAAAATAGGGTTAAAACTTCTTTGGGAGAGTGATAAATCATTAGTATTTTGTTATAGGGAAAAAAGTTGTTCAGTTGGTAGTGGATAGAACTCGGACGTCCACGGGTAGTTTTGCAGAGTTAAAGAAAATTTGATTGAAATAATATACATACCATTTTTTGGAAGCATTTCATGTTAGAGTAATGTGCTATTGGCGGCTTCTTTTCAGTTAATAAAGGTATATTATAGCCATGTATGTGGTTGATGTCAGACTTGCCATTTTCAGGTAATAGTTGACTTAACATGAAATTTTTCCAAAAAAAAACATTTAATGAACTCAAAAAAATTCCCCATTTTTGTCCTCTACAAGATGGCTATAATCCTCTACAAGATGGCCATTTACAGTTTTCGTATTTGACTACTGTTCTATTTAATTTGTTATATAATTCTTAATTTTCCAAGAACAATTTTCTTCCTATAAAGGACTCACTTGTGCTTTCACCTCCCTAGAGCTCTAACACCAGTTTTGGACTACCCTGTATAAAAATATATTTACCCAAAAATGGACAAAATTTATTTATTTTAAAGATTTTTATTATGATCGTTATCAACATCAATATCATCATAATCATCATCATTGTTATCATATAAATATAGGACTATAGTTAAAACGCTTAGGTCACGTTTTAATTTCAGAATAAAAATTGGTTTCTGAATGCATATATATAAAATTTTTTTATAGTTTTACACACTTACACACATATACTTGCATAATGTCATTTGATGAAAAAATTATGTGATATTTTTTGTAATATTTTTTTTTTTTGTTTGTTAGTAATTGTGATGAACGAATCAATCGTTAAAATTATTGTCAACTAAAATAATTTTTATTAAAATTTAATTTTTTTTTTTTAATTTTTTGATTAAATTGAAATTATATTTATATTTTTTTTATAATATTTTATGTTAAATAATTGAATTGAATTGAGATTTTTATTATTTTATTATTCTCATTTTTCTTGTTGTTTCATTTTTCTTATATTTCCATATAGTTTCGGCTCGAAAAAAAATTATTATTAAAGTAATTGAGTAATGAAATGGTAGTGAACTTCCCGAAACTATTTTCTTAATGAAAATGTATTTGGGCACTTGACAAACTGCAACGTTAAACCGTAAGATTTTTGGAGGATCAAAAAGTGTCCCCAAAATATATGAGATGTAGGCAAACTACCATTTCGTACTCGCACAACAATTTTCTGCCATCTAGTTTTTTCTATGCAAAGACTGCAGATCTGACTTTCGGTCTTGCTCATCTTCTACGATTCGATCATTGAAGAAATGAAGATGAGCTTTATTGAGCTCATCTATAAATAATCTCAAATCTGGATGGCGCAACGTTGCCAAGCTACACTCCCTCCGCCCCTGAGAGAGGCAGAAATTTTTTTTTAATTACAAAACGCCCAACAAATCTCTCAGAGCGCGCAGGACTTTCATGCTTGACAAACTAAAATATGGTTCCGCGACAATAGACAGCGTTATCGCTCCACTGCGGACAAGGCTTTAAGCTTTCTCGTTTTCTTTTTGATTCTCTAATACCTCCTTCTTTATTTTGCAGCCGCATTCAAACAAAATATTAAAGGCGGCTAGAATTGTCATCTGACTAATATAAGAACAATTAGTCTCACGATTCAATCTAGTAGTCTATCTGAGTCAATTGAAATTCAAGGACTTTATATAGATTTCCGAAAAGGTCAAAGTACTTTTCATAGCAAAAGTGTTTTTCGTCGTTTTTTTTAACATGATTTTTAATATGATTGTATTGGTAAACATTCAATGCTTACAAACTCATCCGATTAATATTATGTTTCACTTGTATTTTAATAAATAAAATTAATTTCTCATTTTAAAAATTTCATATGTACAAAATTTTAAAACAAAGATTTATAGTCAAAAATATCAAATTCCATATTGCTTAATCTAAAATCTATATAATGCACATGTATAAATTTGCATAACCAGACAAACACTATTCTACGCAACATATACAAACGAAATTCGAAAATATCCTTTAAATAAATAAACAGAACCCCTTTGAAAAAAAAAAACAAAATTCATTACCAAATTGCGTTAAATTTCAATTTTTTAGTTTGTGTGATTCATGATGAATTTTCAAACAATTTGTATTTAATTTAATGCTAATGTCCTTCGTCCTTACATTGTATATATAGACGTTATAATATTTTGGTCTCAAATTACGTAATATATGCAATATGTATGCGTCCTGTACATTTTAAAATCTCTACATACTTTTGTTTATTGAATTGTAAAAAAAAATTTTTTTTATTGTTTCCAAAAACAAAATGTTCACTTATGATAAAGAATGCATTCAAATATTTGACTAAACCAATTACCCAGACCCCTTATACCAATATAGTTAAAATGAGTTCATTTAAATGAATTGATATTTTATTATTCAGACCCTTTTAAAGGTACGTCCTATTACAGCCGAAATGCAATTTAGATTATTTAAGATATAGGGATCGTAATGTATAAATTTTATTTTTGTATTAATTGCAAATACATAAAATATTACAGTCGAACCTGAATAACAGGGGTTTTTTTTTGGCACGCAGATGTTATTTGTAACCATACAGAGGTTTCTCATTTTTATTCACTGTCAGTGTCGTGTATAAGCGTTTCTATGATTAAAAGTCTTGATTAAAATTATTATAAATTGATCTTCTTCTTTTTCTAGAAATATCAAGTGAGGCAGACACCTTTTATTAAGGATTAAGGTACCCGTCATTGAGGTATCTTTTATTCAAGTTCAAATTGTTCGTATTCACTTTATGCAACATTTTCTATAAATTAATATTATTTTGAATGAATGTATAAAAATGTTAAATTGAAAGGATAATGAAAGAATATTTTGATAGGATCAGTCGTATATAATAGAATTTGAAAATAAAAAATACATATATTGAAAAAAGCCTGTCAAAAAATTTAGAAGAAAAAATTTTATTTTGAAAAAGGATTTAAAATAGTATTGAAAATTTGTCAAAATTTTTGCAATAAATAGAAAACAAAAAAAAAATAAAATAAATAACGCTATAAAACAACTGAAAAAGGTTTTAGTTAACCTTAACCGATTGAATCATACTCTACACCTTGACAATCTGATTATGAAAACTATAGTTTTTCAAAAATTTAAAATTAGCTTTTAGGGTTGTGAAGCAGATATCCGAACTCTTTAAACTCTTCCACGAAAATACAGAATTGCGTCGCAAATTTTGGAACATTTAAATTTATCTCTTTGAGTCACACTGCAGCCACCCCAACAGATTGCTCGAATCAGTTGAATTACAATAAAATCCATCCTTGGGAAAAAGGGAACAATATCTTGATGTTGTTTGTTGTATTCGTTTTTGAGTTATCGTATGAGCAGACTGGTGGACGGCCGAATGAATATGAGCAGACGGGTGGACGGCCGAATGAATATGCTTTAATCAATTGATGATTTCACGTAGAGCAAGAATATATTTAAGGGGTATTAACCGTCGACGATTGCTTCAAGTAATTACAAAATTCTCACTGAAGTGTAGGGTATAAAAAGAAAAGATACAGAGGTGGATTTTAAGTGACTAAAAATGATTTTTTAATATTCCACTTTGTACTGAAAAAAAATCAATTACAAAATATCAATTATATAAACTTGAAAGACAGGTAAATGTACTTTTACTTTAATACCATTAATATTTTATTCTTCATTATTATTTTAATCCTTGACATTTGTTTTTTTTTTTTTTTTTAGTTTAAAAAGTAAACCCTTAAACCCTTATCGCATTACAATGCAATATTCTACGTAGTATAAACTAGGATTCGTACATATTTTTTTTTAATATAACAAAAATTTATTTACAATTTTCTACTACACTTATAATATGAATGAATACTTATGTATAGATATGTACGTATATTTGTATATACACATGCATCGAATTAATTTTTTGAAACAGATTATTTATGACATTTTAAATCTCTTATTTTATTCTCTTTTTTATAGTGTAAGTATGACAAGAATTGTGCCACTTAAATAAAGTTTTTATTTAATAGAATAAAAAAAAATATGAAGTAGCTGAAGTAATTTTGCAATAAATACGAGCGTTGTTTTTTTTTGTTGCGGTATAAGAGGGCGAACTACAACTACTTACTTATAGTCTATAAGGTGTTTCTATTGTTATGCACGATAGGTAGGTAATGCATTGCTTATTATAATATTTAACTATAACTGTGCGAATAACGCAAAAACTAAAATTTCTGCTCTGAGAGAGAAAAATGATTCTGCTGAGAGAGAATTATGAGAAGAATACAAGTATAAAAGAGAAATTTTTTAATTTAAAATAGAATTTCCACCCCATTTCATTTGGAAGCATAAGACTTACCACATAGCCTTTCCACCGCACTCAATTATTTGCTAGTAGTCTTACTTATGCCCATGTTTTTCGACTATCTTTCATCTCTTTTTCCATTGTTCTTCACCATGGTACTCGAGACCTTCCCACCTTGCCATTGGTATTTTATTTTTTCATTTTAGAACTTTTCGGGCAATGGCTTCTGGTGGTCTCCGTTAAGTGTAACAGAACCATTGTCGTCTCTTTCTTCTTATCTGCATACTTGTTGGCTTCTCGTTTACTACGGTCATTGTTACTAATAATTTTTTTAAGCCAGAAGATCTTGCATATAATATGTCGGCATCTATTGATGAATATCTGAATTTATGTATGTTTTTCTACTTTTTTTTGCTAGGTTTCGCTACCATATCGAAGAATTCACTCGTTTGTTCACTGTTTCTGCTCTTAATTCTAAGTGATTCTGTTATTTGTACATTAACTCGTAGTTCAGTTTCTATTGCTTGTTGTCTGTATTCAGACGTGGTGCACAGAGGTTAACAATAAGGTGGGTCAATATCATCCGGAAGAATAAAGTGTGGAATAAATGACCGTCGTGAGAACTTTATATACGTATACGACATTTGAGAGTATGACTGGGCATTTTTTACTCCCATAAAATTTAGTGTTAATTTATAAGTTCCTCCAGTTTGTAAATGTATCTATACCACATATGTAAGTACTTTTTTCAATTTTTTATTTAAGTTTGATATACAATATGACATTTTATGTTTTTCGTCTTTTTCGATAAATGACAGATTTTAATTAAAACTTATGATCCAAATCCCGTCTATCCCTTCATTTTTAAAAATTTTTTATATCTGTTATACTTACTCATATATTTATTACACTTTATTGCTTACTTACATTATATAGTGTAAAATAACTGTAATAATAATAATTTTATTTAACACAAACACATGCACATACAACGACATTATTTTATTTATTTATTATTATTAATTTTTTTTTTAAGTCTGCCGACAAATTCAATTTTTTTTTCTTAAATTATATTAAAGGTATTATGAGAAATAGGATATTTATGGTATATTTTATTTGTTATATACAATTTAACATATAGTGGCTTATATAAGTGTATAAAACTTCTACCGAATTTTTCTCATTTTTATAAAACATAAATTATTTTGTACTATGAAAAAATTTATTTTAATTTTGTCTTATTTTATACTTTTCATTTCTGCCTTGATATATTTACATTGCAATTTTTAATATACCTACACTGTTAAATATACACAGTATAATCTTGAGGTTGCCAGGTTGTCTTCGAAATTGAGAATTGCTTCACATTGTATTTCACATTTTTCATTATGGTTTATCAATAACATAAAAGACTTCTTAGATGCAATTGATATACTAAATGAGATTAAAAATTATTTTGCCGTGCCAAATTCAACTGTGCTAAAAATCAAATAAAAATGCTTCAGAATAATTATTGTTTATTATACTTAATTCTCTAAATTCTCATTTAGAGATTTTGAGAATTTTTAAACAATTTCTTCCATTTTAATTACTTGAATTTCAAACAAATGATGTATCGAATTCTGTTCAAATTTATTCGGCGGTCGAAATCATTTTTCATAATAAAACTGAATGAAAACAATTCTAGTAAGGGAACCCCAATAATTTACGTACTCATATACACAAATTTAAATGCCAAGGATAATAAATATTGTATATATACACACCTTATATATACATATATCGTAAATTTCTTCTCTTTTTTCTCTTTTCTTAAAAAATTTGTTCCACAGAAGAGAATTTATCCAGGTGAGGTGAATAAATTCTAATAATATGAATAAGTAGCAAGTTGAACTCACATGTATGCACATGTCTACCTACCTACTTACATATTTTATACTGTGTGAATTATTTCGTATAAAGTTTATTTTTATACATACATACATGTGTATCAAGAATTTTTTTACTTTTAAAAGAGAAAAACAAAAAAAAAAAGCAGAGCTCGTGACAAAAATACAATTATAAAATTTAATTAATCATTTTGTTAGAAATTCAAGGCATATTTTATTTAATTTTGTTTCTACAGATGTATTCATTTTGATAAATATACATACATACAAAAATTGAATATTATAGAAATGACATATGAAATGCATTTTTAGTAATTTTTATTCAAAAATTAAAATTGTCAAATAACGAAAAATACGCCTATATATTCAATGAATCTGTGAGGTTCTATAGTGATCACAAAAAGCACTTAAAATCACGTTATCTCTTCTAGTTTAGCCAGAAAACGCGTTTAAACTTTCTAACTGGATTTTTTTAAATATCTCCGAAAATATTTTTGCTACAGCTCAATGTAGTAATTTGGTGGAATCAGTGAGTTCCCAGTGATCACAAAAAACACTAAGAATCGCTCCATCACTTCTTGTTTAGCCATTGAAATTTTTTACTCAAAAATAAATTTGAATTTCCATAAAAGCAGAAACACAGTCTACATAGTCTCATTAGGAGATTTTTCTATTTCATTTCACACAAAATTAAAAATTGCAAAAAAAAAATCCAAGTCTCCTTTAACAAACGTAAACAAAAAAAAATGTTTTTTTTTAAGTATTTTTGAATGTCTGCCCCAAAACAGCTGATTTTAATATGCGACAAAATATTTTTTTTTTCACTTATTTTTTTTTAATGCTTAAAGTTTTTTTCTGCTAGAAATATAACCATTTACACTTAACGATGAAAAGATTATGTGTACTTACTTTTACTATTGTTCAAAATTTACTTAAAAAAAAAAACTAAGACGAATAAGATAAGGAACAAAATCTTGAAGAATAAATTTTTGAAATGACAATCAGATTCGAAGATTTTCGAAGCAGAAGGAAGACAAGAATAAATCAGCCTTTATTAATTATTAGTTGTAGCTAGCATCTGGTACAAAATTAGTATGAGCTTGTGTCTGGTACAAGTGTTCTGCAAATTTTTTTTCAAAGTTTGACACTTGCAGAATATCAGCTTGCATTTCCATTGCAATAAATCAGAAATGAAGAACTTGAATTGATCTACTTTAAACCAAAACGATAATCTATTAGACACAGGTATAGATCAACCAAATGAGCCTGCCTAAAGCATTTTCGTGAAATAGTTTGCAGACTACTCCAAAATCTTAATACATTGACGAATGCAACTGCCCTCCATTTAGTAAGAAAGTTTTTCTCCTTACTAGAATTTATTGTTATACGAACCATTACCCACGACAACATAAGTCTATTCTTCTTATTCTGTATTCCTTAGCATCTGATCCATCCTTAGTTCAAGTTAAACTGATTTGGTTTCACACATGAACTGAGCCTTCAATGATTGTCGCTGGATTTTGAAGTTGTTTTTACATCAATACCTTTAGAGTAATATCTTAGCTTGTAGATTTGTAATTGATTTTAAGAACAATGTAAAGACTTACCAATTTGCTCCGTCAAATTTATTGGATTAAAGGAATTTGACTACAAATTGATGACTTCGAAAGATTTTGCATGCTGTGGACATCATTCCTGCGTTTGCATGATTATTGTCAGTGAATGAATTTAGAGATTTTGATTTCTAAAGCTCTAAAATGCGGAAATTTACAGTAATATACCTATATGCATGTACATATATAACTTTATTATTTCTTTTCAAATTAGTCTTTATAC
Organism: Condylostylus longicornis; assembly: GCF_029603195.1. Lineage (NCBI taxonomy): Eukaryota > Metazoa > Arthropoda > Insecta > Diptera > Dolichopodidae > Condylostylus > Condylostylus longicornis. Next base: position 5,166,462 of record NW_026577974.1, read on the forward strand.
ATACTTCAATGATATACGTTACATTACATATACATTCATACAAACAATATCGATATACAAGTTAAATATCGGTTTTTTTTTCCACTCGTTTTTTAAATAAAATGTGGCAGCTTTTCTTACTTTTTTTCAATATACAATAATAATGTATTTCTTAAGCCTTTTGAGGTTTTAACTTTGTTTTCTTGTGTATTTTTATTCTGTTTTTTTCGTCGTTTTCTTCTTCTGTCACTAATCCTTAAAGTAGATTCTTGAAAATCCTTGAGTACTTTTAATAAATTTCTTATAATAATATATAAAATTATGTGTATACGTGTGTGTATGTATGTCTACTGTAATATACAATAATATGTATGTACACTTTAAAAATATTCTCATATAAATTTTTTTTTTAAATTTATTTTATTTTTTTTTCCCTGTTCCTAAAATTTCTTCTTTATCATTTTTGGTTTTTGTTGCAAGAACATTAACCAATCAACTATGTTGTAATCCGCTTTTTCATTAAAAAAATTTTTTTTTTTCTTAATTTTTTTGTAAATGTTTTGTTACCTACCACATACAAAATTATTTTCTACTCATCCATTCATCAAAAGAAATTTACCATGAAGGCAGATTTAAGGATGTTCTGTTAAAAGAAAACTCTTGGAATGCCACAAAGATCGTTTTATAATGGTTTCTTTTTTTCTTGTTGTTGGCTTTATTTTATTCTTCCAAATATATAGATACACACATATAAATATGTACAACATTAATTCAGGAAATATGATTAATTTATTTAACCTTTTATAATAGTTTATTCCGAGACGAGGTGTAACCTATGTCGAACCATTCTGTACGTGGAGGTATCAGACTGTAACGTCTTTATCGCGGTCTGCTTTTCTGTGAAGATGCCGACGCTGTTAGTACACATATGTATATATATATAACAGGGCACGGTACTTTGAATTACGACTACCTTTCCCTAAAGTATACTGCAGTGAACTGACAAACGGAAGATTAGAGACTGAATCCTTCACCTACCATTGAGTTTAAATACATTCATGTGAAAATAGAAAAATATGCCACTGACGCCAACTTAGCGTTACCAGATTTAACTCAGCGGAATTTAAATTTTAGCTTTCAGGGTATAGTTGGAGCAGTTTTTCATTTGTTGGAATATTTTTTGCAAGCGCCGTTTGCATATAGCTCAGATTTTAAGTCATCAACTGATCGCTATTCTCACAAATTCTCACAAAAAATTAATTGCCGCCATTTTACTTTTTAAAAATTTGAGAAAGAGAATAGAGTAATTTCTCTTATTTACGGTCAAGCAAAGCATGGTGTTAAACGATGTTTACATATTATTTAGACTTTTTTCGTTTAATTATCCTAAAATTGACAGGTACAACTACATAATATTAAAAAAATTTTTTTGGTTATTTTTACCTTTTTAAATTTTCTATTGAAATTATCGTTTATAATACAAAAGGAAAATAAATTCAACTTGTATTTTTTATTTATACTTGTATTCCAAAATTTAGAAATATGTTATATTTTGTAGATAATAAACTATAATATTATTGTATATAAGTATAAGAGGATGAATGAATTCGGAAGTATACAAAACGAAAAAATAGAATAAAATAAAGCAGGAATTAAAGGGAAGAAAAAAATACTAAAAGGAGTCACTGATAGTAAAAATTGTATTAATGTTACTGTTATACAATGCATACGTATAACACTAACGTCATATACGTACAACTAATGTATTACACATATACATGTGCATAGTGGTGATTAATGTCTGTTCTGACTATTAAAATGAATGATATTTTGTATAATAATGACGTCAAAAAAACCAAAAAACAAAGAGAAGGAGAAAATCATTTTGAAAAATAAATTTTGTATACTAGAAAAAAAATAAGAATTCTCGTCGGATTCAATAAATTTTTTTGAAAATAGTAAAAGGTGATAAAGGTTTAATGAAAAAAAAAATAGAAAAAACTTAATAACAATTTTTTTTTGTCTAAAATTTTATAAACGATTTTGTTATTTTAATTTTTTTTTTCTCTTTGTATTCCTTTAAAAAATTAATGTAAAATAAAGGTATTAGTGTCAATCAAAACAAAAACTAACTACTCATACTCATAGTTAACTAGTCATAATCTTTTTTTTTTTAATGAAATCCGACTCAGTGATTTCCGTTCATCTGTTTTATGGAAAAACCACGGGAGTTAGTCAAGATATTGTAGACCGTTTTGTATATTTTATTTCCTGAATAATATTAAAAAATTTAAAATATTTCGTAAATCTATTATTATGGAACATGCTCCGCTAAAAGAGTGCACTATTTTATGAAAAGTGTCTCGAAACACTAAATATTTTGACCCCTGGTGGAATTGTAAATTTCTGATTTCAGTTGATGGAATCTAATGTTACAATTTGTAATATCATTCCGAAAAAAAAATAAAAAACAATATCGGTTCAGGCACACTTATATGACACGGAAAACTATATTTCGCTCTATGACTACGAGTTGAAAATAGTCTTATCGCACTATTTTGGTATGTGAAAGCGGATATCGGTTTAAAACGTGATATACATGTCATGAATAAAATTTGCATCCTATATGTAGTTGTGCAGGTCCGCGTTGTCATCATTTCAGTCGGCTCAAGTTCATCCAAGCTGGCTTGGATCTGTGCGTTCACACTGATAGAGCTAGCATCAAAAAACAGAATAACGATCATTTGAATAGCGGAGCACGATGCTCGTTCTATTTTAAAACAGATTATTCCACTGGGAGATTATTGGCTACTGAGGGATGTCATCATATGAAACTGTTTCTTTTATTTTGCTGAAGCAAGTTCTATCAAAAATTGTTGGAAATGGATTGAAATGGGATTTGTGTTATTATGTATAATCTACAATGCGTATAGCAGAGCTGATAATAATAAGTTCTCCCTATTCTCTTTTTAAATATTTTTATATAGGCTCAATATAGAAGTGTAATATCGCGAGTGTGTAGGGTTGGTAGCCAAACAATCAATAAAGAAAAGTATTACCACACTGTAAAAACAATGAATGATAGAATAAAGAACTTAGCGCATAACCAGAGGTAGTGTACGAAACCATATGATAATAGGTTGTAGCAAAAATATTTTTGGAGAAATATGAAAAAATTTTTTGCAAAACTTTAAACGCGCTTTCTGGCTAAACTAGAAGATATAGAGCGATTCCAAGTGTTTTTTGTGATCACTGGGAATGCACAGATTCTGCCGATATATGATAATAGGTTGTAGCAAAAATATTTTTGGAGATATTTGAAAAAATTTTGTGCAAAATTTTAAACGCGTTTTCAAGCTAAACTAGAAGAGATAGAGCGATTCTACGTGTTGTTTGTGATCACTGGGAATGCACAGATTTTGCCGATATATGATAATATTTTGTAGCAAAAATATTTTTGGAGATATTTGAAAAAATCACTTGCAAAACTTAAAACGCGATTTCTGGCTAAACTAGAAAAGATAGTGCGATTCTACGTGTTTTTCGTGATCACTGGGAATGCACAGATTCTGCCGATATATGATAATATGCTGTAGGAAAAATATTTTTGGAGATAATTGAAAATTTTTTTTTGCAAAACTTTAAACGCGTTTTCTGGCTAAACTAGAAGAGATACAGCGATTATACGTGTTTTTGTGATCACTGGGAATGCACAGATTCTGCCGATATATGATAATATGTTGTAGCAAAAATATTTTTGGAGATATTTGAAAAAATCACTTGCAAAACTTAAAACGCGATTTCTGGCTAAACTAGAAAAGATAGTGCGATTCTACGTGTTTTTCGTGATCACTGGGAATGCACAGATTCTGCCGATATATGATAATATGCTGTAGGAAAAATATTTTTGGAAATATTTGAAAAAATCACTTGCAAAACTTTAAACACGTTTTTTGGCTAAACTAGAAGAGATAGTGCGATTATACGTGTTTTTGTGATCACTGGGAATGCACAGATTCTGCCGATATATGATAGTAGGTTGTAGCAAAAATATTTTTGGAGATATTTGAAAAAATCACTTGCAAAACTTTAAACGCGTTTTCTGGCTAAACTAGAAGAGATAGAGCGATTCTACGTGTTTTTTGTGATTATTGGGAATGCACAGATTCTGCTGACATATGATAATAGGTTGTAGCAAAAATATTTTTGGAGATATTTGAAAACATCACTTGCAAAACTTTAAACGCGTTTTCTAGCTAAACGAGAAGAGATAGAGCGATTCTACGTGATTTTTGTGATCACTGAGAATGCACAGATTCTGCCGATATATGATAATAGGTTGTAGCAATAATATTTTTGGAGATATTTGAAAAAATCACTTGCAAAACTTTAAACGCGTTTTCTAGCTAAACTAGAAGAGATACAGCGATTCTACGTAATTTTTGTGATCACTGAGAATGCACAGATTCTGCCGATATATGATAATATGTATTAGCAAAAATATTTTTGGAGATATTTGAAAAAATCACTTGCAAAACTTAAAACGCGATTTCTGGCTAAACTAGAAAAGATAGTGCGATTCTACGTGTTTTTTGTAATCACTGGGAATGCACAGATTCTGCCGATATATGATAATATGCTGTAGGAAAAATATTTTTGGAAATATTTGAAAAAATCACTTGCAAAATTTTAAACGCGTTTTTTGGCTAAACTGGAAGAGATAGAGCGATTCTACGTGTTTTTCGAGATCACTGGGAATGCACAGATTCTGCCGATATATGATAATATTCTGTAGGAAAAATATTTTTGGAAATATTTGAAAAAATCACTTGCAAAACTTTAAACGCGTTTTTTGGCTAAACTAGAAGAGATAGTACGATTATACGTGTTTTTGTGATCACTGGGAATGCACAGATTCTGCCGATATATGATAGTAGGTTGTAGCAAAAATATTTTTGGAGATATTTGAAAAAATCACTTGCAAAACTTTAAACGCGTTTTCTGGCTAAACTAGAAGAGATAGAGCGATTCTACGTGTTTTTTGTGATTATTGGGAATGCACAGATTCTGCTGACATATGATAATAGGTTGTAGCAAAAATATTTTTGGAGATATTTGAAAACATCACTTGCAAAACTTTAAACGCGTTTTCTGGCTAAACTAGAAGAGATACAGCGATTCTACGTAATTTTTGTGATCACTGAGAATGCACAGATTCTGCCGATATTTGATAATATGCTGTAGCAAAAATATTTTTGGAGATATTTAAAAAAATCTTTTGCAAAACTTTAAACGCGTTTTCTGGCTAAACCAGAAGAGATAGAGCGATTCTACGTGTTTTTTGTGATCACTGGGAATGCACAGATTCTGCCGATATATGATAGTAGGTTGTAGCAAAAATATTTTTGGAGATATTTGAAAAAATTTTGTGCAAAATTTTAAACGCGTTTTCAAGCTAAACTAGAAGAGATAGAGCGATTCTACGTGTTGTTTGTGATCACTGGGAATGCACAGATTTTGCCGATATATGATAATATGTTGTAGCAAAAATATTTTTGGAGATATTTGAAAAAATCACTTGCAAAACTTAAAACGCGATTTCTGGCTAAACTAGAAAAGATAGTGCGATTCTACGTGTTTTTCGTGATCACTGGGAATGCACAGATTCTGCCGATATATGATAATATGCTGTAGGAAAAATATTTTTGGAGATAATTGAAAATTTTTTTTTGCAAAACTTTAAACGCGTTTTCTGGCTAAACTAGAAGAGATACAGCGATTATACGTGTTTTTGTGATCACTGGGAATGCACAGATTCTGCCGATATATGATAATATGTTGTAGCAAAAATATTTTTGGAGATATTTGAAAAAATCACTTGCAAAACTTAAAACGCGATTTCTGGCTAAACTAGAAAAGATAGTGCGATTCTACGTGTTTTTCGTGATCACTGGGAATGCACAGATTCTGCCGATATATGATAATATGCTGTAGGAAAAATATTTTTGGAAATATTTGAAAAAATCACTTGCAAAACTTTAAACACGTTTTTTGGCTAAACTAGAAGAGATAGTGCGATTATACGTGTTTTTGTGATCACTGGGAATGCACAGATTCTGCCGATATATGATAGTAGGTTGTAGCAAAAATATTTTTGGAGATATTTGAAAAAATCACTTGCAAAACTTTAAACGCGTTTTCTGGCTAAACTAGAAGAGATAGAGCGATTCTACGTGTTTTTTGTGATTATTGGGAATGCACAGATTCTGCTGACATATGATAATAGGTTGTAGCAAAAATATTTTTGGAGATATTTGAAAACATCACTTGCAAAACTTTAAACGCGTTTTCTAGCTAAACGAGAAGAGATAGAGCGATTCTACGTGATTTTTGTGATCACTGGGAATGCACAGATTCTGCCGATATATGATAATAGGTTGTAGCAATAATATTTTTGGAGATATTTGAAAAAATCACTTGCAAAACTTTAAACGCGTTTTCTAGCTAAACTAGAAGAGATACAGCGATTCTACGTAATTTTTGTGATCACTGAGAATGCACAGATTCTGCCGATATATGATAATATGTATTAGCAAAAATATTTTTGGAGATATTTGAAAAAATCACTTGCAAAACTTAAAACGCGATTTCTGGCTAAACTAGAAAAGATAGTGCGATTCTACGTGTTTTTTGTAATCACTGGGAATGCACAGATTCTGCCGATATATGATAATATGCTGTAGGAAAAATATTTTTGGAAATATTTGAAAAAATCACTTGCAAAATTTTAAACGCGTTTTTTGGCTAAACTGGAAGAGATAGAGCGATTCTACGTGTTTTTCGAGATCACTGGGAATGCACAGATTCTGCCGATATATGATAATATTCTGTAGGAAAAATATTTTTGGAAATATTTGAAAAAATCACTTGCAAAACTTTAAACGCGTTTTTTGGCTAAACTAGAAGAGATAGTACGATTATACGTGTTTTTGTGATCACTGGGAATGCACAGATTCTGCCGATATATGATAGTAGGTTGTAGCAAAAATATTTTTGGAGATATTTGAAAAAATCACTTGCAAAACTTTAAACGCGTTTTCTGGCTAAACTAGAAGAGATAGAGCGATTCTACGTGTTTTTTGTGATTATTGGGAATGCACAGATTCTGCTGACATATGATAATAGGTTGTAGCAAAAATATTTTTGGAGATATTTGAAAACATCACTTGCAAAACTTTAAACGCGTTTTCTGGCTAAACTAGAAGAGATACAGCGATTCTACGTAATTTTTGTGATCACTGAGAATGCACAGATTCTGCCGATATATGATAATATGCTGTAGCAAAAATATTTTTGGAGATATTTAAAAAAATCTTTTGCAAAACTTTAAACGCGTTTTCTGGCTAAACCAGAAGAGATAGAGCGATTCTACGTGTTTTTTGTGATCACTGGGAATGCACAGATTCTGCCGATATATGATAGTAGGTTGTAGCAAAAATATTTTTGGAGATATTTGAAAAAATCACTTGCAAAACTTTAAACGCGTTTTCTGGCTAAACTAGAAGAGATAGAGCGATTCTACGTGTTTTTTGTGATTATTGGGAATGCACAGATTCTGCTGACATATGATAATAGGTTGTAGCAAAAATATTTTTGGAGATATTTGAAAAAATCACTTGCAAAACTTTAAACGCGTTTTCTAGCTAAACGAGAAGAGATAGAGCGATTCTACGTGATTTTTGTGATCACTGGGAATGCACAGATTCTGCCGATATATGATAATAGGTTGTAGCAAAAATATTTTTGGAGATATTTGAAAAAATCACTTGCAAAGCTTTAAACGCGTTTTCTGGCTAAACTAGAAGAGATACAGCGATTCTACGTAATTTTTGTGATCACTGAGAATGCACAGATTCTGCCGATATATGATAATATGTAGTAGCAAAAATATTTTTGGAGATATTTGAAAAAATCACTTGCAAAACTTAAAACGCGATTTCTGGCTAAACTAGAAAAGATAGTGCGATTCTACGTGTTTTTTGTAATCACTGGGAATGCACAGATTCTGCCGATATATGATAATATGATGTAGCAAAAATATTTTTGGAGATATTTGAAAAAATCTTTTGCAAAACTTTAAACGCGTTTTCTGGCTAAACCAGAAGAGATAGAGCGATTCTACGTGTTTTTTGTGATTATTGGGAATGCACAGATTCTGCTGACATATGATAATAGGTTGTAGCAAAAATATTTTTGGAGATATTTGAAAAAATCACTTGCAAAACTTTAAACGCGTTTTCTGGCTAAACTGGAAGAGATACAGCGATTCTACGTAATTTTTGTGATCACTGAGAATGCACAGATTCTGCCGATATATGATAATAGGTTGTAGCAATAATATTTTTGGAGATATTTGAAAAAATCACTTGCAAAACTTTAAACGCGTTTTCTGGCTAAACCAGAAGAGATAGAGCGATTCTACGTGTTTTTTGTGATCACTGGGAATGCACAGATTCTGCCGATATATGATAATAGGTTGTAGCAATAATATTTTTGGAGATATTTGAAAAAATCACTTGCAAAACTTTAAACGCGTTTTCTGGCTAAACTGGAAGAGATACAGCGATTCTACGTAATTTTTGTGATCACTGAGAATGCACAGATTCTGCCGATATATGATAATATGCTGTAGCAAAAATATTTTTGGAGATATTTGAAAAAATCTTTTGCAAAACTTTAAACGCGTTTTCTGGCTAAACCAGAAGAGATACAGCGATTCTACGTGTTTTTTGTGATCACTGGGAATGCACAGATTCTGCCGATATATGATAATAGGTTGTAGCAATAATATTTTTGGAGATATTTGAAAAAATCACTTGCAAAACTTTAAACGCGTTTTCTGGCTAAACTGGAAGAGATACAGCGATTCTACGTAATTTTTGTGATAACTGAGAATGCGCAGATTCTGCCGATATATGATAATATGTTGTAGCAAAAATATTTTTGGAGATATTTGAAAAAATCACTTGCAAAACTTTAAACGCGTTTTCTGGCTAAACTAGAAGAGATAGAGCGATTCTACGTTTTTTTTGTGATTATTGGGAATGCACAGATTCTGCTGACATATGATAATAGGTTGTAGCAAAAATATTTTTGGAGATATTTGAAAAAATCACTTGCAAAACTTTAAACGCGTTTTCTAGCTAAACGAGAAGAGATAGAGCGATTCTACGTGATTTTTGTGATCACTGGGAATGCACAGATTCTGCCGATATATGATAATACGTTGTAGCAATAATATTTTTGGAGATATTTGAAAAAATCACTTGCAAAACTTTAAACGCGTTTTCTGGCTAAACTAGAAGAGATACAGCGATTCTACGTAATTTTTGTGATCACTGAGAATGCACAGATTCTGCCGATATATGATAGTATGTTGTAGCAAAAATATTTTTGGAGATATTTGAAAAAATCACTTGCAAAACTTAAAACGCGATTTCTGGCTAAACTAGAAAAGATAGTGCGATTCTACGTGTTTTTTGTGATCACTGGGAATGCACAGATTCTGCCGATATATGATAATATGCTGTAGCAAAAATATTTTTGGAGATATTTGAAAAAATCACTTGCAAAACTTTAAACGCGTTTTCTAGCTAAACGAGAAGAGATAGAGCGATTCTACGTGATTTTTGTGATCACTGGGAATGCACAGATTCTGCCTATATATGTTAATAAGTATCTGCCGATATATGATAATAGGTTGTAGCAAAAATATTTTTGGAGATATTTGAAAAAATCACTTGCAAAACTTTAAACGCGTTTTCTGGCTAAACTAGAAGAGATAGAGCGATTCTACGTTTTTTTTGTGATTATTGGGAATGCACAGATTCTGCTGACATATGATAATAGGTTGTAGCAAAAATATTTTTGGAAATATTTGAAAAAATCACTTGCAAAACTTTAAACGCGTTTTCTAGCTAAACGAGAAGAGATAGAGCGATTCTACGTGATTTTTGTGATCACTGGGAATGCACAGATTCTGCCTATATATGTTAATAAGTATCTGCCGATATATGATAATATGTTGTAGCAAAAATATTTTTGGAGATATTTGAAAAACTCATTTGCAAAACTTTAAACGCGTTTTCTGGCTAAACTAGAAGAGATACAGCGATTCTACGTGTTTTTTGTGATCACTGGGAATGCACAGATTTTGCCGATATATGACAATAAGTTGTAGCAAAAATATTTTTGGAGATATTTGAAAAAATCACTTGCAAAACTTTAAACGCGTTTTCTGGCTAAACTAGAAGAGATAGAGCGATTCTACGTGTTTTTCGTGATCACTGGGAATGCACAGATTCTGCCGATATATGATAATAGGTTGTAGCAAAAATATTTTTGGAGATATTTGAAAAAATCACTTGCAAAACTTTAAACGCGTTTTCTGGCTAAACTAGAAGAGATACAGCGATTCTACGTGTTTTTCGTGATCACTGGGAATGCACAGATTCTGCCGATATATGATAATAGGTTGTAGCAAAAATATTTTTGGAGATATTTGAAAAAATCACTTACAAAATTTTATGGCTAAACTAGAAGAGATACAGCGATTCTACGTATTTTTTGTGATCACTGGGAATGCACAGATTCTGCCGATATATGATAATAATTTGTAGCAAAAATATTTTTGGAGATATTTGAAAAAATCACTTGCAAAACTTTAAACGCGTTTTCTGGCTAAACTAGAAGAGATAGAGCGATTCTACGTGATTTTTGTGATCACTGGGAATGCACAGATTCTGCCGATACATGATAATAGGTTGTAGCAAAAATATTTTTTGGGATATTTGAAAAAATCACTTGCAAAACTTTAAACGCGTTTTCTGGCTAAACTAGAAGAGATACAGCGATTCTACGTATTTTTTGTGATCACTGGGAATGCACAGATTCTGCCGATATATGATAATAATTTGTAGCAAAAATATTTTTGGAGATATTTTAAAAAATCACTTACAAAATTTTATGGCTAAACTAGAAGAGATACAGCGATTCTACGTGTTTTTCGTGATCACTGGGAATGCACAGATTCTGCCGATATATGATAATAATTTGTAGCAAAAATATTTTTGGAGATATTTGAAAAAATCACTTGCAAAACTTTAAACGCGTTTTCTGGCTAAACTAGAAGAGATAGAGCGATTCTACGTGTTTTTTGTGATCACTGGGAATGCACAGATTCTGCCGATATATGATAATAAGTTGTAGCAAAAATATTTTTGGAGATATTTGAAAAAAATTTTTGCAAAACTTTAAACGCGTTTTCTAGCTAAACTAGAAGAGATAGAGCGATTCTATGTGATTTTTGTGATCACTGAGAATGTACAGATTCTGCCGATATATGATAATATGCTGTAGCAAAAATATTTTTGGAGATATTTGAAAAAATCACTTGCAAAACTTTAAACGCGTTTTCTGGCTAAACTAGAAGAGATACAGCGATTCTACGTATTTTTTGTGATCACTGGGAATGCACAGATTCTGCCGATATATGATAATAATTTGTAGCAAAAATATTTTTGGAGATATTTTAAAAAATCACTTACAAAATTTTATGGCTAAACTAGAAGAGATACAGCGATTATACGTGTTTTTTGTGATCACTGGGAATGCACACAGATTCTGCCGATATATGATAATATGTTGTAGCAAAAATATTTTTGGCGATATTTGAAAAAATGATCAGATTCTGCCGATATCTGATAATATGTTGCAGCAAAAATATTTTTGGAGATATTTGAAAAAATCATCAGATTCTACCGATATAATTATGATCAAGACAAATCACAGAATTTAATATTATGCTGGAAATTATCAAGTTGTATCTAAAACAGTTTATAAAATGAACAAATAAAAAGTACTTTAATATTAAATTTTATTCTTTATAAAACAATTGCAATAATATTCGTGGGTCTTATTTTATTTTTTTGCTTAAAATAATAATTTTTTAATTTTAAAGTATTTTTAAGAATACAAACCTATCATCTATCCCTCCTCAAACGATGAATGGCGTTAACCCTTCTAATAACTAAAAAAAATTTATTTGTAAATATTTTCCTTTTTCTTTAATCATACTTCAAAATCCTTCCGCTAAAAAATTTATTTTTTTTTTTTGCAATATGTTTAAAATTCTGCAATAATTTAATTTGATAAACAAAAAAAAGAGAAAAAATAAATTAAATAAATATGAAAAAAAAAACAAAAAAAAATTCAAACAGATGCTAAGAATTTATGGATGGTTTGATATTTAAGAACCTCAACTTAGCAAAGCAATAACTTAACAGATTAAAAAAAAAAACAGAAAAAAAACTGATTACTTTGTAAAGATTTTGACATTTTTTTAATGGCAAAATTTCAATTTTCATGGTACTTGAAAACTAAAAGGGTTAATGAATTTTCTAGTTGTCATAATAGGTAAAAAGATTTTATTAAATTTTTTCTTTTAAATTGTTATACGATATATGATATTAAATATAGAATTTCATTAAATAATGTATACAATAGGCGAGTAAACTTGATCAGATCGTGAACATTTAGAGATAGAAATCTGTTAATACGACTCATAACGCGTGAATTTTCAATATGCTATTTGGCCCTTAAATTTATATGTATTATAAGTTACTAGATAGAAATTGTAGATATTTTATTCAAACTAATAAGGAATCGCAAAGGAAAGGGAAAATTTGTAGCAAAAAGCATCAAGTTTCTTCTCAATTTAAGTTGAAGGCCACAGTAAATTCAATAAAAGAGAAAATACTTAAATCTTTTTACACTTTCTGTTCGACATCTGAGTGTATACGGGTTTCTGACCTATTCATTTCTAGAAATATTTGTTGCTGATTATTTTTGATCAGAACATTCCGCATATTCCATATGAGCGTATATTGATGAAGATCTATAGAACTCTTCCATATCAAATATGTTTTATTGGAGTACTGACTTGATGCAGGCATCGAATATTCTTAATATCGAATTCTGTACCAAATACTGTCACCGGTCTTTATCTTGCAAACGCTATTCTAGAAAACCTGAACCTATTTTCTAATTCTCTTTCAGCGCTCCTCCATCTATAGCAACTACTCTACCCAGGTAGCAGAACTCGGAAACATCCTCTATGATGACATCAACTATGTTGTTGTTAATTATCTCTAGTCGGGTTTACTTGCAATTGCTCTTGTATTTATATTTTCTTGCATATCATTATAATATATGTGTGCGTGGTACCAGAACTATATAATCTTCAATAACCGTAAAGTTTTAACAAATACTTTCCAAATAAGTTTTCAATTCATTGCTAAATAAAGAAAATTTTTCTTTTGTGTTGTAACAAATGAATATTTTTATTTGAGGCTTTTAAATAATTGCATTATGGCAGTTCTATGAAAACAAAAAATAACATGGTCAAACTATATGCAAATATTCAATATATACCCTAGGGAATAGTAAAATCTGTCTAGTTCTGAGATTTATGTGAATCAGAACCTACATACCAGTCCCATATTTTTCAATAGGAAAGTGAAACTAGATAAAATACATATGAAATACCTTTAAAAAGTAAAATTTATTCAAATACAAATATTAGCTATTATTGGACAAAAAAAAAAATATGATAGAAAAAATCCAAAGGAACAAAATGAAAAATTTTTGTTCATTTTTTTGGAAAATTTTCGCATCACTTGTTTATTACCAATTTAGTACAATGTAAAGACCTTCAGTCGTTTATTACTCCCAAAAAAAAATTTAACTGAAATCAAAATACAAATAATACCAGACACTGGAAAAAAAAATAAAATTAAAAGTGTAACCATTTTTAAAAAGGAAACAAAACAAGCGGACATTTACGAAAAAATTTCCGGTACTTTTTTTTTTGTTTTGAAATTTCGTTTTTTTTTTTCCCATAAATCCATTTCTTTGTCTACAAAAATAAACATTAATATTGTTGATAAAAAAAGTGGAGTTAGGGAATTGGGTGCCTCAAATACAAAAGCCAAAAAAAAAACAAGTCAAGTCAAATCGATTAAAATATTTCAACCCACTCGTTTTCTACATGCTGTTGTAAAAATTATAATTTTATAACAATATTATGAATCTTTTATCCTTTTTAAATATTCCTTTTCGTTTTTAGTGCTCCTTTACTAAAAATAATGTACCATACAGTCTATATCAAGTTAGAGATTGTCTTTTTTTATTTTGTTAATATTTTTGGCAAATAATCGAACTTGAAAAAACAATTCATTTGTTTTTTTTTGTTGTTGTCTTGCGTTGCCGTTCTTTTTTATTCAAAGTCAAATACAAATGGCGCTTAGTTATTTTCAAACTATTTTTAATAGTAAAAGTTTTCATTTTCGGTTTTCTTTATTTAAGGATTTAAAAAGAATTTTCTTTTTCTTTTCGTTTTTGGTTTCAGTTTTTACAAAATAGAGATACACTGCGAGAAATTATTTTGTTAAAATAGTCAGCCAAATAGCATAGCGTTAGTAAAGAATGAATATAAAAAAAAGCACGTCGTTCACACAATCGAATCGTATATGAGGAAAGTCATGCTAAAATTATGGATATATAGGGATAAGGTGCAGATCTCGTGCAATATTCGGAATATTCTGCCGAGAATTACCAATAACAAAAATATCTTGGAATTAACACGGTAGATTGTAGATTGTAGATTTTAAGGGAACCGAGTGGGACAGGAATTACCCCCCCAAGCCACCGCAGCCATTCTTGACTTATTGTAGCCTCCCCACGCTCCCGCTTATAATATCCCCGTCCAAAACACAAAGCCGGAGATATCCCTAAGGAAGCTGGACAACAGCTCCCGAACACTTAGGGACCCATGTCCAAGACAGTCGCAGAGAATGTGCACGGCGGTCTCATCGCCACCCCCACAACGGCACCATACAATCGGCGCATGGGTGACGATAGGCCCTATATAACCACAGTGCTACCCTGGGACTGATTCCCCAGGTCCCCCCGATGAAGCTCCTAAACGTCCACAAGGCCGCCGTAGCCCTCTCGATAACTTTATCTATGTGAGTATTCCAGGAGAGACGATCATCCAGGGTTACCCCCAGGATACTTCACCTCCGTAGAGTAACCAATACGTTCACAAAACAGAATTGATTGGACGGAAAGACCTTGGGTGGTTGCTTGGTTGCTTACTCTGGCGATATGTTGGAAACCCCTCTGCAAAAATGCAGCATATATCCCGTCATCACCTGGAGATTTGAAGGGCCTGAAAGAGAAAACAGCCCATTTAATCTTGCCCATCGTGAAAACCAGACGGGATCGTTGCCAGTCATCCCTCTTCATTCCACCACGGGCATTTCTATTGCTCTACCTCGGTTTAGCGCGGCAGCTCCCATGGTAGGCACTCGCTGGGCAGTTCGATATCCATCACCGTTCTAACAGAAGCAGGAATGGATCCAATCCCATCGATGAGAAGTGTTTCGAATTGACTCCAATCTGTGGATTGGGGTACCCGATATATTTCTTCTGTCAGGCCCCCGGAGACCATGATATCAAACCTAATCTGCCTATGGTCGGACGTGGATGTCTTATTTAAGACATGCCATCCACTAAACCTACGAGTACTGCCCATAAACTCAGTGCAAAGGGTGATGTCAAGGATCTCTTCCCTAATTGCATTTATGAATGTCGGCCTATTGCCCTCATTCATAACCATTAATTTATTGCTATATATAAATTCAAGTAGGCACTCACCTCTTTTGTTTATATTACTGCTTCCCCAGACGTTATGGTGGGCATTGGCATCACTTCCTATTATTAGTTAGAAGTTCCTCCTTCCACAAAAGTCCAGCAGATCTTTCAGTTGTTCGTCTGGGTAGGCACAGTCTCCCGGGAGGTAAGATGAGCACACAATGAACTCTGTCCAGCCCCCGGAAGACTTCACCTTCACAAACGCAGCTACCTGATCCTTAGAACAGTAATCTAGAATGGAAAAATACGTTAGCCTTTTACTAAACAAAATGCTAGCCCTAGGCCTGCTCCCAATTGTATTATCATACAATAGCTCACCTGTTAGGCCCTTAACCTGATCCCTCACTATGTAAGGCTTTTGGATAAGGGCGATATCGAGGTGATACTTCATAAATCTATGAGCTAGAACATCAGTAGATGCTCTAGCATGCTGTATATTTATTTGGATGCACCTCACAGCCATATCATTTCCTCCGGCTCTTGTCTTTGGGCTTTGGCCCTTTAGACAAAGGCTTTACATGAGCTTTTCTTCCCATTGCCGCCTTTTTACGCATCTTGGTGGGCGCCTGCCCTGCCACAGCCTCTTTCACTATCCTAGGTGCCACCCTAGCTCCTCCAACAGCAAATGCCGAAGCAGTTGCGGGCTTCCTAATGGGCTTGGGTCCTTTTGGTTCAACCGGGATGCTTGTATCCGGCGCGCTGGTCGACGGTCCTTTCGCCTCTGCCGTTTTCGGAGCGACTTAAGACTTTCCAATGAGTTTTGGCTCTTTTCTGCCCTGCCGCCAGCACCTTGAGAGGATTTTCTTCTCTTAAAAACGGAAGAGAAAGGAAAAGTCGGAACTCCGCTTTCCGTAGATCTTCCAATCCGGAATCATCCATGGAAAAGGTGATGGAGCAGTCCCCGTCCTTTTCCTTATTCATCCTCAGCGCCCTCCAGGAACTCATCTTGAGACTGGGATTTTGCTTCCCTATCCTACTTAGAAATTTGTCCCTGGAGAGACTGGCGGTTGTCTCGTCCTTTGGCACATAGGTGATGCAGACATGCTGTTTGGGCATGTCGTCGCCATGCAGTACCACGACGTTGCAACCGTCCCAAGGCTTTATTTTCCTGCAGACAGTGGTTATCCACTCCCTGGTGTTTTGATTGTTGCATGTTATGGTTATCCATCCATCTCTTTGCAACGCTGCAGTGAATTGTGGACGAAAATTCACAACTTTATCCATTTTATTCATGATGGCTACTTTGATTTTCCCCCATCTGGACTTCGGATAGCCTTTCCTCTGGATGCAGTTTATGAGTGATGGCCACCTTGACCTGTGCTACTGTATCCCAATAAGAAGTCATTTTCGGGTTTTGTTGAGGAATGTTCCCAGGGACCTTTCCCTCAACATTGCCCTTCATCGACCTCTTTTTTGAGGGCCCTGCATCAGAGGTGTTGCTTACTGATTTCTCCCTCTTCTGGAGATGGTCGGCCACAACACCCGATTAACACGGTACGAAACTCTTATACGCTCCAATCAGGAATAGAAATTGGAACTAAATGGGGCACATTCTCCGAAAGCCACTAAATAGTATTTCTTGAGTTCTTGACTGGAATTCACAAGGTAAAGAAGAAAGAGTAAACATAAAGGAAAATGACACAGATCAATAGAAAACGAAATAAGAAGAGTCCGAAGAACAGGGGTCGAAATAGAACGACCAACGCAAAACAGCGTCAGATGCCGTCAATTAGAGGGCAAACAGAGTTTGTAGATACCTTGTTCCCAAATGGTGTGGAAAAGGAAAATATATACATATATAATAAAAATTTTCTAATCTAAAGTGGAACCGCAGAGCTATTTGAAATTTTTTTAAAATATTTAAAGTCTCTTTTTCTCAGTGCTTCTCTTTCGTTTTTTTTTTTTATCAATTCAGGGTATATAATATTGTCCCAGACGGATATATTCAAAAATTTATGTTGAAAATCAAGAAAAAAAAAAAATAACCAAAGAGAAAGAGCAAAAAAATTAAATCCATAACTCTCATTTTCTCTATAATAAAAATTGTATTCACTTCAATAATTTCTACTGCCAAATGTTTGCTGCCAAAATAAAATCAAAAAAAAAAAACTTAAATATGAAAGCAAAAAGAAAGTATAAGTAATAAAGGAAAACCGTCAACTAACTAGTTATCGAATATAAAGTTGTCCATCCCGCCCACCTCCAAAATATTTTCTCTCTACACACTCCCTCTTTTCGCATATAATTTTTCAACTATTTTTATTTACTCATTTATTGTCAAATTTTTCAATGTTGTCATGTTGTCTTAGTTCTGAAACTTTTTGTTTTCTTTTTTTTTGTAAACTTGCTCATAAGAAATTACAAAATAATAATGGCGTTCATGAATGTATTCATGCCTGTATAACACGTCATATATATTTATATTCTTTGGTATATAATATAGTATTTGAGTATAACTTAAAAACAATAGCAGTCCTGTTGACTGCGTGATATAAACGTATTAAAATGCAAAATTACAAAACTATATGGAATTTCTATACCATTATAATTTCAGTACATTATCCCAAAAATTATCCTTTTTAATATTCCTCACATATACAGACATTATATCGTGTATTTTATTTATACATCCATACCTGTAATAACATCGACATACATAATAGGTGCATATATTATTCAATATATAATTTTTAAAAGAAAATTGAGTACATAATCCTGAATTTTTGCTTATATTTTCTCTGAAATTCATTCTTATTATTAGGCAAAGTATAACAGATTCTATATTCTATAATGAAAGTGAATTATAAGTAAACATTAACTGTATAATAGTATGTATATAAGATATTTTTATTAAGACCGTATGAATTTCTTATAAGTAGTGTGCCTATACCGGTATATGCTTGGAATATTATTATAGAAATTCTTAGGAAAAAAGGACGAAACGATACATTAGAGTTGAAACGATAAAAATATATTTTTTTTTTGTAAGATACCATGAAACATTAAGAATGTACGGTATAATAATTGTTATATGCTAAATGTATATAAGTTTCATTTTAAGAGAAAATAATAAAAAATAGTGTTACAGAAAATATTTTCAAATACCTTGTTATGGATGGTAATTGAGGAGGTGAACGAGACACAAGGAGTATAGGACAAGAAGCATAGAATGGAAGGTTAAAATTAGAATTTACGCGTTACATTTAAATAATTGAATGCAGAAAATTATCATAATAATATTATGTATAACATATTAGAAGAATATGGTCGAATTACTGCAAAACAATATAAATATTGTATTAAAATAGAAAAAGAATATAGAGACATAACAGAATTTTTGGTTAGATGAGAATATTAAGTGGTAAAGACATTTTAAGGTAAAAATTCATTTATCTTATGGAATAATTGAAAAGAAAAATTGGGTATCTGGTAAAATTACGTGGGAATTTACAGCTAAAGGAATATCAATAATTAACAACAAGGTGTTTGAGACACGATACGAGCAGTAGAATTAATTCAAAATTCAATGGACAAGCACTATTGAGAAGCTATTGAGAAATAATTTTTGTTCTCGTTTTGAGGCCAGCAAAATGAGCTCCAATCAAGAACTTAAGAGACAATAATAAATTATTCGGCATTCGAGTTACAAGACCTAAAAGTGAACCTTCATAGATTAAAAAATTAATAAGTCCAAAAACTATTTGAATTTAAGGTACTGTTTATATAATAATTTTTTGGACTTACCTAATTAATTTTAAGCAAAAACCCTTTGCAAACTTAATGCTAACTGATTCTAAGACAGTTGTATTGGAAGAACAACTTAAATACACCTGAACTCCAGAAATAACAATCTCTGAATTAAGTCCATCATTATTGTTTCCTCTCCAGATTTTCTATGATCATCGAGACCTTGTAACCACTTGTACAAAATTACTGGAAATGGATAACTAAATTAAAATTCTTTCTAACACATTCATTTGTTACATTCATATGTAAGTAAGTATTAAAGGTTTGCATTAAAAGTCATTGAAATAAGCATATGGGCGTAAGAAAAATTACATTTAATAAAAAAAACGGCATATAGCTATTATGGTTTTCGAAATAAACATACTACTTTTTACATACTGGAAAATTTCAATTATAGGATCATAATTACAGCCTTTAAATCTATATATATAAAGGGTTTACAACGAAAACATATTAAGGGTAGTTCATATTTTGTCTTGGCAGAGGAGCGACTGCCGGAAATCGACTCTCGCAAGATAAATCTAATTTATTGACAGGATAGGCCTCGGCAGGGGTAATCTAGGTGCCATATTGTTAGTCAGTCGGGCTGGCATTATAAATGCAACTAATAATGGGCCGGAGTGCATCGCAAACCTGTTGTTACAACCTATCAATTTATTCCAGAGTTCATTTTTTTCCGAAAAACATATTTAAAAAAAAACTGATATATGAGATTGAACACATCAAATCTAATTTACCCAATACCCAATATTACAGACATTTTATGAGAAATTTAATAATAATTTTGGAAACAATTAACAATTAATAAATTTAAAATTAAATTCAATTAAAATTTTATTTATATTTTAAGAGCAAAGTATAATCATTAATAGGGCCACAAATAATTGCTTTAAAACATAAGAAATCATTTTAAATGTAAGATATTTTTTTGATAATTTATTCGAAATCAAGTCAAAGGATCAAAAATATTTTATAGATTTTAATCGAGTTATGGGGTTGGAGAAGGTTTTCTCTCTTTATTGTTTGCGTAATATTACGAGTAAAAATTTCGTATATACACTTAATAAAAACAAACGTTAAAAGTACTTTCTATCGGCTTCCCATATATAGTCAGAATACAAAAAAAAAAAAATTATTACGAAATTTTACACTCGGTTTAATTCAGTCCTTTCGACAAAAATTTTTATACCATTTTTCATTTTTCTCAGTTTTTAACCTTGTGAATTTTAGTAACAAAAAAAAAAAGAAAAAAAAGAAAAATAAAAAAAAATTTTTTTTTATTTTAGAAAATTTTACAACTTTTTTCTCCTTTTTCACTTTTTTTCTTTTAATTTTTTCTTGTCGCGTTACTTACCCCCCCCTTTTAAAACCTTTCAACTAACTTCTTAGTGTATTTCCTCTTTCCATATTTTCGTTTTCCTAGTTGAGGCGTTGAAAAAGAAATTGGACCAATCTCAAAAGCGGCATTTCGACTGCAAGTTCAATTTTAAATTTTCTAATAGAAATTGTTTTTAAATTGTGGGCTCAATTGTATGTGCATAGGTATATGGAACATTTGGAAGAAATTTATAAATGTGTAGTAACTTTTTGTTTTAAGTCGTTTTTAGTATGAAAAATTTACGATTTTGACCCAAATGGCTCAAAGCTCAAATGAAGTTCAAAGCTCAACTTTAAGCGAGGTTCAAGGTGAGTTTATGCTAATAATTGATTGTAATTAAGATTTTTGCAAATAAGAAAGAGAAATCAAAATAACGTTTAGCTCGTTTTCCGACTAACGAATTGAACATGGATTGTACGTGGTAAAACTGGTTACCTACAATTCTTGAGGGTTTGAAATTTGAAGGTTGGGTTGCTCAAAATGAAATAATGATTTTACTTTATAGTTTTCGGCATTCATTTTAAAATTAACAATTTGTGAGTCGAACCATTTTAATTTTGAGCGTTTCAATTTATTTTTCTGTTTTTTCTTTCTTTTATTATCGTGAAATTATTATTTTAATTTTTTTTTCTCTTTTGTTTTTCTTCTCATTTTTCCTTCTCATTCCATTGAATATTTCTGATCCTTTTTTTTTTTTGTTGAGAAACCCTTGCTTATCATTTACATTGATAACAGAAAATACTAGAAGCAGAAAAAAAAATGAATTTTTTTTTTTTTTGTTTTTCATTTTCTCTTCCACCTCGACGACGACCTTTTTTTCTCAAGCTTTTTAACTGGAAATGGAAGTAAAAAAATAAAACAAAATTTTTTTAGAGACAAAAATATTTCAAAATTAAATTTCACAAATTTTAAAATATACACGCAAACAAAATATTCCTACATACATGCAAACATAAATAAATAATTTTTATTATACCTAGATAATTTAAGCAGTTAACAGTTAATATACAGGTATTTATAGTAGTGTACACTGGTGTGTATATGTGTGTGTGTATAAGTATTTACATATACTTATAAAAACACACATTGTTGCGTTACTAAATAAATAAACATTGAAAAATGAATAACAAAAAAAAAAGAAAGAAAAAACTTGAAAAAGACATCATGGATAGGAAAAGAAAGTGAAGGACGAAAAATTAAGTTTCCTTTTTTTTTTTTTTAAGAAAAACAAAAATGAAAATTTTCCTGCGTTTTGCCTTTTTCCTTTTGCTTTGTATGTTTTTTTCGTTTTTCTTTTCGTAATGTTTGCTTTTTCCATTTCAATTGTTTGGAGCACTTTTTGGAGTATTTTTTTTCCTCTTATTTTTTTTTTTGTGTTCTTGTTTTTTTTTACTCCTTTCTTATTTTGAATTTGTGCTTCTTGATTTCTATTTCTTTAATAATATTTTTACAATTTCACTTTTTACAATTTTTGTGTTATTTTTGTTTTTTTTTTCTTTTAGTATTTTTCGGTCTTTTTCTTTTCATTATCCTATATGGTACTACATTAACTTGTGAAAGTGTTGTCGTTGTTACAGAAATTTTATATACTAATAAACGTATGACAGAAATGTCCAATCAGTTGAAAGAGCGAAACAATCCCAGTTAATTGAAAATAAGAGAGCTACTTGTTATTAAATTTGTTAAATAACAATAACAGTTCGATGAACAAATTTTTCATAAAAGAAGGAATGTTTTATGTTTGCTTACAAATGTTCTGAAATGAAGCAAAACCAGTTAGAAGTGAAAATTAAAATTATCGGGTGAATTAAATTTAAAGATTAAATTTCATTGCTTGCCGGTCGGGAAGAGGTGGGGCCTAAAACCAAGCATTGTTTTATTATATGGTTTATTGGCTATACACTGGCAGTGGTGAGGCCGATCCTGATGTACGGCGTTTTGGTGTGGTGGCCAGTGCTCAACACAGCTGGGAACCTCAGGCTGATAAGCAAGATTCAAAGATTGGCGATGGTGTGTATTGGTGGGGTATTACGCTCCATCAGTGACCCATCTTCTACGCTCATCTCCGGCACTGGCGAACTCCAGGCAGAGATTCCTTGAGTCTCACTTCTTCAGGCACGCTACGGACTTAGCGTTAGGAATTCGAACCGATTTTTCAGGTTTTCGGGCTGGTTCAGATGAAGAGCGGGAGGGAAGAGATCCGGCGGTACCACAACGGGCCTAGTTGGCCTATGTGTACCCTTCAGCGAGCCGCGACAAATTAACCTAATCTAATTTCATTTTGGAAGAAAACTCTAAATCTTTATGAGAATCTTTAGGAGAATTTGACATTTACTCAGAGTCTCTTTATCTGGATCTGTTAAATTCGAATAGTTTTATTTAGAGCCAGATTTTGCGAATATTTTCCACTTCTTTATAAACTGATCTGCAAACGCCTGTTTTCAGTCTATTTATTTGCATTTTACCCATAAGATTTTGTTTCAGTATATCCCGCTGAATAATAATAATATTTTATTATAATCCTCTCAGAGAACTATCATTAATTTCTCCATTTATACTTTTTTTAATTTTCGGTGTTTATTATAATTCTTGTTCTCTTAACTACTATTGATTAAAATAGAAATTATCAATAATTTTAAGTTATATAGTAAGTAAATAAAAGTTATTTTTATATTAACATGTAAACGGCAACACTTATTTTTCAAATTCCATTCAAATACATAATAATAGTATAATAAAATATAAAGAAAGAAAAAAATTTTTTTTTTGTAAAATTTTCTATATAATATTTAGTCATATATGCATGAACATATGTTTGTATGTACTTAATATATAAGTATATAATTATATAAAACAATTTTTTTAACCTGTGTGATTTCTTTTTGCAAGTGTATATATGTAACTGCAAGTTTAATTATATACTTACATATTATTATGTTAGGCACATATAGCAGGAGTTTTTTTTCTATACACTATATGTATTATTAATAATATATTCGAATATACCAATAGAACCTCGAATATACTATACATTTTATGTATGTAAGTATATCTTATATTTAGAATAGTAAAGAATATATTTTATTATTTATATGCTTGCATGTGTGCCTCCTTTTTTGATACCCATATAGAATAAAATGAATATTATTTTTAGAAAAGCTATTTTTAATACTTTTCCAACAAAAAAAACACATCGGAAAATAAGTGTTTATTAGTTGCACTCTGCTCGTCCATCTGTTCATTTATTTGTTTACAAAATTTTTACGCTGTTTAACGTTAAAAACTGCAATTTCATACCCAATTAATAGATATTTACTAGAAACTTACTTTTGTAGAAAATTCGTAGTCGTCCCTCTCCCACACCTTATCCTTAGTTAAAGCTCCTTAAAGTCCTAAGAATGCCATTTTTGACTATATTTTTTACATCGAAAATACAAACATTTTTTTTTTGAATTTTGCAAACGCAGAAAACTAGTGGCTGTCTTCTCTTAACCTGACATTACACAGTTGAGCATAGAAATGACAATATTCGGTTAAAATTTTTGATAACATTTCTATTCTAAACTTTAAGTTGTAAAAGTCTCAAATTTTAGCAACTATTAGAAAATGATAAACACTTTATTTGATTATAAGAAATTTTCTTTTCATCCGCATCAATTTCCAAGGTATCGCCTCCAGATTTTCTTATAATTCAAATTTTTTAGCGCCTTATATTATCGAAACAATGCAAGCATTTTTAATAAAAGTAACAGTAAATGGCATGCCATTAAAAGATCTCGTCAAACCTACTCTACTATCAAACTATAGTATTATGTTAACGATTTTTTAAATATTTTATTTTTCACCTCCTAAATGTATGCAATAATTTGATATATTGCATACTTTTAGGAGGACAACTCATAATTGAGTGGGAATAATTTAAACAATGGAATTAGTGGTTTTTTTTAAAAAACAGTATATTCACTTGCTTTTCAGGAGAAGTGTCACTTCACAAACAATTGGTTTCTTACAACTTCACTTTATATTCGATTTCTACATATACAAGTACTTTTGGAATTTTTTTAGTACCGATATAAATTTCAGAAAAATAATTTTTGTTGATTTTGTATCATTCTTTTATACATTTCATTGTAAATAATATTCTTAATATGGTATGTGTGTGTATATACTCGTACATCTAATTTTTCCCATATAATTATAGTTATCCTTGAAAAAAAAAGGAAACTTTTATAATGTATTTTTGTATTTATACATATAAACATACGTACCTATATGTGTATGTACAGTATTTCTATTATACTACCTTTATATTTTCGTTAAATAGAAAATTCAAGAAAAAAAAAGGAAAACTTTATCTTAATATCCTTATGAAATTTAGTTTTATATCCTTATAAAGGATTTTTTTTTTATTAATTTTGTATTTTGTAGTTTTTGTGTTGTTGTTTTTCTTTTTCACATAATTAAAACTTATATATGAGGAAAACTTTTATATTATAAATTAAATTGTTAAATTTTTTAAGTAAATTTGATAGCTGTCAAGCATTTTGTATATAAGTACTTATGGCGATGATACCAAAGAAAAAACAAAATTTTTTTAAAGTTTTTAAAAATGACAAGAATGAAAATTTGTACGAGTAATTGTTGTTATTTTTATTTTGTTATTATTTTTGTATAATTGTAAATAGAAGACAGGTGAAATGAAAGAATTTTGAAATAATTACTTAAATTATTATTTCTAGTTTGGGTTTTTATTATTGCTGTTCTTGTTGTTCTAGTATTTAGGAAATAGCTTGTGTTACTCGTATTTATAAGTGACAACAATATTATCGTACTTAAAATTTTTTCTTTTTTTACAAAAATATGTGGGGTTCTGTTATTTTTTTGTAAATAATTTTAAAATTTTTCTATAATAATTTTTTTGAAAATTAAAATTTTTTGTTTTTCGGAAATAGTTTTAATTCCACTCGTATTTATTATAGAGGCAGGTTCGGTCCAAGTTTTAAACCTCTCGGGAGGTGATTCGTTGTGATTTTTTTAGAAAAATTGTGCTGCTGGGCCAGAGGGTGAGGCAGAACTAAGGCATCTAGGCGTAGTTTTGGGGTGTTAAAGAATTCGATTGAAAAAATTCTACCCGACGAATATTTCATTAGAATTTCGAAGATGTTTGAAGCCAGAGCAAAGATGTGCTCGCAACCTTTATGCCAATTAATAAATCTATGTAATAAAATTCCAATTATCGATGTCTGACTTGCCGTTTTCAAGTAATAGCTGCTCAGACACAAAATTTTGGTTCGATGCGCTACATCATCTTCTACGCGTTCCGTTTTGCAATAATCCACCCATACGATTTTCGTTTTTGAAAAACTTCAACAAATCACCTCCGATTCGAAACATTTAAATTGAACCAGCCTGTATATAAAATATATACAACATCTAATTACAATTTTAAAATTATTTTCTATTTTCAAAAGAAAATATTTTTTAAAGCTTTTTCAAAATTTTGTTCTCCTTGATATTTTTGATTGATTTTAATTATTTTAATATTATTTTTAGATTCATATAACGAACGTTCCTTACCATATATATATATACAAACTTTCATAATTATTAATTATTTATAAAAATAATTTAATATTACGGTTTACATGTCGTATATACATATGTGTATATGTGTGTGAGAGAAAAAGTTTTATTATAATTTTTATCACTTTGTTTTTTCAACACTAAAAATATTATTATTGTAAAATTGTAATTTATATGTAATTGTATGTAATGTAATAATAATTTTTTTTCCTCTTTATTAAGAATTTAATTAACTATTAAATTATTTAAAGTATATTAATGTGAATATTGTTATAACAGTATAATTTTAGAAAATAATGAATAATTTAAGTGATGAAAATTCTAGGGTAAAAATTTTATTTTTAGTTTTTATGAAAATTTAAAATCATGAATGAAAAATTTTGTGTAGGTTATTTTTAAAGTTAAAAGTAAAAAATATTATCCATATAATTTAAATATCACGAATAAAATTAATTTAAAAACTATTAGTTAAACGCTATTTGATCCGTCGTATATATCGAAATTTTCAGTTCTGTTTTTGGAAAATTTTGTTTGAAGTTTTTTGAGCAAAGAAAATTTCTTCATATACAAACGGAGAACAGTGATTAGGTATAGCAGAAAAAGAACGAGTTAAGGCAGAAAAATGGAGTAGAACCAATTTTTAGACTCGCACTGCTCTAACATAGTGATATTGTTATTACAAAAGAAAATGATCATGAAATCGTTCAAATCACGAATCACAATAATCGCCTTAACTGTTTATTTTGCTAAGTATTGTGTTCTGCAGTTCTACGAAGGGATCTTCTTTATTTAATTTCTCTTGTTTTCCAACCAAACACTTACATTTTAATAAGTAGTCAAATTGTCAATACTTCAAAATTGGAACCGGTTTTAATTGTGCGACTTCTTTGTAATGAAAACTTACAAAAAATGAGAATTTAATTTTTTTTTTTCAATAACACTAAAAAATTTTTACCTAATCTAAGATAATTCCTGTGATCTACATTATAACAATCCTTAAATAGAAATTTTCCGCCTCTCATAAAAGAAAAATATAAAAATCTCCTTTATTTTTTCGGATAAAAAAAAATATATATTGCACTTTTATTTATTTACTTAATATTAACGTTTTTGACATAATTTCACGAATTGCAACTTTCTACAATGTAGGTACTTTGTAACGGAGCAATATATAAAATTCTTTGATGTAGCGAGCTTTAGTAAATTCATTCAGACTATATAAAAACATGAAATTTAAATCTAATATCATTGAATTCTTTTGTGTACAATAAAATACACTATTTTACTCTGATTTTGTAGTCTTTTTACTGATTACATTATAAACAAATTGGGCGGTATTGTGACCATACCAAATTGAAGAACAAAAATGCAATTTACTTCGTTATAGGAGACTTCGAAGACAACTATTTGAGGAAAGATATTATTCTATTTATTGTCTTTCCCATATTCCAAATTTTTCAGTCTACGTACTACTTGCCGTAACTCATACTAAGCGAGACTCATTTTTAAAAAAATTTTATATTACCTGAACTTCTTTTAGCGGTTGAAATTAAAAAAATTTTCTTAAAATTTCATGTTGTTAGCTGTGTTTGAAAATTTAATCATTTGTTTCTCCGAAAAACTAGGAAACTGGAGATTTACTGAGAACAAATTTAACATTTTTGACCGTATCAAAATCTCTGTTGATCCAAGATATTAACAGCTTATTTTTTCAGAATTCCACAGAGAGTGAATTTCTACTAAAAATTTTAATATGTAAGCATTTTTGGAGGAATATTAAACAGGGAGGCACTAATTTTCTTAAAATTTAAAATAAGTGGACTTAATCCTTTTGTTAATGGGAAATTCTTTGATCCCTTAATGAGGAATAGAACCTTGAGCTATACTGAGGAATAGATTTATGTAAATTCATAACTATTATTCAAAAAATGTGGAAATTCCGTCGAATATGTAGCGACCAGACCACCTAAAATTTTTCTTTATTAAATTTTAACTTTATAATTCTAATTTTTTATTTTTTTCCACTACTAGATTTTCATTTTATCACTTTGATGTTGTATCAAGTATAGCTTTAGAATAATTTTTCATAAATTCAATTTTTTTTTTTCCTAAAAGGCTATGGGATTTTGTATAATTTCGGAACGTATTCATTCATTCATTCATTTATAGCCGCATCTATACCGCACCTTTCGCTCACAAATGGAAAATAACATTCATATTAAGTAATGAAAAAATTATTCATTTTGAAATTTTACTTTTGATCCTTTTGACTTATACAATAATATTTTTTCTATAAAGCTTTTTCCATGTGTTTGTTTTATACAATAATAATTATGAAATGTGAAAAATTATCCTTGTAATGATTTCAGAAATTAAACAAAATAGCTATTTTGTATTTAATTTGAATTATTCTGTTTTTAGTTAATTTAATAAATTATAATAAGAAAAGGATAATTCAAAGGATTTTTAATTCTTTTTGTGAATTCTTGTACATTATTTTAAACAACTCATTTCTTTTATACTCTCAATTTTATATGAATAAATTACAATTGCTACTTTATTATTAAAAATTTATCCCGGCCTCCTCTCTTTCCCACAGCTCCCATATTTTGATTTGTAATAGAACAAAAAAATCAATTATTATAAAAAGGTTAAAGACAGCGTTTTACACACAATAATAATTGTCTAGACATTTAAAGAAAAACAAAGACAAATAATAATAGTAACTATCATTATTATTATCATTATTACTACTATATTACATTCTCAATATATAATATGAATAAAAAATTTATAATCCTTTTTGAACAATAAACAAAAGGCTATCTAATTTAATTCTTAATGTAAACACACATAAATATTACAGGGTGATCTAGACGTAGTGTTAATGCATTTGGGACGGTTTTTTAAAAATTATTATTTAATCGGACAACCGATACATGTAACATCCGATTTGTCCTAAACGATATTTATGACCGATTTGTGGCTATTACTCAAAAACGGTTCTGACATCAATTATATACATTACCGATAAGTAGGTCTGTTAATTGAGAAAAAATTTTTCCAACAATACTTCGCTCTAATTTCAACAATTTTTAAACAGTTATGGAATATTTTCCGGACAGAATTGTTTGAATTAAATAAACTTTCCCTCGTCGTCGTAGTTTGGCCACTATCATAGAAACAATTTTACTCCTACAGAACACCTCAAGGAATCTAAGCTCCCGGGAGCTTTAATACCAATTTCGGACTACTCTGTATATTAATGTATATATCTATAATGCGTATATGTTTTTAGATAATAAATATGGATAAAACAAAATATTGTAGAAAAACTTATTGTAATATCCCAGTCGGTTTCAGAAGCAGCTAGTTGTATGTACAAGTATTTGCCATACATCAACTTTGATTTTATTACTTTGATTATTTTTTCATTATTTTCTAATTGGAAAGTTTTTCTTTTTTTTTCATTTTCTTTTAGTTCATTTCATGTACAAAATGATAAATTATCTTATGATTATTGTTTTTAAGTTATTTCTTAAATAATATTCTTTGTATAGCACATTTTTAATAAATTTGTGAAAAAGTATGGGCTTACCAGTTTCATTTTGTCTATTCGGCGGTTGCTGTTCGTATATTGGTTGTTGCGTCTGTATCGTCTTCGTATTTACTCGTATTTTACTGTTATTGGGCAATTTTTGTCAAAGTCACAATTGCTTCTCCTTCCTGTAATTGTAAGGTATATATTTGCAGTTAAGTTCCCGACTAAATTAAATGTTTTAATAATGCAAAAAATGTAGAATTCGGAAAGTATTTGTTAAATTATATAGTTTTTTCTCTCACAATGTGCGATATAGAAAAGTACCTGCATATAATAATATATTGTCTTGTATACATATGAAAATGTCACTTCTTTGAAACTAATGGCAGATAAATAGGTGGTAAAATAATGGTACATTTATTCTTGCCCTAAAAATATGCAATAATAACACTATGATATTGACAGAATAATTTGTAAATAAAATATTATTTTGTTTTCTCTTAACACTTTTAAGAATATTTTGAATTGTTTAAGCGAAATGTGCTATTTTACAAACTCCCTTCCTTTAATCCAAATTTATTTATTTTACTTGTATTATTTGGAAAAAATTGCAATTTTGAAACAAAATAAAAATATTTGTTTTCTCATCAGTTTTCCAAATTTTTTTTTTATAATAAATCTTAAAAAAAATATTTATTATTGTAAGTTTATTGTATTTTTGATTAGTCTACAATATAACAAGTTTCTTAAATTTTTAACTTAATATATAATAAAGTTGTTGTTTAAAATCTTGTTCATATTTAAAATAAAAATTAGGGTTTACCAACACTATTATTCTACTTAAATTTAGATTGTTGTTTGTCATTAGATTTAAGTAAGAAAATAATAAATTTAATATTAAGTATTACATAGTAATTGTGTAATAAATATTAAACTTGCTATTCTTTATTAGAAAACTTGTATATGATATTGTTATATTGTACGTTAAAATCTATATACAGTAAAATATACACTACAGTAAAAGCTCTGCCTAAGTATAACAGTTTAACACTGATTTTCGTGCCCATAGCCATCCAGGAATCAAAGGAAATGACAGGGTTTATTAACTGGCTTATAAGAAAGCGGCGATTAGATTTTTTTCGTCTAGGTCTTGATTTAGGGTGTTGAGGGCGGCAATCCTCCAGGTTCTTGATGGTTGGTTTAGTTGGGCCAGGAGTTTTCAGTCGCAGCCCAGGTATAGCGTACTGAAAGATATATGTGGAGCCCTCCACATATATCTTTCAGTAGAGAAGGTGAGAAAGGAGAGTTGATCTAGTTGAGGCGTCAAGACTTAAAACAGTCGCTTGGAGTGCCCAAATGGACAATAGCTGCCCCCATAATTCATCTGAAAAGAATGGACAGTAAGATGATAAAATGAATTATGCCACCCCCCTCCCTCTCCGCCCCTTTCGGCATGATACGACGAGCCGGCACAGATTATATTCAATTATCCGAGGATTACTATATTTAAAATCCGTTCAATAACCTAACTATACTTTTAGTATATTATCCATTATACAAGGTAATCTATTTGTTAAACGTGTTACAGACAAAACTCATTTAAATTTCTAGATCTTTTTTTCAAAGTAAAATTCTATTGGGAGTTTTTTTGTACATCACAATATTTCTATTGTCCCGGACAAAAGTTATAAAAAACAATGTATGTGTATATATTAGAAATTATTATGTTAAAAATAAAAGAACGAAACAATAGAAAGTACCTACAGTCATTATTATTATTAGAAAATCCTAGTAGGGGAGCTAAAATAAATAAAACATGTTATTATTGTAATCTACAATTAAGTTGTAATTTATCAACTCCTAATTACATTTTTTTTTTTATAAAAAACTGTTATACATTTATACGTACACAATCAAAAACAATTGTACAATTTATTAACCATCTTTATTATTAAAATGTTGGGGTGGGAAGGAGCGGCATAAATGTAGGAGAAATCGGGGTATTTGTGGGGTAAATCGGGAAAATTTTTCATGAATGTTCGGTCATATAATTATGTAATATGCATATAAAATATAATTGAAAAAGTAAATGTATAAATAAGGTAGTTATGGCACCAGTTAAAGTTAGGTAGTCAGATATGGTTAGATGGTAGGTACTTTTTATAATAAACAACTAATATTATTGTAGTTACATTTTTTCTATTGTTGATTTTTTATTCTTTTTTACAATGTCATTCATTTTATTATTATTTTATTTTAATTGCACGAGTACCTATAAAATATTTGCATATTTTATATTTTATTTTTTATTTGAATTTGTAAGTTATTATGACTTTGAATTCAAATAAAATATAATGTGACAATAATTCTATGTACCTATAGCTAGATATTGTATTTTATTAAGGCAATGAAGTAACAAAGATGATTCTTTTTCGTAATTTTCTCGATATAGTAAAAGGTTTGTTCTGTATATCCATTCACATTCGGATATTTCTAAATAATGATAACTTCAGATTGAAGATCCTGAGACACAACCATGCAACTAACACCCCATTTTCAATTGGATTTGCCATATAAAATTAAAAAGTTTTCGATTTTCATATTGTAATGCCAAAACTTTTTTGTTCTAGTGAAGTTTTTGGCAGAATTTTATTAAAAATTGCTTACAATTGTTATACAAAAAAGGTAAATTTTCGTAGGAGATTATAAGAAATTTCGTAGGAAACTTGGTTGGAAAATTGTGTGGTACATATTAGAAATTTTAAACTTTCTGAATTCTTTTATCGGAAACAACATATTTTGAAATTCTAATGGTTTTTAATCATAACATTTATCATAATTTCAAAAAATACTCGTAAATTAGTTGTATTGTTCCTTAAATGATTTTGATTAAACTAAAAATATAGAGGAGATATTGAGAACATCAAGTATAATTTTTAAAATATTTCTCTTAATTTACAATACGAGTATAAGAGAAAAATAAATAAACTGTATAGTGACTGACTGGCTTGTACAGGGAATATATGCTAGAGCAAGAAAAGTATATAATGTTTGTACGAGTATATTCAATAATTATTACTTTATTCAAAAATAATAAATTACAGTTGAGGACAGGTAAGTATTTAACCAGTTTTATAACCATCATAATTTAAAGAGAGTTCAATGCCATTTCTAATTTTTACTTGTTATTGTACGAGTACTCCTTTGTTTTCTTCTAATATGAACTCATATATTATATGTATTTAATAATATTCTATGAAAATATTTTTTAAAGAATTTTATTATATAATAATAAAGGTTAATCATAACAAATATTATGTTCTCTATATATAACAAAAATAATATAATAAAAATTATCCTTGAATTTTATTATATTGTATAACATTTTCGTACTCGTATTACTTGAAAATATTTTTACTATGTAAGTATAATAAAAATAATTTGTAATAATGACATGCACATTCATCGCATTATTGTAAAAAAAAAATGGCAACAAACTGTACACAATTATTCAGTTTTTTTATTTATTTATACTTAAGATGGGTGACTACCTATACCCACTCATTTGCCAATTATTTTGAGTTAGTTTTAGAATATAAATTCAGATTAAATAATAATTATTATGACAATGTTAATTTTCAATTATGGTCATCACCTAACTAAATACAAAAGGACATGAATATTTCTTTTTAGAAAAGGATCAAAAGTTGACAAATAAAATTTTAATTACATAATAAAAATTAAATTAAATATTAATTGAGTTTATTTATAGAATTTAATACTGAATAAATTTTTTTTTAGTTTAGTTAGAAATTTATTTATTTTGAGAATTTACAATTAATATTCGAGTTATAACTAATATAAGTGTGCAAGATTGTGCTGTTATATTATTGAAATTGTACTTGCCGAAAGTACAGTTCGATGACATTGTAGAATATAATCTTTAAAATTTTAATATACATGAAAAAGACACTGTAAAACAATGTAAAATTGTAAATTTTATGAATTTCCTTTAAAAAAGTTGTCAAAATTTTAATATTTTCTTGTATTTTTATTGAGGTTTTTTATATTTATTCCAGAGTATTTAGAGTATCAATAAAATTATGAGAAAATTCAGCGAAATACTCGAGTATGACGTTAAATGCCAAGCTCAAATGGAGCACATAAAGAAGAAAAAGTCTTATCCAGAAGAAAAAAATAGAGAATTCAAATGACTTCTGGGAAGGGGTTCACCATTGTCAATATACAACAAAGTTTCGATATATAATCAAATATTTGAGCCAGTCTGGACCTACGGTAGTTAAATGTGAGACTGCGCTGCGACAACCACATTCAATGTATTCAAACATTTCAAAATAACATCGTCAACGTTACCTGGTATGTCTGTAATGATAATATATACAGAGATCTCAGGATCCCTAGTATCGAAGACGAAATTTAAAAGGAAGCAGACAATCATAAAATTCGTTTATACCAACATGTCTCAATGTCGAGAACTCCTCTGGTTGACAATCAAAACTTGTCTCAATTAAGCTTAATGTTTTTTATCTGAAACAACAAGTACCTAAGACAACGTTCCTAGGCAGATCCGAAACGAATGAAATTTTAAAAAAGTCAGACCAAATTTCACGGTTAGTCGTTTTCGACTAGTTTTATTTATTGAATGAGATGGATGTTTTTAGCCGTTTAGTCTCACACTACTGCTTTTTCGTCTAGCAGTTGCTTTTGAGATTTTCATCCTCCGCACGGAAAGCAAAAGTATATTTATATTTATGAGCCCTCATTCTTTTACGCAGTTATGCTGAAAATTTATAAATGTAAAAAAAAAATTTAATCGAGAGTGACTTTAAGTCCCTATTACTCCGAACTTGTTGAGCTGTGAACATCGTCTCCATACAAAAGTTTTGTTTACTCATAAACGCCTTAACAGTCGTATATACGAGTAGTAGCATATAACTGATGGCAAGGTTTTGAGTTTAGTTGCGCAAGGTTGTAAAAACGTCCCTTAGGCACTACTTTCACATTTCAAAGACCCTAGCAAGCTTTTTTTCGAGGAAAATGTTAATTTAGGTTTTAGTAGTTGTTTGCAAGTTGTTACAAATAAATTTTTAAATACAATGATCTTATCCCATCACAAATAGCTACGGATAGCGGTTAGATTTTAACGCTCTTAACAAATTACGAATTTTAATTTACTGTAGACTAGGCCCTATTTCTTTTAATTCACTGAGGTTTTACATCTAAAATCTTATTCTGCTATTATAAAATTTAGTTATATGCTCCCATAATTATTCTATTTTAATATTTTTAAAATGTCGACCTCCTGGCTTTAAAAATGCATATATAGGAAATAAACCCAGAACAACTCATTAAAACTAAATAAAAATTCTTACTCTCTATATGTAATCATTTTTAATCGCCTGTAGCCTATAATATAAACAGTATATACCAACATCTCTCATATACAAAGTAGAAAAAAATAAATAAAACATTAATAATAGATGTCGCTCTTCTTCATAGAAGAAAAAAAAGTCATATTCGTATAACAGGCGTAATAACTGAATGATGAAATTGCAAAAAGCAAAAGAAAAAAAAATTGTAAGTCGAAAATTTTTTTTTTATTAAATATACAAAAAGCTAACAAAACATTTTAACAAAACTCAATTTATCATAAAACTCTGCGTTTCACATACACAGAAAGAAAAAAAACAAGAAAACAACAAGAATTCCAGAGAATGTAATTTTTTATTTCAAGACCCTACATACTTTTCGTATAACCTGCTTGAATACTTTGGATCATAACCTTCCCTACACACAATCACAATAACCACCTTCTATTATTATTCTATTTTTTTGTTTGTTTTTTTTTTTATTATTACAACTTTAGCCTACCGTCGTCATTACATGATAATAAAATTCACGACAAAAACATATTATTGTCTCTCTGTTTTTACAAATGTTTTTGTTTGTTTTGCTTATTGTTTTCTATTTTTCTCAATTTTTTTTTTTTGTTTTCATGTTTTAATATTGTTTTCTTTCTGTTTCCCTACACACAAAAATTTGAATAAAATTAAAGGAGAATATATGAAAAAGAGAGAGAAAGAACGAGGGGGGGAGGGTGAGAGAACATTGAGTAGGTAGGGGTGATCCTAAAGAAAGATATTTTTATAATAAAATATGGTAAAAGAATACAAAAACACAGTTGGCATCCCTTGAATATTTTTTCTTTTTTTTAATTCTTTACGTTGTAAGAGATATAAATATGCGAATAAAGGATAATAAAGGATAAAACCGAAAAAAAACACAAAAAAACATATACAAAATAAAATAACCGAGTAGGAAGAATCATAATAATGAGTAAAAGAGAAAGAACAAGAAAAATCTAAACAAAATATAGAAAGTTTTCTGACTAAAATGTTGGAGACTGCTAACAAAATGCCACGCAACAAGTTTTATTTTTTTTTTCTTTCTACATGTTGTTGTTGTTCTTCTTCTTCTCAAATAAAAATGTTTGAAAAGAATAAAAAATTGTATTTATAAAAATGCCATGTTGAAAAAAAAAAGAAGAAAAAAGGAAAGTTTTTTTTTTCGAACAACTCAAAAGGAAACATTAGGTTTATTTTATGGACAGAGGAAAAAAATGTACAAAAATATTTTTTGAGACAGAATGGCTAAAACAGACAATGTCCTTCTTGGCTCCCAGACTAAAATAATGTCACTATCATAAACTCTTGAAATATGGAAATTTTTCACTGTCTGCAAGCCAAAAGAGTTGGAAATATTATAAAATGAGAAAAGAAAGAAGAATATTATGGTAGTGAAAGTAATCAAATTCGAAATGAGAATTTTTCTTGGTTCTACCCCAAACCTGGTTGCAACACACTGTTCTGTAGTAGTCAATTTATTGTAATTTCTTAAAGAGTGGAACTTTCATACCGATATTGGGATTGTATAAAGACATTGGGGTTGTATTACAAATTGATATTGGGATTGTAATACAAATAATTTGTAACTTTTTGTTGAAACGCTCTCGTTTAGGAGCAGAAAGGGTCTTCAATTGGGAACTTCGAATTTTTCGCAAATATCTTGTTTTGGAAGAAGGTATTGTCCAGTTTATCATGATATATATACATAAAATGTTTCTGAAAATAGTTCGCGCCGTACGGCCATTCAAACACATTTATTAAATGTACATGTAAATATGTATGCAGGGTGATTCAGTAAAGAGTACAATATTACATATCACTGCTTAGGAGGTATCAAAAATGAAAAAAATTTTTCTTTGGATTTTGCTTCGCTAAATCTGTGCGTTCCTTTGACTGGTTTAGTAAACCATTTTTATGAAAAAAAGATCAACGTTTCGTAAATTACTTACTCCACTTATACACCCAAGTACATCGTCACACACAGTTTTTGTCATATTTGTCTAACTTAAATGATAAAATAAAAGAAAAAGTTTTTTTTAAAAAAAAACATTTTTTGTAAAAGGTCCTAAAACCATAAAAGAAAATGACAAAACTAAGAATTTTTTATTTATTCCTTTTTTTTCTTCCTTTTTGCGGATTCAAAACATTTTTGTTTTTGTATACAATATTAAGATTGTTTTTTGCTTCATAATATTTTTCTAGCTTATTGTCTTAGTTCTACACTTTATAACATTATAGTGTCTATAGAACGTAAAGGTGTAGGTGACCAAAAATTTTAGCATTCCATTCTTGTAACGCATTATAATTCGTATTTGTTATTTTTTATTTTCTAGGCTACATAGTACAGTATTAGTAGGATTAAAAAAGTAAAGGCTTACATTGACTTCAATATTGTTTTTCATTTTTTTTTTGAGATTTAACATAATGTGCATATAAGCATAAACATTTTACTTAGAAATATTAAAAAGGCTTTACGATACAGGAAGTTAAAGGATAACGTATTAAGAATGTGGACTGAAATTGTTGTGTTTTTTTTTTTTTGGTTTTGTGTCATAAAGCTTAACAGAACTGTTTTATATTTTCTTAACTGAAATTACAATATCTAAATTGTATGTGTATGATATGGTTGAACTGATTGAACAAATTTTATATGAAAGAGTGTTATTATATGGATATTTAAGTGTTACGACATGTTGTAGTTTTTTTTTTTTATCATTCAATTTTTGAGGTTGTTATTTATTCAATTGCCAGTTAAACAAAGCTTTCTTAAGCTTAAAAAAACCGCTGTGCTAAATGTAGTGTAAAAGAAAGGCTCAATTTAACAAAAACTTATCTGATCCTAAAAATATGCAAAAATAAATCAAAACATAAAACCCTAGTTTATAATAGCTTTTTCTTCCAAATTCTTAAATTTAATAAAATTTCTCTTTTTAATTTACTCTTCAAAATTTAAAGAAAAAAAAAAATAATTCACAACTTAACTTTGGCCGTATTCCATAATTTCGCCTTTATTTATGCAATATGATTACAATTGTAAGTCAACACACATCACGTCTTCTTTTCTACATGTTTAAAAATTGTATGTCAAGCCTATGTTTTCCATTCATTAATATTATATTTTCATACATTATGAATAACAAATATACATACTTATACAGTTATATAACATTATGATGTAAAATATTGAGAGAAAAAAATTAATTTCCATATATATATACATTTATAAAATATTCCAACAAATTACATGTAATCGAAATAAATGAATTTTAAATATTTCTTTTTGTTTTTTAAGAAAATAAAAATAAAAACAAAGAATAAAATTTTATTAACAGATGTGTCTCTTGTATAACACATATATTCTACTTGTATACAGTATACTCTTATACAAATATAATATACAGTGTGCTTCATATAGTCGTGCCAAATAGTGTAGTACTAAAATAGTGTTATTGGAAAATTCAAAGGACGCAAGTCTAATATTCTGAATTTGGGATAGCTGCTACATCACGAAAAATAATTAATTTATTAAAGGGTTGAGGCACATCTTAAAGGTCCGTCACCGCTACAATTTACAGTCTACTTTCTATGAAATAAATTGCTTGCGATAGAAGTTTATTGTAGAGCATTTTCTTTTTTCACTATAGCAAAGAATTGTACACGCTGTTGTGTTTCAACGGAACACTCTGCATATTATGTTTAATTCATTTTAACCATTATTATGAATATTTTATTAAAAATAACCATTTAAATATACAAAGACACTTACTTATGTACATATGACTATATTATATATTAAAGCATGTGCATATATTATGGGCCTTTAAACAATAAGAAATAATGAAAATGAAACATTTAATATAATAACTTAATTGAATCTTATATGACAGGATTAACGACATTTTAAAGAGTAAAACTCTACTTCTTATATTATAAATGTAAATATTATTATTTAATATTAATGCAAAATTTGCATAAATATTCCAAGTTTGCTATTTTATTCATATTTTTACAACAATTAACACAATATTTGCCTCCATAATATTTTTAAAATTGTTACAAACTATATACAAAAGTGTGATAAAATGTGGCGCTAGGTGAAAACACATTTTGATAAGAGGTATGAGAAGAAATGTGAGATGGCAATATGAGATTTCGTAATACTATAAAATTTATGTGAATTGTTAGGAATAAAATTGTATTCGAAATTCATTTTATTTAATATTTTAATATAGGGTACATACGTAATTGTTTGAATGTCAGACATTTGTTTTAACATGTACAGCCTACACAATATGATTATTACTGCAGTTTTAAAGTTTATTAGGTCATGAATGAATCTCAATATTAAATAAACATGAGGCAATTGTAAAAATTCAAAATAATTTTAGATTTTAAATAAGACTATGATAGAGTTGGTACATAAAAAATTTAAGAATTTTAAAAAATGAAATATAAAATTCATAATTTATTTATCTTTCTGTTTTAATAATAATACGTTACATTGGGTAAATTTTTGGTAAAAGTTCTTAAGAAATGTACCTTAAATAAAGATCATCAAGATTTCACTTGTTAATTTTCTTTTAGTTCAACTACCCTTTGATATGTCAATCATTTTTGACAATAATTTTATAATTTCACTTGAATAAATCGTTTAAATTTTATAAAATATAACGCTATACAATAATTTCCACTTATAAATTATATGCAAGCTTCAGAACTATTTTTATATATACCCTACCCCTGAGAAAATAGCTAGTAAATTGAAAAATTTTTGAATAGATTTGATATCAATTGTTGGTTTAAACACAACCACGTAGAAGAATTATGAAAATAACAAATTACTTTTTTTTCTCTTTTGAATTCGTAAAATTACTTGTACACAATAATTTTTATGTTCTCAAATCTTTTATTTGACATGTCTTTATACTTAACTTAAACTCTTGTATCAAACTATTGTAAACATATTAATTTAAATAATGTATCAAACTTTGGTAAACAAGTCTTAATTAAGTCGATATAATCGACATGGTTGAATCGATTAATATTGTAAACAATTGTGATATATAAAAATTTTTTTTTATGTAGTTGAGTTCAGTTCGATTTGATAAATCAGGCGCAGAGGATGTTATTGCAACTGGCCAATGTGGATTGAACAAAAGAAATAATTTTGGAAAAAGGATGTCATATTGGTTTTATTTTTTTTTTTGTATTCATCCGATCGCATGTTTACTTAACAGAACAGGTAATTGCAACTTACTTAATAGAAAAATTAAACTAGAAAATTTTAACTAGAAATTCTGCAATTTTTAAGAAATATTTTTGCAATTTGAAATTGATTAGATAAAATAATTATTTAATTGAATTACATTGATCCTAAAAATATGCAATAATTATAAAAATTATAAAAAAAATTTTGTTAATTATTTAAAATCCAAATTTTTATATTTGAAATATTCTAAATTATAAAGGATTACAGTACAAAAATTCCTTATATATTTTTTCAAAAATTATGATTGAATTTTTGAAGATTTAATGTAAACTGGGTATTAATCTCAAGGAAAGTAAATTTACATTTAAAAAAAAAATTAATTTAATAGGTACAACAAGTCTTTTACATAAATTTATTATTTTAATTTAACCTTTCAAATAAATGGCAAGTCAATTTTAAAATATTTTTTTTTTTTGTAATCTGTTAGGTCAACTTCGTTACAATACATAGGAATTATATTATATAGATCTTACAATTTTCTAATCTATCTATACATATTATAGTTATAACAATCTCTTATAAGATGTAAGTGCATTTTATTTTAATGGTGTTTATTAATTAAAAAAGTCAGCATGATATTCCTTAGAAAAATTTACTATTTTTATGTAACAAAGAAAATTGAAATTTCAAAAAAAAAAAAAATGAAAAATGCTTACAGCTAAGTTTGCTTTTAAAGTAAATTTTAAATACAATATGGAATGTAAGTCCTGTGCTATACATTCTTGCTCTTTGTGGCTCTACTAAGGAGAAAATTAGAGTTTCAATACAATATATGGATTAAAGATCATTTTACTTAACATCTATTTTTTTTTTATGAAAACTCGCCTATAAACTCATGAAACTTTAATTTTTAAAATAATAGAAGCAGCAAAAAAATTTAATTATGAAAATTCTATTTATAACAAAATTTTCATATTCCAATGTATGCTTTTTCCTTATTTTTTCCCTAACTTTATTTTCAATAATATAACTGGGTAACACGAAATTATAATTGCTTGCTACACACACACACATCCACAGATGCAAATGAAAATTTACCACCCATCCAATTTATATTTTATTTTTCTCTTATATAACAATGTTTTTCCTAATAAAGTTAGTAAAAAAGTTAAAGAAAAATATTGAAGAAAAATTTAACATTTCAATAAAAGTAACACAAAATCTAATATAAAACAATATTAAGGGTAAAGGAATTTAATTCATAACATGAATATTATAAAGCAAAACGAGAGGATGGAGTGGGGGACTGGGAAAACAGCAACAAAAACACTAATAAAAATCAAACCATTAGTGAAAATTGAAAGAAAATCAATAAAATTTTCAACTCTTTTTACTTAAATTCCATTACGAAAACCAAAAAAAATAACAAAATAGAAGAAGAATATGAAAAATATTTTTGTAAAAATAAAATGAAAGAAATTTGAAAGGATTATTTCTGAAGGATTATTTTTGATGAAAATATTCTTTTATAGTACATAACATTATGTTAAATATTATGAAGAAAAATGTCATATGAGTGACGTATCACGTATAGGTTGAAAAAAAACAAAATTTTTGAAATTTTATTACAAAATTACATACATTCCTATGCACATACGAACGTCAAATTCTTTACTAACTGATGTCAATTTTTATTCATTTCATGTATAATTTTTTCAAATATAATTGTGTTTGAGTTGATTTTCATTTTGAAATTTGTAACAATACTATGTAGCTGTTTGTAGTCACAATTAAATGTTTGTAACTCCATTGCGCCAATATTTGCCGGTCAATACTTTCACACATGGGTAAGTTGAAAAAAAATTATAGATGAGGAAACTAAAAGAATGAGGACTGTGCTGGAATTTGGCAAAAGTAATCTCAGTATTACCGTCGGAATTTTGATGGAATAATGTTTATTGGGAAAATTGTTAAGCGGGCTGGGTATAATCGGGTTTTTGCCGAATAGGCCGAGACATCGGGATCATGAAAGATATTTAACGCGTGAACTGCCAGTGCCTCGCTCTGTTGCGAAAGAGAAGGAGCTTTTTGGGGGATATCGGTTTTAAGGATTGACGAAAATCTCCAGGGCGTCCTTGGGATATCTGCTGAAGTTTGTCAAGGGACTTGGAAAGATTTAGCGGGAAGAAGTATGAAGCAGAGAGATGTATGTATATGAGCCTTTTATTGGTCTAGTATTGGGTGGCAGCATTAAGAGTAACA
This sequence comes from Condylostylus longicornis, assembly GCF_029603195.1. Taxonomy (NCBI): domain Eukaryota; kingdom Metazoa; phylum Arthropoda; class Insecta; order Diptera; family Dolichopodidae; genus Condylostylus; species Condylostylus longicornis. The sequence goes on from NW_026577974.1 coordinate 5,209,361, forward strand.
TTTCTCCTTTCTATCTACATTAAACTAAAACATTAGTCATTTAGTTTTTATTTACCTTAAATTCTGGATCTATTTCAAATTTGGTTGTGTATGCTTGAAAGTAATAAAACAGCTTTTAATTTTTTGGTACTATAATCTGCACCATGCAAAATTTTTAAAAACCAAAATTCATCCCGCCATATTGAAAGTTTTATTAATTACCAAGTTTTAGAAATTCAAAACCAAATTTCAATGATCTACTATCTACACAATTTAAAATCCAAAGGTAACCCAATTCTTATTTACTTAATAATATTACCATAAAACCATCTTATTATTCTCTCCTGCTCTAAATTATTACCAAAAATTTTCTATTTTTATTGTGTTTTGTTGTGTTTATTAAGAGCATTCTTTTTTTTTGTTTTACACTCAAAGGATGGGTTGTTAAACCCTTTTTCTTGAAAAAAACAGAGAATTTTTTTCCTATTAAATTTTTGTGTTTTTGAATGACATTTTCTACTGATGTGTACTCAAACAACAAAATTTTCTCGTCAGTTGAATTAGATTTTGATGGAAAATATTAAAATTATAATAAGAATATAAAACAAAAACAGAAAATGTTCTTGTAAGTCTATACAGGAAACACACTATACATACATGCACTTATACGCACATACAGACATTTAAATGTAAATGATGATTTTCGTGACGTTGAAAATTTAAAATATCTTTTTTTATTTGTTGTTGTGCTACACCTTTTTACTTAGAATGTCAATTCACGTAAAATAATTTAACAAGTTTTTAAAGAAAAAGAGATAAAAAAAAAATAAAGAGAGTAAAATATATATTTTTTTTTTGCTAAATTTTTAATGTACGTAAAATATTTTACGGAAATATTGACAGCTTCTCTCATTATTAATACATGCGTTCACATATACCGCAATATTATTGTTATTGAAGATATTTAAAATGTCAATATCAAGAAAAGAGAGAAAATACATATATACATTAACATACGTGTTATTATTATCATAATGTACATGTGTTGTGCACGTTCATTTTATGTGGAATTGAATTTTTGGGTTTTTACAGACTAAAATTTACATTGTAGAACATGCGATTACAAAATTGATTGATATCTTTTGGATTTAGAGTTAGAAAATTTTAAATATTCTGTTTTTAATTCTATTTGTACGATATTTTGTACTAAAAAATTTCGTTTTACAACTTATTTAAAATTTCAATTTTTAATGTGACAACGACGAATTGACGAAATTCGAAGAATTTCATTTTTTTTTCTGTAGTAGGAAAAATATAAATGCCATTTCCAAATATATTAATTTTATGTCATTAAAATTATTTTGATATTATTTAGAACTATTCTGTATTGTTTAACATATTTGAACTACCTAAGGAAGTACGAAATAAAATTAATATTGGTTTCATTAAAATTTGGAACATTCATTGGGTCCAGAGGTGGCCTAATTATCTGATCTTATCCTGCCCATTCCTACAATATTCAGTTACTTTTTCGGTAAAAGAGATCGTGCAGAATCGATATTTAAAAAAATATTAACGAAATAATTATGCCTTTTAAGCTTTTAAAGGACTTAACGAATTTTCGAGTTCTCTTAACGAATTTTTGCCCCGTAATATATCAGGTCAATATTTATAAATTTTCGGGCATTAGTTGGGACCTGAAATCATGAAGAAATCGATATTAAAAAAACTTACCGAATTTAACGAAATTCATTTTAAATTTTTAACGAACTTTTAACGAAACTTTTTTTTAGAATATTCCATTGATTTTCCAAATCTCTTTAATGGTTTAATTGTTTTTTTGTGAAAATGTTTTAGCATTCATTCAAGAATTTGATCAACGTGTAATAGAAAAAAATATTTATTACAAGTTTCAAACCTTAAATACTTTTCATGTCAATCAACCCACAATTTGAGTTGGAGGAAAATAAATTATAAATTTCAAAGACATGCTATCGAAAGCCATACATATATCTATTTATAGTACAACGGGAGAAGTTGAACATCCTCCGCAAATTGGCACGACTGATAATATTCCCACCTACAAATCGCAATATCGCCTTTTTAAAAATCAAATATTTTTTTAATTTTTCTACCACAAAGTCCGTTCTATAGCTTCTTCGTCATCCATTTATTTTACAGTTTGTGTGAAGAAATTATCTTACTTGAATAATGACTTCGACGTAATTCATAGTAACCTTCTTATTTCAATAAAAATTCAAAAATTAATTCAAATCACTAGTATTAAGTGGAATATCAAAAAGTAAAACAAGACCCTTGAGGATAATTTCTTTTTTTTTCCGAAAATTCGATTTATTCACCACATAGTCACCACATCTTTTTAAATTTCCTGTTAATAAAGATTTTTTAAGTAAATAAGTAAAAGTAAAGAACAAACTGAAGGCAAGCGAAAAAAAACAATGTTAATTACAGTAAAAGGGCAAAAAAAAAGAATTTTTTTTAAAGAAGGGTAAAATTTTCATTGAAGAGCTTTCATCGAATTCGTTTAACATGAAAAATAAACACAAAAAAAAATAAAAACCTTGAAATTAGTGAAATTTTTGTAAAATGTTTTTCATTTTTTTTTCCATTTGGGGGGAAAAAAATAACAAGGCGTTTATTTCTTTTTTTTTTTGTTGTTTTCTTCGGTGAATGACACATTTCTTCGAGAAATTTGAAAAAAAAAAATAAAACACACACTTTTTATTTACCTATATACAATAAAAAACAAAAAAAACCTTCTGAATCCTTTTTCCATTCCTTAAAAAATGACATGGCAAATCATTTTCATTCCGTTTTTTTTTTGCTTCTTTAGAAATGAGCGAAAAATTTTCTACGAAGAACAGGAAAAATAAAAACATTAAAAAGAAATTTCTATTTCTTGTTCTTTATGTTTTTGTTTTTCTAAACATCCTTTTTTTAAATTTTTGAAAGACAGGCATGAAAGCTCGATGAAGTGTATAGATTTATATCAAATTTTTAATGTTTCCCTTTCAAAACTATATAGACTTAAGCGATTTTCCTAAACATTGATTATATTTTTTACAAATTATTGATAAGAAGTATATGAAAAATATTGACAAAAAAAAAATGGACCAATATTTTGCTGTTATGGGGTCTAAAATATTAAAATGTGTTTAAATAATATTTCCAATGTCGTCCTTTCGAAATAAATTTAAAGAGTATTATTTGGGAAATCGGATTTGAATTTTGAAAAATGGAAAACAATATTTTATCATCATAATGATAATCACATATTTTTCCCTAAAAATATGCAATATTTTTTCTTAAGTCATAACACAAATACTATTATAAGGCATGATCCGATAATCTACATTTTACGCATAACTATTATTTACATATCATTTCTAGATTAATATGATTGATTATGAAGATATGATTGGTTTTCTAAGATGACCCCCAAAAAATATGCATTACGATATCTTATGTCGAAAAACGTACATATAACAACTATCAATTCATTCTGAAACGAAAGTATGAAATTTCAAAGACTTAAATTGAATATAATTAAATTTTAAAGTGTTTAAAATGCGCATAATTACTTTTGATGCAACTTTTTTTTAAATTTACTTAAGCAAAAGTAAATAGACTTATTCTATTAATCATAATAAAAGGTTTTCTTTAAATGAACATATTCAACTGTGCTTACATTTTAAAGTGATTGTCAATCTCTTCACACAATATCTTTATTTATTAAAAAAAAACATACGTGGAAAATTGTTTAATTAAAATAATAAGAACATTTAAGAATAACTGGGAAATATATCTTTATTTCATAAATTTCACCATGTGGTGAATAATTTCTTCAATTAAAACAAGTGGATTAAAAATCATAATTTAACCGATTATAATTCAATGATTATTAAATATTTTTAGCAAAAATTATATGGTGAATATATAATTCCATTACGTCAAATTAAACCAATTATTTAGTAAGAAAACTTTATTTTATGCACAATTTTAGTTTTAGAAATATTAAAATTTTAATATCACTCACTCATTCTGTGCGAGTGGGCGACTGGACAAGTGGAGAAGCCTTTTGATATAATTTTGAGAACCACTTTATGCGAATTAATCTTCTCTTATAATATTCAGTAAGTAGTTTGAAAACTATTAGAATAAATCGGTAATAACATCTTGAAGGTATAAAAAAAAAGACACACAAAAAAATGAGAGAAAAAAAAAATAGCAATTACATTTTAGACCTTCAAGGATTTTATGTTTGAGAGCTTATATATGGAAGAAAAAAAACAAAAAGGAAACCCTGAGTTTTAATGAACTTTGAAATTAAAGTAAGAGAAGGAGAAAAATTGAAAAAAAAAAATGAGAAAAATTGAAACGAAATTTTTCTTTTCCTTTGAGTCCCGTAGGGTTTTTCTTTTCTTCTGTTTGTTTTTTTCTTGTGTAATCTTTTGTTCTAAGTTTTCCATTTTTTTTTTCTGCTTTTATTTTTTATTTTACTTTTCGTTTTAGCCCCATTTCCTTTTTATAATATGTACAACACGCTCACTGCAAGCAACAAGTATGAAATGTAATTAAAAAAAAAAAATGCAAAAAAAAAATTCTTACTTTTTTTTTTCTCTCTTCTTTTCTTTTTGATGTTTTTGTCAGAAATATTTTTTTTTTCGTAATTTTTCTTTCTAATTTCTGTTTTTATTTTTTTTTAGTTTTTACATACTTTTAGGAGTAAAGTGACAACAATGAAAGAGAAAGAGAACAATAACAAGAAAAGTAAAGAGAAAAATCAAATAAAAATATTGCGTATATAAAAAGATAAAAATGAATGCGAATAATTTTCTTTCTCTGTCTACTATGGTCTCATTTCAAATCAAGGTTAATAACTTTTTTTTTTTATAAAAGAAAATTGAAATATTAATATGAAAATGAATTTGAAAAAAAAAAACGAAGCAGAACACAAAAAAAAAAAAACCCGAAACAACAAAAACAGAAACAAAAATATTTACAAATCAACATAGTGCTTGGGGTTCAGAGTACTAGCACGACAGTACTGTTAAAAATGCCTTTTAGTAAAAAAAAATAATTTTTTTTTTTGGTTTTTTTCTTGAATTTGTTGTGTTTCTTTAAAGAGAGTAGTTTTTTTTTTAATTAAAATGGACTTACAAGTTTTCTATAGGTTTAAAGTATTCACTTGCTTCTTACTTATTTTGTATTATAACCGATCTAAATAAAGGCTACACGTAATATAGCCTTATAATATAAATAAGTAGATATTTTTACATTGTATGACGTATGTATACACTTGCTGCTACAAAGTCTATTATAAAACTAATTTTATAAAATTATTGTAAAAATTGCTAACAGCGTAAAATGTTATTAAATTTATTTCTCTTTGAAAGTTTTTATTGTTTTGTTATTTCTGTTCAAAGTGCACTTTAATAGTGTCTATAACACCGTGTGTACAATTTTAAAATTTGAAACGGGTGATATTATTAAAAGAAATTATTTTAAATAAAACATACAAATTAAAATATTTTTAGTTGAATATTCTCAGGTTGGTATACTCGTACAATATAAGTAAATCTATATGTTTACAGTATTAAATTAGTAAGTGAAGTGTCTCAAGTGAATGTTAAGAAAAATAGTACAAAAATTGTACTTATCAGTTCTATTTGATTTCCTCTATTATCAGAGGAATTAAATTAGTTTTGTGGTTAATTTTTCAACAATAATCTGCTTCAATACTTGGAAATGCCTTGTATTTAAGGGAATATAAAGTAGATACAAAAACTGCTGAATACTATGTTTTCACATCAATCGAATTTTGACGCCATTTTGTCAAATAATTTTCTTTATATTCAACCAAAAATAAATTTGACACAAAATTTTGCTGAAATTAATATTTTTCTATTGATTTTTAAGTCTATCGAGCCAAAAATATAATATCTTATGGGCCTATAAGAATTTCGTGGAAAGAGTGAGCGAATTTTGGACAACAACCTTTTAATTTCTATTAAAATGAGTTAATGATGAGTTACTCCTCTCTAAAGAGAAAAATAAAATAAATGAATTCTCTTTAGAGCGGCAATTTTCTTGTATTGTCGCTTGATTATTTCTCCGTTTCTAATTGCAATGCATGTTATTATTGATAAAAGAATTCTTTTGAACTCAATTATAATAATAAATTAAACAAAATCAACCATGAACAGGAATTCAAAATGAATAACATCTAATTATGTAATTAATATTTAATTAAATGAGAATTTATTAATTTAATTAAAAATTGTGTTGGGTTTATGAATTTTACCAAGTTCTTCGGAATTTAAGTATAGTTATGACATAAAATTAACAATTGGCATTAATATTTGAATTTTTAAAATATTTTCGCATTCATATTGATTTCTAGAGTTCGAAATTGTAATCGAATTGCGTTTTATTTATTAATTTTATTTATTCAATTAAAGTTAAGGAGGGAAATTCATAAAACCAAGCCGAATAGCGACCATTTAATTTAAAGTCAATAAACTCAACATGGAAATTTTTTTTTTTTTTTTTACAAAAAATACATAAAATTTTTGACACGTTAAGTTGAAATTTTCCTGTTTCTTTTCTGTTGCTTTCTTATGAATCCTTGATATCCTGCAGCGTATTAAAATTATTATAAGAATTGCGTGTTTAATATTTTGTTGGATATTTCTTCTCTTTGTATTAATAAATTAATTCGAAAAATGTTGTTAAATAGTAAAATATTGCACTGAGGTCTTAATAAAAAATATTAAAATAAAATTTTTCTTGTTCTGTTTTTTTTTTCTTATTTAAATTAATATTTTGCAAATAATAATTATTATATTATTTCATTTAATAAAATAATTAAAGGAAAACAGTTTGGAACTTCTGTGTTATTTCTTTCTATTTGTTATGAATTTTCGGAAAGACTTAATTAATATTTTTTTGTATAATATTGTTGAAAATGTGGGTCGCTTGTTATAATATGTCCTTTAATATTTTATTTTGGCAGTCTAATACATATATATGTAGGTATATTTTTTGGAATTAAGAATTGAAAATTTATAAAATTATTTTCTGTAATTTTTTAGGTTGTAAATTCGTAAATTTAATCGGAAATAATAATTAGAATGAATTGTCATTAATATATACCATAAAAATTGAATTGAATAGGACCCTAAATTAAGAATTCTTTATCTTTAATCTGAATCTTAACAAGCAGCTAAATTATTTTCGATATTATTTTCGAAAATATAAGAGAATATTCACAATAATTAATATAATACAATTTCATTAATAATTTAACCCATATTCCAACAAATAGTTAAAATGTAATGTAGGTCTATATTTATATATATACATAGGTATTAAATATCGTATTTATTTAAAAGATTTAAAATTTAAGTTCATTCACTCCCACTATTATGTAAATAAATAATAACAATACATATTATAATAGTAGATCAACCCTTTACCACGACCATGTCAACTATTTAAGATACCCATTATCCCCTCTACATTTTGTACATGTATGTAGATGAAATCATGTTAGAGTTAATCAAAAAACAAAATTTATTATATTATTTTTCTCTTCTTCCTGGGTTTCCCCAAGTCTTCATAAAATATAATATGCAATATAAATAAAATCAACTATATTATATTAAGCTAATTAAATAAAAAATTTCATAAATAAATCTTTTCATTAAAAATATTATAGGTTTATGTATGTGTGTATTTAAAAGTTGTATAATAAAAACAAAAGCAAAAAAAAAAGGATTGTTACAAAAGTCTGTCATGCATCAACATTATACAATAATTTTTAGACAATCAAAATATTCAACAAAAATTATGTCACGTATGATAGTAAACATGAGGGTTTCTGATGCGGTCTATTTCTTTATATCATATATTATTTTATATACAAAAGCTGTATAAGAGTGTATATATGGATTTTTAAGATTCTATATATGGAAATATGACAAAATGTACAATAATTCTCCCCTCTTAAATACAAAAACATTTTATAATTTTTAACTTTAATTTCGTTTACAATATGGCTACATAATATAACCAAAAATCCTGTATAATAATTTTAAATAATTAATTAAAAAGTTGTTGGAATAGTAATTAATTAAATTATTTTTTATAATAATACCTACATGTATATAGTGTTTATATACAAATTGTCATTCTAATAATATTAAAAAGTTATTTTGATTTTATTTCAGATATGAGTAGATTTATTCAACTATAAAGAAACTAAAATAAATAATTCGATAATGAAAAATAAAATTAGTACAGAGAGAGAGGGATAGTTGAAATTAGGGAATTAAAGGAAATTAATTCGATCTGAAATTGTGGCATATACTGACATACGTGCACATATCTATAAATATTTCCGCAATATTATAATTGGAAAGCTTTAATAAACCATTTTATTCAATTTCTGGCTAAACTATAGAACAGATAGATCGATTCTGAGCGTTTTCCGTGATTGTTGTATGAAAATATATTGCAATATATAAAATTTTGTGAGAAACTTTAAATATATTTTCTAGCTAAACTAAAACTATAAGAGATGGAGGGATTTTAAGTCAATTATATTAAATAGTAATAAAATTTTAAAAAGATTTTTAAAATATTTTTTAAATTTCTTTCAATCACGTATATTTTACTTATTATGCATATTTTTTTTAAAATATCAGCCGCACGAGTACCTAATGCATATGAACATACACACATATGCACATATCAGCTTAAAATTAAACTCTTTTATTTACAGGGTTGCCCAGTACTAAACATTCTGTCATCTTAAAAATCAGCAATTTCGCAGTAGATTTCCTATAACTTGTAATAGAATTGGTAGTGTTGTTGGAAACATAAAAAAATTTACGAAATTCAAATAATACTATTGTATTATATACTCATTAGTAATAAGACCTCAATTTCTGAATGTTAGTTAGACCGCAACTCTTTTTGAATGACCGTAATATCATAATAATGCTACATATAACATAACAGTGTCACTGTCATTGAAAGTGACAATGACAGTCACAATGATAATGACAGTGACAGTGATAGTGACAGTGACAGTGACAGTGACAGTGACAGTGACAGTGACAGTGACAGTGGCAGTGACAGTGACAGTGACAGTGACAGTGACAGTGACAGTGACAGTGACAGTGACAGTGACAGTGACAGTGACAGTGACAGTGACAGTGACAGTGACAGTAACAGTGACAGTGACAGTGACAGCGACAGTGACAGTGACAGTGTCAGTGTCAGTGACAGTGGCAGTGACAGTAACGGTAATGATGACGGTGACGGTGACGATAACGGTGACGATAACGGTGACGATAAAGGTAATGGTGACGGTGACGATGAAGATTAAACTTGGTCAACAATCGATTTTGGTGACGTGAAATGAGTGCTGGATGTTGCTACTAATTAAGTAATTAGAGAAAGGCTTTAGTATTATAAATTAATATTTTTGTAAAAATTTTCTCTTTAAATAAATCAACTTCTTCAGTAGTTTGATATTCTTAATGCTTCTATATTCGTCACAACAAACTTAATCATTTGAATAACCTTTTAATCTTCTTAAATAATATGAAAATACGAAATTATATCTAACAGTCACACGTTACAATTAGATGTAGCCTAACATATTCAAAAGAATATAAAAGAAAGGAATATAAAATAAAAGTTAGACCCACATAGTAGGAAGAAGAACTCGTGCATTATTTGTCTATTAAAGTGGCAACTTGGACAATTGAAATTTATTATCTATTCATAAGTATAATACGAATATAAAGTTCGTATAGACCGCCAGTATCATTTTTCATATTATTAGCTGAGCAAAACTTTATATCAATGTAAGTACATATACTATGTTTGAAATGCTCATGTACAATAGTGTGGTCAACAGTAAAAAAAAAAAAAAAAGAGAGAAAAAGAAACTAACTAATTCCAATTTCTTTTCTTTTTTTTCATATTTTTGAGAGGGTTAAAAGTTCTGTCATTTACAATTCAAATTAAGGTATATTATAATAGAAGACAGTTGAATATCAAAAAAAAATTTCATGTACGTATGTGTATGTGTATGTGCATGAACAAAAGACAAAACACAAAAGTTGTAGCTCAGAACTTTCACATTATATAGAAATTATGTAAAGTGCATTCAATCTTTTATTATGCATTTAATTCTGGTTATAGATATTTTTTTTTTTTTGGAAGCGGAAATTAAAATGCTTTTAAAATTTGATTTTTATATTATACACACTTTCACATATACGAAATTTATAATATATATTATAGATATTTGGTACCTACAAGTATGTTTATATGATGATTACGACAAAGAAAGTATTTTATAAGTATACTGGATACATATAATTATAGGTATGTGAATATATTTTATATGTAGATTATTGAAATAGAATTAAGATGCAGACAACACTGTGAATTAAAATGATTTATTAAAGGTATTGTACTCTAGTATAATTGAACTTCATTATGTTATCAAAAATAATCATGTATATTTTGCTCTATAATCTATGATAGTATGTTAAAACCAGAGTAAGCACATTATAGAAAGCAGCTTGTATTAATAAATCTGAGAGTATAGCATTAAAATAATAATAACACACAAAGTTTACAATTATATTTGAACACCAGAATCATGCACTTTATTGTCTCTCAATCTGACGGGTAGTATTTACACAGCATTAAAAAAAAATTGGATTAGATGGGAACAATTCACTTGACTGTAAACGCGGTCCGACAGCACCCGCTCGAGATTCACCGCACTGATGCGTTCGAGCAATTTGTGGGGCGCGGAAGACCGTAACTCCGTCGCCGTAATCTGCCAGAAGCTCCATGCCCTGTCGCGCATCTGCTTTCTTATTTCCTTCCACGCCCACATGGTCTGGCACCCAGCTCAATGAGTTGAGTGACACGGTTGTGCCTACCCAACTCATTGAGTTTCTCAAGACAGCCCCATATTGTTGCGGAGGATACTGAAAACAAAATCAGCGCTTCAATGACAGCCTGACTATCCGATACAATCACTACGTTCTATCCCCGATACCTCCTTTTCTCGAAGCAGAACCTTCTTACCATGTTATCTCTAGGGAGCACCAAAAGCGGAACCTCCCCGAGAAGACAATCTCGACCTCTTGCCCCTATCATATTAGCTCCATTCCTTCTCAACCTCGGAATGGCAGTTTTCCAACAACGAGATGCGGGTCAGTAATTCCCAAAATCACGCGGTTTGGCACGTTCTCATAGTCCCTGTGATACAGATACATGCGAGTCTCTGCAATCGTTCCAGGTTTTTTCTAGTCGTACCAAGAGCCACCCTTCTTGCTCATGCCACTGCTCCATATGTCAGGAGCGGCATGACCATCATTTTTTGTTCAATATTATTGTTAAATAATAATGTAGATCATGGAAGATTTTGCATATTTTCCACATTAGTGGTAAGATGAACAATCTGATTGACATTGACAACTGTCTGGATTGAATTAATAATTTACTTAATTTATTATTTACAAATTATATGCCAATGAAATTGTTTAAAAATTTCTCTAATTATTGATTCCATTGAAGTTATTGTTCAAAATTCTACACAAAATTTTAATATTTATTAAGTATTAAGCAGGAGAAATATTAGGTACATGTTCTTATCAATTTAAAGAAATGAAACCCCTATTAATATTTATCTTTTATTATACAAGATTCCAATAGAAAAATTAATCGACCCTTACAAATAGTATATTTGAGAAATTATTGTATAATATCAAAAACTTTAATTTCTATGTATACAAAAAAGATTTCATGGTATTTATGTAGAAAAGTACATTTTGTCAAGAATGAGTAGAATTTCCAATTTTTTGTCCTAAACAAATCATTTTGTTGTGAAAGTAAACTAAATTTATAATTACCTACCATCATAGTTTTTTATTCAAACAAGATTGTCTTCACATTATAATTGAAATTAGCTTGAAAATTTTCGAAATTCTTTGAAATTGTTTTTTTTTTTTTAACAAATTTATAAAATCTTTTAAATGTTATCAATTAAATCTTGCATACTTCAAAATTAAAAAAATAAGAATCAAATAATTTTCCTTTCAAATTCTTGACAAGTTTTTTAAATTCTATTTTGTTCATTTAATATATTTAAAATGTGAGTAGGTCAACATCTATAGTGACATAAATTGCATTCAAAAAAATCCCAGTTCATCTGTTTTTTTTTTTTTTTGTTTTTCAGTCAACTTCAATTCCTATAAATATCAACAATATAAACAATCAAATGTTGTTTTAAATAATCTTTTTATGTCACTCGTCTTCTTTTATATGTAATAAAAATATTTGTAAGCGTTTTTTTTACTATTAAAATTTGTATTCTTATATAAAATGAAAATGAGAAAACAAAATTTGGTTGGTAGAAGCAACTCTAAGTCACCCACTAGTTATTTCTATCGCACTTTAATAATATGTCATCGTCTCATCATGAAGTCAGTCTCGTTAACAAGAAAATATTGAAACTGCCGGTCATTGTAGACCCTGGTATTACCGGAGGATATAAGGTGATTGAAATTATCAAAATTATAATTTTGTTGTGACCATGTCACGCTGCGAGTTCCTTGCTTTGTGAATTTCTTTGAATTTACCTTGTTGATAATAATTCAGTGAAATATTATCTACACAAACTGGGGAAATTTGATTTCCGTTTCTATTGATCTTGCCGGAATGATGAGAAGACTGCCATACATACGAGTATTTTGCGTGATTTTTCTGGAACGACTCCCAGCAAACACAAATGACTTAAACGAAGCTTTCTCAACATTCAAAAACAAAAAATTGTATTCCTTAAAGGATACCTCCGAGTCTTTACTTTGGACATAGGTAGTATAGATGAGAATATGAGAAGGCTACAATAAGCCATGGTTGGCTGCGATGGTCAAGAAATGAAATGTCGTCTCTGATGAATAGAAGCATCCAAGGTGATTTTGTATTTCACACTAAAAAAGAAGTTTTGCCTTTACAACGTAAAAATTTTTTGAATATTATGAAAGTGATAACACATTTTTAAAATTATGTCCGAATTTTAAATTGCTATAGGCTTAATAATATTCTAAAAAGAGAATACAAAAAGAAGACATCAGACAATCAAAAGTAAAAAATGAAATAAAAAAAAAATTATTTATTATTTCACTTACATTTTATTAAAAAGATTCCAATGCCAAAATCGTATATCATCGATAAAGTGCCATCATCGTCATCACCATCATCATCATCATTTAGTTATTATTAAAAATCAACATCATTATATAATCAAAATCATTGTCATCGTGATTCTAATATTATCATTAAATTTTCTTTCTCTTATTTTTTTATATAAAAATTGTGTTGTATGCATGCATAGTACGTGTATGAGACGTACTTAAGTTTGAACACAACAACAATATAATGATGACCCAATATCTCATTCACTAACTCTCTCTCTCTCAGTCTCTGAATATAGTGTATTCTCTATTATCAAATTAAATTGAACTTTTATTATTTCTATTTTATTTTTGGAATATTACTCTTGATAGTTTCGTTATTTTTTTTTTACATTGTTCTATTTGCTTATAAAATGCTGCTGCTACGCGACGACAACATTTTAACACTCTAATTCAAAAAGACACTATACACAATATTATACTTAAATTATTTTAATATGTGCTTATGTAACAGTAACATTCACTATGAGTATATGTACTACATATAGTTCGGTTTTACCCAATTCAAATAAACTTGGAAGTAAAAGTAACATTATTGAATTGAATGCTTTCCTCTACAAAGTAAAAGAATAAAAAGAAAAACTATAGTACCAGAAAAAAAAAATCTTAAGTAGCTTTATTTGATAACAAAATTTCAGAATTCAAAGAGTAATAAGAATACCAAAAACAAAAAATAAAAATTTAGTTCCCTAACTATTCAGTATATAAAAAGTGATGTAAAACTATGACAATCTATCGCATATGGTTTTATGTTATAACTTATATTGTGATGTTGAAATGATCCCAAGTGTGCTACTACAAGTCTTTTATTCTTAAATGCATATATGGATGTATGTATGTATGCGAAGTCAAAAAGAATAATAAATTGGATTTTAACCCTTTCAATTATAGGATTTTAATTAAAAATCGATAACATTTTGTTTTTTTAATTCGTTATTGATATTGTGGTTGGCTTCCCAATCTAATCCATTTTTTATCACATAAACTAACTAAAATGATTGTTTGAAGTTAATCCATTACGAATTTTGAAAAAAACTTTTCATTATTTACTAAAATTTTTAAGTTGTTTTAAAGGCAATTAGAAATTTAGGCCCCTAAAGACTTTGTACATTAAATATTATTATAAGGAAGAGCTATTTTACGAAAATGGATTAAGTAACGAAATATATTCGAATAATGAATTTCCTACCAGTCTGAGAATGTGTTGAACAAAAATGGTCTTAAAATACCTATCACATAGTTATGCAAATAGTCTTCAACTCAGGCCAAATTCGGAAATAGGCAAGTTATTTCGTAAATTGTTATAAAGATGTTGTACACAGTGAAGAGAGGTTGATTTGGAAATGACAAAATTGAGAATTCATAACAGCCAAATTATTGTGTAGAAGAGAAATTTAGGCAAACAAGGCATTTATGATTATGAACGAATGTCGTTGGAAGATGTTCTGGATATTTTTCGAATAAAATAATTTCAACAGAGAACCGTTGAACAACACTAGACAAACTAGCATTCAGCCGTCTAACAAGAAAATTTTGAAAATTTCAATTACACATCAGGCATCAACGTATAGTCAACAATGCAAATGAAGTATAGGGTAGTCGAAAATATTAGGCGAGGAATAACGAAGAAAAATATCCCCCACAACGGTATTACCATTTTATAAGTAAAACAATTAGTAAATAGGAGGATGTGGTAGAATGGGTATAAGGTAATCCTATCAACGGCGAAAAATAAATAAAAGTAAGAAACTATTCTTAAATTTAATAAATTTTTTTACGCTCACTGCAATTCTCTCATCAACAGTGAATTGTATTGTATATGAAAACATATTATAAATCTGTAAAGAAATTCTAGATTAAAAAAAAATATTTTCATCAATAAAATAATAATTATTGTATAAAGAAAATAGAAGACAAAAGAAATCCAGAAAAAAAAAGTATATTATATAAATTAATTGGATTGAAGAGAGAATATTATTTGTAGATACGAGCTGGGGTAATAAGAAGAAGTAAATAAGACGTCTTATCAGTAATCACATTTAATTAATATAATTATGAAACATTACATCATATTAGAGCACATTACGCTTTCAAAATATTAGATACACACACCATAATATTAGAACAAAGGAAGCGAGATAAATAGCGTTCATAATAATAGCAATAATAATTGATTCGTTCCTTTTAATTACTCAACTCTTGTGTGCTATATACAAACATATTTGTACATAAGTATATTTATGTAATCACTATGTATATTAAGGCTAGACCAGCATAAAATTGTAACTCTTTAGATATTTTATACTTGAAGATTTTGATTTTTTGTTTGGTGTTAGGTCTGTAATTTTTTTTTGGTATTGATTTTTTTTTGGTTTAGATTTTGGTTTTCTGTTTTATTTTTTCTTTTACATTATTTGATTATCATTCAAAACGCTTATAATACGCTCCCATTTTTTTTTGTGTTTATTTTGAAATTTTATTTCCTCGAAAATAACTTTGTCTTTTTTTTTTCATTTTTGCCTTTATAGTGTGTTTGATTGTTCGTGTTTATTGTGGAACACCTCATAAAGCCGGAAAAGAAATTCCAAAGAAAAAAGGAAAAATCATAAGTGTATTGAAAGAGTAATAATAAAACCAAAAAAAAAACACCAAAATTTCCGAATCGTCACCGCTTGCTTCTTCGATAGATAAGCAATGTGTTAATTTAATGATTTGTTGTTTACGCTATTGGCGGGAAAAGATGTCAGATAATTTCATTTTTTTTTGTTTTTTTTTTTTTTTGGGGAGAATGAGAAAAAGACAAAAATTAAAAATGATTTGTATTTATAAGTGATTTGTGTAAGCATATAATATATGTAAGTATATAAGTATGCAAGTGTCTATAAAAATGTGTTTCATAATTTCGGTTTCTATAAGATATAAAAGTATTTAATCTTCTTTTTGAATGCTAAGGTGATTGTCAAGTTCCATTTTTGGCTGTCATCACCGTTTACGTGGCATTAGCACAGCGGCATTTAGAGCGCTGTCAAATCTGGTTTCATAAGGCGAGACACCTTGCTCTGAGGCATCGAAGGATATGAAACGGCCGACTTATTGACGAGATTTGGAGCAGGAGCCGAAATTACAGCAAAGGGTTGGACGATGTTTTCGGTCTTTTATGAGTTGAAAAACATTACAGATGACGAAACTGGAAGCAGATGGAATTTTTTTTAGTTGTAAGAATGAAAGAGCTGATGGTTTTAGCAACGGAAATCCCAGTATTGCGTTTGGCATTTTGAAGTTCATTGTTTTTTGGGAGAGATGGGAAGATGATTAGGCATTACCTCATCGGATATTTGCCAGAGATACCGTGAAAGCGAGATGGTGCAGCAACGAGCTCTGCAAGTGACTTTCTCTGCTCTGAAGGAGAAAACGGTTTTTGGGAGGATACCCGTTTAATGGAATAACCTCTCGGAGGTGCCCATGAACTTTGTCAAATCTACTGAACTTTGTCAAGAAACTTGAATGAATTTAACAGGGAGAAGTATCTTGTTTAGAGACACCGATGGGCTTTATGCTTGCCTAGTGCTGGTTACAAATGGACTGGTTGAATAATCTAATGAGTATAAGGAGAAGGTGCCGCCAAACAAATTTTTCGTTGAAAAGTTATTTCGTTATATACAGATGCGCGTTATATTACAGCGTACGCTGTATGCGAAAGCTAAAGAACAACACCTGGTGCTTTATTTTGAAATTTAGCAAAATTGCTAAGTCAAGCTAAGTTTTCTAAAAGGCTGGTATCGAAGACCCATTTTATACCTCAACGAAAAATTCCTAATATTGTAAAATTCAATAACTCATGCTTATCTCATACTCAATTTCTCATCCTCATGTATTTTAAATTAATTTTCCACGAAATTATTTTGTTATTTTAAAGCCGAAAAATTTGTTTTCTTTTAATATTTTGTTTATTGTCATGGTATCCTCACTTTTTATGCTGTGTTATTTTTTTTTTTTTGATGGATTTCTTATTAAAGCAAACACTTAAAACAAAGTATTAAAAATTTATTTTAAATATAAAAGAAGAATTTCAAAAAAAAAAAAAAGAAACATTTTAAAATTAACAACAATAAAAAAGATATGAAAACGTTAAAAAATTTATTAAATCAAAGATAAATAAATATTTAAACATAGAACGGAACTTGTATTTTTGTATCTTATCAATTAAACAAACATAAAATTTTTAAAGATCTGACACAACTCATATGCATAAAAAATTATTTATTTTGGAAATTGTGAGTATCTACAAATGAGTGATTTGCTACAACAATTTTAGAAAGATTTGATTTATAATCTAATATTACACATGCCAGTAAACATGAATAAATTATAATTGATCGTAAAAAAAAGTTAAAAACCACAAACGCATTAAAAAGTGAAAAATTTAATGGTCACTTTTTATTGTTTCATTTGGTATTGCAAAGGTTCTGGTTTGTTTTACCTTTGTAATAAAATTTCATTTTAAAAAAATTAGAATATTAATCAAAATTGTTTATAATTTTGGACTCAAAGTATTAGCGCTGTATTTACGGAAAGAAGAGTGGGCTTATCAAGAGCGTCTTTCGATGAGGGCTTTGATATACAGGAAAGTGAATTGTAACAGAACAATGAACTGCAACACAATCATAAGAGCTAAAGAACCAATCATTTTCTTACACAATTCACATTTATTATAAGATGCTATTAAGGATTTTTGTGCTAGAATTGGTTCCATGTTACAGATCAAGCTTTTTTTAATTAAAGGGGATTTATAATATTTTTTTTAGTTGTCACAATTTTATTCTATATCTAAATTAAATAACAAAATTTCCTAAAATGCGGTTTAAACAAAAATTTTTAATATTTAAAAGATCACTGCGACATTTTGACTTTTAACATCCTTAAATAATTGATTAAAATTTAACTAAAATAGCAACCACAATACATTCATAATATATGTAGAGAAAAATTTTGATAGTGAGACTAAAACCGTAACAAGTTACTAGAAAATTTTTTCTATACCCTACAGTTTAGTGAAGGGTACACACCTAAGGTACATTTAATATGCAGTTTGAAACCAATTAAAGGAGTTCTCAGCAATGTGGCCATGTATATACATATACGTACTATTGCTCAGCAATTCATACTATTGCTCAAATCTCCGTCAATTTAGACATGGTTTGCCATGGTTCGTTCACACGATAACTTTAAAGCGGAAAAGGTAAACAGCACCAAAATTTCAGAAATTCTTTATTTTTGGCCAAGGACAGCTGCTATCGTAATTGAACAGTTTCGAATAACAGGTTCTGGACGCTACCATAGAGTTCAAAAAGATTATTTTAAATATTTCAAAAACTATAATAAAGCTATGGTTGAATGAAATTTGGCAGTACTGCGTCCAATTATAGCTCGCATTTTAGAAGTTTTATTGAATTGGCTTGAGAGTCTCGGATAGCTTCCACACAACTTTAAAAGCTAAGTCTAAATATTTCGAAAATAAACTGAGCAACTCCATGAAACAAAATGCAGAATAATATTACAATGTAGTTCATGTCACGCTTCAAAAATTTTTTTCATCTGGTTCTCAAGAGTTTTATTATCAGATAGTCATAGAGTAGGGTATAATGCAGACGGCTAAGGTCGATTGAATCGTTTTTATTTCATTTTTGTTTTGTTTTTCGTCTTTATTGCAAAAAAAAAAGGACAATTTATATTTGATTTCGTGTTACGAGTAAATATTGAAAAATCAAAATGAAAAAATAAGCAAAACAAAAAAAAAAATTTAAGTTTTTTATTTTACAATTTTTATTATGCTAGAAAAATTATTCTTTGTTTCGTTCTCTCTATTCTCATCCATTTCTTTTCTTTTTCATTTCAGATACCGTTTCGTTTGCTTTCTTGATAAATTACTTCACTGACAGTAATTTTTATGTTCGGTTCATTCAATTTTTTTTCTCTGTTTTTGTTTTTTTTTTTTAACAAAACTGACATAGATAAATTTGAAGCATTTTCTTAAAAAAAAAAAAAAGAAAGAAACAAAGAAAAAAAATATCTTATTTTCTTCCTTTTTAGTGTCCTTAATATTTAATTTTATTTTTTTTTCCAATGAATAAATATATTTTGTAGGTACACTTACGTATATACTATTGTATTGTAGGCTAAACAGAAAAAAAAATATAATAAAAACCCTCCACTATATTCTATTCCCTCTCACTATTGGATTTTTGCCCTTTTACTTTAAAGATTTCTGAAAAAATAATTTTTTTTTTTTTGAAATAAACATACAAAATTTGTTCCTTTCGAAATGAAAATGACTAAAAAATGAAATTGAATTGAAAAATGGGATGTCATGTCAATGTCATAATAAACTTTCTTTGAAGGTTCTTCTTTTTTTTTTGCAATTTTTGTGCCTTTGTTATCTTTTTTTGGCCAATATAGCAAAGCAAAAATAACAAACGAAATATTAGTTTTCTTTTTTTTTTTGTTTTTTCTTAGTATGGTATGTGTAAATGTAATATTGGTGAAAATATTAGTTGGTGTAATATGTAAATATAATAGGTGTTATGTGTATTTACAAATATAATGTGTTGTGAGTATATGATGTGTTGATTGTAGGCGGAAAATAAATTGTGTGTGTTATATGCGAGTTATTTTATTTGATTTTTTGCACAAAAAAAAAAATTTGTAAGTGGCGCCTTTATATATAAGAAAATGAGGTCAAAATCCTTTAAATTAATTCACGTTCCTCAATATAATATTGTTCATATATGTATATGTATAAACAATTGTGTGTAGATTTTAATTTAAAATTGAAATTAATTTATTCTCAAAAAAATTTTTACGCACATGTTATAGCATACACGATACGTTATTCATACATTGTATGTATATATCGCTACGAATATTGTACTCGTATATGTAGACAGATTCTTGAATTAATAGAATAGGCGGGCGTCGGTCATTTTTGTTTATTTAGGTATTCTTTTTGGTCAAGCGATAAAAATAATAATGGAAAAAAGAAAATATTTTGAAGGAAAAAAAAGAAATCTAAGTATTTTTAATGAAATTTTTTTTTTTGCTGTGTTCTTGTTTTAAGCACGTACCTTGTATGTTTACATTAGAATTTCATATACGTAATAATATGTTGAATTGAGTATTATGTGGGTACAAAATAAAGCGTTTATGCGAGTGTTACAAATAAAATGGGATTTTTTGAAATTTAAATTTTTTTTTTCAAGTTTATTGCATACCACAACTATTAAAATAATATTAAATTTTGTTTCAAATATATTATTATGATAAATTATTCAATATTATATTCGAAAAAATTTTAGAAGTCTGGTTCACTCTGCATTCGTTTATATGTTGTTGAATAATTATCGTCACATATAACATGACAAATATTATAGACAGGTTTAGATGACGGAATTTTATTAATATTCTTTGTGATTTTTATCGCATGTTAACATTAAAATATAAGTGTGATATTATTTCTCTTTTTATTCAAGTATATAAATAAAATTATGCTAAGATTTAAAAATAATATTAAACAAGTACCTTGTACATATTTTGAATAATATTAATAGATTTGATATTAGGTGTTATACACAGATTTTTGGGAAAGTCTATTGCGTTAAAATACTCTTTTGGAAGAAAATAATGAGTTGCAATTGAATAAATTGAACGATGCTAAAATTAAAATATATTTTAAAGTAACAGATAAATTTTAGATTGTACAATTTAAAATATTTATTTTAATAAATCAAAATTTTTTTAAAAAATGTCTTGGTTTTCATTCATAGACGGTAACACTGATTTTATGTTCAGGTTTTTAGCCAATTTCAGCAATAATTTACTACATTTTTATTATAGTTCAACGTTACAGAATTAATATGATCAACATTTTTATTGTATTCTTTCAAGGTTTCAATTCTGTGGTGAATGGCGCTGTGGTCAAGAAGTTTGAACGAATCATTTGAATATGAAAAATCTCTTTAATAAAGAAAAACTTGCCTTCCCAATCGAATTATTAATTGATAAAATTTCAATTAATTATCCGCCAAATATAAACTTAAGGAATATAAGGATCGGCGGTATAGGAGCCGAGCTGGATCAAATAATCTCGAAATTCATCCCCAGATGAGATCTGAAACCAAAATATAATTGTTAATCATTTTTTCAACTTATCCCTCCTATTAATATCTATCATTTTGAATTCTTCTGGACCGGATTAAAGTGTTATACGACCCGTGCCGATAATCAGCTTGACTAGAGATCCAAACAAATAGCCTATTCACAAAAGGAGTATCCGTATACCTATCGCTCTCCGAATTATCTCTGCCCTAAATGGACTTCCTTTCTCTGCAACTCATGAGATTAGAACAGAAAAAAGTCATGGAACCAGGCAATCATAAAAAATCGGAAAGGAATTTGACGAAACGAGTTCCGCATAGCGGAAAATGGGGGCATTACAGAAGTTGAGTTCAGTACCGAAACCAGAGACAAGCAACAAAAATGCGAAAACTAAAGAACAAAAACAAAGGTAAATAATAAGTTGCATATTAAAGTTTAGATAATATCAGCGATAAAGATCCCTTCAATTTCAATTCAAAAATTTCAATACCACACTCTCATATTTCTGTAACGTACCTAAAATAAAATTATTCAACTTAAAATAACTTAATAAAAATTTTTAATTTTTAATAAAGATCTTTTGAATTTCCTCTCTTATATGCTTATGAATTAACAATTGAAAAAATATTTTTAAGCAAAATTCATTTATGGTATATTGTTGTCCTGTTTAAATTCTAAAATAGCCATTAAAACTATTAAAAATAAAAAAAATTATTATTTGAATAGAATATAATTCGCATTTATTATGAATAAATTTATTTAAGCAAATCATTAGAATATTTTTCTCATATATAGCATGAATTTTAACTAGCGTTTGTACTTAAAATTTTATGCTTTATGTTTAAGTATAGCGTTTATTCAACAATAAACTCATTAAAATTATGAAAACGTTTATGATTCAAGCAACAAAAAAAAATATATATATTTTTTTTTTAGAAAAAAGATTAAGAGATTTGATAATAATAAAAATATTAGAGTCACACATCATTAAATTCTCAAGAAGAATTTTTTTTATTTCGATAAACTAAAATATATAGCTAGAAGGCAAACAAATACAAAAATAGTTTCTTACACTTCTTAGCACCCCCTTTCAATCAATATAAGCTCCATAGCTTATATATAGCTGTGCCGACACTATTCACATGTACATGAACATAACTTTTTCATTTCTACTTTATTTTTTTTTTGGGTTTTATAACAATAGTGGCGTCCTTTTTAAAAGATTGATAGACGCATAAAATATTTCAATTCACAAAATATAATATTAAATATCAAAACCAAAAAAAATAATGTTCGCGTTCATCTTTTTATTATTCTCTAATTTGTTCGAAAAATAGAATCTTTAAAATATTAACAATGATATTTTATATGTCTATATGGTTCTGGAAAATCGAAGGGGATGAAAAGAGATTGATGGGCGGACAAGTAATAGTTTTCTATAATAAATTAATATGAATTTATTATGATCTAGTTTACAAAACAAAATTCAATTTTAGTTATTCACATATATGTACGTAAATATTTAGTATGTAATGTTTGTCATCTTCAAAGCGTTTCTTTATAATAGCGGCAGATCTTACAGCATTTGTTGTAGAAGTGCATATATTTACATATATACTGGGATTATTCTATTATACGTAATATTATTTGTGTTTGTTTTACTATGTATAAAAGGCGGTAAATATGAAATGTTTTATAATTGGATCAACTGATTTACAATGAAAGATTATTATTTATAAAAATGTTAAATAAAATTTTATTTTGCATTTTTTATATTGTGTACGTTACACATATTTTGTCAATGTGACACTATGAATTTTTTTATATTTATTTAAGATGGTGTTTTTATATTATGGTTAAAATTTTAGAAAATTATTGAATTGTTATAGAAAATATATTGCCTGGTTTGATTAGCCTAGACAACATTTAATTAAATTTCATTAAAACTTTTGGTTGGGAAAAATGTCGCGCAACATCTTTTACATGTGGACTTGTGATAAACTTTTAGCGTTCTAATTTCATCTATAACATTAGAGATCCTGAAATCATTATGTATATCAACATTAAGAATCTATAACATACAATTGTTTAAAAGTTAATCAAGTTCCCCATTATTTTTTTGTCCTGCTTTATAATCAGATGAGGGCTTTATAAGCTCCCAGAAGGTGCAGTGAGGTTTCCTAATCCTCCCCACAATATCTGCAAGTGCCTTCACGTTCTAGACCCAGCCTCCTAAGGTGATCTCTGAGCGTGCAGTACCCCATCATAATGCCGGTGAAAAATCTCACCTGGTCCCTGCCAACTTTACGACCTTGCACCTGGTCGTAGCCTCCCAGAACTCCTTGGCTTGTCGAAGGCCTGAAAAGCCTCTCCAATCCTCCGCATGTCGCTTAACTAATTCTTTTATTCTACACGAACCGTATGCCGTCCGATTGCACAAAGGTACTCCAGGCCGGGAAGAGATGTGCTAGCCACTTTCGTCGGCCACCTCATTTCCCTTATGTTGCAGCAACTCTGTTATGTACTAACAATGAAGGTAAAATTTACACAAGCTACTTGAATTCTTTTTATTACTTGTATTTGTATAATATGAGATTCTTCTCTCTTTGTTCTATTATACTCTCTAAGCTTTATATGTAGCGTATTACTCAAGTAGTTATAATAAGTAGATATATTTGATGTGCTAGCTAATTTGGGCCCACTTGGAAGTTCTATCCACTTTTCGGCCCACTTGGAATTTCTATCACCGGTTTTGTGCAAATTGTAGTGCAGTTGCAAGAATTATGATAAGATTAGCAACAATGTTGCCGTTTCGCAAAATCATTCATTAAAAACTTCTACTTACTATGATGTTATATTGAAAACCCTTGTGTAAGGCTACAATGTGTAAACTAATAGGAATGAATTATTAATGTTCAAATTAATTTTATGTAATGGAAAGAAAAAATAATACAGTAGACAAGATTTGAATAATTTTGCAATTGGTATACCAATAAACTTATGATAATTCATCTTTTTTCTGTCAAGTAAATTTCATATTTATTTTACTTCTTCATTTCATTTTGCCTACACCCATTTAAATATAAATTCTTTTATTATTAACGTGCTTTTACATTGTGATTGTATATATATATATACCTTTACATATGGAATAATTTTAAGAATAATTCTATTTAATTCAATTTTTATTCCCCGTCTCATGTATGTATATAAAATTTATTGAATCGATTTCCGTTTTTTCATTCCGCACATCATAATAACGATAATGATGTAGAGCTGATCAACACTTTAAATCGGCCTATTTGTATTTTTATTTTTTATTTTTTTTCTGCTTCTTTTTGTAGCTTGAGGCGAAAAATTCATCAGCTCATCGTGTTTGTTGTTTGTTGATTCTGTTTTTGTTCGCATCCTTCCTTGTAACACAGAAAATAAAAAATTATTTTATCTCATATGTGATTATAAAGGTACTCATATCATAAGTGTATACTTATAGTGCCTGCCTATATGCTATAAGTATATTAAAAAATGTGTTTCTTTAAAAGATGTCTGTTAATTTTACAATAGCATGTTGAAATGCCGATTGCTCCTTTACAGTTTACATTTAATATAATTTTCAATTTTATATACTTAAATATTATTATTAATATTATCTATTTGTGTTTTATTCAGAGAGCTAGCTGGTTTCAGTTCCAATTGTGATTGTGTTGGAGGAAATATAAGGGAAATACGTTTTTTTAAATTGAAAATCATTAATAATATTATCAATAAGGGTTTTCATCTGTTTTCAATTGTTTTGTATTTAAAGAAGAGTTTTAAATTAAGAGATTTTAAAAGAAAATTCTTGAGCTATTAGTTGTTAGTAAGTAGTTGAGATTGGAAGCATTTGTGTAAATTTGTGTTCTTTTCAAAGGAGAAGAGCAAATATATATAAGATTGTTGAAATATTCAAAATGTGAATGGATCATAACAGTATTAATTGGCGAATAAAGGTGTATTCCATTGAATTGACGAGTAAAGATGTAGTTTTGAGAAATCTTCGCGCTAGCAGAGACGTTAGTAAGGATGACATTTCGATTCTCTTGAATTTTTGTCGAAGATGTTAACAAGCTCTGTCACAGCATACGTAGGCTGGTAGGTAATGCAATAAATTCATATTACCAGACAAATATGTATTAGTTCCGTCCATTTACTGTATGTGGAATAGAAATGAAGAGCAACTGAAATGAAAAATAATCATAATTTTTTATATTGAAAGGCTGATTGCTCAAAAGCTGATTTTTGCAAACTGATGTCCAGAGACGAAAACATATACGCAAATGAACGCTGTCTGTGGTGAAGATAAGTGGCATTTCTATTTTGTGAATATGTCTCCATCTTTAGGTGTCTGCCCTAATCAATTAATTCTACTGTTAAATTGAACCGATCTCATGTTTTCCTACAGTAATTTATATTTTTCTTGCACGACGGTCACCCTGATTTGTAACTTTCAATTTTTCCATTTTCATTGCATTTTTCTCTCTATACAGACACATTGTTAATTCTCTTGGAATATACAAAATATTGTACATATATAATTTAAAATTAATTATTTTTCTACAGGATGATTGAATTCTCAAGACCACTTGTTGTCTACTATATATACAAGGCAAGTTAATAAGTTGAAGTAAACTAATATTAGTCAGTACAATATATAATATGTAAGATTGCAAATGTAAAAATTGCATTAATGTTTACAAAATAATATTTTAAAACTGGCAAGCGAATTAATAGTCATTGAACTTATTTTTTTTTCATTTTTTGTTTTCCTTTTTAGATTTCTATCTTTATCTGCGACAGACTGACTATATAGATGAGTTATGTTTTAAATATTTAAACAAACGATATCTCATTAGTCATTTGTTGCATAAATTTTCAAAAGAATTGAACGAATCATCGATAATATTTATGAATAGCTGTGCATTAATAATTGTAATTTTTTTTTCCTGAAAATTTATGCAAGTATATGAGCAATATGTAATAGTTGAAATAGAATACTTTTTTATCGGTTCATCTATAGTTACTGCATAGTGCATATACGTTATGTGCAATTTATCAAAGATCTGAGTGTCTATGCGAATTCAATTATTGATTTAAAGGTGCTTATCGTATAACTAATAATTATAATTATTGTATACATTATTGTTTTTTTCCCTCTCTTTTGATTCCTTAAATAATGTGTTAGAATAAAAAAAAGAATTGTATGTACACAGTTGAATAAACGAAGTTGGAGGTTTGGTATTTATTTCAAGGTAATCAAAATTAAAGTTTAATAAACGCAGGAAATATCTAAGAATTAACTTAAGAAGAATCTTCTGATGTTAGTTTTCAACCACTGGATTACGTAATGCAAAAGAAAGAAGAAAGATGACAAGATCGATCTGAAAAGTAAGAGGCTAATTTGAATGATGATTCGATAATTATCGTGACAGTTTTCGGAACATGATTTTCACGTTGTCTGGGTTTCCATTTCGCACGCACAATACAATCTTTAGGTTCGTTTAGATATTATCTATATATTGAAAAAGGCTCGACACTTAGTCAAAATCGTTCGAACAAGGAAATCCAGCCTTTATTTTAATTTCTATTGAATATGTACTAGTAAGTTTAAGGTTACTGTTCAGACTAGTCATTTAAATTGGTTAATTTCTAATTTAAAATTATATTATATTTGCTATAGGTATATTCCACAGAGTTGGAGGGGGGTGAGGTTGGTATCCATACCGAAGGCCAATCGCCCTGACACTCACCCGAAGTCATAACGACCAATAAGTTTGACATCGTTTCTCTTGAAGTCGATGGAGAAGATGCTAGATGTGCACGTGTGAGCCACAATCGAGGGAACCTCACATTTGCACGGAAAGCAGTTCACCTATCGGGTGGGAATGTCAACCGAGATTGACCTGATCGAATGCAGGGTGCTCTAAATATCATACGGGACTGGACGCAGGTGGAGGGCCTTGACATCAACCCGGGAAAGGCAGTCATTGTACCATTTACTAGGCGACGGAAATTTAAAGTGCGCCCATTGCGCCTGTGGGGCACAAACATTGGGCCTCAAAAAGAGGTCAAGTATCTGGGAGTAATCCTAGACCAACGACTAAAGTGGGGGCCTCATCTTGATGGAGTCATAGTCAGGGCCACCCGGGCTCTATGGGCTTCGACGAGGCTATATTGGAAAACGTGGGGTCTTAGACCTAAAATTGTCTACTGAACCTACACTACAATTGTTCGACCAATTGTAACTTATTCTTCTGTCATATGGTGGCAGAAGGCTGAGCAGGCGACGGCGCGGGCTGCTCTCACTCGATTGCAGCGCCTCGCATGTCTTGGCATAACTGGTGCCCTGAGAACGTGCCCAACGACCTCGATGGAGGCTCTCCCGGGCTTGGCACCGCTTCATATTCACCTAAAGGGGGAGGCTATGAAAGGGGCACTGCGGATAAGGCAATACAGGAAGCCAAAGCCGGGTGATCTTAGGGGTCATCTAAGCATCATTGCGGAGATCGCTGGCCTACATGACATAGGGATGTCCTTGGACTTTGGTCTGAGGGAGGGGAACATAGTGAGGCCATACGCTGTGGATCTAGCTGAAAGGCGGATCTGGGACGGGGGGGCCCACAACTTGGCCCTGAGCCCGTGGTCTTCTATACGGATGGATCCAAAACCAAAGAAGGGGTGGGCGTGGGTGTGTACGGGGAGGGGACATATATCATATAGTTGTCTGAGACATAGAGTTTTGTGCTCTAAATGTATCAGGAGGAACATAAGTAGGAGCAGGATTTTTATTATGTCGGACAGTAGGGCTGTTCTCGGGGCCCTCTTGTCTAATGTAGTGGGATCGAGGCTGCTGAAGAAATGCATTGACGTCCTTGGCGTCCTGGCCAGGTACAACAAATTAACCTTAATGTGGGTGCCGCGATACTACGGGGTGGACCGGAACGAGAGAGCTAATGGTCTTGCCAGGGAGGGAGCGGCGGCTCCCTTCCTTGGGCCGGAGCCATGCTTTAGGGTGCCCAAGACAACGGTCTTGCGTACCCTCAGTGAGGTTCCACCTGAAAAGGGTGGGCAGGGTGGCGGATGAGGTCTGCCGTTTATGCCTGGAGGAGGACGAAACCATGGAGCACTTACTATGTAAGTGCGAGGCGGTTGCTCGCCTGCGGCTGAGGTGCTTCGGGGGGTTCTTTGTGACCCCGGGGAGGATCCCGCAGCTTGATGTGGCTGCCATATTGCGGTTTATCAGGGGCCTAGGAATAGAGCTAATGTAGGGGGATGGGAATCACAAAAGATCCTATGGGTCGACGTGAGTGGGACTTAGAGGCCTCGGTCCCCGTGGAGAAAAAAAAAATATATTAAATTTGACATCTTCAAATAGACGCATTTATTAACAAGTTCTGCGTCATATTCTATGTACTAATCTCTAATATATGTTGCTTTATTAAATTCTTCTGTTATCTATTTCTTGCATGCAATGACGTCATTCTTGTTTAGTTACTGATAGTAGCTTATTGCAAAATGGCCTTTTTGTTTCTTATGCTTTATACTATCTTACATAGTGCTGAATGCATCATTTAAACAACCGTCTTATAATGTAATGTATAAATTAAACAAGAACCAGTAGTTTCATTACGTTATGAATTACTTAGCGAAAAAAATTCATGTTATCATTTTATTCCTTTAATGTCACATTCCTGAATTTTATACACATCTTCCGGCAGCATTCCTTTATAACTATATAAAAATTGTGATTATAGATATTTATAAATTCACATATATATTTTGTATAACATTTTACTAATGCGTGTATTTCAAAGAAACTATTTTATTGCATTAATAGCTCTCATTAAATGAAAATGATTTTTAAAACTTATTTTTTACTTCATTAATTCCAACACAAACCATACAGTGATTATGTGTATATTATCTTGGTGAACCTTAAAGTAAAGTCCAGTTATACATATTGTATATAAACTTGATATTTTAAAGGAAACTATTTATACACTAAATGAATATGGATAGAATAATCACCGTACATAACAACATTCTAAGCAAAACGTGTAACTGTTTTATAAATAGAAAATGCTATTGAATAACATAATATACTTTACATTAACTGCAGCTATATTGGAATATTTATTTATTTAATAGATATATATTAATAATATTATCTTAATATAACGTACATATATTTTGTATAATAGGCCATTATAATATGTAGAGACCGGCGTCTTAAATCGATTTGCATTTCAAAAATGTTATTACGAGACTATAATATTAATTTGCAAAATATAAGTTTAACACACCAGTAAACACACTCGTACCTAACATATCTATATACCTTACAACTTACTGTTATACCACAGTGATAATGATAAAATGTTATAATACGATATTCGTTAAGAGAATAGTAAAAACATAAATTTTTGTTTTCATTTTATTTCGCGCTCTTTGTTTAACTAAAATAAATTTGCAATATGTACTCTTTTTCCTGTCTCTTATTATACTATCATGATAAACATCTCTGAATATTTTTAAAGATAATAATTTTCTGAAAGAGAAAAAAATAATAATATTATAATAGCAACAGCTAGCAGCAGTTGTTATGGAAAAAAAATTAGAATTAAACAACTTTTATGCAATTCTTATGTGAATTTACAATAATAGAAAAAGTTAATGAATATGTTCTTGGGTTATTAAATTGCCTCATCGAAAGATAATTGGGTATATTAACATAAATGAATACAAATAAATGAAAAATATTGTTTACTTAATTAGAAACTTATTGAGTTGGCTGACTAAACTTTAGGATGAATTAAGCATAAAAATATCTGTATTTTGGTGGTTGTTAGGAATGGTGAGGTGTTTGTCCAAGATATGTATATTATCTTTTTGTCTCATAGTATATATGACCCTTCTCACATCGACCCATAGGATCTCTTGTGATTCTTATCCCTGACTACATTAGCACTATCTTGCAATACCTAGGCTACCTGACACATTGCGGTATTGCAACTACTCCAAACCGCGAGACTTCAATAGCGATCGCAATGACTGTCTCGAACATGCTTGGTTGTAAACAAGCTACCAATAAGACAATAAGTGTTTCACAGTTTCGTCATCTTCCAAGAAGCAACGGCGGACCGCGTTTGTCGTTTCGCCCATTCTCTTTAAATGAGCCATTGCGAGGCAGTGTCCGGTGAATACACGCACCGATATCCTTAAGTATGGGCGACCATGGGTTGGCAGTTTCCGTTCTCTCGATTCTATGGGAAATAAAAAATTTTTTGTAGTGAGAAAGACCCGGTCAATTGTCCTAATGGTCGATCCTTGCCCTTCATTTCGAGCTTTCTAACTATGACAGTTCAACTCTTTGCATTTTTGCGAATTTGTGCTTATAATTAGTACATCAAATTTTATATACCAAAAAAAATTTCAATTTGAACGATTATAAAAATATGTTAGTCATCTTTAAATACCTTAAAGGTGAATAAACGCCATCCATTCTTCTATTTGTGTTCATATTTTTCCAATAGTAGAAATGCTAGTATAATTATTAGTTTTACAATTAAATAATAAAAATAGTTCAAATTCAATACAAATTGAAATACCGACATACCTAAGGCACAAGTACAAAGTTAAAGTACGTTAACTGTGCATAAAATAATTATGTTACTTCTAATTAAACTCACTTACTTCACATTGCGGTGAAAATTTCTCGGTTATATAAAAAGAGAATAAAGTCGGCAATATTAAAAACAATTTAAAATTAAAGTGGTTTGCTTGTTACTTTTATCGTATGTATGAATGTGTTTAGGTATACTGAACATATTATGTAGGTAAGGTACTGAGTGTATGTACAATATAATGAAATCAATACTAATTAAGAGTAATCAAGTGTATAAATTTTGTAAAAACTTTAAAGAAATTTTTACTTGTTAATTAAAAAATGTCAATACACATTTTGTTTGATAAAAATTATGATTGTTAATTACATGAAGTTAATCGAGGTCAATAATTATTATTAAATAAAGTTTTATTAAACATTGTATTAAGCATAATTCGAATTCGAATATAAGAGAAAAATACGAGTATGTATAGTAATATCTGTAGTATAATTTTAATTGTAATTTAAAACGCAATATATACATATGCGTAGAATATGTGTAACTATAAATTGTAATTTTGCGGAATTTTCAATCCAATTGAGAGATAAGACAAGCTCGAAACATGATTCGCATACAAATAGATACAAGAGATAATACCAGTATAACAGATTATATAACAGTTTTAAGTTTTAATTAAGTTAGAAGTCAATAATTGTCGGCAATTCAATTTAAAATGGAAAATTTTAGCTTAATGCTTGAAAGTACTAAAAATTATGAAACATATAGATAAATTTTTAAACTTATTTTTACTGTATAACAGATATTTTGTACTATGTATATATTTTGTAATATTATATGTTCATAAAATATGAACACGAATTTTAAATAAATCTGTATATAATTTTTAAAAATTTTCTGAAAAATTCCTATAACTAGATGGTGCCTACACCATAATAACATTTATGCTCATATCTCTATATTTTATAAGATATACGTTTACAATATACAATATACACACATGATATTAATTAATAAAAATATATATACTAAAATAATATAATAATATAACATTTAATTTATTTTAATTTATTCAAGAAAAATATTATGAAAAATAATTAATTGGTTCACCTTCCTTTACAAGTCATTCGCTTACATTTAATAGGTAAATTTTTTTATATAAATATATACAAGTTCCACTTGATATATAATCCAGCTATTAAATAATATTATTATAGTCTAAGCAAATTATGTCAATTGTGTATATTGTAAGTATAAACATAATAATGTATGTATAAATAGTAGATATATGATTCCACTTGTTTTCTTCAACCTACCAATTTATACAATAATAATCTTTTATAAAAATCTTGAACTTAAAATAATTTATTAATGAGCTCCATTTCAACCTATATCCAAGAATTAATAAGAATTTAGAAAAAAATTTAAAATTTAAGCACAAATTGATGAGAAACATTAGCAAACATTTTAAATTATACATAGATATTTTTAGGTATAACAGATTGCATCCGAACATTTTAAATATTTCTAAACTATTGATAAGTTTTAAAGAATTTTGTATCAAAAAAATTTTGATAAAAATTTTTAACATATTTGGCCCAATTTCTTGGGAAAGAAATGTAAAAATCATTTAGATTTCGGTTTTTTTTTTTTTTATTGTTATACAAAAGAATAAAAAATTTTGTTATATTTGTTAAAATATTTTTGTCTTTTTTCTTTATATAATATTTTAATGCCTTAAGTATATATTTTTTAAGAAAATTCTTTTGAAAAATTTTCTGATAACCCAATATTAAAATGGTACCAAAAAAAAAAAATATTTGTATACAGGAAATTCTTCCGGATTAAAATTTTTCCTTCTAAAATTTCATAATTTTCGGGTTAAAAAAAATAAAATACAAAAATTTTTTTTTTTTTAAATCGAAATTTTTGGCTGGACTTTGAATTTTGGTAATAACATTGAGAAATATTTCTATTTTAATTTAATATAAATTTATAAAATTATAGAGTTGATGTTTGATAGCAAGAAGGTAACACTATGAAAAAAATCAAAAATTGGGAGTGTTACCGTTCAGTATCTGTAAATTTTTATCGTATTTTGTTATATAACTTAAATTTTAAAATTAATTATGCAATGGTATTGTATAGTATAAAATGATGGCCGCATTCCCGCCCGAATGTTTATAGATGTTTGCTTAGCATACCGGTGTATCTTTGGCGTTTTACTTGGTCTTTTTGCGGTTTCAATCCTGTAGTAACTGGTTCTTTGCAACTAATCACTACATTCCATATTTTTCTTATGAATAGTAGATTTTTTAATAAAATGCTCATTTTGTAGTTCCGCCTCGTTTTATTAGGATGATTGTACTAAGCAATAATAATAATTTAAAAATCTCCTTGTTGTCCTGTGCAATGAGTACCCCACCCTGTCTGTGTAACATCCATATTTTTACCTCCCATTCCAATATTATTCTTATTTTTGATAGGGTAAAAATGGTCTTAATATTATTCTTAATTGCCTGGTATTCACAATGAAATTCTGCTTTGCTTGTAAGTTCTTCCATTCATTTGTGCCGTTAATATTATGTGGTTCATACTGTTGAAAGCTGACTTCTTACATTCCATGAAATGAGCGCGTTCTCTACTAATGGCCAAATACCTGTTCTAATTAATTGTTAGGATATCCTCAATGAATTCTAATCCACACAAGTTGTAATACAAATTGTTGTAATTATAAAAAGCCAAATATGTTAAAATTACAGATAAAAAAATATTTTAAATTTTAAATTCAATAAGAAAAACAAGAAAAAAACAAAGCAATATTTGAAAAAATTTCAATGATTTCAAATAATTTCAATAATTTATTTTCAATTTTCCGAAAAAAAAACAGGAAAATCTTAAAAAATTTCCAATGAAAAAAATCTTAATATTTTTTAACATAATTTCAACTTCCAACTCTTTTATACCTTATTGACCATTTCCTATTTTACTTGTATTAATTTGCATATGAATTTGAACTAATTAAAATTTTTAATGCTTCCTAACTATAAGTACAATTTAAAAGTGTTATTATATAACTTTGTTTACAGTACTATTTCTGAAGTATTAAGCGTATATGAGTACAATAACTGTAATATAAGATGCAATTTTATAAAAAAGTTTGGTAATAATATTATTACTGTTATACAATAAATTATACTCTTATTTATGCATAAGTAATATAAATTGTTCAGAAGTGTCTTTCATATGTATAACAAAATTTTATAATTGAGAAAATAAAAAATTTGAAATTAGAAAATATTTTGGAATTTGAGTATTCATTTTTTTTTTTTTGGAAACTCAAAATATTTTTTCCTATAGAATTTCAAATATTATGAATTTTTTTGGGTTTTATGCATTTCTCTCTTTCTCTTTTTCTTTCTTATTATTGTGGTTTCCAAAAATTTCAAAATTTTCTTTTGAAAAATTTGAAAATTTAATAAACAAGGATCAAATTGTGTATAATACACATTTTATATATATATATATATATATATATATATATATATATATTTATGAATCCTTAATATTCATTTACATAAATAAAAATTAAGTTCCAAAGATTATCTTTCCTTATTTATATTGGTGTTATACGAATATATAAAAGTTTTTCACCATAATTACGGACTAATAACATTCATATATTTTTTGTTTGTGTGTTGAAAAGTTTAAAAATCAAAAAAAAAATGAATGAAAAAAAGAAAATTATATTAAATTTTTCTTCCAGCATTTTCAATTCCTTCCACATACTTGTACATACATAAATTTTTTCCTTTAAATTCTGAATTCAAAAAAAAAGTGAAATACAAAAATTCTGATGCATTCTACTTGGTGATGATGATGACAATGTATTTTGGGACAAAAATGCATGGAAAAAAAAAAAAAAACTGTTATACTACTGCTATACATTTTCTTCCTTTTGACAGAAATATTGAAGAAAATACAAAAACAGAAATAGTAAGGAATCCTTTCGGGTATTAACCTTAATACTGGTAGAAATTTTCTGGAAATTTAAAAAAACAAAAAATTTAAAAAAAAATTACACAAAAAAGAAAAAACTACCAGTTCAGCATATGATATGGTGTATGGCACAGGAAATCTTTAAACTCTACAATATGCAAGGTACGTAGATTTTCAT
Organism: Condylostylus longicornis; assembly: GCF_029603195.1. NCBI lineage: Eukaryota > Metazoa > Arthropoda > Insecta > Diptera > Dolichopodidae > Condylostylus > Condylostylus longicornis. Next base: position 5,244,640 of record NW_026577974.1, read on the forward strand.
TAGAAAAAAAAAAAAAGAAAAAAAAAGTGTAATATATTTTATTTCAGATTTTTTTTTTTTTTTTTTAAATTATGATGATATTAGTATGGAAGTAATACTTGTATATACGATAGTAGTACAATTTTTGCGAACAAAGAGTTAAAATGTGTGTGTGTGTGTGTATAGGCAAAGTTAGTAAACATTAAATGTATTAAAGGATGTTAAATATTGCCACAATATTTTGATGGTGTAGCTTTGAATTTGCAAAAAAATTTTTGGCAACAAGTGAAAATACAGTAAAATAAAATTTTGCATAAAGACAAACCTGTAATTCAGCTTTAATGTAAGAGAGAGAAATTTGTGGGAAGAGGGGAATGGATTCCGTCTTACGTAAAAGACTAAATAGATCACAATATGCATTTCGTTACGTCATTAAAACCATCAATAAAACAGAAAAGATTTTTAAACAGTTCCACAGATGCAGTTTTTAAACAGTTCCATTTGTTAATGCAGTGGACAAAAGAGTTTTCTGACTCTTTCAATAGTAAACCTGAAAGACCCGCTCCTCCAATCCACTCAGGGCACGCAAGATCGTTGTCCTGCGCGCGCCAAAGCATGGCTGTGGCCAAATGAAATGAGACGCCGCTGCCTTCATGGCAAGACCATCAATTCTCTCATTCAATTCCGCACCGAAGTATCCTGGCACCCACATCAAGGTTAATTTTTTGTACCTAGCCAAAACGCCAAGGGTGTCAATGCATTCCTTCAGCAACCTGGATCCTACTACAACAGACGAGAGGGCCCCAAGAACGGCCTTAGTCGTTACAAATGTTGTATAGATTCAATCAAATGAAGTTCTTGCGGCTCGTACTACTTCGTGTAATTTGAACTGATCCTCTTAGTTATTTTATGAAGATACGAAAGCAAAGTTCTGGTACAGTAATCACTATAATATGCTTCTACGTCTATTCAGTCGGATGAAATTTGTTATTTTCATGGAGTACTCTAACTCAAGCTTTTATAAAATACTGTGGTATGGCTTAGTATACTAGTGTAATAGAACTTTTACTTGAAGTACATATTATACATGTGAGATTTTTTTTTTTAATGTTCAGTTAACTACGATTTTATGCAAAATATCTTTTGTATCATTCATTATTTCTCTTTTTAAGAGAAACACAAAAAAAAAACTAGTTTTTTTGACAAAATAATACCAAATAGTTTAACGAACCGTACAACTATTTCAGTTACTTTATGAATACAATTTTAGTTACACAATGTACAACTACAAATGTTTGTGCACTTATACCTTATGTGCTCAAAGGTGTTTGTGTGTATTTTTATTTTAAATTTTGCATATACATCAAAAGTTGTGTGTGTTTTTTTTATTTTACTTTTATTTTACTTATTAAAAATAAGTTAGAGTATAGAGTCAAACAAGGATCTAGGATCTCTTTAACACTTCCTTTTTTTTGTTTTGTTTGAAAAATCGTTGGTTATACACAAAGGCATCTTTTTGTGCTTATGAGGCATGAAATTTTTACTTTTTCTATTCTAATTTCATCTCCTATTTTTACTTTGTTTCATTTTTTTTTGCTCTCAAAATTAATAGTTTTGAAAATAAGTAAAATATAAAAATTTGTTGAACTCATAGAATTAAAAAATGAAACAGGAGAGCAAAGTTTAATTTTTATATAAAAATGTTGTGCGGTAAATTGAAAATTTATTAGAACTACTTTAAGAATAGTTAGAGAGCTAAAAAATACCGTCACCACCTGCACCATTATCATCCATCGTTGTCACTTTGTTTTGAAAACGTGGAAAAGATATTATAGCTTTGTAAGTACGATTTACGATACGAAGATTCGTAAGTACACAAAGGTACTTGATGCAATCTATTTAAAATTTAACCTTTACTTTTTTTTGAGTAAGTTGCAATAATACAAAATAAAAGGGGAAAAATAAATCTCTTTCCTTCCCTCATTCAATCAGGCAGAATTATTGAAACCTAAGAAATCTCTGCCAGGTCTTCGACAGCGCCGGACATGAACGTACGAGGTGAGTCGTCGTTTTCTCCTCTTTCTTATCAAAGCAGTTTTCACCCATCTAAGTTATATGTTCGCCAATCAAACAGTGTCCGCTTAAGATCACTATTACAGCGGTGGTATTCTTTTCCTTCGTCGAAGAGATAACAAAATATAGATTCCAAAGTTATGAAAGGAAAAGGGAGGGGGGTGCAATAAAAGTCTTGACAGTAAATGTCGTGACAGTAAATTTTTTAACTTTCAATGTCGTGGCAGTAAATATCATGACAGTAAATGTCTTAACAGTAAATGGCTCGACACTAAAAGTTGTAAGAGTAAATGTCTTGACAGTTAATATTTTGACAGTAAATCATTTAATCTATGTAAAACATAATCGCATTTTCTGCTTATGCAATTACTGTCAATTGTGACAGTCTAGACTAAGATCTAGATATTCGGCTGGTGCTAGTGAATTTGACTTTTATCATTATTTAATTTGACTTTTATCATACAAGTTTTTCTTCCGCTATAACTCTACTTATATCTCATTAAAGTACTTACAAAACCATGTGATTTCTATAATCACCTTGTTCTCAAGAATCTCTTGTACTCATACACTGGGTACAAAGAAAAAGGATATGGGAAGTTTATCAAAAGGTTTTCTTATATAATAAAAATCAAAAATTTTTGCCTAAAGAGTTAATAAAAAGGCATTGAACCAAAAACCAAAAAAAAAACCAGAAAAAAAAATATTTCAATGTAGAACGTGTGAATTTTGCCTTCAAGACACTAAAAAGGATGTGAAGCATAAATTATTTTATTTAGTATTTAATTTACACCTTCAATTACTTTAGGACCATATGTAAAATATACATATATATAAATATTTAGTTCGTATATGGCCTTTGTACATAAGTCTATTTTAGGCACTTATAATATTCTTAAGGACTATCAAGCTATTACTTATGCCTATATAATTTTTATAAAAAGACCAAATTATTAACTTTTTATACCCTGCACTTCGTGAAGGGTATATTAACTTTGGTATGGAGTTTGTAACTACTTGAAGGAGTCATCTGCGGTATGGACATATATATATATTCTTGCTCAGCGTAAAATTCTGCGTCGATTTAGACATGTCCGTCTGTCCGTCCGTCCGTCCGTCCGTCCGTCCGTCCGTCCGTCCGTTCGCACGATAACTCAAAAACGAATAATGCAATCGACACCAAACTTTCACAAGTTTTTTCTTTTGTGCCAAGGACGAGCCCTATTGTTATTGGACTAATTCGGACAACGGGTTCGGGTACCTGCCATACAACTCAAAGAGTTTATTTTAAATATTTCAAAAACTAATAAAGCTATAAATATAAAACTTTGTATACATGTGTCCAATTATATTCTACACATGCTCTAAAAATTATAATGGGATAGCTGCACCGGTTCGGGTGGCTGCCATACAACTCCAACAGCAAATTTTTTATATTCGGCAAAATAATAAAGTCAGATTCATGAAACTTGGCAGTCATGTGTCCAATTATAGGTCAAATATACTTCTGAAGTTTTAGAGGAATTGCTTTACAGGTTCGGGTACCTGCCATACAACTCCAGAAGCTAATTTTAAATATTTGGAAAAATAATAAAGTCAGATTCATGAAACTTGGCAGTTGGATGTCCGATTATAGATCAGATATATTTGTGAAGTTTTAGAGGAATTGCTTGACAGGTTCGGGTACCTGCCATACAATTCCAGAAGCTAATTTTAAATATTTGGAAAAATAATAAAGTCAGATTGATGAAACTTGGCAGTTGTGTGTCCAATTATAGGTCAGACATATTTCTAAAGTTTTAATGGGATTGCTTGACAGGTTCGAGTAGCTCCCATACAAGTCTTAAAGCTTATTCTTAATATTTGGAAAAATAATAAAGTCAGATCCATGAAACTTGGCAGTTGTGTGTCCGATTATAGATCATATATATTTGTGAAGTTTTAGTGGAATTGCTTGACAGGTTCGGGGACTTGCCAAACAACTCCAAAAGCATATTTTAAATATTTGGAAAAATAATAAAGTCAGATTCATGATACTTGGCAGTTGTGTGTCCGATTGTAGATCAGATATATTTTTATGAAGTTTTGATGGAATTGTTTGACAGGTTCAATTACTTGCCATGCAACTCCAAAAGCTAATTTCAAATATTTGGAAAAATTATAAAGTCAGATTCATGAAACTTGGCAGTCGGATGTCCAATTATAGGTCAGACATATCCGTGAAGTTTCTATAGAATGACTTCACAGGTTCGAGTAATTGCTACACAATAACGAAAGGTGCAGGGTATTATTCAATCGGTTTATACCGACTGAAACGTTTTTACTTGTTTAAACCTAAATTTGTTCAAAAATTTATACTGAATATTAATAAATGATTATATAGTACATAATATAGTGAACAATTTGCAAATACTAAACCTAATACTGTTCCTTAAAGGACTTCACCTTAAATTAGGAAACGAAAAAATAGAGGTCAATTATGTTCAATCAAATAACATGGAAAATTTCATTAAAATTTATAAAATAAGTCGGCCGATTTTGCTATTGAATACAGAATGACAAAAAATATCTTAATACTGCATTCATATTTTTAGAAATACACATGATTTATTGTATGGACCATTCGTTTCATGTCTTAAACCTATAGGTAGCATCTTCGTTATATGCAATATTAACAAAAACTTTTAACCTTATTTAGTTCCGCTTTAAGATTAAATTATATTAATTATTAAATTCCCAAAAATTCGTTTGTTAATCATAGCCACTTGTAAGAGTATTTAACAATACCAACTCTAGTCGCCTGCAGAGAAAATGTGACAATTTAACCTCATACTGTGAAACCTTTTTTTTTGTCTTTGATAAAATTTAATGTTGCCTGTTGACTGAGTACTTTTCTACAAAAGAAAGAGAAAATTTTACATTTGTTTTTGAAATTTTTTGACTATACCATGTAGACAATATTTTTACCTGACAAAACTGATAAATTTATGAAAACGCATTAGCAATACTAGAATTTTTTACACTAATTAAAGGAAGGACCCTTTAAAGTCAATAGGAATTTTACACAATGTACAAAATATATCAAAATTATTTTTCAAATAATCGATTTGTTAGTCGTATTTTTTATAGAATTTATAAAAGAATTGAGAAGAACAAAATTATTAACTCCGGTATTGTATAAAACGATTTCAAATTCCTATACAATTGAGGCCACCCAAGAGAGAGAGAGAGAGAGCTTTTTAAATATGCAATTGAATTACATTAAAATGTTACTCTAATGTTCTGCATTTTATTTTACATTTTTTTCTTGAAATTTCAAATTTAGAATAAATACACAATTTTATGACTCCATTTTATATATGAATGTATGTGATGCACATAATTTTTATGATCTAATATTCATTCTAATATTATATATGCAATATAAAATTGTTTAAATAACCGGAAACATGAAAAACATATTAAATGCTATGTGTTCTGTATACAATATTATGCAATTCGTCCCAATTTGTTTATATTTCCAGACACTACACCTCAAATTTATTTGAATAACATTCAAACTAACACAATTTCGCTTAATGTAATTTTTTTTTTTTTACAATTTGATCCTAGAATTGCTTTTTATAACATTATGGTAAATTTAAAAATTTTTTTGTATTGCAACCTTTGACATACATTTTCTCTATGTCAATATACATACTCAAAGTAAATTTTTATGTATTATAATATGTACCTACATTCTACATATTTATATACATTATATGTTTAATTTTTGATGTTTAATTTTTATATACTCGTATATAGGTGAATGTGCATTGCAGCAAGAGATTTATCACACCTTTATTATAAATGACTAATAAACTTGAGTTAAAGTAAAAGTAAACATTTTTTTTTTTATTATAAGGAGTACCATATACGATATACGCGATATACATGCAAAGAATATAATAAAAAAAAAAGTAAATGAAAGGATAAAATCATGTAAAGATTTTTTTTTTTTTTTTTTTTTAATGAAACATATTATCAGTATGATTATATCAGAACCAACCAAAATAGCAACGCTAATGACATTTTTTGTTAAAGATGTTTTTTATTATTATTATTATTATTATTATAACTGTGAATATATAATTTAGATATATATGTGTGTATGTATGGTGTGGTATATGAGGTATTTATTTAATACTACTGCCGGCGATGCTGCATTAACTCTACATTTACTTATATATTCTATTTTTTTTTTCTTTAATGTTTTTTCTTGTTTTATTACACAATTATACTGACATATATACATATTATATTGTATATTTTATATTTTCTGCACAATCATCACCCACAGGGAATTTTTAGTCAGCATTATATATTATAATATGTTATGTATATAGGATGTATATGTACTTTATGTTAACTAAAATTTTTAAGTATAGGTTTATTCTGTATTAAATAAATCTCTTTTTTATACTTGTTTAACTATATGGCAGAACTCTTATAAAAGAGCAGACGCTTGCGACCTTTTCGCTATGAAAACTAAGCTTCTCAGATATTCCCTTCTATATTGCAAATCGAGGCTCTCCAAACAAAACCTGTAGGCCAGAACTCTTATTTCTCACCTTGTCTCAAGAGAGCACTTTGTTGTCTCTGAATTTGACTTTTTGAATTGAGTCCACTTAGATCCTTTGCAGTGCAATCCCACAGCAGAGCCGGTGTTTTAGAAAGGGTGAGTTAGACTCCTTCTGTGGTACTACAACGATATGCTCATATCGACGTACTATAGACTCAAGAGAGTTCTACACCACGTTTCAAATTATTGAACATGAGCACAATGCTCTAATAGTTGCACTACTATATGACAAGATCCCTATGTCTTGTCTTCTATAACCAATTTCTACAGTAAACAGTCAGTATACCACAGTCAGTTATAGTGTGTGATCTCATCAGGTAACTGAAGGCCTTATCTTTTTGGTATCTTCTATTTCTTTCTCATCATGTTTTCCCGAAATCCTTCGAAATATCCTGACGGTCTCTCCTTAAATATATAAAATAGACACGTCGCCGTTGCTCAAACTCAGAACAGCTACTTTAGCCACCGCTAGAAGAAATGGACTAAATGGTATCTCAATAATTGCCTTTGGCCAAGTAGTCACTAGAATTTTTCCAATATGTATTTGGAGCGAACGTTTTGTCAGGTTAATTAAGGTAAAAATTAAATACATTTACAGACGAGGAGCAGTTTCAAATCTTTCCAGAGATGACCCAACTAGAGAGTATTATTATACTCAACATTTAAAATACAAGCACGGCACCCTATATAATATTTTTTCCTGTTTATTCTTAAATACTTTTGTCGTCATAGATACTCTACTCACTAACCATATACTTACACTTTTTCTTTATATAGAATAATAAGAAGAAGAACAATATCTCATTTTTCTGAATTTTAATAGTATATCACATAATTTTAGGAGTACCATTCCATTATACTACTACTATAATGTAAAATCCATGTAAATGATTATAAACATTTATTATCAAATTGTAATAATAAGGAAAAATATAGGATGTACATATTATTATATTAACGTTAATTTGTATATGTATATATATATATGTATTTTTACATTTTAACAAGGTAAACAAAATAAAAAAGAAAATTATGGTAAAATTCAATTGAAAAAGGTGTAAAAAATTGAATTTTGCTGTTATTTTCTTCTTTTTATGTAAGTTTAAGAGAATGAAAAAGAGTTGATTTTTCGCGGTAAGTGATAAAAATTTGAGATGTTTTATTCTCTGAAGTAGTTTCAAGTTAACAAGTATAATCACTTTAACGTTAAAAATACTGTAATTATGATAAAAAATGTTTTAACATTTTAACTGAAAAATTTTTCGTTTTCTTGAATAGGGAACAAGTATTACTTTTGGATGCTATAGGATGTAGACGTACATATGTACAATGGTGTTCCGTAAATTTTAAAAGAGAATTCATTTTTATGCAAATGAAATTAGATATTTTTTGTATTCTAATACTTTGAGGTTAAATAAAATTTTAGCATTATATTTACAGATGTACTTTTTAACTGTTCACAGAGTGAATATTTTGATTAGAGGCAATAAGGTATTCATCATACGCGTATATCAAACAACTGTATTGTATTTCAGGTTCTTATAGCAGAAGTTCACTACACCAAATTGATGTAAGTTAATTAGAGAAACGAGGTGGCAGCCTTAGCGCTGCTGCCCAACACCAGGCCAGCAGAAGCCCATTCAGCATCCCTCCACAATACACTCATTCCCCTAAATTCATTGAAATCCCTTGAAAAAGTTTAGCAGATCACTTACGAACACCTCCGAAAGCTCTTCCAATCCGTTGAACCAATATCCACCGTTGACTGCACCGTATTTACTGAGGCACTCGCATAGCACGTGATACATTTTCTTCATCACCCCGACATGGGGATTAGCACCCCCAGCAAATATCCAATATAGAAATGCCCAGTCTGTTAGCCATCTTCCCCAATAAGCAGTGTTCCGTCAAAATACCTAATGCAACATTGAGATGTCCCCTGCTCCAGCAGTTTTCTCGTTCTTGCCCTTGTCGTTGCACAAGTCCGCTCACCACATCAAATCAAGTTTCCCCTTCTTCTAGTTTTCTCGTCTATATTGTTATTCAACTTGCCGAAGGACGGAACCACCGACCAGTCCATTGCCGGAGTATCGGCCGTCGCACCCAATCTATATTTAAGAAATCAAATTACCGGTTAGTAATCCAAACAAAACAATCTGCTATTATATCAAATAAGAATATTATTAAAATCTTAATATCAAAGTTACCTTATTATTAATAAAAATATAATTTATTTCATGGGATAAGGTAAGTGAATATCAATAACAGTAGAATTTATAATACTAGTTCTCAGAATGTGAGAAAGATTTGCACAGTATTCATGGCCAATATAGAAAGTTCAAAAAATTCGGTTCAAATTAAAATATGCATTCATCATTTTTGACATAGAGATTTTCATTAGAGTTATGGCATGATCCTAATATATGTATATATAAGTTATCCTTATACAACAGTATTCAACAATATACTAACATTAAATTGAAAGATTACTTTGTGCAAAATGTCTGATATGCAGTAATATTAAATTTTAGTGAGCGTTATACCATAATAAAGGTATACACATAATAATATACTATGTAAATAATATAAAATGCAGGTTAAATTTATTTAGAACAATCACATATAGTATAATCTCGTAAATACCATATTCTTTAAAAAATATTTTCTATTTTCTCATTTTAAATCACCTTCACCTTAATCGTAACAACGCTTGGCTCTGTAGCTACAATTTTCTTTTAAAATAACTTTTATTCTATTTTTATAAAAATATAAGAGAAAAGAAATACATAATATTTTTCAAACATTCAAAGGATAACTTTGAAGATTCTTTATGCTTTATAAGAAGAATCCTTTTTAAATCGGTTATATTTATATTTAAAGTAAAATAAAGCAACAACAAAAATTACAAGGAAAAAAAAAATATAAACCGCTTTTAATCTAGATTTTTTTTTTTATTTGCATAGAAGTTATTTGTACAGATAAAAAATGAAAAAGTAAATATTATTAAGAGTAAGAATAATGAAAAGAATTACAAGAATTCTATAGGATAAAACTTAGTTCAAGAGGAAATTTCATTCAATGAAAAAGGGCTCTTATTATCCAAGAAATATTTTAGAACCTGATTCAAAACAGCTTCCAATTCTTGTTCTTTACTAGTAGTCAGACATAATTCGCTTGCTTAATAGTAAACTGATATTTTATTAAGCAATTTAAAATTCGACTGTATACTACTAATACTAATGCGCTACGACCTCGAAATAATAGACTGAAAACAATTGCCCTATTGACTTTCAGCAGGATAAACATCAGTATTGCCGTTGAAATTTTTCAGCCAAGAGATTGGCTGTTGCATCATTGGCTGTTTGTCATGGTTGTCTGGATGTCAGGCGGTGAACTACGTAGTCCCCTCTGATGTTAAATAGCTACAGCGCTTTCAGCTTCAGGATTTTGAAAAAAAGACGCACCCGACGGGCGTTCGTTAAATTGTGGTGAGATTTAGGAAGAATGTTGCGTCGTTTTACTTTTAAATAATGTCTTCTCAGAGCTTGTCGACTGCCGTTTTAATGGCTTTGTGTTGAGCGTTCGTGCAAGGCGGCACCTTCTCTCTTATGACGATTATTTACAAATGATTATTGACTAATAACTCTGTCTTTATTTGCCATCCATTAAACAATTTTATAAATTTTCAAGGAATATTTTACAAATTGCCTATAGTTGAAAGAAACAACACAAAACAAAAGAATTTCTTTGAGAAGCGGCTTTTTTCATCTAAATATACTCTTTGAATTTTCAATCAAACTTTTTTAAATTACAAAATTTAAAACATAAAAAAAATATATAAATTTGACTTTTTCATTCTATAAGAATAACCATAGAAGATTTAAATACCAAATTCAAAGATTTGTAACAGAAATTTTACAGAGAAAATATCAAAAATGTCAAAGGAATGTGATAAGATCAAGAAAGTAAAGTCAAGATAAAAATCAAGAAATTTTCTCATAAACAAGATTATTCGGAAGAAAAAAAAAAAAATTTTAAGAAAAATAAGCCAATGTTCCAACAAAATAAGTCTACTTATTTATTACGATTACATAAGAAAATTTAATTGAATTTTGAAGACGAAAAAATGATCAACCAAAGGTAAGAAAAAATTTTCATGGATTCTTGAAAAAACCTTTGAGGGTTTTGAGGATACGGTCAAAGAAATGATGTTAAGCTATGTGTTATAAAAAATGGTAATTTCCACAGGAAACTCCTAATAGCTGCTCTAATTCTTAGCTTAGAAAGGGTAACAGCAGTCTTTTTTGTTTCATACAACAGTAGACTCTTTTCTGCTTCTCCACAGCAGCAGTTGCTTTCATTTTCTATCACAACAACAAAACGAAACCGGAAATTCAGAATATCCTTTAGAATAGTTTTTCTCGTGGTTTTCTCTACATTAGAGGGCTTCCTTTTTTTTTCAAAAAAAAAACTTTAAAAAATTTCTTTCCCAGTCTTTATTTAAAAAAGGAAAAAAAAAATATAAAGAGTCTTTTACTTACATTTGAGCCTCTTAAAAAAATATTCGCTTTTTTTTTTTTTTTTTTTTTTTTTTTGTAGTAAAAATACATTTAATAGTCGCAAAAATTACTTAAAGTTTTGTTAATATTTTTTTTTTGCTTTTTTAATTTTCTCTTCATCTTCTTTTTCTTTTTAAATATTCATAAATATTTTCCAATTTTTCATTTTCCATTTTAATAGAAATATTGAGAAAAAAATATAACGCAATAAGTAAAAGTATACCGCACCAGAGAGGGAAACTAAATTTTACAAAGACACGGCAGTTCTCTTTTACCTTCTTTTTTTTTTTATAATTTTTAAACATTTAGTGCCTCTTCTCTTATATTCCCATCGTTTTATTTAAATTGAGATTTTAGTTTAAATTCTATACGTCTATGCTTTTCCTGCTATTTTATTATTTTGATATTTTTTGCTCCCTCTCTCTCTCACTCGACCTCTCTATTCATATTCCTCAAAGGTTATTCAAATAAATACATATTTCTATTAAATATTATCAAAATAAAAAAAAAAAAATATTAATAAAAATAAAAGCTATATCTATCTATCTACTCGAAATACAAATAAAGTAAGAGAAAAACAGAGAAAGAAGCAAAAAAAAAAAAAGGAAAATGATATCCTTGAAAATAATTAATGTAGTATATAAATATTATTAAATAGACATATTAAACGAATACACACATCCATAAATGCAACACAACTATAAAAATATAACAAGTAGGTATAAATATAGGTAGAAAAAGTCATTGTCCTTATAAAAAGATTTTTCTTTTTCTTAAATAAGAAAATATTTAAACAAAACTGCACAAATAACTATATTTACGAGTATAACATAAACTACATACCATACACACATATATAAAAGCATACACAGAATTTTACAAGAGATACAAAGTGTATTTGGTATACAAACAAAGTAATAAAATAAAATGAGAAATAAGCTTTAGGCTTTAATTATATTTCACCCCTCACCACTCTTTCGTAATCTCTTTGTATTTAATTTAAACACTCCATAATATTATACTACCCCATACCGCCAGTTCACTATTATACATCTAACGTATGGATTCCCCATACTCTCTCATATTACGAGTATATTTTTTATTTTCTAATGTAATAGAATAGTTTTTCTTATATTTAAAAACAAGACAGATGGTCTTTAATATATTAAGGTGAAATTAGAAGATTAAGTAAATTTCCTGAAATTTAATAGTGTTGTATAGTATTGTGTCATGTTGTTATATAATATTTATAGAGATAAGAAAGATAATTCCTTGAGAAAGTGAGAAGGAATATTCGTATATATACTGATAGCATACGAGTTGAAACTAAATTAAAAATTTTTATTCACCAATTCAATAATAAAATTAATTTTTTAATATTGTAAAGAGAATATTATTTTTATAAGAAATTAATAATTATGCTCTTCTTTGATTCAATTGTGTAATATTAATTACTCTATCACCTCTCCTATCACAATTATAATAACAATTAATTCTCTCACAATATGTTAACGTTGAGAGAGGGGTTATGCATAATAGATCATAATTCATAATCTCTAAATTCCAAATTAATCATAATATTTTGCATACTTTTGTTGAGAAACGTTTAATTCAAAATATCGTGTAATATTAATAGACTATGTTTTCTTTTGGTGATCTGATGGGCGATCTTAACGCGAAAGTGGGTAGCAATAACAGCGGTCTAAAAAAAATCATGGGTATACACGGTAACACACGGTATGGGGAGTAAAAACAACAACGGAGAAAGACTGATAGAACTCTGCCAGACCTTCGAACTCAGCATCTGCGATACTATCTTCCCCCACAAAGATATACATAAATATACGTGGTCCTCGCCAAACGGGAAGACAAGAAACCAAATCGATCACATGTGTATCAGCCGAAGATGGAGAAAACATGTTAAATGTGAAAAATAGAAGAGGAGCAAACATAAATAGTGATCACGAGCTGCTGACAGGCGATATCAGGCTGAAAATGGAAAGAAAAAGGCACTATAACAACAGAAACAAACATTTCAATAGACAGAAACTCCAGAACTCCCAAACTGCTTGTAGATATACCAGCAGACTGCGTGAAAAGCTGCCACTTGACCAAGAACACTCGTGGGAAGAAATTGTGATTAAGATTCAAGAGACTGCCGAAGAAACATTAGGTAAAAGACAAATACAACGCAAAACATGGATCTCTGACGAGACTTGGGACCTCATCAATAAAAGGAGAGATGCTAAGCAACTAGCGACTAGCGAAAAGAACAACAAGTCTCCACAGTACCAGAGCTTAGCAAAACAAGTAAAGAAGGCTGCTAGAAGAGACAAACGGAGATATCTCGAAAAGATGGCCTCCCAAGCGGAGCAACACGCGAGCCAGAACAACATGCGTGGCTTGCACCGAATAATTAATAATCTCACCGGGCAAAAAGAAAACACAACCCGCCCTGTCAGAGACCGAAGCGGTAACCTAGTGACAAATGAAGAGGCCCAGATAGAAATATGGAAACAGCACTTCGAAACAATTAGCAACGTAACTCATACGACCAGCGAAGAAGTGCATGATAGTAGTAACCCAGTCAGAAGACAAACAAACTTAAGAATTTCTGAAGATCCCCCAAATATTAGCGAAATAAAAACAGTCATACAGAAACTTAAACATAACAGGGCTGCAAGCAGGGATGGCATAACAGCGGAATTACTTCAGGCAGACGCACTAACATATTTCACAAGCTTGGAGGGAAGAAAGGGTTGCGCAGTCATGGAAAAAGGGCCTTATCATCAAACTACCAAAAAAGGGCAACTAGCGACTTGACTCACTGTGATAATTGGAGAGGCATCATACTAATTAACATAGCATACAAAGTCTTGGCAACAATTATCCAGAATCGCTTAAGGGAAAAACTAGAGGAAACAATACGCGAAGAACAGGCTGGGTTCCGCCCGCATTGGAGTTGTGTCGATCAATCAAATACGCTTCGAAACATAGTCGAACAATCAATAGAGTACAGAACACCATTATACATGCTCTTCATAGACTTCAAGAAGGCTTTCGACACAATTAAGCGCGATGCAATATGGAAAGCGTTAAAAGATAGGGGAACCCTAGACAAAATAATCCGCCTGATCCAAGCACTGTACGAAGAAGCCGAGCTCGCAGTATTACACCGAGGGAAAATAAGCGAGTCCTTCACCACCCAGTCAGGAGTCAAACAAGGCTGCCCACTTTCACCGCTGCTCTTCACAATCGTGCTAGATAACATCTTGCAACTTGTCTGCTCACAGAGAAGGGGCATAATCTGGAGTCTCACTCAACATCTGGAGGATCTAGATTATGCAGATGACATCTGCCTTCTGTCCCACAAGATCAGAGACATGCAGAGCAAATTAAAACACCTTGAAAAACTTGCCAACTTGTGGGGTTAGAAATAAACATAGACAAAACAAAAGCGATGAAAATAAACTCTACTAGCACAGCCAGTCTGGAACTCAATAACCAACAAATAGAGTTCGTTAGCAGCTTCTGCTACCTGGGAAGCATCATAACACCAGAGGGCGGGGCCCAAGAAGATATAGACAGCAGACTGAAGAAAGCAAGAGCGGCGTTCGGTAGACTGCAGCCGATATGGAGAAGTAGCCAGATATCCAGAACGACTAAGGTCAGAATACTCCGGTCTTGTGTGAAATCGGTTCTGACATATGGCAGCGAAACTTGGCTAACATCAAAATCTATCAGTCAAAAGTTGCAAGTATTCATCAATAGATACCTCAGAATAATATGCCGCATATTCTGGCCAAGACAGATAAGTAACAAAGACCTCTGGATAATAACAGGCGAAGAACCTATCGGAAGGCAAATAAGAAGAAGAAAGTGGAAATGGATTGGGCACACTCTAAGAAAACCCGCCAATAATATCGCTAAAATGAGCTTAGAGTGGAACCCGCAGGGTTCAAGAAGACCCAGAAACACTTAGCGTAGATTTGTAAAATCAGAACTAGAAAACGCAGATCTAACATGGAATCAAGTCAAGTAAATAGCCCAAAATAGAACAAGATGGAGATGTCAAGTGGAAGCCTTATGCTCCCAAGAGGAGTAAGGAAAAAAAAAAAAATGATGTTTTCTTTTAAATTTTAAAAGAAAATTAAATTAAATGAGAAAAAATTTATGAAATGAGAGAGAAAATATACACAAAACTTTATGTTGATTCAATGAATAGTTCTCAGTGAAATAAAAATTTAATATTATCAAAATTATATTGTGGCAGCAGTCGTATAAATATAATTCGGCAAATATTAGAATTAGGAACTGTATTAAAAATAATTGAGAGTTATATTGAGCAATTTCTCATTATTCTATAAATAGTTTTAAATTTTTATTATATTTGTATTCTGTAAATGGGAACGAAAAAAATTTTTAAAGAATAAGACCCGTGCCTTGTTAAAATGGTTTAGTAGAAGAAAATTCTCATTTAACACGATCCAGAGACGGAATCAAACGCATTTTTCTTATATAGAATTATTCATATGATAAAAATTGATTAACAGAATAACGAGTACACAACAGCACAAATTACTTACATAGCTACTTAGCATTTTAATAGCAACTACATGTACAAGAATAATTTTAAATAATAATAATGAGGACAATAATGACGATAGTATAGTACTTTGGTTTAGCCAAAAAAATAATTGTTGTTGTTGATGATGATGATGGCGATGATGATAACAGCAAACTTGATAATAATGATTATGATAATAGTGATGATTCTGTTTATGTTGTATGTTGTCAAAACCAGCTGATACACTTTATCATTTTCTTATTTTTATGATGATGTTTTTATTTTATTTTTTTCCCCTGTTCTCTCCTATATAATATTTCCAGTTGAAATGGCTAAAAGTGAATGAAGAGTGTGCTAGGCTATAGCAGACAACCCTAAAGTTTAAATAAAACTAATTATTATTGACTTTAGAATTTTCTTGTTTGCTCGTGCATTTTTTTTCTCTACTTTTCTTCTTTTTTTTTAATTTTTTTTTTATTTTCATTTTCTTTATTTGCTTCCTTCGAATATAGATTACGAAGGACTTAATTGTTAAATTATGAATAGGCTGTTTTTTTTCTACTTCTTATTTTTTTTATATTTTTATTCAACAATATGGAAATTTTAAGGGGAAGGAGGGTGATAGAAATAAATTAATTTGGTTTTATGGCACCAAAAAGAAAACACATAATTGTTTTATTATTTTTTTTTTTTTTGAGATTTTTAATCAGAGAGAGTGAGTGATGTTATGGTGAGGCAGAAAAAAACAGCGAAGAATCGCCAAGTAAACAATTTGTGAATATTTAAATCAGAGAAAAATGGGATGAGATCAAGTTTTGAAAGAATAAGATTTGGAACGGGAATTAAGAGAGTATGGGGTTGTTAAATTTTTGAAGAATAACAAAGTTTATATGAAAAAAATATTTTAAGTTTAGTGTAATCGTATACATACATGCACAGAGGCAAATACCTTTTTGTGTATATTTTTTTGGGATTTTTGAAATTTATATATACTAGGTACCGTACACCTAATGAGTACCATAATTTTATAGTTTTTGTATATTAATTCTTATTATAAATTTTGTGCATTCCATAAAGCATCGGGCTCTGGAGCAGCATACTAATATTGAGGCCTTTCGACTTATAGGACTTATAGAAGATAAGGTTTTAACAGTAAGACTGAAACGGACGAGACCTCTTGATTTAGCTTGATGTAGCAGTGTGATTTCATTTCTTCCTTAACGGAATACAAACTCACAAGCACGATAGAGAAAAACTGATAGTTAGTCAGTTTTAATTGTTTAAGGCGTTAAGACCATCCAGGTGTTTTTTAGGGGTTGTGGGGCCTCCACTGTTAATTGGTTACCAGTCTGCTCCCATCGTCTTTAGAAATTTTTTGCACCTGTAGAGGAGAAACAAAAAAGAAGAAATTCCATTTTGTAATTTGATTATAGAAATTAAATAAAATATTAATGCATATTAACCCTTTCAGGCTTTCATATTTTCCGTATTCGTGCCGTTGACCGTTGTTATGTAAATTACTCAAGATAAATTCATTATTTTTTATATATTCATTTCTTTATGAATAAAATACTCAAAATAAATCCATTAATAATGCTTAGATTTGATTTTTTTTACTGTTATTTTTCGTATTTTGGCCTCAGCGTTACAATTAGCATTAATAATTAAATTTAGTTTGATTTTCACCCCTATGCTACTCTCACATGCTCTCCTTATGCTAATCATTTAAAATTTTAGCTCTCAATAGCAGTCTCTATTTTAGCTCTCATATGCTATATACACTCCTCTCCTGAATTCAATATTTGAGTTAAATTTTTGAGTTAAATAACAAAATTTCTTGTAATTTTTTTACATATTTTTTTTTTTTAATTTTAAATTAAGAAAAATACAAAATTCTTAAAATATTACGTAAAATTTTGAAATTTAAATTTAAATAAAGAGTAGAAAATAAATTTTGAGAACAACTATTTTATGTGTGTATGTAAATTATACGTGTATATGTATGTATTTTTGACTTAAACGATTGTTATTTTTAACTTTAATTCAAGAATTATTTTTTGATGAAGGTTAATACAGATTCTCCATAAAAAAAAATTCTATAAAAAATACAAGAAAAATCTCTAAAAAATTTTTTAACTTTTATATTCTGCCTCTCGCTCTCTCTCTCTCCTGTCCCAACTTCACCCCCCCCCCCCCCCCCCCCCCCCCCCCGGCCTTTCTATATTTTTTAAATTTTCCTCATTTTTTTTGTTTACCGATAATTACTCAAAAATCCAGTAAATTTGGAGTCCTTTTTTTTCTTGATTTTGTTCCTCAGAATTTTGTGTGTGTCCTAAAGTAGAGACAAAATAAAATATTATTCTTTTGTATAAAAATAAATTTTTCGTATATAAGAAAATTTTATGCGATGCACGTTTCAAAAATAAAAAACATAAGAAAAATATTTATGAGTTAAAAGATAGAAATGGTCTAGTAGGGCTGAAAAAATTATTGATTTTTATTATTTTTTTTAAATTTAAAAAAAAATATTGTTGTTCTCTTTATAGAAATTTATTAATTTTAGTCCTTGACTTGTTTTCTTCTTATTTTCTATGCTTTTTGTTTTTGTTTATGTGAAACGATTAAATTATTTTCAATTTTGGAACTTTTTAACTTCTTCCAAAATTAATATATAAAAAATCTTATAGCGCATACATGTTATACGGCCAATAGGTGGTTTAACATTATTGACGTCAGCTGTAATTTATAGAAGAGCTATAAAGTATAGAATATGGAATGGGATGACAGAAATGAAA
Organism: Condylostylus longicornis; assembly: GCF_029603195.1. NCBI lineage: Eukaryota > Metazoa > Arthropoda > Insecta > Diptera > Dolichopodidae > Condylostylus > Condylostylus longicornis. Next base: position 5,263,231 of record NW_026577974.1, read on the forward strand.
TCTATTATTATTTTCCTTTAAAATTTTATGATTTTGGATTTTGATGGAGGCTGCACATGATGTGGCCCGGGTATATTGCATATTCATCATTTTATATTTTTCTTAAAGAAATTATTCAAAATAATACTTTTAAAATATATAAAATAATTTTTTATATTTTACATAAATAATAGACATTAATTTTTTATTTTAAGGATTAAAAGGTGTGGTAGATTTATTTATAAATTTCTTCCAACCGTATTTGAGACACTCAGCACATTAGTGGCCTACTTGCAAAGATGATTTTTCGAGTAAATTGCTATTGAAATATTTAAATATTTAATTTTTAAGAAAATTTTCTAAAATAGAGTGAAAAGAGAAATATAGAACAATTCTTTAGGCTATTACAGCTTCAACAGAGGAAATTAACCAATTTTTTCCAAAATGTCGATAAACCATTAGAGTGCTGAGTGCATCATTTGTTGTCGAATAAAATTATTGAAATTAGCTTGCTGTAATTTATAATTCTTATAATTTAGGTTAATAAATAATTACGTAATATGTGTTACGAGCTCTTAAGTTAGATTTCAGATAAGCTTCATAATTAAAATTTAAGGAATTTGAATTTTGTATTTAAAAATTAAATTGAAATTTTTGAAAAATATTTACTTCGTATTTTGTTCATGGAACAAATCAGTAAAAGTTTTGCATAAAATTTCTACTGCCACAAATAGACTATTTGTGCCAGCTTCTATAAGTCATCAGATTTGCAATATGATACACAATCTCGCTCATCTAGCTATTAGATGTATCAGAAAGCTTAACACAGCTATCAATCAAAGGTAACTTCATAGTGTAAAAAATTTTTTAAGAAATTTTGAAAGTATTTCTCTAGTATACGTTTATTTTGAATGATATTTTATCGAATTATGAATATACCATAGCTGACTTTAAGTTGCGATATTACCATATTAACAACTACTATTAAAGTTGTATGGCAGGTACCCGAACCACTACCACGATCATAACCAATTTAAATAGGGTTCCTGGAATTTACTGTGAATCATTTGTTAAAATTTGATGAACTTAGTTTAAATGGTTTTTGAGTTATTGTTAGGACGGACAAACAGACGGACAAAGCTAAATCCACTCGAAATTCGACCCTTCGAACATACGTTCGTACGGGTATAATGAGAAATAAATTGTAAAAATTTAATGTAATAGCTATTAAGATTGAGAATTGTTAAATTAAAAGTTATTATAGTTATGGCCACACTTGCCTCTTATAAAAATAATAATATTTTACAATTACATTTTAAAATTTTATAGAACAATCCTTTAATTGGAACTTAAATTTTGTATAATTTTACAAAATTTAAATTTAAAATTATATGATGAAAATTACACACAATTATAAAGAAATCTCTTATAAAAATAATGGTACCACTTCTTTTATAGACCCAAAATACACAAGTAAAATGACAATACTCGTAAATACACGGAATGTGCAAATATTTATAAAAACAAGAGAGAGAGAAAGAGAGAGAAAAGGATCAGAGATCCCATATAATAACAAAGTAAATTTGATCTCAGTGTGTACCTACATATTATATAATATAATTTAAATGAAAATCAAAAAAAAAAACAAAAATTTTATTTTTTTTTAAAATAATTACAATTATTTATTTTTTTTTATTTTATTTTTATTTTTTAATCTTAAATTTTTGCCCCTTTTTTTTCTTTCGTTTTTCTCCTTCAAATTTTGTATTTATATTTTATATTATATGTGTATATATTGAGAACCCACTTTATTCCACTTCCTTGATCTCCAAAAAGGAGAGTCCTTTTTTATTATATTTTCTCTATAACGTCATCAGAAAACCAAAAAAAAGTAAAAGCAGAAAACACAAAATTATAATCTTCTCTAATTTCAAGGATGGTTCATTAAATTTTTATTTTAGGTTTCTTATTTAATTTGTGTTGTCTTACCTAAATCCAAGTAAATCTGTTTTTGGTTAACTTTCACCCTTAAAAATAAAAAAAAAAAAAAATATGTTGTGATTTTCATCCGCCTTTTTAATTTTTCTTTTGTTTTTCCTTCTTTTCTTTTTGGTTTTTTGAAACAGACAAAGGAAAGGAAATGAAGTTAAACTAATTCATTTTCATACTTGCATTTTTTTTGTATTTTTAAATTTTATTCAATATTATGGGGTTCCCATTACAATTCTAATACCCCAAATTAAATTTTTCATATTTCAAAATTAAAAATACAATAAGGTATCTATGTGAAAACGCAGAAATAGTAGTACCAGAGAGTATGGAGTTACGCGGATGACATAGTCATATTGAGCCACTCAGCAAAAGAAATGCAAACAATCATCAACGAACTGAAAATAAAGGCATAAATCATTTGTTTCCGTGTAAACCCTGCCAGAACAAAATGCCTGAGAATAAATACTTCGACCAGCTGTCAATGTACTTACAGAATTGAGGATGTAGCAGAATTGGAGTACTTGGGTAGTGTGTTAACAACGAACTGAAAATAAAGGCATAAATCATTTGTTTCCGTGTAAACCCTGCCGGAACAAAATGCCTGAGAATAAATACTTCGACCAGCTGTCAATGTACTTACAGAATTGAGGATGTAGCAGAATTGGAGTACTTGGGTAGTGTGTTAACAACTGATGGAGGTACAAACAAGGATATAGAACAAAGAATATACAGAATATTTGGTTTGTGTCAAAAAGTAATATGAAAAAATTACAAGTGTTCCCAAACAAGTGTCTCAGAATTATACACCGCATCTTTTGGCCCTGAAGAACAGTGAAAGAAAAATTATGGGTAATGACAAAGCAAAAAACACACTGGGCCCAGATAAGGAGAAGAAAATGGAGATGGATAGGCCACTTTTTGAGACGCGCCAGGTTCTTAAGTGGAATCCACAAGAAAAAAGAAGCATTTCTAGACCAAGAACAATTTGGAAAAGAACCGTCAGGACAAAATGTGAGTGATCCGGCAAGACATGGTCCGAAGTTAAAAGAACAATGCAAAATATGGCGAATTGGCTAGGATATGTGGAAGTCCTATCTTAACAAGGGGAATAGAAAGGAAGGAAAAATATTGTTTTTAAATATTACATGAATTTCGGTGCAAAAATTTGCTGTGATCTTCGACATAAAATCTAAATCTGCAATAAAATATATTCAATTATGAACTCATTAATTTATTATTAAAAGCTAAGAATACTGTTCGGGTCCACTAAAAATGGAAAAAGAACATTTTTCGAGATGATCGATTGCATCGTAAAATTTTCTAATTGTCCTCACATTCGCCATTTTTACTAAAAAAGAAAAATCAAAATTTGCATTTTATTATCGAACAGATTAAAAAATTAATGTCCTTATTTAAAATTTTCCTTTTATCATAAATAAATCATTTTATTCCCTTCTAAAATTTTTCACATAAATTATAAAAAATTTTCAAGTCTTAGAGTTGCCAAATTAAAATAAAAAAATTTTTTTTGTCATTATTTTGTCCTTTTTTTTACAAATTTTTTATTTTTAAATTTCTATAGCTACTTTCTCTTTCATATTTTTAAATAATTTCTTTTTTTTTTTTTTCTCTCTCATTTTTTTTTTTTTTTTTGAGAATGAGATAATAAAAAATCCACAAAGAACACATTTTCTGCTACCTAAATATTTGTTTTTCCTCTAATTCTTTAAAAAAGTAAAATAAAATTCGAAAAAATAAAAAGAGAAAGAAAAAAATAAAAAAATAATTTCTGAAACAATTTTCTTTTTAACCTTTATAGTGACCCAAAAATACTTTAAGGATTCATAATACAAGAATAAAGAGCGAGAGAGAGAAAACAAAAAAAAAAAAAAGAAATAAAATAAAAAACGTAAACTGGAAAAAAAAATTATTAAAATTATTAAAATTAAATAATTATATAAGTATATAAAATGTACACACTTTGTATGTATATGAAATAGAAAAAAAAAAATATAAAAAATAATAACAATATTAAAAAGGATCTTAGTGGCTTCCGAATCAGATTTTTAAGTTCCCTAGAGATTTTTCTGTTTTTTTTCTTATTTTGTTAGAAGGGAAATTATTAAATTAAATGAAGAACTTATAATCAAGTTATAATTAAGGTCTTATAAAACCCCTTATATTATTCAAATAAAAATTAATATACTGGGTGCTTAAGGAATATTTTTTTTTCTTAAGTTTTATTAAATTTATTTTTAATTTTGAATAATTTTGTAATAAATATTTGTGAAAGTTGGAAAAATTTTAATAAAAATAATTTTTATATTATTTGTATTTGAATTGGGGAGACCATATGTTTATATTAAAATTCTCTAATAATAATTTATTCATTCTCTCTTTTTGACACTCCTTTACAGTGACAATAAACTTTCATTGCGAGAATAATAGGAGAAAATAACGTAAAATAAAGAGAAAATTTCATACCATTTATAAAAAAAAAATTTCTCATATTTAATTGATTCGTAAGAGCTATCGTATTGATATCGTAAAAGTTATCGTATTCATATCTATGGAAAATTTTATCGCTATATGATTACTGATACATCATAGAGCTTGTTAACTGACATATTATGGAGCTGTAAATTTCACTTATACCGTAATACGATATTAAATAAATCTATACCGTAATACGATATTGAATCTTCACACTTTATGATCACCCCTATAATTTTAAAAATTCAGAAAGTAACCAGCTTTTTATTTACATCATTAATAGCTCAATACCATTTTGATAATTTATTTAATTCTTTTTGCTTAATAACGTAAGATAATAAATAATATAGCCATAATATTTTAATATATAAGAACTAATAATCACCCTGTATACATATTATAAATATTTTATAATATTATTATGTTATTAAATGAATAGGTAAATTATTTAATATCCTTGAGAAAATACAAAATAATATACAATAATATTGTAATAATAATATATTTATGTACATGAAAAAATAATATTAAAATTTATTACCTTATAATTTTATTTTGTCTCTACACATATTTTGATTAAAATACACGCTATATCAATGTAAGTAATTAATGTAATTGTCACCTTTCGGGAATTTCAAAATAATTAATTATTTATGAATGAATATAATAGTAGCTATACATATACATATATATATATATATAATATGCATGTCCATAAAAATTATATCATAAGTAATATTAGAAAATTTTCGTGTTTTGTAGCCTAAAATCTAAAATTATACATTATTATTATGGTATAAAATGGTATTTTATAATTATACATTTATACAAAATATTTATTCTAAAATTTACGATATTACTTATCTATAATAATATAATTTTTTATGTTATATATTATTAAATCTCAAAGGAATTTTACATTTATTATATTGTATTAGTAGATATTTAGATTATATACAATATTTAAATGGATGTATAATAATTATAATGATATGAGATTGTCCGCCCGCAAGAACCCAAAAAACAAAAAAAAAGAGAGAATTAATATCGTATTACCTATTTTAATTGTTGGGTTTTCTTTACTTGCTTGTTTTGCTATAATAAGAACTTTTACGTCATTTGAATCACCTTATATTTAATCTAACTAATTATCTCTAACATAAACTTTGAATTCTCTCAATTTATTATAAAATAAGAGAATGAAAGACATTATAACAATTAAAAAAGAAATAAGAACACAAAATGTTAATTGAATGCTATAATTAGAATCATACCGGAACAATTTTCTTTATTTGGAGATTATTTCCCTTTTTTTTCTCTCTTCTCTCCTCATTTCTCTTTTTGTACTTTGTTTGCTTGTTTCCTGAACATGCGACTATACGTATATGCATTAATAATTAATTTCATTGGATTTGATTAATAAAAATTCTCGTATACAATTCTGATTAAAATTAATATACTGCAGCAGAAACTTCCGATTTTAAATTTGTTTTTTTTTTTCTAATTTTTGTTCAAATCATTCTTTATTTTGTCAATATTATATTTTGCAATAATTGCAAAAATTTTGCTCTTTCTCTTCTTTTTTTTTTGATTTTTTTTATATTTTCCAATAATTGTGTTTAAAAATATCGATAGGTTAATTTATAATTTTAGTCATTTTTAATCGTTTGTTATTGTTATTGTGTGTCGAAGTTGTTCCTTTTTTAATCATGTTTTTCTTTCTTGAATCTATAAAATAAATAATAGTTTTACTAATGTTGAATTTTAAATAGGCATTAAAAGAAATGATTAATTTTCAATATGAAATAAATGATATACAATAATGAATTAACATATATAACATACATGAGAACTTATAAAACTTTTATATTGTAGTATAACACAAGCATAACATATAATATGTATATATGAATAATTTATTCAAAATTAAAATAACAATGCTACCGATTTACATAAAAGAAAGTATAAATAAAATTTCGATAAACGTAAAATAAAAATTTTCTATTCTATTAATATTTTAAATTGTATACAAAATTGTAAAAAACTTAAAAATCTATAAATACATACAAACACATAAAAGAGATTGTTGTGTCGTCACACAGAAATACAAACGAAAAATATATTGTAAAAATTTGAGAATTCTATGCTCTTCTTTACAATTTCAAAAAAGAACAAAAAAATAGAAATTGTCTTTTAATATTCATAAATGGTTTCGGATGCATTGAAATTCTTTTACGGAAATAAAAATCACCAATATTCATAATAAAAATAAAAATAGTAATAATAAAAAAATATAAAAAAAAAAATAATTTTTTTTTTTTAAAATGGAAATCGAAAAATTCAAATTGAATGAGAAAAAATTGAGTTTTTTTTTTCTCTTTATAGTCATATTAAAATATCACTTTAAAAATTTTATGATATTATGCTATCAATAATAAATAAAATATATTGCATTTAACCGAAAAAAAAAATCATTATTTCGACTCTAGAATAGAAACTATAAAAGAATTTTTAGTCACCTAGAACAACAAAATGGAAATTTTTTTGTCAAATTTTCGGAAATACTTTATACGAAATCATAATAAAATTTTGGTAAACTAGTATAAAATTTAACTAACACAGAGTTTCCTCCTCCTTCTCTTCCTGAAAAGTGTCACACAGTGATACGTCAGATACGTCACCTACTTCAATGTCTCCCTTTTATCTGGCATCTCGCGGTTACAGCGGAGATAATTTTCTGTAAGCCCTATCCCAACTGCATCAGGCAGTTTCCTTAATGCTTGTGTTAATGTTTCCTTTCCTTCTGCTTAGCAGAATACCACACTGTATGTGCACGATAGAGATATTAGAACGTTTGTCCATCTCCTTTTGAGGAATGGAAAAATCTCGTCATCTATTGCACTTCTTATGTTTTGAAGTGCCGGGAGCATATCGCGAGATATCCCTCGGAGAAGCTTTGTACGTTTCTTCCCAAGTTCAACTTATGTATGTATAATACGTATATAAAGTATATAATTATTATGTATGTCTTATATTGAGTGTTAATTCCTGTACACACCATCGTGTACAAGTACTGCTATCCTAATCAATGATACACCCCTATTGCTACAAAGATTCTTGAGTTTCCTGGTGGTAATTTAGCATTTTTCTTAATTTAATTGGAGAGGATGACAGCGATTTTAAAGCAGCACAGGCTGACTGTTAAGGTAAACTTGAATTCTTGTATTTATTGTTCTATTTACTGTTGTTTATGCACATTGTTATAAAATTCAAGCAAACACACTATATCATGTACATTTGTAGATTTGTATAATGGGTGCAACAGTGCACTGCGACCACGCGCCCCCCCTTTCACAACAGTGCACCGCGATCTATTATGCGCCCCCCCCCCCCACCCCTTTCTCGAGTACGGGGCATGCCCTAAAACACTCGCTCGAGAACCATGCAAACACACTATTATAATTTACCCTTTCTTAAAACTCTTGAAAAAATATATTTTTTTTTTAAATAAAATTGGCACACAATTCAACCTTTTCATCAGCAATCAAATATTAAATTAAAAAAATTTCTATGCATAAATATTTTAATTCTATATTCTATATAAAATTTAAATTGCTCTTTTAAATTTAAATGCTCTTATATAAGAGAATCTCTTACCATCTCTTTTATTATTATTATTTTTTATTTTTCATCTTCTACATTTAAATTTAAAATCAATAGGAAATCTTGAAAAAATCCATTAAAATTTTGTTCATTCTTAAATCATTTAGAAATTTAATCAAAAATTTTCAATTTTCCATACTAAAGCCGTATAATATACTAAAACTGTTATAACATAATATTTTATATACACATGCATATGCAATCATACATGTATAATCATACCATTCATACACATTCATACATGTTTTAATGAATTTTATATTAAAAAAAAAAGTATATATTTTTAATTAAAACAATTTAAATAGAAATTATTGATTGGAAGTAAATCGATTGATTATCCTCTATGTAATCTATATATATACTATATATATATATAAAATATACTTTCGTGTATGGTATGATTCTCTATATTCGTTATAATGTACTTACTTAAATATGCTCCATTAAATTTGTATTACAATATCATGCAATAAGTAAAGTGTATTTTATAAACTATAACTATTAATTGAATTGGCATATAAGCGTTATAAAATTTTTTTTTCTCTTTTTTTTTTTCTTGTGTAAAATTTAATTTATATGGTCTATAATTGCTTTTTTTTTTAAGTTGAAATTGCTTAAGTTATGATCAATTAAATAAAATAAAATCTAATATCCTGCTCCTGCCATAACACTTTAAGATATTGAAAAAAAAAAACTTGAGATTTTTGAGAATATTTGTGATAAGTTTAAAAAATGGAACAGTTAATATAAGCCGTACATTAAGATAAAAGTTTTTGTTGTATGTTACAACCAGACAGAAGTACTGAATCAAATTTTCAATTTTGTTGCCATTTATAATTCGAAAATTAATGGAGCATATACATTGATTAAATTTAATCTGAATGTGGATAAGTAAAATTTAAAGAAACGGCTAAGTTACTTGGTTGGTTGTCGTAATCATTGCGACCGTTATACCGCATCCCAACCAGCATAAATATGTTGTTTTGGAATCACTATCTTATTACCAGCAGGTCCTTATCGAGAATGCGATTACGGATGGTCTATCTAAACCATAACCAGTTCGGAATGTGTCGAAATTCCCGATGAACCGCAATTTTAGTTTAATATAATTGACTTAATTTATTAGTTCCATGTAGCAGTATAGTTCACACCCGTGCTACTGAAATATAGTGGTTATCATTCCATATATATAACTATCTATAGCTATCCAAATTAAACGTCACATCGGCTCTACTTGAAGTGAGAAAAATCTTGCTCTATATATATGTAGAGCCGGCCGTTTTCCGAAAATGAGCCGAAAGTTCTCCATTTTCTCTCTAATTCCAGAGAGTTGTGGTTATATGGATTAAAATAGAGTCTCAAAACTGCATTCAAAACTACACAATTAAGTGTAGAGTTTCAAAATTATGTAGCACACTTTGTGCCTTAAATATACTTAAACCAAAATTTTTAAGTTTATAAGCAGTTCTATTGTAATCCAAGAAAATAAAGAGACTGCAAAGGTGTAAATCAAAAACTATTTTCTTTAGTTTAAGACAAAATAATTTTTCCAAGTTTTTAATTTTGATTTGTCATGTTTTTTGAGGTTCTTTGCTCTTATAATATTTTCATTTTATCGCATATAATAATAAATGAATTATTTTCCTATGTGTGTGTGTGTCTGTATATCCTTTATGTATGTGCTTATGCACAAAATTATCTTTGATTATAAATTAATTCTTTTTCTTGTTCTCTTCTCTAATATTATTTTTTTTTTAATTTCATTCATGATTTAAAGATTTTTCTTATCGATTTTTAAATAAACATTAAAATAATTTATTATTTTAATTTAAGATTATAATGATTTCTCATAAATTAATGAGTATAATTCTACTATAATAGTATATCTTTAAATTTTCAACATTTAGTTTAGAAGACAAAAGACCCCATTATTCATATCCTGATCTTTATCTTCAAAAATATTCTTTCTATAACCTTGATTCTTCTTCTACATGTTTTGTTTTCCTATTAATTCAAATTGATTATTTACTATACTAGATTTAACCTTTTGGATTATATTTTTAATTTCTTCCTATAATCTTAAACTCCTCTGAGAATTTATTGGGAAAAAAATATAAAATTTTTGTTGTTTCTCATGATTTTTTTTTTTCACTTTTCGAAAAATGGGCACAAAACCTTAAAATTTATTTAAAAATCTAAAATACAAAAAAAAAAAAAATTTTTCCTTAAACGATTCTTAGTAGTTCATAATGAGAATTGGGATTTCTAGTGTATTGTTGTTTAGTAATATCGAAATGGGCCGATGCATATTACGCCAAAAGGGCTATTTAAAAGTAATTTTTCGTTTAGAATATTTAAAATGGAAATTCTTAGAAATTTCAGGTCCAGATTATCCATAATTTCGTTTAAATGTTGATATTTCAATATCCCAATGGATTATATCGATGTTGTGTGACTCAGCCATCACAGCTTGGAAATAACAATGCGAAGGCACATCGATAATTGCACATTTTGAATTGTTTATATTAGGAAAATATAAGACATATGTTGTTTATTAAGACGACGTATCTGATTTTGAAGTCTACGTAAACTTTGCACCTTAGAAAGCTTTAAAAAATTTCAAGACCCCTTCCCTAATGGATCAAAGCTCAATATTCTAAAAGAAAGTGCATATAATTCTCGTCCTGTTGTTCACAGAATCTACAGATAACATCGCCACTCACATCAAATTTCCGCACGTGGCTCTTGAGCCGACAATTCATATTTGGGAGACCCGTGAGCATTCTTACTAGGTCTTTTTGATATTCAAATTACTCTTTTAGGATCTTTCTTGTCATAATCACCCAAATGCTCCTTGGATTTTTCCAACTCTGGACGATTGCTTCATGGTTCGGATTCCTTTCCTGAGCTCCAAACGCACCTGCCGTTAAGGGGCTTATACTGCAAAACCCTTTTGGTTTCAAGACGGGTGTGCTTATATGCTTAACAGTTTTATTTGAGTTTTAATTGTACCTTGAAAAAAAATATAAAAATCATTTAAATATTTTTTGGAAGGTACTTGTTTATAAGAAGGTACTTCCTGCCATGGAAGGTTTGCAGTATTTCATTATTTTAATGTTCCCAATATTTTCTCTTGTTGTCAATTCTATTAAAAAATTTTAACTATAATTTCAAAAATAAAAAAAAAATTATTTTATTTTTTACCTTTTTAATTTTAAGAAAGACTTTAAACTCTTATAAAAAAGTGCAACATTAATTTTAAATTAAAATATTCTAAAATTCGATTAAATTTTGTTTTTTTTTTTTTCTGAAAGTCCAAAAAAAACAAAGAGAACAAAGTCATTAAAAATAATTTTATATTAAAATATAATAGAGAATTAAAGGAAAACACACGTACGTACACACTCACGCATATTTTTACAAAATGCATCAGCCTATCATTTATTTTAATGGGATCTCATTCGATTTCAATTCGTTCCCAGCATGAATTCGACCGTATATACTTTGTAATAAATAGGTGCCTATGCTATTATAGATAAGTTTTTAGTGTGTGAAACTAAAGGAAATGTTATTGTTGCTCAGCTCATCTATAAAAATGTTGTTCTCAAAGAAGCAAAGGCACCTCGAAAAAAATATTTTTTCATTCCAAAACATTAAAGAAAAATTGAAATTCCTTTTTATTTTTTAAAAAAAGATTTTTTGATTATAGTTGAGAGATAATGAATCTTAATAGGCGTGTATGTCGTTTGTTCTAAAAGAAATTTTACATGATTTTTTACTATGCGCTCATCATAGAACATTTATGGTGAAGAAGACGCTTAGCTATCTTATACAACATAAGAAAAAATTATTTTAAAATTGATTTTCCGAATGCGGTCTAATTAATTTTTTGGTTTCTTTTTGTTTTTTCCTTTTTACTTCATTTTAGTTATAGAAAAGAACAAGGCTCAGCATGATATTTTATCATAATGGCTAATGTTATACAAAAAAATATAAGAGGAATGAAAATTTTAAATTGATAGTTTTGGAAGTCATTTTATTTACGATAAGTGTCATCACAGCTATTATTAGAACATAAGAAACCACTTGTACATGATCATGATAAGTTTGTGTTTCTGTTATTTTTTTTTTAGGGAAAAAACACCTACTTATGTCATAAATATAAAGAAATTATATTTTAATATAAAATATTCAAAATATTTTGTTTAAGATTTTTTATTATTTTTTTAGATTTTACACTACTTAAATTAAAAATTCCCGGATATTGGAGTTTTATATAGAACAAACCAATGCATATCTTTGGTATACAAGCAGTCAGTATAGCGAATGCATAGAAGATTAATAGTGTTTTCGAATATTATACGTGTACATTTTATGAAAACAACAACAATATGATCGTAATCATTGATATATTGCGTAATATGGGTTAAATTATTACTAAAAGTAACTTAATTGTGACTAATCATGCACAACATTGCGCGCCTGATGGTAGTCTACAAACAGGATATTGGCCATTGAAGGAGCATCCGGGTAACCTGGGATATCCATTCAATACGACGTGTCGCAGATGCCTGCAGATGGATAAGAACGAGATTATTTTTCACTATCTGTGCAAGAGTCATGTTCGGCTGAAAAGCTGCTCACGTAGGAAAGAGCATGGGGACGAAGTTTGACGAGATCGGAACTTCGAAATCATTAGCAATTTGACTAATCTTCAGAATCATTGGCGATTTAGATAGATTCCTCAAAAGAACCTGGTGGTTTTGATAGGCTACCTGTAATCGTACATACTCAATGACGGCCCGATGATCACGGGGTAAGGGTAGAAAAACGGCACATTTATAACAATTAGAGAGTGACGGATCTGTTGCCCTGGTTACGTTAACCGACATAGCAACTTGCAATTTTCTTTCTTTTGCGGAGTAGGCTGATTAGATATCTGCACTCTCACAGAAGTTGTGCTGAGGTTTCCACTTCCTTGTTTCTTGTTCATTTCAATATTCTTCTTGAGACGGTTCCCTTCCCAATATTTGAGGTGGATTGTATTGCTCATCAATTGCCCATAATATTTCATGTTAAAAGCACCAATTGTTTTATAAATTATGGTCCTCTGCAATGTGAATCAGTTGATACAATATCAGCTTGTTATTTAAATTATAGTTAAATAAATTAATTAAATGTTTTGGAACATACATATTTGTCTAGAACATGTAATTATTTTACGACACATTTTAACTTATTCTAGAAAAAATTTACAAATATTGTTCCAAATTAAACAGCAACTAATTATTACATCTTGGACGCCTTAAAATTCAACATTGACTCGCAGTATATCAAAATTATTTTATGAAAGAAAAATAATATCATAAAAATAACCATATTTATAACTTTGCTTTAATTTTATTTAAATACCACCTTAAAATGTTACAAGTCTCCCATTTTTATGTCCAATTAGAAGAAACTGCAAAAACGAAAAAATAAAGCTAACAATTACTTATGATTTTATTCCTCACCACACCTATTTAAACATATCCAATTAATCTTAAAACTATTTGCAGTCTCCCTAAATATTGTTAATTGTTACTTAAAATTACTAAAATTCTAAAGGAAACTCATAATGTAACAATCTTAAAAAATGAATGATACAAAATATTATATGAGGAAGAGCACAAACATTCCAACTTCTTCTTCATCTTCTTCAACAAACAAAACAAAGATTTACACAGATTTTTGTAAAAAAAAAAATGTTAATTTAAAAGCAGATGGCAATAAATTTTTGCTTCCTCCAAAATACTGAAATAAATGAAAATGAGTCAAAAAATATTTAAAAAGACAAAGAAATTAAAACAAAAAAAAAAACAAAAGTAAAAAAGGCGCGACACAACACTCATCAAAAACTTGTGAACATGAAAAAAGAATAAAAATTAAGAAAACAAACAAAAAAAAACTGTAATATGCGCCAAAATAATTTTTTCGTTGCTGCTGCTGTTGCTGTTAATTTTGATCCAATAATTACTCGTCATGCCATCTTCCGTAACGAAGAGAAATAGCTGCACATATTATGTATACATATGTGTGAGATGTGTGTATTTTAGAAATGTGAATACAAAGTGTAACTTCTTTGTTATTTCAACTATGTTAAATTTATAATACGCTTATAAACAGGAAAAAATAATGAGCCATTGAAAATCATTGTATGAGTCAATGTTAAGAAGAAAAAGCCCTTAAGATGTTATTTTCATTTTCCCGATTTATTTCAAAAAAGGAATATGCCGATTATGGTATTTGTATCAAAGTAAAAATGTCTAATTAAAAAGTGCGGCGTCATCCAATCAACATGGAATCTGTCATTCTTAAAATGAGAGGAAAAGTACATGTGTCATTTGAGCTCAAAATATGAGCAAATTGTGCTTAAATAAAACTTTTTGTGCTAAATGTAACCTTCAGCTTTGTGAAGCCATTTAAAATATGTGTTATTTCAACGGAATTCATTTGCTTTTGTATTATGTACACATTTGCTAAATGAAACTACTTTTAAAGCCGAAAACGTGTAAATATTTTTGAGGAATGTGAAAATTAAGCAAATCAGACGGAATAGTTTTTAAGAAAGTGTATTGCATTATTCCAAAATTTAACTCTATTAAGAACATCCTACCAATTATATAGTCTTGGGATATCACTAACCTGTGTGGTTAACTAAAAGAAACCCCCCACTAGCCGGGAAATTCACGTTAATAAGGCTCAATTTTTTTTTTCTTCGTAATTTGTCTATATAAGAGTACCAATTAAAAAGTTATAAAATTGTAATGATCTTGCATTCTATAATGCAACATAAAAGTGTGCAATTTACTTGTATATTTAACACATACACATACATTCATACATTATACACATCCATGTATGTATGAGTATTGCCATATAATTATCAAAAACAAAAACCTTCAACTCCTTTTAAATAATAAATTTTGTTGAAAAAACTATTCCTAAATATGGAATGCAATAAAATACAAAAATTAAAAATAAATGAAACACACATGTACAGACATAAATTTATAGGCAATGTATGTTTGTATATAATATGTATTATAAAATATGTATGTGTTTGACACTTGAAAATATTTTATCTCTAGATCCTTTTTATTTTTTATTATTTATTGACTCACTTACAATTATATTCAACTCGTTTTGTGTATATACTTACTTATATACTAAATTAAATAGGCTAAGCGGGAAGTAATAAAATTAATTAATAAAGTTGAGCATGTGCTGTAATGAAATTGAGAAAAAATTAATATTGTAGGTGTGTATGTATTATAGTATATACATACATAGTTGTACACTAATTATTGCTCATGTAATCATAAGTTTATTTTAAACAATTCTTAATTATTTTGAGTTTTACTCTTTGATTTGTATAAGTTCCTTCGGTTTTGTCTGTGTTCAAAGAATATCATTTAAGCTGATCCATAAAAATAATTATATATTATTTAGAAAAATAAAGGGAGGGCGGATACTAATGGGTAGTTTATTTATGTATATGATTCCGCTTATATTTAGATACTTTGGATTGAAAAATAATTTAAGATTTTAAGTAAAAAACATAAGAGTAAATAATTTAATTTAGTAAACCCAATATTTAAAATTATAGTAAATTTTTGAAACTGTTAAGCCTTTGTATGAGAAGGTCAAATGAAAAGTACATGTCAGAAAGAAAAAAAATTGATTCAGAAAACAGAAATAGAGAAAACTATTGGCTCTGGGGTTGTATCGCATATTTGAATTGGTAATATAAAACAAAGAATTGATTCTAACCAAATAATAAAGTCTGTACAAATGTATGGTATACAGATATGGGGTTGTGTCAAGCAAATATAGGCTTTCCAGAAACATATTCTTCGTAATATTGTGGGTGTTCCCTGGTATATGCACAATCGTGACTTTCATAAGAATTTGGGTAGGTGTCCTTAAAGTAAGAGATGAAAGAAGAAACTGTGTCATGAAACACAAAGCTCTGTTGGGACAACATGTGAATATTAAGACCTCTCGGCTTATAGAGAAGTGGGTTTAGACAGATCGACTCAAGCGAACGAGACGAGACCTCTCGATTTCTCCTAAAGTCTTGAAGCAGTACTTCCGTGCTTTCCTTCACGGAAACATTTTCATAATCACTATCAATAGATCTATATCAATAGATCTCACTTCACAATCAATAGATCTAAAGACAGTTGAGCTTCTCCTCTATTTGTTTCTCAATGATTTTTAAGTATTGAAATATTTCTGAATATCTAATTAAAAGAGTTGAGAACTATTGAATTTTCAAATTTATATACAAATTTTCGAAAAAGATTGTAGTCAGTTAGAAATCTTTACTGCTTTAAGTATAAACTCCCAATTGTATACAATGTAAGTCCTTTCATTTGAATCCTTTTAAATAAAATTATAATTTCAAAATATAAAAATTAATGTTTAGAAATTAAATTTTTTTATGTTCGTCCATTATACACACATATTTCTAAACAACTATAATTTATGGGCTGTACACGTTTTAAAAAAAAATTAATTTTAAAAAAGCCGACCTCATAAAAACTTTTTTTATTCAAAATTTTTAATAATTAATAAAAATTAAATATTTTAACTCTTTTCACGTATCCTGCATGTGTTAGTTTACATCTCAAACAAAGTATCAATTAAATTTTAGGATTTTTGTCATTAGTATGAAGTCACAATCGCAATTTTCATAAAATTTAATTTCGAATTTGGGGGGAAAATAAATAAGCATTAGAGAAACCACATCATACATAAATTAGTGTTATCAAAAAGTTTTTAATGCAAAACCTTAAGTTTTTGATTAAAATTTTGTTATGAATATAAGAATTAAAGTAAAGTAACGTTTCTACAATCAAATGTATAGCTAACCTGAATTTCATGTGAAATAGTTAAGAATTTGTGAACGTCTAAAATATACTTAATTAATTTCTTTATAAATTATTTTCGTTTTACTAATTTTATCGTATAAGGAAGCTGAACTTGCTTTTATATGAAGAACGTCTTTGGACGATAAAATATATGCACTTTGAATATGAGACTGTGACTTAGTGCACGCTCATTTCTTTTAGATGTTAATTTTATTATACTCCTTGACTGGTCTCTGATGGACGGGTATAATAATGAAATTCTCTGGAGTGCGCAGACAAGAGTTATGTGATTAGAAATACTACAAATATAAATCCACCCAACGAACCGACATTAAAGGGGTCAATTTTGGCTTCAGTCCCCACTGAATTGTTTTTCAGGTGGGAATAATTAAAAATATAGAAACTTGGTACCAACTTTAAAAACTTGCCGCGCTTTTTAGAACCACGTGTACAAACATACACACATATTTATAAGTACATTACGTAACTCTACAAACATTGTACCTTTGATAAAGTATAGAGCGTAATTTTCATTATCATAACCTTATATGGTACACATTATAAAAGAGAAACTCATAAATTCTAATTAATTATATTGCTAAATAAATTAATTTTTCATTTACAGTAAATTTTTTTTTGCGCTAAATTATCAGATTACTGTAAATGGCGGTGGTTATAATATAATGATACAGAAACAAGAATATAATTTAATTATTACACACTTAAACTTTTTTAATTCAATTCTAAATATAATTTACACCCTTGTATAAATACCACATGTATTTTATGTAAGTATGCATATAAGTATTGTGTTAGCAGATGTATACATAGGACAAACTCAACACATTTTTAGTATCATGTAGCTTATACATACCTTCATAGATGCTCTACAATTTGTATTCATAATACAATAATGTTCTAATTACTTAGAAAGTAATATGCATATATATGATGTACTGTATGAATTGCTACATGTTTTATTATAGGGTCATCTAAAAATCTCGCACAAATTGTTTTCGGATAATGTGATCTTATTATAAAATTTTAGTTTTATGGCCAAATTTTGTGATGTAAAAATATTTGTATGCTATAACTTGGCCCTGATATAAAATTTTTTCACATTTTGTTATAAAATCTAAAATTTTCTAAGACTTACTGTTTATATAATTTGAAAGACCTAGACCCGAGAAGTATATTGCATGCAACTGTCAATATTTCGTACATGACGAATACATTTTTTTTATTTTGACATTCCATGGAATATAAATTTGTGTTGCCACTCAATATCCTGCCTGTTTTCAACCCGTGATTATGGAACTATGTAACGTGAATTTTTCACATTCATCAGTCTGATAATTAGAAATGCAGACATTTGAACTTATTATGTTGCATGTCATTATTTCAAATAATAATTTGGAGGAAATTTCGGACGACCCTTTATATTAAATTGAATACATTACAAGAAAAAAATAACACATCATTTTAATTGGATCTAACAATATTATTATTCTTTAGAACATTAGAAGTGTGTAAAATTTCTCTACTTTGTAATTTGATTTATTTAATCTTTTATTTAAAACGCACGCACATAATATACTTACATACATTGTAAAAAGTATTTATAAAAGTATTTTAATTTTAATGTCTGGTTTAATTCAATTTTTCATCATTAATTCGATATTTAGCTATAAAGAAAAAGAATTTCATTAACACCAAAGAACAAGAACAAAAATATAACCATAACATACCCATCAGACACCACAATAATACATAATCAGGAGACTTTTATATTATAAATTTATTTTTAGCCGAAAAATATACATTTTTAACATATTATTATTAAATTATATTAGATAAGAGGAGCAACCCCTTTTTTTTTAATTTCTTTCATGAATTTATTTCTATAAAATTACCATTAAGGGGGAGAAAAAATGTTTTATGGCACATCGTATATCATGAGAGAGAAAGAACACAAACAAAATTTATTTTATATCATGCAACTTGTTAAAATGAAATATTTTTAATTTAAAAAAAAAAATTCTATAGTGCAGCCGCAAATAATATTGAAATGAAAAATAATTTTTGATGGAAGCCAAAAATAACAAAATGAAAAAAAAAAATATTTTTTTACGTTTATGGTATCTGTCAATGTCTCTTTAATGTTATTGAAAGGGAGGAAGAAAACACATACTATATAGTTTTATATCACTTGTTAGAAATAATAAATAAAAAGGAAAATATGCATAATATTTATTTAAATATACCAATAGACAATGAAAATAAACAAGGATATTTAGCATAAGAGTTGGCCCAAATTACACTAGGCCGTCAAAATAACAATCATAATCATCTATATACTTCTTATCGGAAAAACAATTTCTGTACATGTATTTGGAATATTGAAGTCTGAGGTATAGTCTATGGTACAGATGCATGGTATTGGGATCACATATTGCATCTCGACCCATTATTAGTAGAATATACTGTGTCACCCTCCTCTCCTTGAACAAGTTTCTGACATATACATCCAAACTAGTGTAAAATGTACAATGAATATTGAATCTAGTTTTGCGGATTGAGTCTTCAAATAGGGAAGGTATATAGGGACCAAAAAAAAAATAATGGTTTTGTACACCTTACTAGAATAGGGGTACTACCGCAGACCTACTTTTTCAATAAATTCAAGCATCTTGTGATGATCAGTTTTTTCGCAACCCCTCTGCTACCAAATACATCACAGTCTCCTTGCCCGTTCTACACAGAATTATAAATTACTTCTAAGTAATTAATTCTGCAAATGAACAATATTCTAAACTGACTGACAAAAACATTATACTCCCCCCTCCATTTACATATTCCGGGATAATACACATATGTATGCTAACCTAAATTAAAATATGTCCTTTTGTTTATAAACAATTATTTTATTTTAGGAAAAAAACAAATTTATAGTATGAGGGGAAAATTTTATAGTCATCTATTTAAACCTTAACATAAATTCCATTTCTTGTTTTTTTTTTCCTTCAAAATAAATATAAACAAACTACAAACTATTCAACATTGTCATACTATCTTGTTACAATACTCTAAAATAAATACAAGTTTAAGTAATAGGGGAAAAGAAAATTGTATATTTATTTGAAATTCCTAGAAGGTTCCTTGCAATGTAATGTTATATAATGACCTTAAAATGACACAATTATTTTGAAAATTTATCTTAGAATTTTTATTTAGAAAATTTAAATTTAAAGTGATATTTAAATAAAAATAAAAATAGACAAGTCATTATAGGTGATAAGATGAGTAGAGTATGAGTAATGAACGCGTGTATGGAAAATATGTTCTTCTACTTGAAACACTAACAAGGTATGTGGTAATATTTGTGTGGGTTTTTTTACCCACACATATACTTTACACCCTTTCGAGTATAAGAAAATATTTTCTTGTTTGCAATTTTTCAAAATCACTTACTTATTTGCGATTTATGTACTCAGGCTTTGCATATATAACACGTCAATTTATTTGCAATTCTTGGGCTTACTAATGTAAGTATGTACTCACATGTATTTCAAAACATGAAGGCTTTTCTAAAATAAATTCTCAAATAATTAATTTTGGGTTTATTATTAAAATTTTTATAATATTTTGGCTAGGATCTTAATTCATAACAACTTCTTGCTATCTACCCGCACATTACATTTTGCTATTTTTAATTAACGAGAATTTTTTCTCATGCTTATAAAAGATGTTGCAATAATAATTAATTTAATTTGAATTTCTTCATATATTTTGTATTATGACAAATAGAATATTCTCACATAAATTTGTTTAACGAGCCATGGAAATTATTTCATACATAGCCGATAATTTTCAACAGAAAATAAACAAAATAGCAGAATTGTCCAATGGAATGAAGTACTCACAGAATAATAATTAAATATCAGCCTCAATATTTAAGGTTTCATAACATATTAGGAACATATTGCACATCTACTATTTAGAAAGAGAGAGTAAATATTTTAAATGAAAAACTGTGTCAATATAATTGATAGACTTGGCGTCTTGCAGAACGAATACTGGACCGTATATTGCATAACCAAGTTTCATAATTTAGATATCTTCCGTTTCCCATCTTTTATGGAGGTTGTTTAGCTTTTTTTTTTACTGGGAATAATCTTGGTTTTTCCGAGTTTTCATTGAATCTATCACATTTTCGCATTTCGATTACTTTTTTCGCTTCAGTAATAGCATAACATTTAAAAATTAAATTGAATCAGTCTAAATTTTAGAGGTTCTCCAAACATAGCATTTAATGTATACGATAAAGCAATCAATTTATTTACAATAGTAGCTTTGAATTTGTAATTCACAATAATTTTATGTTAATATTGTAAAAACTAGTATCCTACACAATTTTTTTCTAATTTTTGTATTAAAATTGAATTTCTAAATCAATTAGTTATCAATAAAAGCTTAATAATTAATCAATTTTGATTTTTTGAAATTATACAAACATCAAAACAAGAAAACAACCATAAAAGTCTAGCCGAAAAGGACAATACAAATAATTTGATTTGACGTATTTTTAGAAAGCAATTTTTCTTTTTAGTACTTTACATAAAATAAAATATGTATATAATATACTAATTGTACATAGCTAGTATATATGAATAACATTTCAACTATAAATTAGACCTACTATATTTGCGCATATATATTTCCAATACTGAATATTATATGACCTTTGTATACTATGGCACAGAAACTGACTTACAATTATAAGACTGGTATGTGAGTAGTTAAAAGTATAGAATACCATTGAAAGTCTGATTAATATTTATAGATTATTTTCAATATGATTAATAATTAAAATTGAAAAGGGATTAAATCGAATTTCAAATATTTGGAATATCTGAGACAAATTTTTATTATTTTATAAAATGTTTTGTACACTGTAGGTTTTATTTTTAAATTAATGAAAAACTCTTTTTCTTAATATTTTTATTAATCATTTATTAAATTTTGTTAATTTTATAAATGGTCATATACTATGACCATGAACTTTATAACTATAAATAAATTATATTCAATTTAATAATTAATTAAATTTTATTAAGGAGTAGTTTTGTTTTTCAATAAATTTTACCAATAATTTGTTTAGTTGAATAGAAAACAAGAATCAATGAATATTTATTTAGTATATATTTGAAATAAGAATTACCACATTTCAGACAAAATTGTTTGTGGTTTATCTTATAGAGTGATACCGAGAATTATTGTTCTTATATACAATATTGTAGCAGACAAATTATCTATGAAAAATCATTTATCAAAGTCATTCTGTCATTCATTTTAATTACTTTTAACATTTTATCATTATTTATTCGATAACTAATCGAAATTTTGGAATGTGCTACATTTATTTATACTACCATGGATTATAAAATAAACATTTTTAAAATATTAGGCCGAAATAGTCCGAAATAGGCCGAAGCTGTCCTAATTAGCACGGATTAGCCCGAAACAGCACAAATTAACCATAAGCAGTCGAAAATAACACGAAACAATCCAAAATAGTCCGAAACAGTCCGAAATAGACCGAAACAGTGCAAAATAGTCCGAAATAAATGAAATCAAAGAAAACTCCTTATCTAGATAATGGAGTTTTCCTTGATAATCGAAGTCACGAGGATTATTAGCCCGGAGAAATCCGAATCAGCACAAAATAGCACGAATTAGTTTTAAACAGTACGAAACAGTTCAAAATAGACCGAAATAGTATGAATTAGCCCGAAACAGTGCGAAATAGCTCGAAATAAATTAAAATCATACATTACTGTTAAAATTTTATCTAAATAACCGAGATTTCCTTGATAACCGAATTCATGTGGACGAATAGCCCTCATCTCATAGCCCTCATAAAGTCCGAATTAGCACGAAATAGCCCGAAATAGTACGAATTAGCCTGAAACAGCCCGAAATAGTCCGAATCAGTCCGAAATAGACCGAAATAGTGTAAAATAGCCCGAAATTTATTTAAATAACGGAGATTTCCTTGATAATCGGATTCATAGGGGGCACATTTTTATTAATCCCTTCAATTCTTACGAATATTTCAATTGGAGCAAAGTTATATTAAAATCATAATAAAATTTTGATGAGCTTTGTTGCACTGTAATAATTTACTACAATAAGAACGTGATTCCGACTATTTTACGGTCATCTTGAATGATTTTCAATTTTTTACAAAAAATTATTTATAATATAATTTGTAAGTAATATAAAAATATTACTCCAACTATATACTCTTGAGTCCCATTAACCATTATGAAATTCAATATTTTAAATAAATTTTCGTGTTTCTCTGCATATATAGGTATTTGAAATAATTCACTTACATAAATTTAACATGATTCACAAAATATTTATATAAATTCTCATATATAAAATTATGAATCCTAAGAGATCTATATTTTATTAAATTCTATAGAAATACAATATTTTAGTGAATAAAATTGAAATATTTGACTTGAGTGTTGACATTATTAAAATTCACTTTAAACTACTTTTATAAAATTCATATAATATTCAACTTCAAGTATACGTGCAATTTGAAAAATTCAAAAATAAAATTTTGCAATAATACTCCATTTTGTTATATAATATCAATAATTCATTTTGAATATGAATATTAAGGTATATTAAAGCATGCATGCATAAGTGTAAGAACAAAGTACTCGTACAATATTATATTTAGACTAAAAAATTTTAATTTAACATAGACATTAGTTACTTTTTCTCGCTTTTATACTTAAATTAAATTTATTTGATACTTAAATTTTATTATCAAAGTAACATAATCTTCAAAAATAAGTAGAAAATAAAAATATTTTTTATTACTTTACATGCACTTTTCTTTTCATATTACATACACATACATTATGTACTTGTGTATTAAAAAAAGAGATTACTTATATATTATAACGATTCCTAATATCAGTTACATTATTGTTATATAAATATTATCAATAAATAACAAACAAAATATAAAAATGGAAAGAAATAAAATATTGCAAAATATTTCTAAATTTTCAATTTTCTTTAATCAAATGAAGATGAAGAAGAAGCAGCAGCAACAGCAGCAATATCATCTCAAACTCTTATTATCATTTTTATTTCATTTGCTATATAGACTTAGAGTGTATCATGTAGAGTACAAAATATTTTTGTACTTTATAGTACCCATAACATGATGATGGTATTTTGGTATATAGTCGAAATTCACTTATTTAATTTTAAATTGCTTATTCCCCATCTGTCTTTCTTTAAATTTTTTCTTGTTTTCTTTCTTGTTATACATGTACACTTATATGAGCATACATTTGCAGTATATAAGAAAAGATTTTATAACTTAGAATTGCTTATTTTTATGCAATGTTATTGAAAATTATTAAAGAATATTGAATTTTTTGTTTTTTTTTTTGTACACAAAAAATTTTATACACAAAATTATAAGTTTTTACTACCCCAAATGATACTTGTAATACAAACATATTTGTCTCGGAGACTGGGAGAACGAAATGCGATAGATTTATTTGTAACATGGGCAATAAAGGAGGAGGAAGACATAATAATATGATCAGACAATATGAACTCATAAACGCTTTATCGACTAGTCTAATTGTTGTAGAAATTCAAAATATACTACATGTAGGCGGCAAAATTACCTTAGTATGGACTACGGGTAATAATCGAATAGATTGGGAAGTGATTAGTGCCATAAGAGAACCTAATACCACCAGGTTTCACATAACAGTTTAGGTACTATTTATTGTACTCACGAAAGAATCCAAATAAACGAAGAAAAAAAAAAGAGAAATGATTTAAAATAATAGTTAAATGTGAACACTGAATTAAATACAGAATAGCAATTGCAATGGAACGATAAATAAATGAAATGCGATGAATATAATATACTATTGTTGGGAATCGCCTTCTCTTATATTGACTGATACAACAAAATCAGCTGTAATATTTGCAATGTAATAGAAACAATAGAATATTATAATACCAGTGGAGTGTACAAAAACAAAAAGTTTTCGTAAACGTTTGGCGAAGCTTTGGATAAGAAATAATGATCTATTTTATTTAAAAAAAAATTGCTGCACTATTTCAGAAAATTCGGTTCGGAAATTTTATAAAAGTTAAATAAGTTTCCTCTCTCACATAAGTCATAGTTTAATTTGTTATCATACAGTTAATCTAACAAATATCAGAGCAAATTTATTCTCACCGAATCAGACACCTGGCGCTCTATACCCACTCTCATTTCTTCAATAAATTTCATTAGTATTCCCTGCTTTATGACATTTTAATTCTAATTATGAAAATATTATAAATTGAATATAGACGAATTGTATTGGATTTGTGTGGTATGTTCCTAATATTTACAAACATAATATAATTTAAATATTAAAAAGAAAAAAGTACAGGTGAAATATTGTTATTGAATTTTTGTGTTTTTTTTTTTTTTATAAATTTTGTATATGTATTGTGCTTGTATGTCAGTTTATGTGTTCAGAAATGGAAAATCATCGGTAATAAAAATTTTTGATAAATGGAGATGAAAAGAAAATGCATATGGAAAATTATTGATGAAAAGAAATCTTTTGTGTACTCAATTGTAAGAGAGATATGGCTGTTGTATAGTATTGTTGTATGTTTAAAATACTCTATTCAAAATGAGATATGAAGAGAAAACGAGAAACGAGAACTTGTTTTACATAAAATTTCTGGTAGAGTAAATGTCAAAAAAAAAATTCAAAATTTATTGAAATGAAAATAATTTAATTGAAAGATAAAGAATTTTTTTTTTTAATAAACATAAATTTTATTATTTTCTTAAATTATTATTACACACACATAGCTACACATGTATAAATACACATGTGTATTTTTATTATCGTATTTATTTTAAGAGTTGAATAATTAATAAAATAAAAATTTCACCAAAACCATATTCCAAATTTTCTAATATTGCAGTAAAAATTTAATTTTACCTCAATTAAAAATGATTTCAATGCAATATGCTATTAAAAGTTTTGAGTATTAAATAGGAAAATTCAAAATGAATTTAGAAATTCTTATATATGTACGAGTATATGGGGAATTTTCATATTAAAGAGAAAAAATAATAATTTTGAACTTGACATTCTCTTTTTAAAGTTTTTATGCTAGATATTATATAATTTAATAATTTAAATTTAATTTAATGAGAAATAAATTGAAATTTAATAATTTCAATACAATTATTTTACATATACGAAATTAATTGGCTGGAATTCTAATAGAAATGATATGGGAATTAATAAATTTTAAATTAAGGAACTGGAAAAAGAGCAAAATGGTGATATACTCTAAATTTTTTAAAAATCTCATTGGGTATCTCAGTTTTAAAGAAAACAGAACGGAATGAGGAAAAAGTGAACGAATTACACCAAATAAGCAATAATGTAACCTTTAAATGAGAAGAATTATTTTCACCATCTCACTTCTTTTTAGATTGCATTGGATCACGTGGGGTAACAATGCACCTCATCCCAAGAAGTAGATCTTTTGGCACCTTCACCCCCTTCCCCTTACCTTTTACATCCACGAAGCTCGCTCGAAACCCACCATTCTGATAAGAAGCTCTTTTGCTGCAAGAGCGCTGCCACTTGGAGACTACCTTCTTCTGTGGATCAACGGTCCACACTTACCGAGAAGTTACAACGACGTGTCTTTCATTTCCTTAAAGAAACTACAAGTGCCCCTGCCTTATAAGACCAACCTTCTCATATGACCCCCTTGAGTCGGCAGTGTCCCTGCTTCTATTATTTCCCTATACCACTTCTAATTATGATGGTGCTGAAGCACCTTGGCCTACCGCAACCCAATCGTTAAATTCACACTTTTTAAATGTAATAGAGAAAATTGAGAATACTAATTAAATTCGAAAAATGACTTATTTTACTAAAAACATCACATAAAGTACAAGGACCAAAACTGTTATCCAATAGCTAGCTCATAATTTATTTAAATCAAATATTTTTAGAACTCAACATCCTTAACTCTTATCATATTCTGTAACGAACTCTATTAAAAATTGGTTAACAGTTAAGTATAATTTCTAATAATAAATTTGAATTTTATATGTACATATAAAAGTTCATAACATTGAAATTTTATAAAATATTCAATAGAATAATTGAGACATGTGCCTGCGTGAGGAATAATTTTTATTTAATGTGCCTAACACCTACATTTTAATATTCATACTTTAAAAGTTTAAATGATTAGAATTCTGTGATGTACTCCCTTATACATGGAAGCAATATTCTTAGAATATTAATCTATATTTTTTAAAATAAAAGATTAAATTTTTAGAAGAACGTACAAAATATGCGTGTACAAATGAATTGACATTAAAAATTTCTAGATTAGGAAAATTTCGTCCCCTTTTTTTAAGGGATTGAAGATTTTCTTCGCGATTTATTTAATAAAATTAATTATTTATTTTGCAATTCATGTTGGGATTGAAATTTTCTTAAAAATTAAAAACTTTTCATATACCCCAATTGCTTGCTTAATTTATTTATTAATTGAAATTAGTTAAAATACCCAAACTAAGATTATATTTTAATAGTTTTAAGATTATAATAATTTTTTATATAAAAAAAACTTAGCAAAAACTTGTGTTGGTGGTAAACGATGTTAAATAAGGAGGAAATAATTTGGAGATTATTAATTTCTGAAATGAAAAATGGTTTTAAACGTTTTCCAAATATACAGATTTGGAGGTCATTCCACTATGGAATGCTGTCCTTCTAGATACTAGATGCATACTAGATTTATTAGTAATATATTTTTTGTTTGAGCAGTTTATAAGAATGCCATTATCGCAAAGTTTATTCGTAATATTTTTTCTTTTCAATGAATCGCCAGAGCGCCTATTACATCATCGACAGCTTTGCCATAGTTTCGATTCCTTGTCCCGTTACATGTTGTTCCATTCCCCCATCTGAGGGTGGTACGCTCCATTACTGCATTAGGCTACTGTGGTCGTTGAGTTATTCCCAGAATCTCCCTTCCAGGTAGAATCCCGAGGGTTGTTCCATGTCTCGTATGCTCGCCCTCCATACAGATACCCGGAACCTCACTTTATCCAAAATGCAAAACCAAGGATATGAAGGCCTCAAACTTCAATACCCTTCCCGCGGCCTGGTTATCAATGAAAATATTAACGTTATTAGCAAATATCACACTCTCACCAAAACAGCGCTGAACTCCCCAATCGCGATCACCTCTGTCAGAAAGACACTACAGTGATCCGGTAAACGGAAGTAGACCTCAACATCCAATTGCTCAGAGCAGATTCTCCACCTACTCTGCTATCAAATTTCGAACCGTCCGTGTAAAAAAGAAAATCATCATCGTAACTGGCAATCATTTTAGTTTACAATTATTTTAATAAAATGAAATATTTTGATTAAAAATAATTTTTTACTTTGAGTCCCTTATATATAGAAAAACACTCTTATCCACTTTACTGTATCCATTATTAAATTAAATATAATTTTATTATTAAAATTTTTTTTTTTTATTAAAACATCATAATGTGTAAAGAATACCTGCTTCAACTTTATTTAATGCATTTTAAAATCACACAAAACTGATAAATTTAACTTTAATTCCTCTTCAAGATGCTATACAGTCAGTTAAATTGATTGCATGGCGACACAAAATCAAGATCAACATTGCATCATTGATCAAAACAACCGTATACACATAAAAGAAATATGAGAGAGAAGAAAGGGATAATGTTGGTACAGCATAGTGCAAATCTTTACGGTTTACATAGAGAAATAGAAGATGAAATGTAGAGAACAAAAAAAATTCTATATTAAAAGACGATATTTTCCTTCACGTCTTTCAACACGTGTTCTATATAGATCTCAGAAAGAACAAAAAAAAAAACGATTTTCAAGTTTATGTTACAGTCATTAATCAAATCAACTATGAAGAAGCAGAAAAAAAATTCCATTTTCTTTTCAAGTTTTTTTCACTTTTTAGCGTTGTTCTCCTCTTTAGCGCTCTTCGAATAGAACAGTTTAACAATTTTTTATTGGTGTTTGTTTGCTTTTAGTTTTAGAGGGTTTTATCTGCTTCTTCTTCTTCTTCGTCTTAACATTTTTTATGTCTTAAAAGATTAACAAAAAAATTAAAAACATGACATTTAATTACACACACTCTTAGCGTCCTTGTTTGTTAAGACATTATTAAAATGACGAATGAAGCTAGCGGGTGAAAATGTTGTGATACTGTCACTAATTATGTATCAAGAGTATTTTTATTTTCCATAAATAATAAATTTTTTTTGTTTTCTCCTTCTTGCTCAAACATGAGATGAAAATTTATAAAAAAATTTACTATTTCTGTTATAATAAAGAAACAATAAAATTATTTTGGCATCAAAGTTCTTGTTGTCTAAGATAAAGAATTTATCTTTAAATTAGATTTATGGTGATGATTAAAATATAGACCAAAGGAATATTATGTATAAGATAAAAATTTTATAGTCACGATTATTAAAATTTACAATAGTTGAGTTCTCATTCTATATTAAGCATGTAAAATAGATCCTGAACTAAAATGAAATGCATGGCATATGCATAACATAATATGCTTTTAAGCTGTACTTATATGCTACGAAGCAACATAACTTATATAAAGCATACATAAGTAAAATATACGCGTTAAAGATATTCACATGATTTAGTAATAAGATAACAGAAAATTCTTTTGGTGTGGGCACTTTAAACCATGAATCACTCTAGTGTCAAGATTATAAATAAAAGAAACACATAGAGCAGAAGACAAGGAATTTTTTTGCAAAAAAATAAAAAATACAAAATAATCAAAATAGTTTCATCAGGTTTTAATTTAATGTTGTTCAGAATTGCAAATAAAATTCTTGGAAGTAAAAGTTTTTTAAAAATTATTGCATACTTGCTTTATTCTATATACTAAGTGCAACTAATAATGTAAGTTCAATGTTCATTGTATATACCAAATTGATAATAAAAATTAAGACTTGAATATTCTAGTATCAGATAAGAGAAATATAATATAGAAGATTATCTTATCAACTATCACATTTTACATTGAAATAGACACCAAACTCTAATTCGTTATGAATTTTTTATGGTCCATGTAAGACTAATACTGTATAGTGTGAATGATAATACGGTTTTATCCTGTCTAATCTATTCTACATTAATTTATTTGATTTTTAACAAAATTATCATAATGAAATCTTTGTAATAAAATAATTAACATTGAAATATAGAAGATATATAGGACAATATTTTTATAATTTTCCTGCACTCATCTTCATAAGACAAGTTCGTTGAATTGTTAATTTTAATACTTTGTATTTAAAAATTCTTTTATCACAATTGAATTATAAAAAATACTAACTTTATAATACGAAATCTAACCAAGACCACAAGCGATGATTGAAGATTTCAAAAATGTTAAATAAAATGTAATTTTTATGCAATAGAACCAACCAAGCATAGAACCAAGTATAGAATTGACATATTGCAAGTGAAATTGTAGATTGCAGATCAATTTTTGTGGTTATAATCGAGCGTTACTGATCTAGTTAATGACTGAATGCCTTGTCTACACCCTTTCCTGAAAACCCACACTTCTCTTATCGATCAACGCTTCACAGAATCACAGAGTTTATTTATAATTTCCAGCATCTAGTTTCCTTAGGTCATCCTTTTCCCTTATATTCGGTAGTTCACTCTTTTTCCTCTTTTCTAACCCTAGTCGCAAAGGTTTCGGGTTTCCATAAATTCTATATATCTAGGTTTTCTTTAACTAAAAATTCTAGTAAGCACTAAGCCCTCTTCTTTATAACTAATGTCATCTTTCCACCAAAAGGTATTATGCACGATTTACGTCACATCCGATAACGGAAGGCGGCTCCCGTATTTTGCAAAATTTTATTAGCATTATTACTTTTTGTGCTGGCACCTAGTATACGTTTCCTGCGAAGTAGATTATCTCCACATTTTGGTCTCTGCACTAATTCCGGTTCTGACAGGTGTAAAATTTTTCGTCATGAATTTTAGAGATAGAATGAAATTAATATTTTTTTTGATTGGAATGCAAGTGCTGGGTAGAACCTCCCAACAATTGTATATTACCTTCGCATCTCTAATGTACAATGCTTTGTCTCCTATATACTCTGGATTCTTAAATAAGCCACCAAATACTTTAACTTAATGGAAATTTCTTCATGCAACTGCAGAACAGATGGATGACGTAATCAAAGGAACGAGTTAAAGACAGAAAAATTAATTAAAAATGGACTCGAACCAGTGACCTACCGCTTTCTAGGCGTAAACATTCTTTAGTGAACATTCTTACCATTACTATCGAGAATTTTCTTCCAAATGTAGATTGCCCACATTACAACTGTTTGTGGTGGAGATTTATGGATACCGTAATTTTCTTGTTCAATCTAGTGGCAGTCCTCATCAAATTTCTCCCCTCTTATGTTTAGGTAAGGCAGGGTCGTGATATTTTAGATTTTACATATTTTAATTCAAAACCTCCATAACAAAGCCTGCCTATTCTCCATTTAAAGCCATTTAAATGTCAATTTTATTGTTTTTACATCAATTGCAGTTCCCATTAATTAAATTTATTCAATTACCTACACTATGTATATGTAAACCGTAACATTTAAATCATTTTCTATTGTACCACAAATACCAAATATAATTTTTAATTTTAACACCTCCACTTAACTCACATTTTTTCCACAATAATGTAAACGTGAGACATTAAAATTTAATAAATTAAGAATTTACGATTTAATATGCATACAATGTGATTGGTATACGTTGTTCTTTTTTCGAATTTTTGGTATTAGTATAATTGAAAATCAACCAACTTGAATCTCTTAAGAATTGATTTTCATTTAATTTTTTTTTTTTCGTTTTTTATCTACATCCTCAATTGAATTGCTTGCTTTTACACTCTGGCTTAATACCGAAAAAATTTTTGGCGTAATTTTTAAATGTACACCAGCATTACACACGTTGCATTATAAAAAAAATTGTTTTTTTTTTTGTTTTCTCTTTTTGTGTCACAAAATTATCTTTATTACTCTTTAATTTTCTCTGTCTAGTACCTTTGGATCATACAAAACATATTAAAACAAAATACATTTTTTTTTTTTATATATTTTCATTCTTAATTTTACACTAAAGCTTAAATACAGCACCCAAAAACAATTTACGAAAAAAAAAAAATTTTTTTTTTTTTTTTTTTTTTTTTTGTATAATATGAAAATGGAAAAAAATTACACACATATTTTACCATAGGCTTTAAAAGGACTTCTGTTTCCCTTCATTGTTTTTTATTATGTTGTACCTGAAGCCGAGGGTAAAGCCAAAGTATTATGAGAACGTGACTTGAAAACAAAAAAAAAAAAAAAAAACAACAAAATTACTAAAAATACTATAAAAATAAAAAAACAAGAACAAAAAAAAAATGAGGTTTTTCTCGATAGAGAAGAGAGTAAAGATGAACAAATTGACTTAAAAGGACTTTCATTTTTTTTTTCTGTTTTCGACTTTGGATTATGTAGATATAAAATAAATTCTAGATATAAATACACATTCACACTCCTTATATATATTTAATATAATGTATGGTATGTGCAGCAACAGCCAAAAATAATAAAGACCTTAATGTGTATGAAACTCTCAAACTTCGCATAAATTTGTATTTTATGGAAGTTTGATTTTTGTATATAGACGACAACATGGTGTATGGCAAAAGAGATGTGCTTTTTATACCAAAAAAAAAAATTTATTTCATGATTTTTTTGTTGTCTCTCTATTATGACTAAAAATATATTCATTCGAAAATATTTTGAATAACAATTTTGAAATTTATGGTATAAAAAAGAAGTACATTTTCGATTAAATATTATTGAAATAAAATTTTTGAAGACGACAATATTTATAGTAAACTATTGAACAAAAACACTTAAAATACTAAATTTTTAGTATTATACAGTAGAATACGGTATACTTATTTTTAGTATAATGCGGGATATTTTAAGAAAGTAGGGTTATAAAATTCACAAATTTGTAAAAATTTACTTTATAAAACAATTGGTACATAAATTTTACTAATCTCTTTCAAAGAATGATTTATACAGTAGAATCTTTCTATAACGTACGTCTTGAATCTCATAAATAATGGTGGTAATACACCTACATAGATCCCAATGTAGAGTGAGTATTTAACACAAAATTAAAAGTTTGCTTCCAAACAAACAGATTTTTTTATACACCTTGTATACACCTTGTACTGCACATTCAAAAATATTTTTTCTAAATTGTTAGAAATCACACAAATGCTATCAAAAGCTATCGTAAATTTATAAAAAAAACTTTAAAAGAATCCGAATTTTTTAAATTTACATTTATTTACGATGCAGCTAGATGTAGTTAAAGCTCGGCCACACTACAATTTCACCCACTATTTGAAATTCTTAATATTACAAACTCATTGCTTTTTAAACAAAATTTTTAGCCAATTTTTTTCCGAAAATCAAGCGTTCTCTCAAATCAAAATTAAATATTATATTGAAAAATTATATTGAGCGAAATAGACGGACATAAATTATAAAAAATTAATAAATTTTTTAAAAATTTACTTAAAAATTTTGATAAATAAATTTACTATATGAGTATATAAGTAGATATGTATATAGCTAACCTAAGGATAGAAATATAGAATAATAATAATACGTGCACCTTTCTACTCATACGTTTCTTACTTATTATAAAAATCTCTCTTTCATGAGATCAGAGATTAACTAGCTATATATTATACGAGTAAGTACATATTAAGATGAAGAGAGACCTTGAAATGAAAAACAACAAGTAGATATAGATACTAGGCTAGTGAAAAAATATAGAGAGAGAGAGAAAAAAAATTTTTTTATAAAAATGAAGTCTTAAATTTTTATTCATGAAGATTATAAAATTGGAGATTTTGGAGAATAAAAATGAAAAAAAAAAATATGTTTACATTGGGAAAAGAAAGCAAAAAATAGAAAAATGAGAAAAACATTCTAGGTAAACGCACGTGCCTAATTTTTTTATATGAATTTTTTTTTTACATTTATTTTTTGTGTTTTTTGTTTTTGAATTTCATATTTTTTTGTTTATGTATTATTAAAAATTGAGATATCAATGGATTGTTGTTGCTGTTGTTCTTATTATTGTCTTGCCAGTAATAAGATGATGGAGGGTTTAATTCATAAGTTTCATATTTTTTTTTTTATTGTTATACACAATATAAAGAATTATTTCCTGTGTCACGAATAATTTTTATATTATTGTATTGATTTATTGAAATTGATTTCCTTCAGTTACATACATATACATACATACACTCATGTACAATGTATATATTCCCCTGTTATTTTGTGTATACATATGAAAAGTAATGAATATTAGATAAACAATTTCGGAAGTAAAAATGTTATATGCACTTTTTATTGATATTTAATCAAAACAAAGAAAAAAAATAAAAACAAAAAATAATGTACTTACTATTTTATTTTACATTATTCTTGTTTTTTTTTTTTTAATTGGAAATTTTATTGAATAGAATTTTTTTTTTTGTTATACAAGAGTAAGCTTGTATATATGTATTGGCTTTCTGTTATAGTCAGGGTTATTTTATTCTTTTGATTTCTTTTCATGTCAATATTTTTTAATTTGTAATTTCAAAGAGAAAATAAGCATATGTTGTCATAATATGTTAAACATATATATATACATAATGACTATGTTTGTAAGCAATATTATTAATTGAACCCTGTACACAGAAATATTATTACTGTATTGTCTATAATTTATTAGAATATAGTATACATATAGGTATAATGACAATAGCAACACTCGAATGTGAAAAGACAACAACAAAAATAATAATTAATAAAAATTATAAATATTTTAGTGTATAATTTTGTCTACTGTAGGGCTAAAATATAATGTTTCTGCTTAAATGTAGAATCAACTATATCCAACAACTATAGTCGGTTCTATTTAGCAGCTTGTATTAATATACACCTCTATTAAGCATTATACGGTATTAATATACGATTCAGCAATTCACATTTATAAGCTGAATTGTGTATTAATACCGCTTTAGTGCATTTTAAAAGTCGAGGCAATTTTATTATTTCAAACTATACATACTGACAATTTTGATCCCAAAAATCTCTGACTTATACCGAATATAAATACAATAATAATCAGCTGAATCTTTTGAAGTAATTCTGATTTATGAATCGAAATAATATTTGATTTCTACACAATTCAGCTTATAAGTTTAAATTGCTGAATTGTTTTTTTTTTTTTTTTTGAGGAGGTATTATTGAAATTCGGATGACAAGCATAAATAACGCAATTCAACAATTAATTTTAATAAGCTGAATTCCGTTAGTATAAAATATTAGATTAAAAAAAAAGTCTCAACGTGGAGTGTGTTCGATAAACTGCTTTCGGCAAATAGACACTGGCATTAATGGAGATAAGTCGTATTCCATTTTATATCGCAAACATTCTTAAAATGTAGAGAATGGATTTGGGGAGTGAGGACTCATCTTTGCTTAGACTTAGGAATTATTAAAATGTAATCCAAACGAATTATTAAAGTGCTATCCAAACTTTATTTTCACAATCCTAGAGTTTATTTAAACTCATTTTTCATAGTCATAAACGAAACCTTACATTAAACACATAAAAATAAAGTTCACCTGTCAGTAACCAATTTCAATTGAATTGTCAATATCTGAAATGACGTATATTTCAACTATACACAAAAATATATAAATGACATCTAACTATAAAATGCGACACGATTTCGATTCAAATGCAGTTCAAAGCAGGTTCATTTTATTTGTATACTTGTTTGATTTTGAATTTATTTTAGTTTTTTTTTTTTGAATAACAAGGTATTGAAATTGAATATTTTTGAATGACATTTTTATAGATTATGTTTTACCCTTTTTTTTAAATTTTCATTTCACTTACATATTTTATTTTTGTTTTGAAAGTAGTGTTGTTAATTTATTTGATACCAAATCATTTGACGGTATTCTTATTAGTAAAGGTAGGTATGTCATTTTTCACGTTCTCCATAATTCAAACTAAATGTGATTACCTTGAGTAGTTTTCGAGAATAAAAACTATATACCGAGTAGAAGATAATTATAAAAGAAAAATTATATTTGGTGTTTGAATAGGAGGAGGAAAAGAAAGTGCCATAAAACAAACTGTATTGAAATTAAATTATAAATAAAGGCAGAGACAATCAGTCTACTTTTAATTTAATGAAATTACTTAGTAAATACTCTTCTGCATTTACAAATTCTTAGTATACTTCGTAAATACTCTCCTGTATTTGAGTCAAATTCACATTAATACATTTGAAGAAATTTTGAATCTTTAATTAAATACCTCAAATTCTGACTAAACCAAGTATAACAGTTACAGAATAGGTTCTCGATATCAAAAACGCATTGAATTTTATCAAATATTTTGGAAATCTTGAAGCACACTTCCCGGTCAATTAATGGTAAATAAAATTGGTAGTACATCTGCTAACTAAGCCTGTAATCAGTGAGTACTATCTTAATTAAAGTTTCTCAAAAACAAAATATAAAATAGAATAGTTTTTCAATCTCAAAAATTTCTTATATGAATTAATATTTTTCTTTAAAATACAAGAATTTTTCAAATTTATACTCTAAACATCATATTTAATTATACAATTTTCTACCTTTTCCACTTTTTCATTTTCTAGAATGATTTTTACCTACAACATCGTGCCACCGTTGAAGTAGGTATCTACATGCACAATATTTAATTAATCTTTTTCTTTCCAACCTTAAATTAATTTTAAAAAACTGAGAAAAAAGCAAAAAAATTTGACATATTATTTTGACATTAATATTCAAAAAAAAAAAAATCTGTAAAAGGCTTAATTTAATTTTAATTATTTTGTATGAGCACATACGCGTACGTACGTACATACGCGTATATACGTATGTACGCGTATATAAGCGTATGTTCAATGAACCACAAATTATGTAATTATAGTAAAAACATGTAAGAAAATTAAAAGATGAAATAAAATTCTTTTTCACGCACCCACACCTTATTTTATTTTATTTTTTTTTGAATAGACACCAAAAGATGTCACTATAAACAAAATATATTTTTATTAGACAGTATATACAGGGAGACATTAACACCAAATATGGTTGATGAATCTAAAACAAAGAAACAGAAAAAATTAATAATTAATTTGAATGTAAATGAAGTCAAGTCAAATCTTTATGACTAATTTCACTCCTGTCATTTTTGCTCCTCTGTTTCTTTCACTCATTTTTACATATTACTTCTCTTTTTGTTAAACATTTGATTTTTTATTTTTCTCGTTTTCTTCTTCTTTTCTTCAATTCAATTTCCTATATTATATAGCTAGTTTTCTTCTCTCAAATTTTTTCCTATGTAATTTAATCTAATATAATATAAGATGTATAATTGTGTGGGTGTTACAACAATGAGGGACTAATTACAAAATAATGGACATGTTTTTTCTATAGTAATACACATTCATTTACAGGGTACAAAATAATGGATACGACCATATAATTGGAACATTTATTATATTTAAACATATTATGAGAATTTAATAAGAGAATTGTTCTAAGCATTCTTCTTCAGACGTAAGACGTGTTGTATATAGTAAGTTTATTTTGATAACCACTCTATAGGTGCAGAAATATTTGTGCTTCAACATTTTTAAAGTTTAAACTTTTAAATTGCAATGATTTCATATATTGAATATAATTTTTAAATTTCTGAACTGTAGCTTACTCTATTAAACAATTCCTGTAGGTGAATTTCAAATATATTATAGCCTAAATGGAGTATTATCCGTCATATTATTTGGTATGAAAAGTAATGAGTAAGAACAAGGTATGAATTATTTGGCCATACCATTGCATATTACTTTGTAGATTGTAGATTTTAAGGGAACCGAGTGGGACAGGAGTAACCCCCCAAGCCACCGCAGCCATTCTTGACTTATTGTAGCCTCTCCACGCTCCCAATTATAATATCCCCGCCCCAACCACAAAGCCAGAGATATCCCTAAGGGAGTTGGACAACAGTTCCCGAACACTTAGGCACCCATGTCCAAGACAATTACGACGCCGAACAGCCAGTGCCGGACTGTCGCAGAGAATGTGCACGGCGGTCTCATCGCCACTCCCACAAAATCTGCAAAGGGGGGAGCCCGACTTCCCCAGCCTATGCAGGTGGTACATCACTGGGCAGTGCCCCGTGAAGAAATTCGTAATAGTGCGAACCCGGCTCTGCTCATCCCCAGCAACTCTGCGGTGAATCCCTCGCATGACGGCGCCCTTTCCGCCGCCAGCAGGCAGGCAAGCCTGGGCCCCACGGCGGAAGAAGGCAGCTGCACAAAGTCAGCCCCAGATCCCCTCCGCGCCAGCTCATCGGCAATTTCGTCGCCCGCATGGCCACTATGGCCCGGCACCCAAATGAGCGTGACTCTGTTCTCCGATGCCAATTCCATAAGTGCAGCAAGGCAGCCAGCTTGGATGTAACCTGAGCTGAACGAAGCGCCAGCAGTGCAGCCCTGCTGTCCGAGAACACATAGATGGTGCAGTTTCTATACCCCCTTTCTAAATTGATTCTCAGACAGATCTCTATTGCATGTATTTCGGCCTGGATCACACGCTCGAACCCGACCCAAGTACCGGACCACCACGATCCGACGTCCATCGATCGGCAACAGAACCCTAAATCCAGTTACCTAATTAAATATAAATCCAGAAGACCAAAGTGCTCTTGCTTGGATTTATATTTAACCCAACGCTTTCGCACCACCTCTCCACAACACGTAAATTTTGCTGTAGAATATCAGAAATAGCGCTCTCAAATTTTCCCCGTACGACGAAGGCCACATCGTCGGCGTATCCGCAGACACGTGCCCCGGAGCCCATCTAATCTTGCCCATCGTGAAAACCAGACGGGATCGTTGCCAGTCATCCCTCTTCATTCCACCATGGGCACTTCCTATTGCTCTACCTCGGCTTAGCGCGGCAGCTCCCATGGTAGGCACTCGCTGGCCAGTTCGATATCCATCACCGTTCTGACAGAAGCAGGAATGGATCCAATTCCATCCATGAGGAGTGTTTCGAATTGACTCCAATCTGTGGATTGGGGTACCCGATACATTTCTTCTGCCAGGCCCCCGGAGACCATGATATCAAACCTAATCTGCCTATGATCGGATATGGATGTCTCATTTGAGACATGCCATCCACTAACCCTACTGCCGATAAACTCAGTGCAAAGGGTGAGGCCTCTTCCCTAATTGCCCTCATTCATAACCATTAATTTATTGCTATATATAAATTCAAGTAGGCACTCACCTCTTTTGTTCATATTACTGCTTCCCCAGACGGTGTGGTGGGCATTAGCATCACTTCCTATTATGAGTTGGAAGTTCCTCCTTCTACAAAAGTCCGCTAGATCTTTCAGTTGTTCGCCTGGGTAGACTTCACCTTCACCAACGCAGCTACCTGATCCTTAGAACAGTAAGCATTTTTCTAAACAAAATGCAAGCCCTAGGCTTGCCCCCAATTGTATTATCATACAATAGCTCACCTGTTAGGCCCTTAACCTGATCCTTCACTATGTAAGGCTCTTGGATAAGGGCGATATCGAGGAGATCCTTCATAAATCTATGAGCTAGAACATCAGTAGATGCCCTGGCATGCTGTAGATTTATTTGGATGCACCTCACAGCCATATCATTTGTTTTGATTGTTGCGTGTTACGGATATCCATCCATCCCTTTGCAACGCTTTGTTAATTGTGGATGAGAATCCACAACTTTATCCATTTCATCCATGATGGCTACTTTGATTTTCCCCATCTGGACTTCGGATAGCCTTTCCTCTGGATGCAGTTTATTAGTGATGGCCACCTTGACCTGTGCTACTGCATCCCGATAAGAAGTCATTTTCGGGTTTTGTTGAGGAATGTTCCCACCTTCCCTCAACATTGCCCTTCATCGACCTTTTTTTTGGGGGCTTCATATTACTTTAAAAAATTAATTAATTGTAGACAACGTAGTTAGCATACTTAATTTTATTTATTTTATACAAAAATAGGAAAAAAATAGATTTTTAGGTGACATAATAAGGTTAGTTCAATTACCATTAAACGTACACATTATTTTTATAATAAATATTATGACAGATCTACAAAGTCTATAATTATTAATAGGATCAAAACTAATATTTTGTTTTCAGTTATTAATTTAAGATTATTTACTCTTGTTAGATATTGTATATTGTATTTAGACAAACATTTTATACTAATTAAATATCAATTAAATTTTGTACATGAAAATTAAAAGTGACATACATACCTTTTTAATTTATTACAAATTTAATTAAATTTTATTAATTAGGAAAATATAGTTGATCAAAGGCACGACTTGCACGCCAACACATTTTCATTTAAGAATTTGAATTCTGACTCAAAGCTTTAAGTCTCAATAATGATGATGATGTAGTATGTTATAATGAAATAATTCTCTTATTATTGCATATATTTAGGAGGAATAATTTTAATAAACGTTCTACTATTACAAGATTAAATTAAATTGCTTTCCAAATCACTGATATTTCTAATATAATTTAAAAACTGGAATGAAATAAGTTCGAGTTTTCCTAGGAAAGCGGTATCCTAAGGGTTGACTTCCAGTCAATTTTCGAAATTTATTATTGAAAATTTCTAGGCAATTTTAAAGTTGGCAGTTAATTGAAAATAGTTGTCTGTATACATTCATGCGATTATAGTCTTTGAATCAACAATTAATTAATTAAAAATTATTCACACAAACTCATTTTAACTCAAACTCAAATTTTAACTCATTTTTTTTAAATTTAATTAGAAAATTACTCTTCCTGGGACTACCATTCGGTAGTAATCAGAAAAATTTTTAAATGAATTGAAAAATTAAATTCATTTATACATTTTATAATTTTGTTGTTGCCATGCTATCAGGTATTTTTTTTTCTCTGAAAGGATCATTAAATTTTAAAATACAAAAGAACGCCGGATTTTAAACCAAAAAAAAAAAATTAATTTTATCGTTTAAATTAAAATCTGATTGAAATTTATTAGCTTTTTAGTTTTCAAAAAAAAAAAATAAATTTTTTAGTTTATTTTTCTCTTTTGTTTCGTTTTTTTAGTAAATTTTCCAGTTCACTTAATCAATAAATCAATTATTTTTTCCTCATCTTTTCCAAACCACCTTAATTTAACAAAATTTTTATGTATATGTGTGCATGCACACATTATCGGAATTTATATAACGTGCACTGAAATATTCGAAAGCACATATTATAATATTTTTATGGTATGATTAATTAATTTTTCTATTAGTTATGTCGAAAGATTAATATATAGTCAATGATTAAAGATCTTAATTTAATTTTCAAAGTAATTTAGATTTTAGCAATGTCACAACTTACTTGATATTATAACAGGTTTACATTTAATTTAATAATAAAAGGCACATTGCCCGACCTGACCGCAGTACCAAAAATTACATTATTGCAAATTTAAAGCCAAAGACTGATGAGTTTGATGACTGAGACCACAGAAAACGTGAATAGTAACAAAAGCGTAAATTCATAT
The DNA here is from genome assembly GCF_029603195.1 of Condylostylus longicornis. Taxonomy (NCBI): domain Eukaryota; kingdom Metazoa; phylum Arthropoda; class Insecta; order Diptera; family Dolichopodidae; genus Condylostylus; species Condylostylus longicornis. The sequence goes on from NW_026577974.1 coordinate 5,305,169, forward strand.
TACACTCTAATGATGAGTCTATTTATTATATTGAAATATATATTGAGTCTATGAAATATTATACAAAATATAACTTATAAATTCTACGATCAACTCTTTGCTCAACTCTCAACATTAGGATACAAACTATTATATTCATATTCGATAGTAGTTCATCATATTACACATCATTGAGCTTAATAATTATACTCTTAACAAAATCTGCATAATATTATACATTTAAGATTGAATAGCAAATTAAAGCTTAACAAAGCATTATATGAAATAAAATAATCTATAACGGCGTATGTATTATTAATGGTGCATAAATTGAGCTGATATAAGACGTAGCTCAATTTGCAGCTCAATATTATTATTATGAATTTTCCACCAATATTTCATTTTATTAAAGCACGCATATCGATGGAATTCAATTCCTTAACAAAATAATTAATTTTTAAAACTGTAAATTTATTTTAAATTATAACACTCTTCATTCTTAAAAAAACTGATTCCCAAATTTCGCACGCTGGTAAAAAACTCGCACAATTGTCACTTTAATTGAAGATTGTAATTTGAAATAAGTAGACTAGTTAGTTGATAAAATAATTCAAAATAATTCATAATTAACCATAAAATATTCTAGAATCTTGTAACTTTTTACTAAACTCTCTGAAATTATATAAGAAACTTACCTTCGAATTACAATTTTAAATAACGTGCGATACCAAATTATTTCGAATTTCAAAACAATATTTCTCATTAATTATGAAAAAATTTCCTTATTATATCATCCTTATTATCAATTTTATGGTTGAGAATCTCTCTCAAAAAAAAAAAAAACTGTTATAAACAATTAAAAAATTTTATGAAAATTGAGTAGATCAACTGATATATACATATATACATTCTATATATTATATAGGTTATATACCACATACAATTTCTATTAATATTTCTTAAATTTCTACTTCTATTTCTTTAGGATATTATGAGTATACTTATACTTATTTCACTAAAATATAAAATATAAGAAAATAAAAAAAATAAATAAAAATAATTTATAAAAATTTATTAATTTTTTTTTTTTCATTAAATATTTATGAAATTAGCGAACTTAATAATTTAACTTTAGGGTATAGATGAAAATATTATATTTTAAGTACTTCATTTTGTTTTTATACTTTAATAATTAACTATACTTATAACTGTTATACGAGTTATATATTATGTACAAATTTATTATTAAGCAAATTATTAGTCCCTCAAATATTTTAAAATTTAACAAAATATTATTAAAGAGGTATAGGTATAGGCTAAAAATCCGAAATTGAGTAGTAAAATTTGATTGAAATATAAAATATAAGAGTTTTATTTGCACATAGTCAGTAACCTTCTTAAATAGTTTTATGTATAGTTAATTAATTATTAATAAAATTGAGTGAATAAAATTAAAAAATATTTTTTAAGAAAAAAAACAATTTTATTTTCAAGAAATAAATTCGCTGCTACACCTACACTCCCCAAGAAATTCTCCGACCACCAAGAAAACAAGGCAAAATTACTTACCCACATAAACTTTTCAAACTCGTCAAAGTATTGACTTTTAAAATACAACATAAAGGCAGAATAAAATTAAAAAAAAAAAAAAAAAAACAAAAAAAAATGGAATTTTTTGGCATAATCTTTGATGTTTTATTCATAAAAGCATTTTTTAATAAAAAAAAAAAAAAAAAAAAAATCAATGATGGTAAAAATTTTAACATTTTTATTTCCCTTAGAAGCATTTTTTTTAATTTTAAAATTAAAAAAAAAAAATAAAGAAAAAAATAAAAGCTTTTTAATATTTTTCTAGACAATTCCATAAATTTCCCTTTCATCTTAATTTTCTTTTAAACCATTTTTGAAAATTAAAAATGAGAAAACAATAACAAGAACAAAGATGAAAAAATTTTCATTTAGAACACATAGGCATCAATAATTTAACTCTAATTTCGATAATGTTATACAAAATTATAACCTTTAATACATTAAACAAACACATCTATACTCACGTTTCAAATAAAAATTTTAGTCCTTTAATTTCATTCATTGTTCTCCAGTGCTAGGAATGCAAAATCAATTGTTCTATGTTGGAATAATAAAGGATTTAGAAAAAACTTTGAGCTTTTCTCTTGTTCCTTTAATTTAATTTTTGATTATTTCTCAAAAAAGAAAAAAATTTTAATAAGTTTTATATAATATATAGTGGTTGGCATAAGAAAACAAAAAATTTCAGGAATTCGTTGATCAATTTCCAACCAAAAACTGTTTGGCCAGGGGTGCAAATATACACTTTATTTTTGAGCTACAGCTTGTTGAAAAAAAAACAAGGTACCAGATTTTTCCTGCATATAAAAAAAATACTTATAACTTCGGAACTGTGCGACATATAGAAACCATGTGGAGCTTGTTTTACATGGGACTGTTTACTTTTTACTTTTAGTCTTACAATCAATTTGATCTGAACCATAGTTTTCGAGATAAAGATTTAATCGGTTTGGAATGCAGGGAAAAAAAGCATAACCGCTCAATGTTTTAGTACCGCTCCCCCTTCACATCCATAGAAATCGAGCATAAACTATAGTACAAATTCCCATTTTACGCTCAGCAGTTGATTTTGCCGTTCCACAGTTGTACTGGGCTAATTCTGGGCTAGGGAATCGCTTTAAGTTGTCATTCACTATAACATGTTACAAAAGTACTGTAGAAAGCAATGTAGAAAACAAATCGTCGATAGATTGTTCGTATATAATATCTCTGTAACTCAGTTGTTCAAGGGTTGTTGGTACATGGTAATTTGGGTCTAGTTTAAAGATAAGAATATATTAATTCATTCCTTTGCCCATGTAATCCATCTATTCATGATTTTCCATCTATATTCCGAAACAATGTTCTGGTCTCCTAGTATCTGAATGAGCCCTTTACGTTATTAGTTTCCATTTTGACTAATAATGCCGTAGTAATTTATTTTTATTTGGATGAATGTTTTTCACTAGAACTATAGAAATTCCAAAAATTTAAGCAAAATATTCATCCATTTTACTTACATAAAAGTATATAAACATTTTAAAGTTTCAATATTGTGTTATTGCTCAAATCATAATTGAGGTTATGTTTTTCTTAAAAAAACAAAAATAATTTTGACACACTTTTTTTTAGTAACCATATTGCCTTCATTTTGGCATTCTTCTTATTACTATGATGCTTGGATCTATACATATAAGTATATAATAACCATGGACACCACACAATAGGTCTATAAAAATTTTGATTTCTGGAACAAAAAAAAAGTATTTTGTAAACATATCCGTCAATACCTTGTTTTGTTTTCTTGATTTTCGTTATCATTCTGTTAATTTCCTTTCGAGAATTTTTTTCTTTTTTCTTCTCCTTCTCCTCCATATTGCTTCTCCTTCTTTTTCGTATGTATGTCATTTTTTTTTTGTAATCCTTTTAAATAACTTATTGAGTATGCGACGTTGAAGAGTTTTTCCAAAATTCTTTCTTGAATGCGAGAAAAAAATGACAATACCAAATCGCAGTCAATGTTCTGCTAGACTTTTTCATTTTGATTTGTATGTGATTCTTTGTTCTCATTTCAACCTACAAATTTTCAATTTCTTCTTACGGATACTTCCTTAATTTTTGATAAGCGGAGAAAAGAAAAAAATGAGAGCGAAAAACATACGAAAGCCAAAAAAAATACGTATGCTTTTTTTTTTTTATTTTTTCACTTTTTGATTGGATTTTGTGTTTTTTTTTTTTTTGCCTTTAAATTTCAGGAACTATTTTTGCTGTATATGAGTTGTTTTTGCTGACGTCTTTTTGTATTTTTTTTATTGTAGTTTTTTCTTTTGAATCCTATGTGATTTTTTTTCGTAAGGAAATCCTTTATCCGTTTTATTTCACAAACAAATTTTCAAATAAATTCATTTTTTTTTAATTTTTTTTTTCATCTCCATTCTTAAATACTCGCATATCATAGAGCTTTTATCTTGTACGAGTATAAAAAAAATTCGTATACTTTTGTATTGTTAAGCCAAAAATGAGCCAAAAATGAGGAATGAGAGAATGAATTTTTACTTTCATGTGCAATGTAGGATTGTGTGCTTTTACGCGGTATATTTTGTTTTTAAAAGAATGGCATTATTTTTATAATGTTTGAAGCTTTGTTGTCTATGATGACAAGCACACATAAGATGAAGAAAAACAAAAACAAGAACGCAATCAGAAAATGTTTAAAACTCCTCCATATCAAAATTTTTTTTCTTGTATTTTTGTTTTGTTTTTTCACTTAAGACGGAAATAATTTTGGAATCCTTTTGTTGTTGGCAATGATATGATGATGAGAAATCTTCCTTTTTTTTTTTTGAAACACATCCTTGATATGATGTAATTGCACGAATGTGATACAGAAAAATACAAGATTGCTGAGAAAAAAAAAAATTTTATAAATAAGTAACGAAGACGAAATACTGTTTTCTTCTTTTTGTTGCTGTTGTTGTTTCTTTTCCTCCTAGTTACTATACAATAGTGCTCATTCTTTAAAGGCAGACATTAAAATGACACAATTATTTTGTAAAATTTCAGCTCATATAAATTTCTATTTTTTTTTTGTCTTCCACTTCTTCTTCTTCTTCTTACAATTTATTTATTTATAGTTTTGTTTGTTTGTTACCTTCGTTAGCTTTCTTCTTTATACTAGTACAACAATCATTTTTATTTCCATATTTAGAATGAGTTCAAGGAAATTTTCAATATATTGTTCAGTTTTTTTTTAAGGCCAATAGACAAAAACAAGAAAAGAGTTTACGAGAAATCTATAAATTATTAAAAAAGCAGATGAGGAGGTGGAAGGAAGGTGGTGGAAGTGAGAATAAGAAGGCTAAAAATTTAAAATGAAATATGAAAAATAAAGTATGTACAGGTGAAAAAATAAAAATTACTTAATTCTTTTTTTTTTTTGTTACAATGTACAAAGGAAAGTAAAAAGCTAAAAAATGTATTTTTAATGTAATTTTTAAGTAAAATGTTTTATTATTAATATTAATCTCTTACTTTGTGTATATACATATGTTTTATATAATATAGTATACTAACTAATTAAATAATATTAGCTGAAATATGTACATACTTTATTATAGATACTAAGTGCATACTACATCATACAAGTTTAATAATTGGAGACCTCAGACATCACCCAGTACAATGTAATTCGGTTCCGCTCAAAATTGAGCTGAATTGAGGAAATCTGGTACCTACAACTCAACACTCAAATAGCAACACGACTCATTGTGGTCTTATTTTCACTCCGGTAACTCATTTTTAGAAAAAAATTGGACGCAAATATCAATTGCATACACCCTTGTTTATGAGACATTTATATTGGCTCAAAATACCTGGCCCTTACCGAGTACGTTCCATCACCAGTTTCAACAAAATGCTAGACCTCATTTGATTTTCATATTTATTTTTTTTGCACATGATAACAATGTCATCAGCGTACACCTAGGTGTCGATGCCCTAATCATGTATTTCATCCAAGAGTTAATCCGCAACCAGGCTTCAAATTAGACGAAAACCCACTCTATGGACATCAACCTGACATTTGCAACATGTTACGCATCCATAACAAGATCAGATCATTCACGTTTCTACTCACCACGACCTCTCTTACCGGATCATGTTAAATCTATGATAATGGATGTTATCATTCTATTATGATTATCAACTGCTTTTTCTATCGTTTTTAATAGAAATTATGTTAGACTGGTCTAAAACCTAAATAATTTTGCGAAAAGACTCATATATTCTTATTAGTAGTGACAACATGTACTAGCCTCTGCTGCTGGAGTACTGGGAATATCTCACCTACTGCGGTACCTTAAAGTGCTGAAAGGAGCTAATTGTCCAATTTAAACTATAGTCAATACAAATAAGTGCTGTCTTTCTTCAGGACTTTCAAAATAATGTTCTATATTCTTGCGTTCCAAGTTCTACACCTAATAAAGAGCTTTTACACTATACAACATTTTGCATGGATATATTAATTTCGTGAAATCTCTTTCAGTAACTTGATTATCTCTAGGATGATTTCTTTTAAAATTAAAATTACCTTCCGATTTATTTAAACTGTAGCAGTACACCTTGTCCTTTTATATATGAATTAATAAAATTTTCAATTAAGTATGAAATAAAATTTCATTGATTTCATCTGATTTTATATTTTTTTACTAATTATACATGATTATTATATACGAGTATATACATATATATATATAATATAAGAGAGATGATTTACTAAAAATCATCATCATTAATACCTTAATAATAAATTTTTAAATATTAAAAACAAAAAATACATTTAAATATTAATAATTAATTTTACTTTAACTTTTATATACAAAATTTAAATATTAAAATATTCTGTAAAACATAATAATATATACATATACATAATTATTATACAATATTACATTAATATAGCATTGTATAACAAGTTTTTGAAAAAAAAGTTAAAAAGCGTAAATTAACATTGACATTGTTGTTCAATTGTGCAAACTATTCAATATTAGATAAGCTTCGAATATTATGTACGAATATTATATAATATCGATATAAAAGAGGGGATTATATGCTTCTTCACTAACTATACGTTTAGTGCTCTTACAACAAAAATACCAAATAAACAAAATTCATATTACTTTATAATTGTTCATTTTCAGAATCATTACTTTCTCTCTTTCTCTCTCTCTCTCTCTGTCTCTAATAGATGAAAGGACTCTAAAATATTTATTATTTTTTATATATTTGTTTTTAACTCTTATATCCTTTCAAATATAAATGACTGTATTCATATGTATAACAGAAAACAAAGGAAGGATTAAATTGTACTCGATTTTATTAGAGTTTTGTGTACATGCAGAATGTGATTGTATGCTTTCATCCTTTATTGCTTTACTGTTATACTTATTTAATATAATGATCAATATTCTCCTATAATATGTGTTCTCTGCATAAAGCGAGGATATAATAATGCATGTATAAAGAATTTCAATAAAGAACCAAAAACAAAAAAAAAAACATAGATGCAAAATCTTTGAAAATTATAGCAAAATAATAAAATATTGTACTCGTCGTATATATAGTAGCAAAAATCGATATTAATCTGTAATCTATGATGATGATGATATTAAAGCGGAAAAATCAATTGTGAGTGAAATATCCTTGGCCTGTTTTATACAGGAGAAAAAAACAAAACCTAAAAGAGAAAAAGTAGCGAACAAAAAATTATCGTTTTAAAACCAAACAGTTTATTGACATTGCATAAAGAAAAGTGAATTTTTTATTGAAATTTTTTCCTTTTTTTTTTTTTTGGGGAAATTTTCCTTTTTTTTTAAATAAATTTACATACATCGATCGTAAGTGCCAATAAATAGGATTTGAGTAAAAAATTTTTCGAAAAAAAAAAAAATTCTTTTTTTTATCTATTTTTTTTTTTATTTTTTTTTTTTTTGGAAATGAGTCGACAATAAAGATCCTTTATTCATTTTGGTAACATAAACATTTTTAAAATGTCTCCTATGGGCATATGTGAAATTTAAAAAAAAAAAAAATTTTGTTTGATTTGAATTGCATCCTTTTGAATTTTTTTTTTTTTGTATTCACTTTGATTTCTTTATAACTTTTTGAACTAAATTTTTTTTTTTTTTGAAAATCAAATAAACTCATATTTATATAATTTACATTGAAAGGAAAATTTTTTGAAAATGACGTCAGTAATATTAATTTGTATATTAAAAATTTTTTGTATACATCAGATGGCATAAAATTGTAGAGTTTATATTGTAGACTTTACATAATACCAACAATAACAGTCGTTTTCTTATACCTTCTCCAAAAATATAGCATGCCACATTTCGTAAAATTTTTTCATGTCGCATGAACTATTTGCAACAACTCTTTTTTTCAGTATTACCTTAAGAAGAATTTATAAACGAATAAAATTCCCTATAAAAGCAAAGAGAAAAAGACTGTCAAAGACACGGCTATCAAAGTATTCACTTGGGTCGCTTAGAATGTAATACAGCTAGATCTCCATATCCCCATTTTCACTAAAAACCACCATTTTGCGAATTATCACCCTGAAATTTACATTCGCCCGGGTAATATATAGCAAAAGAAAATGCAATCCAAGAAACCTCAACCTACTCCCATGCTAAAGCTGAGTTCTTGCACAGAAATTGAGCGACCATCATAGTTTCGGTTTCACCCCAAGTTAGAGATCCGCCGGATCTTGGGATCTAATCCGCCGTACAATCCCAAATTGGCCAAAATTTTCTGGTCGCGCCCCATGTCATTTTCTATTTTTCCATCTGTCTGCTGTTGGTTTGCTGTATTGCACAAGCAATTCAGTAGCAATAGCTTGCACGGACTGAAAGGCATACATTAGTCCTCTTTTTTTGGTAAGATCCCAAAGGTTTTTGTATATTCAAGAAATTTTTCATTGAATAGTTGTTCCATGCTTCGTTCACTAAAACCTGGAACCAAAAATGAGGTCAATTTCGAACGACTTCTCCATCTCTTTGAGAAATGACCAGCATTCCCGAACTTTTCTGGAATTCTCTGCTTTTAACACTCTTAAAATTAAATAAATTCATTCTATTTGAAACTCAAAATATCAAAAAAAAAAATCTTAGCCAACTTTTAGTCTACTCTTAATGAAAAACATTCAAAATTACAAATTGTCTAAAGTCGAATAGTCCTGTATTCGATTGTCGTATAATAGGAATAATAATTATAAGATAACGCTTATCTATCCTATTATAAAATATCCAGTTCTCTAATCATTTGTCTATCTAACACAAAAACAGTTTCAGTTCTATAAACAATCAAATAATTATATCGCAACCCTACGAGTATATACGAATAGTGAATAGCCCTATTTTAATACTCGAATGAAATTTACAAAACCGCAAAATTAATTATTATTTAAGTATATATAAAACTATAATAAATGACTAGATCCAATTATCAGAATGATAGTACATTCATTTTATTAAGCAACACAATAATAGATCTTTTGCTTTACAAGTATACACAACTACAATATCCTGAACATAAATTATGATAACCACACATTTTAAAGTGAAACTCTATATATTTTTATTCAAATTACATTATAAATTTAATTGCAAAATTATAAAATTGTGGTTAATAATTTTTACTGTTCCTTTTACACTAGTACGATTTACTAACTTTCATATTATTATTTAATGTTAATTATATTCACATGTTATACCTGAAGTCACCGTTCATATAATATCATTTTCCACTTAACATTCAAATTTTGACAATATTCTTAGAATTCTTATGTTTACTTGTTATAAGTGCTAAAACAAATGTTCATTTTATATAATTTACAAATTGACTATCATATTATAAAAAACAAAAATCAAATTAAATACGATTCCACCCTCACTAAATATTATATAAACTTAATTTATAATATGTGTATACCCATAGATTATGTATAAGACATAGAGTCACACTTACGTATACGTGTTCCTAATAATTCGCGTGTATTTCTGGAAAAAAACTCTTAAAAGGTTTCATGTTAGAATATACACATATTATAATTGCGTTAACATATTATGTAATAGGTACGAGTAATATAATATTATTATATTGCACCCCTCTAGATATTGCTAGACAGTAACAAAAAAAATTAAATGATTTTTCGTTAAAAAACAAAAAAACGGGATAGTAAGTTATACGTATAACTATCGGAAGGATATCAATTACAATACCGTCATCGAATTGACATATTTTGCAAAAAGAAAATAGCATAAATAGGAATTGTTAATTATATTCCGAGTTAAAATTTGTAAATGAAAATTTTCAGGCATTTAGACTAGTTCGAACCACTAAAGACCTAGTGAATTAACAAACTGCTAGTGATATGGAAAATATATAGTTTATTTTTGACTACAAGTTACATAAAAAATTAATAACATTCTGCAGTTGAGAAGATAACAATTTTGATAATGATTTCGTTATCTAGTACCTTTCTATGTAAGATTCTGGAAAAACTTCTCATAGATTATCACATTAATGTAGATTTGACAGTTGAAATATAGCAGTATTGCCTGTACCACTTATCTTAGTTGTACCAAACTAAGAAAACCCTTACGAATCTCGTATACCAATCACATGATTTCGAAGAAAACTACCTTGATCAGTTCAAATGTATTGCCGATTTGCATAAGCTAGCGCTAGACAGGAAAATAACAAAATGTTGTAGAATATCATCGTCGAAAATCAAAATGCAGATGGTGTCTGCCGATGACATTCGGTCATAGAGGAAACTGAACGGTGAGTTCTCCTTCTCATGACTCTATGACTGCCGATGACCTTCAGTCATAGAGGCATTAAGCATACATAAGGATAGTGAGTTCAATATTAATATCATGCAGATTTTGTTAGATATTTTGAATCATGCATACAGTTTTTGTTACATAATAGACATTCAGATGTCACCCTACAAAAAGGATAAAAAAACTGAAAAGTGCTGAATAAAGACTGTGTCGTAAGGTAGCGGCCACCATCTTTTGTGTTTTTTTCTAGTGAAACATAGCAGGAATAGATTTGAAGGCACCAATAAAGCTATTATATCAAAGATTTTCTGAAAATAATGTAAGAGAATGGGGATAAATAGAATTTTGTAGTAAAACTAACATCTAAGCAATTTTAGAGCAAAAATTCCAATAACAATCCTACCATCTTAGAACTTTTCATTAAATTAAAATCTTATTCGTAACATAAGCTTTGGACTAAATTAATTCCAATATTAATTTCTTTTTTTTTTTTGAAAACATTTTGTACAATTTCTCACTAGATTTAGAAATTTGTCAAATATTTTTCCTAAAATATTACACTTTTCATGTCAAATTTTCTAAATCTCTTCTCTTTCATTTTCCTTTTCATCCTCTCTCTTGTAACCATACCAATTTTTTGCTTTATGTTTAATAAAGTCTTTTTTGTACCTTACCTTCAACCAAAATGAAAATTACAATATTTTTTTTTTTTTCAGATCCCTTTAATTTTTGTTTTTCTAAAATGAAATTTTTTATTAAAATGTATTTGAAAAGTATATATAGAAAAATTAGAAAAAAAAAAATGAGAACTGAGCTGAACAGAAGTGCATGTTTGTTTTATAGCCTTCAATACTTTTAACATCTGTTTCTCGTCTCTAAAATTCTACTATGATTTGTTTTTCAATTTTCCAACTGATTTTGATCCCTTATTTCAATTTTTTTTTTTTACTATTCATTTTAACTAAATTTTGTTCTCTGTTTTTTTTACTGTACTACTGTGCAATTGTATAATATTAGCAATAATTTTTCTATATTTTATTATCCTTATTCCTTTTTTTACAAAAGCCTATATTGTACAACCATCAAATTGAATTTATTCAACTTTATCTGCTATGTACCTTTGTACTTTTATATATATGTATGTATATATTGTAAAATATTATTGTAATGTAAGAATATTTATATTCATGTGTGTATATATGTATATCGTTTTTGTAATATTCATCCCTTATTCATAGTTACTGTTCAATTCCAATTGCAATGTCATATACCTTAACTAAAGAGTGTAGATATTGATGCAATATAATGTTATATGAGTGTAGTAGGTATTAAATATACAGAACAATAAGAGAAAGAACTGCTACAGGTGGAGTAAATAATTTTTTATAATCATAAGTCTATGGATTTTTATTTTTTTTTTATATGAATTATGCTTTTGTGTTTTGTAATATTGGTTTTCATATTTTTATATATGGGTTATTCCGAATTAATTATGTGAAAATGTGTTGATTCTATAGGATAAAACTGAATAAGTTAAAATTTGAGAAACTCTTAATCAAATATTTTTTATTTTATATAGTACATTATCTTGCAGTACAATGTATTCCCCTATAACAGTTAGTCAAGACCCGACTACTCTGGTAAGTTTGTGTAACTTGCATATAAGTTTATAGAAAGTATATTTCACAACCATTTCTGTTCTCCTGCAAGTAAAAGCCTGACATTTCCTAAGAAGATCTAGTTAGTTTTTCTCACATTCTCCACAAACTCTTAACTATATTCGGATTAACTGTCTATCTCTTTAGTGATCGGCGAATTATCCACCAAGTATAAAGCTACCATAATTTTTTGAGCAAAAGTTGGCCAGTTGACAATTTTATTCTGTCTAAATCTAATACTATGAAGCCTGAGCTCTAGCTTTCTTACGTTAGAAGAGGTGGTAAGATTTTTAATATTTGCACCATTGTTCTAGAATAACCTATTATACCCTATGAATATCGTACACTTTTTTATACATACATGTTAAATAAATTACATTCTTTGTGTGTGCCTCTAAAGACTATATATTTCTAAAAAAGAGAAAGACTTTAAAAGGGAATAATATTGTATTTTCTAACTTGTGCCAAATAAGGAAAAAAAAAAATACAATTATAAATTGAATTTATCATTTTGTCAGGACTCTGAACATTAATTTCATTTTCTCCTCCTTTCCTATATTTATTTTGTTCTTGTATATTTTACCCAATGTTGTTATGAATTTTATTTTTTTTTTATATTTTCTGAATTATCGTAGGTAATAATAATTTTTTAGCCCTTTTTTTTTTTTTAAATTAGCCTTTAAATTGTTAAAGAGTTGGCATTTTACAGAATTCAAAAAAAAAAAAAAAACAACAATGGCAATATATTTATATAAAAGAAATTTTCTCCTGTTCCTACCTATGCATTTTTTTTGAGTGAATTTATTTATAAAGAGCATTTTACACAATTTTGTAGTGAATTGCCCTCAATTTTATGGTCGAGGTTAGAGTTATGTATATTATTTATATTTAATGCAATTGTTAGTAATAATATTATTAATTGCAAGGTTATAAAAAATATAAAAATTTCCGACCATGTTTGTGTTGAAACTTGCAGCATATATTGCAATTGGGTAATAACTTTGTGAATATTTTAGGAAATATGTGAAGTATTAAAAGTAACTTACAGTATAGGTGAATTCTCTTATAATATAGTCACATTGAACACTTCCCAGATTGCAACATTGTGATTTATTACGGGGAAATTGCATTTCAAGCCATTATTGTTACAGTGTCAACTAAGTATAAATATGGCTGCTAATTTATTTCCTGAGAGCTGTCTTTTTAATAGGTTCCCGTGTATCGAGGACTTTAACCAAGACAAAATCATAGAGAGACTTCCTTTTCTTACAGATCACAGCTTTACATTTCAAGAGATAGATTTACATTTCAATAGATCAAACATTTACACTCCAAAAAAAATTACGTAAACGTCCTCGTTTCCATTGTTTTGACCTCAGACAATACACCTCCCTAGAGAAATCCTTTGCTCGCGCGCATTCTTACCGTCAACTGTCCCAACTTAACCTCGCCTGTCTCCGCCGTTAACATGTTTAACAGCCACAGCTAGGTCATACTAGCTGAAGCCCCTAGCTGCCTATTAAATACCTATCCCTTGTATTATGAGATTTATTGGTAATTCCCTCTCTGAAAGCGAAACCCGCCGCTGTTCAAATGTCTCTCATAGTATTTTTGTCAGCCATTACAAGACAGTATCCGTTGATATACTCACTTGGTACGAGTTCTGATTCCAACTTAATGCATTTCATTACGTTTCAATACCAGCGTTCCGACACAATTATCAACTATCGTTTCCATCGTCTTCAGTAAAAACGATAATAATCGTAAAAACCGATAACAATTTTTTACTTTATTCATATTGAGGGTGCTTACTTTTAAATATTATTTTAAAATATATACGCTTTACGAGAATATTTATATTGTTTGTTTATTGTATAAATTGTAATATTTAAAATAATCAACATAATTTATATAGGGAATAAAATTTCGCCCTTTAATTTAAATTTTTAATTGAATTTTCAATAATTAGTTATGGTTTATGAGCTGCTAAAAAATATTATCTCAATATTGACTTGCAGCAAAGTTGTGACTTAATTTATTTTTTACTATAAAATTTACAATTTATATTGTAAATACGTATATAGGGTACACAGATGTTATTAAATTACTGTGCAGTTTAATTATAGAATTTAATAAAAGAAATATTTTATACTCGCTTCGTAATAAAAATGAGTTATTAAAGTAAACTCACTGAATAATATGAAAGACATTTTAAATTACAAACACAATATTTTTGAATTATAATCAATTTAGGCATCATTATTATTCTAATACTATAAATTAGTAAAATGAAAGACGCATCTGGAACGAAAAATCTTAAATTGCAAGACGCAAGAACGGAATATTAAGTGACAAACCTATTTCTGGCCTACTAAAAACGAATCTGGAGGAGACAGTAAAATAAATAACAAAAACTGAATGTGATTTAAAAGACTGCGTTAAATACGAGTATTATGAAACTTTCATTTGATAAATACCGTAAATTCAATAAACCAAAACGAATTAAAGATCTAGAATGTTTACACTTTAAATGCAGTTCACATATACAAATGTTACCATATTACACGACATAATTTACTTATTCTACATTCAGCCAATTATAAAAATGGAAAATGCTGTTTTTTTTTATAATTCGCTATAGAACAGGGTATCATTTATATTATCTTATATACGTATACGAATATGCATGTTAGTTAAATTGGTATGACACATATTTTTACATGCAATAATAATTAAAGTTTTGACTTTCACCTGTATGTGTAATATGACACAGATTTCTTTAACAGGATAGTTTGTAGTTTTTTAAAAGGATTTTTGTTTTACAACCTAGATCTTTACATATGTGTATACATAATATGTATATGGTTAAAGCAAAAGTTAAATATTATATAAAATTAATTTAAATAAAGAATATTCCATTTTAACCTAGATTTTCTTTTCCTTATTATTTGAAAAATTATTTAATCTTTCTTTACGAAAAAGTTTAAAGTCATTAAGGAAATATAGCTTATATGTATATGTAAGTATATTTTATAATTTTAAAATAAAAGTGCCTCTCATATATTATAAAACACGATTTAAACTATGTGATCTAACTGCTTGATTCGTGATTTGTAAAAATTAAAAATATTTACCGGGCTCACCATCAACAGCTATCACGGGTCGATCGATGAATCTAAAAAATTGGGTCCAAAATTCGAAGTTCCAAAGTTCTTCGTGAATGAGAGCATAGGAAGAACAAAATCAATTATCCCTACCCCGTGTCTCCAGTCCGCACGAACGGCAGCATGTCCCCTCAAAATACACGACCACATCTCAGTATAGTATATCTAATTGCGGTGAATCGTACGTAATTTAAATTCATTACCATTTTTTAAATTTTGCTTATCAATCTAAAGTTCACAGCTGAGTCGAATGCTGATTACTATACCAGAGAACAGCACATCAGAATCGATCTCACCGTCTCAGTGTATAACCAATAAACCATGTTTGGTCTGAGACATCAACTCTTCCAGAAAGCCTTTTTACATGAGTAAAGCACAATAATTGCTTCCCTTACTCTTTTCACAATGTTGAACTTACACTTCAACCTCGAATCAAGAATTAGACCTAGAAACCTAGTCTACTTCCTAAAGGATAAGCAGATTCCGTTGAGTTGTGGCGAAATTATTCTTTATGCCTTATATTTCCTGCTATAAATAACTAGTTGCGACTTTTGTGGGTTGATAGCCAGCTCGCAGCCAAGAGCCCAGTCTGCACTCTTTAGAATCTCTAAAGACGCACGTAAATGAAAAATCTGAAAAAAATACTTAAGGTAAATTTAAATCTCCCTTTGAAAGAAGAGAACATAAACTTAACTTACATTTAAACTCTGATATACTTAGTTATATTGCTTAAAATTTCAACGAATATTCTTGAGTTTTTTCTACCGTCTTACCTACATACATATTTACATAATATTATAATATTATTTTTAATATTGGCATACTCTTTTATTACTAACAAGTAATCAGAACGCCGTTTCTATGCATTATATCGGTATTTTTACAAGAAGTATCAGCATTACATCTAAAGGAGATATAGTGTTTAATAATCATACTTATATGCATGTGTAGCTGTATATATACATATACGAGTAGATTTACATTTCTCCGGATATGAACAACAATATTACTTTAATCATATATAGCAAAGTCTTATAAAATACAATTTTTAATATATGCTCAATAATCTGTAGATATATTGTATATTAAAATCTGTAATACTACACACAAACACACATTGTATTACAATATAACAGTCTAAGAGACTTTTTTTTTTTTATGATTCAATCCTTTGATTCAATCAAAAAAGAAAAACGAGACAAAAAAAAAACGATGGTGTTATAGAACGCAACTCTGTTATTATAAAAGAAAAAACAAAAAGAAAATGAAATGAAAAATTCAATGAATGAATAATTAATAAATGTGTATGTGTATGTATGTATGTTTATGTAATATTATATGAGATTATATTTGTATATTATTTTTTATCTTTACTTTGTTTACTGTTATACTCTCTCTTACAGCAAGAACAACATTTTAAAGTGATACGACATACGTAAGAGAAGAAAAATTTGTATAAAAGAAAATTGCTCTTTTTAAAGTATATAATAGTATTCATTATACTCAAAAAAATTTTTATCAAAAGCGCGTGCTCATAGCTCACTCACTAAATTTTCGTAGTTAGGAAGTAATCAAAATATAATAGTATAAAAATAATGAATATAGTGTAGTATTTGTTATAATATTATATTGTTATATATAGTATAATAGTATTTACTACTTTAGTATACCTTGTAACTTAACTATCTATAAAGTAAGTATATATTATTATGCATACATATGTTATGTAGTACAGAAAATACAACACAAAAAGAAAACAAAATTCTGTTTAGAACATAGTTTTGCTTTCGTTTGCGTTTTCTTCATTTTTATTATCCTATAAGAACAGTATACTATACATACTACATGAAAATATAAATATACTAATAATAATATTGATATAAATTTCTAAGCGACAAAACAACATTTTCTTTTACTACATAAAAAAAAATGCATTACTACAAATATTATAAATATGTTAGAACGTAACATTTTTGTTGTTCAATAAATGCTTCATAATATGCGAATGCGATACGAATGCGATTTTTGTGAAAGCGACCAGAAAAACAATTTGTATTTTTGTATTTTTATATTTTTTCTTTTTTGTTTTCATCTCTTTTTGCATTCTCTCTCTTCAGTCAATCGCAATTCATTATCGAGTGAAGTACTACTGAAAAGTAATTGAAGCGGTGTAAACAAAAAAAAAAAAATAAGCAAAATAAAAAGAAAAAACAATCAAAATAAATAGGAGAAATACTTACATTATTATTATTATTACTATTATAACAGTAAATAAATAAATAAATAAAAATTTAATTTTGGCTTTTGTTATTATGAATATTTTATTAATTTTATTATTTAAACAAATATAATTCAATTAAAATTATTTTGATCTTTTTAAAAATTAATTAAATATTATTTTAAAATATTAATATTTACAATAATATAAAAGTTACATACTATGTTAAAAAAAAACTGAATAATTACGGAATATAACAGATATATGAAATAATATTGTGAATTTGTTTTATAAATATAGGAATTTTAATTTAAATTAATAACATTCCCAAGCACTTTATACAAATAAATAATGAAAAAATAAAGTTTCGAAATCAATTGAATCGCGTATAGCCGTATACAAGTGAATTAGAAAGAAATAATTTTGGTATAATAGTTTCGCTTTTATTTTCTTTAATTTAAATTTTTGGTTTAGAGTGCGTTTACGAAATTAATAGCCCGGCATTTTGTTATATTTCATTAAGAAATAAATAATATACTATATTGTATAATAAAATAATTATTGTACATATGTGAACAATACAGTCATAACAAATATACTGCTTATTAAAAATAATTTTGTATATAAAATTAGTAATTAATTTAAAGATTAATTTAAAATAATTGAAAAGTTATGAAAATTGAGAGAATATATACATAAATAATTAAATAATTAAATATTTTCTGTAATAATTCTAGAAAATAATTAAATTAAATTAAAAATTATTAATGATATTTCTTTTTAAATATTATTAAATTAATTTACAAAAAATTTCATTAACAAAAACGGAAAGAAAAATAAAAATTAAATTAATTTCAACTATAAAAAAAATTTATTTGTGTATTTAAAGCATAGTGTACAGGATTCTGTTTATACACAAACAAATACATATACATAAAATATATAGTTGTAATATAATAATATTGTGTAAATTACTAATTTGTTATACTTATTATAGAATAGTATAACAATAGCAATAATCAAGTATAGTAACAAAAAAATCAAATTGTAATTAAATAATTTAAAAAAAAAATGTTTGTGTTATTTAAAAAATAAAGGATATTTAATATACCTAGTGTAAAATTATTCAAATCACATTTTAATTATTTTGTTTATTTTAATTTTAATTCCAAAATTTTCAATTTTTTTAATTATTATTAATAATAATAATTAATATACATATAAGTGTGAACGAAATTTTACAGCACAAAAAAGGATATTTTTGATTTTGAATATTTTGTATAAGGATAAAAATTAATTTACAAAATTTATATACAAAAAAAGCATACTCAATTGTGCGTATAACAAATGATGGAATAAATTTTGGAATAAGGTAAGTCCTATATGCTCTTTTGTAATCTTCATAATATTTTACAAATACTTATAATTCAATTATTTATTATTAAAATATTTAAGAGTTTTAATGAAATTTCAGCTGATTTTCGAATAGAAGAAAAAATAAGCGACATAAATCCTTTTCAAGGACAAAATTATATAATTCAATTTTTGAATTCAATTTTTGTTTTGCTTTTAATAATCAATTATAAATTATACTGCAGATAAAAAAAAATTTTTTTTTTCTTGAAGGTTAACAGCATTTGAAACGGTAACAATACGAAATAATAATAATTATTTATGGAAGAAAAAAATATAAAAATTGATTACCCCTTTTGGTCAGTTTAACTTATAAAACCAAAAACAAAATCACTTAACTTTATTTATAGCCAAAAAAAAAATGATGAAAGTAATAATAAAATTGTTGTATATTATTCAAGTACATCAATATTACACACGCACTTGGTGAACGTATTTATGGTTGGAATAATTGAAATTTTAAGTATATCAATATATACAATAACGTGTTTATTAGTTATGGTTAGGGGTTCTGCTATCGTTTTTAAACGTATTCAATTAAATTCATGGTATATCCGTCTCGAATAAACCGAATAGACATAAAGGATTCGCGTTTTTTAGTATAAGCCTAGAACCAAAGCAGAAACTAGCTCTTGAAGTTGAATATACACTGCTCATATTCAGAACGATCTTAACAAAATCAAAAAACAACCGCAATATGAAAGACTGTTCTTTTTCTGTAAATAAAAGTATAATAAAGAAAAGTATTGGTTGAACGGGTACAATATAGTACTTAGATATGTAAAGACTATGAGACATTTTCAAAGTTTTTGTCACAAAGCCAAAAGTTTTATGACATTCCTATAAATATGTTTTGGCTTAAGTAAAGGCAATAGTAGTGTAATGAAGCCGTGAATAATATTCATATAACTGGCAATAAACATCACCAAATAGATTACTTATGAGCTATGACTGCAGTAGATACTGCCCTACTTTCCATCCATTCAAAAATAGATGCTGCACTGTATAAATTGGGTAAAATGTAACTTTAAACTTAAATTTATTGTTTAACCGATTGTTGAGTATATAGTAAAAAAATTTCAGATTCTTGTTTTGTGATTTAAGACGAAAAAACTTTCCACCAAATAAATTGTCTCGGGTGGGATTTTTTGAGTACTTAAAAAACTTGTACAATTCCCTTTGGGATATCTTCAAATTTGTACTTGATACAGAATATTACAGACGGATACGTGGGGAGGCTACAATAAAACGCGAGTGGCTGCGGGACCGAATGGAGATGTCATTTCGCCCCATTTGGTTAAATTAATAATCTTCAAACTTCAAATCCAACGAATAAAAATTTTGAAAAATTAACAATATCAATCAATATTATTACTTTAGACGAATATTTTTTTTCAAATTGACTGTCTCTACTACCAATATAAATTGAATATACTTACTATATAAAATAATACAAAAATAATTTCAAGTATATGAGAAACCTTAACCTTGAGACATCATGTACCAAGTACAATTTCCTTGATTTATTTTAATTCTAATTAGTAGTCATTACTTATATGGTTCTTACATTACAAATAATTTCAAAAAGTACTTATATATTTCTTAATTATGGTTATTATACATACATAAGTCCTTTTTTTTGTTTTAATAAAGACGACATTGATTTTCGATTTGAAATTTAAAACCATTTTATTAGGTATTTAGGAGCACTTAAATATAACAAAAAATTTTCAAATTCTCAAGTAATTTTTCAATTATAAATCGGAAATTTACACAATAATTGTAATTTATTGTCAATGAATTTTGAATTACTTAAGTGTATAGCTATTGTGTTAGGAAAATTCTTTAAGTACTTGTACAATTTATATTCTTAACAGGGCCATTTTACCTATATATTTCAATTTGATTTCGATACGAAAAAGAAATCATGTGTATTTATAATTTTAAAATGATTATTTTAAAATCGGAAAACTTAAAATTTAAAGGACTGGAAAGAAAAAATTATTTTGTTTTTTTTTTTTTTTTATTCATTCATTTTTTTCCTTGTTCTTTAAGGTTATTAATACTTAACCTTGAATTTTATAAATCAGGCAAAATAATATATTTCATATACAAAAATATTTTTGCATATATAAATTGCATAAATATAGGTTCAAGTATGTGGCTTTAAATTATACAATATGTGCATTATACATATACTTATAATTAAATATAACAAAAAATCTCTTATTATACACGTAGGCTTACGTACTATTTTATATTCATATTGATACCGGATCCGTACACGACGTACGTATATTCTTATAGTTAAATTTTGCAAAATTCATCAAATGAAATGAAATTTATTCACCAATTGAAATGAAAACAAAACAAGCAAGAAAGAGAAAAGCTTTGGTCTATACACACATACACATCAATTAAAATGTAAAAATATACGTAATATATGCATGCATATTCAATAATTCATGACCTACAAAAAAAAATTTTTTTTTTAAATAAAAATAAAAAAATATAATTTTTACATAAGTTTGTATGTCTATATAATATTTATATATCCTTATATTTTATATGTATAAGTATATATGTGAATAATCACACATACTCAATGTATACACGAATAAATCTTAAATTTTTAGTATTTCTGTTCTGTTTTTTTTTTTGTTTTTGTTCGAAAATATTCATTACCAAAGCAAAGTGGATGAGGGAGAAAACAATATTATGCCAAGGAAGTTCAGAAAAGGGAAAAAAATTTAAAGAATGGGGGCTTAAAACCTTGCAACTTGAAAAAAAGGATATTTTATTCCTTTTTTATTGCAAAATTTTCAAACATTTTTTTTTATTTTTTGTTATACATTAAAACTTTATTTTTGTTATTTTTTTTTTACGTTTTATTTAAAGTTTTAGTTTTATTTCATGTTTTTTTTGTTTTTTTTTTGGTTTTTATTTTATTTTTAGTTTTGTGATAGGAAAAAGAGGGAAAACTTGTCAATAGCATTAAAGTTCACTTTCTGCAAAAATAAAAATTTTTTTTTGTTTCACTATTTTTTATTTTTTTATTTTGTCGGCAAAGAAACACCTAAATTAAGAATTTTTTTTTTTTCAACAAAAATTTGCCTTGTTATTATTTAGATGTCCTTGTTATATTTTTTTTTTTGCTTTTTGCTTGTACCGTTCCGTTTTTATTATCATATATTTTTTTTATACTTTATATAGTTTTAAATAGTGAAATGGTTTTCCTGTCATTAAAATTAAAAAAATGAAAAAAAAAAAGTTCTATTTCATTTTTATGGAAAAATAAGAAAACAACATGCAATACAAAATTACGTTCATTTCTTGTATATTTTTTTTTAAATTAAAATAAAAAAAAAAACAAACATAAAAATATTTGGTTGAATTTTTGTATAACAAAATGTAAAAATGAAAACCCTTTTTTGCTGAAAATATAAAAACAGAGTAGTTCATATAAGTAGCATAATTATCAAGTTAACAATCAATTAGAAGCATTAAATATGGAAATAAATAAGTACTTATATTTGCAAAAATATAAAGGATAACAAGCATAAAGGATACTTACATTTCCTTGTCGTTTGTAATTTAGAAAGTAAAAATACAGGCATCGGAATTTGAATTATGTGAATTTTTTAATGCATGCAGTGAAGAATAAGAGCATTCAATATGTGATGGAGTTTAAGTATCGGGTCTTTAATAAAATCAACCAAAGATCTGAGTTGCTTCTATATAAGGATGTTCCTGAGACATTATCGGATCGAAAGCAAAACCCGAATCTACAAAGTTTATATAAGACCAGCTTTGATGTACGGCTTACAAACCAGAAGAGATAATAGTTAAAATTCAAGTCGTCGAAATGCAGTCATTAAAAGCTATCGCTAGCTTTGCAACATATGACCGATTAAGGCTAATTAATACGGGAAGGTCTACATTTGTCGAGAATTACCTGATAGACTCAGTTGAGTCAGCTTTATCAATCTCACACACAAGTTCATGACCAACGAATCTGTAAAAATACTAGAGGTTCCTGGTTGATGTTCATAACATTTTTATATTGTACAATTTAATAATATAAGGAAGGTCAGGAACATGATGTATCAACTCTGTCTTGAAAGACCTCAAAATTTTAGAATAGAAACTGTGTGAATAATGCATGTCTGAGGTATTTAAATAGCGACTTCATGCGGCTGTAATACTGCAATTTTTTACCACTCTCGATAGAGTAGCTAATTCACGTATTAAATCCATAATTTTCGTTTCTATAAATATTTTCTTTTCTTTTTTCAACACTTCTCTCTTAGTTTCTGAAACCCTTAAAAGTGAATAATATATTTAATGCACTCTGTATATTAATAATGTTATAAAAATGAATATAAGTAATAATAAATATGACCGAAAATGACAGAAAACAATGAAAAAGAGAAAAAACCGCAAAATGGTTGTATTAAAAAGACGTTTATTTTACTTATGTATATACATAAATACAAGAGTATGTATACGGGAAATAACTATATAATGATTGTTGTATACTATATGTATGTAAATATTGCAAGGATATGAATAATGTATTCAGTAAAATTGAAAATTTTCCAATTTTATACTTTCATTTTTGTTTTTATTTTTGTGTTTCGTTCTTCATCAGTTTTTCCTCATTTTTCTTTTTCAATTTACAATTTAAGAAAATTTCAAGTCATTTCCTTTTAGTTTCAAAACTTTTTTATTATTACTATATACACATACAAACATATACCATAGTATAGGCATGTTTGGAAAAAAAAAGAGTAAGTAGGCAGTTAAATATGGATTTTATTATGAAGAAAAGAGAAAAAAAAATTTAAAATGTTAAAAAAAAATTTTTATACTTTTTAGAATATTGAAAGTGTTTTTTAAATTTCAAAAAACCGAATCTAATCGTCCTTTTAATCTAAATATTATTTTGTTTGTTTGTTTGTGTATATTTTTAAAAAAGAATGTATTTACAAAAAGTCTATGTGAGAATTTTAACATGTGCAATATTGGCAATACAATTTAAAGTATTTTGTATATGAACACGAGTATAAGTACAATTGAGTATAACAAAAATAAATTGTACTTACCAGAATATTTGTTATACATATATATATAGTACTTTCATACAACTCTAATATTGAAATTGAGGATTTTATATTTTAACATCATAGTATATTGAATAAATATTTGATATATTGATATTGGATATTGCATTTTATTGATTGTTTAGTATATGTTGTTATAAAAAAAAAAATATTTTTACGATATACCCATATACGGTAGAGCTTACATTATAGTGAATAGTTTTCTTTAAACGATAAAATTGATTTGTAAACATACGTGCTAAATATTTGTCGCTCTTCAATAGGTTACTATCGTTCAACAAAATATGAATACCGAATACATTTAAATCGTAATGAGAAGTTCTTATAACCTGGATACATAGCATTTATGAGAACAACTAATTGAACTTGAAGTATCTTAATAATTACCATTCTTTAAATAATATGATTTTGTATTCCTGCTCAAACATTTTATCTCTTATAAGACTTGTTAGAAAATAATCGACTTAATTAATAGTCTTCTCAGGTGGGCGAAGGGAAGAACGAATAACGCAACAATTAAGTTATTCTCCAACGAGATATATCGGCGCTATAATAGGGATTCTGGCAGCCCATTGTCTGTCCGTAGAGACTGTTGTGAATAGAGTAATTTCCGTAGGGACTGTTGTGAATAAGATGAGGAGGAAACGGTGACCCACGTCCTGTGTTCATGTCCGACGTTGGAGAGCACCAAGCAGAGATTTCTTGGTAAGATGTAAATGTTAGGGATCTTAGAAGATTTTTAAGGAGTTCGAGCTGGATCGAATGAGGTGTGAAAAAACAGAGATCTGGTGGTACCGAAACGTGTGATGTTATTTAAATACACAATTTTTTAAAATTATTCCTTAAATTCTGCACCTAAACGTATGCAATAAGATATAGTAATAAAAGAATTATTTTATTATTTCAGAAATCTTTCTCTTTACTTTTTGAGCTTCTTTCGTTTTTACTTTAGTCGCCTTTTTAAAGAATTAATGAATTAGGGGGTTAAAAGTTAGTTAATGTTTCATACATTCAGGAGCACTTATTTTGCTCCTAAATATATGCAACCAAAGAGGTGATAATAACAATTTTTTTTTAGAAAACTAAGTTCTTGATTTTAACCGTTCGTAAGTTTCCTGGGATTCTTTCTCATTAAGCTCAATTAAGTTTCTCGGAAATTATTTAAGAAATTTCGAAATCGTACATAACTATTTGTTTTTCACTTCTGTTTTACACAATTTTCATTTGAGACACTTTTTACGAGTAATCATAAAATTTATTTTTAACCATCTTATAATTTTCACTGAAATGCACGCACTATAAGAATGTACCAACACACAACTAAATAAATTCTCATACTTATTTCTCATAAAATAAATAAAAAAAAAATACGTCTCAAATAAAATACAATTATGAGTCCTTTTTTACTTGAAAAATTGCGACAGTTTTTTAAACGGAAATTGTTAAAAAAAAATGATTTTTTTTTTCACTTAAAAGAATTCTAATATTCTTATTTGCGGAAATACAAAAAAATAAAAATGAATTATGTAATTTTTTTTTTTCCAAAATCACCTTTGCAAAATATAAAGTATTTTATTTCAAAAATCAAACACAACTAATACAATTTTTTACAGAAGAGCCAGCATAGACATGTTCTATTTCATTCGTTAAGCAAGTGTAGTTGGTACATTCCAATGGGTGGTTGATCTAAGTTAATTTGCATTGTTGCAATTATGAAAATATTTTAATATTTAATATTCCATAATAGTTTTTAAAGTGCCATAAATGCGACTGCGACTTTGTAAGGACCTAAAAACGTTTTGTAATAAAAAGAATTTTTAAGTATTGGTATAAGAAATATGCCCTTATATTATAGTAAAGCGTATACATGTATGTTTGCTTATGTGTTTGAATAAAAATATTTATAACAATAAAACTTCAGACTACTCAATGATTTCCATTTGTAATAAATGCAAATGTGGATAATTTTGAAAATTTAAAAACAGAAAACTTTTGAAAAATTTTACTTTGATGGTATACAATGTATAATACTTAATCGGTACTGTTATAGAAAAAAATCGGTCAAGTTCGGTAAACCGTATTTTAGAATAATTTAAACTTAAAAAAGAATTATTCTTTTAAGTCGAATTATATAACGAAAAGAGGACTTTTTAAATGATAACACGAAATTAATCAAATTGTAGCTTGATTCATAACTGATGTCAGTGATTCTTGTATACGGGAATAGCAGGTCAAGCCACAAAAATATATATAGTAATTCTGGTCAGGAAACGATTGGGACAGTTCATAGCAATATTGTTAAACATCTAAACATTAGAGCTTTACAAAAGAGTTCCTTACATTTAAAATTATTACAGCTTGTTGGCGTGTTGTTATAGTTCGATGACGGATTCTTATAGTTCGATGGCGAATTCTTACAATTCGATGGCAAATTCTTACAGTTCGATCGCGAATTCTTACATTTTGATGGCAGATTCTTACAGTTCAATAAAGAAATTATGGGTAATATACCCCAAAATACTCAAATAATCGACAAAATTCGAACTACATGCCTCATCCTGCCTCCTAATTTGCCTACCTATTTTAACAATGTACGTATCAAAAAACAATATCCTTTAATATTTCTATTGTTCCTTAAATTTTTACCATATTCAAAAAAATCTCAGATTACTTATATAAAACTAATTATATGTTTATATATTACCTAATTATTCATCACATTCAAAATAATTAACAGTTTCAAATTATTTGTACTTAATCATGATTTGCAAAATTAAACTTATATACTTATATGAAATTATACAGTAACCCTAAGTCAGTAGATAGTTATATTACTGTATATATAATAAAATACTGAGATATAGGAGGTACCTAATTACATAATCCAATAATTACCTGTATACTACGTATTTTTCATTAAATATATTTAAATTTTTTTTTTAACTTTAATGAAACGATTTACCATCGTCCAAAACACATTTATATAAGTATGAATTTTTTACGTCTTTAAAATGCTCTATACATGTATATTTAGATAATGTTTAGACACCCCCTAAAAAATTATATTATACTTTAATTTTTATGGGTGCTTTTGCCCCTATATATGTATATATAATGTAAATCCATATTATATATACCAAGTATTAATGAAAAATAAATTACGATTTTTAAATTGTCAACTGTTTATTATTTCTTTTTCTTTTTTATATACTCAAATAAAAAATAAATGTCCTTAAAAACGCAAAAAGCAAATATTTTTTTTTTTATATTTATATGCTATCAACAAAGTACTAAACAATTTGCTTTCTATACTCATTATTCTTATATATACATCAGTATATATACATACTATATATACCCATGTACGTATGTACTCAAGTATGTAAAATATTACAATATAAACATAAAAAGTAATATTATATAGAAGACGCATTTACATGGCAATAAATCAGATACCTTTTTATTACACGGAGAGAAAAGAAAAAAAAATAGCAAAGAAATCAGAAAAATCACAAAATAATAACAAAAAAAAAAAAATAAACACAATTCATTCAAAACATAATCAAAAAAAAAATACATATAAGAAAAATAACAGTAAATTCTAAAATAGTAGCGCTATCTATATACACACTTAGACGTGCGGCAGAAAATTATAATAACGAAGAAAAAGAAGCAGAAGAAGAACAAGAATAGAAGAAGAAGAAGACAAAAAAAAAATATCCTGTCTATAATTTTATAAGGCAATTCATGTAATCTTTCAATTCCTTTAGAACGTTATAATTTCCACTATACTCATAGCGCTGGTGTAACAAAAACAAAAGCAAAACAAAAAAAATATAGAACGGAAAACAAAAACTCAATGGGTGGCTGACATCTCAAGCAAATAACGTAGGAAAAAAAAATCACTTTTTTTTTTCTTATTTTTTTCTTGTTTTGCAATTTTTTCTTTCTTTTCCTTATTTATTTACTTACTTATTTGTTTTTTTTTTTTTTATTTTCTTTCTTTCTCATTCTTATTCTTTTCTTCTTCTCATATATGATCGCATATATTTTTAACGCATATAAGTGGAAAAAGAAAAAAATATAAACTGGTGGCGACAATAATAAACGAACAGAAAATCTAAAAATGAAAGTAAATAAAAATGAATTTTGCTATCGTATATATACACATACATACATACATGCTATATATTTTATATATATTATTTAAGTATTTATTAAAAATCTAAAAATGTCTCATTAAAAAGACAAAAATATCCTTAACATTACGAATCACTGTTATTTACAGTTATTTTTATTTTTCTGTTTGTTTTTTTTTTCTGAGTGTACATACCTATACACAAAATTCCATATAAGTGATAGACTCTTATTGTACTGATATATATACATACTTATTATGTGTATATGTGTAACAAGTGGAAATTGTCTATTTTCCTATAACATAGAGAAAATGATGATAATAATGATAATGATTGTGATGATAAATACAAAAAAAAAAAAAAAAAAAAAAAAAGTAAAAATAGAAAAACAATAATAGAAAAAAAAACCTGGAGATGATGAGACAAAAGTAATAAAAAAGTTGAATTTTTTGTTTTTTTTTTCTCTTTTTTTTTCACTTTTCCATTATAAACGTGAATGGATATGAGAACAAAAAAGTATTTTATCGAAAATTTGATTTTTTTTTTTGTAAAATTATGGCTATTATAGAATTGTGTGCCAGTTTATAGACCATTTAAAAAAACTTTTAAATTTCCTGTCTAAAAGTTAAACGAGGAAATTGTCCTCTGACTGGCAATATAAATTACTTCAAAGTTTATCGTGACGTCCCCATTTTTATTAAGACTTCGTTTGGTCATAGCTACTCGTCTGCAAATAACAGACTCCAAGGAATATCAACTCCAATGACGTTGAGTATATGATGTACGTTGAGTGAGCACCTTATAAATGCTTTATATGATTGGAAGTCCGTACTTGCACCTTAAACATAATTTAAAACACTTCTGTCCAAAGCTTTAAACCATTAGTTGACTTTGTTAAGAAATTGGAATACAGAAGGAATAGATGTGGGGTTATTGAAGATATAGAAGTGTTCCATCAAATGATTTAATTGCTAGTCTTAAATATTATTCCACAGAAAATGAAAGGTCATCGAACTAAAATTCGGTTGGTTTACTTGGTTTAGCAATATTTGGACACAACATTGTTAGATTGACTGATATTTTTCTAACAGGTCTTATTACGGTTAGGCAATTTTTAAACTTCTACCTTTCAAGTATTCGCACAAGTATAGGCTTGAAAGGGTTAATGTTAAGAAGTAGGATGTTTTTCTGGCCACGATATCTTCTCCTATGCCGAAAAGTATTCCTTTTACTCCTTGTGATTTGTTTGAATTAATTTGTGTGAAGATAGTTGTTCAATTAAATTTGTATATTTTTATGCTATTGATCTTCCGGTTTGATGGCTATTCGCAGTAATCTGGTTTACAAAATGTTATCTAGAGACAATCTTTTTTATGTTTTTGAGTGACAGGGTACGTTGGACAACTCCCAACAACATACTGTAATCGATAATCTAAAACATTTTCAAATTATTTCAAAATATTATGTTGATTCCAAAAATCCAAACATATAAATTACCTTCTACCCAAAAAAATTTTCAAAAATCTTCAAAACTATATTAAATTCTTTATTTCTCTTACTCATATAAAATGAATATTCAGAAACGTTCAGACTGTTATTAGATAAAACAATGAATTCTGCCTTAAATAGGCAGAATCCATTGTCCTGTTCCACATATCCTTGAATCGATCGGTTCAACTTTTGTTTTATTATGATACATTTTTGGTTTTTTTTTTTGTCTTTACTTCTTATTTTTTCATGTATTTTCTATTGACTCAGTCATCTCTCGGTCTATGTATATGTATGTATTTCTTTAGTCTTCATAAATTTTCAATTTTGTTGGAAAATAAAAAAGAAAAAAGTTTTTTTTTTTTTATTCAGTTTTAATTTTCCATTTTTACTTCCTTTTTATTTTTATTATAATTTTATTTTGAAATGGTGAATTCATTTTATGACATTTAAACAATAATAAAAGTTTCTTAATAAAATTTATGAACTTTTTGTGTTATCGTTAGTGTGTGGTTATTGTGAATAATATGTTTTTTGTTTTTCATTTGTGATTGTTTTTTTTTTTTTGGGGAAATTCCCACATTAAATTGGCAAAATTAAATCGTTTAATACACAAGAGTTTTTCAATTAAATACACGTATGTTTGTAGATATAGTTTTTGCTATTATTAAGTATGTGGACATTTATGCCACACATTTTACACACAATATCCATAAATTCTTAAAGTCATTCAGATTTTCCATGAAAATTTTGAAAATTAGAATGAAAAATATTGTATGGATTCGTTTCAATTTTTCCATATTAATTAATTTTTCCAATAAAATATTTCAAAATTAATATTTCGAAATTTTATAGTTTTTTTTTTTTCTTAGAAAATTTTTAAAATATTACTCGTATGAGTAGAGGCACTTAAATACCTATAAATAATAATTTGCTTTCATTTCTATTTAAAATATTTTGCTTATATGTTTATTCATGGTTTCTGTCTTGCTATTCTCATATTTTGATATTCGAAATACTTGCGGTGATATAAAAGCTATAAAATGAAATGGAGGAAATTATTAGCGATAAAGAATTATTAAAATAATTATGTTAGAAATTTTAATATAATGTATGTTGAAAATATGTGGCACAAATTTTAAACTGATTCTTAAAATAGAAAATTTAGAATTAATTTGCAAATGGAACTCTTTTGTAATATATACGATTAACTAAAATGCATTTGGAAATTTCGAAAATATTTTCTTAAAATAAAATTTTATTATAAATTTAAAAGTTTTACCAATTTAAATTATCAATAATTTTAATACTGCTGATAATATAATATTATCAAGTAGATTTTATTCTGTGGTTA
This sequence comes from Condylostylus longicornis, assembly GCF_029603195.1. NCBI lineage: Eukaryota > Metazoa > Arthropoda > Insecta > Diptera > Dolichopodidae > Condylostylus > Condylostylus longicornis. The sequence continues at coordinate 5,336,123 of NW_026577974.1, forward strand.
CAAGCAATATACTCCTAAATTGTTCTAATTGACAGTGCTTATATGAAAAAGTTACTTGACTCATGTTTAATATTATTAATTTATTTTTTGCGAATTCGAATACTTCGTAGTTAAATCAGTTAAAAAATTCAGGGTCTTAATATAAAAGTCTGTGGTAGGAAACAGCAATTTCCTAAGTCATAAATATTTTGTTTTTTAATTTTATTACAAATTCGTGGCCTCTATACATTTTGCTAAAATTTGGTCTTTGTAATTTATTCAAACCCCATTTAATGAACAGAAATTAACAATGTTAAAATTACTTATTTCGAAAAAAAAAAGCAAATATCAATTTTAAATTTAATTTACTGTATTAAATTCGTGTTGAGTTAGAAATAAAATATTAATCAGAGCTCTTTAATTCTCTCTCAATGTCCATGTTCATGTCCATGTCCTAATTAAGCCTAATCAGTATATTATTTCACTTAGTTCTGAAGTTATGCGTAGAAATATGAATGGCTAACACTTTGTTCTAACACTAATATTTTTCGAAATGCGTGTCTTTAATTTATGAAACACATTTGATGACCAGTTCATATTTAAAAAGCATTCTCTAGCCAGAATTTAAATACTGCAATATAAATACTCATGGAAATTTAATAGTATTATGTTATTCAGGTAGCCACCGTTTTTACCTATTATTAAGTACAAAAGAGTTTCCAAAATCAAAATTTCTTGACTTAAATTAAGTGTATACTTACATAAAATTAATTTCTTTTATATATTTAAACTCGCTTTTACATAATATTAAGCATAATTTTAAATAATAAAATTTTAATATTAACAACAACAAAAAAATTTCCTTTTTAAAACTATAATTACTATAAATACTTAGTGAAAATGAACCAAAAATTGACCTATTTATAAAAATGCTTAAGTATTAAAAGTATTTTTCTTTCAGAAATATTAATAAAAGAGTGAAATTTCACCAATTTTTCTACACTTACTTTGAATATAAAAGTTGATACTTATATTAAATGGTATATATACAAAAGAGTATTCAAAGAACTTTAGGTGGAGCTGCTCTGTTATACAAATATTATGTGCACCCTTTTTCAAATCAAAAAGAAAATTTAATTTAATGAGTTTGTTTTTTGATTTCTGTTTTTGTTTTTTATTTTGTTAATGGTCTATTGAACTCTATATAGGTCAGCAAGTTTATTTGGGATTTTGATTTTTCAAAAAAAAAAAAAAAGCAATCAGTTTATTTAATTGATTTTAATTAAATTTTTTATTTGATTAAAGAATTAAATGAAATGTGCTTGTCATTTTAAAAAGTAAAATTATTTGAAGCATATAGAATATTGTAATCGCGGTGTGATTTATTATTAATGATAAAGTTTATTTAATTAATTTTACATTCTTGACTGCTATAGTAGATTTATAAAATATTAAAATTTATTAAAAAAATAGTGTTTGAAGAAATTCAAGTCTGTCTTCTAAAGGGAAAGTATCTAACTTGGAATTGCAACTAAATTATTTGTAAGTCAGGGTCAAGATTGTCAAATTAGGGTCAGCATTATCAAATAATTGATTTGAGTTTAATAAGAATCGAACGTGTTCGATGATTGTTGGATAAAACAGACAGAACGTCATACAATTCTTATTAAATGTTTGATTCCTTAACCCTGCCAGAAGAAAATTCCACCAAAAAAATTGTCAAAAATAATACAATATAAACATGCAAACTGTCATAGTTAAGAAATAATTTGACATTAAGAGATAATTTAGTTAAATTATATGTATGGATGAGAAGTATGAAAAACTGATGGAATCAAACATGTTGTTCGTCATAATGTTTGAAATTATTTTGTATGACTACTATTATACTTTTTGTTGTTTTCTAGCCTATTCGAGCTATTTACTATTATTAGCTCAATCAATCAAATGTCATTTGATAAGTCTGAATATCCAACAATTTTTAAAGACGTTTATGTTTTAAAAACAAATTGATGATATAACTAATTAGTAACGAGCATAAATTATACAAGCATGGCAATTACGAGTATATAGCAAAATTAACACATTTTATTACATATACTTTGCAAATGTTATAATCTCCAATTACACAAATGCCTAATTTGTCGGAAGTAATTCCAAAAAATTTTATTCAAACATATTTATTATGTCATGTGTTTAACATAACGCTTTGTTGACATAAATAGTTTATATGTAATTAAGAACAACTTTCTATATACCTACCTTATCTATATTAGATCAAATTTTATTTCCTGTTTACTACTTGAAATATATTTGATCAGAATATTTTAATAGCATTACTTAGTCATGTTTAACAGACTGTTTTCTTAAACATACTTTTACAATTATTTTTAAAAAACGTGCATACAACAAATAAAGATATAAGATATGTGTATGGTGCTAATGGTTACCTTTATATTATTGAAGATTCGTCATCTGATCAAAAATTTTTGCAAAAAACATACTAAACATATAAATTATATAGGAGAAGACTACAAAAATTAGGGTAATGAAATTGAATTTTTTATTGTATATTGAACTCTTGAATGAAATTTTTTATATAAATTTTGTATTCGATGTTGAATTTCAAACTTAAAGTATGAGAAATTAAATGTATTTGAATACTTAGTCCATTTTTTATGTTTCATAGAGTGCCTCAGGCTAACGTAGTAACTTTGTTAATATGTTTTAATTTTGAGCAGATGCACCATTTAGAGATATTCCATGAAAGTAATAAATTAAAATTACTTCGTCATATTCCAAATAATTCTACGTTAAAAGTTTTTTCAGAATATCGTAAATATTTAATGTCGATAATCTTGAACATATTTACGATATTAAATATTTTACGATAATGTTTAATATCGTAAATATTATTTACGATATTAAAAAACAAACATAATTTTAAGAGCTACTTATCACAGATATTTACAAAATTTTGAATTACAATATCAGAAATATTAAGAACTTCATTTTTATTGCTGTTAACATATTCTACTTTGCCAAAAAGGTCATCAAACATCATCAAACTAATACACTAAAATGGAATATCGCATTAAATATACATTTAATGCGTATACAACGTTCGACAACAGCAAAGAAATACATCCTTTCAAAAAAGAGCATTGTTTCTTTTATACCCAACTACCTACAAACACACTTATACAAAAATATTTAGTATCTAAAATGAATTTATAATTTATTTCTTTAATCTGACTATTTACATTAAACAATATTATCTTACAATCTTTTATTTTGTCGTATCTCTCTATCTTTAACTATCTTTTTACCTTTATATATTTTGAATCGATAGCAAAAAAAAAAAATATTAGTAAAACGTGACAAGAAAATTAACACAACAACCAAAGAAACAAAGTACCTAAGTAACAACACAATATAGCAAAACAATTCTTTAGAATAATAAAAAAAAAAAACAAAAAATTATATTAAAGGACATCATCGTTCGCTAAAATTCTGTATTCAAATTGTAATTTCTTTGTTTTTTTTGTTATTTTCATGTTTTTCCTTTTATATTTTGCCAATCAACAGTGGCAATAGCAGTAAAGGTTCCTCTTTTTTGTTTATTTTATGGAATTGACTTTTGTTCTTTTAGATTTTTTTTGCTTTTTTTTTCGGATACCCAAATACTTAAACATGACAAGGTATTGTATACATATACAATTCACCTATATTGTTATACTTAATTTAATATAAGAAGAAAAGCAGAAAATAAAAAATTGAAGCGGACCTCCTCAATGATTGTCTATTAACATCAATAATAATGTATACTTTTTGTACAAAATAATAAATATACTACATGTATATATGAAAATATTTTATAATGAAAGGTCTGACATAAAAGGATATTGGATTAAAAATAAAAATTGAAAGAAAAAAACACGAATAAAGAATAGTAATTCAAAATTCAGTGTAATATTTCTACACCTGTATATATGGGTACTTACTGAATATCCAAATATTTGAGTAGTATAATAAAACTCTTATTAGTTTTACGATACGTTTTTAAGTATTGATGTTTACATAATGTGAGCCATCTATTAGAATGTAGTTGAATCAATATTCCACAATGAAATTATTAAGTTAATAATTAATATAAAAGTATACTGCATGCGTTCCTTTTGAGGATATTTAGCACTCCAAATAACGAGTGAAACATCTCTTTAATAGTTGCTTATCAGAAATGATTCAAAAGAACGCGGTTACGCATATTTATTCCAATAGATGGCCGTATAACAGTATTGCCATTAAACAGCGTTCTATTTGCAAATTACTCTTAATAACCTTAAAGTGGTATCTAAAATTAAACCACAATTTAGGACTAAAATAAATTCAACTACTAATTTAACAATAAAATACTCATTGTCCAAGAAATTATCAATAAAACAATGATATTACTTTTTTCAAAAATAATATTCTATTTTAAAAAAGTACACTTCAAAAACCGTATATAAGAATTCCGATAATTGATTTGATATTACCTTTATAAAGGTCATATGGTTTACCTACGCAAATCTTACATATAAAGTATAAGTGTGTCTTTAGAGGTCATATGGCTATCTTAAAGTTTGTCAAATCAACCTTTTATTTTCACATTATTTTTTTTTCTGTTTCATCTTTCTTTCTTTCTATAATATTCATTTTATTGGGCACGTGCCTTTTCTTTCGATTTTTTTCCGATTGTCTCGTGTTTGAGTTTTATGTTATACATATAAGATATTAAATTTCACGTACCCACATTATCGAATTCCAATTACCAATTCTTTACTTCTTTGGAACAAAAATTTGTTAATTTTAATTTTTTTGTTGTGCTTGTTTTCTTGTTTGTTTTGCCTTTTCTTGTTTTTAGTTTAAACAAACTGATTTACGATATCAAAAAAAATTCAGGTATACGTTACATATAGGTAACTGTTAGAAAATAAAAAAAAATATGTACTTATATAAAAAAAAGTTGGATGACGAAACATGAACATCAATTTCGAACTGAATGAATTTTAGATTTTCCACTTAAGTTCTTAATATTATTTGTATAGTGGAATAGATGTGGGTGAATATTTCATTTCTAATTTAATATATCATGTAATCTATATACGAAAATGCATTAATCAAATTAAATTTTAATTCAGATTCAGCTTCTAAAATTACCTATGGATAATGATTTTATATAATACCACATGCAATCGACTAAATATTAAATATATTCAGTATACGACTATATAAGGGATTGACCCTACAACTAACATTGGCTGAAAAACAGCCAACATCGCAATCATGTTTTTGTTTGGTGCATTCAAACCTCACAGTGACGTTGTAATAACAGCTGCATATCTTTGGTCGATTTGATGGTTTTTTGCTTTACAACCTTTGGAAAACCTCTTCAATAAACTGTATTTTCCCCCAATACTTTTGTATCTAACATCCTTTATGTTAGTCATGGTCTTCCACCTATCTTGCTCGTAATCTCTCAGAGTTCTTCGTTTGTTATTATTTATCACTTATTTTGTATTGTTTGCAGTTTCTCCTTGGCGCCTTTTTTGTATAAACCAGTTCTCATTCTCATTAATAGCAAAACCGATTTAATGCAGTTATTAAATATTCTGAGGTCTGTTTATCTGGCTAAGTGTGTTGCTGATATCTAGAACCTCCAAAATTGCCTAAAACCTATTCTTACCATCTTAATTCTATTTTTTATGTTCTCTCATCTACCTACTTTATCCTGCCAATTCGTACTAATTATATTACTAAAGTACTTGAAATAAGAGACATCGTCTTTAATTTCGAGAGGACTATAAACTTACCTATGTTTTTTACATTGATGTGATGCTCGACTTTATGTAGTTACTCAAGTAGCTTTTGCGTATAAATCTTAACCATAACACGAATTTGAACAAAAATTGTACTCCTTCATTTTAACGAATTATACTCATTATATAAGAGCCGTTGGCCTATAAATCAGTTTTCCATATTTTCATCATTAATTTCCATCAATAACAATAATTTTCAATCAACAAAATAAAAACCTACCCATTTTGAGAGCAAACTATCCAAAATGAATTTTTGATCACGTTTTTTTTTTAATGTTTGGATTTTTTAAATTTATGTTTTGCTTTACTCCAGTTGTCGACTAACTTTCGTTTGCGACATCCCCATGGAGGGACAACATTTTAGCTGTTTTGGCTAATATTAACGAGCGAATAGCGGTTACTCACATATCCCTTCAAAGAAATATGAAAAACTTGCAATATTTCCCAGTAACTTTTTTTTTGTTAATTTAAAAGCCCCGCCGCCTCCCCCCTTTTACTTTAATTTGCATTTAAAAAGCATCGAAAATATTATATTTTAGTTGCAATGTAACTTATTTGTTTTTTTTTTTCGAAATTAATTTTGTAAAGGAAAAAAAAAATACCAAAATTATACAGGAAAACAAAAAGTTATCAAAGAACAAATTTGTTCACATATACCTTAAGTTTATATATATTGTATAAGAGTTAAGAAAATATTGAAATTAAAACTTATATTTATTAAAATTTCAAAATAAAAGAGGGAAAGAGAGGGAGAGAGAAAGAGATAAATATTATATAACATTTTAATAACTTTTGAAAAACCTTATATGAATTTAATTAGTTTAGGCCTTTTGTAAAAGTTTATTTAAATTTTTTTAATAATAATTTTCAACTTTAATTTCTTTTCTATACTATCTGGTTGCTTTTCGAATTCCAAGTAAAAATAATATAACAAATTGCTCAACTCTACTTCCCACCCCTACCCGCTATCAACATATTTTTCTACTCTTTAATTTCATATACTTTTCTCTTTACTCTCTTCTCTTTCGTCATCTACGTGCTTGCCTAAATCTACATACAATATGTTTGTAATATATTTGAATGTGCGTGTGTATATGCTTTTATTTTAAATAAAAAACTTTATAATAATATTTTTACAGTTTATTTTGTTAATTTGCTCTTTTTATTTTTTAATTTTTTTTCTCTCTCTCTCTCTGTTTTATTTTTATTATTTTGTTAATTTTTCAAAGAAAACTTTTTTAATATCTTCTTCTTGTGTAAAAGTAACCTTTAATTGCACATATATGAAAATTCATATGTTTAGTTCAACAAAAAAAAAAAACAAAGAAAAAAATAATAAAAAATATAAGAAAACCCACAAAATATTTTTTTAAAATAAAATTTGGTTTATTTTGTTTTCGTAATACAAAGGGAACCTCTTCAATTTTATTCTTAAATTTTTTTCATATTAAAATTTTCTCACACTCTGTACATACATACATTTATGTATATGCTAGCATGGGAAGCCCATTTATTTTGGGCTCTTAAACTTTATTTCTTTAGTTTTTTTGTCTTATACAGAAAAATGAAATACAAAATTCCGAAGAATGAAAAATTTTTTTCTTATTTTTACCTTGAAAAAAAAAAATTTCTTGCCATATATGCGTCGTACCTACATTTTACAACTCTCATTTTTAATTTTCTTTACCTTCATCACATTTCAAACTTTTTTTTTTGTTTTTTTGAAGTAAAATAAAAGAATTTTCCTTTTTTTTTTTTATTTTGCTGCTCCTTTCAATTTCTTCTCTTTTACTCTTATTTTTCCTTCTCAAAAACAAAAAAAAAAAATTTCATTTTCTGACTGACGTTGTCTAAATGGATTGAAGAAATGTTATATACATAAGATCTGTTATACTTGCGTATATCAATATGTATATATTATGTATGTATAAATGTATAATAATTATATTAAAGAAAATATTATTAGTAACTTAAGGACGAATTATAATTACTTTTTCACTTGTCTTAAATTGTATATATAAAATATGGTTTATACACACACGCATACATTCTTGCGTAGTAAATTTTGTTCGTATGTATATAAATTTTCTTCGAAATTGTAATATATATACCATTATAAATTATTATACTTGTAGAGTACAGATATCTAGGAGTCTATGAAATGAATATTTTAAAAATGAAAATTTTTCGTATACTTATGCAATTTAAGAAATTAATTACGTAAATCTTTAATAAGTACCTACAAACATACCAATTTGATTGCCTGCTTGCTTGCCTGACTACATGCCTTGACTACCTGCCAGTTTTATTTTAATTTCTTTTTATTCTCTTCATATTATTTTTACCTGATTTTGACATATGATTTTTTAAAAGGAAAAATCTTATATTTTATTCTTTATCTTTATTTTTAGTTTTCTTTTTCATTTTTCTTATGCTATCTTCTTCTTTTTTTTAATATTTCTTTTAAATCTAAGTTAATACAAAATTAATTTTATATTTTTTTATACTAATTTTATGTAAGTATATGTAAAATCCTTTTAAGTAAGTTTATAAGCGTTACATAAAATTATTGTGATCTTACATTTTTAAAATATTAATTAAATTTTTTACAAAACTTTACTTATTTTGTACGAGAGAGTAAGGAGTACGTATGTGAGGAAGTATAACAAAAAAAAAAGAATTTGTGAATGAGAGAGAAAGTTTTTTTTTTAATTTCATTTTCAATTACAGTTCTTTTTTGGTTTTATTTTTAGAAAATTTGAAATCAACTTGATTGGTCAAATTTTTTTTTTTTTTAATAATTAATTTTTTATGTAAAATAACTTTTAATAATGCAGAACAGAGAGGTATAAGTAGAATAAATTAAAAAATTTAATTCAAAATTAATCCAAGAAGGTTGTCCCAATTCAAACAGGTTCTTGGGAAAATCCGATTTCTCTTGAAGAAAATTTATATGAACCTTACCCTCATCCTCTTTTTTCAAAAATTAATATAGCCCCTAGAAAAATTGTTAAAAAAAAATTCAAGTATTTGAAAATTTATCGCGTCAAAATCACAAAAAGCAGAAAAAAATTGATTTGCTTCTTTTTGACCGATTGACTCGAAACAACAGATAGACAAACATTACTACGATAAAGTGACTGTTGTGACTGAAATTAACCCTTGTCTAATTTTTTTTTCAAATCTCGTTTTCGGATCTCCACAACTTAGAAGATGGTAAGTTGATAGTAAGGTAAAGTAAGGTAATTTCGTCAGTGCATTTAATTTCGTCATAGGTCGCACTTCCTTCACATATTTGTCAAATATTAGGAAACCCCATCTATTTTCAATAAACTTTAAACATTTTTGTTTTTAAATATACTTGAAGTGAGAAGATCCGTTTTTTCGCGCTTGCCTTTCCCCTAAAGCAAACGCTTTTTAATATATAGCAAAATTTGTTTTTTCGGCTCCTTGTTCTCTTTGCAAGTTTTCCAAATTTTTGTAAATTAAATATTTTTCTAAACAAAAATAGTTATGTATTGCATCTCACCACCTAATAATATTAGCAGGCGAATTCAATTTTTATCCTGTAAGTATGCAATATTTCAAAAATTATTTTGTAATCATATAGAAAATTCTGATAGTAATTTATCTAGTTTTGAATTCATAAAATAATTAATTACAATAGTATGACAAAAAAATACCCAAACAGCCTCCATCAGGACTAATTTAAAATATAATTTTAATAATAATAAATAAAAATATTGAATATTTTTTGGAAACTAACAATACCTAATTTAGAAATTTAGTCTTTAATAATTTAATATTCAAAATTATTTTAAAATTAAAAATCATAAAGAAAAACTTAAAATTGCATTAAAAACTTTATAATGAAGTTTCATTTTTTTTATATAAAAATTTTTTTTTAAAACAAATAACAATCAACTAACTTTTAAGAACTGAAAATTTCCTTTCTTTCACCAATAAAATATTTTTATTGATTATCAATCATTAAGCTTTTCTCTTTTTTTTACCACCCCTTTTGTGAAATTCATTTTATAATCAAATAAACACACACATATACCTATACATACAAAATGAATTTTGTTTAGACAGACAACTTAATTTTATATGCACCCTTCTAAATAAAAACAAAAAATAGGAAAATTAAAATATTTGCAGACATGAGAGCAATATAATGTAGAGAATAACAAAAAAGTTAAAAAAAAAAACGAGAATAGTAATAGTTGACCGTGTCAACTCTCTGATACCTGTACATGTAAATGATATTAAATTCCGAAGATAATTGGTAGTTACCATATAAACCCATTCCATCTAAAAGAGTTTTACCGAAAATGATGGCTATATCACCAAATTTGTTTGTTCAAAATTTCAGTTTTGTACCTTCTATATTACCTGAGCTATGATCATATAACTCATGAAATTGTATGAAAGCTACCACAAGCAGTCGAAGAATTTTAATGGCTTTTATCAAACATAGCAGCCCTAATAACAATATTTACTTGTGAAGATTTTCAAAACTATACACTGAATAATTTCTGAGATACAATCAAATAAATTTTGAAATTGTATGGCAGCTAATCGAACCAGTACCTTGATCACATCCAATTTAAAAAAGTGTGTTGGCATTTATTATCATAAATCATTTGCAAAAATTTGGTAAGCTCAGCTCAATTGAGCTGAGTTATTGTTAGGACGAGTGCACAGATAAACTGACAGACATGGTTAAATTGACTCCGAATTCAATGTAGATCAAAAACATATACTTGAGCTTATATCTCAAATTGTTTCTTAGCATTACAAACGGTAGGGCAAATTTAGTATATCCTTCGAACAAACATTCGTACGGGTATAATGAGAATAAAAGAGAGAAGAGAATACCTGAAATAGAGCAAAACTGTATGAATTAAAAAAAAAGACAATGGTAACAAATAAAGTAAAAGAATAATCGAATTTTGAAAAGAAATAATAAAAACAATAATAACAAAATTGTGAATAAATGAATATAAAATAATAGAAACAATGAATCAGTTCTTTTTAGGGCAAACCTAAAATGAACCAACCACATTGGATCGTATAGTCAACCCACTCAATTTTAGTAAAAAAAAAATTATAAGTTTATAATAATATTATGAATTCATTATCCTTGTTGAATATCCTTTTCATATTTTAGTTTGTGTTGACTTGTTTAATAGCATTATTTGGAAAACAAAAAAATTGTTTATATAAATAAAATAATAAGGGAGAAGAGCAACGCTTAAAGCATAATGTGCTAATTTTTTTTTGTTTGGCGAACATTCGAATTGAAAATGAATATGAAAACTATTTTTTTACAATAAAAGTTTTCATTTTTTTAATTTTTTTCAGAAATATTTTGAATATTAGTTATTTACGATATTAAGTTTTCTACAAAATATAAAAGATATATTTTTTTATCGAATAAAAAAATTATTATTTATTAGGAAACTTAAACTGTTATATTTTGAAGTTTTATAAGGCAATTCTCTAAAAAAATCTGAAAGGGAGAAAACTAAAAAAATTTTTGAATTAAGAGAAATTTTTATTTCAAATATTTTTAATTCTGAATCCGTAATAAGGTTGAGTATTTCCAAATAATGTAATAAGTAGTTTACTCCTTCCCAATCTCTAAAACAGTTACCCTATAGTCTGCACTCAATTTACAAGGATATTGAATAATTCATTTGCAATTGTAATTTTAAATTTTTATAAATAATTTAACTTTAAAACAATATTAATCTACACGTTTTTAAGTTCTATTCATTCAATTATTCAATTTATTCCTGAATAAACAAACCTCAGTGTCATATCCTACTCTACAAACCTGAAAGTCTAAATTCAGTTTAAATCTTAAATCGTATTTCTTAAAATAACTTTAATTCAAATTCAAAATGTCATGCAGACAAAAAAAAATTTTAACCTTTTACATTTTTCGCAAATTTTATTAATAAAACACAAATTAGAATTCTTCTATGAAAATTTGAATTAATTAATTAATTTTTTGGGCGAACGTGAACGTAAAAATTAATTATTATAAATGAAATTCTTAAAATGTTAAAGTTTGTGAATAAGATTAAACCTGAAAAATATTCGATACAGTTTAATAAAATATTAATTTCGAATAATCAAAGAAAAAATAATAATAATAAAAATAATTGTATATCGTCTTAGGGGTTGCCGCATATAATACAACATATTGCCACTTCATATACCTACACAAAATCTATATATATAATAATATTATATATTGTGTAAGTAGATACTTGCCAAGCCAATAATTTTGGTTTAATTTAAAATTTAATATTAAAAGGACCCACACACACTACCCTATATAACGTATATTGTGTGTGGCTTTGTATAATTACATATGCGCAAAAATTTTGCTTTCTTGCACAATTAATACGAAAACGGTCTAAGTCGGAAAAAGGACAGGTTTGAATAATTTAAATTCAAAGCAAAAATTTTATTTTATACAAAAACGATTCTTAATTTCAGAACCAAATAAGGCCTCTTGATCAAATTTCTGCTGAATATAGCTGTAATCATATACAAACAATTCAAATTCAAATATATTTTCGCTAAACTGTTAAATTTAGCTTGGCAAATTACAGTTAATTAAATTAACAATGAATTTTAATTTTTTTTTTTTTAATTTTGCCCACATAACTTCGGAACCAATTGAAATATATTCACTAAATTTTCACAGAGTACAGTTACCGTAGTGAAAAATTTGAATTTCCAATAAACTGAAAAATTACAAATTTTGAGTTAGACAATTTTTCTTTACTATCACATATTTTTCCATATTCTAATTTAATATTCATACATTTATACTTGAGAATATTTTAAATATCAAATATTTACAAAAAAATTTTAAATACAAAATAGAAACTGAAAACATTGAATAAAATTTGACGAGACGAAATCAGCGTAGCTTAGCGAATAAAAATAAAAATAATAAAAAAATAAACAAAGAAATCAATTTTTTCTTTAATTTTGAATTTACATTTTATTTTTTATTTTATTTTTTGTTTTTTTCTTATTTCTCGCATATCCTCCGGACGAAATTGTAACCACTTCAATAATTTTCGACGTATAACGATGAATGTTTGTTTGCTGCCAAAGAGAAACAACAAGAACAAGAAAAATTAACAAAGGCAACACGACAAAATAAAACCCAAGTTATACTTTTTCATATTAGCATATATGTTTGTATGAATGTACGCATATGTATACAAAAATATAGAGTATGTGTTTATAGGAAAAAGAAAATACTTGTATATGAAATACAAAACCAAAAATTAATTCCGATGTTTTCTGTTTCAGTTCATTTTTTTTTCTCATCTTTCTATATGTACGTACGTATGTGTTCAAACTCCCTTTTATAGTCACCATATGTAGTACACCTCACCGCATACCATTAAACACAGAAGAACAATAACGAAACAACTTCTTTACGAAAAATATAAAAAAATATCCTTGATAGGAAAATATTAAGTATAAAGAATAAAGGAAAATTACAAAAGAAAATGTCCTGTCGGTATTTTTAGACTTTATTATTTGAATGTGTGTGCGTTATAATACTTGCAAAATGAATGAATGAGTATATTGCAAAATTACAACGCAAAAATATTGGCAATGACATACAATATTATGCTCCCAGTTTTTGGCCTATTATTTTTGAAATTTTCAATATTAAGAGGTCAAAATTTCATGTCAGTCGTCAGCATAAAAAACCGCTAAGACCGAATTCTTATAAATAACGGAATACTAAGCTTACTAAAAATTTTAGTGAATCGAAATTTAAAGGTTGTATTCGTGCATTGTAGAATCAGGGTACTCTTCCCAAATTTTATTATTAAAATAAGCTTACATGAATACTTGAAATTTTTCTAAATTTTCTAATAAATTTTTGAGTTAAAATTTTATTTGTCTCTCTGAATGTCATACTATTTTTCAATTAATGCACTTCATTATTAAAAACTTTATACTAAATATACATAATTCCTAACACAAACATATTATTATTTCTATTATATACTATGTATATATACATACATATACCTATTAAATTTTATAAATAAATTTTTCGAATTTTGATCCTTGAAGGCAAGCATTGTTTGTAGACAAAACAATATTGTGCAATATGGAGTAACTGAATAACATACGAACATATTACTGAATTTTGTATGTACAATTATATATATGTATACTTAAATACTCTACATAATATATAAGTATAAACATGAATTGCGAGAAAGGGATATTATCATGCGATTATAAGCATATTTTTCGAACAAAAATCCGTAAAAAAAAATAAAACCCCTTTTTTTTTTCAAAATATTTTGTAGTAATTTTGTTCCTTTTACTTTATTTTTCTTACTTTAATCTCTAATTAAAGAATATGGAAACTAAATAAATGCCGAATTAGTAATTTTTTTACATTTTATTTTAAGAGTATGTAACATTTTAAATGTACAATACTCTTTAGACGGTCTTATATATAATAATAACACTAGCCTATAACAAAGAGTTACGGTAAGGTCGTCACCTACCTAGTAAACGCGATGACGTAAGAATCTGGTTTATGGTTATCTACAATATCGTACATAAGACCTATTCTCGTCCAAGCATAGCGAGGAGCATGAGCCAAGTAGGAACAAACATAACATATAGTTTCCGTTTTTTATCTCAAATGTAAATGCTACTTGTTGAAACAACATGTTGAAAAATGGAAATTTTATGTTTAAATAAACTTTTAAATTTATTGGTTATTTCTTGACTAGTCTTCTTCTTCTTCTTCCCTCTTTTCTCTACTTCTAATTGTGTGTTAACAATTCGATAAAATAGAAAGAGAATATTATTTTCGACCATTATTTTATTCTCTTCGAAAATAGCCGAACAATATCTAATAGAACGGAAAGAATAAAAATTTCTTCAACATGGTTTGTGTCCAAGATTTCGGATTTCAGAATTTTATTATCACTTACTATTTAGTCTATATAGCTTAGCTTCGAACTAATAAAATGTAATTGCAAAAATTATACTATACTCGTATATTCTAAAATTTACTCCTATCTTACCTATGATTAAAATTCCGTAATAATATAGTAGACAACTCCATTATAGTATCTAAACTTTCCTACAAAATATATACAATAAAACATACGTAACTTATACTCGTATGTAACGCAAATAATAATGAAACAAACAAAAAAAACAAGAGAGGAATGGAAAAAGAAGCACGAAAAAAAAAATCGAAAGGTGAGCTTTGTAACTAAATCTCTAAAGTCTATACTATTAGAACTGGATACATATGCGTCCTTTATATGGATTTAAAATAACATACAGTTTAATTCCCATTTTATTCTCATTTTCTTTTTTTATTAATATTTTTACTGTTTTTAATATCCTTTTACATACCTTACCTCTTTTTTGTTCCGTTCATATATTGTCATACATATTATCCTTTTTCTGTTGCTTTTTCTGTCTCCATTTTACCCATATTACAATCATTCGAGCATTTTCTACCATCGTATATACGCATATATGTATAACTCTTATAATATATCCATATAGTTCTACAATTATATGACCATTAAAGTATAAGAATTGGGAAATTTTTCTGATGTGACCATATGGATCGATACTTTTAACATTAAAATATATATATATATATATCGGGTATATATAATATATAACAAAGATACATACATATATACATTTACGAGAAAACTTTATACCATTAATATAAAACAGAAATTTTATAACATAATGGTATACAATGGAAAAGAAAAGTATAGCAATAAAAATAATAGAATGAAAGAGAATTTTACTTCTTGCCTCCTTTTATAGCCTTTTATATAATGTTTAATCCCAAAAAAAAAAGCAGCTAGCTAGCAATTTCTTATTTTGTATGAGTTTTTCAAAATGAATGAAAGAAGAAAAAAAAAAACTTTTATACTTTTATAAAAAGCCCCTCTTTTCTATATTGTCCTATAAGTATGTATGTATATATAAGAATGTAAAAATGTAGTCGTCGTCGTTGTCGCCGGCCGGTCGATGTTTTACAATGCCGAATGTATTTTTGTTTAGTAAAATTTGAAGAGAACGGAAGGGGGAATGCAATGGTATTTTTTCCATTTTTTCTACTTTTTTTTTTTGTATAAAAACACACGACTACAATGTCGGAGCATTTCCGTTACTATAAGGAAAACGAAAAATAAAAGAAAAAAATTTTTGTAAAGAAAAAAAAAAAGGAAATGTGATCAGATTTTTTTTTTTTTGAGAATTTTTTGTTAGTTTCTTTTAATTTAGTGTTTTGGAGGGTTCTAAATTTTCATTTACCAAAATAATAATTAAGATTTGGAATACATTTAAGTCTATGAATTTTCAGTCAACATATTGAGCTTAAATTTTAGCTGAATTATTCATACTAAGTAAGAAAACAGATTTGACCCATTCATCTTATACACCGTAGGCGGCTTCTATCAAAAAAATGAAGCCATCAAGGGTGTCAACCAAATCATTTCACGCTTTTCTCTGGATTTAATAGCTGGTTTGTAGGTCCTCTGGTTGAACGGTTTTCATTTTTTTGCGCAATTTTGTTTATCAATAAACCTTTTAATTCGAACATGAACTAGTGACACAAGATCATCACATTGATGATCTTGTGTCACTAGTGAAACAAAAGAATTTGATTGAGAAAAAATTTTATAACTGATATTTAAAGCACAATTTCAACGATTTTGTAGCATTGTTGAAGTTTAACCTTATTCATGGTGATTTTCCGGAACAAATTCACCATAGCTATTAAAAATTTATGACTGCTTGTTTGACCGACACTCCTTCTCTCACTGTTTTAGACTCACTAATGATTTTAAGAGAAGAATTACAAAATTACTACCACAACAATATTTTCATCTGAAAATCTCAAAATTTCTGTTTTCATCCTTGAAATTTTAAAATATTTTTTATTTTTAATTTACAAAAAAAAGGTTGACATTTTATTATCTGGTCACTTACTAACCTTTGTTTTTTTTTTTCAAAAAAAAAAAAATTTATGACAAACACAAAAAAAAAAATTCTGTTTCTAAATTTATGGTTCAAATTTTATTGAAATTCATTTGGCCTTAAGCACTCTGTAAATGACATTTCTATTATACATTCCGATTTCATAAATACCCAAACTCATATACACATACCTTCATAAATCTAATATGAAAATAACAGGAAAATTTTGAAACATGCAACATAATTTTTTTCTTTTTAAATTTTTAAACAAAATGAAATTTTTATTTTGTTTTTTAATTTTCGCCTGTAAAGTTTTTGTATGCATATTGTAACAAAAGCGACCCAGTCTTCAGTTCCAATATTCTCAAAACAAAAACTTACCTCATATTTTCTTGTACATATTTATGTGTGTATGTTTGCAAATACGGAACGAAAATAAGAATGCCGGTTCATATTTCAACAATTATTTTTTATTTCCCTACATACTTATATACAATTTATTAATGGAATGACAACTAACAACTTATAGTAGCAACAAGAATAGCAACAACAACAAAATCTTAAACATCTCTCCCAACGAAATATAGAAACAACAAAAAAAATCCACTTTTTCCTTATATTACCACAGCATTTATTTCAAGTCCTTACAAAAACAAAAAAAAATATCACAAAAATCCTTGCTTATCATTAACAAAATGATAAGGAAAAAAAAACGGGAATTTTCCTTTCCTATTTTCCTTTTTCTTTTTTGCTTCCTATTTTCCTCTTTGATAAAAAAAAACAAACTTCCTTCTGTCGGCCACATTTCAAAAAAAAAAAAAAAAAACCCGAGCAAATTTTTATTTTACTAAGAAAAACAACAAACGAATGAAAACTACTTAAAACACGTAAAAAAAGAAAATTTCCAAAGTGGACCTGAAAAATTATTCAAATAAAAAACAAAGAAGAAACGGGCGACCAAAGAAATAAAAATAAAACTTTTACATTTAAACAGAATGAAGAATAGTAGTAGGTAGTTAAAAGTTCAAGACAAATTTTTTACAAGCAGCCATACCAGCTCTATTTTACCCACTTCTCTATTTTACCCACTTGCCTTCCATATCATATGGTTAATGTACGCCAGCATAAACAAATAAGAAAAGAAGAAAATAATTTAACCACATAAACGAACACTACAATAAAAACAAACAAAAGAAATTAATATGAGAGAGGGGATGAGGGCGGACAAAAGAGAAAGTACAACACAACAATAAAAGAAGCAAATTTTAGAAAAAAAATTTTTAAAAGAATGAGATGGCGATAAGTTTTTACTCCACAGTTTTTAGAAAAAAAAAGAGAATTAAAAAAATTTATCAAAAATATTTTCTTCTCTTTTAATGTTTGCTTTTTGCCTTTTTTCCATTTCAAATTTAAAAAAAATTTTTTTTTTCAATGTTCTTCGTCCTCTTATAATTTCTTCAATGTTTTGTTGATTCATTCAATTCACTTACAATTTCTCATTGTTCTTCATTTCTACTTCTTATATTTGAAATTTTTACAATTTTATAATGTTGATTTTTCTCTTCTAATTTAATTTCTCTTCTTTTCTTTTTTGTTTTAGTACCTTTTTTTTAGTCATTTATTTGTACACCTCTTATGAACATTTTCTTCAACCCATCAGGTCAGGTCCGGTTACACAATTCACAATATACAAACGTACATGTTCCATTATTAATTTTGTTCCATTCGATCTATACTCCACTCTCCAACATCATACTAATTCTACTTCTCTTTCTTCATTTTCTTCTACATTCTCACTTCAATTATTCTTTTATATCGTATTTTCTCTCATTTTCTTTGTCATCTCACTCTTTTTTTTTTTTCTTATCTCTGAAAAATATTTTTTTAATTTTTTTAAATTTTATACCATCTTCATCCCCATCTATAGTATCAAAAAAGAAACTATATAAATATTTCAATTCTAATAAGTACCTACTATCTATATGTATGTGTGTATATATTTATAAATAAATCGAAATCTTATTTACGTTCTCAAAAGCGTACTAATACAATTTTATTATTCACCTTTTTGTATTTTGTAATTGTAGTTGTAATATAAAATACAGGGGCTATATAAAAATGATTTTTAAACTTTTAATAATCAAAAAAATATTTCTTTTGTTATACAAATTGCAACGTTGTAAATATACAACATTCGTAAATTTAATAAAATTTACGTTATTAATACGATTACATTACATTAAGTGTATATAACGTATATACTACATACATTTATTTATGTACATACTTAGGCATACTTATTTAGATTTTTTATTAGCTTAATTGCGTTAATATTGGAGTGAATAAGAAAATATTGTTAATACTGCATTAAGCAAAAAGGTTGACAATAAATTAAAAATTTAAAGAAACTAGTAAAAGAGGTGAAGAAATAAAATTTTTTAATTTATAAAAACTATTATTTAGGTAACCTACCAACAGTTATAAAATATTCGTATTTATAATGTCCTTGACGATAGAGAAACAAGAATAACAAATATAACAAATTATTTGCTGCAAGGAACAAAGAGACAAACAAAAAAAAATTATGCATGAAAAGAAAATCTAAAATAATTGGAAATTAAAACAAAATATAAAAATCAAAAAAAATGAAAAGAAGGAGAGAGGAAGAGAGAAAAAGAGAATTAAAAATAAAGAAGATAGAAAACATTAACCTAATATCCTAATTAATTAAGCTCAACTAATTAGAACTTCATTAATTTTTCATAATAATTTGATAAGAAAATAAAATGTGAAAAAAAAAATATTATTTTATTTTTGAAGAAAAATAATTTTGAAAAGAAAATGCATTTATCTTTATTAATAATTAAAGTTAGAGAGTTGCAAAAAAAAAATTAAAAAAAAAAACTATAAAATAATGAAATTAATTTTGATTTAATAATAAATTTGAAAAACAAATAAAAAATATTGATCCAAAAGAATATTGTCAAAAATTAAGAAATTGAACGTACTTAACTTATTAAGGTTCTGTTCTATGATAATGTAAATAAAATTTTTATAGTCAGCTTAAGTTTACATGGCAATATTTGCATTAATCTTACTTTGCCCCTTTAATTTATATTAGTTATTGACACAATAGTCTTTGTGATCTTAATAAAGCCAATATCTTTCGAGAAACGTAAAAAATGCATTATTTTTCGTAAAAAATGTAAACAACTCCATATTTTGGATATAGAGTCTAAAATTCTCAAATTTTTCATACAAAACGTAGAAAACTTTTAAAAAATTTCATATAATTCATAAAAACCGTATAAACCTCAGAATTTTCAATGTCACTCGTAAAAAATTCCATATATTTTGAAAAACGTAAAAAACTCTTTATTCTTCATATAAAACGTAAAAAACGTAAACAACCCCATAATTTTTGTACAAGAAGTAAGATCCTTATATTTTTCATACAAAATTTATAAAAAGTACATATTCTTCATAAAAAAAACGTATAAAACTTGGAATCTTCTATATAAATCGTATAAAATCACACATTATTCGAAAAACGTAAAAAACTCATTTTTTGTAAAAAACGTAAGCAACCTCATATTTTTGATATAAAAAACCTCAAACCATTTATGAAAAACCTATAAACCTTGGAATTTCCTTATCAATAGTATGAAATCCCACATCTTTGGAAAAACGTAAAAAACTTTAAATTTTTTGTAAAAAACGTAAACAACTCCATGTTTTTGTTATGGGGCGTAAAATTCTTAAACCTTCCATACAAGACGTAAAAATCTTATAAAAAACATCAAATCCTTGATAAAAAAAATGAATAAACCGTGGAATTTTCCATATCAATTGTAAAATACGCAAAATCTGTTGAAAAACGTAAAAAATCCATTATTTTCGTAAAAAAACGTAAACAATGTCATATTTTGGTTATGGGGCGTAAAATATTCAAACCTTCCATACAAGACGTTAAAATCTTATAAAAAACATCAAATCCTTGATAAAAAAAATGAATAAACCGTGGAATTTTTCATATCAATTCTAAAATACCCAACATCTATTGAAAAACGTAAAAAACTCATTATTTTTCGTAAAAAACGTAAAACACTCATTATTTTTCGTAAAAAACGTAAACAACTCTATATTTTTGACATAGAACCTAAAATATCATAAAATAATAACTGTATCACGTAAAAGTTTTAAATCTAAATTTTTAAAAACCGAAATTATGTCTAACACTACAAAAATTTCTTTAGTTACTCTCATATATAAATATTAACTTATTCCATATAACAATTATATTATTTATAAAAGAAAATAACTCCCATAAAATTATGAAGGTAATTGAAAAATATTTTTAATATACAATATTTTCTTTGTTCCTTGTTATTATTATTATTATTATTGTAACTATTATACGTTTATAACATCCCATAAAATATCCCTTTTCTTTTTTCTGTCGCATTTTTAAGTATTTTCTCAAGAAAATATCTTTGTATTACACTCTTATACATTGTGCAATATAAAATATGAAATACTATAATAAAATTCTTATATATAAAATACCTTTTATGTTAAAAAATCTTCTTAATATTACAATTTATGGTTAAATATTACAAATATTTATATAATATAAAATGAATATGTAGAGTTATACAATATACAACTAGTTATTTATGTAATTGTATTGCGGAGTATAAAAGATTTTTTGTTGTTGTTCTTATTTTTGTTATATTCACAATCATATTATGGACACAGTGCAAAATATTTTATTATACGTTTTTATATAAAATGGATTTTTGAGCGTATAAGTTCGGAAAATATTAATAAGGAAGTTGTTTGGGCAAAAATGGGTAATGAAATTTAAAATTTTGTCTAACACAATTCACGGTTTCTAATTTCTAAATCTGAATTTCTTTAAAGCGAAACCCCGCTATCTGTTTTTCGCCCCTTTGCTCAATAAAATTATTGAGCATAAATATTTTTTACAACCCACTGCATGCCTATTGTTCCTAAATTAATATACGATACGTAAAATGCACCCAATTTTCGTTATGAAAGGAATTTGTTCTATCTTCTATCAAACGGCTCACGTTTTGGAAAGATATTTGAAAATAGGAATCACATTAACAACCATTCAATTTCAAATCTATTTCACTTGTATACACTCGACTGTATGTCCTTAGCATAATCTTCACATACCGATGCGTATAATAATAGAACAGACAAGAGATATTTTAATGTAGATTGTAATAATAAAATTTATTATATATATAAGTACATGGATACTTTACATATTTTAAATGTTAAAATATTTTTTATACTATAAAACATGCTTAGACTATGTAAGTATACCTGTGAATGTGTATATGCGCATACTATACCATTGGACTTACAACCTTTATAGTTTTCCATGTAAGTTTGTGTAAGTATACGTTTCGGTATTCCAAAATAGAAGTACTACATATGGTTGGTTATACTCTGGCCATATTCATATAATAATAATTTTTGATTATGTGTTATTTGTGTATTTTTTTGTTGTTGTTTTGTAAAGAATTTTCTTATCAAAAAAATACTTAGTAATAAAAATTCAGTTATTTTTTTTTTTTTTATTGTAAATTTCCCAAATTTATATCTGATAAAAAATAAAATGAAAAAAAAACAAGGATATCAAGGATAGTTATCTGGCACTCATACTATTACATAAAATCTCCCTCTCTCACTTTTCGGTGTATACACTTTATGTATTCCTATACTTTACATTCCTTTTTTTTCCATTTCATAGTGATAAGATTATCTTCATATCTATATTAGTTATTATTGTATATTATATATATAACTATAATTATAATGTGAAGGTATAAAAGAAGGGTTTTTCAATTATACAATATAGTTTGAAGCATGAATATACCACTTATTGTTGTATCTAGTTATGGAATATAGCCTAAATAGGAATTGAGTTAGGAAAAAGGATTCGTTACATAAGTATGCGATAATAGCTCACATTTACCATAAATAAGAAATATTTTTGAAAGAAATATCAAGGTTTGAGCGTAAAATGGATAATTTAGCTCATAGTGGCTCAACTTCAAGATGTAACGATGATAGACTTAATAAATTAAATAGGAAAAACTATAATAAATTGGTGCAGAGACACGTTGCGATAACAAGTACGATAACGGTCTAGAGAAAGAGACAGCAGTCTTTTAATGAAATAACATTTTAAGAGATTCGAATGCAATTCAGGAAAGAAGTTGAAAGCCCAAATATCGTAATTACGGAAAGAGCGTAAAATCAATCAGATTTTTAATGATTATAACCGAAAACAATTTGGTTATAGCAAAATTGTCGATTCAAAAATTATCAGAAAATATTAGGCACTTTTAAGGTACGGATAACAGCAGAACACAAGAAAGTTCTATGATAAACCGTGCGAGACTTTAATTGTTTCGTGCAGTATGAAGCTGAGATAAACAAGAGAAGGGAGTTTTAAGGTCTCGTCTTTGGCTACGTGATTGCAGTAATAGAGTTGTTAACAATTGACAACTATAATTTTGTTACTTAAATTTATCGAAAGAATGCTTTTTAAAATATTCATTGAAAGACTTTATTAATAATTTAACGCAGTGGTTGAAAATTCACGAATATTTTTGTCATCCTCATATAAAATAATCTTTAAATACCATTTTATATACGTTTCTATTTAAATATCACATTCTATATATACTTGTATATTTAATAAAATATAAATGTATTCATTCTGATATTTATGAAGTCCTCATACCTGAGATTACATAAAAAAACAAACACAAAAAAAAAACGAGAGCTCTCACTTTTTTCCTGCTTGGAATTTCAGTTACTTCCTGCTTATACTCTGCGTGTACATTATTTAATTACAAACATATGAGAATATAAAATTCTTTTTAATCTTTTTAAGAGCATTCTTTTTTTTTTCTCTTTTATGTCCAAAAAAAAAAATAAAAATACCGCCGGAAAATGAAAGCAATAAAAAATAAAACAGAAAAAAATATTCAGTTTATTAAAATTTACCTGTAAATTGGTATTTCGAAAAAAAATTCCTTCAGCAATTCTATGTAGAAGGCAACCACCACACATTTTAATTTGTAATATTAAATCTGTAGATAAGATATACTAGCTTATTGTAAAGCATATAAGTAGGTTCTTATATGGATTAATTTGACATAAAAAGCTTCCTCATACAACAAATTTCGATTTCTTGTAATTATTTTGTAACTGATTTTGATTAACTCTAATTAAACAGTTATACAAAAAGCTGCCAATGTTTGTGAGCATATTTACCCTCATATTACCCAAGTTAAACTCAGGTAGTCATATACTGTTAGGAAATATTGCCAGCCTTTCCTAATTCCATTACTTTTTCAATGCGTTTTAAGAACTTTCGGAACTGCCTTGTTAATGTAAATTAAATTAATAACTGGCTCCACTTCTTTAATTGCTAAATGTATATCGAATATTGTAATCCACCATATAAGAAGTATTTTTCGGGTCAATAAAAAAATACTTTAATTTTCAATAATTTTCAGCAATTTCTATTTATACCAAACTGATTTTGCTCATATTATGAGCCCATAATCTCCTCACAATAAACACTCGACAATGTACTTTAAATTTAAAATTTAAAACTATCTCTTTAAAATTTTACTCACAAAACTTAATTCGTATTGTAATCTCAGAGCCAGAGAACGGGAGAAGAGGAAAGAGACACTTCATTTTAATAAGAAAAAACTATTCTCATTTACATTATTCACACCGCATAAAAATTGATTATCATTTTTTATTCTCATTCATATTTTTCACATATACACATACACACGCAAACATACTTCAAAAACTATAAAAATAATTTTCGAAAGGACATGTAGCCGTGCATTTAATGTAGAATATTCTATGAGACAATTTTCATAATCACTGATAAAATCCTATTAAAAATTATTTTGATTTTCTACAACAAAAAAAAAAATATTTAAGAAAAAAATTAAAACAATTTTAAAACAAAACTTTTTCAACAATTTCTACAATAGTTGAGAAATATAACAATAATAAAAGCAAAAACAGAAAACTTTTACGATTAAAATTAACTTTGAAAAAAAAAAAGATGAAAAAAGCAAGATTATCGAGAAGTTTAGAAAGGATATGAAAGTTTGTGTTTCAACCCATTCCAAAATACAAAACTCGTTTCCTTTTCCGGGTATATAAAAATCACAACAACAACAACAAAAAACAAAAATATTTAGAATTTCAATTTTTAAAATCTTTTTAATTTTATTTTTTAAACGGCATTGCTTTAAAATTTTTGTTTTTTGTTCATATTAATTTTTAAGTGTTTTAACCCTTAACAAACAAGCACATTTTTCTAAAACTATTTCCAGTATATGAACGGAATTTTAGGAAATTAAGAACTTCATATCCAGAACGGGAAAAGGTTTATAATTAATATCGTATTATTGGTTTTTTGAAAATTTACAGTAATAATATACGGTCCATAAAAAGCAGTTGTCGATCGCCCTTAATTATCGCACGTATAATTAAGACCAAACATCTAAAAGATTTCCTAAAGTATCACATCATGCCGCTTTCATGACGGCATCCGATTTTTTTAGAATATTTATAATGTCGCGAATATGGCGGAATTCCTTCGTTAAAGGTTAATGTTTTCTGAATTAAAGATCAATATTATATTTTGGTATATTGTGAATATATTGTGAATATATTAGGGTTAAAAACATATACAGATAATAAGTGTATATTATTTTTTATAATAATTGATAATGTGTAAAAAAAAAATAAAGTTCAAATTTTCGAAAAAAAATTTTCTTTAATAAAATAATGGCCACCATTACAAAATTTTATTATAAAAGGATAATAATTACATACAGTGGGAGGATTGTATGAATTTTTAGATTATTATCACAAAGTGTATGTAATAAATAATGGTATATAATATCCCTAATGTAATGACCGTATTTTAATATAGATTATTATCACACGCTGGAATTCTCATATAAGAATAAAAGAGAATTCTTGTTAATTTTTCTCTCATATTATTTTTTTTGGTTCATTGCCAGTCTAAGGTAATTTTATTGAATGAATATACGAATTATTAACATACAAGACATTATACATAAAACTTGCTATAACAAGGTGAAAATACAATCAACGAATATGATAAATTTTATTGAAAATTTTTTTGTATAAAATTACTTCAGTGTTCTCCAAATATTTGTTTCCTGTTCAAACCGAATCCTCATAATTAACACCACATTTCTTTTTTTTTTCTCAGCAATATTCTTTCTCTACTGCAAACTCTTTCACATGATTTTCTTAAAATTACGTTCTTTTGAATTGAAAGACCCTTTAAACGGTGATTGAATTGAATTGTGGCATTAAATTGTTAAAATTTTCCAAAATAATTTAGATCTTAATAATAATCTAAAAATTTTATAAAATTCACTTAATAAATTACAAAAATTCCCCAAATCAATTATACTCAATTACAATTAAATATTTAAAATATTTTATTATTAAAATCAATTATTTGAAAAATTTTCCACCCAACTTCTCCACCTCACAAAATAATAATCAATAATTTCTAATCAACTTTGATAGATTACCTACTAATTTTAATTTTCTTAATGACTACTTAATTACTCTAAAAAATCAAAAAAAAAACAAATAATAATAAAAAAGAAACACAATTTCATTTTAGGGATTCTCACTTATTTTAAGGATAATTAGAAAATCAAAAAAATTAAATTATAATTTCTCATCAACCGCATATTTTAACAAATCCATTTTATAAAATAATTATTCAATTTTATAAAGAAATTAAAATACTTAATTATAATAAACGCCATAAAATCAAAATTAAAATTATAAGTAGAAAAAAAAAGGTCATCAAAAAAAAAAAATCCTAATGAAAATCCAAAATCTTTTAGGCCAAAATGAAAATCTTTAAAAATTATAGAACAGAAAGAAAATAAAAAGTAATAAAAATCCTACAACAACAACGAATTTATGTCTAGACAATAAAATTACAGTTATTAAATATGAAAAAATTATCCTTAAAATCACAAAAAATGACAAAACAAAAAAAATTTTCCACTTTCGACATTTTTTGAAATAAACAAATGAGTTAAAAGTGAACAAAACTACAATAGAAAAAAATGCAAATACAAAAAAAATATAAAAAAAAAATTATAATTACAATTCCCAGGACAAAAGGAAAACTTTAATAGAAAAAATATACAGAGAAAAAAATTAAAATAAAAAAACTTTTTTTATGTGTACAGGCCAGGATAATAGAAATTATATAGATATATAGGATTCCTAAACTAAATTAAGTATAAATGAAAACAAAAAAGGATATTAAATTATTAATAATTCAAATACAAATTCACCACACCACCTATATATTAATAATTTAAATACAAATTCACCACACTACCTACAATACAATAGATTACCTAGTCATACAAAGAGTGATAGTCAAACTAATAAAGAAAAGAGAAAAAATAGAGTTGACCATGTAAACTCTGTGATACTCGTACGAATTTTTTATCCTATATGGAAGAACAAATATGCCACAACTGACTATGGGGCAGACCATGATTTTAAGTTGCCATATTACCATATTTTTAATTTATACAAAATTTCTGTAATGTTATTTCAATAATTTCTAAGATATAATAAAACAACAATTATTGAAGTTATGTGGCAGCTACTACGAGGACTCAAGAAATTTTAATGATTTATATTACACTTAACAGCCCTAATAATCTATTCACTTGTGCGAAATTTCGATATTATAGCTTCTATAGTTTCTGAGCCGAAATAAATTTTGAAGTTGTGTGGTAGCTACCTCAACCAATACCTCGACCATAATCAATTTAAATAGAGTTCGGGAATTTAATATAATAAATCATTTGTGAAAATGTGGTGAGTTTATGTGAAAATGTGGGCAGACGGATAGACATGATTAAATCAACTCAGAATTCGACGCTGATTAAAAGCATATACTTATGTCTATATCTCAGATCATTATTTCTCAGCGTTACAAATGGTAAGATAATTTTAGTATACCCTTTGAACATACGTTCGTACACGTATAAATATTAAGTTGCGGGAGGGAAAAGGCGGCGAAATTAAACTTGTATATATAATAACCTCAATATTATAACAATATAGTCTTTAAAGAATCTAATTATAAACTCATTTATTATAAATATACAAAATTTCTTTCATATATGCTTAGTTTATTAAATGATTTCTGTACAGTCTACATATTATAATTATAAGTAGTAGACCGATTAATTGTAGGTGGTTTTATTGTATTACAGCGATTATACTCGTATTTTTAATGCATAATATATGGTGCGTATTTTATAGTAGCTAATATTATAACAAAATTTTATTACTAATTCATAATATAATTAAAAAAATTATATTAGAAATAACATAGAAATTATAGGAAAGGAATATCATAAAAGCAATCCCTATAGGTGAACAATCTATTTATAAACATATGAAAATGTTAAGTTTTTATTAATATAAACCTGTAAATGGGTAGTGATATAAATTTTTTTTTCTGATTTCGCTCTTAAACTTACTTCTTAAATAATAAATTATAATTCACAATATTATACTTATTTATTACAATAAAACCCACAATTTTCCCTGTTTATATTATGAATATAATAAAATTTTATATATGAATTTTTAATATAACATTTAAATACTTATTTTATATTAGATATATACATATTTAATCAGACGCATTATCTAAAAGGATTATAATGTTAATTTTCTTTTATAATATAAATATTTATAATATTTGGATATATGTAATATAACTACAGAGAGTACTTAAATAGAAATATTATTATTTGAAGGTTATTCAGTTGTATAACAGTTTATATATTTATTTTAATTATATTTTCATATTTAAATGTTATATTGATAGCAAAATTATTGTAAATAACCAGCTAAATATTGCATTTTCCCTTAAGCTTTTGGCAAAAAGAAATATTTTGTAGGAAATTTTGTAAAATTTTGCATATATTTTGGGGCAATATTTTACACAATACCTAATAATTTATTATTATTGTTATATAAGAATTTTAAATTAAATTTTTTGATGATTTAATTTATAATTCTTATTATTGGATTTTATTTTATTTGGAAATTAAAGAATAATTTTAATTTATTAGGAAAAAATTGAAATTTTTTCAATTTTAATTTTTGAAATTTTATTTTTTTTTTTTTTCAGAATTAAAAAGTACTCTCATTCTCTCTCAAGTCAAAATATTTTGTAGGTTGTATATTAATATTTTTTCTCTTTCACGTAATTTCACTAGATGGCAGGCACATTTGGTACATTTTGGCCAAATTCACATATGAATCGAGTGAAATATAAAATTTTTACCTTTTTAAGCAAATTTTTTTTTCTGGTATATCAAAAATTCTTACAGTCTTAATGAACAGCTTTAACAAGATGATTTTATTTCATTTATAATAGAATCGTAAATCAAACAAATTGCCAATGAAAAACTTGAAATATTTCCAATTCAAAGTCATAATTTACAATTTATTTATTTTAGTGATAATTACATTTTATATAGTTAAGACAGCAACCATTAAAAATAATTTTATTAATAACCATAATACAAAAAACACTTATAATTTCTTAATAATGACTATAAACGTAGACAGATTTAAGTAATTTACAAAAAGATAATGAATAACTGTTATATTATTGTCATAATCATAAAATTTGAAAGCAATCAAAAAAATCTACACGCGTCATTTTCCCTATCCCAGTATTCATATTTCAAATTATTATGTAATTTTTGACTAGGTGAGTTCATATAAGTATAACAAAATAATTATTATTGCAATAATCGAAACATAAAAAAGAAACTGTTATATGAAAGCAATAAAAATTTTATATATTATTATAATAATGTACATAAATGCCTTAAATATCCTTAATATACCACATATATTCCTATCACTGATTAAAAATACTTCCTTCACATATGTGAGCGCAGTACATATAGGTATAATAGATAAAATACGAAATGATCCATGATAATACCAAAAATTTATTTACTTAACATATTTTTAACGTAAAATAATAATTCTTTTCTACAATAAGTATATGGGTATGTACAATATATATCCATATATATATATGGATATATAGAATAATAATCAAATAAATACCAAATAAAAAGTATAAATGAGAAATAATAAAAAATAAGGAGACAAGTCGAAATGTTCTTACTCTAATAGACAGAGGCACACATACGTACACACACTCATTTATAGAAAATCTTTTATATTATTATTATTTTTTATATGCTCATTTTATTCATCTTATATAACAGGTTGTTAACAGTCAAAAAATATATTATATACAAGTAATAAGTAATGTATGTGCAACAAGTCCATCCAACAATTTCTTTTTTTTTTAAATAAATGATTTTTGCTTCAAAACATTTTTGCCTTTTTATATAAAATTTTTTCGGGAATCCTTATTCATTGTATGTGTTCACTTTTATATTTTGTTAATTTGTTCTCGTTTTTGTGTTTTATTTTACCCCCGAAATGTCATGTTAAAATGAATTTTCTAGATTTTTAACCTTCATATGATGTGCTAGTATTAAAAGTATACGAAAATGAAAAAAAAAAATTATATGTTTGCCATTTTTACAGAACATTTTCAAAAAAAATTGTTTCAAAAAATAACAGGCTTTTCTGTTAAACACTGTTTGCCCTGTTCACTCGCTTACAAAATGTCTTACGCTTACAAAATCGTTGTAGATAGAAAGCTGAATTCTAGACAATGAAGTCATTATGAAAACATTACCTCAGGGTAATAAACTTGTTTGTTATGTATCCCTATTCCTTTTTACCGACCGGGTTGTATACAGTAAGAGTTATTCCCCTATCGAGTTTGTAGTGGAAATTACATTTCTCCATGGTAGGGAAATGTAAATATACTATTTTCAGCAAAATATCAGTCCTATGTTCTGTCGATTTATGTGGGCACGCGTGTATCTGAAGTCCGGTTGAAACGATTTTTAAATTCTACTTCACCTCCTCTTCCTACTCCTCCATCTCGCTCACTTCCTCCTTCTCTTGTTACTCCTCATCTTTCTTCTTCTCGTGATAATTCTCCTTCTACCCTTTCTTCTCTCCTCTACTTCTTCCTTCTCCTCCTCTTCCTCTTCTTTCTCCTCCTTCTCTTCTTTGCCTTCTTTTCCTCCTCTTCATCCTCCTATTATTTTGCCTCCTTCCATTAGCCATCTAATTTAGACCTTTTGTGAACTGAATTTTATTGAGATTTATTAACATTCCGCCTAGATATATGCAAAATTTTCATTATTTCAAAAATTTGTCAATTTAAACTGCTCAAGAGAAATGTACTTTTTTCCAAACCCTAAATTAGATCGACCATGTTATTTTTTTTCCTTAAATAACACAAAGGCAAACAAAAAAATTATCTTTTCCATTCCTATTTTTAGCATCCAAACATACTGATATTATCTTAAGCAAGCATAGTTAATAAGAAAGATAGACTAGGTAAATTGTATACACATAAACTTATCTAATATTTTATGTAAGTAACAAATTTCCATATGCCACATAAGATGCTTAAAACAAAAAAAAAACCGAAAACAAAAAAGAAATTGAGAAACGAAATAATAATGAAACGGAATGGTTGATCTTTTGATACTCATTTGTATGCTTTTTTATGACACCATTTTAGTAATATCCTTTTATAATGCACACTATGTGTATTATATCCAAGAAAAGACAAAAAGAAAAATGAACTGAAAGAAAATAATAGGGAAGGTTGCTCAAACATATGCCATTTGTCAGATATTTGTTAAAACAGGGATATGGCGGACAAATATCCCTCAGCTCGAGCTCCTCTTCGAAGAAACGAAATTGATATTGATTTTAAAGATATTTAAATATTTGTAAATCCGAATATGGGTACACTACAATAGAAACGGGAAAGAGAGAGAACTTATTCAATATTTCTGCGAGTGTGTGAGCCTATGAATGTGGTTACTCTTTATTGGAGCCGGCTCTTTATTGGTTTGAATTGCATAAATTTAACAAATCATTAAACATTTTATGAACAAATTAAAAATTTATTATGAATTCTCATACCCAATCATATTGTAAATCAGATCCTGAGTGCCGAATATAATAAATTCAATTTGCGTTTCAAGTTTTCCTTGTTTTGTTTTTTTTTTTCGTTCATCTTCTTTATTACAATGTTTTATTTTGGGTTTTTATCTGAATAAAAAAGCATATGTAATGAAAATACAATTTGTGTAGATTCTTTTCTTAATTTTTGAAATCTACTTGTTATTTTTTTCTCTCTTTCTCTCTCTTTCTGTTTTTGTTGGCTTTTAACAATTTTTTGATATAGAGCGGAGGAAGGGAAAATTAGTATATAAAAAAAACCTTATCTCATGTTAACATTTTTCTTTTGATGTTGGAGGGCATTTTAAAAGCCTACAGCAGTGTTATAAAGAAAAAGAAAGAAGTAGATGGAGAAAAGAATAAAAAACTCAAACGGAAATGGAAAGAGAAAGTATAGTTTGGAAATCTGAATAATATAAAACTACCCAAAAAATGTGTTTTAGAGGGTAAATAGGGAGTATATGGATAAAGTTTGGGTAGGAGGAAAAAGCCTTTTTATTTCTTTTTTATCATTTCACAGAAAAACAAAAGCACAACAGAAAAGAGAAGGAGAAAGTAGCGGTGGGGGGGGGGGGGGGAGGGGAGAGTGAAAAGCAAACATTCTCATTCTCTTTTTTTTCCATTTTCTTTTCTTCTTTTTTATTAGTCCCTTAGCGAGAAGCCGGTAAAATTGTGTTTTCCTCCTTCTATTTTTTGTGCTTTTTTAGTTCTCAACTTCATATTTCAGAATATTTCTATTAACTCAACTTGAACTACTGAAAAGATATGAAACACACTACCACTTATTTATAATATGGTGATAAGAGAATGAAATTTTTCCAATAAAATAAAAGTTATACATATGAGAAGGAGCGGAGATTTTTGGGGCAAAAAATTCAACAAGAGGTTAAGTGAAAGTAAAAATTGAGAATGACAAGGGGATCTACGTAATATATAATATAAATGTAAGAAAGAGAGAGAGAGAGAGAAAGAAAAATTAATTTACATAAAATATTCTAATATAATGTGTACATGAAAACGTAATAAAAATGAAAATTATTTTACATAATGTACCTTTATTCAAAGCATACACAAACATACAATATATGTGTTGATGAACGTGTGCTGCAAAGTAGTAAATGCGTTCAATATAAAGGTACAAACATACACACGTATATACCATTTTATTATGAATATTTAATAAACATCTTTCAATGACAAATTCATTTCTCTTTTATTTACTGAAATAAATGTACTTACATAATGTAAGGACATGTGTTTGTGTATGCAATTCCATTACGAATTTTAATATAATAAAAAAAAGCAACAAATATACAAAAAACAAAATTTTAATAAATTTTTAATTAGGACCTTAATAACAATAATAATTTTTACAAATATACTTAGTATAAGAAAGTATAAGAAAGCAAACGTGGGTACATGTGTGTGCGTTTGTGTTTATGGATTAAAGCATAAAATTACGTAATAACTAAGTTAAAGAGAAATTCTCTTTTGTTTTTTTTTTCTTTATTAATTATAAGTAAAGTGTATGTGTGTATGAGTAAATTTGCTCTTTTATTTATGAAATTATATTTTTGTAATTAAATTTTACTTTAAAAAATTATAAGAAAAAATAACATTAATTTTAAAACAGTAACGAAAATTTACAGCATTCATTTTTGTGTCTAGAGCCCAAAATATGAAGATGAAAAGAGTCAACACGAGTGTGAATTGATTTCTTGGTCAATTAAGATCCGAATACCCTCAGAGATAGTGAAAAAGTGTTTCTTTCTTATATATTTCCCGACATCTGCGACCCGGCACCTGACAGGAGGCAGACAAGAGAGAGACACTTATAGAAACCAGCAGATCTCTATGACTTCCTAAGGTCGTCCTCTGGCTACATTTTCTTTACTGTCACATACATAGACAGGGACTTCCACGTGCCTTCAGCATAGAATAGATAATAGTAATAAATGTACTTCTTAACAATGTTAATGGAAACCCTTTCTCCCCTGGAAATGCTCATAACCGAGCCGCATCTAGCCAGGTCACTTCTTTATTTCTCAGTATATTTTTGTAACCCGGAACCCACTAAAGTGTGATGATGTGACCAGTTTCCAAAATATTTTCGGTATATTTAGAGCCACAATTCCGGCCTGGCTATAAGTATTTTGACATTTCGTGCCATAATTTGGTATTTCCCCAATATTTCTCCAAATTTCGCCTTTAATATGGCGAAAACTTACAAATACGATATCCTTCAGATACCCTATTTATCTTGCAGAAAACCTCAGCACCAACCTGATTTCTATACTTCGAGCCATGGATGAAATGCATGAATGTATACTCTGGGTACATTTTTTCGCAATACGAATTGGTTCTTAAATACTGATATTGTTGCGGGGAATACGGATAATCGCAAGGGAGTGAAAATTAGTTTTTAACTTTGTTTTAAATCTGGCCCATAGAACATTTCAACCTCTTACGACGTTCACAAACTGAGGAAAGGAGAGCGAATGTAAGTACCGAGAGTAACAATAAATTCTCTCTCTAATTTTTATAAAGCATTTCTCTCACTTTGTTCATTAGTTTTTAGTACAGTCTTTTAACTTGTAATAGATATTTTAAAAATTCATTCAATTTTTTATTAATCAACACCTTTCTCAATCATTTTTATACTTTTCTGTTTTTAATTTAAAATCCGTAATAAAACAAAAATATTAATGTCATAATATCATCAGCGTCTATTCATTCATACATCTTGTCTTTATTGTTAAAATATAAGCCATAAGGCCAATATAATTTAGAATAAAGTACTGCCAACGTAAAAAACCTTTTAACAATGTAAAAAATAATTTTAAATTCTGATTAACGATGCCATTAATTGCATTAATGATTTTTTAACATAAAATTTTTAATAGTTACTAAGCTGCAATAATTTTTATTTAAAATTTTTACATAAAAAAAAATATTTTTTGCATATAGTTATAAGAAGAATTAAACAGGCACATTTTATGCCTATGAGGTATACTGTGTATACCTCATATTCATGTTAATGCATTTTGATTAAAAAATAAATAAATATTTAAAATAGAAAATAGAATGTCCCTGACTAATGCTGCCATTCGTTTTCATTAATGGCACCATTATTATTAAATTCACAATAATGCACGCACATTTATTATGAATGTAAAGTCGAAAAAAAAAACATATTCAACTTTGAATAAACACGAACCATGAATACAGACATAACAATTAATTTTTATTTCAAAATGAAAAATAATAATGTTGAATGAGTTGGAAATTACTATTAGAGTATGAAGACTATAAGGAATAGAAAATTAAAAAATGCAAAAATAGAAAATTAAAAAATGAGTCTTTTTGGGAGAGGAGGCGCATCTTAGAGGCTTTCTTATATGATGGCCTAGAGGATCTGTCGTTGGAGCCTTTGGCGCGTCTTTGGATATTCGTCACAGAGGTTAATTGGTTTGGGTGGGTGGCTTTTAAGGTTGTGTTACATGGGAGTTTGAGGGTGTTAATCATGGTCTTTCATTTAACGTAGTGCATGGTCTTTCCGTGAGTGGCCAGGATTCACTATTACTACTTCCGTGAGTGGTCGTGAGTCACTATTACTACTTCCACTGCTAAGTATTTCTACGGTTTTCGTAGCATTTCCTCTTTTCAACACATTTCCCGGTGTTATATTTTTCCGATGCTTTATGGCTCAATGGCTCATTCCAAATGCATTGCCAATTCCAATAGTATTTCGATTGCATTGCATAATTTCCCGAAAACCCTCATTTTTTTTTATTTACTGCGTTTTTTCTTTACACAAGTCATTTTGTTCTTTTTAAAGGAAAAATCTTTTATTAAAAGAATTTAGGGCGTCATAAGTAAGTCTCATAAGGAAAAATCTCTTATTAAAAGAATTTAGGGTGTCATAAGTAAGTCTCATAAATGACATAGAATCACATAATTTACAAATTTATGCTATTGCTACATGTACAAACTATTGGACTGTGAAAATTCAGCTTTTCCACACCTATAAAATCAGATCAATCGCAGATCAATCAAAATAAATTTTCATTCATTGGGAAGGAAAGAATTAGTAAAAGAGGCCATACAAAACAAAAATTATGTCCGCATTCTTTAACTAACCAATTCCAATGAATTTTGTAACAAAATGTGAAATAACTGTGTCATATCGGTTACCGCCAATATTACTCAAATATTTCTGCTCTCTTTCTCTTTTATTACGTAGCGAATTTTTCCGAATCACTTGAAAGTTTGCAAATAAATTAAAAAAAAAAATAGTTACTTAATCTCTTTCAAACCATTTACTTTCTAAAGTTCTAGAATTACTTTCATACACTCTCTGAAATAAGGTTTTAATATTAAAAAAATAAAGAAAGGTAAAAAATAACTTATGAATTTTCATAATATTTTTAACACTTTATAGTTTCCTAAAAAAAAACAAACAAACAAACAATAATACTTTTACTTATTATTAAAATAAAGTGAAAATTTTTATGAATATTAAATTTTAAAATAATTTTCCTCGTTGTTTCTTCTCTTTTTCAGGTAATTATTGTTGGTTCCTTTATCAGTACAAATTGGAAAAGTATAAAAAATTTTCCGCAATACTAAGAATTATTTTGAAAACTGAAAGTGGTAAGCAAAATTGAAAAAAGAAAAAACAAATTAGTTTTTTATTTTATTCAAAAATTTTTAAGTACCTGAATGGGGGTGAACTATTATTAATTCATTCCAATGCTCTAATATTATATACAGGTACAGACATACATAGGTACAGACAACAAATTACGTTAATGGTAATAAAGGGCTTATAGAATAACTCCAAGCCGTGGAATGAAAGTATTGCTCAACTTACACATAGTCAAAGCGGTGATGAAGAACACCGTGACAAGAAGTGCCTTAAGGGTCAATACAGCTAGTTCCTTTCTTAAAGAGGCAGACACAGTACAATTCCCGGCGAATATAATTTCGATATCGGCGATCCGCGGACGGAATATCTAGTGTCAGCTTTAGATTTTCTTGTGGATTATAATGGAATGATTCCTAATTGAGAGAAATTGATAACTCCTATTGACGTAAAGGCAATTCCATTTGTACGAATTAGCTTCAGCACCACTAGTTGAACAAGTGCTCAGATCTTTTCTGAAAAAAAACGGAGATATCTATGAGGGATATTTGTAGTGTATCAAAGAATGGGACACAGTAGAATGTGACGAAATTATAATGGTTTCTGCATTGTTAAATCGTATTTTTTGAAGCGGTCCAGGACGGCTTTACTTGTCTATTTGAATCGGGTAACTGTTGTCGGGTAACTTTGTGCTGACTTCCAGTTGTAGTGTTTTCATAAATAA
Organism: Condylostylus longicornis; assembly: GCF_029603195.1. Classification (NCBI taxonomy): domain Eukaryota; kingdom Metazoa; phylum Arthropoda; class Insecta; order Diptera; family Dolichopodidae; genus Condylostylus; species Condylostylus longicornis. The sequence goes on from NW_026577974.1 coordinate 5,373,624, forward strand.
TAACACGGCTCTAAAATAATTAAATTGAATCATTTTTTGATTTTCTTATATATACAATCATAACTCAATACCTTAATTTTAAAAATTACGCATTAGACCTATAACATTTTTTCTATACCAAAGTGTCACCATAATAATATGATCTTGACGGAACAGAAGACTTACATAGATGTGATAATCTGATATATAAAATCAAAATAACCTAGAAAATTAACCCCAAAATTAACCTAAAAGGATTAAAAAATGAAAAGAGAAATCCGATTTTAATTCTAGGTCTTCGACTTTTCAATTCTATATATAATTCATCAAACTCTCTAAACATTTTTCGTATATAACACTATAGAGCCAATATAATACAAGTAATTGTGTTATACAATTTGTTGTAGCTATTTCATTCAACTATTGTGTATTTTATATAAGTATTTTTATTGAATTTTCTCTAACACTATCCGATATAATTTCCTTTTAAAGTCAATTAAATTTAACCCTAATTTAATAACTATACTGTTATATAACTTAGTTTATTTATTTTATTTTTTGTTATAATGAAAATAAATGTGTCTATAGATAAAAGTTAAATATCAAATAATTTAACAATATTCTTTTATACTCGAATTTATATATAAGGATTTTGAACAATAAAAAAGAAAGAAGAAAAAACAAAAACTTTGTTATCAAATCATTATCAATTTCTTTACAATTTCTCATAAAATAAATGTTGGCAAATAAAAAAAAGGAAAATAGGAAAAAACAAAAAAAAAATTCAAGTATCAATCAACCCTTTTTCTTCTCTTTTTTTTCTCTCACTCTCTTTTTTGTTGTTGTTTTTGTATTCTTCCTTATTATGATTTTAAGTGTGCGGTAAATTAACTTAAATTGATTGATCAAATCAAATTAGAAGCAGTTGAAAACAACCGCACCTTTATAAGAAAAAATTTCAATTTCCTTCCTTCTAATGATTTTATAAGAATTTTGTACATGTTATACTTTTTCGTATATTATTGCACCATTCCGATTGCCCGATATTATTCTTGGCAATCTGAAATATTAAAACTATTACTTTATTAGGTCTGACTCCGATTTATAAAGGCGAATTGTGGATTAAGCGAAAATGAAAGAAGAATTTTCTGCCTTTTGTAGTTAATTTCAGTAATACTCTCATTTCTGATATCCATTTTTTCCTATCAATTTAATCTGGCAATAAGTCATAGCCGGATGATCGTTTCTACATGCTCGATCATTATAAATTTTAGGATTATTTCAGTGCATATGGTCCATTAGCTATGGATGTTTTTTCGAATTCCAGTTAAACGATGGTTGGAAAATATTAACAAATTCCAATTTCAATATGAAATATTTTTGCCTTTATTGTAAAGTAGAACTGCCGACCACTACAGGTAAGAAAAACAAATATTTGTTTTACAAGTTATCAGAACCTCAAGTACATCTTCAGATCGCAAGCATAACGATACTAAGAACCATTATAACCATCTTTGACTCCAAGAATTTATGATTTTGTGCTTTTTCTGAATCATGCTTTTCATTTTGTCATAAACAGTAGATGAATAATATACGCATACTTTTTCTTATGGCCGAAGAGAGGCAATGGAATTCCTCTTCTCCAGCCACCGCAGCCAGTCATGGCTTATTGTAGCCTTCCCATATCTCACTTAGACTACCCCGGTTCCAAGCAGATACCCGAAGATATCCCTTGGACGTTAGCTCCCCAACATTAAGAAAGCTCCGCCATCTGCATCTTCCGACAGCGAGATCCAAACGGTTACACAAAATATGTATGGTCATCTCCTCCTCTTTGATAGGAGAACCTACACAAAAGAGAACAACTTTAATCTTAAAATTAATTAAAATTTTATAAATGGAAACCATGGTTTTTAAAAAAAAAATTGATTTAAATTTTCAAATGCCTGCAGATTGCATTATTTTCTTATATAAGGAATGCCAAATCTTATATAAAGAATGGCAAGTCACAACTTTTTACATAAATACAATCGGAAAAAAGCATACTTACATGCTATACTATAAAATACATTTATTCTATATATTCAAACATATATATGCACAACAAATTTACATATATCAAAAATTTAATAGGCATCAATCTTTCATGTAAAACTTGTAAGTCTGTTTATAATTAAATCTAAGAAAAAATTTCGATAAAATACAAAAAAAAAAAAAAAGAGTTATCAAAGTAATAACTTTTAAAAATTTCTTTTATTTTATATAACATTATATATTTATTATATAATATAACAGTATGTGTTATTGTTATACACAAAGCTATACAACGTACTCTCATAAGAATAACAAAGTTTACTATACACACATAAATTTTCTTCATTTACTTAAAAGAAATAAAATAATTCATACGTGAGTTAACAAAATATTTCTTTCGGAGAAGAAACGAGAACAAAAATTTTGAATATACAAGAATATAAGAGAGAAAAAAGAAAAGAAAAAAATAAGGAATAATCAAATCACCTGTCTTTAACAGACTGAATTTTGAGAAAATTAAATTTTAAATATTTTATTATATTACAGCAAAGATATTGAAAAGCAGCAAGAAATAAAAAAAAAACCGGCACAACAAAGAAGAAAAAAAACTATATCAATCAAAATAACGTATAAGAAATGAGGACATTTCCTTTTAAAAATATAATGACCCAGATTAACCTATAATATAGGAGGATGAAAGAGTAGTGTGAGAGAGAGAGGTCTGGCGTAATAATTATAGTATAATTGAACAGAACAACTTTGAGGAAAAAATTTATGAAGCAAAATTCACCTATGCTAAAACGAAAACTTGCTCTCTGCATTATATTATTAGAATTTTTAGACAACAACCAGAAGTAATAAAAAGGGGTATGTAAAAATCGAAAATATGTTTACCTGTATTCCCTTTGAAGACATCGCCATTGATAATTCTCTCAAAATTCGGAATAAATTCACATTACTTTACCACAAATAGAATTTAGAATTTTATTCTATTTTCTAACTCCAATTTTCAAAGAAAAATTCTGTTTCCAGAAAATACCGTATCAAAAATCTAAAAAATTATAAGTAAATGGGATAATCAAATTTCCTTTTTAGAATCTTTAAAATTTCTTAATGCAAAAAATGTGCTAACAAAAAAAGCTAAGGAAATAAGGAAAAAAAATATTCTTCTCTTTTATTTTGTTATTGTGTTCCCTTTTGTTTTTTTGTTGGAAAAGTAAAAAGACAAAAAAAGAAAGAGAGGGAAATAATAATAATAAATTTGTAAAGAAATAACATTCCATCACCCCCTACCATTATTTAAAAAAAAAAAAAAAAAGAACAGAAGAATAAAAATGTGAAATTTTCCATCATTTTCTTTTATACAAAATAAAAATGAAAAGAGAAAAGTTCGAAATGAAAAATACAACAAAATTCAAGAAAAACTTTTCAAAAACAATTGAAAGTTTTAACATTTCAATAAGTAAAGCATACATTTAGGAGGAATTCTTTTACAATTTTTTTTTTCCTTTTTTTTCTGTTTTCTTTTTCTCTTTTTGTTATTTCTATTGTAAATTGTATATGAGAACAAGAAAAGAAAAGAAACAAGAACAAAATAACAAAATAACAAAAAAAAAGAGTCCCGTAAAATAAAATTGAAAGAAAATCAATAAAATCTCAACCCTTACAAAGGCATTTTTTATTTCTCTTTTTTTTTCTCTCTATTTTTCTCTGCGTTTTTGTTCTCTACTTTTTGTTATTATTGTTGCTTCACAAATATTTCTTTATATAATGCAATAGTTAAGAAACAAAAAATTCCAAAAAAAAATTTATTTTACGATATACAGTAAAAAATTGTCAATATTAACCACAATAAATTATCAAAATCGTTTTTAACAATTTACTGAATAATAATCAATAAACAATGAAATCAAATTAAAGATTTTGATTTTGAACAAACTCTTAATAAAATTTAATTATTTTATCTCAAAAACCACGAGAACGTAATAAAGATATCTTAACAAAATCTAAGATGGTTGAATAAAGTTTATTAGGTTCGCCTACAATAAAATTCTATGATAATGCTGAAAAAAACAACTTAACTCAAAATTATTAGTTATTAGCAAATTGAGTATAAAGATTTAGAATTATTTTTGAAAACAGTTTCAAAGAGTTCGGATTAAACAAGAACTTCTTAGGATTTAGAAATTTTTTTATTCAACAACAAATTATGCTTCTCATTTACTTTCAAAATCCTGTTACAAGTTTTTACTCGCACTTGTTTAAACTTACCTTAATTTTCGAAATTATTGTGACATGATTAGGACAAATTCCTGGAAGTATATTGTTCCGCTGTGTTTTGAAGCACCTTAGAATTGTCCGAATTGAACTAAATTTTGCTAGAATTTAGATTTGAATATAAAGAATTTAAATATAGAAAAACCTCAATTTTATGAAAAATCAACTTAATCGGTTTTTTTTGTTATTGCCACTGGTTTGCTTTAATTTGGCAATAAATTTAAGTACTCAGCTTCCTCTTGGGTTTTCTCATTTGTAATAAAAGTGGCCTCCATTGATATGGAAAATATTGAATCTTAAAGGAGAACGACATTTCTGTTACAAAAGCTCTCCTACTTTATGCGCCTAGAAATATGCAAAATTTACTCAATTTATTCAATTTTTTCGTTTTATAATCAAGACTTCCTTACAAAAACTAATTCAAACTATATTTAAATTATAAAAACACAGAGAATTCACTGTTCAGGAAAAAGTCAGAGATTTTTTGTGTTAGTAAGGATCAAGTTTTAATAAAAAACAAGGAAAACTTTTTTATTATATTTTCTTTCAATATTGTCTTTTAAATAATCGGGACAAGAAGAACTATATATTCGTTTGCAAAGAGTTGCTATCCTTAATAGCACTATTTTTATATTGTTTTGCAATTCTCTTGATTGTCTCACTTTTTTATTTTATTTTTACAATTCTTTGCATTCTAATATTTAGAAAATGTTGATATTCCACTTACATGAATTCCATAGCATGAATGCTTATCAATTCGTTGCACCTTTTGTTTAACATCAATATTGTGTACAATATCCTGCATATTTTTATTTTATTTTATTTCTATATAGACAATAATAATATCATTGAAGTGTTCCATTATTTTTGCATGAATGCCCAGTTATTTTGTTTTTATATTAAATAATAAAAATACACTGACCCTTGTGAATGAAATTTTTATTGCATTCAGTTAAAATTAAATTTTGATATCATCAGAAAATGAAGGCTGTCAAGGAAAAGTGTCAGAAAGGCAAGACTGCCCTTTGGACTGATACCGGCATTTTAGGAATTCGTTGAACATGTATTCCTCAATAAATTTATGGCACCATTGTTATACTAACCCGGAAGTATTATCCCGAGAATCATCAATAAAATCATTGAAGAGACAATTATGATTCCAGATCATTGAAACTTTTTCAAAAATTTGTTGTTATTCTACCACTTATCTTGAGTTAAATTTGTAAACTAATCTCGATCTAATTAAAACCATACTAAAACCATACCAGAAGAAAACCGCGAAACTCACAGCGTCTCACAGCGGCGGAGTTGCCGTTTTCCGGGCCTCACAAGCGACTCGAGTTAGCTAAGGCGATGGATCTAGAGCGAGTGTTCTCTCAATTCATTCCAATTATTATCCTGTGATCTTTTACCTTTTCATTTAAGTTTCCTTTACAAAATTTGAAAAAAAACAAATTACATAATCTATGATTTCTTAAAAATATATTTTACATTTGAGATTTCTCAATGACAAACAAAAAGTAGCAAAAATTACGAGCAAAAAAAAAAAAAAAATCATCAAAATTTCGAACAAATTTTTTTTTTCATATTATTGAAGGTTCTTTTTATAGATATCTAAAAATAAGTTCATGTTTGAGGTGCACTAGAGCAAAATAAAAGACAAAAATTATATCAACCTTGAATATTGATATGACCATAGATATTTAGAGATTGAATGAAGTCATTCCTCTTATAGTTTGCAATAAAAACTAATATTTTGGAATATACAGAAAATTTTCAAGAACTAAATGGTATAAGTATTAAGTTCTATATGTATGTATATAGAACCTCTAGGTTATATCTCTGGGTGATTTTCATGAATAATAGGAGCTACCAATATTTCAGTTTGAGAAAATTTTACGATTTCAAAAAAAAATTGTCAAAAATTATGTAAATTGTGAGTGTAAAACCAAAATGTTATTTGCTCCTGGTCAGCGATTTGTTATCTAACTCACTGTAATGCAGTGTACTCTAAACGGCAATTTATTGAGTAATGAAATACTGGCAACTCAACTTCAGTTAATTACTCAGGAAAATGATTCACGGCACCGCATATTTTAATAAGAATTTGTATAAAATCATTTTAAAGGTAGACCTTCGAGCCATACTACCACTTAATTTTTACAAAATTCACCATACAGCTTGCCATATTGAAATAAATTTCAAAATCACTCAGAACTTGAAAAATTTTGGACCATCCAAAAATTAAATACAAAAAAAGCTTCTTAATATTTAATGTAAAATATTCATTTCTACTTTTAGACTTTATTACTTAAATATATAATTTCATATATACATACATACATACATACATATAATATATAAACACATACAAACAAAAAAAGTTATTTTCCAACATTTCAACCTACATGAATACACAAAATATCATCACAATTCCTCTAACTTAACTTCTAAATAACAAAAAATAAATAAAAAAAATTTTTATATCTGGCCATTTTTAACATAAATTTGAATATTTCATTTTTATAGATCCTCTTTGGAAGGAAAAACTAACCAACTAATGATTTGAAATCTAGAATTGAAATTTCACCATTAAAAATTGCAGGGAAAAAAACTAAAAATTTTTTTATTAAAATTTTCCCTAAAGATGTCCTCGGTTTGATAAGGCACAACCAATATAGTGCAGCAAATTGACTCGCCATAAATTTGTTGCTATTAATTTTTTGTCCAGTTTCATTTTCGATTTATAAAATATTTCAAAGAAAAAGAATTTGAGGCAGGGAAATGAAAAAAATATCTCTCAAACTAGACCTTAACCAGTGACTTATCGATTTCTCATATTACGCTTTACCATATAAGGAAAAATGAAGAAATTGTCATCAAATTCTCAGCCACCATATTTTAAAACTCTATAGAAAGTAAAATTTGCGTATTAAAAAATAAAAAATAGCATATTTATGGGGGCAATAAACTTTATAAAAGATGAAAATATTTTCAAAAAGATAACCAAACCCGCTATTCTGCCCTACAATATTAAATTTTACTTTAAGATAATTTAAAGAATACACTGTCTTCTAAGAGAATTTGTTTTCTCCAATCGTGGATTTTTAAATATATTCGATCACTCATATATTTTTTACTTCACTCTCTTCTTTCCTCTTCATTTCTCCCACCTACCTTACTTGAATCTACATAAAATATTTTATTTTAAATGAAAATCTCAAACACAATCAAAGAAACTAAATTTATATTCTTACATGTCAAAATCTCTCATTTTTTTTTTAAACTCTTCTTCTTAAATTGCTCTTAAATAATGATCTCTCTATTGAAAAAGAAATCTTCAAAATAATGAAATCAAACAAAAAATATTTTTAATGTTATCATTCAACATATTAAACCTATTACAATTTAACATCAATTTAAAAATAAGAAAGAGAAAGAAAAAAATTTTTTTTTGTCATTTTTGTCTTATGACAAAACTTTTTCTGTCTTTTTTCCCCCCTCCACTTTTCGTCAATTAAATCTGAAGAAAACAGAAAAAAAACTTGTATTTCTTATTTTGAAAAGATGAACAGATATCCTTTCACCATTGTCAAAAAATATTTATATATGAACGTACATTATTTTTTATGATAACCAAAAAAAAAACAAGAAAAAGACAAAAAAAACGTCCTTAAGTATCAAAAAAGAAAGAGAAAAAGAGTAAGAATAAAAATAAAATAATAAAGTACTTTCATACCAAGTGATATGTGTGTACATTTGTACACGCGTGCATTTCAAAATCGTCTCAGTCCACAACTTCTTTTCTCTAAAAGTTTCGCTAAATATAGTTACATTAAAACTGAAGATTCCTTAAAATCGAATCTCCGTTATTTGTTTCCACAGGGTTTTACCTTAAACTATTGGATAAAATAGGTTTTCCGACGTTAATTGAATGTTCACAGGCTTTTGCAATTGAAAACTTCCCCAAATTTATGTCAAGTCTCTGGACGTAAAAAATATTGTAACTTGCGATGCTGTAAAAACAATTAAGCTTCCAAAATTTTCAAATCAAAGTGCGGGGAGGATGTAGAGCACTAATTCATTATATAAGAGAACCATTCGCAATTTGCTTTAGTATGCAAACGAGCTGCAAACGGTCCATATTCGCATTCTTAAAAACTCGGACATATCAGATAGTAGAACATTTCGATGGATATTGCTTTAGTCACAGCCATTAAATGTGAATTTTAATGAAGGAACACAATGAATTTCTTGTTTAGATCACTGTGCTTTACTATTACAAGTTTACTAATTTTCATTATCGATTATATTCACCATTCATACCGATATCCTATAGTTATTTCATTCAACTTTATCAATTTTTATTCATATTTCAATAATTTCTTTCGAATATTATTTCATATTCAACATCATATCCTTTTTCCCAAAACATATACTTACATATACCAAAATATTATAAAAAAATAAATATATTCTACATTTTGTATGAAAGAAAATGAGAAGGAAAAATAATCAAGGGAGAAAATTCCAATGATGTGTTCCAATGAAGAGGGATGCAAAAAAAATTTTTTACAACATAAAATCATTTCCTCTTTAGTAGTCTACATTAAAATAATTTCCAATATTTTGATGGTGGAATTGAAGAAAAACGGAAGTTACAAGGAATAAAGAAAGCAATAAAAGAAAGAAAAAAGTAAAATGCAGTTTGACAGTCAAAATTTAAAAACAGAAATCAATTTTTTTTTTGGGGGGGAAATATTTTTTTTGTTTTATCAGGAAAAAGAAAACCAATCATCGATTTCAATTGTTATAAAAGAACAAATGAGTACTATGACAACGATTATAAGGAAGTGAAGAAAATGTAACGATAATGCTATTAATTTGTACTCATTGCTGACTTCATTAAACTGGATGGATGCTATGATGAAAGTAGGAAACCTTGTTGTTATAATTCGCAGAAATTGATATTCGCAAGTTTTCATTTTTAATTTCATATTGATTTAATTGGAAAATGTGGAACTTTTCCAACTTAAAATACAAACAAAAGTTTTTGTTTATAATATTATGTAGTCCTTTGTTTTGCACCAAAGAGACATGTGGTATTAATGTGGTTAATTGTGATTTCGAATTGAGTATTCAGAGGCATTTGAATATGGAGTATAGGCGGAGTAAGTCTTATATAGTGGACCAAAAATAATATTAAAGATTTACAATATAATTTGCATCTCAAATCTTAGATACCTACCTGGAAGGGTTCTGAAAAATATTCAATACAATTAATGGTACCACAATATTGTTTTATACAGTAACAAAAAATTTGCTAAATTTGCGAAAATAATATCATAATTTTGGGGTGAATTAAATCTTGATAAGAAACAATGTAGACGGCCTTATCCTTACATATAACATGCATTTTCCGTAACAATAATTTTATTTCATATTTTTTTTGGGGAGATTGTCAGCCCCTAAACGTGATAAATGTAGAATTTTAGTAAATTTTATTTTTGAGACATATATACATGTAGGTATGTAAGGGTTTTTAGTAACGCCATTATACGTGCTTGTAATGTTTATGGTATAAATTTTCATTAAAAATTTTATTTCTTAATTTTTTTCGACATTTTACGTTTAAAAACAGAATTTTATTTATTATGATTTTTTTTTCCATTTTGTTAAGTAATTTTAAGAAAAATTTTTGTTAAATTTTTTTTTTTTGAGAAAAGTGAAGTTATAGTGAAAATTTCATTTGTTATTTGAAAAAAATTTCCCATGAGATGGAATTTTTTTTTTTTAATTTTTTTTTAATTTTATTTCTAGTAATATTTTTTTTATTGGCTTTACTAAATTCACTTGAAATAATTATTAGAAATTACGATATTTGAAAATAAGAATCGGAACAATTTTAATTTTGTGAAATGCCGACCTCAACCTTCCAATTTACACAGATGACAACGCTCACTGCTATCACAGATGTTCCTTCATTCCCGTAAATCAATGAAAATTTCAGATTTTAATCAATACGTCAACGCTGAACTCGAATTTGATTCCGAACTCGACTATACCAACTCAAACTCAATACTGAAGCATTAACACTGCATATCTTCCATTTCATGTATATGGATAATAAATATTTATTTATAAATTTTCAATCTCATGTTCATCCATGATTCCGATTTCAAATCCGATTACGGGATCTTAATTCCAATATTTTTTGAATTGTAAATTTATCTTCAATCTTCTCTCCTATTCCAAATTTCTCTTTTAATATACGTACCCTGATTTCGACCACGTACATCTGATCAAAGGCAGACTAATCACCTACCTAGTTAAAACTTTATGACGCAATTGATCTGGGGTATGACATCTATGATATCATGCATTAGCATTATGCTCCTTCTAAAACAAATAAAAATATCTGATCAAAAGACCACATTTATATAGTGGAATATTATCAGCTCACGGCAAGCATAAAAACGACTGCTCTTACATTCCAAATATTCAATCCAGATTTAATTATGATCACATTCTGTTCTATTAAATTGTGATCTCGAACACATTCTGTTTTATACATTGTATGCAAGTATATCAAGAATTTTTCAACAATTTTCATCAATTAAATTGAAAAGTAATAAACTAAAAATGTAAAAAAATTAACAATCTTTCAAAATTCTTTATACAAATCAATATTGAACTTTTTATTACCCAGAGGACTTGTATAGAATATTGTGTATATATCGTAAAATTATAAAAGATAATCTCTTACTTTTCTTCCTTGAATTTCTGTTGCTAACAAAAAAAAATAGTAATAATTCTAAGAAAAAAGAAAACTTTGAATAGATTACCTAGTTATAAGAAAAAAGTAAGACTTTGTACTACTTCTTATACAATTTTGTTGTAAGATTTTATTATAGGGACTTTTTGAAAAGAAATTCTAAATGTATAAAAAATCTAAAACTTTCACTCATTTTCTAAACTTTTCTTGAGTAATTTTTTATGTTCAATAATAATTATAGTTTCTTATAAAAATATTATAAATTTTTTTTCTCTTTTTCCATATACAATAATAATATCGAAAAGTTTTCCTAAAATAAACTTTTCTTTGCACAAGATTTATCTTATACAAGATATCGGTACCTAGACCTATAGGTATAGTTTGAGTAAAAAAGTTTTCTAGTATAAGAAAAAACTTTAAATACGTAAATGAAAATTAAAAAGTTATTCATTCAAAGATTCTTAAAATTATTATTAAAAAATAGTTTTTTTTTTAATTCGAAATTATAACAAAAATCAGGAAATAAGAGAACCAATACATTGTTATAATTGAATGTTTAAGTATATTTTAAAAGGGACCTTAATGGAATGACTTATATATATAAATTATAAGTAGGTAGGTGCCAATAGATATTCAATTTTTATTAACAAACATCAGGGGTGTTGTTTTTTTTAAAGCTAATTTAAGTAATTGTATTCAACAAGTGTAGCACTTCAACAAAAAACTCCTGGAATAGTGCAAAACAAAACTGGTGGTCAGATTCGGGCTTCACAATATTATGCCTGAATAAAAGATTTAAAGCTTCTACAAAATAGTTCATCCACGGGTGGGATATGGATATGGAATCACCTGGTGGATTCAAACCCTACGGGAGCCGCATTTTTATCCGATGTTTTATGTACTCATAGTGGTGCGAATATAGCTAAAAATATTTAAAACGAATTCAAAAAAATTACCTTAATTCAATATACAATATTAATAGCAGCAACAATAAATAATATAAAACTTATAAACAATAATATTGAACATAATGGGAAATAATGACCGCTTACATAACATCTAAAAAAGTCAACATCTAAACGTCAGGGGATGGGTATAGCCGGAACAGAATTTGGTGATTTTAGATCACTCACCTGCTTAGACCGTATAAATAGATTAAAAGCGACTTCCCTTCTCAATTTGTTAAAATGCTCCTACTATTTTTTTACACGAAAGCTTTGAATTATTCAGAATTTTATTAATTGCAAAAGCATATAGACCTATTGTGCTTCTCGACTAAGAACAAATATATGGGGCCTAGAGTATCCTCCCAGAGGCACTCTGACCCCTTCGATTCTGCGAAGAATCGGCTCCTCGCCCTCCCACACACTCAATAAATTTGAGTGTCTTCTTGAAAGAGGCCGATTCTTCGCAGTCCCCCCGCTTCCTATACTACAAGTAGACTAATAATCCTTGCAATTACCCTAAATTTTCTGACTACAATAAATTCTATATAAAATCACAATTCCAATCAAATCTTAAAAAATTTATAATATTCAAAATTTTCTAATAAATTTCAAAAACTTCCAATTATTATCACACTATAAATTTTATTAAAAACGAAAAAAAATAAAAATTAAAAATTAAGTGCTTTTTAATAATTTTTTTTTAAAAATTCTTAATTTATTTTCCACAAATTTACACTTAACCAAAAACAAATCACTTTTAAAATTTTCAAACTTTTCTTTTTTTCGTTTTACTTTATTTTTTCAGTTCCTGAGTAAAATTTACTAACTGGAACTGAACTATTCCTTATTTGCATCTAGAGCTTTATCTAAATAATTTTTATATTTTTTTCCTCTCTCATTTTTTTTCTTGAAATTTTCGAATTATTTTAATTTTTTGAATAAAATGCAAAGAGAAGGGAAAGAAAAATATTTTTCAAAAAAATTTTTCTCCAGGAAATAACAAAAAAGGATGTGAGAGAAAAAACCAAAATAATTTTTGTTAAAATTTATAACTTCATTAGCGAACTTTAACTCCTTTACCTTTTTGTATTCATTAATAATAATAAAAACACAAAACAACTAAAAATATTTAATTTTAATTTTTATCCTTAATAGCTAAAATATCAAAACAAAAGTTTTTATTTTTAGAAAAAACAAGAAAAAGAATTTTCTAAATATTTTTCTCGAAAAAAAAATAACAATTGAAAAATTCACTTAAAAAATAAGAAGAACAAAAAAATTTTCATTCTTTACTTTAAAATCTAAAACGATTAAATATTAAAATGTCCTTTGTCTTCGTCTTCTCCTTGTTCGTGTCCTTGTTCTTCTTCTTCTCTCATAGTTCTCCCATATCCTTTTTTTTTTTTTAGTTACAAAGCATACGTATACCATTATTAAAATTTAATGTCTATTTATATTTTTTAAACATATGTGTGTATGTGTGTGTATTTAAGGACGAAAAAGTTGGACATTTAAAAAATATAAAATAAATTTTCAAATATATACGAAAAAATCCGAAATTTGTTCACATAAAATTTATTGTTACCAATTGATCCTAATTTTTTCTTCCCTAATACAAATGCTAATACTACAAATATTACAAGGATAAGAAAAAAGATATCGAAAAAGGATGAGAAAAAAATAAAGAATAAAAAGCAATAATAATAAATTACGAGAACAAAAGGTAAACTATTAAAAGGTGAAAATATGAAAGAGAGGGAGAGATGAGAGCCTTTTTTGTTCTCTTGTAAATATTTTTAAATTAAGAAAGACAATTTTCAGATAAAAACTATTTTAACAATTAAAAATTAATCGATAATCGGTTTCATATATGAATTGGGATGCATTTAAACTTATTCTTAATTTGTCTAGCTGGGATTGTTGGTAGGGGAGTAGTTTAGGGTGCACGAAAGTAGTTAATAAATATAATTTAATGTTCATTTAATAAGTATAATCGAAAATCAACGTGACAATCTGGAATTATAGGGAGTTGGGCATTGGTTGTAGTCGAGTGGGTTAAATCTCTTGATACCCTAATAAAACAAGATAATTGAAAATTTTTTTCATAAATAATAAATTATTTTGTTTGTTAATATGACAATAATTTGTTCACACTGGTAAATAGTTAAAGGATAATAATTTATAATAAAAGATTTGAGACTCATAAGGGGTTGTTATACAAGAAAATTTTAAAAATATAGAAATATTCCAAAATAATTTGTATTCAAATAATAATTTTCCAAAACCGAAAAAATTATTCAATTTACAAAATTTATCAAATTTTTCAAATTCATAATTGAACTTTTAAATTTAAATAAAATTATGGTAGCCTGTAAGTATGCAATTTTTTATAATTTTAATTATAAAAATTTGCATACTTACAGGCTACTTGATTTTAATTATAAAAATTTTGCATACTTACATTATAATAGTAGTATATAATAATAATTAATTAAGCAGGCAAAGATTTCTTGGGTCTTACTTCTTCGGTTGCGTTGCGGAATGAACAGATTTAAATATTAAGGAATTTGCCCAATTTGTGTGGAGTTCTGGCTAGTTCGTATGAGAAGCGGAAAAGGAGAGATTCGACTGTACCACGACGGGCCTATATGAGTCGTATGTGTACCATTCGGGGGACCGCCGTAAACTAACCTAATCTACACTGGAAATTTATTATATTGAAATACCTTAAAGTTGTCCATTACAACTCTATAGAAATATAAATTATTTATTTATTTTTTTCATAATAAAATTACATGCGTATATATATTGTATACAATATTCCATATTATATTTATTTTTATGGTACAAAATACCTATATATGTATTATTGTATACTTATTAAATTTGTATATTCATGTTCACCTGTAAAAATTATCCTTACAAAAAACAATAATAATAAATATAGGAAAAAAAAAACCAAAAATATTTCTTGTCTTCTTTTCATCTCTTCTTTTCTCTTTTCATTCCTTTTTAACTTCTTTCTTTTATAAAAGAAAAATTCATTCTTTAGATTGAATATCGTTCTTAAAACAAAAACACAAGAAGCAGAAACAACAGGATCAAAAGCAAACAAGAAATATACATACTTATTTACTAGTTCTTATAACTAGATTCATCCAAACAACCACCACCTACCTATACCTTTATTATACTCGTACTTGTATGAGTATACAATAAATATGTGAAGAATTTTCATTATTTTACATACCAACATACTTTTGTATACCTTTATATACCTATATGACAAGTTTATGTCCTTATTTTCTAATGTACATTTTCCATATATAACGACAAACGATACATGAATGGCGTCATGCACACGATATCATCATCATACAAGAAAAAAAAAATAATAATAACAAAAAAAAGATATTTTTGTATTTTCATCTCTTTTTTTTCCTTGTATTTTTTGTTATTACTTTGGGGATGATTGAGGTTTGAATGTTTTCTGTACATTATATCGGTCGTTACAGGTATGAATTTTATGTACTTGTTCTATGTATATATGTACATACATATATATACGATATGATGTAAAGGTAAAAATGAAATGTATGAAATAATAATAATAAAAAAATAAAAAAAAAAAATAGAAATAAAAAATTTATCAAAAAGAAAAAACAAGAAAAAAAATTGTAATAATTGAAAATATACAATGCTCATGTGCGATTTCTGTACATTTTGGTCCATTGGAGAAAAATATTATAAATAAAAACAACTAAAACAAAGAACAAAGCAAAAGAAAATAAGAACAGATAAAAAATTATACTTTACCAAAAAAACATATTTACATGTACATATACACATAATATACACATAGTATAACGATGTATATTAAAATATTAACAGGGTCATACTTCAGTAATATTAATTACAGAATTCGGGATCTCATCGATTACATTCGTAGACGATCGCGAAGTTCGTATTTTAATAATAAACAGTGTACAATTTTGATAGCACAGCACATCCCATTTTTAAAATTATCCACATGCTTTCATGTTACAAAAAAACAAAAATTATAAAGCCACCTTCCGGAATGAATTTGCACTACAATATGCGTCAAACGCTCTCTTAAATATATTTAACTCTTTTACAACTTCTTTTACGTTTTTCTTTCCTATACAGTTAAAGAAAGAGAGATAGAAAGAGAGATAACTGCTCTCCATGTTTATGTATCATATGTACGTATCATACACAACTTCTTTCAATTAAATTCAAATTACAGTGAAAGTTCCGCTAGAAGTATTATATATTCATATACGACTTTTCTACTAATCTAAAATAAAGTGAGAGAGGAAAGGTTCTCTTCTCTATAATTACTATATACCTGTACAATTTTAACTATTATAATTATAAACTTAAAAAGAAAGTAAGAGAAAGAGTTCCTCTTTAGATGTGATATTTCCTTTCTTTTAAATTTCAAGAGAAGCGGAAAAGGAGAGATTCGACTGTACCACGACGGGCCTATAGGAGTCGTGGTACAGTCGAAAGAGAGAAATTAAAGTAAATATTGTAAAAATATTTTGTAACCATTAAATGTACAATATTGAGAAAAGTATTGAGCTAAGCACAAAAAAGGGTATAGAAAATGAGAAGTTATTCTGAGCACAAAAATGATAGGGTTGAGAGTAATTTGCGAATAGATTCCCGAATAGTTATTAAAATAAATAATAAATCCGTTTAGCAGCATAAGTTTTCAATACTGCACATCAATTCTATCTATAAATAGATTAGGGTAGTTTTACACTTGACAATAGGGTTATGTCAACCTGTCAAACAAACTAAAAAACAAGAAATTAATCTCTTTTATTTAATTTCAGTAAATTCAAATTGATGACACGAACATTGCATTTTAAAATAAAATAATTTTCAATAATGCGCATTCATATATTTAAACTTTCGGGGCAATTTCTCAAAAATCTGTCAAATTAAATTAATCCCAATGACATAGTATATATAGTGGTTAAATTTCAAAATTATTATAAGTATGTACCTATATAATTTCCATTAAAATATAAAGGGAACGCACTTCCGTTCTGACGGAAAAGCTTTTTTGTATTTTAATATTAAAAGTCAATATTATCGAATAAGATAAGATTTATAAGTATAAGGATTTCTGTTTTCTCTCTTTTCATATATTCCGAAATTAATAAATTTATTTTTATACTTTTTCCAAAAAAAAAAAAATTAATGGTGGCTATCAATCCCTACAGTTCATTGCTGTTTATATATACCATGTATTTTATGTATTGGTTAAGTAGGTATGCAGGTATTATATAGGATATATATGTAGGTATAGATATAACAGAGTTGTTGGGTATATGCGTACCTGAGGCAAACGTAAATTATTATTACTTATATTATTATTTATTTTTATTTTTTCTACTTTTTTATGGTTTTTTTTTCATAAAATATGTTATGTACCAAAGTTCAGATATTTTATACTATGGGAAAATGTTAAAAAAGAAAAAAAAAACAGTTAACCATTCCATCAATGATTGCTGTATGCGTGTGGGTAATAAGTACTCATGTTGTTTTGTTAAAAAAAAAAATTTTCATATTTTGCGTTTTTCCTCATTTTTGTTTTTTTTTTTTTGGAAGTTGATTTTTTTGCTTTTATTTTTATGAATCAAGTATCTGTCAGTATCATTTATGTACACAGTCATTCTCCATAAATTTTGTAATATTTTTTTTTTTTTTTGTTATCTTGTTTTTGTATTTTGTGTTTTTTTTTGCCTTGGTTTTGTTTTTTCCTTTACAAATACATTTATAAATGTAAATTTATTTATGTTTATTTATATTATTAATCGTTATGACAGTAGTACGAAATTTGAGAGTCAGAGGTATTATGTCAAAAAATTATATTAAATGTCAAAATGAAAATTTTAGGGTAAATGAAGAGAAATTGAATACGCAATAATATGCAATTGTCAAAATTAAGTGGCGCCATATTAGAAAAAAACAAAAATGAGATAGCGTCAATTTTATGAACAGAATAGCTTTTAGGTATGTAACGCAATTCTTTGGTAGTTTTTATGCTCCTTTCTGAGATTTTTTTTGTAAATTGATTATAATTGGAATTTTTTACTATTTTGTGATTGCTTGTAAAGGGCCTGATCATCTATTTTGCTATTTTACTCGATAAGTGAGAAGACAGTAAGTAGCTATCATATACTTGTATAATGTAATTTTTGAGTGAGAAAAATTATTCGGTATTGCGAATCTCGTTTTTCTGTAAATTGTATGTATAAAAAATTTATACACTTTGACTTTGAAAGTGAGACGTTCTGTCGATAATTTAAGAAAAAATGTAAAAATCCAATTTAAAAAATAAGTAATCTTATTGGAAAAGTGAAATAAGTGACTGTAAATATTAGGCTGTAAATAACCTGCATAATTGAACAACTACCTTCGATTTCTAGTTAAATTCTGCATCAAATATTCTGCATGTACCGAGAAAAATATATTCAGTGCTCATGTTGGATTACCATAGAACTTATACACTCGTCAAAACGTAATATGTTTTAAGCATATTCAGTTTGTCACGTGATATGTCACAGCAAACAGAAAAAATTTACTTTATATAGCAACTTATACTAAAGTTTTTTCTGCACACGTGACCATGAAATTTCTATTTTAAATAGCTTAGGAGGCCCTAGTGTATATACTGTCAATGTTAACTGCGAAAGAGAGGGCACAAACCCAAATGTTAACAGAATCACAAGCCTTATATAAACCTGTAATATACGCTGAAATTATTAACATTTTTTTTGCTACAATACTTCGGTTGTCATGACCGAATGAAAAAAACTTCGGGTGTCATGACGTATAATATATGCAGAAAATCGAACTTTAACAGTAACATTTTAAAGTATAGAATATTTATATATATATATATATATATTTACATATGTGTAAATTTTTGTTGATATATATACACAATAAATTATAATAAGATAAAATAAAAATAAGCTCATATAAAATGTAACTTTGATATCCTGAAAATTTTCTGAAAAAAAAAAAAAAAAAAAAATTATTGTTGTTTTCTTGTTGTTTTGTTTTTGTTTTCTTTGCTCCTTTATCCTTATGTTAAATAATTAATTAAGAATTGTTTATTTTTTATAACAGAGAGTTTTGTAGCCGGAGATGAAATGGTTTTTTTCTTTTCGTTTTTATTGTTGTTTTTTTTTTTTTTTTTTATAATTCATTTGTAATCTTTGAATTTTTTAGTTTTATGCTTTTATGTTTTATGCTTATTTCCATTTCCATTACTTGTTTATTTTTTTAATTCTTGTTTGTTTTCTTTTTTCTTTTTTTTTTGGGGAAAGATCCTTTTTATTTTTTCTTTTTTGTTGTATAAGGATATCAGAAAAAATATTTGTTAATTTAAAATAAATATTTTTAAATACAATAAAAAAAATTTTTTTTTTTAATTTTTATAATTTTTTTTTTGTTATTATTAATGTTATTGTAATTCTGATGCTGCCTCAGTTCTTTACTGAAAAACAAAAGTTGAAAACAAAAAGAAAATAAAAATTAAATAAGTAGGTTGTAATTTGGAATAATTAAATGTTAGTTTATTATTTTAAATTTTTTTTTGTATTATTTAATATTCATTATTATTTTTTGTTTTTTTTTTTTCTGTATTTGTGGTAAAAAAATTTTTTTTTATTGCCCTTTTCAATGTAAATTTTATTCAAAAATGAAAACCATATTCAACAATACAGGGTAGCTAGTTATCAGGTAATAAGTACAATTAGTAATGAATCTATCATATATGTAATAAGTCCCGGAAAACAGGGCCACCATTAAAAAACTTAAAAGAAAAATAATTTTTTTAAAATTAAAAATTTTTTTCAGTACATGTTGAGCAATCTTTTTTGTATATTGTTAATTCCTGTTAATTCGGCGGAGATTGAAAGCGAATGACGATCTATTTGGAATCATCGTGGGGCGCAAAATGATTTAAAACCGGCCCTGATATGTATAACACATAAATATTATATATAGCATCATTTAGATAATAGAAAAAGCGATTTATTAAATTTTTTTTTTAAAAATTTTTTTATTAAAATGCCATATTTCTCTTATACAATCGAGCCTATATAGTAAATAGTGTGAACAACTGGAAATTTTGTGAAATTTTGTAAAAAAAAAGTTTTTGCTTTGAATTCAATGAGGCAACTGAACATCTATTTTTAAATAAAATTATTACCAAATTTCGAACATTTGACAATGTACTAGGTTATACCACTAGAAACCTGTATTTCGTATTATATACCGTACACAATTAGGAACCTGTATTATGTATAACTGATATACCGAATTTATTCTGTTATATTTTGCTCATGTTCACTGTTTTCGACTGCTTATAACAGGATAACCCTGTATATACATGTATATATATAAATAGGCAAATGAATTCAATTCAGTTGATTTATGCCAAAATCGAAAAAAATTAAAATTTAATAATTCTTTGTACATTCATAGCACATATATAAAAATATTTTTGTTATTCTCAAATGAACCGATTAAATAGGTTTTTTTCTCTCTCTGCGTTTGTTTTTTGTACTAGTTTTTTTTTTTTTTTTAATGAAATTTCGAATTTAAAGTAGGTATTTCCTGAAATGATTTCAATAATTTTGACAGGAAATTGCAATAAGTATATAAAGTATTACATATTACGTATGTATGTATGAATGTTTGTGTAAATTAAAATATGTAATGGTACATTTGTTTTTAATTAAAAAACATTAAATTAAATATCTGAAAAAAATAATCTTCGGTTTTTTTTTTTTTAAAAACTCATTTGTGTTTGTAAATAAAATGTGTACAAATTTTATTAATCAAATTAATTTAAATTTGAAATATTTTTCAGTTCGGTGTTAAAGTGAAATTTCCAAATAATTTTGAAATCAGAACTAGGTACCTAATTATTAGTGTTCAATACATACTTATGTAAGTACATAATTAGCAATTATAATATCCAAGATCTTGTGCTCTTGTTGTGTATGCTAAGAGGAGTGTTCTCACTGTAGGGAGGATTCCTGATTGTTTGTGGTATCGTCTCTGGTCTCTGATATTTGTTCTTTCTTTCTCTGTCTATCTGCCTATAATATGGTTATTTGTTTCTGCCAAATGCTATCTCGACCTACTAAGCCTTCTGTATTTGTAATTATTGTACATCCTTCCTGCTTACGTAAGTACTGATACTGACACTTTCTTACGAATAATCTTTTTCGTGCCACATTCGTCGGGTGGGACGTCGTTTCATTCTGCATTTTTTTTTATTTTCTCTTGCAATGTTACTGTAGAGCTCTTCCTTTGTCTTTTCTGGCCATATTTTTTAATTTTTTTACAAATATTTTTGATATGAAAGTACCTTTCCATCGCACGTTGTTGTTTATAAGCATTGGAAATTTTATACTCTTTATATTTAATCTATGGCAGCCTGAATCTTTTTCCTGAAATTCATTCTTTCTTTTATGATTTTATAGCACCCATAACACTTCCTTCCCGATACGACGGAATATCACTAATACTTATTGTTTTTAGGCAATTGCTTGTGTTGCATATGTGATACAAAGTCTTACTGGCTGCAAAATTTTATTCTGATGTCAAAAGAAATTTTACATATTTTTTATACAATTTGCAATAAAAGTTATCTGTTATACAAAAATTTTCAGCCGCATTCATATTATCAAAGACAGTTTCTATAATCTGAGAGAAAAATTTTATTCCAAAATTCATTTAGAATATAATTTTTTTATGGCACTGTTGAGTTAACAAATTTTCACTTAATTTAAATTTAAAAAAAAATATTTAATACAAAAAATTAATAACACAATTTCACTGCTAATTAAATAATTATATTTAAAAAAAAAATTTACATTATTTGTTAATTCCATGTTATGCATAACGTTAATTAATCAAAAAATCTCAATTTAACTAAATATGAAATTATTTTTTATTATTTTTATTTTTAAAATTAATTTTTAATAATTAATACTTAAATATTATGTTGAAAAAATTATTATGTTCATGAAATTAATTCTTGTTTGTTTTTTGTTTTTCTGTTTTTTTGTTATGTGGGTAATATGTGGGTAATGTAATATTTATTACCCACATATTACCCACACATGAAAAAATTCTATGTTTATATGACGTCATTTCATTTTAAAGGTATCAATTAGTTTAAAAAGTATTAAGTTTTTTTTTTAATCAATAATTTTAATAATTCTTATGTAATATTCAATTAATGTAATTTTTTTTTTTGCTCCATTTTTATTATTATTTGAAATTACATGAATGAAAAGTAGAAAGCAAATTAATGCTAATGGAAAATTTATCACCTTTAATACCCCTTTAATAATATTTTTATGTATAAAATAAATATAGATCATTTTTTTAACGTGCACATACCCTATTATTAGAGGACTATAATATAGCATAACAATAATTATTTTTATAAAGGTAAAGCACATATTTACAATAATAATAGTACAGTAAAAATTTACAAAAGTTTATTTGAAAATTTTATAATATTTTTATGGTTAACATGTAGTTTAATAATACAATTAAATTGTAATGTGTTATATTGGAAGTGAATGTGTTATACAAAAAGTTATTAACATTATCCTACAATAGATCAAATTGTATATTGTGAAGACAATACAAAAGAGTGTAGAAATGTGACGGTAACGTGTTTGAAGCAGCCCTTTTGTAAATAAATTTTAAAATAATATTAATAATTCGGTGATAAAAATCAAAAATTAATCAATCATCTTTTAAATTTTAGACCCAATATACTACGTTTTAAATATGCGTAGGTATTTGAATCCCAACCTTCATTTTTATTACTATATTCTATTAATTCAGTATTTAAAATTATTAATATTGAGGCACTAGTGGGAGAAGTTTTTAATATTAACGTAAAAAGAACAAATTTTCGCTTTTAGGTATACAAAATTTTTGAATTTCAAGGATTAAGGATTCACAATTACTTGTATGTATTTTTATGCTTGCTTTTTGTCTATACAAGAAGTTGATCCCCATATAAAAGACATTTCATTTTATCAGAAAGATTTGTATGTTTTGAGGGAACGTGTTATAAGTTAAATTGAGAGCCCGTGATAAGTGGAAGAGAGGACACAATAGATTCATTTCTTAGGTTGCGATGCATTGTTACCGCATATCTAATCCAATCAAAATCTAATGCGTACACGTTATACCCCAAAAATAATGCACAATACTTTCTAAAATTTGCTCGGCCCCGAACTCAAACTTTTATAGCCTCAATTATTACATACAGCCACCCTGAAGGAAACAAAATCATAATTAATTCTTCATTCCTTTATTCGATATCACTTTACTTTTTTAATACCATCAATTCCATAACTTGATTGTAACTTCACAATGAAATTTTCTTATTAAAAATCATTTCTAATAAAAATTTTTTAAATGTCTATTATTCAATCTATCTACAGCGTTAGGACAATTGCTTATCAGAAAGTCAATTTTTGAAATATTTGTAATAATTTCAAAAAAAAAATAAGAAATTTAATTGGTTTTTATTGTACCGAACATAATTCAATTAAAAAATTACTAATAATAAAGACAAATAAAACTTTAAAGAAAATTTTTAAAACTGATTGACAATAAATTCAAAAAAATGATTTGATTCATGATTTTACAAAATAATTTTGTTTAATTTCAATATGTCAATCTTACTTACAATGAACTAGAATATTTTATATTTAAAGAAGAACAAAAATGTTAAAAAGGGTGGAACTATAAATCTTTTACTCATTTCCTTAAAAAAAGAAACATACAACCGTACAGAACTCATTTTATTATACCTACATAATAATAGAAAATCCCACTAAATATTTAATCTACATATTTTTTTTTAAATACAAAATCTAGACTCTAGTTAATAAACTCAGTTTTTACTGCAACATAAAAATGCAATATTTGTAAATTAGTTTTTTTTATATTCCAATACATATACATATATATAAATATATGTACCTAGCTTGATGTGTACGCATCCCCTTGAATTTAACTTTCATGTATATACTATAAAAAAGAGGCTTGCCATTAAAGGGGGTAAAATTATTATCGTCATTACAGACTAACACTCACTTTTAAGATTCGAAATAATAACATCTACATATTTTTGCTTTTGAGATTCAAAAGATTATGCTTTTTGTTGCAGACACATAAATTATTTTGATATAGACAAATAAAATTTAATTTGTCGTATGACAAGGATACGGAGTTTACTTTGTAGTTTATTTTGTCGTATAAGAACACGAGGATGTTCGAAATTTATTTTGTCGTATATAAGAACACGATGATAATTGTCTTTGTCGTATGAAAATACGACGATTTTCGTGAATCAGTTTGTCGTAAAAAAAAAAACATATTCATAACTCATATTGCCTTATGGAAAAACGAGAAGATTTTCGTAGGTCATATTGTCGTAAAAAATCTCAAAGATATTCGTAATTCAATTTGTCACTTATAAAAACACGAAGATAGTCGTAAATTATTTTGTCGTGTATAAAAAAACGAAGATGTTTGTAAATCTTTTTGTCGTATATAAAAAAACGAATATATCTGTAATTTCCTTTGACGTATACAAATTTATAGTGAATTGTCGTAATGATTTCGAATAATATTTTGTAAGTTTTGACTAATATAAAATAATAACTTACATAAAGACGTATAATCGCCTGAGACAGTATCACACATTGTTCATATTCAGTGATAATATTCACACGCTACTAAAAATATAATTTAATCAAAACTCTGAACTTAATCAGACGCCATATCCCTTCACTTATCAAAATACTATGTCATTATTATGTGCATTTATATGAAAATACATTGCGACTCACCAACATGATTCGATTTGCGATCACTTACATTGCAAAATCCATAATTTCTAAAACATAACCTTGTAATTTCTTAAATTGATGAGCGTAGATAGGTAGAACTACTTAAGGTTGGCCCGAGATCGTTTTCCACTTCAGTCACGCCTTATTTTCATTTACAAATAGAACATTGCAAACATTTAACAAAATTCAATATTTAATAAGTTAAAAAATTGAATTTTGTGTCAGTGCATAAAACAAAATTGCATCATAAAAAAATTTTGATTTGATATTATTTTTTGATACTGGTAGTTTAGTAGATTTCCAACAAAAAAAAAAAAAAAGAGATGAGTTAAATTTTTTGTATACTTGTTTTTTCTTTTCTACAATTTTTTTTTATTTCATCCGAACATAAAACATATTATATAGTCAACTTACTAAATCCATCGTAAAATAAACATTATGGAATATGAAATGCAAAAACAACAATACAGGCATAATATCAAAAGATTGTATTAAAAATGTGTACAACATAGACCCACATGAAAATTACACTACAAAACTTGCACTATGTTGAAAATATGAAAATTGTAAGCAGCCGACCAATAGACTAAGTTGATGTACCTAGTTTTTTTTCTGTTTTTATTTTGTATTCTTCTTGTTTGTTACAACTTTGTCTATTCTTTTTGTTTTTTGTCTTATTATTTTTGTTATTATTATTATTAATTGAAATTTATGACTACTACATACAATTTTTTCAACCATATATAACGTATATATACACTTTTCATGCATACATAAAATTTATGTATATATGCAGTTACCAACATTTGCGGTTAGACAACAAAACCATTTAAAATGCAATGATATTATGATGTCTGCTTTTATGATATCAGTGTTGTCGTTTTGCTTCTATTAAATATGAGTTGAATGAAAGAAATATTTGGTATATTATGAGAGTGAATTTTAATTAAATTAAGTGGATGCAGCAACTTACCAGGCTTGTTTAAACTGAAGCATCTTAAATTTCTTGTATATTATTTCATTAACGAGCATAATATTATTTCGTACAGGATATCTTACAATTACCGGACCTAAATTCAAATGGATTTGAGTCAGATTTGCAAGGCCACGCCTAATAGTACCGAACAATTTCTGAATGAATTCAAATTGCATATAAAAGTCTTCTATAATTTAAGGAAAGCAGTTTTCTTTACTATAGAAGTATATATTGAAGTACTAGTGGAGAAGAATTTGCCCATAATTTCTAAATAACTCTAAAGAACTTTAAGTTATTTAAGCGTCCGCTTTAAAACCAGTGGTTCACTGCTTTGATCTGAGTTTGAGAACTTATTTAATTTTTGACTCAATATTTTGTTTTCATTATCCATTCTGCAGTTGTTATATAAAGAAATTTTTCTTGTATATTTGCGGGTCTCTCTCTCTCATTTTTCTGCAGTGTATACACTACAATTTCACTTTTGCGTCATTTCTTATGCATTTACTTTAAATTTTCATGGTTCATACGTGCAATATAGGAATAAAAAATAATAATTTAAGTACAAAAAGCAAACAACAAAACAGAAAACAAAACTGAATTAAAACAGGAAAGGGTTAAAAATTCTGCTTCCACATTTTAAAACTAAAAAAAAACATTTAAAATTCAAATTTATACAAAAAACTGAAAAAAAAGTGTTGTTTTCTTTATTCTTTGTCATTTTTTTAATTCTAAAACGCTTTCATAGTTTCAATTATGTAAATCTGTGTTATTTCTTTTTTTTTTTATTACATTTTTATTCAACATTTCGGAAATTTCGGAAAAAATAAAAAAGATATTCTTCTATGGTTAAAAATGTTAAAAATTTTTTTTTTCCTATTTTTTCTATAGCATTGACGAATTTCATTTCAAACTAATTTCTAAATTCTATTTAAATATTTAAAGTGATCATCAAAAATTCCATTATTTTAAGATGTAAAAGTTATTAAAATGGATTGGAAAGCCCAGAGGAAAAACAAAATACATAAAAAATACATAAAAACAAAAGAGAATAAACAAAGATTTTAAAAAACGGGCACATGAATTCAAAAGCTGTCGTAGTCGTAAAAAATTCAGAAAATATTTTAACTAAATTTTTATACAATTTATTTGGAGAACAACCCATGAAAACTGGTAGAAAATTATTTCTGTCCATGTGTTTAATATTAATCATCAATCTAGCCGTAATCTAGCCAGGCATAACCTGCCTTCCTTAAAAGACAAGTATTTTAATTAAATGGAAGAAATCCCGACAGCATCAGTCAAAACGAACTTTACCATTGATTCGTTACAATATTGTCAACATCAAAACGACTCAGTTTATTTACACATTTCACAATAATTTGCACCCGAACAGCACACTTCTAAATTATTTGAATTTTATTGATTATTATTAAGGAATGTAAGAATTATTAGGAATGCCGGAATCCTGCGACTCAATCGCTCTAGATTGCTTTCTATATGACCTGTATATAAAGTCAATCTCATTCAAATCTGCCGCTCAGGATAGATAACATCTTTGGACAACAATAGTAAACTTATAATTCCTCGACAATTCCGAACAAAATGTACAAAAAAAAAGTGATTTCTTTGAATAGTTCACGTTAAACATAAATGCAATCATCTTTTCTACATAGACTTAATTAGTGACGATTGAATTAGCGATTCGCATTGTGTGAAAAAGTATAAATTTGCCACTCTATGGTTAAAAATTTCAATTGATTCCTAACACGGCATTGCATATGTGTCAAGTACAAGAAGGTACTGGTGATAAGAAGAGAAGTTTAAAATAAACAAGAAATACGGATTCCTAATGTTGTACGAACTCCAAATATAAATAATAATTGATTAAAAGAACTGATTACATCCAAAACCCTGTTAGTTTTTTAATGACTACTAAAATTCTTATTTTATTATTGCTGTTATATACTTAGATCTTATGATTATCCAAGAGTTTAACCCAAAATTTAATCTCAACGACATTAGGGCCTAAAACACTATACTGACGGTGTTCCTTTTATCTTAACGATTCACCTTTTTTTTCCCCTTTTAGTTTTACCGAACATGTGTATTATATTTTAAAGTTAATTGTTTCTTTAAAACTAACTTTTATATAAAATTAATTTTTAAATTGATGCCGTAATATTTTATATTATTGTATTTTTAAAATGAAAACCATGTTAAATTTAAAATTAAAGTATAACTACTTAAATATAATTTTTTTTTTGGCTCATATTATTTTATTAGTTTCGGTTTTATTAAAGAAGATGCGACAGATTTTTTTTTATTTCCCGGAATTTCTTTAATTGCTATTCAAGCTATTCAAATTCATTACAATACTTAATGTGTTGCCTTCCTTTTTTGGCGTATTTTAGTCAAGAATATTGTCTACCTTAAAACCTTTTTTTTTTTTTCAATTTTAAATGCTTGATATTAAGGTCAATAAAGGAAATATTAGATCTACTTAGTTTGTAATTAAGATTTTTATGATCGGTAAATGGTAACTACTTACTGTTTATTGAAAAAATCTTGAATAGTCTTTGGATATGTTAAAATTGTTTATTGTTTTTGAGGTTTTTCGTCAGTCTGACTGAATAATTTTTTAATCAAATTGAATGAAAGACTAGTAAATATTGGGAATTTGAAAATATTGAAGGAAAACTTGGAATAATTTTGGACGATTACCCAGTAGATTTTAGATTATATGATGGGTTTCCTGGGAACCGAATGGGGGCAAGAAAAAAATTTCCACCGGGCCGCCACACATATTCACGACTTATTATGACGCTCTTACTCCTATTATATCCCTGTTCCAAGTATAAAACTGAAGATATTCCCAAGAGAATTGAACTGCATTTTCGGAATGCGTAGGAAACCTCGTCGAAAAACAGAAATAATACCGGATAGTCAGTACCGGGATGTCGGAAAGAGTGTATACGGTGGTTTCGTCACTGTTTCACCAAAATCTACAAAAGGCACAATTTCCTAATTCATGCTAGTAATATTTTACTGCACAGTTTTATTTTCGTAATATAAATTTTATATGATTGAACAAAATTTTACACTCCATTAGTTATTTTAATCCCTATTTAATAGTTTTGCTTGGAATTTAAAATATCTTTTTTTTCTCAAGCTTAACTTTAATTATGAGAATTACGGTCGTAATAATAGAGAAAAATTTAAAAAAAATCTTCATTATTATTTGAATTTCTACCGCTCTTTTTTTATTTCAACATCATTTTTGCTTTTGTATAAAATAAAAAATAAAATTGTATAGAAACAAAAGAACCATAACCACCTGATATCTGTTTTAAGGTATATAAGATGGGCTTAACTTGTCTATTCATACAAATAACCCGTCATAAAAGAAGAAATATAAAATAGAAACTCTTGAAAGCAACCGTATCCAATTAGTTTATGTCACTTTACCTACTATACAATGACTTTATAAATCTTGTTTTTTGATTATTCTTCATTATTTGAAAGGCGTTTCTACAAATATTTTAAAGCAGATTGGTGTTCATAATAATAGATAATATTTTTTTATACCAATGGGAAAAAATTAGAGAATAACAAACAATTTTTGTGATTTTACTAAAAAAAATTTTTAAAAATCTTAATCTAGATTATTGTCAGGAAGTCTCTGTTACAAGTACAACCGCGCTATTGTGATAAAAGGAGCAATTTTAAATTAAAAGGAACGAGTTTAAATTGTTTTAAAAAAGAATGTAAATTTAACATGATAGTTGCGAACGTTATTAACCCTTGACTGCAATGGTATATGTTACGAACCTAGAAAATATACTTCTGTTCACTTTTTAATGAAAAGTTGAAAAATATTCCTGATTTCTTGTTGACTGATTCCTGAGGAAAATTAGCCATGTGTTAACCGTGTAAATCAACCGTGTCTAAAAGTTAACTGAAAATTTTTCCATTAGCAGTTAAGGGTTAAAATTATAACGCGAAATTTTAGTATAAAAGGAAAGAAATCAACTGGCCTTTAATTTACAAAGTATTAAATGATGACTTGAAGTCTTTCCAACTTTAAATTCATTGAATCAGAGATTAATATTGAAAAACTCACCGACAAAAAGCATGCTTCCTAGAAAATTTTCCATTCTTAATGTAGTTCCTTTTCAGATTCACAGTTGTTCCTATTCTAACTGAATACACTACAATATTCTTTGTGATTTTGAATTATTCAATGGACAGTCATATTTAATATACCATGAAGAATTGTGCAGGTGCATGTTGCACAATGACTATTCCAAACAAATAGACTTGGAAATAAAAATCAAAAACAAGAGGAGAGAAAAATCCAGATTCATTTTCAAAAGCCCAACTCACATGACGTCTAATGAAATCATCATTAATTTTTCTTTTTTGTTGTATTTTACTTTATCTAACACAAAAATAAATATTTTTTACTTTATTCTTTATCATCCAGCATCCATGTTATTCATAATTTGTATTTGTATTTTGTCATAATGTATGCACTTTATGGTCTCTCCAACTACAATATTACTCTAAAGAATGCACAGAAAAATATTGCAATTGTATATTATGCTTGTATTTTCATTATAATAAATGTAAGTAAACATACGTTACATGCTTACATACCTTTACTATCTATAAATCACAATGTGATGCATTAAAAAAAATGCAAAATATATACTTACAAAACTTTTAATAATTATTGTTGGGCTACTAAATCTTATGAAGAATTCTGCAATACATTAATTTCAGAGAGAAAAAGAAGAAGGAGAATAATTTAATATGTAATAATAATTATGTAATAGTTATGATTATAATAACCATAATAATAATTTATAAATAGCTTTAAGTTGATAACATAATTATGAACAAGTGTATGGAGACGAATTCAAGCATTAAAATAAATTCTGTGAACTTAGTGGAGAAGAAAGCGAAAAACTCTCTGTAATGATCGACAATAATTTGTCATAAAAAAAAATGTTTATTTTTTTATGGTGGTGAGATGATCCTATACCACCCGTTTGCGAGGCATAGGATTATCTCACCACCATTTCACCAAGAAACGCAACTTATACCAACTGCGATCATTGAAATGATGTATGTTGAAAAACAAAGAAGATCTCTTTAATTTACAGTGACGAAAAAGATAGCAAAATCTAATTTATTCTTCAAATCAATCCTGTTATACCACTGTAGATCTTATAAAACGTACTGCAATAGAAAACTTAGCACAGTTAGCAAGCTTCAAACCTTTATCTAAAAGCACATACAGCCAAATCTGAAAAATTTATTAACCCAACCACGTACCAGAGGAACTCACCATCAAAGAAAGAAAATGTAAGTGAATTGGGCATACATTCCGAAGAGAGCCGATCACAATAGCGTGCAATAGATTGATTTGGAATTCGCAAGGCAAATAGAGAAGCCGCGGTTAACGTGGAAGAACAAACCTAATGGTTTAATCGCATTCTCCCATTACAGCACGTTTTGCCACGTAAACACTCTTTTATAAATTTATAACCAGATTGATAATTATATTTTTCAATCCCATAAATTTTAAATTTTTTGATATATTTAATTTTCATAACAAACATACACACATACACAAATCAAATATTTTTAATAACTTTATAGCATAAAACGTTCTATCATCTGCACAATGTTAACAAAATATTCATAAAGATATTTTATACTTGTATAATTTACAAAAGTAGTTAGACGTTTACGTACGTCTACAATTCATACACACACTATGTGTTCCATTTATTATATCTACGTATCCAAATATGTAGGTATAATATAATTACAATAACATCACTCTTTTATTTTAGAGTGTATTAATAGACATCTCAAGAGAATAAAATGTTTATGAATCCCAACTAAAATTATAAAGAGTTAAAGAAGAAAACAAGAAAAATGCAGAGCACAAAAATAAAAAAAATATTAAATGAAATCAGTAGCTTTTATATACAATCGTAATATAGTCGTAATATTGTGAAAATCAAAGTTATTATATAATTATATACAGACGTACTACGTCTACACTAGTTACATATGTGCCAGTTATAGACAAAGAAAATTATGAACCAAAAAAATTATTATGAATATTAAAATTTTTTTTTGGGCAATCCAAAATTTATTATAGCAATAAATAATTTTATTACTTCACATAATATTTTCATCTACATGTCATAGGGATAGCATTTTCGAGAAAAGGAAGTTCAAATTTTAATTAAAAAAAAAAAAATTAAGAAATTAAAATTATGACAATTTTTTCATTTATTTAAGGCTTTATGCTGCTTACATTATAGTAAGAACCAGCAAATTTTATATGTACATCCCAGTACTCTAATTTACTAACAGGCTATACTCATATAGGGTTTAGTTTACCCAAAAACCATTTGTTTTAGATTTACGGTATGCGTGATTTGGGAAGACCGTATTACCTTCTATCACATTATGAACGTCGACTCAAATCACACACGATTTCACAGGAAATCCGACTTATTATTTTCGGACGTATCCTTCATGTGATTACTGTACTATAAGTTTAATTCTAGATCTCGAAATTATCCTTAAATGTAAAATAATTATAAACACAATGGTAGTGGTTTATACAGACTAAATACACAATGAAATATTTTTGTTTACTTATTATTAATTTAAAAATTACTCATGATTATTAAAAGGAATTAAAATTGTACCCCATCATCTTCCTCTAACTCATAGGGTTTCTTGCAAATGCTTTTATATTACAAATATATTGAATACTCCAATAATTAAAAATAATTAAAAACTTCTGCTTATGTAATATTTTATGAGTACGTCCATGGTGTATGTCACCCGTCGGCAAAGTACGGCCCATTCAACTTCAACATGTAGCCAGTGGCCCATACTCATACTCACTTATTACATATTTGCCCATAATCCACAAAAGTTTGTCGATGGTTTGTCTATGTAATTCAATTTTTACTTTTTATTGAACTGCAATCCACAAGGACGATATCTCAAATGCCTTTTTTCCAAAATTAAATACCATTTAAACTTTGTTTACACAAAAAAAAAATAAACTTTTAATAGTATTTAATTGGAAACTCGGCCACAAATTAAATTTTTAAGTGAAACTTTGTTCAAAAAAACTGTAACTATATTTCTCCTAGATGTCAATGAGAACTAGTACTGCATAATATTTTCTTATAAAAACAAAAAATTTAATGACACGTTCCAGCTATAATAATGCTACTCACTCATGTAGAGATTACACAGAAGTCAAAAATCTATAAGAAAAAAATAAATTTTAAATTATTTTTTTTATATTGAAAATAAAAAATTTTCAATACCAATTACATTTACTGTTTATTTTCCTCCGTTTTTCATAATATGAAATCAAGTATTCAATTCAAGTTTCTTCTTGGTCACTTTTAAATAATATATTGAAGCTTTCAATAACGTTTAGACTATCATAGGAACCAGTTTTAATACTAAATATTGCAGGTTTTCAAATCGATTTTTTCTCTATGATAGCCTAGCTAGCTAACTACACATTTCAATTTTCTTCTTCTTCACTACTCATGGCATAAATTTTAAACGTTATCAAAATGTATAATGTATGATTGTTAATGCATCCATAGACAATATTTATGTACTCATATACTCATAATATAATATATGAATCTCTTGAGTAAGTAGCTATATAATACACATATAATAATGCAGATGGTGAAAACACAAGAAGAACCTAAAGAATATTGAATATATGAAGACAGTGAGAAAGAAAACGAGGTCTTATCAGGATTCCGTATTTAATTGATGTAATTATGAAGTATTATAACATTTTTTGTTTTTGTCTTATACTCATATACGAAAATATTTATTTTATTATTATTTTAATTAATTAGAGAGCGTTTATAAGTAAAAACAAAAGAAATGTGAAAAATATATATACGTATACATATATAGAATTATGAAGGGATCCAGGAAATTCATTTATTTCTACATGCTGATTTAATTCCACTATAATTTTTCTATCATCACATAAATAGTATGCACTATAATAATAATATGTGTAGGTTCATGCATAAATATGAACTTATTTCTTTATACATTTTATTTATACATCTACAATATATAATATTATATAGGGTAAATGTTAAGCTATAAGCATCATCATTACTTACTCGTATATAACAATAATCATTTATCAATTCTTATAATATTTTTTTTTTCTTTCGCATTCTTATATAATATTAATATTTTAGATATTTAATATTTGATTTATTAATTATAATATTTTTACTTCCTACATAATATTATCATTTATATAAGATGTGTGTATACAGTGCCGGATTTATTTATAAGATAAAGTGACAATAGCCTAGCGCTATAAAATCGACAAATTCAAATTTGGTACTGATTTTGTTATTGTTCATACGAAAACAAAATATTAACAAAATTAGCCACAATTAATAATTCAATTGACAGTAAGTGTCACACAAATTTGATTTAAAATAATGTAATTATGACGCCCATATAGAAATTAAACGAACAGCTTTAATGTTCCTTTTGTAAAATATTCAGAAAAAAGCCATAGCTTGATGCATTATGGGTGTAATTTCGCCTCCTGGTTTTTACCGATTTATTAATGAGAAAAAACCGATTGTTAATCTTAAAAAATCAAAAACTAATGCCTAATATTTTCAATTTTCTTCCATGCCCTGCTACAAAGCTAGTTAAGATTATTTTTTTTTTTCAAGTCAAATTCGAGGAAAACAATCTTTCTGTCTTGAAATTTGTTTTAGCATCTATCTCATTCATATTACTGTGGTTGTATGAAAAAGTTATTTTTATTTCTGAATGGCGCTATTTATGTTTTCACGTATTTCAGAAATTCCGCTTAACCCTATAGTACTGTACCTGATGTAAATCCAGCTCTGCTCTAATTAAAATATATTATAATATAATCTGTTGAGCATTGATAATATTTTATGTAAAAGAAATTAATATTAAAACAAGTATATGTCATACACGTATATTTATCTGCCGAATGACATTTAAAGAAGAAGAATTATTGAAAAGGCGGCAGTCACAATAGACGCACAATTTTATGTAATTTAAATGTGATTTAAATAGTTCATTCGTTTTTCTCTTATATTATTAATTTTTTGTTTTGTTTATTCCATTCTATTTCAGTCAAATTATAAATTGGCTTTTAGGAACTCTTGAACTTTCTATAATTTATTAATGATATGATTTTGATTTAGTAATAATAATTGTATTGTCGCCAAAAAAAAAAAAAAAAACAAGAAATTTTAATGGCTTTAAGGAAAAATAAAATAAAAGCTATACACATATAATAAATTGATATTAGATTATTAGCTATGAATGATAATAACACCCATTAGATTTAAAATGAATTAGGAATATTAAGATAAAATAATATTATTGGTAGTAGTTTCCCTGATACGTGAAGAACACAATGGTTTATAGTATTTAAAGAGGTGTTGGGTATGAATGTAGTTGACAAATGGATATTTAACCTTCACTTAGTTTTTCCATAAAGGATATGGAAGCTACACAGTGGGAAATATTAGAAGAGTCATTCATTTTCTCCAAGAAAATCTCTAGTAGGATCGTCTTCCATAAATACAATCCAATTCAATTGCATAGGAATACACCAATATCTAAAAACACCATTGTCGATGTAGGTTTAAACTAGCCCTAATTTACTTTACTATTTCCATTTCTAGTAAATATTCCATTAGAGAAATTTCAGAAAGTGTCCTGAATCTTAAAATCTAAAAAA
This sequence comes from Condylostylus longicornis, assembly GCF_029603195.1. NCBI lineage: Eukaryota > Metazoa > Arthropoda > Insecta > Diptera > Dolichopodidae > Condylostylus > Condylostylus longicornis. The sequence goes on from NW_026577974.1 coordinate 5,409,388, forward strand.
AAATTAATATTTCAAATTTCTCATTTATTGTTCTTTTAAATGGTCAATTTTAACATTCTTTTATAAAAAATTTCAATTAAAATTTACAATTTTGTTTCCAAAAATAACAAATTTGTTAAAAATATTTTTATTAATATTTTAGAAACAACTATTTAATATTTTTTTTTTTTTTTCCTAATTTATTTTACTTTTTTCAAAATTTTATTGATTGCTAAAAAATTCTTAGCTTTTTAGAATTTTTTTTTTTCTGTTTGCTTTTTCAGAAATAGTTAATAAGAAGAGTCAAATAACTTTTCATTTTTTATTTTGTGTCCTTGTTTCATTTATAAGAATTTGTTTCTGGTTCTCCTTTTTTTCAATAATATCAATTACTCATGAATAAGTACAGAATTTTTACTTCATAGAGTATAAAATATTCCAAAATCTGATTATAATATCAAAACATAAATTAATGTTCTAAGAATAATGACAATGATCCGACCACACTGGTAATATAACTGACTAAGTATATAAAAAAAATGAATCGGCAAACAATTAAAACAAAACCCTTCTAAACGGTACTCGTATTTCTGGAATTGAAATGGGAGGAACAATACTACTGTGACTTAAAAGATCTTGACCGTTGTCTGCATTGTATCGGTTTCATCTCCTCTATAAGTATCTGTTGACGATTATTGCGAATTCTATCAGGTCGTTAACTTGGACTCTCCATTCCACTCCTTGGCTCTTGACTGTTATCTCCATTTAACCTGCCACATTTTCTCTCTAAAGCTTTCGAAGTATTTGCTTCCCATTATTCAATTCTCTCGGTTCGTTAATTCGGATCCAAGATCCACTTTAGCCTTATGAATCGAAAAGATTCTCCACTTTAGAGACTACAATAATTGTAGTCTCTAAAGTGGATAACTCAGAAATCCCTCATTCATATAACAAAAAAAAACTCTAGTTTCTAGTGAAATAAGTGTAGGAAGAACACAAACAATTCTTGTATTTTCATGGAAAGGTCCAGTTCATAAACATAAGTTACAATAATTCTACCTTGTATTCAACTGTAACCTCTTGGAATTCAAACTTTCAAAACGATTTAAAACGAGATATTTCATGCTTAATCAATATTGAGTTGACCATCTGTTGATCCTAAGGTGATCCTTGCTATTGTTATTTCACCCCATTGTCATACACGTGATTATATTATGTAAGTATGTTTCTATGTTGTTGACTCATTTTTTTCTCTCTCTCTCTCTCTTTCTGATATTGCTTTTTTGTTTTTTTTTTTGATAAATTACTGTGTCGACAGTATTGTTTGTTCCATCTTTAATTTTCGAGTAACTGACATAGATAAATTTGAGATTCTAGAGTGTCTTTTTTTTTCCAATTTTTTTTCTATTTTTTTTTTTTTGTTGGATACCCTAGATCCCAGATCCTTTTTTTTTCTATACTTATTGTATAATGTAATTTTTCTCATATTCTATACAATTTCAATTTTTTTTTTTGGTTTCTTTAGAATGAAGAGCGATGAAATCTCCCTCTTATACTACAATATATAGGAAATTGTTGTAATATATTTGAGGAAAAATTGAGCTTTAAATAGGAAAATAAGAAAAATTTCTCTAGCTTTTGTTCATTTGTTTTTTTTTTTGAGTAAAAAAAAAAACAGTTGCTTCACAATTCAATATTAAATCACTATGAACACAGTGAAAATGAGATAAGTTGAATGTCATTTTTCTTTTATTTTCCCTTTTAATATGGTTTGTGTTGTGTGTTTGTTTTCTGTTGTTGTTGTTGTTATTGTTTTTGTATTATTAAATCATTTGACACTTCAATAAAACATGTTGAATGTTGGTTTTGATATTTTTATATGTTCTCTTTATCAAATTGGAATAAAATTACTGGATAAATCTTAAAGTCAATGTTTGAATTGAATGTCAAATTTTTTCTTTGTGGGTTAAAAAAAAAATTAAAAATAATTTTTCATTCACCACTCCGTTTAGTTTTTTTAAATAATGTAAGTAAAAATAAATTTATTATAAAATTTATATACGTACATATTTGTAAGCTAGTGCAGTTTACTTATTATAAAATTTAATTGCATTTTAAAAGGCAAACATAATATAATTATAAATAGAATTGAATTTTTTGGATCTAATCAAGTTGAACACAAATTTCAGACATTTTAATTGAATTACTAAAGTTGATGACCACAACGAAAGTAAGAATATAATTTGTTAATGTTGAAAACAATAATTAACGCGTTTTTCACATTGTTACGACACTACGGCAGTAAGAGTTGTATGAAATGTTGCCGAAATGTCGTTGTCGCAATTCAGTTTATATTGACAACAACAGCGACAGCAATTAATCAAAAACAATCTAAAATATTTGTGCCAATTCTAGGAAAGTTTTATTAATTTGTATAGAGCATTCGCCTAGAAAGCACTGGGTCACTGGTTCGAGTCCAGTTCGAGGAGAAAAGCTTTTTAATCAATTTTTCTGATTTAACTCAACTCATACCTTTGATTACGTGAAAACATTGGGGTTATTCTGAGTATCGAATCACTAAGGTAATAGTGATAATTATCACAAAATTTTCAAAAACTTTATTATAGAAACGAATCATTTCTAGGAATTGGTTTGTGTATACAATAATAATATCGAACTTTTTACGATAATTGTCACTATCAGTTAGTGATACTATACTCAAAATAAACTGCATTTTTTAATTAAAAATTTCTCGCCTCTGTACCCTTGAAATCAACGGCACCGGCAGCACCTTATGTAATTGTCCCATAAATTCTAATAATTTCTTTTCTAACTCCAAAAATCTTCCACCAATATTTTATATTATCAATATCAAAAATTCCTATACATATAGAATATTTTGAGAATATCAGAAGAAAATATATTTTTCATGTCTTCTCTCCTTAAATACAAATGATATCTAAAATATAGCGATATATATATGTAGTTTATCGGTACGCTGCATAAATAAAATTAAAAAACACTGAAATATAAAATTTTCGAGAACTTTTTTAAATGAATCATATTAAAAATTCGTAAATAATTCAATTTATTTTCCGAACAACACATTAAATAAAATATTTTCATGGTTCTCATTTTGCAACAAAACTAAAATATGAATACATACAGGCACACTATACTTACATATATAGATAATATGCATACACACAATGTGAATGCATTCCAAAACTCATAAATAACCCTTGAATTAATGGAATCTAAATCAGTTTGTAAATAATTATAAACGGAACGAAACATCTTTAGTTTGATAAAATGAAAATTGAAAATATCAAATGAAATTTTTTTTTTTTGTGTATAAATTTAACTAACAAGTATAGCACAATGTAGTATGTGTGTGGGTCACGCATCATTAAATTCTGCAAAAGAATAATAAGGGACAAAACAAAAAAAAACAGCAGCATCCCAATTTCTTTTTGATTTTTGTTTTCTTGCTCCGATGGAGAATTTTTTTTTTTGTTAAGAAAAACTTCTATACGACATAATTCATACCATATATAATGATAATAATGACGATGATAATGATAATTATTAACATAATGATGAAGATAATAAAAATAATAATGATAGTGATGATGATGATGATGTTGATTATGATGATTTCAATGATTATGGCTATTAAAACGATAATCATAAAAATTATTTTGTTTCCAAATAAATTTAATTTCTCACATGAATTTTTTTTTTGTTTATTTTTTGATTCTTTTTTAGCTAATATTCATTTTGTTGCCCATTCATATGCCTTATCTTAAGGATTGCCAAATCTTTAGAATGAAATAGGTATTTGTAATATTGTTTAGACTTAGCCTTTAAAATTATTTACATTTTATTCATTATTTACAGTTTAAGGTATTGAATTTTTGTCCCTACATAGCCTATGTGCAATTTTTCCTAAATTTTTTATGTAAGGTAAATCTGAATTCAGGGAGCGGGATCGTCCAGTAAATTTTACAAACAGCAAATAAAAACATTTAAATAAAAGTCGTGGAAGACGTTCGTGGAAGCTTTCCTCAAGCTAATTCAATATGAAAAACAAAGTTGTTTTAACCACTGATCACTTCCCTCATTAATGTCATACGAAAGATCTTCTTGACAGGCTGAAAAAATATCATTCACTCTTGTGCAGAATCTCTGGAAGGTTACGATATTGGGTTTCTTCAATGAAATTATTCTACAATCCCTTACAGGATACCTTTAAAAACTTTTTTCGAACATTATTATTACAGGTTAAGGGTGTCTGGGAGTAAGATATCATATTGTAATAAATTATAAATAAGTAACTACGGTGGCCCGAAGAAAAAACGCATTTTCATCTTCTTACATATCTCTAAGAATCCTGCAATGCATTTTGTTCGATTTAATTACACTTATTGCAATGTTTTAATTTCGGTTTTTCTATGGTATACTTATTCAAAAATAAAAAATTTCAGTAGGATTGATTACTCTATTGTATATGAAAGGCCAATAATTATAATGTACAAGTGTGAAATAGTAAGAATAACATCATCTTTTTATATCATCTTTAAATAAACAAATAAATTTTCATTCCCTCCTATAATTTTTGATATAAAATTTTTGAGTAATCAAATAGAAATAAGTTAAATAAACGAAGGAAGCTTTATAGTCGGTCCGGACGAGTTATAATTGTCAAAATGAAGTTACTCCGAAAAAAAATCAACCAATTTTAGCTTATCTTCCGTTCTCTTTTTTAAATTTTATGAGAGCAATAGTCGTGTCCAATTCCTCTTTCTTTCAGTCTATGATTTGAATATTAATTTTTTTCCATGTCTCAGAAATTCAAAAACTAACCTTGATTTTGAAACTATTTAATATGGTGAATAACTTTTAAATAATTTTATTCTAAGTTCTAAGCACAACCATGTGAAAGTTTCCGGAAAGAGAAGCAGGCATTTCTTATTATACGGAGATAAAAGCAATAATAAAGGTATAGACGAGTATGTTCATAATCATTTATACATACATATATAATTATCTACCTACATGTGTATACCTACATTCTTACATATTTATAATGTATTTCTATTTAGATTTTTATAATTTATTTAAACATTAGTGATGCTTCTTACAGTTTCCAGTTAATTCGATTATTGGTTGGTTGGTTGAATGGTTGCTGTAAAGGAAAGATATTCTATATACAATATATTCAGATACTTAACCATAATATAGTTACATATATATATGTATAAATAATAATTATGATACTTCAAAAGAATATTTTTTTCTTTTTTTTTGAATTAAAACAAACTTTTTACTTTTAACATGATTTCTGCTTCACTTCTAATTTTTTTTTTCTTCTTTGGAGTCATTCAGTCACTGAATCTAAAATTAGGATATAGATATTATGATGAAATTATAATATGAGAATTTTGTTTAATTAAGTGTTTATGGAATGATATGGTTACACATTTTCATATAAAAATCTATATGTAAATAAAAAAAAATGTGGGTACAAATGTATGTGTATATAATTTATGGTTTATATGGCGTTGAATTTTATGAAAGAAAAATATTTTTACATTTGGTTCCTTTTTGATGATTTCAGTTGACCAAAAAAAAAAAAAAATTTTTATATTTAAGTAGATGTAAGTATGTGCGTTCTGTGGTTTCGTTTTTAATATTTGTGCTTTCAATCGTAAACTAGTATAAAATATTCTAATTGTTAATTGCAAAACACTAACATAAAATTTGCAAAAATTTGATATTTAGGCACATTATTAAAAAAAAAAGTGAATAAAATTATCATATATGAATGTGGTTAATTGCCATAATATAAAATATCAACCGAATAACATAACGTCCATTTTTATATTCTATTTTTGTTTAGAGAATAAAAATTTATGATGAATACAGAATTTTTTTAACAAAATTTAAAATCCATTTGAAGGAGAGAATATTTACGATTTTGGCTATCCTATCCATTCGCGATTTATTGTAGCCAACCTACCTATATACACAGACGTAGATATCCAAAACAATTAAACCTATATCGCACAGGTTTGTACAAGGCTGAGATAAAAATGTGTTTAACATAATCTTCTCATTGTTACTGTAGTGTTGAACAAGAGAAAGTTAAAATTTTTAACTTTGTGGGCCTAGGAGCATGCAAATAAGCAAATTTATAACGGATCGGGAACGGTTTTTATTCTTCACCTAAGGTATTGTTGGTGAGATAATCTTGATTCCGATAAAAAAAATGCATTCGCATACCGGAATCCTTCCATAGACATCAATGAAGAATGAAATCTTCTTCAAGTAGCCAACCAATTCTAAACATTATGATAGACATAGGCGGCTCGGAGAAAGACAATCGTTAAACAAAGTTTACAGTGAATTGATAGCCTTTTGTGAGACTTGATTTAGTTGTACCTAATATTACTCTGGTCGACAGTCAAAAGAATATTACTCTATTAACTGATGGTAGAGTAGACAACGGTGAGAATACTCTCGATACAATCTCTATAATAACCACAATGCTCTCTACCTTAACAGTGCACAGAAATTCAGTCAAGTTGCCGAACAATTAAAATTCAATAACTTTGCTACTACTTTCACCACGGTTGCATGTTTTTTAATAGATTTTTATTTATTTTAAATATTGAACACTTACCAGTAAATGACGTTAATCCTAAATAATATAATTTTTTTTGTATTTTTTTCTACTTTCAACAAAATTTTTGTAACTCTCTCTTCCAAACACTCATCATAAATAGTGGCTTTTCAGACATTATTAGCAATATTTGTGGTTTTCAATTTTGTTTTTTTTCTTTTTGTTGAAATTTAATACCAAATTTTCTCAATTTCAATTCATTTGGACCTCAAAATAATAATTAAAACATTCCGTATAACTTTTTGACCACAAACACATACACGCACATATATCACATAAATTATTTTAACTGTTTAAATTTCAACTACTATTTTAACTACTTCCAAGTTTTTTTTTATTTCAAATTTGCTGTTAAAATTAAATTATTTCTTACGCATGCTATGAATAAAAAAATTTATTTTTCTGTGGTTAAAATTTTTTATAATAATCACTTTTAATATTTTATGATTTTTAAAATTACCAGCACATTAAAATCATTTATAACTGAATTTTTTAACATTTCGAAAACTCTTAAGCGATTTAAGAAATATTTATTGGATTCACACATTTGTACACATTTATTCAACATATGAGCAGGAGAAAAATATGACGAAAACATGAAAACCATTTCTGATAATTTAAGACTAAAAATTATGACATAAAAACAATCTGATCACTAGTCATATAGGAATTTTGTGTTGTAGAAGCCATCGAAAACCTCTGCATGAAATGAAAAACACGCAATTATTGCAAAAAGTTCTGGTGATTTTCTTTATTACTCTCTCTCTCTCTCTCTCTCTCTCTCTAAGAGTTGATAAACTGAACTGCAAAAAGCAAAGAAATTTGCCCTAGAGCATTTTAACCATTTTTTTTCGTAAATTTGTTTGCTTCTCAATATCATCATAATGTCATAATGATTAAGTTGTAATTTATTGAAAAGTATTTTAGAGCTATTGGGAGTGTCGTCATCATTTTGTATTTAAACAAATATTATAATAGCTATTTCGTGTATGTGTACACATGTAATCAACTTGATTTTATTATGTTGATTCACCAAATGGTTCAATAAACTTTTGCACAACAAAATTTGCATTCTATGTAAAAAGTAATCATAATATACACGATATACTTGGAAAATAAAATAAATTTATTAAGATGTTAGTTTTCTTAATGATTACTTTGTTTAAATCGATAGCGTTATTATTAGTATGTGCATTTATTTCACTTTATAAAATGAGAATTTTTTTTAAATACAAGGTACACGGTGTTCAACTATATTAAGAGATGCAAAGAAGAGAGAAATTCTTGTACAATTTTTATACGATGTCCGGCTACATATGAAGACTGAATATTTCGGTCGGTTTAAAGTGAAGCTTCCATGTAAACTAGTTTAATTTATGAAGATTTCTTTAAAAGAGGTTATCTGAATTAAGAAAATCATTACTGAATTGGTGGAACAGCTGGAAAATCGTCTTTTTTGTCTTATATGTCAATTTGGACTCTTGCAATCAACTAACTAATTAAAACCTATAATATGCAGAAACTTAATCAAAGTCAAATATTTATTCGAAATTTAGTAAATAGACATAATAATCAATGTCTACTTACCGTGTTATTCCAGCAAGAGAGGAGAATCTTATAGTACCTAATTCTTACACGAAGATTTGATTTTTGAAACATGCTGTATATAATCAATGTAAACTTGTAAGAACAATCTAATGAATGAAAAAAATACGAATCAATGAATGAAATTTGTTTGTTCTCTTAACATTTAATGGAGCAAGCATCTTAGAAAAAAAATGCCTTTTTTGTAATACAACAACCAATGTAATATACAACCACACTAGATGATTGGCGATACACGTCTTAAATGAATTAAAAAACAACAAAAAAAAACAAAATTGCAATGATCATATCATAAACACATGAGACTCTTATATTAATGTCTTCATTTTCAATGATCATTTCATTTCAGATAATATTGGCAAAGAAGAAAATATTAAATTGCATTAATTTTGTTTGAGATATGCAAAAATTTACATTTGCATTTTCTAAATGAAGCGATTGAAGAATTATTTAAATTGACAACGGAACGTTCTAAAATATGATCTAGATCTTGACCGGTATTCTTATCGTAATCTGATCCTGATTAAGTATTCTTATCGTAAATGTTTCATTTTTAAAAGTAGGTAAACAAAATTTTCAACTGAAGCTTCATTCTTCCGCCTTATAAGAGCGTTTATAAAATTATGAATTCGATTCTATTGCAATTTTGTGAAAAATGGAATCAAATACAATTTCGTGAAAAGTAGGTAAACAAAATTTGCAACTAAAGCTTCATTCTCCCGCCGTATAAGAGCGTTTATAAAATTGTTAACTAGATTCTGTTGCAATTGTGTGAAAAATGGGACCCCATCTTCTCAATAATTTTTTGATCGGACACCTTTAAATGCTAGATGTGAAACTTGGTTAATAATCTGATCTTTACACAAAATATAAACTAAATACCTTAATTTCCAAAAAAATACCCAGAAATCCTCTTTTATAATAGAATAAATTGTAAGTTTTAATGATGGTAAATTGTTAAATATTATTAAACCTCTAATGTCAACCCTTTTCATATCTCTCGCATTAATGATATACATTATTTTTATTACCTTAATTATTTCATTCCTCAACTACCTAACATTCAATTATAATAATTGTATATGTTATTTATTTATTTATTCATGATTTTTGTATTCAAAAAAAATATATATAAAAACTTCACATTAAATTTAATATTAAAAAAATTAAAAAACTATTTTTCTTTATACATTTTTTCCTTATATTTCACAATAAAGAATCACAATAATTATAACTCTTTATTTATTTTTCTCTCTCTCTCTCTCTTTTATAGGACTTGAAAACAAAATATTTTCATCGTTATGTACTCTACAATTAACAACTTCAATAAAATAATATGAAAATAAATTGGTAGCATACCAAAAATTCTTTTTATACCTAACAACCATAACAGCGACATCAAGAACAACATCAAGAACAACAACAACAAACAACAGCAAATTTAACATTTCTTTATGAAAAACCATCATTAACTAACGCTGTTAAAAAAGAGAAAGAAAGGTAACAAGAGTATAAAACAACAACCACAACAACGACAGCAAAAATTAAAATTTTAGAAACAAAAAAAGAAATAAGAGAAAAAACGCTTATGGTGGTCAATATACTCATTTTAAAGACTTATGTAATAACATCATTCAAAATCCAACATTAACAACTTTCATCAACAATATCAAATATCAATATCATCATAATTATTATTATTATTACTACTATCATTATAATATAAAAGGATAAGAGAGAGCAAAAAAAAAAAAAAAAAATAACGAAGGATATTGTTTAACATGAATACGAAAATTTCACGAATTATATAACAAAAACAGAAGAAAAAAACAAGAACAACAAAATTAAAAAAAATTTTTTTTTTTTTTTTTGTAATTATTAGAGAAAAATTTATAATATAAGAAATGGTTTGCATAGAAGTGGACCATTAATCGCAGTCAACATTAAAAGAAAATGGTTGCTATGAGGACGTTGTTCCAACAAACATCGTTTCAAAAGTCCTTCATAAAATGTTGTTATTGTTATTATACTATTTATTCATTTCAATATTTAGTGGTAGTATTACTCTTATTTATTTCATTACTACCACAACAAAACGTCAACGCTTTAGATTTAGGTAAGTTTAAGTTCGTTTTATTATAAAAATATATAATTATATATATATATATACAACACACATTTATAAAATGAATATAAAAAAAAAAAACCCTAAAGTATCAAAAAATTATTTCTTTATTTTATAAAAGGGCTTTATTTTTTTTTTTCATATATTTTTAATACAAATATACACATACATTTTCCATAAGATTGCTATAGCCATTAATATTTTTATAATATAGTATATGTATGAGCTTTATACTTACGTACATTTTAATATGTTTCGATAAATTTACGAAATCAGCTTTAGATAGATCATATATATTATGCGATTAGATTTGAATGCCCCAGATCGGGTGCCTGTTGTTGCATTGAAAAAATAATGCACATATGCACTACAATTAGAATTTAAATCCCCTAGATCGGGGGCCAGTTATTCCATACAATAAAATAATGCACTTATGAACTGTAATTAGATTTTTTATACCCTAGATCGAGTTCCAGTCGTTCTATTAAATCAATAAAGCACATATTCACTTTGATTAGATTTTTAATACTCTGGATCGGGCGCCAATCACAGTATCCCTTGAAGCATTTATTTTGGAATTCGTAAGAGTCGGCAGAGCGCAATGAGAAAGCTGAGCACTGGCTTTATATTGGAATTTAGAGACAGTGAAAAAAATCTTGCGCAAGTGTATAACATTGTCCTGGAAGCAATTTGAATGTTTTGTGAACCCCTGCCGATGACTATTCCATTCTTAATACAGCATCTGATTAAAACTAATTGTCGTAGTATTCTGTTGTCCGTTTACAGTTTACCTCAGCAAATTTTTACAACAAATTGATTTATAACACTGGCATTTCGAAAATTTCTTGTAACACAATAATATAATACCTGTATGTATAAAATAAAAATAATAATCTTGGAAATAAAATAATTATAATTGGTATACTTTTTATACTGAACCAAAACAAAAAAAAAAATTATAATAAAAAAAAATAACGCAACTTTCACATAAAATTGAACAAAAGTAAAAGAATTAGGATTGAAGGTATTTTTTTTTTCCTGTAATTTGATGTAGGGAACCTGGAAACTGTAATGAAATTAAAAAAAAAAAATCTTTGAAATTCTACCATAATAACCAAAATTTGGAGAAAAAAAAATACAATTTCTTTTAATAAAAATGGGAAAAAAAAAAGAAAATTTTTTTTTTTGTTTCGTTCTTTGTTATAAAGAGGATTATTTTCCATAGCGAATACAAGGCTATATACGTAACATAATATAAACGCCACATGAAAAACAATAGAATTTCATGATTTTGGAAGAAAATTCTATGCCTTATAACTTAAGTTGTACATAATTTGAAAATATTTTATTAACTTTAAAAGAAACATTCTTAAAGTTTCAATAACTTCCGTATTTCCATAATAATATTATTAATGTTTTAATTGTAATTCTTGAATATTATAGGAGACGTACCCAAGTTGAGAGTAAACTGAAACATAAATTCATATTATAATCTCAAAAGGAAACATAAGAAGTTTAATCCTTAATACCTGACCCCAATGATAATCATTTCTAACAGTTTATGCAATTGTTGTAAGTTTTATTCATAATTTAGAAGTAATTATGCATATGTGACTTATTCCCCAATTAATTTGCCATCTAAAACGGGAAAACTAATCTTTACAACCGTTCCACTTATATTATGTTATGTTTTTTGCTTATAGTTCAGTAGTTTTTTGTAGTTCACTAGGTAACTTTTTAATTGCACGCGAAACATTTGGTTTTATAAAATAATTCTAATATTCTACAGTCAATGACAATTAAAGTTTATGCAAAATCAGAAAAAGTGAGAAAAAATTAATTCTCAATAGCGATTTCTATTATATTTGGTTCATTTTACCTAAAATAAGCTTTGTTTCATCAATACAACTTGAAATACAACTTTGTGTGACAGATGACATTGACATATTCGATGACAAAAATTATGGGCATGTCATTAAAATAACTCAATAAAACCTATCTGAAAATATATTTTTATTAAATTCATATTTTACTCAACAAAATTTAACAAACAAAAGTGTTACCGTTTAATTTGATTTCTTTCCCTAATAATTTTGACATTTTAATAGACGATGACAGTTCAATGACTTCTTTGACTTATCCTGACATGTCAATCATATTCAATTTGCGACACAATTTCAATACTAACATTATTTTCTGATTTAATTTGTGTTAATGATTGAAAACAAACAAAGAGGAAATTTACCACAGTTTCAATAATCTTTTGTAATTTTCTTTTTTACGCTTTACATTTTTTACAAAAACAATAACTGTTTTTTCCGCCATTACAATACAATATAGTATTTCATGCTGTGTACATAATTGTATGTAATTAATTGAATTTTTAAAAACAAAATAGCTATACATATTAATTAATTTTTGAATTTAATTTTTTTATGGAATTTCCGGGAAATTAAAAAAAAAATCATTAAAGAATTAAAATTTAAAAATTTCATTATTAAAACTATAAATTTATTTTTTTCGAAACAAAGATGAATGAATGAATGAATGAATGACTAAATAAAAAAATATTATGAATGAACTGAATAAAGCAACGTCACATCATAAACTTCGGGCATATAAAGAGAAATAATTAATTTATGATCTCATTCAATACACGCACTTTATCTCGATTTATTCAAGGTCTCTCTCTCTTTCTTTACATATTGTGCGTCTTTATTTACTAATTTAGAACAAAAAAGAAAAAAAACACCATATTTTATGAGATTTTTTAATGCTCTATATTTAGTAAGATCTGGTAAGATTATTATTGTTATTGAAATCTCTATAATAAAAAAAAACAAAATAAAAATAAAAAATTTATTGCAATTTGAATTTATTCGAATCAATTAATTTTGTTTTTTCTTTTAAATTAATCTTTTCGTCTAAAAACAGACACACGCTCACATACGCTCGGAAAATTTTTCTTATTTCCATTTCATATTAATTATATAAGTATAAATTTTTTTTTTGGGAAAAAATTTTGTATGTAGCCCAAATTTGAAGAAACAAAATTTTGTTTTTTTTTGTATATTTTAGCAATAAATCGACCATTTTTTTTTGCTCTTTATTTTTTTAAAGATTAAATATAAATTTTTCTTACGAAAGTGATTTGGAAATGATTTGGAAACGATTTGAATTTTTTTTTTTTTTATTTCTCTTAGTTTTTAAGAATTATTGCAGAACATTTAAAATTCAAGAAACTTAAAAAATGTTTATAGATAAATTTGTTTTTTTTTTAGTGTTTTTTAAATGTCCATAAAATATTTATGAAAATTTTGTAAAATAAATATTAAGAAAACATTTATACTTAAAGAATGTAAAATTACTTTTCTAAACATTTAGGTCTTTATCCTAAATTAAAATATTATTGATAAATTTCAAAGTGTTGATGTTGTAAACCCTTAGGGTCTCTGGATAATAAAGCACTTTGAACTTCAATTCGTTTCAATTGGGTTTATTTCTTGGACAACTCAATTAAAATTGGGGAATTAAATCATTTAACACAATTTGATAAATAATTGTGAATTCTAGTTTTATGGTAAATGTGAAATGAAGCGTCAATTCACAATGTAAAAATGAAGTGACGTCAGCATTCTTGAGACGGTCGGATGACAGCTACAGTTTATATGACGAGCACAGCTTCTTCGGGGTAATCATTCACCGGCATCACATTGAGTGCAAAACTGAAAATGCAAGAATATAAACGTCAAGTTGGGAAGATTAAAGAAAGGCAGCGTTTATTTGTACTGATCTTAGAATGAGGAGGGCAATTGTTATGTTTTAGCTCTTTAAGACACCGAAACTATATGAGATACTCTAGGTATTCCTGCAATGATATTGGAACATAATCTTGTAGTACATAATAAGCTTCGGGAGTCGGTTGATTTTCATTTATATTTTTGAGTCCAAGCGGTTGGCGTCATTGATTTTTATACCCAAGACGAGGAAAAGGAATTTAATATCTAAATCATTCAAATTATTGAGCCTGTTATCATTTCTATCAAAGATGATGGGAAACCTGGTTGATAATCATATTAAAATGAGAGTTCAATTGAAGAAACCATATTTGGTGAGTGGTCACCATAGCAACCATACTTAAGCGGTAGTCAAAAAATATGACATCTTAATCAATCAAAAAATTCAGTCTTTTACCATTGATATTAAAGATGATGGAAAAAGTAATTGATAATGACATAAGAACAAGAGCCTTTTTGAAGAAACTATACTTGGTAGGTGGTCAGCACTCGTACCAAGCATACAGTTCTCCATGAAACCCTTTATACTAACTGAGAAGTGCTGTAATGAGGACATTTGAATATGGGGAAGTACAGCTATTAGCATTTTTATACATTCATAATGCTTCGCTTATCGCACCAAGGGAATCACTGATGGGTATTGATGACAAAACCTTGCCTCGCGTCTCTAGCATAGTCTCTAAAAATCATGGGGTCTTGTTGGTCGTTACCCTATCCAAATACAAATGCTAGGCTTTTAGGTTAAATAATTCAACCTTCAGTAATATTTAAAAATGTAATTTGCTTATTTTCTGATTTTTTATTAAAAAGAAAAAATTGAATAGCTGACAAATTCATCATGAATTATAGCTGACAAATTCATCATGAATGCATGTGCATATAATAAAAAAAGAAAAAAAGCAATAACGCACCTATGACAGAAAAAAAAACCTTAATATTAACGCTTTGACGACAACTCCCTAAAATTAAAAATATATGTATTATATGGTCATTAAGAAATTGCATGACATAAAAGATCTAGTGTTAGATAGAAAATGAAGATAAAAAAAAAATAATTAAAATTTCATTGCACCCATACAAGTAATAGACAGTCGCTAATCGTTTTTATTGCCATTATTAATTTGATTGTTTTTTAAAGGTTATATATAAGGTTCATTTAATTCCATTTTCAGATTAATGTTAGACGTCAGTTGAGTTTACAATAATATTTTTCATATACCTTAAATAACCCACAAAAATTTTAGCTTTTAATTAGTTTTAATACATTAAGGGAAAATATGAGCCCCACATTCAAGTTTACCTCACCGAGAGAGAACTATGGGGAATACCTAACAAGTATTTGCTTTCAATTACAATGCAATCCAAGAAGACTATCGCATGGCTTGCTAGTAATTCACGGTATAAACTCACTTCATTTCTCTAAACAAATTTCTCATATAGTTTGTTTAAATTTTTCCTATCAAAACCAAATGCATCCTTTATATATAAACAATACACCAATTTTATTACATAAATCCTTTCAAAAATAAATTTATTGATGTTGCAATTATCGCTAATACTCATATATCCTAGCATATTTTTTTATAACATCCGGCTATAATTTCATTCAATCATTTAATTATTATCTACTTTTCCCGTGCCAAAAAAAAATTATTTAATTAACAACTAATACATAAGCAAAAAAAAGTACAAACAGCTTAATAAAAAACATTTTTTTTCTACCATTTTTTTTCATTTTAATCTACCACACAAAAACCTTTTCGGTGTTTTTTATTAAAACTTTTCACTAGCTTTCGATTAAATGAAAAGTTTTGAATCAAAAGTGATAGGTACTGATCCGTAGTGTTGCCAATTTATATCATTTATCGGGTAAATAGTTAACCTATAATTTAATAACGTACAAGAACGTATACTTAAAATTTAGTATGCAATAAAACAACTTGATCCCGTACAACTTTTACGTTTCCAAGAGAGCATTTCAACAAAAAATCATTCGAATTCTAATCGAAACCCATATAAAAACCTAAAATTTTTGTTTTGCCTCATAAGGCGAAATTGCGACCAAAAGAAAACACAAAGTGCCCTCTCAAAAAGAGAAAATTAGAAAATAAAAACTTGAAGAGCTGGCAATGATTATGTCGGTTATTAATGTTTTAATCTCCCCTCTCTCTCTTCAAAATTTACAAATTGTGTTCCCACTACCCCTCTGTCATTTTCATGAATAAGGATTGAGGATTCAGAACACGACATATATGTTTTATGTGAGTTGTATTAATATTTGACTCGCATATACTGATATGCTCCTATCTACCTCAATATTTTAAATAATAATTGAAGCTCCTATATATAAGGTTGGTACATGGCATATTCTCTTACATTGAAAAAAAAAAATTTAATTTTTCACTTTTTTCTCTTTTTTTTCATTATTTTTTTTTAATTGTAATGTTAAAAATTTTCACCACATGTTCCCAATTCGCAATCAACGAACAGCAAAAAAAAAATAAGCAGAGAAAATCGAAAAAAACAACATAAAAAGAGAAAAACAGCAAAAAAAACTACAAATTCACCATTAAAGAGTCATTGAAATCCAATTATTCAATTAAAATGTAATCAGAAACAAGAGGAATAATAATGTTATCGGGTTATTGTGATGTGAGGGAAGGAGAACGAAAAAAAAAAATGAGAAAAAAAAAACTCTTTTTCAACAGATTTATTAATTGAAAAATCGATTTGGAATTTAGTTTTTTTTTCTCTTTCACTCTATGTTGTTCTTTTTTTTCTAGATAATTTGAGCAAATATTTAAGAGAGAAAAAAAAATTCATGTATTATTTTTGGATTATTACCATTAAAATAACTGATGAAGCCAGGGGAACGTGAGAGGGTTGGAAGAAAAAAGAGCGATAAAAAAAAAGGATTCTTAATAAATGAACTATCAAAAAAAATTTTTTTTTCCTCTCTTTCTATAATTTATAAAAATTTTCTATTTTTCTGTTTCTCTCTCTTTTGTTTTTTTTTTTTTTTTCAAAAACTCATTATAGTGGCTTTGATTTATTCGATATTTCTTCGTTGTTCTCTTCTTATTTTTTTTTCCAAAAACATGAAGGATGAAGAATCAATTAATTTCTCATAGATTGGCATAAAAAAAGCAGAAAATTAGAAAAATTAGAGAAAAGGATAATGTAAATTTTGGAATATGGTTCTTAGATGCTTAAGCAAAGAGAAAAAACAAACCAAAATGAAATTTACAATGTAACATTCTTAAATTAGAAATCTATCAAAATAATCTCATCAAACAAAAAAGTCCATAATTAATGTATGTATGTATTGGTTTTAAATTTATGCACAATATTACGACTACATATACATACATAATTAATATGAATACTGTAATTAATTTTTGTTCTTAACAAAAATATTTGCCTTGAATTTATTTAATGTTGATAATGTATGGCAAATCTATTAGTCAAACATAATTCAAAAATTATTCAAACTAAAATTAATAATAATCTATGTTTGCTATCTATGTATGTATGGTATGGTATTTGCATATAACGTAAGTATGGTAAGTATGTTAAGTATTCATTCTCATGTAAATGATGATGCTGTTGGAATATTCATTTTTTTGTTCTTTAAGTATATTTGATTTGGTACCATATATAATTATATTATACTTAAGATTATAAAATTAATTATAAAGAAAATTCTATATGTGGTCAGTTTATAATCGATGTTCCGAAGTCAAAGTACAGGATGTGTGTGTGTATACGCTAGTTATATAATTCTAGTTATATATGGCCGGAATTTAAGGTTTTTGATAAAATTTACAATTTAACTAATATATTGTTTATATTCATTTAAATTTGTGAATTTTCGAAGTATCTTTAAAAATTTTTTGAGTCCCAGAAAGGAAGGTTTGTTCCTAGAAGATGTATGACCCATTGGATGCGCTTGAAGCACGTTTTTAGTTGGCATCGAGAGGCCTCACTTTTAATTTTTTTAGATGATGCGGACTATTTAGCTGAATTCCAACCACAATTTACTCGAATTATGAAGATTATTTATTTTTCTCCGAATTGATTAAAAGAGAGAAATTAAAAGAGAAAAATTTATTTGATATTATCAGAGGTTTAGAGCGCGATGCATATGTAAGGTTTTGATTTTGAGGCCCAAATTTTCAGAAATTTACTTTATATAAATTGAAATTACATCCCATACAGAACTTGATTTATTTATATTACACCTAGTTGAAAGCCATATTTGTACACAAATTTTAATTTTATTTAAAATGTGTTATGAAAACAATACCTTCCATATTGTAAATCAAATGTTATAGATAAAAATAATTGATTAATTAGGATATGAAATAATTATTAATGAAAATGTTCATGAAAATATTTACATTATAAAATCCTTCTTATGTACATACGAGTATATAAGAATCATAAATTTCATATTGGCAATAGTAGCAAAATAAGCATAACTATTTTCAAATCTATTTATTACTCAAATATTATTCGGAGGCATTGATATCAATATAATATAAGCATTATTCTTGTAATTTTAATTAAAATTCTAGTATTTTAATGAAAGATGAAAATAATTTAACAAATTTTTTACCAAAAATTATTATAAAATTTTGTCAAGCACCATAATTTTTTTTTTTTATTAAAAAAATTCAATACTCTATCATGACACACGATTATACTGCTCCAAAATGTCACATAGAAAAAAGACCAATCAATTCGATTTCGTAAAAAATATTTAGGTGAACAAATTTTTTTTTTATTAATAAATTTTATTAGGTCTTTAAACCATCATCAATATTTTGTGTATATAGATTAAATTAAATAACACGCTTTTATAGCATGCAACAATCATAATTTATTTGACATATTTTACAATATCCTTTACGATAACAGTAACACTTTTATGAAAGAGTGATTTTGTAAAAAAAAAGTGTGATTGTCACTTAAAATTTGATGTTATTAAAATTGATTGTAAAACTTTAGATATTTTATAATCCATGATGTATTGGATTAATTTACAAAATATTTAAAACACTATATAGAAAAAATTTCTATACACCGCGAGAGTATTAGCGACCAAAATACCAATTAAATATTTTTTTATTAAAATATTCAAATTTATTTCAAAAAACAAGTAGAAAAACAAGTAGAAAAACATATTTAATTTTTTTTTTATCAAGTGAATTAAATTTGTCATTTATTCATTAAAAAAATGATGACTACGCTTTTAACACCAGTTGACGACATTAACATTAAAAAAAAACATATAGATAAAAGTGTTCACTAGAAAAATTGCTCTTTTATCTACGCACAGTACTGCCAAATAGATTAACCCAAGTATCATATTCAAGATATTCAATTGAAATTCAATTGAAAAATGCAAGATTATGCGAAACAAAAATATCCCGATTTCAATTCGAACTAAATCAGATACAAGAAAGAAAAACTGATGACAATGACATGTCAATAAAATATGATGTGATAAGCCAAATGCGCATTTAGTTAATGCATCAAGTCGGTTAATGTAGAGTTAATTGCAGCGGGAATATCAAAAATTTTCTGGCACGGCAGCAGTGTTACCATGCGTTATCTATTAAATTGACATTTAAGTTAAATTGTTTTTGTGAGCTTCTTTAAAAGAATCTTTAATCTGAAGATAAATTTTCAGTTTTGGTAGCGTTGTGACTACTACAACACAGGTGTATGTCTGGGTGTATGCAGTTTATAATTAATATTGAAAATCGTATTAAAATTTTTTATGTTTTTTAAATGCTATTTTTAAAAAATTAAAAATAAAATCCACAAAATCTTATAAAAAAAAACAAAAAAAAATATTTTTCTTTTTGAGATGTAAGAAAATTATAAAAATTTTTTTTTTATCTTCCCGAAAACGATCATTAAACACAATAATCCTCTTTAACATTTTTTTTGTTTTGCTTTTTTTCGAAAGTGTTAACATAAAAAGTGAATTTCAGATTACAGAAAATAAAAAAAAAAAACAAGAATATAATTAGAAAGTGTAATAAACTTTCTTTAATTACATTACAAAAAAAACATTTTTGAACTATTTTTGTAAATTCATACTTTTCGAAAGTTTCTTGCATAATTTAGAAAAAAAAAATAAATTTCATTTAAATATTCCAAGTATTTTCGAATTTTATTTAAGAAAAAATGAAAATTTTTCAGTTGAATATTAAAAGTGAAATGTTTTTAATCAATGAAAAATTTTACGATATTAAAATTTTATAAAATTTTTACGATAAAACCGAATATGTTCCAAAGTATATTCGAATTTTATTTAAGAAAAAAATGAAAACACTAAATACTTTTTTAATCAATAAAAAAATTTACGATATTAAAATTTTACGAAATTTTTACGGTATAATCGAAAAATCATGTTCGCTCCGAAAATAATTGACTATGAAATATTTGCATTAATAAAAAATCACAAGCTTCGGGAAAATTGGCCATGCATCCTTGTTGTGCAGAACGGCACGCAATTACCAATATTGTTACGGTATTAGAACATTATATTAGAACTGGTATAAATGATTTGTAAAATAAGTATTGTAATATAAATATTTATAAGAAAAATTATAAGAAAAGACACAGATATAGCTTAGTACTCAAAAAAGTAATTTTCGCGATTTTTTTCTCCCCTCTCCTTTTTGCATTTTCTTTTCTCTCTCTTCTCTTTAAATTTATTTCTCTACTCTTTAACAGCTTTCTATTTGAGATCTATATGAAAGTTTCTGTCATAAAATATCTTGTCAGTGAGCAGAAATCTTGTAATTTCGAATGATACTGATTTCTGGGTGCTGGACTTCACGAATAACATTAAAAGTTTAAAAAATTTTATACCCACTCTTTAAGAAGCTGTCTTTTTATTTTCTGTTGAGCATATTACTTTGTTCTTCGTCTCCATTACAAAATTATATTGCAACACTCAAATTTATTACTGGCTACTGAATTACCGCAGCTGTTTATGTTCGTGCAAACTCGTGTGTTTGCGGAGAATTTCCCCTTTTTTCTTCTAAATCAAATTAATAATTTGTATGTAGTATCATATTAAATACCTTTGTCCTACCGTTAATCAAATATTATAATAAAAACCAATTTCATTGCATGCACATACTTTTTTTAAACCATTTCATGAAACCTCAACAGTCAAACTGTGTATACAATATACTTAACATGTTTGAGTATATCATAAACCTTATATTATTAAAATTTAATATAAAATTGCAATTAAATAATACAAGTTTTTCATTTAATATTGTGAAAAAAAAATAAATAAAAAAAAATTCAATTCAACTGCATTTAAAAAAAAAAAATATAGGTATTAAAACTCAATAAAGAACTCCTTAAGGTGCTATACTAAATACACATTCATACATATAATAAAATATACTATTCACGATTTTTTAATATCCTTGTGCTTGTGTACATATAAGCTATAAGAACTTCCAATTTTATAAGAAGTGACATAAATGACTTGGTACCTTTTATTTTTTTTATATTTCACACGGCTATACAATAATGTTCAAGTAATAAAAATCCCCGGAGTAAATACAAGCAAAACACAACTAAAAATTTATACTTCCTCTGACTTCCTGACTGCAATTCTATATATATATACATGATTATATATCAAATTAAATTTGAAAAAATTTTATATTGCAACATTTTAAATATTTACCGAGAAAAAAAAATACTCGGAAAAAAACCTTAAAATCATGCTAGTTTAAAAAAAAATAAAAAAAAAAAGTTCAATGATTTTTATAAAGAAAAATCTTTAACAAGTATTAAATTTAAACTGAAATGGAAAAAAAAAAAAAATAGAAAAAAAAATCCTAACTACTTTTGTAACACTTAGTGAAATGTCAATTTTTGAAAAAAAATTTCGCCTCATACAAAATAACAATAAAAAAAAACATGAAAATAAATTTTCTTTTAAACATTTTTGTCTTTTTAAGGGACTATAAAAACTGAAGAACAAATTTCAAATATTATTTATGAATTTTAAAGAGTCTGTCCGTTTTTCTAATTGAAACGTAAAGTATTTTAAGTTGATTTCGATTTAAAATTATTCGGAAATCCGGGCTACATCGTTTTGCCAAAAAAAAAAAAAATCGGAATTCGAAACATAATTCGGAGTAAAATTCGGAATTGAAATATAGTATATCTAACTATAAAATTCTTACTTTGAGACCAATTTTACTGGAAAAATCAAACAAAAAAAAAATTTCGGAATTGAATCTTTATTCGGAGTAAAATCCGAAATTAAAATAAAGTGGAGCTGAAAACTATTTTTGATTTTATTTTCTCCAAACAATAGAGCATTAGAGTTTTACAATTTATATTTAATAATATCTCTTCGTTTCGTAAATTAAATAG
The DNA here is from genome assembly GCF_029603195.1 of Condylostylus longicornis. Lineage (NCBI taxonomy): Eukaryota > Metazoa > Arthropoda > Insecta > Diptera > Dolichopodidae > Condylostylus > Condylostylus longicornis. The sequence continues at coordinate 5,432,003 of NW_026577974.1, forward strand.
GGAGCGAATTAAATTCTCTCTTTATTTCACTACTAAAAAAGGCACTTCTACACTCTTACTGTAGAGCATCACATGAAGAGTAGTTACGTATTAATTAAAGTTTTTACTTCAAAAACAGTTTCATGTCAACTTTTGCAATTAATTTTAAAACAATTTTAAAATATTTTAGGAAATATCCTTTAAATATTTTGTTAAACGAAATAAAAAATATACTCTCACTATTTTCCACACTATTCTAACATAGATTATAGTTTATTTCTATTGCATACACATATGAAGTTACTTTTATGCCAGTATTATAGTATTGTAACTAACGTTTTCGTTCCAAAAATTATATTTGGAAATTCTATATAAAAAGAAAATCATTTCTAACCTATTTCATACGAGTTACCGTTATTATTTTATTTCATTTCTCTTTTTCTTATTTTCTCGTTTCATTTTAGGAAAAATGAAATATTTTCTAAATTGAATTTTATTTTTTCTTGTAATGCAATTTTTATAAATTATTTGCTTGTATTTTTGTTATATGTATGTATATAGAATAAGTACATGGTGAAATTCAGAGATGTCACTTTTTTTAAAAATATGAATTTTCCAAAATTTTTCGTGTAAAATATAATTTTGCTCCAAAGAGTAAATAACATATTTGAAATGAGTACATTATTAAATATTAAATTAAAATTTTAATTTTTTTGCAAAATATCGACTTATAATCAAAACTAGCCACTAAACAGCGGCAGTGCTTTCGACTCTAACGTATATCTAACGTTACGACCCTATGCAATTTTAGTAATTTTCACTGTAAGCTCCTGATTTTTTGTAGAGAATTTCTGTTCTACTCAAGCGTTTAAAAAATATTTTGTAAAAAATAATAAAATTTTTAAGATGTCGAATAAAAAAAAAAATTATCAAAAGCTCATTACGTTAGATTTTTTAATGTCACCTGTAACTTAAAATGTTACGACAATAACAATAACTACTTGAAAAATTTTACTTTAAGTACTCAATAAAAGCAAAAATAATCGTGAATTTTGTAAAAATAGACGAAAAAATCAAGTAGTTTTGAATTTATATTTTTTCTACATATTAAAAAAATTAATTTTACGTCAGAATATAAACATTTTTTAAAAATTGAAATATAAAAATTTTTGAAAAGGAAATCATAAAATTTTTCTCCCAAAAATAAAATTAAAATTGAATATTAAAAAATTTCAAAGAAATTTTATTAACAAAACTAACAAAATATTTTTTATTAAAATTCGTAAAAATTGAAAAATTTAAAAAGGAAATTTTAATTTTTTGAAGCCTCTATGATTCCTCATGGAAAAATTATCAATTCAAGCAGATTGGATTCCATAAAAATTAAAAAATTTTGGAAAAATTAAAATATTTTCAATTTTATTAAGAATTTTGAAATTAAAGGTCTTAAATACCGAACAAAATTGAAGAAATCGAGATGAAATTCATGAAATACGAGAAAACAAAAATTCGAAAAGTGGACAGCCTTAAGTCTAATTTTTGAAAACGTTTCCATTTTAGAACCGTTGCAATTTAAGGTAGAATTAGTGCTAAAATTTAAGAGAAATTGCTTTAATTTTAAATTGTTTCACAAAATTTCCATTAACCCAGATATTTGAAGAGAATCAACAATAATTATTGGTGTCCTTTATTTCAAATTTATTCAAATATAAAATATAATAATGAAATTTTATGTTATTTGTCGAGTAAGTGTTAGTACCCATCTTTGGAATAATAAAATTCACCCAGAAAAAATTAAATGAAATAAGGGAATAAGTTACAGGAAAATGTGTACAAAATGTTATGTAATTCTCTCGTAATTCTCTCTCTCATTCTTTTCATTGTTCCTTTTGTTTTAAAATAGAAACAAAACGATGAATAAAAAAAATTTTTTGTTCATTTTTTGTTTTTTCGGTTGTTGTACAACCGAGTACTCTAGTTTTACTTTTATATTTTTTATACTTACAATTTTTTTTTTTTGAAAAAAAAAAATATCTTTTTAACTTTATTTCATATTCGGCGTATATTTAAATTTTTTTTTGTTATTTTGGTAGTAAAAAAACACCAAAAATACCAAGAAGAAAAAACAAAAATTTTATTTTTTTTTTTCTCAATTTTGACTACATTTTTACATTCTCATTCATTTACAGCAACATGCAAAACTCCTTTGGGTATGGAATCTGGTGCTATAGCTGACTTTCAAATTACTGCCAGTTCAGCACATGACATGGGAAATGTTGGGCCACAACATGCAAGGTATGTAGATTTTTTTTTATGTAATTTATAATTTTTTTTTTTTTTTTTGGAAATTTACTACATATTATGAGAGCATAGCATGTACATATGAATGTGTATACAGAAAATATAAAAAAAATATACAAGTATACCTGTTTAAAATATTAGGAAATTACATATGCATAAAATTCTAACAAAGTAATTGTATACCCCTATATTATAAGTTGGTTATACAAGAGTGTAAAAAAAATTTGTATGTAAAGTACAAAATTTATGATTGTTAAACTCAACAGAAATATCCAATTTATTATGGTATACAGAGATTTGTAAATTTTTTTCTTGTTATTCTTATTTTTATTCTTATATAAAATTAGAAACCAATTTTAAATATTTTATTCCAATTTTGTTTTTTTTTTTTGTGATATTTGAAATATTTTCAAATTTTATTTGAAAAATTATAAGATTCTTTTTTTTTAAATTAAAAAGCTTCTTATTTCATTAGCTTGTAGCAGTAGGTATACTTGAACAAAGGAGTACCTATATGCTACTTATTCAATGAGCTATATTGTATCTATTAATTTAACTTATATGTTTAAATATTGAAATAATGAAAATGAATTGTTACAAAGTGTACTGTTATGGCAATATTTTAAATATTGATATTTGTTCCGACATTTGTCTTTGTTCCGATGATATATATTTTCGGAATAAAACTCAAGTTTTTGTTATTATAAGTAGAATTCGGGATTAAATGTTGGGAGAGAGTGTCACACAGTAAATGTTCTGTCGTCTTATGCTCTACTAGACAGAAACGGCATAGCCCACTCTCCACCTTACCCATCCCTTTTAGGTGGATCATGGGAAGATAGTGTTCAGCGAACATCCCAACTAACAGTCTCAAATCTGGACGGCCTATCCCGATCAGCTTCTTCCCCTGCGTTTTATGAGGAGTTATTAAACTCTTTGGAGTGAGTCAACCCTGTCCATTAACCCCACTAATTATTGATTGTGTAAAGACGGTTGTTTTTAGCACTCCTCCTCATTTTGCACAAAACTTATTGTCTTGACATGAATCCATTATTTATAGCCGCCATGTCGAGGTCATTTCAACGCATTCCCTTATTATAGTTCATCCAACATCGAACGAAGGAGTCCCAAGAACTGCATTACTGTTCTATAATATCAGATCTACCCTACTGTGGGATTTATTCTGTGTCTGCTGAAGCTCCTTCTAATACACTAAATTTAGCTTAAATCACTTGCTTTCAATTATATACCCTTAATAATATTGAATTCACCTCAAATCTGAGATTTTAAACGCGTTCGCGGCACCTATTTTTACCAGGCAAATTTTACTTTCACCACGCAAGCTTGAATTTTGCCACGCAAGCTTAAATTTCACCACGCAAGCATGATTTTCTTTTGACTCTTCGTCGATTAAATAATCTTATAGCTGTTTTTTTGAAATTTTTGAACTATTTTTTATTCGTGTACTTTTTAATTTATTTTAGCAATAATATTTAAATATGAGAATCTACGTAAATTTAATCCATGTGTGTCTGCACATTTATACTATTTACGTTATACGTCTCTATAATCATATATATATATATATATATATATATATATATATGTGTATGTAAATAAAAATATATATTTATGTATATATGAAAAGGACTTCAGTCAGAATTTCGTTATACTTTGAAACTTTTATTAATTAGGTTTGGAATAGGTGTACCACAATATATAGAAGATTTTTTTTTTCATCTTTTGTTGTTATTCTTGTGTTTTGTGTACTTGGATTACAAATTTTTTGAAAAATTTCAAGTTTTTTTTTTCTCCTGTTTTTCTCTCTTTAGTAAAGATTGTGTAAGAGAAATTGAGTGAGAGAGGGTTGCAGGGATGATGAACCTTTTCACATTTTCTCTGTGAATTTATTTTTCTTTTTTTCTCTTGTTATGTTTTGGTTTAAAATTTCATTGGTTTTACAAAATAAAGGATTTGTTTTATAACTTTTTTTTGTTGCTTTTTTCTGCTTACGTAGCATATTTTTCTTCTTTCTAAATTAATGGACTTTAAAAAAAAAAAAGTAAATTTTTTTTTATTTGGTTCAAAGTTTATTTATTGTATGTACTTTTTATCTTAGAAAATAATTTAATAACTTACACAGTACCATAGACACACAAACAGGCACACATGTAGGTAAATATATTATGTATGTTTGTTTGTATAATGTGAATGTGTGTAAAGCATACATTAAATTGATTTAAACTAATTTGAAATCGGAGCAAACCAAACAGGCCAAGGAGATGAGAATTTTTTTTTTTGTTTGTTTTTCTGAAAAGAACCATTTGTTTCCCAAATAGTCAATAGAAATAAAGTATATTTTTTTCCCCAACTTTTTTTGTATAAAAGATAACAAGAGTATGTTGTATCCTTTTTAAGTTTTTTTATTTTGTATGCAAGTTGCTGAAATTTTCACTAGTGTACAGGAAAAAATTGCAATTATTAAAAATCTTATACTAAATTTGTTATAGAGGTTTGCCATTCAGACTGCTACTTCAGCTACTACTCGTACAAAATGCGCTTTTTCTCTTAAAAAAAATTTCTAAGAATTTGGAATGAGAAGAAATTTAGATCTTTTAAAAAATGTTATACATGTGAAGGTTTTAATAATATAAAAGTGCGGTTGTGATATTTCAAGAATTTTCGGACTAAATTTTTTTTTTTGGTTTTATTTTTTAAAAAGAATTTTTTTTACTATACTTAGCATAGAAAACATCATTATTACTAGTTAGATTGAAAGGATAATGAAATACGTTGAAAGGATAATAGAATATATGTAGTTAGAAAGATTCAATTATTGACCTAATTTTGAATTTGACTTACGTACCTATACAGCATGTATTGACCACATTACAGAATTAGATACTTTAGAAATTATTTAATAATAAAAATTATGTTGAAAATAAGGTAGAATTGTGGCCAAAATTATTTGAATTATTAAAAAAATTATTTAATATAATTATATTTTATGAATTTATTTGAAGAAATTTCAAAAGGTTGAGGATTATATGAATAAAATTTTATAATTAACGTGTTAACATTTAATCTGAGCAAAATTCTCTAAAGAGAATTTGAGAAATTTTGAAAAAAAAATTCATGAGAAATTGTCGGGACAAAAAAGTAAAAAAAAATAAAAGATGAGGAAATTGGAATTTTCCCAAAGCCCGAATACTTGTATTTGCGAAAAAACATCTAAAACCTGTTGTTCTTTGCTAAAAGCTCTCTTAAAGCTCTTTTAAAGACTTGTTGTTTGAAACTTCTATCTTCTTGGAAGCGAAAGTTATCAGCAAAAATTCTTAAGTATATTAAAATTTTGCCAAATTTTCCTAAAATCTCTGCAGCTCAGAAACGGTTTCGATTTAACACTATGTTCCGAACAAAAATTTTACTCATTTTCAACTCTCTACTCGGGCTTCTAACTTGTAGGTAAATCAAACTGCATATACCTGCTCTATTCCGGCTAGCATTATGAATATTATTTAAATTTTTCACATTTATTTTAAATTAATTTTAATAAAATTATTAAATTTTTCCTCTTTTTATTTTATTGCTAAAAGGATAATTGTTAATTTGATGTTATCTGATATTTCTGATAATATCCTGTACATATATGTAGCTTTCAACTTTTCACAATAAATTTTCTCTTTAGTGATATTTTCAAAGTGAGTTCATATGAACACGCATCAATCATTTTCAACTTATTATAAAAATATTTAATTTATAAATTAAATTTAATTATTTAAAATATTATTGATGTTCTTTATTGGTTTATAATTATATCGGAAATTGAAAGCAAGAATTTATTTTTTTTTTAAATTTTAAAAAAAATTTTATATTGAAACATACATTCATATGTTATGTTTGTATGTGTATATTGACATAAAATAACATTGAAAATTTAATAACTTAAATTTTTAAGACTATTTAGAGTGTGTCTGCAGCAAAAATAATCAAAAAATATTTACAAAATTAAATATTCATATTAAAGCGTCTGTGATTGTAGATAGATTTCAGTAGATTGGTATACCCAATGATATTTATGTTTATAACATATTGCCGTTTCAAACAGGCTTTAAGTATCATTTCTCACATAATTCTTCACATAAATAACGTTCCAAATGGCGATATAATTCTAATTCTCAAATTAACTTTTGTATATAAAGATCATTACACTTAGGCATATGTTGAGTTCTTCTTTATTTTATTCAGCTATAACACTTTGTTTACAACTTCAAAAAATCACTGAGATTATATAACATTAAAATAAATGAAAAGAGAAATATTTAAAACTGAGAGAAAATTGTCGTTTAAAAATGCATAATAAATACTATTACCAAGAGAAAGAATTTAAAAACGAGCTCTTATTCTTTATTGAATATCTCTAATATTTTTCTCAACCCCATGTTAGATCAACCCCGGGTAGGTTACGGTCCAGAGGTCTTTATGACTTAGATGTATTTACCCGAATATTAAGCATATTATTCTGAGGCATCTATTGACAAATACTTGCAACTTCTGTCTAAGAAATTTTTATGTTAATTTTTAACAGGACCGTAGTATTCCAAGTATAATAGCTCTGGATAACAACACGCTATTCGATATCAGTTGCAGTCTTCCAAATGCTGTAGTTTATTTGTTGGCTATTGACTGGTTGCGCTGTTGAAATTTATTTTCATCGCCTTAGTTTTATCTATATTTATTCGTAAGTCAACATCTCTGGCCAATCGTAGAAGGTGTTCCAGTTTATTCTGCATGTAACTAATTCTGTGAGAGTGAAAGCAGATATCATCCGCTTAAAACTAATCTTTTAGGTGTTGGGTGAGATTCCAAATTATGCATTTTCTATCCGGTCTTAGAAGATTGGATGGTCTAACACGATTGGATGGTGACTGGCTCTTTTATTTTTTCTTCAGGTATTGTCACAACCTCAGGTTCTTCGTGCAGATTATTATGTCTTGAATTTCGCTATTATTCAGTACTTTTCATGTTGCATGGCGCTTAATTTTGGTGAAATTTTTCTTGAAGTTGATGAAGAGCATGTATAGTAGCGTCCTGTGCTATATAAAGACTATAATTTTCTTATTAATTTAAAACAAAATCAGAATTTAGGTAGTTGAAAAACTAATTCTGCACAAAAATTTAAATAATACTAATAAAGTAATTATGTAAAATTGTTTCCTAAATAAAAATCACTTTTTTATTTCATTTTTACTACAAAAATTTTACAGAGAGCACAACACAAAAAAATAAAACTAATTTCTCAATGTCTTTTCTTTCATATTAATTCATTATTTCTATAGATATATTTTTTTTAAGACTTTATAATAGATTTAAATTATTTTTATTCTACTTTTCCTATTAATATCTTTTTAGGTGTATTTATTTTTTACCATACTTTAAATACACCATAATCATAATAGTATAATAGAGAGTATTAAATGAAAAGAAGAAAAAAATTCCATGAATTTTCTCATATAATGAAAATATTATCAAGAGGGTATAAACGAACATTTCGCATATCCTCGCATATCCTTACAAAATTTTATGTTTGTTTTTTTAGAAAAAAAAAAAATTCTCATTTTTATTTTTTTCGTTTTTTTATGTTTTATTACTATTATTATAACTTGTATTATTATTATTTTTATTATTAAAAATAGAATATATTTACAAAAGGACACGCAAAACTCATTTTCATTATCAGTTCTCATTTTACATATACAAATGTAAATATATTCGGTGTATTAAGAATTTTTCTTCATTATATTTAAACAGAGTGGTCTGGTTTTAGTGTAAACGCGCTCCGGGCGTGATTCTATTGAGTTTTTAAAAAAAAAAAACTCGAATGGAATGAGGGGGGAAGAGGCGGTGTGGACTTTTTCCTGGGAAGCGAGACGCGTACTATGAAAATTATATATAGTAAAGTTGTAAAGGATGAAGTGCCGTATCGAAAAAAAAACATAGCAGCCATTTTTGAGATAAATAACTTTTTTTGAAATAATTTTCAGTTTTTCAATTAAAAATTTTGTGTTTGAGCAAGTATTACTTGAAGACGGTAAGTCTAACATGAATTATCGGCGTGGTCGCTATGTAGATCTATCAATTGGGAAAAAAGTTTCAAAAAACAAATTTGCTCTATCCTCAATAATTTGGAAGCTATATAACGGATATTAATTGTCGGACAAATTTTGTTCTATCCGATTTTTTATACGCCTTCAAAACTACCCTTAAACGTTCGAGCTCTACCCCGGTTTTTTGCATTTATATCAGTACCGGACCATCCTGTATAGGCAAATATGTGTAAATATAAAAGGATGTATGTAATATGAAATGTAAGTTAACAAAAAAAATTTTTATTATCATAACAGAACCATTACAAATTATTATGTGTAACACTAGTATATAAAGGCAATGTTGTATATTGTATGATGACGTGTTGTATAATACAAAAGTGAGCTCTTCTATACAATGTAATGTTCGAGAGAACAAAATATAAGTATAATATAAAAGAACGAGAAATGTAAAATAAAAATAAAAAAAAAATAAAAAACCAAAAACAAAATTTTTTTTTCAAAAATAGAATAATAAAAATAAAAAGAGAAAAAAAAAAGAGAAAAAAAAAGTAAAACAAAATTAAAGATTTTTTTTTTTTTTGTTGCTTTCGAACATTCAAACATGTACACTTTATGTATGTAAAATCAAAATAATATTCTTTAGAATGACAAAAAAAAAACAATACAAAAAAAAATAAAAAATAAAAATAACATTTATACACGCACAAACTTCAAAAAAAATACAATGAGCTCCTTAAGGGAAGCAAAAATAAATTAAAATAAAAAACGCACTTACTATCTTGACAAGAAAGAAAAATGCTATACAGAATGTTTCGAAAAATTTCAATTTCCGAAAAAAAAATGAAATTAATCGCTCGACCCCAAAATACAAACCCCAAAAACCATCTACCGGAACCAATCAACTCAAAATCGCCAGACCTACGACAAAAATTTTCCCCTTAGGTCTTCTAGACTTGGACAAAAAAGGCCCTCAGGACGCGCTACTCTTTCACATTTGAAACGGACAGGGGCAAAGAGTATGTTCTACGTCCACCACCTCCGCAATATTCTGACATCCCCGATAGATATCTGTTGTAGCGACTCCTACCCTCTTGGCAATTTTCTCCAAGAAACAATACCCGGTCAACACTCCCGTTAGTACGAAGTAAATCGTAAGAGTGATTTTCTTTTTGGTTTTTATACTCTTCCGATTAACTTTTTCACTCTCATTTGCTCACATGTCACACAATTTTCACAAAAGTAACTCACATATTATTGAAGACACTCTGTTACCACAATACGCCCACAAAAATACACAGTATACATACATAAAATTAAAAGACGAAACGTATGCTACGGTATTGTTGTTATTTTCTTTTTTTTTAAATATTTGTTCAGACTTTAATAAACAATTATATTGTACATAATATTATAAACAGAGATTAATTTGAATTATAACATGAAATAGGAATGATAATAAAAATATTAGTTAAATTAAAATTAATTATTACGAAGAATTTAATTTAAAAAAATGCAAAAAAATAAAAGACAAACCAAAGAAAACAAGAAATTCTTAAGAAATCAATTTACTTTTGTGTTGTCGTCAGGATTCTCATATATCCTTAAGAAAATATTAAAAAAGAAAATTTATTTTATGTTTTACAAAAATTATGCTCTATGTCATTTCACGTGTATGCTATTGAAATGGGAAGATTTTTTGTTGCGAAATTAAAAAATTTTAAAATGCATATGATGGTGGGTCGAGAAGGAGGTGGGAAGGGAACATAAAATGAAATATTAGAAAAATTTTTAAGAAAGCCTTACAGATTTCGCAACAAATATTATAAAAAATTTTTAAATTTAGCTGAAATTTTGACTGAATTTTTGACTAAAATTTTGGAATTCAATTGGATCCCTAAAATTAGTTTTTATACTGATCATCCACTAAGCACTCGTATGATTTTATTAAGGGTATTAGTGCACATTATAATGAAAGTATTTAACAAATTAATTAAGAATATTTTGAAAATGCATTGGCAAATTTTACTCATTTAATTGTAGAAATTTGGAAAAATTTGGTAACTCAATTTTTCGACCAATTTTAGCTCAATAAAATGGAACTTGAATAGGCATATATTATCCTGCACAGGTATAGTGTAAAGCTATAGATTGAATGTTTTTTAAAATTTTCAAATCATCATACTGGAAAATTTCAATATTAAAGACATCAGGCCGCATACTGTGGCACCCTAAAACTTAAAATCAATTGAACAATTAAAGGATAATAGGGTATAAATAAATTATGGTTATGGTTAAACATTAACCTAAACTCTTGTAGAACAATAATATTACATACATTTATACACACAAATTTTGCATTAATATAAATTTTTCCAAACGCTTTACATAACGAGCATGTCATTCAATCTACAGCTGATGTTCTCTCATATTAAGTTTTATTCTCAAAACTAAATCGAGTCGAGTCTACTACGATATTTGTTTTGATTGTCAACTTCTTTTCCTCTTCTCTCTCGATCTTTTAATAATTGGACAATAGATTGTGTTCTTCTTCTTAAGTTTCACCTACATATTATACGTTTTTCCTGTTTCATTTTATTATTGTGTTATTAACATAGACAACTGAACAGTAAATCGCCTATATATATGCAATAAAATTTAAAACATTCGTTCATTTCTATAATCGGCAACAAAAAACAAAAAAAGAAGAAAAGAGAAGAAAAAGTGCAATATTCAGAATAAAAATAAAGCAAAAAAAAAAAATGGAAATTAAAATGAATTTTTCCCTAAAGTAAATAGTGTGTGTAATTAAAAAGTTCCCTTTTGGAAACAAAAACAAACAGAGAAAAAAAATCAGGAGATTTTTCAACAAAAACGAATTTAAAGTAAATTGAAGTGGAAAAGGAAAATTTATAACGAAAACAAAAAAAAAAGAAAAAAATAATAAAAGCTTTTCGAATTTCATAGCGAGAAAATGCAACAGCAAAAATATGAACATTTTACTGTTAGTATTGAACTGTAAAAGATGTAAATTTTTTTTGTTTCTTGCTCTTTTTTCCACTTTTTTTACTCTATTTTTTGTAATAATAACAAGTTATACAGTTGCATAAGTAACAGTAAAAATAAATGTGTTTTTGTTTTTTTTTGTTTTGTTTTCCTCATATCCTTGATGGTCGTATTACAGTGGTATTTCTTTCTATTTCACTGTTATTTTTCTTTATTTTTTTACTTTCCTATATTTTTACTTTAATATTCATCCGATATTGTTGTTATGTTATTCCCAATATACATACAAGGTAGTAGTAAGTATAGTAGCAATACACCTTTTCTCTCTGTCATAACAAAATGCTGTAATATAAAAATTGCAAACAAAAAAAAAATGAGAAAAATTTTTGATAATAATATTTTACTCTTGCTAACTCCAAGAGATTTTCGGGATAGTATTATAGAACTTTACGGTGCTGCCGTATTGATCAAATTTTCGATAATTTTTTTTTATAGAAAAACAACGTTTTGACCCTTAATGTTTAGATTAGATTAGATCAGATTCATAGAGTGGCAAACTCAGATAAGGTCATACAGAGCTTACAGGTTTATTATAACATTTCACCATTTATAATCCGCCCGTCAGACCTATGATCCCCACGTAATGCCGATTAGTTCCGAGAAAGAGAAAGACTTCCAAGGGAAGTAGTTGAAGCCGCCACGTATTTACCCAAGTGAATTAATCTACTCCTGGCCAGTGCTTTACAAAAGCAGAGACCATGCTCAGCTGTCTCATTTTTATCATAACAAAATCTACACAAACGGTCCCCATATTATTCAAATTTGTACAAGTGATAAGCAAGTCTGCAATGTCAATTGAAGTGGTCGACCACCAGCTTAGCCTTCTCACTTTTAGACAAGACGGTTAGTTTATAAAATTTTGGAAATTGATTTCGAATTTCTATTTTCAATTGTCCAAAATAATTAGCAGATCCACATTCCGAAAAGGGAATGAATGGATTAGGCACTTGTTCTATTTTTCGTGTTCGTGTCAGTTTCGTGCAATAATCAAACTGCAAAATGCCAATTGAGAGTGTTGATTACCGACCAGTTGTACTTAGTCGAACGTATACAAACATTTATTAGAATAATTTTAAGATTACCAACCTCCCGAAATATTTTCAACATTGAAATATTTAAAATGTAATTCAAATAACCAATGGATATTCAAATTTATTACACCTAGGCATTATTGTTCACATTTGTATATTACACAAAAAAAAAAAAAAAAAAAAAATTAATAAAATATACAAGTATACCTTGTTGATATTACTATAAAGGTATATTTCTTTTAATATAATTTAAAGGTAAGCAAAGTCATGCGCTCTACTCTATTTTCATAGTATTGATTTTAAAAATATGAAAAAAAAAAAACAAAGAAACAAAAAAAAACACATGAAACATAAAACCCACCATACCATAAGAGAGAGGTAACAAAATTTTACAACCAAATTTTATATATGGAATAAATATGTGTGCATAAGAGAGATGCCAGTAAATGCTACTAATAGCAATATTGTATATACTCGTATATGTATGCTTACATATTATTAAGTATTTTAATTTAATATTCAATATGCCTTATGCCCCAGCTCTACTGATTCTTAAACTATATTGGAATATTTATTAATTTAACTATCATTATAACAACATTTATCTTTGTATAACACTTATAGACTTTGTATAACAAGAACACTAAAACTGAAATTATAATTTTTAAAATTAAAAGAGAAAAATGAAATAATTGACAGGGAGAAATTTCATTCAAAATTACAAAATTAATATGATCTAAATTTGAGACTTGGACTAATTTAAGTGAAAATTTTCGAAATACAAAAATTTTTTTAATCGCTTCAAAATATAAGTTCCAACTAATCATTTTTCAAATGTAAAATGTGTGGTTATAGGCAGAGTTAAGAAATATTAGTTCAAAAAGCTGAATTCTGGGATAAAGTCGAGGTGGAAATTGAAAAATTTTCGTATTTAAAAATTATATACAAAGATTGAATTTGATTTTTAAAAATTTTATACAACACTCAATATAATTCTAACTATTCCAACTCCACATACTGAAACTTCAACATTTGCAACTACAGCTCTATGGATCATTTGAATTCGTAATTACTTTAAATTCACAATAGTCAAAAATTTTAAAGCTCAAATTAATAACACTCTTTCAGAATTATATAAGAGCATTTACAATTACCGTCGGCCATTTTATAGCAATCTATAAAATTTAAAACTGAACCTCAAAAACTCTCTATTCCCTTTACTCATACTTATTTAATCCAGAGAAATTTGCTTAAATCTACAAATTATGAATAATTGGTTATTAAAACTTTCATTTGGTCCGTATATAAACACCCACACATAAGCCATAATTCTACAAAAGCAATTGAATTGTAAAAGAAAACTGAAAAATTTATTTTCATCTTTTCTACATATATAATCATACACATAATGGGTCCGAGTATGAGAATATCTTTACAAAAAAATCGAAATGAAATCAAAAAGGATTTTGATATTTTGTAAATGGAGATTGATTGGAAAATTCTTTTACACGAAATAAAAAATAAAAAATTTTCTAATATTAAACCATAACAAAGTTTTCCCTATGAAAAACAAGGCAAAAGAACAAAGGCGGAATAATAAAAAACATACAAATTAAAAATAACAAATTTTCATCTTGTTTTTTCTGTTCTTCCTCGAAAAATGCAGGTAATAAATGTACCTCTGTTCAGATTTTATTGAAAGGATATAAGAACAACAACAGCATACACATGTGAACAGACAAAGATTTCGTTTTTTTGTTATATTTGTAAAAGAAATGTAATTAACTTTTTTTTTAAGTTATCAATGGAAAAAAGTAATAGAATGATTCCTTTTTCCTGTTTTCCTGTTTAAGAAAATAATACAATCGCTTTTTAGTTTTACTTTTCCGATTTAAAAATTTCGGTTCCATTCAATTTTTACATCCTTTTAAATTAATTGAAATAAGATTCCTTAGACATTGCATATCTAAAAACAATATGAATATAATTTTGAATTTTTACCCCCTCTATATGGATTTAAATGAACTAAAATAATATGCAAATATATTTTAGTGTTGTGTTTTACAATAATTAAAAAATAGAAATTGAAAAAAATCATAAAATTCATAAGTATTCGATATTTTTATTGTGTGCCCCTAAAAGTATGCAATATTTTTTTATTTTTTGAATTTAATTTTTTTTGTTATTTTTCACTTTTCCAATAAATTTTTTTAATTTTTCGATTGTTATTAGTGTTATTACTTTTAAAAATAAATTTATAATTAAACCTCAACGGAAGAAATTCCGGAATATTGTAATATATTTGTTCGCCTATATCAAATATTCGCGCTCCAATTTTGATTCTTATCAAAATCAATAAAATTTTAATTTAAATTTCAAAATTGGGAGTTCAATATCTCAATAAACAAATTCACATCCGTAATACATCACATTTCTTCCTTCAATTAATTTTTATTCAAGAGTGCATATACCCATATGCTCGCCTAATCACTATATTCTAGTCTAGCACGATTTTTATTATAATTGAATAGATTTAAATTCCTAAAATTGAATTGTATATGAAATTAATGTTAAATTGAAAATCCAGAATAAAAAAAATTTTAAGTCTAATCAATAAATTGTCAGTAATTTAGACAAATATCCTTTTCAATAAATTGCTAGATTTTATTTTTGAAAATTTTTTAAAAAATATTTGCAAAATTCAAATTATATACGTATAGATAAGCCTCTGAATTATGATGAAGACATTTTGAATAAATTTCCAACACATCTTACCGATTTAGCCCTGCAGATTGCTTTCAAAAGCGAAAAAATTGAACAAAAACTCATTGCCTAAAACACAATAATGTCTAAAACTTTAAAAAATCATATTTGAAATTTTTCATATAAAACTTCACCTACACATTTTTTATTTTTCACATGCGCGAATTTTTTTTCGAACATTTTCTGTTAAATAAATTAAAAAAAAAAACATTTAATTTAGATTATATTTTTTTTTTTATTATATTAGAATTATAATTGATTTTAGCTAATTGAAATTTAATCCTGGTGTATAAAGTTGGCACATTCTATTCAATTTTTTAATTTCTGTATTTTTTTAGAATTTTTAATTTTTGGATTATTCATGAATATTTTATAAGATAAAAGTATATTAATATAATTGAAACAATAATAGAGAAAAATTTGGAATTATTAAATTTTAAATTAATTATGAATACGAAGGATTATTCTGCTTATATTCAAATGCATATTATAAATTTCATAGTTTATTTGGTATATTGAGAAATGCACCTCCTCTTGGTCCGGAGACTTCTGTTGACTCGCTTCACATATGGTTCGTGGATGATTAAGAAAGGAAATTAAGAGGCAGCGTTTCTTGGCGTTGGAAATGTCTTACGGGGTTTCGATAGGGCACGTAGCTTCTACGAACAAAACACGACCACGCGCTTTAGGACGATCATACAGTTCAGACAGGAAATAACTGAGAATTCTCATTGGTATCTGAAGCGGCATTGCAGATTCACCTAACAGGGATAGGCTTAATAGTGAGCACTCGACATACAAGTTTTGCGGGAAGGATAAAAAAACCTTAGTGTACCTTCATTACAAGGCAAATGCTGCCTTCTGCCCTTTAAGCTACATAAATCCATCAGGGGGATGGGTATCGAGAACGTTTTGTGATTGCGCACCTTTTGGGAGGGAAGGCACAATAAATCTTTTATGTTGGATGCGGTGCAATTTTAACCCATCTGTACAATTTACAATCTGTGTTAAAGAAATAAGGGTTCTACGCATATGATTCTCGGATATATAGTTTTAAATTCTTAATGAAAATGTTGAAGAAATTGATGCTATCAACAACGTCGTGTCACTTACCGGCTCGTGTGACGAAAAAATGATTCTAATATAAATTATTCAGAATTAATTTCACTAAATTTCAAGGTATATGGAAGAATTTATTCCACTAATTTTCTCTAATAACTTGCCATACATGAAAACAATCTATTTTCTAATAAATTGATAACCAATAACTTAGTTCTAGTTCCACTCAAAATTATTGATTACACGAATATTGCCTGTCCTCTCAGTTATACCTGAACGAATAGTTATTCGCTTATAACTCTGAAATATAAAAGACTGAGTTTTAGATTTAATTATAATATAAGATTAGAGTAGATTACATTGGGTAACATAGCACCGTGACCCAAGAAGTGTGAATAAGGTAGAATAAGGTAACGATTTCGGTAACTCCTTTTATTTTAGGCTTATTTTAGAAAAACTCCTATATTCTCAAGTTTAATACAATCTATATATAGTGCAATATTAAGGCATTACAGAAATCCAGGTCTTAAAGCCGTTAAATTTGAAGACTCATTCGTACTGGTTTCAGAGAGAATGATACATTTAAACTTCATACGTTTATCTCTATATATTCTATTTAATTAGAACAAATTCACTACTATATTATTATATAACTATATTACTAGTACAAATAAAAAAATTATTTTAAATATTTATAACAAAATAATTCCGAATATTTTTGAGTATAAATGGAAATGACAGATTATTGAAAAATTGCTTATAAAGTGCATATAATTTCAACTATTCATTTTTTTTTACAAATCATTCACATTTTAATAAATTCCAATTTTAAAATAAAATTTAAAATTCTAGTAGCTAGCTAGCAATACTATATATTGAAGTGCCAATTATATCTTTTAAAAGTATAATTTAAAAAAAACAAAAGCAAAAATATTTTCATTTTAAAATTTCAATAAGCTTTCAATAAAATAATTTGAAATTGTTTCAACAATTTTCATATACAAGTGGTATTTAATATAGAAAGGGTTTTTAAAATTATTTATAATTTCGTATTTTTTTCCGATATTATCTAAAATGTATAAAAAAAAATCATAGTCATATTAAAATAAAATTAAATAGGAAGTGAAGGATACAACAAAAATATTATATTGTTCCTGTAGCACCCAATTTCTAGTAAAACCCCATATATTATTTGCTCAAAAAATGCAAAACAATAAATTCAAATATGATTATTTTCAGTGCAGTACCCAGAAGTTGGAGAGTTAATCATTTTAAATAATATGAAATTAAAAATTGCATTAAATTTCAAAATTTTATTTAAAGGTACATGCTCGGGAGCCATTAAGGCAAGATAAAACCACCCTGCATTATATTTTATTTTCCATACTTTATCATATTTTTAAACTTATCGCTCTTGTGTTCTAGAATTAGTTGACTAAAATTTTAAACAAACGTGTATATATTATTCAACATCTTAAACTTGAGAAAATATTGCATACTTTTAGGATTTTAAAATTTTTATTTATCTTTATTATTCCCGGGAAGGACCTTCTTTCTATCAGAAATTTTAAATTCCCCATTTTTTTTAGGACAAATTTATTAAAATATTTTTTAATATTTATAACCTGCGTTAGAATGAAAATTTTATGAAATATTGCATACTTTCAGGATAAATATGAGTTATGGTTTTTGAAAATATCAAATGAACGGTAATATTCTCTTTTATTTTGAATACCTTAATATACATACATATGATTTGTATTCATCTAAAACTCCATATATATATATAGTCATGTATCCTGGTCTTGAGTCCTTAGTCCTATTTTAATCATTACTATTGTGTTTTTATAAATTTTCTAAAAAAATTTTTTTTTGTTATTCCAAATTCAAATTTTGTATTATAGGAATAATTTATTCTAAACTGTACAATTATGATTTATTCCAATGTGTATGAATTATTATTATTATTCCCATATGAGCCTACATATATTTTATTGTACTGACCTAGTTTCGTATAATTGTTACAAAACAATACCTCTATACAATGCACATTTACGTATATATGTATATGCA
This sequence comes from Condylostylus longicornis, assembly GCF_029603195.1. Lineage (NCBI taxonomy): Eukaryota > Metazoa > Arthropoda > Insecta > Diptera > Dolichopodidae > Condylostylus > Condylostylus longicornis. The sequence goes on from NW_026577974.1 coordinate 5,450,382, forward strand.
TATAATAATAGAATTTATTACAATATAAATATGTATATTAATGTGGTTTATACTACTGTTATATTGAAAAACTTAAATTTGTAAATTTTTTTTCAAATATTTTCAATATTTTTTTTTTTTTTTGTATATCAATTTCAATTCATATAACAAAGTTTTCTATTTTAAGAAATTTTTATTTATAAATTTTCATTTATACACTTATTAAAATAAATAAGTATTTAGTTATGTAATTTATTGGATTTTTTACCTTATTTTCACAAATAAATTTTTTAACTTGATGAAACTTATAATATTCATAAACTATTAAAAATATTAAATTATTATACAAGTATAATAATAAAAGAAATATAAAATAAAATAAACTGTATAAATATTGTGTGTATATGTGTAACTGGTACACATATGGGCATATGGTTGCACACATTTCAGAAGATATATAAAAATCTAAAGTTTATTTTCATTATTTTTTTTTAAAACTATAAATACTAATTTTTATTTGCATTCAAGAACGTCAAAAGAAAATCGAAACAAGTTAGAGTAACTTCATTACGTAAATTTCTCGATTTCTAATTTAGCCAGAAAAATCTAAACATAACACGTGAATTTTTTTCAAAATTTTCAAAGTTCATATAATTTCCTGAAATACCTAACAGCCTATGGACAAATTATACAATAAAAAGCTTACAGAATTTCATTCAAATTTAAGAATTGTCGATAATATTAAGTTCTGGAAAAGCATCTTATTAATGATGACCATTACTCTTATAAATAAAGAAGAAATCGAATCTAACTATTTAAAGTTTACACCGAATTTAGCCAAATCAGTTATCTTTCAGTGAACTTGCTATTTTTTAGATTTATCTCACTGGTACATGTTCGGGAGCCAGGTTATGAAATTTTTTCTTTAACTCGAGTTAATTTCTGAAAAAAAAAAAACGTTATTTGGAAATTGTACCGGCAACTATTGAAAGCAATAGTTGCCAAATTTCAGGGTTTCTTAATCATATTTTTTTTAATAGTGCATACTCGGGAGCCAGGATATAAAATTTTTCAAAACAAAATTTTGTCTCTTTAGCTATTGTTAAATTACAAAAAAAGCTCTTATAAATGATGACCTACGTTATATCTCACCGATTATCTTTCAGTCAAATTGTTGTTTTTAGGTTTGTCTCACTGGTACATGCCCGGGAGCCAATATATAAAATTATTTATAACATAATTTTTCTCTTTGTATACGATTTGATCTATATACTACCTTTAAAATTTGGTATATACACAAGACGGAAAAAGTTGGCCTCGGATTCTTCTCCGACCCATGAAAAATAAATAGATTCCAATATGTAGACTTACCTTACCATCCATGTTCGAAAATATCTTCAAAATGTTGTGTTTCCTTTTGTTTAACCCATTTTTCATAGTTCACTCCCTACAGATTATTATATTGTATATTAAAAAAGGAAAATGTCGAGAAAACCAAATAAATTCATAACAATTCATATATATATCCACACAAACATATAAAACAAAAATATAAACAAATAATTTATAATAATTTCTTTGTTTGTTCTTTTTTTTGTTTTTATCAATAACGTTCCAATATAATAAAATTTATTATATTAAAATTTATGATTTTCTGCAATATTTTGATTTTCAATTTTTGATATAATCGAAATGATGAAAGATTATCACGAATAAATAAATTTTTTTCAAATATGTTTGTATGTATGTATGAAAAGCATATTTATCCAAATATTTTTTGTGTGTGTTTGCCGACTACGTATATATATATATATATATATATATATATATATATATATATATAAATTATTTCGAAAAGGAACATAAATTAAACCTTCTTAAATATCCTTAAATCATCATAATCAAAATATTTTGAATTTGGCAAAAAAAAAAAAAAACTGAAAAACAATTTGCATATTTTTAGGCCCTATATACCTGTATTTTTGCATTGTTATCATTTATACCTTTACAAGAGTACGTGTATGTGTGCGCTTCTATATAATTTTTATTTTTATATGACAAATATATTTTTGATTTAAGGATATTCAAACCAAATCGATTTACTATATCGTATAGTAAAAAGAGAATATAAGCAGTATAACAGTAAAATTAGCGTGTTAAATATAAATTTATTATTTTGATACGATTTTTAATATTCTTATATTTATACCATACCTATCACATACACATATATAAATAAATACTTGTATATTTACTCGCATATGCACATGTGTGTGTGCATAAAGAGGTTAAAAAGAAGGCAAAATGTCATTATAATTTATTTTAAATTATGATTATTATGAATGATAATATAACGATAATAATTATTAGCTAACAAAAACCGTAACTATATTTGAATGTGAAAAAAATACAATGAATTTATGAATGAGGTTAGAAAGAATTTCTATTTTTTGATTAAAAAAAAATATATAGAATAGTTTAAGTCAATTGTGTTCTAAATATTATCAATTATTTTTAGTTTAAATTTGGCCCATAAATTTGACTAGATGTATATAATATTTTGGGACAATAACATGCATATGATAGTAAAGAATATGTGAAAGTATAAAAGAATTACTAATTTTTTGGTAATTTTCGTAATACAATAGATTTGTTTGTCTGGAATTTTGCGATTTTTTTCTATTATTGAAAGAAAGTAATATTACATTTAAAAAATTCTGTATAACTTCGAAATTCATTGAGATATGTTGAAAAAATTTTACCCTAACACAGAATAAATTATGACGAATTTAAATATGTAATAAACTGGAAAAGTATAAAAATCGACTTATACGGTTTTTGCTAACTAATACATTCAATTTGAGAAATATAGAGCATATGGCATATAACGACCTTAAATTTTAATTTTTTTGCAAAAATTAATTTTTTTTTCAAAATTATTTAATTTATAAAATCTATAAAATCAAATGTTTTTAACACTCTCCCTTTCTCTCAATTTTAAAATTAAAATTAGCAATATATTCATTAACTTATTATCAAATATGTATGTAGGTATTGAACTAAAAATATACTTACTTACATATAAAATACATAAAGGTTAACAATAATATTGTCAGCATTCAAAATATTTTATCATAATATTCTGATTTTTTCATTACTCTTATTATTTTCAATAAAGAGATAGTTACGATTTGCGATATTGTTACAACAGTAATTATTATAACATTCAATTATTCTCTAACACTTTTAATCGATAACATATAAGCAAATTGATTTTGTTTTTCTGTCATTGCTTATTTTATTTTTTGTCTTTTTCCCAATAAACATTAAAATTAACGGGAATATGTTAAAAAAAAAATAAAACAAAGAGAGGAGAAGAGAGGAAGAGCATTTTTTTTTTTTTAAAGTATATTGGATTTAAAATGTATGAACATGTAGATTGAGAATGAGAAAAACAAAATAACAAAAAATAGCAATCGGAAATAAAGATAAGCATAAAATATAAAAGAGAGAAAGAGAGAGAGAAAGATAGGATATATTTTAAAACATGAACTTTAATTTTTTTTTGTAACATTATCGCGGTTATTACTACCTAACCAGTAGCAGTACAGTAGCAGTAGTAGTAGAGCCACAAAGGAAATATCGTAAATGACAATATTTTGCTTTTTCATATTTTTATTATTTTTTTCATATTTTCTCTTTTGCTAGTGCTGTTGTTTTTGTTGTTCTCATTTTTGCTTAAAGTAATATTTTTGCAGTTTTTTTTTTTTTTAATGTGTACATTACTGGTAGCAAGGCAGTTAGTTGTCTTTTTTTTTTTTGTCATTTTTACCCTGTGTTGTAAGTGTATAAATTTCCATATTTGTTTACGTGTGTGTATGTGAACAAGATGAACTGAAATATTTTGTACGTTTTCACCCATTGGGAGCTTTTAACATTACATATTTTGTTTTTTACTATTTTTTTTTTTGCTGTTGTTACTTAATATGTAATGAAGAGAAATGTTATTATACTCTTTTTTTAACGTGTCACATAATTTTCAACATCTAACAAAAAAAAAAAATTTGTAATGTAAACTTTGTGTAATGTTCATAAACATTTTGTAATAAATAAGTGTGAGAGTGTGTGTATGCAAGTATATATTTGATTTTTATTATTTATTCTCTTAATTTTTTATTATTATTATTTTTTGCTCTTTAACATTTTGTTTTGTGGTTTTGTTTTTCCTTCCTACTACATCAGTTTTATAAGTACCTACTGTATACTCTTGTTGCATATAGCTATGCACATATACATTTAAAATGAAACAGTGTTTGGTTAAAGTCAATAAGGATTGCCAAATTTTTCATATTATAAATCAATTAAATTTATTTTGCCTTTAAGTACCTATGCGGCGGTGGCATTAAATCTTAATGTATATGTGTATGTACAAGAGTATATTAGTATTATTAAAAATTTATTGAAAAAACATTTACCAAGGATGTGTTGCCTGAGTGTGTGCTTTGAATTAGTCAGTAAATTTAATGATTTAATTTAATTTTTTTTTTTTTGGATACGATCATAATTGCAATGATATTAAATATAAATGTATTACAGGTATACCTACGTGCTTTTAAAGTGAAACTGTAATCAATTAGAACAAGGTTAATCGTTTTGTATGTATGCAAAGTCTTTCGAATACGACGGTCGATGAATGTTATGTACGGAGGCATTTATCGAATGTTGAATCAGAATTTTTAAGAAAAGTGATCCTCTTATTCGTTTTTAAATTAAAAGGTTTAGTATGGTATTGCAGAATAAAGAATTCTTTAACCTTTTGAGTGCCAAAAATTTGCATATCTTTACCGCAAAATGCCATGTAAAACATGACTTTTAAAAAAAAAAATCATTTTCTAAAAACTTCTGAATTTTCATCGATAATTAACCGATTTTCTTGATCTTTTCTGTGCTTTTTTGAAGAATTATAGTAGTTATTGAAATAAAGTAAACAATATAAAGAACACAATATTTTATTTAGAAAAAAAAGAAAAAAAAACATGAAATAAAAAAAATTAACAATTGTGCTTTCCTGAACATTCGGTGTGGGCCCCTTTCTTACACCGAATGCAGATCCATGTTGATCGACGTAGTCCCGCGCCATCCTTGTGACTACAGACCACGCAGCGACACATCATTACTTTGGTTAGTTTAATCATCACTCGAACTATCCCAAGTTTCAGACGAGAAACTTCGCGAAGTATTTGACCGCGACATTTTACGTATAAGAATCGTTGAATATCAATAAAATAAAATATTATTTGGAAAAAAATATCTACTTCAAAGAATAACACGAGTTAGGTTTACAGTGTGGAGAAAAAACACGACCGGTAAATGCGCACTGTACGCGGGAGCGTGTGTGGGAGGTAACGCCTGCGCAATCGACGATTATCGAAGATCGGCATTTTTCGGGAACATTCGATTCGACGAAAATCGACGATCGGCACTCAAACGGTTAAGTATTAAGAAGTTTCTGATTTTCCGTAAGACAAATTTTATAAAATCGCGAAGAAGACCTTCAATAACTAAAATTTTATAAAATCTTTAAAATCTGTAGTGAATTGTGGACTCTGTAAATTAATGTTCCATATGAGCTTTATGTTATTATACACCATACTGCAATTCTTAAGATATAATAATTCATTTGAACACATTGCTTATTTTCTTAAATTTTCAAGAACATAAGCAAAAACCCGACGAATTAACATTTTTTGTAATCTATGATTTCTATCTACTAAAAGGTTCTTTTCCTAATTTTCTAAATATTTTTCTCGTAGTATATATGGCAATCCTTTACATATTTAAGTATGTATAAATATAAAATATAATTTTGCATACATACTTTTTTTTTTAAATTCCGCTTTTCAAGAATCTCATGTTTCGTTTTTTAAATTTTTTTTTTAATTCTTTTTATTTTTATTTTTGACTTCAATGGTGTTGCTTTCCTTATATGTAAAATATATATTATATGATGCACATACAAACATATAAAAAATATGATCTAAAGATATTCAAATAATAAAACAAAAACAATAAAAAAAAATGTAAAAATTTTCAAACTAAATTATAAGGATAAAAATTCTCTTAGTTCAAATATTTGTATGCTTACATATACAGTGATGGATCTACCATATATTCAGATAAGTATTTGCAAAAGGCTCTGGGAAACGTAGGCGCCATCTAAGAAATTTTTTGCAATTTTTCCCAGTATGTGTTTTCAAAAAATTTCTTTTCTTTCTGTTCACTGAGAAATTACGGCGGGGGAGGGGTGCACGTTTTGAAAACCCCGTAGGGCGCCGACCAAGTCCGAACCGGGTCTGCTTACATATATATAAAAGTATTATGTATTAATGTTTGTATTGTAAAGTGAGCAATAAATGTAAATTTTTCTTTAATATATATAGGGTGTGTGTAATGAATATCAATCTGATTTTTCTATTAAAGGAACAAGAATTCATTGTAATCCCTTAAATTTGATTTAGTTTTTGATCTCTATACAGTAGCCCATATACGAAATTACGTGCATATACGATAAAATTTTTAGTGGAATACGTTCACAAATTATTTTTCAGAAAAATTGTGTTTTCAATTCATACCCATACTCCTATAACCAACATAAATCATTGCTTTCTAGGTATTGACTCGAACGGAAGGTTGTTAGTCCAGAAAATTCAAAATTTAAAATGAAAATTAGAGTCAATGAACGATTTCCGGTTACGCCAAGGCTTTAAAATTGAAAGTTTCCAAATAAATTTTCTACCCCTTTAATACTAATGACCGTATTCTTTTTGGTCCATCCTAATATTAACATACATACTTATACCTACAGTTCTTTAATATATTATAAAAGTAAGATGATTTTTAATAGCATTTAATTCATAATATGATATTAATTTTATAAGGAAAAATTCATATACTGACACACATAATGCTATAATTTTTGGTATGTATATCACTTGCTTGTATAACCATACATACCATGTGTATATATACAAAAAATATAAAATATTTTATTGAAATTTATGAGGACATTAAAATTTTCTCCTTTTATACTTCCTTATATTTTATGATATACACGGAATGTATTTGTATGTATGTACATTTTACAGTTATGTATATGCTTATATGCAAATATTTTTTACTTATTATGTACAAAATAATTATATTTTAGTCTAAAACAGTATTTCAAAAAACAATTACTTAAAAAATTAAATAATATTTTTTTATAAATTTAGGACGCTGCGTATACAGTAATTCTGCTACAAAATATTAGGATGTGTGTTTATGTATGTGTATATAGTTCAAATAGTTCGAAAGAATATTCAAAAATATTCATTATTTTTTATTGTTCATTGAAAAGCTCGTCTGACTTCAAGTTACTGTGACTCTCTATGTAAAAAATTAACCTGCAAAAATTAACCTGCAAAAAGAAACTAACTTAAAGCTGAAGCTTACTCTCAAAAGGGGGCAGCCCGAACGGATCCGACTAATCCGCATCATCCGACTATAACCAACAAATTTTTTTTATAAAGAAATTATAAAAAAATAGCACGTCTCAGACTGGTTCCAGAAATTATCGGTTGATTGATTAACTCTAAACCCTGTTAATTTAGAGACACCTTTCATTCCCACAACTTACAACAAATTTACTTGCAAAAATTCAGATAAAATTTTTAAATTTAATATTTTATTAATAAAAATTCTCTTTTTATTTCAAAAATTTTTTAAATTTAAATTTTTAATTTGAATTTCATTCTGAATCAAACTCGTATAACTACTGCTAAAAGTCATAAATCAAACTGACATGCTATTAAAATCATTTCTTTTTTTTATGAATTAAAAAAACCGCAAATATGTTTATAACATACCGTAAATATCGTAATTATGCTCAACTTTCCATATTCCATTCAGAAAAAGGAAAAAAAAAAACAATATGCCATCTAAATCAACAATTTTAAAAAAGTTAAAATTTCAATTAAAAAAAAAACTTTCTCATTTTTCTAAACTTAAACGGCTCCAACAATAACAGGCAAACTCTAATTACATGCATTTATTACAACTACATTCAAACTATTGCTATATAACGGGATTTAAAAAGGAGGTGATAATAGAAGAAAGATAATTGAAATGGACACCCCATAATCGAATGCAATTATTGTGTTACTTCCAAATGAAATCTGGACTCTTTCTCTTACACACTGTCAAATGAAATCCGATTCTCTTACACAGTTTATAATTAAGGAATATTGACAAATCGTATTCAATATTAAATTTCAAAAAAATTCGATCGATTTAGTACAATTATTCGAATAATTTGAAATTCGAAAAATAGACTTTTGATATATAATTTAAATTCGCGTTCCTTGTATTTTGTTCTTGAGGCACTGATGAGTTCATTCTTTTCATCACAATTAAATATTAGTTAAATAATTCATTATTTTCTTATTTGCAATGTCCTAAATGGCCGATTTGACCCCTAGTAAATGACATGTTTCTCTTGCACCAGATTTTTGCCACAAATATGTTGTTGACACAAATCTACGTTAGTTAGTTTGTTAATTATTTTTTAAAAATTAATCAAAAATGTAAAATTCATCCCCAGTTATAGTTGCTTAGATCCTAACGTACTCTAATAGTTGATCAAATCGTCTAATATCTAGTAACTAAACTCGCATTATAAAATTAACAAGATCGGCGATTTTCGTTAAAATTTCGTACATAATACGAGTTTTAGAAATTTATTTCGATAACAGTACCCTCCTCTTATCGTATTCAATATGGTCGGTAAAAAAAATTTAAATATGATGAAAACAACCCAATCAAGTAGCTATATAAAATAATTTTAATTTAAAATATTGCCAATACACACACTTACATACATGCACATACACATATTATGCAAATAGCAAATTAAATATTGACCTAATGTTTAATATTTATTTGAAAAATGAAGCGTTTACTATTCTAATTACTTGCATATTTTTACATCCGTACCTACATACATAAATGCATACAAAATTTTATAAAATATTTTCAATTCATTATTATACAAAGTAATTTTACAGTTTTACGTGCATTATTTACTGATCTGTTGTTGTTTTCTATTGAATACGTCAAAATGTCAACAAAACTATATTGTAGAAAATGAACAAGTTCACTACTTTTATTATTTAATGTGTAAAGTGCTCTTCAATATATTTAACAATGTATTTGGAATACAGATGCATATTTACACATCATCGTCTGAGAATACTTGTTTGGGGTATATGCCAAAGAATAGATTTCCAGGAAAATAAGATTTTAAAATAATTTCTTAATTTTGTATTTCATTATAGATAGATTGTAGATTGCTGAAGAAAGGTACGGGTAAAGAAACTCCTCCCGTCTGACCATCGCAGCCAGTCATATAGCCCTCTAATATCCCATTATCCCGATGGACATTAGCTCCCCAGCATTGAGAAAACCCCGCCGAAATCATCTGCGCCTTATGATGGCCAGAGCACAGAACACAGAATATGTACAGCCGTTTACTCGTCATCCCGATACAATCCACATTAAGAGGAGTCCGACTTGCCGAGTTTGTGATTCATTGTTTTGCACAGTTCGCGATTCGTATTAATTTAGATATCTTAATTTTAAATTTGCCGAAATTGAATTAAAAAATGAATGCACAAGACATGTGAATTAAAGAATTATGCAAGTCTACGAGGAAAAAATCATTTTTGAGGGCAAAAAGTCAAAATTTGGCGTTTGTCCGAAACGAACACTAAATCCAAAGTTATTATATATGCTTGTATATTTCGTAGTTATTATTATTGTAAATGTTCTTGTCAGTTTATAGGAAGGTTATATTCCATGTACGTTATAACACTTAATAGAATATTTAAATAAAAAATATGAAAAATTATTTTTTGAAATGCATAAAATTTTAAAATTATGCCATCAAAAATTATAGTTTATTATGTGCGTAAATGAATTTTAATATTTTCCCCCTATATAAACATATATACATACGTATACATATACAGTAATGTCCATAAAAATCGGGACACCTAAAAATGCAAAAATAAAATATTTTTATAAGATAATTGAGAAGAGTTAATTAAGATAAGTTAGTATTAATTTAAAAGTTACAAAGTTAAGGCATAGTAAAGAAATGTCGAAATAAACATCCAGATAAAAATCAACTATTATAGCTTTGCATAAGGAAGGAGTGTCAGTACGCGAAATTGGGAAAAGAATTTAAAGAGGCAAGGCTACTATTATAAATTTGTTAAAAAAACATATGAAGCTACCGGCAGTACAGAATGAGCTGTAGGGTCTTGAAGAACAGGAGAGGCATCAATTGTGAAGTTGACAAATTTTTGGCTTTATAAGCCAAATGGAATAAATTTATTAGTTCAACAAAACTGATAGCATGCCTGATAAAGAAGTACGTGATAAAATAGGGGAATAATGGTTTGGGATTTCTGGAGAAAGTTTGGGTCGTTACACAATTTTTTTATCTTCGTTAACAAATTTGCCAACATATGTCTTTTAGTTTAGCAACCATTTTTCAAAATGTCTCGATTTTTATGAATACTACTGTTATACTATTGAATGTAAACATGTGGGGTATTGAGACGTCAATAACATTGTGCATATTATTCGTAATTGAAAATTAAATGAAAATTTTTGAATTTTCTGTGAAAATTATTTTCTATAAATTATGCATGTACTTATTACAATAATAATGATGTTATTCATTCTATTGTAAATATAGGTCTGAATTTTGTAATAAGGGCTCAACATATATATATATATAATAGGACGTATGCATATATATATAATAGGACGTATGCATATTATGCGGGCATTCACTATATGCATGTACAACCAATCATACATACAAACGTATTTGTAAAGTTTAATTAAAATATAGTTTCCTGTTTCTGTGTGTGTATAATTTAATATTTTTATTATCATTTCTGTATATAAGTGTACCTGATAAGCATATTACCTTTTCAATTAATATCTATATAAAATTTTAAAATATTTTGCCAAAAACAGGATAATTATTCAATTTTATAAATTATATACTTATGAAAAATTTTTAAATATTTACTAGTTTTTTACGCAACGCGGTAGTTGAAAAAGGTGTAAAGCAACGGTTGAGTGGTACAACGTGTAAAGCAACGGATCTGCGTCGCACCATTGATTTAATGTCTCTCCGCCAGAGAGACATTGGAGCTGTGATAGTGATCATAACGGGTTATTGTCTTACTGGTAAACAAGCCAGAAAGATTGAAGGCGAACGATTTCTGCAGGAGCTGCTGTGACGAGGGGGAGGTGGAAACGGTGGCTCATGGCTTTGGTAGGAAGAAGGCAGAAATTTCTTGGGTCATTTTTCTTTTTACGGACTACGAATGTAGCGAATACAAATGCCAGGGGCCTTAGCCGATTTCTGAAAAGCTCGGGCTGGTTTTCGTTAGGGCGATAATTATTATTTATAAGCTGAATATTATAATTGAATCAATTCCGTATTGCAACAGTTTTGTTCTCAAGGATGACTAATGAAATATCAATACAAATGAAAGTCTATTACCCCCCGTCGCCCCCTTTTCTTTGCGTTTACAACTTATAGTTCTAAATTTCCATAATTAACAATAGTTGGACAAATTCTGCTTCAATGTTATAGAAAACATTTCATCTCTACATGAAGACTCTAATGAATCTCAAATTCTCAAAATAGTTTAAAGAAATCGATTTGTAGAACAAAATTTTGCATTTACGTCTTCCGTCTCCTAAGTTTTCGTTCGAAATTCCTACAACTTCATCCCAAATAACAATAAACCACATAGAATTTCTTCACTTTTTAAAATTTCATATTTAATTTTAAATTCTATTTTTTAATAATATTTTTTTAAAAAATTATTTCAATTAAAAAAAAAACACAAAAGAGAAGAGGCAGTACAATTATTGTACCTATTACATTTCCTGTTCACATTTAATTTAATTAAAACTAATTTAAAAAAAACAAATTAGGGAAGCGAATAACTGTTATTAGTGTGTGCGTGAGTGTTTGTAGCTCAAAAACTAATAATAAACACCCAACATCCTTTGTATTTTCACTATAAATTAAATTTTATTTTTACTCAAAATTTTTATATTTAAAAAAAAAAAGGATTCATAATTGAATTCATGGTTATTATAAAATAATAACAATAAAAGAAAAACTTGCTGTGAATAACGCGATACGACGCGGCACGACGCGGCTCTTTCTTTACACAATTTTCCAAGAAATAAAATTGCAGCAATAAGTAGAAGAAAAAATCTTTTTTCATTGAAACAAAGAATGAATTGAGAATGAGAGAACCTCAACTTCTGATATTCCTTTGAATTCTTTATTCTTGGGCTATTATAAATAACTACTAGGTATAAAATTATTGTAATTGTATGTGTGTTTTTAAAATTTCGCATAAAGAAAACTAATTTTTTACTTTATTTTCATAATAAAATAAAAAATTATTAACTTGAAATTATAAAAACTATACAATCTTTTTTAAAAATTAAAAATATTTTATGCAATTTATTTAGAAAATTTTCTCTATAGAAAAAAAAATTTTCCTCTTCTTGTTCGTTTTTCTTCTATACCTTAATGCTTTTGATTCATTTTCATTTCATTGTGTGTAAGGATATGTGTAGCATCTGAATGTAATAAAGGATTATTTATAAAAAAAAAATTAATTTTCAAAGAAAAAGAATAAGGAAGAAAAAATGTAGGACGCGCTCTACACTGTTGTTTTTTTTTTAATGTTTTCTTCGCTTTTTAAAATTTGGTCGATAACCTTTAGGTTTTGCTTTTACATTTTATTCCCGACTTATGTTTTGTTTGGATTCTCTATTATGTTGGATTTTTTTTTTGAAATTTCATATTTTTGGTTTGACCTCTTGAAAATTTTCCTGTTTTTATTTTGTAAAATAAATTTTTGCAAAGAAATTTTTAATACGTAAGATAACAAAAACCCCGTATACTGGTATTAATTTTTTTTTTTTTGCCCAAAAAATAGTTAAAAGAAAACGAGGCTTTTAATTGAATTGAAATTGCAAATCTTTTGATTTAACAAAATTATTTTTGTGTTATGAACTGAAAATAATTTTTTTTTTTTCTTCATAAAATTATAATGGCATCTTTATATAATGGGAAAGTTCAACAAACTATATCAAAAAAAAAAACATTAACGGGGCAGTAATTAGAAAAGCAAATTTTGGAGAAATAATATGAAAAATTCAGACGTGATTAGCCCAAAACCGACCACAAAATATTGTTTCTGCTTGGGAGAAAGTTTTTGTATAATTTTAAGAATACTATAGAATTTTTTGTTTGCGTTCCTAGAAAAATGTAAATTTGGCGCTTAGATGACTTTCGTTTCTATGGTCCTTGTAAACGTTTAGTTTCCAAGTGTGATACATCCAAAAAAAATATAGTAATTTACTATTTTAACACTTTGAATGATTTTTTAACATGACGCCTAAAAGTATGCAATTTTTATTATATTATTAAAACGTAAAGATATCGATTGTAAATATTCTTAAATTAAAATATTTCTTTAATTTTACTAAAAACAATTTTACTATATTCACATATGTCTTAAATTAACACCATAAAAGTGAATATTTTTGTTTATAACCAATTTATTATTTTAATATTTTCCAATAATTTATTTTAAATTTTAAGTAATTCAACTTTAAATAAATTTCAAATATGTCCTTGGAATATAATATTTTATTAAATTTTAATGTATATTAAGTATTAACTCACCTGCCATACCTGTACAATGAATTTGTCAAATAAATTATATATAAATTTATGAATTTCAAATTTCATATATGTATGTATGTATGGATAACTTTTGACAGATTTCATTTAATATTGATTTCATACCCTCTTATGTATGTATACATATGTTTATATAGAACTTTTGAATATTTTGACCCATAAATAATGTGTCATAACAGTAAGATTTTCGATTAAATAAATAATATATTTATTTATGAATCTGTTATACAAATTTATATGAAAATTTAATTTATATTTTATTTAAATTCATTAATTTGTCATATTTTTTTTTCCATTGACCTATTCAAATAATATAAACCAGAATATTTTTATTAATATAAAATTGATTTTTCATTCATAAACTTGCTTTCATTATTATTATTATTGCTTCAATTATTATAATATATGAAATGTCCTTAAATATTATTCAGTAAATCTCCTTAATTTTCATTTCATTTAAATAATTATAAATATTAAAAAGGAGTTTATGTTATGAGAGCAATACTTTAAATTTTTATAAATTAATTTATAATGAAAATATAACAGAAATAATGTTCTATATAAAAAAAATTATAATAAGAATGAGAAAAAATTGAGAAAAATACAAAAGAGGATTGGATCATATGTATATTTGTTATGTTGTATTGTACATGATAGCGTATGGAAGTAATATAAGGCTTATCAGTTGGTATAGGACGAAATTTAAAAAAATTTTAAAGAAGTAATTATTAAAATTACTTGAAATTTTTGTATATATATTATTAATTATATATAGTTGAACAAAATTTGGTTTATATTATAACAGATATTGGTATAACAGAATTCCTCAAACTTGCTTCCTTCATATTATTGATTAACATTCTTCTGGTTTATTAAAACGATTTACAACAATTAAAACTCATATATTTCTCATTTATTTCGTATAACAGTTTTAAAATTATTTTACATTTAAGAACGTTATGAAAATATTAATTAAGAAATACAATATTAAAAAAAAAAGTGTTATACAATTTTTGTATTTTCAAATTATGCCGATTTTACCCACCATAGCTCAACAATTCTAATTTATAATGTAGTGGATCACTTATCAATTTAAAATCAGAATTTATAGATATCAAATATATTTCATTCCTTTTGTCAAATTAAAATTGTGCTATCCAAACTACATCCAAATTGTGATTTTCATGCCATAAATTTGAGCATTATCGTATACTAAACCAGGCTCTAAAATAAACACGAAGCATTTACATACTAGAAGCCCGAGCTTAGATATAAAACATCACTCATACATTTTGTTCAATAGAAAAAACGAATGCTTCATTAAATATTAATCAAAAATCAAACAAAACACATAAACTATGTTTGATTAATTTTAAGAGCTCTTCTAACTAACATGCCAGTTTAAAGTAAACTTTCAGCTCATTCCTGTCCTAAAACTTTTTACTTTTGTTATATACATTCATTATAATTATACAAAGTCTCCTTGTATGTACATTACGCGTACATTATTATTTAAATATAAAAGTAAAAAACAAAACAATAAAAACAAGAAAAAAAAAAGTACATTAAAATTAACTGAGAAAATTTACAGCTGTCCTTTACAAAATGAAATTTTCTCTTCTTAATGTTACAAAAAAAAAAACCATAATAACAATAATCAATGAGAACAAAAATAATAAAAGGAACAAAACAGTTGAAAACAGAAAAAAATAAAA
Source organism: Condylostylus longicornis (assembly GCF_029603195.1). Taxonomy (NCBI): domain Eukaryota; kingdom Metazoa; phylum Arthropoda; class Insecta; order Diptera; family Dolichopodidae; genus Condylostylus; species Condylostylus longicornis. Next base: position 5,465,931 of record NW_026577974.1, read on the forward strand.
TTAAATAAAATTCTGTCCTCTCTCTCTCTTTTATTTTATTTTTTGTTCGCTTGCATGTTAACAACAATTCTGTAATGCAAAAATGTGTTAAAAATTAAATTGAATGAAATTAAAGAAAGAGAGGGACCAAATAACATAATAATGACACAAAAACAAAAAAAAAATATCACAACATCAACGAAATATTGAGAGTGAGCGACAACAACTGCTTAAAATATAAAACTACCGTTCTAATCAACTTGATAATTTGATAATTTGAATTCAAATAAATTATATTGAGTTAAAATATAATTATGGCAAATATATACAGTATATATATATATACATGCTATTATTTAAATTTACAGAGTGTATTCTATGTGCTCTCAATGCTAAAAACTATAGTAAAATATCAGAGAATTTTTAAGAATATTTCAAAATTATACATGAGAAATTTTGTATTTATTAATTCAATTATTTTCAATATTAATAATATTCTCAAGAGAGGAGAACCTCTCAAATTTTGTTACTCTTGTTGAGTTTTAAATGAGTATTTTAAAGTATACATAATCTATTGCATTATAATGGGGGCACAATAGCTTAATCCTAGGGGCGCGATGCATTGTTACTCCATGTCTAATCTAGCATGACAATAATATTATAAAATATTGAAATAATAAAATACAACCATTTGTTTTTGCAATTTCTAGTTGGAACCCTTATTTTTTTAACATTTAATTTCAATTAACGTTGGTACCCCTTGTCTATGTATGAGTGTTTATATATGCATGTGTGTATGTTCGTGAATAAATCACACTTAAATTTTTTATGAAGCAATAAAATTTTTTTTTTTTCTTTTAGCAGTAGTTTAATTTTCTTTTCAATATTTTTTTTATTGTTCCTTTTATTTTAAAATAAAATAAAGATATTAATTGCGTCTGAAAATGTAATAAGTGACTTGTTTTCGGCTACTTCCTTTTTATTTTTTCTTCGGTTTCAAGTTCCTAAAAAAATAAGGTGAAAAATTAGTGACCATTCGGTACAGAATTAAATATAACGACTGGCAACCCCGCACGAATCGTGCATATGGGTACAAATCCTGTACGAATCTTGCTTAGAGGTACGCATTTGCTGATTGTTAACAATATTGTACTTATATCACCATAGAAATTATGAATTATTTAGCAGGAGTCACTTATTTGCTATAAAGTTCGTAAACCTTTTTCAAACAATTTTTTTTTATTTTAATTGTTTTGTTTACGTAACACAATCTGAGCATTTTTTTAAGTTGAACCGTACCATTCTTTTTCATTTGGTTCATATTCACATATTCGCATTCTTCTTTTATATTTTTATAAATTTCTTTAATCCATCTTTGATTCCTTTGAATTGTTTTTGATTAGCAGTAGTTAACCAGCCAGCTGCTTAATACCAGCTGTCATGCTAGTGCTTTCTAATTGCTTTCTATTTTCTCAGACCTTTACAATCGCAAACATTAAAAATTTTCAACATTGTTCCATATTTTAATAACAATAAAATGGTCACTACATTTATAATCCACTTATGTGTTATATTTTGTCTGGCACATAGTTCAATTACACTACTATCGTGCAAGTAACTAATACACATAACACTTTATTTACGGTTTTTTTTTTTTGTAACTTCAATTTCCATTCTGGGTTCATTTTTTAATAATTTTTTTTGTTTTTCAACCCACTTATGAGTTTAGTAACTTTAGACACAAAATAAAATAAAATAAAAATATAAAAAAAAAAATTAAAAATGAAAAAAAAAACACAAGCAATGCGCTTTCTTTTTTCTTACAATTTTTATTATTTTCCATTTCATTTTGCCTTCTCTGCTCAGTTTTTCTTTTGTTTTTTTTTGTAGGCGGATTAGATTTATAAAATATTCAGAGTATCCTTTCTTATTTTTTATTTTGTATAAAAATTGTACATTATATTTTTCGCCTTTCTTTATGCTATTTTATATTTTGTATATTATTACAAAAGTAAACAGTAAATTCCAACGCCATATCCTCAAGCATTTTAAAATGAAAAGCAAAAAATGTAAAAAACAAAGAAAAAATTGAATGTAACTGTAAAATTAAAGAAATGTACAATAAACACACATACAATATGTGTTCATTTTTATATTTTATATTGTGAAATTCATGTATTGTGCCATTACAATTCATAATACATACATAGTGTTAAACAACCTTCTTTGTAAACCAACGAATCGAAGCATTAATAATTTATTTTTTCCAGTTTCTGGAAGATTATTATCTATACTTCGCGTATAAAATATATTTATTTAATACCAAAATTTTATTATACTCAGTCGAACTATTGTGAATTTAAAGAGTATTTAAAAATTTGTAAAATTGCATATTTCTAGGCGGTTATTAATATTCCATTTATCCATGGAATTAATATTCTATTATATAAAAATTTCCATTTTAATTATAAAATTAATCTAATTTATTACATTATTTATAAATTTGCAAATTACTAGTAAAAAAACTGCCCAAGTCTAATTTTTTAGTCTTTCAGTTTCTTTAATATTTTAAATCCCTACAGTTTATTTAATATGTGGTCAAAATTTAATTCATTTACCTTAATTACTTTCCGAGTTATATACAAAAATTGTAAGACGGGAAACTTGTTTTGGGATGGCGGGCGAACTTGTAGAACAACAAAGACCATGTGGTTGAAAGGGAATGGTGCAAGAACTAGAGATCTGCTGACATTGAAAAGGAGGAATCTTAGTATTGCGATTGGCATCTTACCAGCACACTGTTAATTAGGAAAGATGGCAAGGAGGCTGTGCATTTCCTCATTGAATTACCAGGTGTGGCGAGCAATCGGGGTTTTCGAGAACTTCTAATATGTACTCTGGAAGTATGCCACTTTGATGCGGAAATAAAACGCTTCTTGGGAGGACATCGGTTTGATGAGTTGGAAGAGTTCTCGGGTGTGCCCGTGAGTGATTTGCTAAGCCACCTCTTCTCTCTAACTAACTTTACTTAACTTAAATGTAAAATAAATACTAGAGCTAGCGAGACTAGAATTTCAATTTTGTTATAATTTTTTAAGGCCATTTTTGACTCATTAAATCAATTAATCTATAAAAAGGTTACACAGCTCTGCCTTAAAATTTCTTTCAATTTTATACTCCACTTTGTGTACTCATACATTTTTTTTTGTTGTTTGTTTCTTTTCATGCCCACACTTCAAGTTTTTTTAATATTGTTTTATTTTTTTTTTTATTTTTTTTTTTGTATCGTTTCAAGTCCTGTTTGGCTCGTTTTCTGCAACGTAAGGTTTGTTTGTTTAAATAGAAAAAATAAAAGAAAAGTTTTTCCATTCTATCAATTTGGTCGCAGTCCCCGTTTCGTTCCTTTTGGTTATTCTTACTTCTTTGTTCTCCTTACACATACACACGCCTCTTTTAAAAAAAAATTAGCTCAGAGTTCAGTAATTTTTATGCTTTTGTGTTTTATTTTTTATATTTCTATTTTTGTTTTTATTATTTTTTTTATTCTTTGTACTTTTGTTCTGCTTTTTTTTTATTCAATCATCATTTCATATACGTTTTTCTTTTTGTTCTTTCTTAGAACCTTAAAAGTTCTAACATCTTTTCGCCCCTTACTTTATTCATGTATGGAATTGTGTGTGTTTAGAATTTCTTTTGTCCTCTTATATAATTCAGTTTTTTTTTTTCAGTTTCTAACAATATAAAATTAAGGAGAACAATACATTAAATAGAAATTACGTTGATAATATACAACAAAAAAAAAGTTGCGAGCGTACAGAGATGGTGTGAATAAACGTATGAGATCGGTACTTCATGTCAGAAGTTCGGTACCTCGGAAAAAAAAATTCAATTTTACAAATGTATGAAATAAATTGAACTTAAAATTCTACATTACAATATTTTGGAATATTAAATACCGACCACTATCGGAAATGTGTTTATTAGTTGTGGTAATTCAACCACAATGTGACTTTAAGAACATGGAGAGAAAGATCTAATTTTTGTTGGAAAAAAATGAAATTTCAATCTAAGTCTACAATCACACGAGTTCAAGCAATAAAAATTTGACTACATTTTACATTCTGCAAAAATTCGAGAAAAGTACCTTAATTACTTCTAAAGTATCTCATTATGAATTATTTTAAACACTACATATAAATTTTAAAGACGGTATATAAATTTTTAAGACGGTATCAACTTCACATAGTTTTCTATTAGATTCCACAGAAAAATTACTTTAAAATTATATATTCCTCTTTATAAACCTTTAAGATTTTAAATCATAAGCAAATATTTGAGAGCTTCAATCGAAACGAGGCCTAGACCTAAACCACATCTGATAGGTCATTTTCGATTAAAAAATCTCATTATTTTCTGGTTCTGCTCAAATTACATATTTTAACTTAAAAATTTAATTTCTTTGTAAAGCTACTTCAAATTCGGAAATAAAATGTAACTTACAAATGAAGGTACCCTTTACATACATCGCACGCATATATTAATAATTATATTAAATAACATTGGGAAATATATTTTTATTTCTTTTCTTCAACATTTTATTCAATAAGAATTGAAACTTTATTTGTAGAACTCTAAAACTTTATAATGTAAGAGCTCCCTTTCTCTGTCTCTGTCTCTCTTTTACCTTCATTGAGAAAGTGACTCAATACCTTGCGTATTATATTCAAAAATTCATTCACTCACACACTCATTTATAAATATTAAATATGTATAAGTAACATGTAAGTACAATATTGTAAATATGTTTAATATTTTTACCGTAATATTTGTAAAAAAAAAAATCTTTTATTCTACAAATTTATGGTTACCTTTTTTCCTCTTTTCGTTTTGTTTTCTTATATAGACATACGTGAGTTGAAAATTTCTTTTGTACTCGCAGTTAAAGATTTTCTTTTTTTTTTTCTTTGTATAAGAAATTTTTCTAAAAAGGATTGCTTTAGAATATTTCGAAAAGAAATTTTTTTTGAGTGCTTCTCAAATCACTTTATTTTTATTTAAATTTAAAAAAAAATAAGAGAAAAAAAATTCAACAACTAAATTGCGCCGACCCCAATATGAAAAATTTTTCTACAATCTTGTGAGAACAACTTTGAAATTTTATAAAATACACAATTTCGTATTTATTCGGACTTTTTTTTTTTTTTTTAATTTTTAAATTTAAAATTTAATTGAGCATTCCAAACGGAATAAAATTCTTTTTATTGCATATAGAATTTTTTTGATTTCTTTCATTTTGTATAAGGCAAAAAAAGGATTTTAACAGCCTGTTTAAATTCAGGGAGCATCCTATTGTAATAAGGTTAAAAACTTGTGTATTCCAGTCGATTCATTTGAAAAAAAAAACATAAGAATTTGTTATTAATAGGTTTAAATTTGAGAAATTTAATTTATGTGTTCCATCTATTGAGCAGAAGAAGAACTACACATCTATTGCTGAGAGAGTGTACTAAAAAAGAGAGAACTACATTGCACATAATTTTACAAAATTCCTTTTTTCTGAAAAACAGAATTTCATTTGACATAATTACAATTAAAATCTCCTTTCCCTCTTTCTCCCTAAAAAATTCACTATAATATGAGTTTCCCTTAATCTCAAATTCATTTTTATTCATTTAATGTTCTCAAACGTTTGATATTGCATAATAAATATCACAGATTTTACGGCAAAGCCACAAATTTATTCTCAACCACATGTATTTTGTAATTTATAAATTATTTTCAAGAATATTTACTTTTCCAAAATTTCAAATTTAAATTTTCTTTTCATATAATATTTTCTAAAATTACATAAACCCTATATGCAGACCCACTGCATTATAATTCCAAGATATACTCGATACACACCATATACGAAATTATGAATGAAATTCGGCATTATCGTAAAAAATAAAAATAAAATAAGAAACACATTGAACTTTAATAATTTAATTTACTTTAAGGGTTCCTTTTAAATACAAACAAAATAATAAGGGCGTATATAAGGAAAGGGGAGGGGGGGACGAGAACTCTTTTATGAAGCATCTTTTAATATTATATTAGATAATTTTCATTGAACTACTTGCATACATATAGAAACACAAAAAACTGAAGATCCTTTATAAAAAAAAATTATTCACCTGTTTTTTTTCCGTGTTTTCCAAAAAAAAAAAAACACAGAGAACAAAAAAAAAACTCATTTCATTGAATTTTTTGGCAGCGCATATTAAAATCATAACAAAATCAAAATTGAATTGGAAAAAAAAATTTTTTTTTTCTCCCATTGAATGAAAATTTCTATAGAATTTTTTTTTTCTCTCTTTTTTCTTATTTTCATTTTTAAACACTCCTATATTTTTTATTCACTCTTTTCTCTCTGTGTCATCATCCTTTTATTTCTCTCAAAGTTAATTTTCCCTTTTCAGAAAAAATTTTTGTTTTTTTTTTTATTCTTTTTTAATATTTTTGCAAAAAAAAAGAAAAATTTAAACAAGAACATTTGCTAAAAAAAGAAGGAAAATCAAAAAACAAAAAAATTTATTTTTGTCAGTTACCCCATTTATTTTTTTTTTTTTTTGTTCTTTTTCTCATCGAAATGGGGTCATTCACAATATTTTTACTGTAAAAACTAAAAAAATAAAAGAGGAAACCAAAACAAAAAAACCTCACCACAATTTACTTTTAATACCCCTATATACTCCAAACATATACACATACTTGCATACATACATTCAATTTTAATATCCTTCAACTTTTCAACTCTTGAAAATTGCACCCGATTCACAATAGGAAAAACTAAAAATAATAAAAAAAAAAAAATTAATATACAATAAAAATTAAAAATTTATTTTTAAATTTACTGCATGCATACTTTTAGGGGTGAAATTCTCTTTTTGTTTCTCTCGTATGTGTATTGCTCTCGTAAGAGCAAAATACATAAAGAAAATTGTAAACTGCGGTTATCATGGTTGGTTTAATTTTTTTTTTTGGTTATAGTTTTTTTTTTTTTGTTAAAAATTAATTTATTTATTTACTTTCTATATTGTTATACAAATTATTAATAAGAAACATTTGTGTTTTTCAACATATAATAAGAGTTTGGTATAGAATTTAGGCATAAGATTTATATTATGGTTGTCTTTAATTGAAAAATTAAATTTTTAAAGATTTATTCCATTGAACATTGTTATAAACAGTAAAGAGGATTTTGAACTGTTATATTGAATAACAGAGCATAATACCGAATTTCTGCTGAACTAATAGAGTTAATAAAGAAATAATAGAGCTACGAGTATAAGAGCTATTCTGAAACAGATTATTTTAAAAGCCTGAAACCAAGTCTTCAGTTAAAAAACACAAACAAAAATAACGTATGGATCATACCAATATTTATAGGTGTGGATAGATTACTTCATATAATTAAGAATTTTCTATTAATATTATGAGGCTCATATTATTTTGCGCATTGCTCATTGAGACCATCTATTAAAAAATTTAAAACGCAACAATGCTCTGTAGAATGTACTGGCATACTTAAATCCCATGTATATAACACAAATATTCTATACTTTGTAATGTCTAAACCCCATTTTATTGGACCTTCATATTGTTGAGCTTTAAAATCTTAAATTGAGCTAAAAAATTTATTGAGCTGAGTATTTTATTGATCTCCGCTATTAATGAGTTGATTAATTCTTTTTCCGTTACAAATGTATTCACGTTATTTTACAAATTTTATATCGTAAGATTACATCATATAGTATGTATATACCAATTCGTGCCGTGAGTTTACAAACAAGAGCTTATATATTCTCTCTACGAGACCATATTATTTATAACATCACATTATTACATGTATAATAGAAGTATACCGTTATATTTTTATTCAATATTAAATAAAAAAAGACAAAAACTTCTATTTCTTAAAGCTCTTTTTTTTGTACCCTTTAGGCTTCTCATGTTAAAATTTTAGTTTTCCACTCTATACTACCTTGATATTTCTTATTTTTGTTCTTTCTCTTTCTTCGCTTTTCTTGTTTTTGTTTTGCTTTTACACATAATAATAAAAAATTGTTTTTATTTTTTTTTTATTTTCATTTTAGTTCTATGCCCTTTTATTATTATGTTTCTTGTATTTTATATAGAGCAAAATTCTCTTTCTCAGTAAAAAAAAAAAATATAAAAATTAAAACGTAAATGAGAAAAGAGTGTAAAACTAAACGAGTGGGTTAATAATTGAATGAAAAAGTAAAATGAGGTATGTAGAAAGAGATGAAAAATATTTTAATATAATTTATATGCCCAATATAAAAAAAAAAGAGTAAAGAAATTTTTATCGTTTACACGATAACGCAGTAATTCAATTTTAAATATAATTTATGATGTTGGCTAATAAAGAAGGGGAAAAAAATGGCATTTATAATAAATTTATTTTTGCTTTTTTTTTACAAACTTATAGTGCCTATTGTTATGCAATATAAATATTATATTTTATAATTCATAAATAGAATTTAAGATTTACGACAATACATTAATTGATTATAACAGTTTTAATATTCTCCTCAAATTTTTTATTTTTCTTACCTTATGAATGCTATTATATTATATGTAGGATTCACCTTATGAGTGTGAGTTACATAAATGCGATATGTAACTAAATAATGTTAAAATCACCACTCTTGAAACAAAATTTATTTTTGATTAACAAAATACTTAAAAAGATAAAGTAAGCTTCAAATTCACTATTGGAGTTTAAAAATTTTTCAATCGCTCCACTCACAATTTCTTTCCCTCCGAGAGGTATTGTTTTTCCTCTCTGAAGAGTCCAAGAGCAACTCCATATCCTAAAATCTGTTAATCTCCCTGAACTTTTTATGTCTTAATATTCAATGTAACATTATACCGGCTGCAAATTTTACCGTAAATTATAATTAAACACTATAATATATAATCTTAAATTTCAATTCATTCTCAATTATTCATGAAACTAAAGATCTAATAAGTTTTTTTCACCATAATCAAATTGATTTGATTTTATAAAATTCACCACTAACAAAAATAATCATAAATAATTGAGATAAAAAGGGCAATAACTTTCAAAATTGAGTTAAAGTATTACAAAGTATAATGACTCCTACTGGTATACTGGTAACAGAGAGAAGAAGGGAGAGAGAAATAAAAAAAATATATACCGGACAATTTTATAATTATGCTCGCAGTAATTTTTTGTAAATTATAAGAAATAAAAAACCTAAAATAAAAGAAAAAGAGATGAAAAATGTGTATATACCTACACATACAAGAATGAATGAAAAAAAAGAGAAAAGTATTAAAAAAAAAAATAATTTAATATTTTCTTAAATACCAATTATTTTACTGTCGTCATCATTTCTGATGTCCTTCAACATTTTTATGTTAATTTTGTGCTTGTTTTTTTTTTTTAGTTCTTTATTTTCAGTTCAAACATTTCTCTTGTTTTTTTTTTTTTTTAATTTTCCTTATTATTTTTATTACTGCCATTTTCTACGGCCTTTCATTCTATATATATACTGTTTTTATTATTGTTATTATTTTTATTATTATTGTCATGAAAGATGAGTGAGTTAGCATAACAGTGTTGTTATCTTGTTCATAATAAGTTTGAAGTTTTTATAATTATTTTGAATTTTTAATTAATTTAATAATTACTTTGTTATGATATTGTTTTTATTTTTATCTTGGTTTTTTTTTTTACCTTTAATTTTTTTCTTCATCTTTTTATATTGCGGCCTTTATTACTGCCGTCGCAGTAAAATTCATTATAACGTAGTGTATTTAAAGTGTGAATGTTATGTACATAACAGCACGTTTATAATTTTTTTGTAGGTAGATATTAGACAATTAATTATATAAAACACAAGTTAACTAAAGTAGCCGAACAGTGTAAAGATTGTGACTAAATTAAATATTAAAATTTCTCGCAATACTTTCATAACAGTAAACTTTACCAGAATTTTGTTTATTATCTCGTAAAGCATTTCTAATAATTCTCTATACCCCTATTGCACAGGTTTGTATATAGTAAATTCGCTTACAGTGAAAACCTTAAGTTCGAAAAAGTGAAATTTATTACATTTTTCTACTCTTAAATTCGTTCCTTTGTCCATTACCCATTCCTCTCTGTTCAATTGCAAAAAAATACCCTCATTTATTTGCACCTCATAGCAGTTGATCAACTCAATTCCACTCTCTCTCATATTTATTGTTTTTTCTCTTTCTGTTAAAATTTGTTTTTGTTTTAATATGCCATCCTGTAAAATTTTTATAATGTCATTTTAAAATCTAGAACTAGAAGGTTATACAATATTTTTCTTTCTCATTCTTTTTTTTTCTTTTTTAATGAAGTGCTCAAAAACCTTTAAAAAAAACCAACTTAATAAGTAAAAATACGATGAAGTGGCGCCGCGTAGTAGTGATACTCCTTGATAACAAAAACCGAAAATCCTTGAATTACTAAAATTACAGCAAGTCATGACAAAAAAAAAAATCATTTTTAATGCAAAATGAAAGAAAGGAATTAACTTAAAACAGAATTACAATGAAATCCTTTACTTTTTCAAAATAAAAAATAAATTTTTTTTTTCAATCCTTTTGATAATCTGATCCCTCTCTCTCTCTTTTTGTTCATATCTTAAAATTTTCAAAATTATAAGAATGTATAGGATTTAAAATGTCTAATGAAGACAAAATGAAAACTTAAAAAAATGAACAAATTTTTGCTACCCAATAAAATTTTTGCAAATTGTGGAATTTTTTTTTTTGTGAAAAATTCCAAATATATTCAAAGTATTTGTAATTGTGAAATATTAAAATTCCTATAAAGTAATTTAAAGATTTTAAAAATCTCAAAATTGTTTTTTCGCTCAAATTTTATACAAGTTGTCACTAAAACTAATAAGAGCTTACATAATTAAAACATCAATCAAATGAAGGCATTTAGAATTTCAGTACTTTTAAGTTACTAATATTACCCAAAATGTTGTTAATTTAAGCTAAAATCCTTGAAAATTTCAAATTATAATTTTTTTTTTTTTAATTTAACAAGATTAACTTTACTCAAAACTTTTACTTTCATATTGGATATTACAATATTTATAAAGAATTTCGCTTAAAAGCAAGGAAGTAGGTTAAGTCGCTAAAATTATTAATTTCTTTTAAAATTAAGATGAAATTTTAATCTGATAAAGTTTTTTCGTATACAGGTAGAGAAGAGATAAAGAATTTTAAGGAATTTTAAACTTAGCGAAAAATTACTTTTTTTTTTCAGGGTTATTCAAAATTTTTTAATTTCGCTGATATATACAAATATTCAGTACCTTCTTAATTCGCGATAATTTCTTGATATTGTGAAATTTATTTTAAGTTTTCAAATACAAAAATTGGTAACAATAACCAGCATAACACTGAATGTGAATATAAGCACACCGACATGAGAAAAGAGAAATACATATGAATTCTAAGAGAATATTTAAGGTTGAAATGTCATATTATTGAATTTGGACTTTTGGATATTATTATTAAGGGACTATATATGAGGTGAGCGCAAATTCGTGAGTGTTCTTGAGCGCATTTTTATCGTGCATAGAAGAGAGACTATACCATATTTAAAATTTCTCATTTCAGTTAATTCACAATAAAGGGGTATAATTTCAATTTATTGAGAACCACCAAAATTTGTTGTAGACTGCATATTTGTCAAAATTATCAAAATCGTTTATGATTAAATTCTAAGTATTCAAACCCTTTCTCGGAGCACTTAAATACAACATTCTTGATTTAATTCTTCAATTCCATTACATTTTAAAATTTAGCAAAGTTAACAATACAAAGTGTCATGTAAACTACTTTTAAATACTAAAAGTTTAGAGTTAGCGGAATTCCACTATTCATTTTTAAATTTTGTAAAAAATGACGTGGAAAATTGAGAAATTCAATCTCAATAAAATACTCAAATAATTCTACAAATAAATTTATATTTTAATTATATTTGATACTATCTGCAATATTAGGCAATTATAATGTCTTTATGAGCCTCAAAATCTTAACCAAACCTAAAATAACGATAACAAAACGATATTATTGCATACATAGATTTTAATATGCACAGAAACCAAACTATACACATAGAACCACAAAAACCATACTCAGATTCTCTCCCTCGTTTCTTCTGTATACCATATCAGTCCCGTATAATTATTGAATCTTATCTTTTTGATTGCCCTATTCAATTTCTTAAAACTGATATACTATAAAATTCTTATATAAATATTATTTAATATTGTAGCAAATATTGTTTATTGATTGCTTTAAATTAGTTTATTATATATTGATGATAAAATATTGATTTAATAACATTTTATTATTACATTTTTATTTTTTCAATAATTTCTTATATATATAGAGTAAATATTAATTTACAAACATTGTACGAAAAAAAAAAAAGAGAAAACAAAACAAGAAAACATTGACAAACATTGAAGTGTTATAAAAATATTTAAAATTAAAAAAAGAAACAAGAAAGAAACAAAACAAAAAAGCTGAACTACATAATAATAACATAACATTCGTAACATACAACATAACATTCTTGGATAAAAACATATTTCCCAAAAAAGGAAATGTAAATAAGAATGTAAAATAAAAATTTAAAAATGTGCTTATGAAATTTATTAGGCTTCTCAACTATCGCTTGTTCTATTGTGAATTATAATTTGTAGTGACTCTCAGAAAATAATTTACATGTTTATGTCTCCTCTGCTTTGCTCTCCTCTGTTCTTTTCTACTCTGCTCTGCTCTGCAGTCTGCAGTCTGTATTGTGTTGCTGTGATTGTTGACTTTTAAAGCAAAATCAGTTATTTATTAATTGACATTATACTCTCCACTTCTCATTATTTATTCCTAAATAAGAATATTTATACTCTCTCATAAATTATTATTCTCTCATTAAATTAAAATAATTATGAGAACTGCTCTTTGAACAAAATCTCTCCGCTTTATAATAACATTAATATTACTTTTTTAACGAGAAGAAAAATTCTTTATCGATCTACTGCTATGACATTAACTGATTATCGAAATTTTTTAATTCTCACCTCTATATTGTGATTACTTATTACCTTTAAATTATGTGAGAGTAATAAAGTGTATGTACTCATTTTACTCGAATTTCATGTTTAATTACTAGAGCTTCTCTTTAATAAAACTCACCTATTTTAAATTATACCAAATACAACATAAACACATAATTCAAAACCAGAAAAATAATTAAAGGTAAAAAAATTTGTACATTTTTAAAAACCATTGTTTTTATTAAGCCTTAATTTTTTTATTTTTTTGGGAAAGTGTCAAATTTATGAAATAATTCAAACAATTTATACAAATATCTAAATATTGTATAATTGTTTTTTTTTAATCAAATAAATGGTCTATATTTTTATTCTATTTATATTTACTTTGTACTAAAAAAAAAAAAAAATAACAAAAAGCAATAATTTATTGAGCAATAAAAAAAAATTCTACGAGTTTTAAACACCTCTTATATTGTTAGTTTTAAGTGTTATACACATATTTTTTTATCAATTATGTTTATATATACAACATTATAAAAATGTCAATAACAGACATTTTTAACAATAGACAATATAATTCTCATTTGTTTACCTATTATTTTAGAGTTTTATTATTAAATATACAGATAAGTATATAAAAATATGTATATAAATGTATGCAGGTATACAAGAACAATGTTGGACCTCCTCAAACTTCTATTTATCTTTATTATTTTCTTATTATACATTTATATGCACTGTATGCACAATATTATATGCCTTTATAATTGTTATACACTTATTAGTTTCACACAAAAATGATATGACAGTAAATAAGGTCAAATACGTAACTTTCTCGAGAAATGTTTAGGTTTACTTGTGGTAGAAATTTTGGTTATATTGTAAAAAATTTACCGGATTTTTATAGAACACTTAGAGATTTTTGAGAGGTTAATAGACAATACACAACAACATTAGTTCTCTTTTGAGTAAGAAAACTTGCGTCTTACTATCTAATTTGAATTTGAATGATTTTTTTATAAATCCGAGAGAATTCATTATAACGAAATTAAATTTATTCACCATAGTATAAAAAAAATTCACTGCAATTATAGCAAAAATCAATAAAAAATTCACCACAATGTAATAAATTTTTCACCACAATTATAACAAATATCAACGAACTATAATTCACCATAGAACAAAAAATAATTTACAATACTTATAAAAAATATTGGCAAACAATAATTCACCATAGTATAACAAATAATTCAATATAACTATAACAAATACCTAGACAAAATAATTCATAATGGTATAACAAACAATTCACCATATTATAACAGATATAAATAACAAACTCCATCATAACTGTAAATTCGAAAAACTAAAACTAGTTTGACAATTTTTTCAAACCAGAATTATTCAAGTCAAATAATTAGATTCGAAAAGGGTAAATCTCCGCCTAATTTCTCCCGTGAACACCCCCAAATTACTTCAAATAAGTATCGTAAAATATATTCAAATAAGTATCGTTAAATTTATATCGTAATAACGTTTCTTGTAGCACTCTTATCGGCTAAAATTTCCAACTGTGATTCTTGAATTATGATTTCAATATGCAGAATTTCAGCTTTAAATATGCAGAAATAAAAACTGTTAGCTTAACTACAATTATATAACAAAATACATTCTATGAACTATGAGAGTGAAATTTCATTATCGGGAAATTTTAAAAGAGAGACAATTATACAATAATTGCAGCAGTTTTGTAAAACTCATTCTTGTTCAATAGATAAGAAAATGTGCGTGTTTGTATCATACGAAAATGTAAGTTATATTTTTACCTACTATACAATTTTTTGAATGCGTACATATGTGCACATAAGTATATGCAGTTACAGTCCAATGAACTTTTAATAGAAAAAAAAAACAAAAAGAAAAACAAGAAAAAGAGAATTAAATTAGATCATAAAAAACAGGCATTAAATTTTATTTTTGTTTTTTACTCTTTTTTTCCTCTTTATAAAAGCATAAAATGTCTCAGACTTTATTATTGTTGTTACCTACAGCTGCAACAAGTTGAATTGTTCGAAATAAATTGAATATGTAAAAAAGTTTGTTTTATTATTATTTTTTTTTCTGATTATTATTGAATGCAAGTAAAATAACAATAACAGCATACAAGAAATTAAAATTCATTTGTTATTTATAATAATTTTTTTAGAAATAAAAAATATTTTATTAATAAAAAATATTTTTAATAATGTTGCACGTATAGAAAATAAATTTTTAGTTTTTCTCTTGAATTCTCATGTTATTCCAAATTTGACAATAAAAGACAGTTTGGAATTTTTTTAATATTTAAAAATATTATAAAAAAATTTGTTAAGTTGTAAATTATCGAATAGAAAAATTTGTTATCATCAAAAATTAAAACGAGAAGGTCAAAAAATTCTATAATAGCTACAGTTAGAACTTTAAGGTCAAATTTTAAAATAATATGAGAATAATACCCTATATTATTCTCATATTATTGTGAATAGAGTGAAATTATTTTTTATAACATGTTAATTGAGAAAAAACATGTTATTCTCCGATTTTCTCCAATTTTATTCTTTATAGTGTGAATTAAGGTATGAAACAAACAAACAAATTTGAAATATTTGTGTTTTGTTCAAAGATGGCACTACCATTTATTTAAAAGTATTAACTATTGTATACAAGCGAATTTTAGCTAATATAATTTGCACAAACTGTACAAATTGGATTCATTTTTGTGAATATTCTGCCGGAACGTGCCATTGTCCTGCTCTGGCCGTCAAGAGGTTCAGATAGTTTGGACGGAACTTTCACAGTCTTGAGGAAGAACTACAATAAGTTATGGGTAATTGCGTTGGTCGGAGGAGATGAATTCCTTTGCTCATATCTCTCTTCAATAATCTAGAATAGAACCAAATTGGGTAATATGGAAATGTTAATTTCGAATATGTAAAGTAATTGTAATGGATTGTAATTTTTTCGAAATGATTGGGCAAAACTAATAACATGTAAATTATTTTCCGAGAGTTACCACTCTCTTTTCTAACAAATTTTGTGAATTAATATCGCCCCGTTTTTTTTTGTTTTTCATTTTCGTGCAGAATTAACTGATTTCCAACCCTTTAATTTTATACAAAAATAAGTACTTAAATAATTTAAACTTAAATTAAAAATATTCTAAAAAACATTTAAATTTGCAAACTATTCTACCTTAAAAATAAGTAAAATATTTTTTAATTTTTTTTCTTGTATTTTTGGAATTTTATTGATCTATAAAATTTAAATTTTTACATACAATTTTACATGCCAACTACCATTTAGTTTCATTTTTTCGCCTGTTATTTTTATTTCACTCATTTATTTTATATTTTTTTTTCTCAACTTATTTTTTATTATTATTATTTTTTTGTACATTAATAAAAATATATTCGAAATTCTGTTCATTAGTTATTCATTTTCTAATCAGAGAGCAAAAAAAAAAGCCAAGAAAAATCTTTATTTAAGCGAAGAAGAGTAAAAGAAGAGCAAGAGATGAGCAAGAAAAGAGCAAAAAAAAAGAAAAGATGGCGTTTTCTATACAAAAATTTTGCAAAATAAAACAAAATACACATAAGGATAACAAAAAAAAATAACATTATAGGTATGCATACTTAGACCTTTTAAGATTTTTCGAGCCTTCGACTTGAATTTCTATATATAGGAAAAAATAATTTTGTTTGCCATATTATACGAGGCTCTAAGTTTTATTTTTGTTGTTTATTGTTTTTATTATTTGTTTTTCATTTTTATATACTCTTGGTGCCTGTTGAGATTTTACCTGTGTTCATGAAATTTTAATTTTCATTAAAAGAATGGCAATAAAAAGTACTTAAATTTTTGCTTTTACATTTTCTGATAAAATTCTTGCTTTAAGTACACACATATACATTTCGAATGAAAAAAACACAAATATTATTGTATATATATGATTAAAAAATATTAAAAGTATAATCAGTTATACTAATTATGTTAGTCCATTACATTCACTAAATTAATAAGAAAAACCGAAATAATTTCCGAATATCTTCGATAGAAAAATTGCCCTCTTAGTCAGCTTAGGTTGACGCGGCTACCATCAGTTCCACATGGGCCAGTTACGTACATTATGATACCGCTGAGCTTTACAAAAACCGGCTGAATTCCCTGGCATTTTTGGTACTCGTTCCTTGACAAAGTCGGACATGGAAAAAAATCGTCTCCTCAACCTCTGAGTCACAGAAGCTTCTACAGGGGCGACCATTTCTCGCAGAACGACCCATCATCCTACCATGTGCCTGGACATCAGTTTTCTGTTGCGATTCTGCTCAAGCCATGGCCATATTTCTCTGGTTGCATTGCATGTAGTTCCGTTTGTCAATCAGCATTGCTCAATTTTCGCTTAACAGCGTAGCAGAAACTTGCACGTACTCAGAGTCATTCCGAGGTCCTCCTCTTCTGGCAGAAAATCAAGAGTTCTCTTATGTCTTGCGGGCTCAACCACCCTGCATTTTCTTTGAATTTCGCTACGTCCCGAAACCCAAATTTTTCACATTATCAAATAAATTTTTTATTTAATTAAACGAGACTTTCAAATAAATTTTTGAAATATTTTGATTTTCAAAGTGAATTCAGAAATTTTAATTTAGCAATCTAATAAAATTTAAGTCAGTGACCTATGACTCAAAAGTTGAAACCATTTAATAAGCTCTTTTATTTAAATTTTGCAACCTACCGGAACTCAGCGAATTCGAGTTGAAAAATAAAGAAAAATTTAATACAAAATCTTTGTGCTTGTTTGATATCCTGATCCTGATATTTTTTATACAATTGCCCTTCGTTTTATTGCTCATTTTTAAAAATATTTTTCATGTATTTTTTCTTTACTATTTAAAAAAAAACAAAAAAATCACATTTTCTATAACAATTTTTCTTTTCTTATTTTCGCTCTTTTTTTCAAATGTTACAAATAGGGATTGTAAACAATAATAGAGAAAATATATAAAATGTCAGATTTTAATTGAAAAGAAAATAAACATAAATAAAAACTAAACAGGCTAAAATAAGAAAAAAAACAAAAGCAAAAACAGATTTTTTTGAATCCTTGAGTTTTTCTTCTTCAATGATAACAACAGCAACAAAACAACAACAATATAGAACACAAGAGCCTTTTTATTCTTGTCTTGTTCTTCTGAATAAAAATTATTATAAAAACCCAACAATGCTGAAAATTAAGCAGATAATTAAAATTATTTCATTCCCTTCTCTTGATTATTAAAAAAAAATTTAAATTTATAAATTACGCCATATTTTATTTTTTTTTTTAATTTAATTAAAATTTGTTAAAAATAAATTTTATTACAAAAACAAAAATAAAAACAAAGAAGAAGAAACTTAAAATTATAGTTACCCAAAATTAGAAGAAAAAGAGAAAAAAAGTTTAAACCTTTTAGGCAATTTTCGTTTCAAGGATTATCGCAAGGATCATAATACATCAAAAAAAACACACACAAAAAATTTTGTATAAATACACTTAATCTAATTAAAGTTTTTCAAATTACTTTTACTCATTCCAATTATTAAATTTCTAATGAATTTTTTTAAAAATGAATAATGAATGATTTGTTATTAGAAAATGAACGAATATGGCTCTCATTCCAATTGAAAATTATATTTATAATTGCAACATTAAGGTTATAATTACATATAGGTTGAGTTCAAGTTTGCAGATCTTAAAAAGTAGTTCTTATGTTTTCAGTGCTATTCTGCAAAAGAAAATTCAAAAACTGAAAAAAAAAGTTCTGAAAATAAAAACGTCAAACTGCAACCATCTGTTTTTGACATGTCAATTTTATTATGTCATTTTAGTTTTAAACCTTGGTGTTGGTATGTTAATATTATTAATTTATTTTTGTTTAAAAAAAAAATTAATAAAAAATGGATACGGATGGCAAAAAATATATAAAGGAAAGTAATTTTCTCTTAAACAACATCTTACTAAGTAGCTTCCAAAAAAAACTTAACAGAATAAGAAAACATCGAAATTTTTTACAACAAAGATCTAATGTATTAAAAATGTATTTGTTGGCAGCCTCAAGAATAGGAAGAAGAAGATCCATACCTACAGTGCAAAATTATTTTAATGTTATAAAAACTATTAAATGTTGCTAGAAGATTAGTTAGATTAGCTAGAAGAATAAGGAAACTCTGGATGTACTTCAAGAATGTTGTTTAAAACTACTCCTCACATCACACTCCCCTTTCTTCGCCCCGAGCAGAAGTCGTTTTCTAACTTCAGTTTTTCAGTTATGAGGAGTTTGGTTTCTGCACTGGACCATCTTTTTATGCTATTTTCTTCATCCTCAAATCTACATAATAAGAAAACTATTTCCAATTTATTGAAAAATTTAATTTTGACAATGTAGATATGTACTTACATATCCTCACTAGTCTCGAGTATTTCAGACATTATACAATTTTGAAAATTAGCAAGTTTTTTTTTTAGAAGAAACTATTGAATTTTGTTTTAGAAGAAACTATTGAAATTTATTGAAAATTTTTGAACAAAGTTAAATTTTTTTAAAAAAATTAAAAATTTTTAAGCGGTCTCATTACGCGGTCTTATTTCATACTATTAAAATTTAAGGTTATATTTTTTTCTTATTACGTAATGACAGCACAAATTTAATGCTGCTGAAGTTTTTTTCAAGTTCTACGAGCAAAAACGCGCTACTTTTTGCAGTATAAATACAAAAACGCACTGCATTTGTAGAACTTCATAAGATCTGCAAACTTGAACTCAACCATACCTAAATTTTATCCCGATCTAATGAAATTTTCCGGCAATAATCACCGAAAAAGTAGTTCAAGTAGTTGCAAAAATTTAAATCAAATCGCAAGTTTCTAAAGAAAATCACATAGAAAACCTTTGGTGTCCACTTGTTTAGTAATCATTTGTTTCTTAAAATTCTTAAATACAATACATAGAGAAAGTATATATGCTCTCACTTTAGATTTTTAAACTATATTTAAAGTTCAATATATTAGCACGTACACACATACACCTAATTAATTTTTAAAATATAATTGTTAATCTTTCACACACATACTTTTCTGGTAAAAAGCAAAAAAAAAAAATTCCTAATGGCTGTGTACACTTAATTGTTCAATTATGAATTGGGGTGGGGGGAACAAAAATTAAGTTAATTTTTTTATTACTTTAAAAAGAGAAAAACTTGTTTTCATTAAATTTTTTTTTTTAACCTCATTCCATTTTTTGATTATTAAAATGTAAAAAAAATGAAATGAAGCATTCAAATTTCCTCTTTTTTTCCCCGCCCAAGTATAAAATGAAAATTGAATTTTTTTTAATGGTTTTAGTTGATTCTTCCGAGAGAAAGAACAAAAAAAAATATTGAATGGAATATAGATTTAAGAGAGAAGGAGAGAGAGAGGGAGAGAGTAGCAAGAGGGACAACGAGAACGGCCATATTTGTTTTATTTTGTTTTTTCTTTGTCTTGTTAGAAAAACTTTTAAGAAAATTTCCTTAAAATGATAAGTCAAAAGTAAACTTTCTCCTTTCTCTTAAAAAACAAAAAAAAAATAAAAAAAAATACATAATTCTTTTTTCATTTTTTGAATTTCTAATATGTTCGAAATGTTCACTTTCTTTTTTATATACATTCGTATATGTGTATGTGTATGCATTGAAAAGGACTAATTACATTAATAGAACAAGAATGGATAAAGAATAAAAAGAGAAAAAAAACAACAACATTTTGATAACGGTTGTAACGGATTTTTGTTGTTGTTTTCTTGAAGTCAAAATGTCAACTTTCCCTTTTGTTAGCAATTCTTTTTTTCTGTTTTTTTTTTTTGTTTTTGTATTCTTTTATATATATACTTATATTTTTCATTGTTTACCCATAATTATTTCACAGAATCCTGTATAATATATTAAAAAGTCCTTTTTTTTAAAAGAGTATGTTTTTTTTTTTGAAAAAATGAATTTGAAAATGAAAATTTTATTTTACTTTTTTTTTTCTTTTCTACCTTATATTTTTTATTCGTAATATTCCGCCTACTCAATTGCGAACAATAAAATATTTTCAATTTGTAACAAAGTTCATATAATAAAAGCTTACTCAATTAGAAGAGCCCTTTGATCTTGTATGGTTGAGAAGACGACGAAGGCGTTGTTTGAATAAGATAGGGCGATCTCAGCATACTGATTGGGTACCTTTTGGAAAAAATGCCCAAGAGGCTAAAACTCAATTCACAATGGATGACTCAATCAATTGTTAAGTCAATTTTTAAGAATTTCCCAATACTCGTAAAGCTTAACACAACATTCACAACACAAATTAATCTCACAAAATTTCCCTAAATTAATTCTATGTTCTATTTTCTCTTTTTCTCGTCTGCCGACTAAATTCGATTAAATTGATTTTGTAGAGTTTCTACTCATCGAATCAACAAGAATTTAATGCTGCTACAATATTCTTGAACAATGCATTCGAATTTTCTTCAAAAATCAATTGATCGCCTTAATTTATGCAATTATTATATTATTTTTGAAAAGTTTTTAGCCTTTTTCCTTGTATGTATTTCAGGAAACTGACTTTATATAATTCCTTGTAATAGAATTAATAATTCTGTTATAGTACAAAAAAAATCCATTTTTGATTTTCTTATGCTTTTCTTAAAAGAAAGTGAATGAAGAAAAATTTTGTTTAACAAAAATTCAACGAATAATTTTGTGATTTTCTTGAAAAGAAAAAACAAAAAAAAAAATAAACTTTTATGCAATGCACGTTTATTTAGGGGTTTTAATTTTTCACAAAAATAAAAAAACATGAAAATTCGGAAAATCTGAAAAGTATATAAAAAAAAAGAGAACAAAAATAAATAAGAAAAGAAAATTTAAAAGGATGAACTGATCTATTAGAACTGGCATTTATCGATTTTTAGAAAAGTTTTTGTTTGTTTTTCCATTTTTATTCTTATATTCTTATTTTGTTCTTTCATTATTTGCTTCAAAGGATATTCTTATACTACAGTACCCACAACAAAGAGGCAAAAACATAAAAGAAAGGAAAATTTGATTGTTTTATTCCTTTAGAAATTCTTACATTTTTATGACTTTTATGAATGATTTAAGTCCCTTTTTTTTATTATTTTTATAAAACTAATTTCGGTCATTGACTCATTAGGTTAAGCTGTTCCAACAGAAAAAAAATAAACCTAAAACCTAAAAGCCAAAAACAAAAAAACAAGCACACAAAATTTTCTCCCCCATTTTTATTTTTTTATAACGGAAGAAAAATTTTACGATAACATTTTAATATGGTGCCATAATTATTTGTACAAATTGATTAAAATACGATGTTAAAGAAAAAAAAATGAGCATTCATCTGCTCTTTTATACTTATCTGCAAACATTCAGTAAAACATCTAAAATTTTTAGAAGGCGAAATTAATAAAAAAGAGAAAAAGCCCGACATTTAAATTTTTATTAATTTTATATGCAATGAGGGGGAGGAGAGGTGAGAAATATGTGCTCTTAAAAGAATTTTCATTTAAGAAAATTATTTTTTTTCATAAACTCTTGAACCTTATTCTTCATGAAGTTCGATGTCCAAAGAAATAAAATTTTAATTGCAATGTTTTTTATTAGATTTTATTTGGCTGCAGATAATCTTACGTGTTACCATACGTGAAATTATTGAAGTTTAGGATTTGTTTTAAATGTCCTGATTAAACAAGATGAGAGCATTGTAAACGTACTTAATAAGTGAACTTTTCTTACTTCCATAAAGAATTTCCTTTTAATTTTTTACCCGTACGAACGTATATTTGAAAGCCATTCCAATTTAAGAAACAATTGTCTGAGATACAGACATAAGGGTATATCTTTGATCAGCGTCGAATCATCATTCGACTAAGTCGTGTTTATCTGTCTATCCAACCGTCATTCCAAAAAATTCCGTCATTACAAAAAAATTTATAATAGTAAATGTCACGACCCTATTTAAATTGTATGCGATCGAGGCAGTGGCTCAGTTAGCTCAGCCCAAACAAGATAACAAATTCGTACAGTTATCAAAGAGTTGACAAGATCAACTCTATTTTTTCTCTTTTTTTTCTTTTTAAATTCAATACTTTTGAATTAACAATTGATTTTTTGATTGAATGAACCCATTAATTTGTTCAATCAATCAAATTATTTATGTGTTTGTATTTGTAACTGTGTTTGAATGTAATTCAATTGTAACTTTAATCTTTTTGTAATTAATTGTTTGTAATATTCAAACTTTTACTTTATGTCATAATCAATTATAAAGATTATTGTAAGCAGTTTAAAACTTAATTATAAAATACAAAGCAACTAATATTCTCTAATGAAACAACGTCATTTCCTTAAAGATTTTATATGAACCTACGCGGTATATAAACCATTTTTATACAACAATATAAAAAAATATTAAAAATATTAAATTCTCATTTATTCATAATTATATTATTCATAATTTTTATTTTTATTTTTAATTGAATACATAAAAATAAAGCCATTATATTTAAAGGATATTTAAGTCCACTTAATTTTTATATTTTCATTAGAAAAAAAAAACAAACCCATAATATAATTAAATATTAGGCATTTTCCAAACAAGAAACCAGAAGAAAAATATTAATTATACATTTAAATATAAAAGGTTTATGAAAAGGAAATCTTTAATCCTTATTGTTAATTAAAATATTAAACTTAATGTTACATTTTTAGAATATAAAAGAAATAAAGAAATAAATATTTATTTCTTCTCCTTCAAATTTATTTTGAAAGAATGGTTGACTGAAATACAAAATAGAATGTTATAAGATTAAGAAATAATTGGAACGAATTTAATATATAATATGCAATTAAATTAATTAAAAATATTAATTTCAGAGCTAAAATAAAACAATAATAATAATTATTAAATTTAGTTGAGCATAAAGTAATTAATTTGCAATTAAAACAAAAATACTGGGAAAAGAGCGAATTTTGTAAAATTCGATTAGTGTGATCTTAATATTAAATTATTAACGTTGCATGGTAAAACGAACAATACGAATGTTACCATTCGTTTTACCATTATTGACATAATATTGCCGATTAAGTGCAATTTTGTTCAATACACCACTTCCGTGATTTTTGACTTATTGATTCGAGGATAATCTTTCAGAATATGCGATCCGTTTTTCGCTATTTCATTTATTTTTAATAATATCCAGATGTTATTTTGATTCTCCTTCATTTTGAATTCTATTTGTGGGGCATTTTCATTCATATCCAAAATCGTTGAATGTGGATTAAAATCATATTATTTTTTTTGAAAAACAAAAATTTTTAGTACTATAATGATCCAATGTTATACAAAAAATTTTGTTTTGTATAATAATGGCCCATGTCCATATCTTATAGTAAAAACTTACATCAAAACGTAATTAAATAATTGAATTTTGCTTTTTACACAGTGCGAGAAACTTATTTCCGTAAATAAATAATTTTTTAACTTATATTCACACTATCTTTTCACATATTTGATTTAACAGAAAATACTTTGCATTAGAAACATTTTAATTGAATATCTTAGGGAGTATCGTGTAAAACAACGTATACGAACACTTTTAAAGATTTTAAGAAATTTCACAAAATTTGAGTTATTCAAATCTGGTTTAAAATGTACAAATTCAATATAAATTTATATTGTAAATATTTTTTTTAATTCAAACCAGCATTTAAGAGCCACAAAATTTTAAATAACGCAATTATCACATTTACAATTAAATAAGAAAAAAAACACACAAAGATTAACAAATTTTAATAAAATATAAAAAGGTGATAATTAACTATAATTAATGGTCTTCCCTTAGGATTACACAAACAAACTATTGCCCACAAATTCTCTTTTTTTTATTTATGTTTTGATTCTTTATTTAAATTTATTTTTTATTCAACATTTTTTTTTTTTTTGAAAGCGGAACAAATATTTTAAAATAAATTTTTTTTTTTTTTTTTGGAAATTTTATATAACTGCATTATCGTTTGCATATATGAAAATTGCAATAGATTTTAATTACACTATGCTATATACACACAGACTTCTAAAAAAACTTGGGAAAAAAAAAACCAACCACACATAAAAAATGCACACGTATAACATATAAAGTGTTGTACAACAAACTTGTAAAAAGGTAAAAGTGAAAACACAGAAACAAAAAAAAAACAAATATTCTACAAAAACTTTTTAAATTTTAATTTATGTAAAAAACTCTAAACTTTTATACGATATATGCTTGTTATACGTATAAAAGTTTAGTTGATTTTTTTTTTTGTGCAAACATTAACATTTTAAACATCCTTTTTTCTCTTGTTCTCTTTTTTATTATTCTCATTTTATTTTTGAAAACACCACTTCCGGCCATTTGATTTTATTTTTGTTTAAGAACTTTTTATTTTAATATTTTTCATTTTTATTCTCTTATTCTCTTTTTTTGGTTTGTTTTAGTAAAACTGAGAGTAAAAAAAAAAAACATAACTAAAATCAAAATAAAATTTTTTATATTATTTTACATTTTATTTGATTTTATTAAAAAAAAAATATTTTAAAAATTTCACCTGACCAAAGGAATAAAAAAATCATTTCTCTGTTTTAATTTTAAAATTTTTAAAAAAAAAACGCACAAATTAAACAATGGAACAAAAATAGTGCACTTCACTTCATATTTTATTTAATTTTGTTCTCTTTCTATTTCTTCTTTTCTTTTTGTTGTTATTCAAAACCACTTTTTAATATTGAAGGGAGTAAAATAAAAAAATAATATGGAGTACAGATTTCATAATAAAAATCAAAATTTATACTATAAACGAATGTATGCGTGCTTTCTGTGCATTCATGAACATGCACTATTAATCCGATCACCATGAAGTTGTTTAGGAAAATCCCGTGATAATTCTTAAAAGATGGTATGAACCACGAGTTCATGACCAACTTACGAGAACAATTGGCACAACCAACAAACATGATCAACATGCATACACAACTTGTATGATCAACATGCATGACCAACTTGTATGACCAACATGCATGACTAACTTGTATGACTAACTTGTATGACCAACTTGTATGACTGACTTGTATGACCAACTTGTATGACTGACTTGTATGACCAACTTTTATGACCAACATGCATGACCAACTTCTTTGACTAATTTGTATGACCAGCTTGCATGACCCACTTGCATGAGCAACATGTATAATCATCTTAAATGACCAACTTGTATGACGAACTTCAAAAATCAACTTGCATGACCAATTTTCATAACCGTAATCCCAATAATGTAATAATATGAGGCATTTTTGGTTATATAGGTTAAGGTATAGGATAGAGCATTGTAGTATTTTGTTTAACACAATAGAATAAAAAATAATAATTGAGTACTTTAACTTTTAAGAGACTAACACTTCATTTTTACGATTTATATTAATCGTATACAAAGAGAAAGAGAAATTTGCAAATTTCTCATAAAACCAATTTTGTTGCTATTTTCATTCTGCCAATCTGTTCCGTAACCGTACTACCTTCCGTAACCGTACTGAATTCAAATTCTGTTATCGCTCTTTCATTTTTATTGCATTTCTATTATGTTACGTTATTTAAATTTTTCCTCTCTTCTAGTTATTTCAAATTTATCTGCTGTATTGTAGCATGTGTTCTGTGTTACCTTGCCACTAATTCTTTTATTGTTAAAATTAATTAAAAATGATGTTGAATAAAATATTTTTTCACCACATTTTGAAATAGTTACAAGCACAAGCAGTTAAGTACAAATTTTTGTGTTCAAATTTATTTACCAAACAATATGTATATTACCAAATGTCCTACATATACATTTAAAGATTTACAACACAACTTTCTTAAAATATTTTAACCGTCTTGCTTGACTACACAAAATTATGCAATATTGTACAATATTTATTTATAATAATAATTGAAAAAACCAAAATTATTATTTTAATGGGATAATTTTTACTATGAATTATATCTATATAAAATTTTACCTGAATTAAATCTGTTACCAAGATCCATTTAATTCTACACATTTAAATACTTGAATTAAAATAAAAAATTTTAATAATATTAAACCACAAACAGAAATGAAAGATCCATAGACCATAGCTTTGAATATTTGTTTTTTAAATATTCTTTATTTTTCTTTTCATTTTCACAACAAAAAAGTTAGCAGGAGAAAGATAGGGAGCGTATATGCATAAAATCTGTAACAAAAAAATTTCAATTTATATTTTATTCAAATCCCCATCGTGTTTTTAATTTGCTCACATTTTGTATTTATACACATTTTGGTTTTTTTATTATAATCATTCGTTTTATGTTTTGTTTGGTTTTAAAATGTGTCCAAAGAGTCTTTATTTTTCCAAAGTCATCAAAAATATAATCTGCTTTTCAAGGATGGTTTTTAAAAAAACAAAAAAAATGTTATTCTCATCTTTTTATTATTATTATTATAATATTTTTTTAGATTTTACTTTAACCAAATCCCAGTAAATCTGTTTTGGTTAACTTTACCCCCTTGAATAACAAAAAAAAAAGAAAAGGATTTTTATTTTTATTACTTTCGTATTGTAACTGCTCTTGCTACACAGCTAAAAAAGAAAATATTACGTAAAAGCTATGTAATTAAAGATTCTCTGGTCAGTTCAACAATAGGATTAACGGCAACTGAATTAATTTATTTATTATAGTTTATTGAGATTTGCTAATCAAACGAAAATAGACTTATTCTCATAAGTTCCATCAAACGCTCTAAAACTAAAAACAATTTGAAATTGTGAGCACTTCTCTTTTTCTTTTATGGGTTAACTCACTTTATTTTTGAATATTTAAACTCCACTACTAAAGTATTTTCAACAATTATCGAAATTCAGAATGCTAAGGCAATGAAAATTAAAAAAAAAAAAAAAAATGACAATATTTTTTAATTCTTAAATTTGTTCTCTTTTTTTTAGTTCTTCGTTCCATTTACGTTGCTTTTAATATAAATAAAGAGGAGAAAAAGATAAAATTAAGAGAAAAAATATTCTATAAAAAGCACGTTTATACCTAATTATTATTGTTCCTTCAAAAAAAGTGATTTAAAATTTTTTGATTTCTTCCCTCTCTTCATTCTCTGTTATCATATTTTCTACATAAACTAATAAATTTTATTCAAAATATTAATATCGACATATTTTTTGAAATTGTAGTAAAACAAGAATTTGACTCTTGACCCAAACACTTCTACAACAACTTAACACTGCACGGTAGGTGATCCTGTTGGGTAACCTGAAAATTCAAGCTCTTAATTCCTTCTGTTATTCAGTAAGGTGGAAAACAACTATCTCGAAACTATACTTTTTTATAATGTTTTCAATAGTCAGAGTCAGGAGGGGAATCTCCCCGCCAAAAAAAAGTGAAGGATCGGTCCCCAATCACACAACCTTAGAATTGCAGCATTTTAACAACGGAATAAAAAAGGATTAGTCCCAAAATCTCCTTCTTTGCCGCAAACCGGCATGTTCTCATAGCACACGTGATGCAGATGCATGTGAATCTCTGCAATCGTTCCAAGGACCACTCTTCTTGCTCATGCTACTGCTTCATGTCAGCCAAATTTCTTGATCGATGTTGCACTGCCAATGACAAGTACCCTGATAGCCAATACAAGCACAACATCCTTGTGACATCGCCAAAGAAGCTTGGAATTAAATATCACCTCCAGGTATAAGACCTCCAATTTCTTCTCTACGACATCTTGGATCTTCTAACAGTTGTTTTAAACCACTTTGCTTAACTCTTTGCTCTTTCTATATTTTTTAATTTTATTTAGGACTATTTCACAACTATTCTATATAAATTTCTAATTATCATAAAATAACGTGATTTTTGTTATTTACAGCTTAAAATCAAAGTAGGTAAAGGACTCCCCTGCTTTTTATAATAATATTATGTCCTCTCGTATTATTCATTCATTGCGTGTTTTTGTAATTATTTTTCAGTTTAGATATACCTACATTATTACAAAACCAAAATTAAAAAAATAAAACTTTTTAATGTTGACCCCAAATAAAATAGAAAATTCTTATTATTATTATTTTTTCTTCATTCTCATATTTTTAATACTGAAAACAATACAATTTCAATAACAAAGCAAAATAATAAAAATAACCAACCAAGAAAAACAAGTTAACAACAAAAATGATAACAACAATATAAAAACAGAAATTAAAAAACAAACACAAAAAAAAATTATAATAACAAAAATTTCTTGAAAATTAAATAATTATATAAAAATAAAAAGAGAAGACTAACTATAAACAAGAAAAGAAGAAAAAAGAGAAAAAAACCAGGGAAACAAGTTAAAAGAGGATCCTTTTTTGCTTCCGATTGGGATTTTTGCTGATCCCCCCAGAGTAAACAATAAATTAAATGAACAACTTATAATCAACTTATAATTAAGGGGGTTTATTTTCTATCTTTCTCTTTCTCATTCTTTCTCTCTCTCTCTCTCTCTGTTTATATTGTTTAACTCTCTATAATTATTTTGTTATTATTATTTTAATATTATGTTTAGTCCTAAAATTTCTCTTTTATTCTTGTTTTTTTTTAGTTATTTTGAACTAATATTAATAATGCATACATATGTAAATTTCTAGTATACATACATTCTAGTATACATCCATACAGAAGCAAATACCGTAATATACTTTATACATTATAACCTTTTTGTCAAAAACCAAAACGGAAAACTATTCTAACGTAACATTATACAAAATTTACATACTTACATATATAGATAAAAATTTAATAAACGTTATTACTATATATATAGTACACATGTGTGTATGTATATGGTATATATGTAAAATAAAATATATAGAATTGAATGAATATACAAAATGTCATTTTACTTTTTTTCCCTATGATTAATGTAATTGCCACTTTAGAGAATTTTCTGTCTAATCAATTATTTATAGTTACATTATGAAATGAGAAAAAAAAAACAAAAAAAATTAGACAAGAAAATTAGAATAAATTTTATTGTATATAATCATTGTAAGAGCATATAAAAATAAAAAATCATTATTATTGTAATCCTATGTGTCATATATTCTGTGGTTTAATCGTAAAAGGGTTGTTCAACAACAGAAATTTGCTAATGGAGATGAAGCATTAAAACAGGCTAGAAAAGATAGTAACAGGCAAGAACTACAAAACAAGTCCTACATGTTTCATTGTTGTACAATATTTGAATTCAAATTATTCTAATTTTTAATTATATACTCGTATCGTCAAATCTGATTTGGTCAAAAACTAAAATTATAACCTACAATTTTTAATAAGAATATTGTTATTTGATATGAAATAAAATTTTAGGACGAGAATGTTATTTCATTGGACTCGATTAATTTTCATTTTACTCTTATAAGTTCTATCTCTATCATTTCTATCAGATAACATGCTTATTAAAGTCCAATTCAAAGTCAGGTGAATACGTTATTAATTTCTCAGTGAATGTTTTCCAAAAAAAAAATCATGCTTAATCACGAAACAACCACCAGAGATTCACTTTTCGATTTTAAGGCCCTTTCCCAGTATGTCAAAGATTTGACGATCATGTCAATCACGTTAATCGCTTGATTTAGCAAATGACAATCACCTGTAATTTGAGCAATTTTCAAACAAATCACTTATACATTAGCCTTTAAAAACATGCGAAAAAAAAACTAAAATGACAATCAATTGCGTTAGCAACATATGTTGGAATTTATGACGCTAGCGTCATGTTGCCTTGGGATTCATGACTAACGTCAGTTGCATGCATTTGACATTACTGGGAAAGGCCCTAATAGCATAATTTCTCCAGTTTGAGACACACTATCGTAATTAAATCCATCTATTATACATCCGTGCATATATATGGAAATCATAGTTTTAGACAATATATAATTATGTAGTTATTTACCATAGATAAATAAGAAAATACAAAAAAAAATTTAAACAAGGATAATAATTATACAAGTGAATGATAAGATATAAAAGTATTTATTCCTTTATCCTCTTTATATCACTTTTTAGTTCATGCGTTAGATATCCACATATACATATATGGTTTACGTAAATATTGAATTGTATGTTTACAAACTAATTTCAACCTCCCTTTTTTTTACTAAAAAACTACTTATAAAAATTAAAATTTTCTTTTGTAATAACACTTTGTGACTCAAACAACATGTAAAATAAATACAAAATTGTTTTTTTTTTTTACAAATAAATGATTTACAAAAGTTATAGCACCCAATAAAATTAAATTTGTTCGATTAATATACCTTGATACTCGTATGCATAAGGGTGTGCTTTAATGTTTTGTAGGCGTTCTTATTACTCTATGCTCTTTTTTGTTCTTAATCTTGGGACATTAAAACTTTTTAAAACTAAAATGTTTAACATGTTGTAAAAGTGTAAAGATTGCAAAGAGTTTAAACAGACATAAATAACTTCATGGTTTAAAATTAAATTGTTGGACAAAAACATCATTTCATACAAACACTTCATACAAAATCATATCATACAAATCTTTGCCCATCTCTTTCTCAGTTAAAACATAGCTTTCAAAAACATGAACTGACATCGAACTATAATGATAAAATTATTTATTGGATGAAAGCTTCTGTTTCCTTTAAACATCAATAAATTGGTAAAAATTTTACAACGATATTTTATCGACACATTATGTATGTTGGTTGTTTGCATAATAGAATCACGTATAATCATGTAACAAAAAACCGTTGAAACTGTGTGTAAAAACAAGCGCTTACAACATTTTGTTCTATTAAAGATTTATTTATTTTAACATTACAGATTGTTATTGGATTTAAATTGCTGCCACCTGATTTTGCACATAATAAAATCAGTATTATACGCTTATGCTTGGCTCGGATGTAAGCTGTAATACCATAACCTTTTTCTCATGCATCGACGAAAAAATGTAGTTCAATATTTTTTACTGTATTATGAGCGAAAATATGGTTGGAATTAAAATTAAATTGTTGGACAAAAACATCATTTCATACAAAAATATCATACAAATCTTTGCCCATCTCTTTCTCAGTTAAAACATAGCTTTCAAAAACATGAACTGACATCGAACTATAATGATAAAATTATTTATTGGAACTTTGTTTGCATGTTCCAGTAATTCCAGATAATTTACCATTGGTTCGATCACAATTTTCACAAATTGCACCATGATTCATAACTAGCATTGATTTCAAATAAAGGAAATTATAATTTTATGCTATAAAAAATAAAAATAGCTATAAAAATATTATCAAAGTGAAAAGTTAAATTAAAATATCTACATTACACTTATGGTGACAAGTCAATAATGATAAAATTGAATATGACATTTTTAATAATCATAAGGGATTTAAAAAATCAAAATTTATTTGTGTAGGTGCATATAATGTTGCATAGGTCTGTATACATAGGAAAGGAGGAATAAATATTGAAAAATAATTTTCTAAAATAACATTTAATTTATTTAATATAAAAATAAACACGATTTTTTTCGTTTTTTTGAATTATAATTCTCTTGATAATTTTTTTGGATATTAAATGAAAAATTAATTAACTAATAATGTCATTTTTGGTTAAAAGCGTTTGGAAAAACCTAGGTGCACAAATAAAAAATTAATGATATTTTATATTAGAAAATTAAACAGAGAAAATTTTCTCATAAAATTGCAATCATACTTCATACAATTGAGTCATGACTAAAAATTCAAAAATTTTCGAACCAAAGACCTACCATTTACTTATGATATTGTATTGGTGAAAAAAAACTATGATAATAGGAGTAAAATTTTGATTTGTCATTGTCATTTACTAAAAAATCAACTGCAAATGTTTTGCAACTGTTTGACTGCTTATTTGAATTTCCTGAATTTACATTCAAACATTTTCATTAAGCAATCAAACATTTTGTAATTTTTTACAAATTGATTGCATTTTAGTAATTTTGCAAACGATAGTTATAATTCATAAGTGATGATGGTTTTCTATTCAAATCTAAAACTAAATCAAACTTTGCATTAATTACATGATTGCAATGTAATACCAATAAACTATGTATAACATTAGTTTATTCTATTATGATTCCGGTATGATACCATTTATATCATACCATTATAATATCATACCAATTACAATATTATTTTGCTCCGTTACTGTTATACATTTGTGTAGTTAATGCATATTACGTTAATAAATTCATTAAAATTCACTAATTTATGTCATGTTGATTGGATTTCAAACACTTTGATGATTGTCAAACATGTTTTTATTTTCAAAAATATTTAATGGAAAAAATTTTTCAATAATAGAGAATTATTAAAATGTCCTTGTAAATTTTTGTATGAACACATTTTTTTTTTTGAATTTCGTTTGTATTTTCAAATGAAAATTATTGGGTTATTTTTTTTTCGTTTGAATTTGTAATGAAATTTTTATATAAAAAAAATTATACACGTTTTATAAAAAATAACACTTTTTTTAGTTTTAAAAGCATACTTTACCTGGTAAAGCAATTATTTAAAATATTACTTGTATTCCCCTGACTACATTACAACATAATTTTATATTATGCCAATATCAATAATTGAGTATGTGCGTATATCTACATTGCATACAACTAAAATTATATAGCAGCTCAAATATTTAAAATTATTTCATATTATATCCTATACACATTATTATAAAATGTAGAATACTAATAAACTCGTATAACAAAATAATTGAATTGAAATCATAATTTCATACTTATTTCTTATTTAAATTTACAATTAGTATTAAAATACATTTAAATCAATTTTAAAATATACAAACAAATCATTTAATTAAATTAATTTTAATTTACTGAAAATAATTATTAAAATGATTTTTAAACTATGTATGAATAATATGTACTAATTGTTATATTGTATAACAATTATTATACATATATTTAGTAAACTATAAATTGAGAAAATATATTGAATTTTAATTAAAATTTACAATCTTTAAACTATCAAAAAAATTATGTATAAATTTACACAAATTGTTTTCAAAATATTTAAATATTTGAATTTATTAAAAATTTCGCATACTCTTCCATAAATACAATATAATTTCTCACAAATTCATTTTGCGGTTTATAGACCAATTATATAATATGGTTTTTACTGAATATTTCGATTAAATTAATATTGAATATTACAACAACTATATAAAGGTTCTTAAATCAATTTGTACTGTTCTTACATACATATATGTATATGTATACAAAATATACAGGAATATGAAATATAAATAAATTATTTACTTGCACACAATATAACCTATTGACATTTCAACAAATTTTTAGTTTCAAATCATGTACATAAAATCTAATAAAATTTAAATATGAAATTGTAAATAATTTACAACAATTCACATAAATTTAATTAATTTACAAATTAAATCAAAAGTCAATCAAACTTAATGTTTACACACGATTCCATACATATGCACTTAAATGCGTATTATATGTGTATATTTGAACTCAAATAATCTATAGAACTAAGCAAATTAATTTCAATTACTTAATATGTACATTTTAGCTATACATAATACAGAGGTATTGAATTTATACTAGATGTATGAAAAGAAAACTCCCTTTTATTCGGAATAAAATCATTTTTTTTGCTAATATATTTCGTGCGTTACATATGCACTTTATCAAAGCTAATTTTCTTCTAATTAAGACATCAAACAATAAAATTAAAATCTAATATCTGACTTAATCTAATTTTCTACCTGACTTAACCTAAAATTAATTTTTCTTTGTTTATTACTTTTTTATTAATTACAACCTAAAATTATATCTGTTTTAATCCTTAAAACTGGTCAAATAATTAATTTAAAGAGACTTGTTTGATTTGTTTATCTGCATACTTTCATGAACTTCTCTCCTGTGTTTTCCTTTTACCTCTCTTAATACCTTTAAGTTATCTTCCGTAATTATGTGATTCGTTTCATAAATGTGTTTTGCGACCATTGAATCGAAATTAATGTTAAATCTTACTCTCCTTGCACGTTTTACATCACTTAAATGTTCCTCAAACCTTCGCGCCTCTTCGTTTGTCCTATGTAAAATTTGTCGCAATTATTGCAATTGATTTTGTACACAGCGCATCTTTCATGTTTCTTCAATTTATCCTTCGCCGAATTTAACAATTCAGGAAAGGAGGGTAGGCAGTTAGGCTGAAAGGATAAAAAAAAATAGTTATTAATTTTTAATCTAAATAATTTTACATTTTAATTCAAATTAATTATTAAGTTAAAAAGGAATTATTCCTTTTTAGTTTTATCGAATATTCTAAATTTATATGTAGGTGCTTACAATATGAATAAATAATAAAATTTTAACTAATAATATA
Organism: Condylostylus longicornis; assembly: GCF_029603195.1. Taxonomy (NCBI): domain Eukaryota; kingdom Metazoa; phylum Arthropoda; class Insecta; order Diptera; family Dolichopodidae; genus Condylostylus; species Condylostylus longicornis. Next base: position 5,501,648 of record NW_026577974.1, read on the forward strand.
AACATTAGAATTAAAAAAATTATATTCGCGCATAAACCTCAATATTATTTATCAAAAAATAAATTTCTAATATTAAATTAATTTTTAATTGAGTTAAAAGTTATATTTAATGCGTTATATAAGTTAGATATCAATATTTATATATTAAATATTTAACAAAAATTTTATTAATAATTTATTATAAAATTTACAAAACAATCTTTATTCCTTTTAATTCCAATTGAAAAGAGGACAAAAATTAACAATTTTTTTTATTTGATTTCGAATATCAAAAAGAACGCAGATAACCACAAATGTTTAAAAATTCTACGTTTGAAATCATTATAAAATAAAAAAATAGAATATTACATAAATAATATTAAAAAAATTTATTTTACATTTAAAATTAATAAATATATTATACATTTTTTTTTAATAATTTGTAGTTTATATCCTGTAAAACAATAATAAAAAAAACGCTCCCAATCCCAAATTCCCTGTCCTATACAATTTATATTTGGTAGCGATGCATTTTTGATATGTGTTCTAATTTTATAATTTACAATTTTTAACTATTATACAATAATAATAATAATAATTATGAAAATTATGTATAGTGTATAAATAATACGCAACTACGTGTAAATATTTGTATATATATAAACTCGAACACAAGAATATTAGTAGCAAAGAGTAGATTTTCACTCAAAAATCGATAAGTGTGTATGTATATAAATTGTTATTTAATTAAAAATTATTGAAAAATAAAATGAACATTTATTTCTGCCAAAGTAAAAACAGAAAACAATTTCATAAATATTTGAAAATTGTCAACAAAAAAAAATTTCGGATCGCGTTAAACTAAAAATTGCATTATGCTCTAATGAAATATGGAATTTCTTGGAAAATTTATCATAGAAACATAGATTTAGATATTTATTAAGAATTTCATTCAAAAAATTCTTTATAAACTTTTAAAAAATTAAATTTTTAATTAAGTTTCGTGGAACAACAGAATGGGACTGTATTTGTATGATAAAATATTGTTCTAAGTAATTATTTAAATTTTAACCGTGACGTATCAAACTTGTCGCATCAAATTTGTTTGATAAAATAATAACAATCGATTAAATAGTTATAAACTTAATGAAAACATATTTCAATTTATTTTCGGAATCTAATCCAATATATTGGACATTTTAATTATATTCAGTGCCTCATTTCTATAATATGTAACGAATGACCGTAACTTAATATAAGTGTTTTACTGTAGATAATGTGTATAACATTAAAAGCATGTTAAAGAAAATTATACAGTACTTCGAAATTAAATAGGATGTGTGCGGTTAAGAAAGTATAACTAAGTGCACCACATTTAATATACTAATTCAATTATGTTTAGTGAACAGTTGTCGATGAAGCAGGTTGTTGACCTTACTTAATTGGAATGTTTATCGAACTTTTCTGCTTTAAATCCATAGTTTTCTGTAGAAGCAGGAGCACCTTCAACAGACTGTTATCTTAGATAACGCACAATCATCTTGAATAAGTGATTAGCTTTAGTCGACTGATTTAATATTGCGCTACAATCTATCTCTGTGAATCAAATCACACGCTCCCGTTCTCTATTTTAAGTTTTAAAAAACCATATAAACGAAATATTTTCAAAATTTTTCGTAGAATTCCTCTTATCCGGGTTCAGCTATATTATGCGTTACATTAAATATTACTTTCGATTACAAATTAAAGTTACACACTTATTTAATTTTTAAATACTTTTTTAAATTATTAAATAAAATTTCATATTATTATTATTATTATTATTATTATTATTATTATTATTATTATTATTATCATATTTATGTAACTACACATATTTTAGAGCTTATTATTATTTTGAATATTATATACATAAAATATTAAAAAAAAAAATTTTTTTCATTTAATTTTGAAACCACAATATAATCTACTTAAATATGCACCGCCAAACCTAAATTGCAATTTTCAAATCTACCAACCAACATAAAGGCATTCACTACCATTGGTATATATTTACACATATACATGATGCAGGATGCACTTATATTTTGTATGTTCGTATGTATTTCTATTTAATAATACTTATATCTCAGTAGTAAAGCATTTTTTTTCATTCTTTGTTTTTAATTTCAATAAAAAGTTGGGATTTGTGGTATTTTTTAAATTAAAATTTTATACAGACAAAAATCATATGTAACATAGATTATTATATAAAATTATGTATATATGCTTGTTATATATTTGATGTTATAATATATTTGGCATAAATGTGCACTAAGAATTGAAATAAATAGGATATTACATATAAAATAAGAGGAATACATACATTTAATATTACAAAATTTATAACATTATGTCTTATATTAAATAAAGCAATTCTTATCCTAGTTTTTACAAAAATTTTTCATTTTGAATGTTATGCAATTTGAAACAAATTTTAAAGGAGCTCTATAATTTTGGATGCCTGCTACTTAAACTATTAACTTCAATTTAAAATTTTTTTTTTTTAATAAAGTTTGCTTTAAATTTGAATAATTTAAAAATTACATAAAATAATGATCCCTTCAAATAAATTTGATTCTTATAGGAATTTAAATTTAAAATTATGAAGAAGGCTTTCACTTTTTTGAGCAATTAATTCGAAATTAAAATAATTAAAACAATTTCATGCGCGTAAATGGTGATTGTTAGCTACTATACTCTTCGTAGATTATCTCATCTTATCTTCGGAAAAAATTACGTACTTTTTGGAAGCCGCGTAGAGACCAAATAACTAAAAATCGAGCTTGACTTAGAGTGTTATTAGTTTACAATATAATTTTCATTTATATGAAATCAAAGCAGTGTAAGCTTAATATTACAACAAATTTTGCAATTATTGTGATCTTAAATCTATTGTATAACATAAAAATTTCCTATAGTTATCATTAGAAAAACTATCATAATTAAATTAATATTTTCTACTTATCTTATACACACATACTTATATGAATTTGCATTAACGTTTAATCTGACGAATATCCTTCGAAATTTTCAAATCCTAAAATATTATTTAATTTAACATTCAAATTTTAGATAAATATCTATACATGTAGTCATATAAATATACAGGATTTATTAAGGATTATAATAAATTTCCAATTAAAATTTTCATTTCAAATCTTTTTAATACATTGGAAATGGAAGGTGAAAAAAAAGGTAATATCATTTTTTTTATGATAATTTCAAAATAATTTATGAATGGAAAAAAGAAATTATTATTTTTTTTTCTCCTGAAATAAATGAACCAATTAATTGTGTGTTTGTGGATATGCAAATAAAAAAAAATTGAATAACACCTTTATAATAATAAATTAATAATTAATATTTTTATTATAAATAAATATTTATTATTATTATTTTTATTATTTTATTTAAAGTAATCATGCGATTATAAATTTATTTAAATATTTAGAGTTGAAAAATTAAATGAAAAAAAAAATGCTTCTATGTCAAAGAAAAATTGTATATGAACGGTAACCAAAAAAATATCCATAGAGAATTTTTTTTTATAATTATAATAATAATTTTTCATATACACATATATGAATATTTAAATGTAGCTATGTATGTGTGTGTTGATAAAAATAAATATTTTATTTAAATACTTTGATTAATGAATACTTTTTTTTTTTACTTTTTATTTGTTTTCATTGTAAATATTTCATTATTATTTATTTGCATACATTTTGTTATATCCGAAGTGAATTTTTAATGCCTATACAATAAAACCTCCTTTTTTAAAACCTTTGCGAAATGCTAAACAAATTTGTTTGGCCTAGTCAAATTTTTTACTTGAATAACTAAATTCGAATTTTACTACATTGTATAAATTTTTTATTCTATACAATATATTGATCACAGATTCAATGTGGTACTATGCAGTACTGCATTTTGGATGTTAGAGAGCAATTTGTTATAGAAATTCCAATTTTTCTACGTTAGTTCGAAAATTCTAAAATTTAATCTTGATTATTTGTAATATTTTTTCTACGGAAATTTTCAAGTCAATGCCATCAGATTTTGACAGCATGAAAAATTTATAAAATATATTCAATTTCGATTATAAATTAACATTGATCAAATAGTTGTAAAATTGGAATAATTCTAATTTGTACAGGTACTTTTTATTTAAAATTAATTAATATCAATTTTATGCCGATATTTCAATTTAGTACTTTATTAAATTTACACGTAAGGTAACCATACAAATTAGAAAATTCAATTGTAAACACACAAAATATATACACTGACAAAAAAAAATATTTATTTAGTAATTAATTTAAATTTTCTTTGTTTTACTTTGCTTAAACAATTAGTTGATTATAAAAGAAATGCAGACAAGTTTATTGTGCATCATGTTAGATATTAAATAATGTAAGAAAGTTCTTCGATATTTGCTTACTGACTAAAGAACCTCAATTATTTATTATACTATTTCTTATTAAACCTGAGTTGATTAAACGAGTATCATATTCTAGCATTATTTATAGAAAAGTTTGTTAGGAATAGGTAATCAAACTCTTCTATGCACATACATCGTCTAATTTCAAAACTATAACCACTGCAATTTTACTTTATATAAGAAAAATTGTTTAATAATACAAATATTTTATTCAAATAATTGCAATAAAAATCTTTAATTAATTTTTTGTTTTTTTATGAAATTGTAATAGTAATAGGATAATGAAAAGAGACAAATATATCGATTTTATTTATAAACTCATGCCAAAATTTCATCACTCTTTATTCAACCTAAACAATAAATAAAAATTTTTTGTATATTTATTTTTCTGGTATAAATACTTTTTGTTTAAAATCTCTTCTTGAAATATATTAAATATATTTTAAATCCTAATTAAAAACAAAAAAAAGCAAAAAATAAAATCAATTTAATATTATTGAAAACGTCCATCAAAACTATAGAGCTAATTATAATTACGCAGCTGAATAAAATTTAAGCAAATCGTATTAAAATACACAGCAATATTCATGAAATATACCCATAGGATATATCTACATTTATATTTGGTAGCAAATATAATCAGAGTCGGATTAAAATATAGCCTAAAAAACATTTATCATGGTTTGAGTGAATATGCACTTAATAATTTTTAATACCTACAAATCACACTATTTAGCATGTGAGTGTCTTATTAAATATTATTATAAGTAAATCGAAATTTGTGTAGAATGACTTATATTCCAGAAGAAAAAATTTCAATTGAAATTGAAGATTGCAATTGAAATCAAAATTTCCACACTGCCTTCTCACTCTTGGAATTTTTTCGTACAAAGTTAAGTAATATTTTATAAATTTTATGTATGCCATAAATTTTTCATGTTTAGTCGCCTTTTGTCGAACAGACTTCAATGACTTTTTAACATGCTGCTTATAAAACTAGCACTATATTTAGGTATATACGTAAAGCATTTAGAACGGGTAATTATATGACTGCAAACATTCACTTCCTAATAAATTACAATAACATATAATTTTAGAAAAGTCCCTTTACTAAATGTCCTCAAAATAATAAGTCCGACTCTCTAAAAAATATAAAGCTTTTGTATCATGTACATAATTTGCTTAATTTTCAAAATATTTCCTTCAGTACATCCATATAAATATTTTCCATATAGAAAGGCCTATAAATATATATTTATGTAAATTATAAAATTTTGTTCATATTAATTGAATTTTATAGCTAATCGATATTATTTTATATGCACATTGAAATATGACAGTATATACAATAAAGTAAATTGAAATCAATTAATTTTCAAAATTGAATCTATATTGTTTAATAACATTTTATATTGAATAAGTATAGCGAAAATGAAATTTATATAATATACACACTTCAAAAATTATATTATAATTATATATACTTGTGCCTATATTTAATTTTAATAGGCTTATTAAATGTTTTGTATTTCCGGTGTATATAAATATTTTGCATAATAATAAATTCATATATTTTTACCAAATGTGCTCATATTGAATTTTGTTTATATGTATGTGAAATATTTTAGAATTTGTTATGAGTATTTTTAAAATAAAAATTCGTCAACTAATTTTCAATTAATTTGAAAATTAGCTGATATATCAGTTTTAACTATCCCCAATTCATTATGTAACATGCAGATGTCGACAAAATATTATTAATTAATTAAATAGAAAACAATTTACACCCCTAAGAAGTATAGTACAGCTTTTTCTACCTCAAATTACAATCGGCTCACACAACAGCATAGATATATGAATCAGAAATCCATAATTACATATTATATTCATCTACATTAAATATATATTTAGTATAGACATTCGAATAATTTTACAAATTCACCAACAATTTATTTAAGAGCTCAAGCAGTAAGTGAAATACTATTGCAACACATATTAACTTTATTATTTTTATTTTATATGAAAAAGTGTTGCCAACTCAGTTATAATTGTATATTAAATTTCCGTCTAATGAAGTATAATCAAAAGAGTTTAATATGTTATGTTAATAATTCTAAGACATGTTATTAATATAAATTTAAGCGTTAATTATAAATTATTTTAGTTAACGCCTAATTTAAAGCGTCACTTATTAAGTATTACTTCTTCCAATTTTTTAACAGTATTACAGTTTATAACAGTGCTAAGTGTTATATAAATAAATGCATTGTAAATATTATAATATAAACCATAAAATTCTTTCATATATTACATACCCAAGATATAAGGTATGCAATTACATACATTTGTACAATATATGCTTTATATTGCTACCAAATATAGAAAATATTACAATAGTTATATCTGTCATACTTTGTTCCACTTAATATCTATGGCGTCAAAATAATATGTATTACATACTCCAGCCTCTGTGATGTTAAATAATATTCTATTATTTCTATTAAAGAATATTTTCAAATACACACATTACTTATATGACGTATACCTACGCTGAGTTTATATGTGTTATACATTATATATTATGTAATAATGAACATACATACATATATACACATATGTTATATTATATATTTGTACAGATATACTGTTACATACTTTATAATTAATTGCTTATGTCATTCTATTAAAAACAATCCATATATTTTCAATAATAATACAATACGGTATAACATAAATCCTATATGACAGCAATTAATTTTATTTATAGAATTTAAGAAACATTAATTATTTAATTTAAGCATTCCCATTTTAATTTAAATTTAATTTTTTTTGTTTTTGCTATTGTTTTCTCTAAAATATTTTATATAACATAGTGTATAGTTAGTTATTATCTATTTTCTACCACTTAAATATCTTTTTAAATTCCTATCACATCATTAAATTAATATTGATGGATCTACGCATGGATACACACATTTATGTACATATACTAGGTACCTACTTGTTAAAATAACCCTTTCATCTATTAAACTCATCATAAAATTTAATACTAGAACCTTTCTTTGTAATCCTATATCTGGACTTAAAAAGAGAATGAAAAAAAAATTCAGTAGAGTTTTAAATAAAAAAATTAGAAAAATTATTTAGTTTTTCAAAAATAGATTCTAAAGTGATTGTTATTATTGTAAAAGTGTCAAATTTTTAACGAAATCTTTTGATAATTAAGTTTCTACTGAAAATTATTTAACATTCTCATTTGTGATATTCTAAACAATATCATCGGGTTTTAATTTTAAAATTTTTCTCCACAGTGCAAGTTATTTGATCATCAATTATTTGACATTTTATTAACATATTCTTTTATTGCATTTACAATGATGCCTCATACCAGATAACATGTGTAAATTTTATGATAAAACATAAATACCTACTGTGTATAACGGTATTTACAATCTATTATAACAAACACATAACGATACACGTATATTGAAAGCATTGTTATCTATTGTAATGTTTATTAAAAATAGATTTAGCATACAAATTACTACACTTATCTATAAAATTAGAAACAGTATTAAATATGGAATCATTAAGACCAGTTTTAGAACAAAACACGAATTTTATCATTTACTAAATTCTTTTCTATCATAATTTTTATATACCAAAACTAGTTTCTTTTTTCTATTCGTAATTTGAAACACTAGTTGGTTCCTATTGCCTATATTAGCAATTCATTCGAAAATTTTAAAATCTCTTATCTTTTTACTTGCAATTTAAAGAAAGATCAAAATTCTTTTGAAAAAAAAACGACATTAGAAATTAATATAAATTTCTCTTTTTTTTTATTTTTACATTCATTTCATATGTAGTGTCAAGTGTTCATTTTAAAATTTATATATTTTGATCCAAGATTATAAAAATATGTCCATTTCGTTTCTAAATGACTACCTTAATTATAGAAATTTATAAGAAAAAGAAATGAAAAAACAAAAATACTATTGAAAGAAAAAATAACAAAAAATAAGGAACGGTCAGTCTTTCATTTTTTTATGAAGTACAGTTATACAGAATATACATATTGAATTTGCGTTATAAATTTTCGATAGCGTGAATTGAATAGTTTTGAATAAAGTATTTTTGAGTCCCATGTATTCTTGAATCGGATGAAAGCAGCCTTAAACTAGCACTCTATGCTAGAATTTCTAGCTTTTCAAGTAGGCGACCGAGGCCGTTTGACCTTTCTCACGTCGAATTATTGAATCTGTTGTGATTCCCACTCTCACTTACATAAGCACTATATCTAGGTCTCTAATAAGTTTGGATCCTATACTACATCTGGCGAGAGAGTTCCAAGAACGGCCCTATTGTACGACATAATGAAGATCGTACTCCTCCTGAGGTTTCTTCCGATACCTGCTCTTTCCACAACTTACGTTGAAATGAAGCAGATGAAATATTTTACGATTGATATATTTCACACATTATCAAGCACTACTTTTAAAATAAAGTCGGTGAAATCGAATATAAATTTTTCTTTTCTATTTTTCTTTGATACTGTACAAAAATATTTGTACGACCAAATGTCATACGAATTTTCAATTACTTATTTCCCAGCATGTGTTCAAACATCAATAAATTTCAATGAGCCTTAAAAGAAATTCTAATAATGTTAGAACACACTATATTTATGTCGCCATTACAATTCTTAATAGATATTTCATACAACTGTTATTGTATCTGTTATTAGATACGTAATGAATCATAAATTGAGGCGTGTTGTCAGATTTTCCTTATTCTATTCTGTTTTTTTTTCATTATATTTCCCTGTTCCGTATGTCTTGAAAGTGAAAATTGTATATTATGTACATTTTTGTATTCTTATCAAAAGCAATAAGTTCATATACATGTTACATTGATAATTTATATTTTGTTTTAAAAATAAAAATTAAAATGTAGACTAGGTCATTGAAAATTTTATTTAATAACTTATTTATTTTCTTTCTTTTTCAGATTAAAAATCGATAATAATGGTGGTGCTTGGTGTCCTAAACATATGGTATCACGAGGTCTTAAAGAATTTTTACAAGTTGATTTATTACAAGTTCATGTTATCACTGCCATACGTACACAAGGACGTTTTGGTAAAGGTCAAGGTCAAGAATATACTGAAGCATATGTTTTAGAATATTGGAGGCCAGGTTTCACAAAATGGTTAAGATGGAAGAATATTCAAGGGAAAGAGGTAAAATTTTATATGAAATGTGAACATGTTAATATTGCCCTTCAATATATCTGCTTCAAATTGCTAAATAGGGTTAAACTTCTATTTAGTAAAAAAAATTGCTTTGTAATGCATTTCAAGCCCGGTACAATTTATTCCATTTTTCCCCTGCACTAATTGTAATTTAAACAAAATATAAGATAGTAGTGTCGCCAAATTCAAAGATATATAAACTATTCATCAAAATGAATATTCTAAAATATACAAATCTGCATTATTATTCTATTTCTTCAAAAAATAACAGAGAGAAAATTATTTTTTCTCACAAGCTTTTATATATTTTTACTTTCAATTTCAAGGCTATATATGTATGTACATCAATCTTATAAACAGTATGATGTAATAAAGATTTATTTTTTCCATTTATCCTGTTGAGTATTAAAAATGAATTCTTAGAAAAGATCTAAGTTCCTTCTTAATTGAAGAAAAAAAATCTCTTCAACACTTTAAGTTTATATTTAAATTTAGATCTACATATTTTACATGCCTTAAACATTGCTATAGGATTAAAGAACATGATGAGTTAATATAAATTTAAGTTATTATTTAAAATGTTTAATATTATAAATTCTTGATTGTTGCCTAAATGATTTAAAAAAATATATATTTTGTTTTTTATTTTTTTAAATCACAATGGAATTTTCCATCTTTTAATTTCATGGAGAATAAGTTTTTCCATATATTTTCCCAAGTTTTTAATTTTTTTTTTTGTTGTTCCTATTCTTTTCAGGTTCCTTTTCCCTCCCTAACAAAAAAATATGAATTGTCACCGTATTGACTATTTTTTTTTTTCTTATTACTTTCTTTATTTTTTAACTTTAATTTCTCTAATAAATTATTCAAATTCTCTAAGTCATTTTACATATTTATTAGAATATTTTGTAAAAACAACAAAATGGGAAAAGCTTTTTTTAAAAAATAAAAAAAAACAAAGGGAAAAGCAAAAGCGAAAACAACATAAAATCAATAAAAATGGTGAGAAAAAATTCATGAAAATAGAATGAAAGCAAATTAGAATTTTATTTGAAAGAAAATGAAAAACAAATTTGTATAAGGATGATGATGGCATGGAATCAAGTCGCGTGAAATAAAATCTTAAAATGTAATTATCATTTATTTCCAATAATTGGAATCATTTAAAAACTCATACACTAATAAATACAATTTGGCAATGATTTGACACTATTTAAATTTTCTAAGTTAATTATGGATTCGAGTACTTGGCTTTCGAGCAGCAAAATTATGTCACATAACATAATTTAATAAATGTGAATATGTTATTAACTTACTTATTGGCTAACTTATTGATTAATTATCGATGTGAAGAGAATATTTTCGTCAGTAAGTGAATGAGTTGAACAGACCTGAACAACTCCAGAAAAAATAAATAATATCGACTTTCAATATGTACACTTAAATTTGAGCAGTCAGGTATGAGTCGTAATATAAGCCTTAAAATAAAAGAAAGAAGTTTTAATCAATTTAAATTTAGAAAATTCCAAACGTTTACATATGTTCAAAGCAAAAGATATCCATGCTATATAGAGCATGTTGTCTTAACAAAAAATGTTTATAGCATATTCGGTTACTATGTTTATAACTAGACTATGTTTAACTATGTTTATAACGACCGTGTAGTGACGAACAGTATAACTTTTCTAAAAAGAAATGAGTTCTATATATTTAAAACAATTTAGCAAAAAAGAAATGAAAGAATAATTTCAGCTTCATTAAACAAACAGGCGTCTAAAGATATATTCTGCTACGTTCTGTATCCGCTTTCAATTATGGCAATTCAAGATCTAATATTTACATAATACAAAAGTTTTTGTTTGCCACCAGCAGCAACACTATATTATGAACTATGAAACTTATGATGAAATGTAAATATTAATCAACTGTATTCTGACCTTTTTCCTTTTTTAAGATCTATATATTATTTTAAAATTTCAATTATATTCAATTGCCTGTTAATTATCATTTGACAATTTTATCGTTTGTAAAATGTTAACTAAATATGAATAAGAACATAATACAGAAAAATGCCACCACCATCGCCGCACAAAATATGTAAAATTACTTGATAAATAGAATCTTAAATGGTTTAATCACATATCACCAAATTTCGGAGTCACTAAAATACAATATTTTACATCAATTACGTATTCCTCTTTTTCTTACATTTTTCCTTAACTTATCAAAATCTAAAAATAAAAACAAGAAGATAAAATGTAAATATACGCACATTAAAACCACAAAACAAAAAGAAAAACAAATTGTAAGCGCCGGCAAAATTATATTAGAAAGCACAAAAATCAGAAAAAAAATATTTCCAACAAGAAAACCGCGTAACAAAACAAAAACCAAAAAAAAAAACACGATGCGTATTTGTACTTATTTAAAGGTCTCAGCTTCACAAATCTTATCCGTAACAGCCAGAGGTCCTTTTAAAAACCACAGGAAATATTCCTTTTAAAGGCAATAAAAATAAATTCAGATTACAAAGATTTTTTCTTTTTTTTCACTTTGTTCTTTTCTTGTTCTTTTTCTTATACTTTATTTCTATTATTTGTTTTGATTTTCTAATTTTTTTTCTCTTCTCCTTACATATAATTCCAGGTCCTCACAGGAAACATAAATACTTATAGCGAGATTGAAAATACTTTACAGCCCATCATTTTTGCATCGAAAATTCGTATTTATCCTTATAGCCAATATGATAGAACGGTGTGTTTACGAGCTGAGATTGTTGGATGCCCATGGGAAGGTAAATTTATATAGCAAGGAATAAAAATAAATAAATAAATAAATTTTGTTATGTTTTGTTGGTATAATACCGCACTATAAAGTATTCTGTTGGTCCAGTAATTTTGATACAACCATATTTCATAGAATAAGAGACCTTATATTCTAATATGTACATACCTATATAGGATGGACTTTTACATTTTATTGTATAAAAAAATATATTCAATATGGTTTTTAAAGAATTACCAAATTGATACATTAAAGTTTATTAATAAAAAATTTCCTGTAGCTATCAACTTTTAATTATTTTCTAAAAGCTATTTTTACGATCAGTTCATGCAGTTTATTAAGAGAAGTAAAAATTACATACATAGTTTTTAAATATAACACAGTCCTGCACAATACAATTCCATAAATCTGAAGCCTCAATTAAATTAGATTACGATGCGGCCTACAAACAAAAGCAAAATCATTTCTTCGCCAGCAACAAACGCCGGTCATTTCGATGGCAACACTTTAAAATAATCGAAAATTACATGTATTTTTTTAGATTGAAAAATTAAAATAATATTTTAACCTTATTGAAAATCGAAAAAAAAAAAACAAACAAATCAAAATATCAAAAGAATGTAAAAGAAAACTTTCCCTTTTTATTTGCTTTAAAAATAAGAAAAAATTGGTAAATAAGTTCGGAAATCGCGAAATTGTTTTGTTTATTTCTTATTTTTTAAAGTGGAAAAATATTTAGGGCGCAATGAATGTTTTCGACAGTTTTGTACTGATTTTTTCATACTTTCTTTTATTTTCCTTTTCTTTCTTTCCATTTTTTTATTTTTTTTAATGATTTACGCGATTTAAGTTTAAAGAAAAAATAATAATAATAAAATTTGATTTCCAATTTTTTATACTTTTTTTTTCTATTTTTAATGTCCTTACAAATTTAAAATATCAAATTATTGAGGTTAAAAAGCGGATTGAAACGATAAAATAATTTTTTTTTTGCTTTTTCTAATTTTATTTCAGGGTTACTTAATCTCCCTTACTTTCTTCAACTTGTCCCTTTGTATATATTGTAAAAAAAAACGATAAACAAATATAAAAGAAAAAAAATTAAAACCATTTTCGTAAAAGAACACAAAAGGTTTTATAAAGTATTGCCTTAAAAATAGATTTAATTATGCAAAAATTTAACGTTTTCCTTTTATTTTCGGACAATAGAAATAAATTTAAGAAAAGTTTAAATTTAATCATAATTATTACGATTTTGATTTCGAGTGATTTTTTGAATTCAATAATATTTGCTACAAATAAATTTAAAATTTCGTTTAAATCTTGCTCATTTTCATCATTGAAGAAATCGAACACCTACCGATTGCTTGGTTAGTCCACATAATTATTTTAATAAACAAAGTCCCTCTTTTCTAATCTGTAATAACATTATTTTATTTCATAAAATATTAGCTTCGATTTTCAGATTTTCACAAAAAGAATTCATTTTGAAATTTAAAAATTAGTTTTAAATTATTGAACTTATTAAAAAATTCGAACTACTAAAATTTTCAACCTTTCATTTTCAACAGTATATGTACTCGTAAGTGTAAATTTTTAGTTTAAAGATCGCCCTTTTACCAATTTTACCATCAAACATATTCATTTTATTTAAATAGCAATCAATTTAATGATCTTTTTGTATATAGATAATAATAGCTTTAATCAATACATAAGTACACACTTAGTATATTTAAGTATTTAGGTCAATTTGGCACGAACATAACTATAATGCAACGCAATTATATGAACATAATATTACGAACAATCATTAATTAAACAAATTTATAAAACTTTTCATATTGGTAAATAATAAAATTTTTTTTGTATATTAGTATAATTAGTTCCACTAATACAATAATTATATTATATTTCTAAATTAATATTATTTTTTTTAATTATTCACAAAATTAAGACCATAATGTAAATAAATAATAAAAATTCATATAAATTGACTTAATTAATTTTTCAAAATACCATTAAATTAAAATTGTTTGAACGACAAAAAAAAATAGAAGGTTTATTTTAATTATTTTTTTAACAATAATCATCATTAATATTTAAAACGAATTGTTTAATTAAAAATCAACCTATGAATATTTTGTTAAAATTAAATGGTACATGATATGTGTATTTTTTGTAAATTTTGATTTGTGGATTGTAAGTTTATAAGTGTACTTAAAGAATCACTGGGTCTTTTTAGATGGTCACTGGTGAAATTTGATTTACAGACGCAAAAATGGAACTTTTAGAAATTTCATTCTTAAATAAGATTTTTATATAAGAATAATAAATTAAGTTTGTTATTATATAACGAGTAATATACTCAGTTGCATCTTCTTCTAATTCTTCTAAACGAATATCAATACCATTATTTACATCATCAAAAACAATATTATTATAAATTTCAGACAATAATTTTTTTATTTCGTCAGTTTGAAAAACCTTATTTTCTCAGTATTGCTCATTTTGAGTTCTTGACTGCTATTTATGGAAAGTATAATTACTTCAAATTAAAAACACAATTACACAAATAATGATTGATATTTCATAGACTTATTCAAATTGTTATTAGCATTAAGGACACATATTAGTGCATATAATAATGTTTTAATATCATAGGTTTTATTTAAATATTAGACTAAAATACTTAACCTTATATTTAAACTCCAACGGGCTGTGATGATCATTAACACCAACTCTGCAACGAATAAAACCAAAAAACCACATCCTGACCTTTATCCAAGTTTAGACCCCTCCGAGTCGGGTTCTTTTTCCAATCCGAGTCCTTTATAAACCGGTTTAGAGCCCTGCCATTTAAATTCGTCAGGTTCGTAACTCGCAAAAAGAAATTCGACCCAAAAAATCTCCAAGCCAAAGCAGGAAATTGAGCACAAAGAGCGAGCCGCTGTCTCCTCCTGCTCGTCACAGAAGCTACTGCAGGAATCATTAGGAGCGTATTTCCTTACGGTCCTCCTGGCATATTCGTAAATCAGACAGTGCCCAGATATGAGTCATATGAGATTCCGATGTTTCTTCCACACCGAGGAAGAAACATCAGATCCTCTCAATATCCAAAAAGGCGACCATGGTGAACTCCTCTCCACACAAGGATCGTATGTTGTGCTAGGGACAATAGATTTGAATATAAGTTGTTCCGCATGTATGTGTATAACAGCTTTTCGAGTAGTTTTAGTAGAAATGATGTTAGACTGATCGGTCTAAGGTCCTTTGCGCAGCTATGATAGTTTCTCACAGCCTTGGATATGAAGACCACTTTAGCTACACTCCAAATTCGAAATGTAAATTAAGTCTATACAGCGCTTATAGATTATTTTCAGCCATGGAAGGATAACTTCCGTTGCGTTTTGCAGTTCTGCCGGCATTATCAGTTCCTTTGTGATTTCTGAAGATCATTGTAGGATTCTACCAAGCAGTGAATTAGAAATGTATACACCGATGGTTAGAAAGGAAATCATCCTGCGAACTTTCCAATTCGTTCGTTGCCATTCCAGTTACATTTTAGGAAACTTGGATTATATCTATAACCTCTTGCCGGTTTTTAGTAATAAAAGTGGATTCTGATCCCCTATTGCATAGGCTAGAGTTAGTATTCAAGAAAAAACTCTGAAAGTAACTCACCCCTTATGTTTGCATCGTTCCCCGGATGGTTTCATTAGAAATTAGCTTCCCATTTTTTTTAAAACAGATACCACTAATACGGAGTTTTTCCGAACTCCCTTTTTCCGAATAACCTGTATGATTTTGCTCCAGCTGAATATAGGGAAACTATTTCAAATTTTTTCCATTTCGTTCCAGTCTTCCAACTTGATCTTTCGTAAATATTTTTTAATAGATTTACGGAAAAAATATTTTTTTCCCTGCTCAGAAGCATTTTGAATTTGACTGTCCGTTTTCAACGTTTTTTTTAATTTTACGATTTCTTGATTTTTTTATAAATTCTATCAAAAAACAAGAAATAAATTGAAAAAATAAAAAATTTTCTGTTTAATTTTAACTTACGTAATTAGCCACATTTACAACATTATCATTTATCACTTCCTCAGCTTGAGACTGATGGTCAATAAAACTAGGGGTATTGTTTTGGAGTAATACTTATATTATCATGGTTCTAAATGTTCTTAACATATTTTTCACCATATTCCGAAACCTTTTTTAATTGAATTTTGCCGTTCCTCCTTGTCTTCCTTATTAGTTCCTTTATCCATATTTTTAAGAATATTCGGAATACTTAGGCTCGGTATAGCTTTCTTTTTTTAATGTTTTTTTTGATAATGTGTCGAATGAAACATCTTCTAAACAATAAACAGATTCTACAAAATACTCATAACACACTCTTACAGCATTCATAAAACACTGCTTATGTATAAAACAAACTTTCAACTCCTTGTGATACAACATTCCAAATTTGGGAAGCTTAAGAACCTTAATTTGATGAATCATTTTGTACATTGTCTTGTTTATGTATGTCGTCTGTCTCAAATATGTATATTTATTTCTGGTGGTGACTATGAAGGCAGTAAAATTTCATCGACCGCATGATATTCATTTGCTTAAGAATTTCCTAGCGCCAATCAAGAATTTTACACTCCTAATTTCCAAATCACTCCATTTTTTTTTTTTTTTCCTTTCAAACTTCTATTGAGGAGCATAAGGCTTCGATTAAACCTCTCCATCTCTCTCTATTTTGGGCGATAGATCTTATTTGCGCCCAAGTCTTGCCTGCAGCTGTTATTTCTTTTTCTGTTGTTCTTCGCTATGTATTCTTAGGCCTGCCGATGTTTCTCCTACCCTGGGGATTCCATTCCAATGCCTGCTTTGCTATGGATTGTTCTGATCTCCTAAGTATGTGAACTACCCATCTATATTTTTTCTCTATTTGGTTTTCTATCGGGTCCTGTTTGCATAGGTCCCATAGGTCGCTGTTTCTCATTCTGTTGGGCCAGAATATTCGGCATATGATACGGAGGCATTTATTTGTGAAGACCTGCATTTTATTAATATCTTTCTTGTTCATGAGCCAGGTTTCACTGCCGTACAACATTACTGACTTGACGCAAGCGTCGAAGACCCTCAGCTTCACATTCCTTGAAAGTTGTGTGGATTTCCAGATCTTCCATAGTCTAGCAAATGTCGGCCTAGTTTTTCTGAGCGTGTCTTCCATATCAGCACTTGGTCCGCCATCTAAGCTTATAATGCTCCCCAGGTATATTACGGTGGTTACATCCTCAATTGCTACGCCATCAATCTCAAATGATTGGTTGTTTGTGGCATTCATTCTGATGGTCTTTGTTTTTCTTGTGTTTATTTATAGGCCAACTTCTGCTGCGCAGTTCTTTAACTTTTCTAATTTTTGCTTCATATTTTCATATGCGTGTGTGAGGAGGCATACATCATCGGCATACTCCAGATCATCCAGGGTGTTGAGGATATTCCAGTTAATCCCATTTCTGATTTCATTTGTTTTCCTCATAATTTCATCTATAACAATGTTGAAGAGGACTGACGAAAGGGGACAGTCCTACCTAACTACCCGCATTGTCGTTATGGGCTCACTTAGTCTTCCCTTGTGAAGAATCTGAGTCTCTGTATTTTCATACATCGCCTTGATAATTCTAATTATTTTGCTAGGGATTCGCCTTAGCTCTAGAGCCGTCCACATGGCATTTCTGCCTACAGCGTCGAAAGCCGTTTTGAAGTCTACGAAAGCGATGTAGAGCGGTGAGTTGAATTCCTTAGACTGTTCTACAATTATTCTTATTGTGTTGGTGTATTCAGTACAGCTTCTTCCTTTTCTAAAACCCGCCTATTGTTTTCGTAGTCAATTTTCTATGTGATCTTTAATTCTTGAGTGCAGGATGATGGCTAGTATTTTGATAACAGCATTGAGTAATGTGATGAATCTCCAGTTGCTGCAGTTGCTAAGATCGCCCTTTTTCGGTAGCTTCACTATAATTCCTTTTTTCCATTCTTTGCATATATTTTCATTTTGCCAAATTCTACTTATAATGGACTGTAGTGCTCTAGAGGCACTCACACTGTAGAGGATCCGCTTTCAACAGCTCTGCCTTGATACCATCGGCCCCTTCGACCCTATTGTTTTTCAGTTGGGCTATAGCCTCACAAATTTCTTTTGATGATAGAGGGCTGGTGTTTATATTGTTGAGTTCTTCGTTTCGGCTTGTCCAGACCCCCGGGCTGAAATCGGGAATCACTCACTCATTGTCATTTTCTATTCTCATTTTTCTATTCTCAAATCACTCCATGTTCATTTTCTATTTGATTTGAACATGTTTTTGCAGGTACCTGTAATTATAGAGAATACCAAGTAATTTCTAGATAATGCTATTATTTTTAAAAATTAATGAAATTTTATATTAGTGTTAATTAAATCAAATTTTTTTTAAATGAGAACATCTCTTAAAAATTTCATTAATTCAATTTCCTATAATTAGTATTTAAATTTTTTCCCCACAAACTGTAAACTTTTTTTTATAAAAGCCAAACTAATTTTTTTTTTTAGATTAATTAAAAAAGAAGTATAGATCTGATTTATTTAAATGGAAATATTCTGCAATCATTGAATGTGATAACTTCACCATTTATATGTATGTGTTCTATTAAAAAATTAAATATCAATTAAATTTAACTATTTTGCTATCCTATCCAAATTAATTTTCAATTATTTACTCGACCATAGTAATTAAATTCTAAATACGAAATCATCAAAAATTATTTCGGCAATAAAAAAAAACAGAAACTTTTTTTTTAAATTTAGTTTTTTAACATGAAAACTCCAAATTTCTATATGTTGCTGTTAACGTTAGTACAAAAATTTTGCATAAAATCCAGTTGGGAATCCTATACGTTATGAGAATTTCCATGAAATCCCTGAAATTCTGAACATTTTCCCAAATTTCATAATGTCACTAACTTGTTAAGATATACAAAGAAAGAACAACAATACAGCTTAACAACTACAAAATAAAAGCTAAAAATGCACATTTTTCTCGTCTTCAATTTTCGAAAAAGTTTTGGATTAAAATTCAACGGAGTATATTTAAATTTAAAAGAAGGCACTGAATTCTTTCAATCTTTTTAAATGTGACATTTAGTTGATAGCTTTATTTTAACTTATTTTGCTTTTTTTTTTTGTTTTTTTTTTTACAGATCTCCACATCTAGGTCATCAATCCTTTACAGGATATACGACTATTTTTTTGCCTCTTTATTATCAACTTAAAAATCGAAAATCCTGAAATATTTTTTATTATTTTTAATTAGTAAAAATAGCAGCATACAGATTAATACATGTATAAAAACGGGCACACATATTGAAATAAATTTCGAGATCTCAGTCCATATATCTAGAAATACATACATTATACAGACATACTTTATAGAACAAGAGTGAATTTTTGTTTTTTATATTTGTGTCATTTTCAAAAGAAAACTGTATACGACACAGATTTGTACTTAAAACATTAATTTGAAATGAAATGATTATAAATATTCTAGCAAAAACTAAAACAAATAAAAATCCGAAAAAATATTTTTTTTTAAAGATCAAGAGTCAAAAATTAACTCGTGAACATTACAAGTGAAGTGAATGACAATGTTATATTTTTACTTTTCAGTTAATGTGCAACAACAAATGCAATATTCTTATATTTATTTTTATATTTATGTATTCATATGCATAATTAAATGCATAATGTGATTATACCCAACATATGGATTCTTACAACATATATGTACATATACAGCGTAGATGCACAATAAATAAGAAAAACAGCAGAGAAAATTATTAATTAACATTCATACATGCAGATATGTACAATGTTTGTTTATGTGTTAATAAGGATATCTTATAAATTATAGATGCAGATATACCCTCATTTTATATATCCCCTGTTTACTGTTACTCAGTTAAATTATTTAATGTTATCCCACTTTTGTATTTTGACTGATTCCACACTTTTTGAGTTTTACGCAGAGCGTTCAAAAGTTATCAACTTTTTTAAGTAAAAAAATAGTTTAAAAATCTTCTTTTTCTTATAGTTCCACAAAATGCATTTAAAGGTTTTAAAACTTGTTTTATATGTTTGTGTGTGTGTTTGTAGTCTAATTTGTTTCTAATGTAGTTATGTGGTTTGCTGTGTGCCGGAAACTATATCCAAGCTTATTTTGGACAATTACACAAAGTTTTAAAGCATCAACAATGATAAGACAATGTAATCACTTTCATTCCAAAATATTCTTCCGTTATTCTGCTTTACTTCTCTTTTCATAATTTCATTTTTTATTTTTCAAACATCAAAAATTCAAGAAGGAAAAAAATTCTGAAAATGCATTTAACGTCATATAAATTTAGTTAACTATGACATATAATGATCCTTTATCCTAATTACAAGTTCACAACCACAAAAAATTATAAAAAATAAGTAAATTTTTATTTTCGGTTTTTCTTCTTCTCAATTTACTTTTTCTTTTCGAAAACATGAAAAAACCAATTTTCTTCTTAATTTTTTTTTACAACATGTCAATCAAAAAAGCGAGCACTATATACATGATATGCACATTCTGTTATGCAGTATATAATATTTAAGAATTTTGTATGAAAGCATAAAAAAGAGATCCGCCCTCCTTTAAAAATGTTCAGTCTAATTAAACTGCTAAAAATCCAAATCAAAAAGAGCAAAAATTACAAAACAAAAAATTTTTTGTTTTTCTTTTCTTTTCTTTTTTTTCTTAAATGAAATTTTTAAAATTTTTTTAGTAGAAATATAAAAAAAAATAATAAGAGGGGGAAAAAAGTATTGTAAATAATCGTACGTCATGCAAGCAAAACAAAACTTCATTTTGGTTAAATTATGTAGTTCCTTAATTACATTATGTTAAGGAAAGTGCATGTTAAAGTTGTTTAAACTGAGTTGACGTTATATAAGATAGAATTTAGAAAAAAGTGGTATGACGATTGGGTATGATACCCAAAATTAACAAATAATTGTTAATTTTTTAATAAACTGGCAGCTCTTAATACACAAATATTGTCTTTATTTTTCGGTAAATATCTTTTACTAAACCAAAAGCATTACACTTTTGATGATGCTAAGAAATTCTGCACTTCCGTTTAGTTAAATTTTATTTTTAATTTGTGTACATAATATATATATATGATTAGCCACTAAGTGCAATCTGCGATCTAAATTTTTTAATGTTAATGATATTTTCCTAACAATAATACTACGATGTTGAAAAATATCCTGTAAATTTTTATTAAATATGTCACCTAATAAACACGAATTATTGCTGATTTCAAAAAAACATCCAAAAGACTTTCACCCAATTTTCAATTTCTTACTTGCTAGTTTTTCCACTATTTTTACCATTGCTTGTAATTTCTTTTCTTGTTTAGTCAAAAATTATTTAGATTTTTTTTTCATGTAATGCGATTTGTCAAAATCAATGATTCAAAAAACGACATTGAAGGCATCAAACAAGAAAAAATAGAAAAATAAAATCATAATGAAAAATTTTAAAAAAATATTTCAAATACGCATAAAAGAACCATCAACATCAAAATCAGAAATAACACCAAAAAAATAACGAAAAATATTAAAAACATCAACAAAAACAAGAACAAGAAAAAAAAAAGTAATTTCGTTTTCAGAACAATAAAGGAATTAATTTTCAATTCCCCCGAGGGATATTTTCTGTTCCTTTTTTTCTTTGTTTATTGTTACATATTATTTCAAAAGTGGAAAGAACAAAGAAAACAATTTTTTCTTATAATGTAATTCAACTACGTATGTCAAAAATTATAAAATAGTGTTATTATTTTAATCGTATAACGAATTGCCTAATATGTAATTTTTCTAATTAGATAGACGAATAAATTGGTTTGTAATTAAAGACACGAGTGATTATAGTAGGCCAACAACTTTCGGAGTTTCGAACTTTTGAGATACACACATGATATATGATAAACACACATAACATATAAAATTATAATCAATATAAAATTATTAACTCACATCTTCAATTAGTGTTTGGAAGAAATTACAAAATTTCAAATTTCATATTTATTGATTCATTTTACTCCACTCAACTATCTCTCGCTAATACATGCACAAGTATTACTTTTATTCCTATATCATTAAAATCATTTTGTCGAAAATATACGAAAATTACTCAAATATGTATGATACATGTACACTTATGTATATTGTGCATAATTTCTGAAGCGGCCTAATTTAAATCCTGAAATCATATTTAAAAATTGCTAAATTAAAACTATCCTAAAATTGTCCTAACAATTGCTCAGAAAAAAACAATATCACTATATTATTTACACGTATACTATTCTGCATTAAGACTAAATATTTTTGAACTATAATACGTTGCATGATTCGGGCAGGGAGCTAAAATAAACCTTATCTAAATCTTTAAAACAATAAATAATGAAAATAAAAGAATCTCTGCTGTCATGAAAAAATATTTATTAATATTCTTCTCTGATTCATTTTTAACTATTTTCAATAATAGATATCTACAAAATAATATTCTAAGCTATAGGTATAGAAACTTATTAAATAAATTAATTTAGTATTCTGAACTACTAACGTCTTCTAATTGATTGATATTTTGAATTTAATTAGAATTTATGCAAATATAAATAGCAAAATAATTTCCGACTTCTTTGAATATTATTAAAAATTTTAGCCATGATCTTTCTAAATTGAAAAATCATTTAAAATTGTAGCACACGGTACTATTTATTATCTACTCATACATAATTAATATAGTGGATAAAAAAATATAGCTATTACATATTGAAATTTATATAAAATTCCATTGATTTATTTACTTTAATCCCATAAATAATTCAAATCTTAAACTATATAATAATAGTATAATTGTTATAGTTTGCATTTCAAAAGAATGAAAATGAAATATTTTAAAAATTTTTATTTTTTTTTTTATTTTTTTAGTTAATTTTACAGTTTTTAAAATTTTATACATATAGTTTTGAACAAGTTTTCCAAATATATGTAGTTTAAACACGTAAATGCAAAATTAATGAGATCTAATATCTCACTAATTTTAATTCAGAACACAATATTTCAATAAAACGAACACAAATTCCTTTATACATACTTTTATGCACATGAGTTCATTTAATAAGCGTTCCATTTTGCAAATATTTATACAAATATAATATACATACATATACCTAATTTAATGCAAAAATGTTATATTCTGGCGCTCACCTGATTTATTGTTGGCATCTGACAAAGCAGAATTATATGTACGTACACATGCAGATTTTAATGCATTCATGTCGGAATTCGACATTAAAATTATTTTCCTCTTATAAGTAGAGTTACTACTTAATTAGAATAAAAATTTAAATGATGAAAAAACAAATGAATGAAGATCGGAAAAATTCGCATCAAGTTTGATATTTTCCCTATTTTTTACAATTTTAAAATTTATTAAATAAAAATTTAAAGAAAAACGAAATAAAATACTAAAATTAGCTTTTCCCTGCTATAAAATAACGTGTTCCCCTGCTATAATTTTTATATAAAAACATTTTCATTAAACTAACTTAGGTTGAAACCCCATCCGAAGTATGTTATTGAAGATAACTTTTGCCTGTCACTAGTTTGCTATTTAAAATGGGAACAATCTAAGAAGTCATTGAAAGATTAAACAAATATCAAAATTCATAAAAAATACACATATATAAATGGGACTAGCCACAATGAAACAAAATTATGACTGCGAATTTAACCAATGTCAGTAATAATCCTATATTATCGCTAATGATTTTATTTGAAATCATCTGTTCTGAAGTGTGTGATAATATATGCAAAATGCTGAACGGCTCCCTTTACCGTTCCTCTGTTGTTTTTTGTTAACAATGCAAAATGTTCGACGTTTTCGTTTTTCATTGCGGTTCTGTTTTCACAACTAAACAGACGTCCGTCTTTATATTTCTGTTAAGTTCATTTCTTTTTAGTTTTAATTTATTACCAGAGTCATTACCAATAAATATGGTGATAATGTAACCAAATTGGAAGAATTTTAATATGATTATTTTTTATTGAACTTTTATTTTTATATTTTTCATATCTATTTTTTTTTGTAAAAATTTTTTAATTTCATATTTTACTATATAATGTAAGTACATGCATATGTATATGTACACATTATAAAATAAATATGAAAAGATTTATGTTTTTATGTACATGTACACATTCCATATTCCCTTTGATTTTATGCGCAATAAGTCGTTTACGTAGTCTTTACATAATATTTTAATAAACATAAAAATTGTTTCCATTTATTTGGGTTGGGTCAAATCAAAATGTCTCATTCACATTTTTTTTTCTACTTTTTTCCAAAAATTTGTATCTAAATAATTACCCACAAAATATGTTGTTTAATACTTGGTTTAAGAGTGCGCCATATGTGCACTTTAATTTTTCAAAAAAGAAAAAAAGAAAATTGAAAATACAAAAATTTTCTATTTTCCGTAATTTCTGTTTTTTTTTTGTTTTCAATACTAAAATTTGATGAATTGAAATAAATATACACAACATTTGAAATACAGTAAGAGAAAAGTGAAAAGCAAGAAAACCAAAAAAAAGCAAGAAAGCATAAAATTCTTAAATGATTTGAAAAGAAAAAATAAAAGGTCTTTTTCTCCTAATATTTATTATATGAAAACTCCCAAAAAAACCAAAAAAAAAATTTTGAACAAGAATAAAAATTTTAACTATTTCAAAATTCACTAAGGTACATTCATACACATGGACATGCATATATATACACAATAGGATAATCAATGTGTCTCTGGGGAATTTTACAAATGGAAACTGAAATCGGTTCAATGCGTATCTAAATTTTTTTTTTGTTTTGTGTGCTAGCTCTATATTCCTTTCATGATGATTTATAAATAAAAATTGATTATATAGAAAAAAAAAAGATATTATATCAGAAGTACAAGATCAACCAATGGCAATTATTAGCAATTTTGTATACTCGACACTTTATAAATAAATATTTTGAGTTACCGCTTTTTATACTCGAATGCTCATGTTAAATTACTTTAATATCCTCAAAAATGGATAACTTACGTTTCAATAAAAGTTTATTTGCATGCTTCTTTTTGCATTAGCACATAAAATATTGTTCGTTTCAAGCCATCAATCTCTCGAACTTAAATCTCTCCTGTCTTTGTAACTCCAGTACCAAATTTTCAAATAATAAAAATGAAATTTGGATAATGATAATTGAAATGGTGTCGTATCTAAAATTGAATGATTAAAAACAAAATGTTAAAAAACTGTGGCATGGAAAAATAATTTTTTTAAATTAATATAATCAATTTAAATTAAATTAATTTAGGTTGACAACTTAAATGAGAAATAATATTAGATACCCACGACCTGAATCACTCAAACCAATTTATAATTTGAAAGGGTTTTCATTCATTCATTTAAAAATTGATTTTATAATAAATTGGGCAACCCTATATGTATTTTTTTTTCGTTTAGTTCGCGTGAGTGGATCTTAAATCCCAAAATATGTAATAAGTACATGTGAATGTTAAGATCACATTAAAAATTTATTAATTATAAACACTTTTTGAGAAAAAGAAAAAAATTTTCTTCCAAATAATTTTTATTTTAACACATAAAATATCTATTTTTTCCTTTTAGAGAAATCTTGCATTTGGAATTTAACATTTTAAATAAAAATAATACAAAATTTTATGTTTATATTAAACACAAAGTATTCGATTAAATGATTTATTTATAGTAAAAGGAAACAACACTTTTATAGACTGTATGTACATACATGCAACTAGGGTGGTCTCTTAATCAATGTGTACGTATATGTATGTATGTATGTATGAATATATTCAAACAGAAAATTAAATGACTTCGGTCATCAATAAAAAATTGAATCAAATGTCAATTATTGTAATTAAAAATATTGCTTAAATAATAAAGTGTTACATTAAAATTTTAAAATATTTTTTTAACCTTAAAGTTATTATTTAGTATTTTAAAATTTTAATTTAGTACATTGTCTTGCCAATTAGTAACACCAATGAATATAAGTGGGTACTCCTAAAATGCTCGAATAATTCATACATGTACAATCATGCATAATGTAGTATGTATCTATGTATGTAACGTGGTTACACAACTAAAACACTTTTCTAATAAGATAATAAACCTATAATTAAAATTGAGTATTTAAGGAAATCTTTAGTAAATTTTACTTACATATGTATGTATTATGTATTTGAGCAAATGTATAACATGTACATTGTGAAATTCCAACCAAATATTTGATGCTTATAGTTTTTGCATCGTCATTGCATAGAAATTTGATTATCATTTCATTACAATATAAATTGTATTATTAATAAAACGAAATTTTCTAGTTAGCTAAGAATATTACCAATTTGAATTTAAAACTAAAATATGTAATTATTTCCCAATTTTTCGTGATTCATTAAGCTTATAACGGATCTCATCTTATTCTTAAATGAAAAATTGTAAATTTTTTTGACAGCTATTAAATTTTAGGGATCGATCAAAATCGTACGTAGTATATAGTGCATAGTAGATGTGTAGTACGCATATACGAATAAGGGTACAGAATTGACAACACCGCTAACACTTATTGTCAAATATTTATTATATTTATATGTAATTTTATGTGGGGATAAAATTTTCTGCTTTTCTAAAATTCAAAATTACTTTCCAAAATAAGTTTATATTGTTAAATTTTAAGTTCGCATTTTATATATGTGAATGAATAGATCAATTTGACCTTAGAAAATAAAACAGAAAAACGATATACCCACGCGTTGTCAAAATCCAAAATTATAATATGTTGAGTAGTCTCGTAGCTCATTTAGGTCAGTTAATTTAAAATGTACGTTAAATGCGAGTTAGAATTTTCTATAAAAAAAAAACAAATGTTAAACTTTTTATACTATAGTGGATTTGGTTCCACAATAGTGGATCAGTACATTTTCTCTTAAATTTTCTGAAATACCTACACAAATTAATGCAAAATTTCTTAAAATATATCAGACTCATACATTGATAACTATGCTGACATTTTTATTAGGCTCTTTTAACAATCAATTTTTAAAAATTCCCATCCTTTAAAAATTTTTTTGTTATAAGAAACCTTTATCCTGTATGTCTAGTCAACTGTCATAAAACTTTAAAATGAAATAAAAAAAATTATAATTAACGCTATTTAAATAAAAAAAATTAAAAATTTTTTGTTAAAGCAATTACAGATTTTATATTTTTATGAATATTATGCAATAATAAAAATGTAGAACTCAAGCATTAAAGCAATATGCTCCGACAATAAAATTATAGTTATAATAAAATTTTTCAAAATATTTTACGTGCAAATTACAAAAATCCCTTTTTTTCACCTTCTCCCTCTAAATTGAATGTAATTTTATTAACCTAAATAAAAGATTAAACAAAACTTCTTGTCATTTACAACCATTAAAAAAAGAAAAACAAAGTACACATACAAGAATCTTTCTATTTGTTGTATGAAAACCTTTAGGCTCTATCGCAGACTTGTTTTTTTCGCAATTCATTCAAAGTAAAAAAGTAAGCGATGGTCACAATATGCTATAAAAATTATATAAAATACACGCAAATGGAAAAAACAGATAACAAAAAAAACTTTTCTATTTTTTATTTTATATAATGTGCGTCACTTGTTTAGCGTCAAGTTTTCAGACACAGAAAATCAAAAAGAATAAAAATAAAATCAAATACGATCATAAAACATAAAAATTTGTGTAAGCGATAAATCTTTTAATTTCACAGCGGGTATCTTTCACATAATTGTTGCTCTTATTTAAATTTTTTTTTAATAACTTGCATATTGTGAATGACCACTTTAGCCTTATGTATTTACAAAGTTATATTATATAGACTGTACAAATAGACAATACTTCATAGATACCCTATAGATATTAATATATAATACAACTTTATACTATGCATATAAAGTTGTATTATGCATATAAAGTTGTACGTGCTGCATATAATATAACTTTAGAAGCACATAATGTAACGATATCAGAGAGAAATTACCATCAAATATTAAAAATCTCAAAAATCTTTTAAAAACCTAAATGTTTACTAAAATTTCATATAATCACATGCACAACGCAAACGTACAAAACAATTTGCAGTTGATGCATCCTAATGATTTGATTATTTTAAAGAGTAGCACTCACTCACAGCTATTATAAATATTAAATTTAAATAATGCTCATTTAATTCAATAATTAAAATTGGGCTCTCCAAGCTCGTATAACGTGTTAAACCATATATGTGTTAATAGGTCTGTATTTGGCACAAGTTATAACATTCAAAAATCAATTATTATAAAAACACCAATTTATTCGAGCTAATTAAGCATAACTTTTGACAGCTTTGGCTAAATTAATTAATTGATTTTAAAATCAAAACCCATATGTGATCGTAGAATTTTGACATTTCTAATCAACAAAAAAATATGTAAAAAATAAAGCAAATTCTTTAATCATAAAATTACTTAGCTTACTTAAAAGAAGATAAAGCATAATTTTCATATTTAAATTTGTAGAGTCAAATTATTCCAGGCATTTTGTGAAGATACCCAAACTTCAATCCTCTTCTGTAAACGAGATGTTATTTGTGCATATAATGCATGTGTATGTAGTTTGTGGTAATTTGTGTATACTGCAAAGTAACTACATAACATGTATATATTAAGTGTAAGCCTATATCCTTGCAGAATATTTTATAATACAAAGTAGAAACTGTTAAAAGACAACTTTTTTTTCTAAAACAGGAATGAAACCTGAACTAATGCTTAAAAAAGATGTATATATATATATACATAATCATAATTTACTATCAAAAGGTCATTACTAATGGCAAGTTCCACATAAATTTTCTTTACAAATAAAGCGAATTAAAAATTTTTTTATTGCAAATTTTTGTTAACTATTCGGTTTTTTTGCGTTATTAATATTTTTGTTTTTTTTGAAGCTATCTCTTTAATAACCAGATTTCCAATATCATGTTCGCTCATTTTTGTAGCTATGAAAATGCAATGCATACATATTAAAATGATGATCAAATTTATTGGAATGTTCGCACACTGTTTTTTTGTTTCGATTTGGTTTAGTTTTTTTTTTTCTTTTTTTCTTGTGTCATATTAATCATGATTTGACATTATTAAAGTCAAAAGTATAAATCGTTAGAAATTTATGGAATTAAAATTTGGTATAATTTGCAAATTTTTTTTTTTTGGTATTAGAAGATTGTCAAAATAAATGGAGAAAATGAAGAAGTAATTGTTTTGAATAAGAACTGGTCGTAATTTGTGAATATAACCTTGTAAAATGTGTGGAGAGAAAATTTGAAAAAAAGTTTTCAAGACAAAGTAAAACCGAATTATGTATGTATGTATGTTATAATTATTTTAAATTTCAATATGGCGGTTCTTATAAGCGCAAGACATTTAACGGATATTCGATTTTTCTTAAAACTATAAGTGAAGAGTATTGTACCTTATGTAACTTATCGAAAAATGGGTTACTTTGAATTTTCTATATAGGAATTTCCCTAAGTTTGTGCCTGATTGTCTTTGCAGGAGTTTAGGTGATTTCCTAATTTACAAACAGCAATAAATAAAAATGCATATGACCGTTCTCAAACTGAAATTGATGGAAGATTTTTAAGCAAATGAAAAATTTCAATTTTAAAGCTGAATGAACCATCATTATGGAATGCTAAAAAAAGCAATTTTTGATTTGGAAATTTTAAAATACAAAGTATAAGAATTTTTAATGGGTAATGTCCTCATATGAATGTTGAAGCTACAAGTCTAAGAGTTTATAGAAATTATTATTTTTCAATCTTGATGGCTATGTTTTAGCTTGAGGCTATATTTTGTTCTATATTGCGATTTAAAAACGGTTCCTGGATTGAAACTTAGTGCTGTTTTATATTTTCAAAACAATTTTTTTTTGTAGATTTTCATAAAACTTTGCTTATCGTTTTGATTGAAAATTTTTTTATGTTTTTTCAGAAGGAATCGTTTCCTATAGCATACCAAAAGGTGTTCAACGTGGTATGGAAATTGACTTATCAGATAAAACATATGATGGACAAGAGGAGAATGATAGATATGTTGATGGTTTGGGTCAATTAGTTGATGGTCAAAAAGGAAAAGATAATTTTCGTACCGATATTCATGGCTTTGGTAAAGGTAACTTTTGTTTTGTATTTTTTTTTTCATTGTTTTCAATACCTATTAGCATATTCATTTTAATAATTGCGTAAGTAGGTACCTACCTATTTATTTGTACACTTATAATTAAATATACAGTTGATATTAAGCTTTAATTTATATTTAACCTAATTCAATTCTTGTGTCCGATTTTTTACCCATGAAATGTCAAAGAAATTATAAAATTCGCTTAATAAGCTCCTGTGTGTTTTATGTAGTCAGACAGCACATTTCGAATTATCAAAAATTACATAATACAAATTCGTTTTGTTTTCGTCAAGCTTTTTTTTGCAATTGTTTATTTCTATAGTTCATTAACCCTGTCTGGAACCAGGAAATAAGAATTTCTGGTATATGTACATATATCTATGTCTGTTGTCAAGTTTTTGAAAAAAATACTGTTTTTGTATGCAAATTCAATGCTCGTGCAATATTTTCTACAATACAAATTTCTTTTTCATCTATATTTTTATATTTAAATTATTAAATATTGAACATATACAAACATGTAAGGCTATAGAAAATATTCATATATGCATGAATAACAAATGATCAACTAATAATATAAATTAGCATGAAGATTTATCGTTTTGTAACACTTTATAAATTGCATAATATATTGATATATTAAAAAAACAAAAAATTTGAAATTAAAAAATAAACCTCTACTTTATGTGTTGGCAAAAATATATAATATGAGTAATCAGTTCAAAGGATTATTTACCACAATTAAAATGATTTTAATTATTCATAAACCGAAAATGCATTTTATCACAAATAAAAAATAATAAAATACAAACAAAAAGAAAATCTCTTAATTAAAAAATTTTCGGCATCATCAATTGAAATTGAAAAACTATACCACAAAATTTAATAAAATAAACAAAATATAATGTTGAAAAATTGAAAATTTGGTAAAAAAAAAAGATAAATAAATAAAATAGCCCCAAAAAAACCTTCACACATTTATAATTTATTTACAAATTTCATTAGATTCATAAGTTTTGTCCTAATGGTGGCAAAAAGTAAAAATTACAAGGCGAAATCAAAAATCTACACAAGCATGTTTATTTTTTATTCTCAATTGTTTTCTCTTTCAAAGAAAGAAAAAAAAGATAGACTTATTTTAGATATTTTTGTTATAGTAATTTTTACCTAACGTTGTTTTTGAGCATTCTTTAAGTAAGTTTTTTAGAATAGATTAGAAATTGAATAATATAACGTACAACTTCAAGTTAACTTTGATAAAATTTTTTTGCTGTCCCATATAGAGTCCAATTTGTTTTCATTGAATTCTTAAGAAGTATGATTTTTCTTTTATTAAAACCAATTTTTTAATAAAATTTTTCTTCTATAACATACATTATGCGGCAATTCGAATTTGAACTTTATTATTATTTGCTAGCATTAACTGGCACAATATAACAAGTGAAGTTTTACCTTTTAGTAAATTAAATATGCGAACGCTTAATTGAAATTAAACTAAAATCTTATCAGAATTATTATTTACTTAATTAATTAATAAAAATCAATTCAAAAAAAAAATTTAAAAGTGTAACTGGAAAACAGGTTTCATTCAAAATTCCATTAATGTACTTAAGGTACAATTTCATATACTTACATACATTATATTTTAATAATTAAATTCTTTTAAAATAAAAACTATCTACTTAATTTTGAACTCGCTCTAAAATAAATTATAATTGACTTTTCAATTATGTTCAATTATGTTTGAGTATCATATATGTTTTTTTTTTTTCATACATACATATAGATAATTATTTGCCCTTACGAGTATAATTAACAGCAGTACTCCGATATTTTGTCTATATAATTTGAAATTGCTTATGATTAATTAAATTTTAGTTCTGTCATAAGCATAGTGCTACACTAATACTAATTTTTATACATATAGCTCTTCAATACGAAGGAGTTCAGTTTGAAATGCTATAATGCTCCTAATTTATTCAAATTTACTATAAAAAATTTAACGTAATTATTATTAACAATTAAAATATCAAATACTGCAATTCGTTTTTAATTATCCGTTAAATACTGCATTCATGTCATCGGTAAGTTACTGTGCCACGATACCTGTAATATGATAGTATAATAATTAAACTTTTATTGAAATAAAATATTAAATAATAAATTTTTTTTTATTTACTTTGCCAATTTTATATTATAGAGTAAGGTAATTACATAGAGTATGATATAATTCCAAAATAATAAAAGTAGTAAAAAATTTCAATTAATTAATAAAATAGTAAAAATTTCAATTATGTTTGAAAATATTCTTGACTTAATTAAATATTCATTACTGTCGAATATGAAAATCATTTATGAAAACGTTACATTGCAATCATAATAATTATTTTATTGCAGTTAATTGAAATAATATATATTTTTTTTATTATTGTTATACAATAATTAAAACTTCTTCTAAAACAATGAATAAAATTGTGAAAATTTTCATATTTTAAATTCACACATAAAGCACTCAAACTCATTTATTTATTTTAAATTTTTTTTTTTAGATGCAGAATATTGCAGTAATAATTCATGATTAACTTAAAAGGCCTGAAGATCTTTAAATATGTGATTTTTAATAATGAATTTAGCAAAAAAAAAAAAACTACCTTTGTATTATTTTTGTAATATTTTTACATTAATTTTATATATTTCGGTTATTTTTGAAATTTAATATAATTTTTTTATTTCAAAGTAAAGAAAATATTTAGAATATTGATGGAGAAAAAGGTTTCTCAGTACAAACTACTAAATTAATAATTAATTTCTTATTAAAAATAGCTGAACTCAACTTGAATTTAATATTTTTCTTCAACTAAATTATTAAAGTTTCTAAAAAATTCAAACAAAATTCTAATTTTCATATAAAGTTTTGTACACATTTTATTATTTTACATATCTAAAAATTAATCTAAAAAACCCTTGCTTTACACTAATTTTTCATAAATTATTTCTCATATTATACCTTTATACATATCTCATCCTACATATATATATATATACAACTGTAGCAAATTGATTATCTATAATAAAATAAAAAAAAATCAATAGTTCAATATACGTAATTTCATATTATACCTTTAGACCGAAATATTTAAATTTAAAAACCCACTAACAAAATTTAATACGCGTTACCCTTACGTATTAAAATTTGCTTAATATATTCCTGTTTTATATTTACCATAACTTTAGCGAATTAATTTATTAACCATTAATAAAATAATTATTATTTTGCAATTTAATGAACTTACATATAGAAAAAAATAATACTATCTTAATTT
Source organism: Condylostylus longicornis (assembly GCF_029603195.1). Classification (NCBI taxonomy): domain Eukaryota; kingdom Metazoa; phylum Arthropoda; class Insecta; order Diptera; family Dolichopodidae; genus Condylostylus; species Condylostylus longicornis. Next base: position 5,535,872 of record NW_026577974.1, read on the forward strand.
CAATATTGAATTCTATGTGATCTATGTAAATCTCGAAGATTTTATTCCTTTTATAAATTATATATATATATATATATATGTAAAGTACATATACTTACATACTTAAAAATATCATAAGCTTGTAAAAATATAGGAACCCAATGCAATTTTTTTGCCATTGCTTTGAATTTAAAGGTTTTTAATTTTTAACAAAGTAAATTTAAATTTTATAAAAACAAAAAATATTAATGCCGACATTTTGACGACCTTAAACATAATGTTAATTTATTTGAGCATAATTATAATATGCATATGTTTATAATACATTTATTACAGTAAAATATTGGTAAAATTAATTATAAATTTGTTAAAATTTTACAATAAAATTCAATTTATGTAAAAGAAACGTCTAGATCTATGTGATTATCAATAAAGTTCAGAATCGTACTATATCCTTTAATTTAGCTGTAAATTTTTTATAATTTTTCCAAAATTTATATATTATAAATAACTTACAAAATATTAAAACGATAATAAAATTCAAAATGTCCATCAAAATCGGGATCTTAAATTAACCCAAATAATGCTCATAATCGTTCCATCAGATATAGTTCAACCGTAAACCGAATGTGTATAGACCGAGCTTTCTAGGGGGTTTGAATCCCTTTGAAATTTTGAATTCTACAATAAACTAATTCTACTGTAATTCTAAAATATATACGCATAAAAAAATCAACATTACTAAATAAAAACAAAAACGAATAAAAGTTTATTAAAAATTATTAAAGTTACCGTCACGTACAATTCTCATTCCCTTTTTTACTTTCGTTATTATTGTGCCTACGACGATGGTCAAAGTTAAAAACAAAATGTATATTTAAAAAACTTTCCCTTAATTACAAAACTAATAATAAACTTTATGATTATTATAACTTGTTGGTCTTTTGTTTTATTTTTATTTAAAGAATACAAGAAAATAAAAAACAAAAAGAACAATAATTTTTGCTTAATATTTTAACATTTTAACCATGTTTTTTTATATTTTCCTTTTTAAGGTTACGAATGGGTTGGATGGAGAAATGATACGCCTAGTTTAGCTGGTAAACCAGTTGAAATAACATTCGAATTTGATACAGTAAGAAATTTCAGTGCAATTATTTTACATACAAATAACATGTTTTCAAAGGATGTACAGGTAAAGATTAAAATTTTTTTATAGCTAATTTATTATTTTATGTAAAAACTTTATTATTGTATATATACATTTATGTATTTATATATGCTATATATTAAAGATATATTTGGAACAGCTTGATATTGAATAATGGAATAAAATGACTTGAACTAATGTAATTATCGGGAACATTTACAAAAACGTCTACAATTACATACAAAATATATTTTTAAAAATTCTTTTCTCCTTTGATTCGGTCCAATTTTTATGTTGGCAAGTCGGAACAACATAATTGGTATATAGTAAAATCATTTTACAACATCAAATATATTTTTTTTTCTCCTATGGTTTAAATTAACTGTTTACATGATTTTTAGTTGATTATAAAGTTTATACTATTAATTTAAAATGAAAGTATAATAATTGATGTTCGTTAATTTACACAGAAAGTAATTGCTTCTTATAGATAGACTATTATAAAATTAAATGAAACTATTATTAAAAGTATACATATTATAGGTAGGTTGTTTTGGTAAGAACCCTTCGTTTTTCTTCTTCTCCCTTCTCAATTCCTAGGGAATTTCCTAGGTCATTTCCGTAACCTGAACTTTTAACTTTTCGCATCAAACCGCAACGGTTAACTCAAACAGTTTCTTCCATAAATAAATGCTTCACAGTCTTTAATAAACTGCATTTGTTACTTCTCAGCTCCCTTCAAAAAAAAAACTAATGACATTCGAATCAAGGACTATTTTACCATAATGATTATAATATTCCGTTTTTAGCGATAATTTATTTCTCGGCTTCTTCAATCTTTCTTAGTTCACCATTAAAAAGAAATTCATTCGACCGTATTAAAGAGTTTTATAAATGTAGAAGTTGATTAAGGTTATTATATTAAAAATGGAATTAAGTTTTAAACAGATCAATTAAATGAACTTCGAATGTTATTAATTCATAAATAATTTTATTACAAAATAATAGATAACATTATGCAAAAATTTATTAAAATTACCCCGAACGGTAGCAATAAACTATATAGTTGTTAATAAGGAAACAGAATAAGAAGAAGTGTTTAATGCATTTCTCAATATGATGCACATAGTTACATTATTTAATTTAAATAAGTGAATAATTTAATATTTATTCTTGATAAAAATGAAAAAAAAGAGAAACAAGAAATGCATTAACACTACCACTAAAATGAATTTGAATAAATGGAATGGAAGATAACGATGGAATTTAAATTTTTATTATGCAGGTCCAGAAATAAACTCGTTTTTTTTTTTTTTTGTAGGTTTGGTTTTTTTAATTAATGTCAATTAATTTTATATATCTTATATATAAATATTACTATATTGTATATAGGGTTTTCATATGCCATTAGTATAAATAGCATAATAATTTTCAGCTTATTTAACTTTAATTAATACCAAAATTTTAAGGATGCTCTCAATATAATAACAATATTTCGGTTTCAATATGCGTTTATAATAGTATAGTTTTGCTTATACATTATGCAAATACAGACAAATGTACTTAACTTTTATATATAATTGTAAAGGATATTCGTATATATTTTATGAATTTTTACATGTTAACCTACTTAACCAATATAATAGTTTGGGTTTTTTTTTTATTTTTAAATTTTTAATTAGACACGAGAAAAAGGTATAAAAAATAACTAAAATAACAAAAAAAGCAAGGTAAAATTTTAAAAGTGTTTTTCAATGTTAATGTTCAATTTGTCTTTTATATAGAATGATGGGAATTATTATTATATCTACATTTTATAAATGAAATATTGATAACATGAAAGACTGAATACATTAAATTTTATTTGATATTTTTTCCATTTTCATATCCATAAAATTTTCAATAAGAATGAACTAATAGATCAAGTTATGTCCACATATTTGTTTACGTTTCTATTAGCTTGACAATTCATTCGAAATTTATTTTGAGTAACAACAGTTTTAGTTTCACTCAAAAAGCATACTGAGGGCCCTACAACAAAATTTGCTTGCCGTGGCTTTAGAAGATTTTCTCAATTCTTTCATCATTTTGATTCGAACTATAAAAAATTAGTGCTCCCATAGCTGACATAATATCCAAATTGCTCTACATACAACGTATAAGAGCCTTCATGTATTTCAATGTGATTCGAATATGAATATGATTTATTTGTAATTTTTATTAAAAAATGTGTTATATTACATAAGTATAACAAGAAAAATTTTACTTTTTTATAAACTACTATCACTGATTTTACTTTTTTATAATATCATTCTTTGGATTAAAAATTCAAATACACATTTTATTTTTAAAATTTAGAAATGAATCAATGATAAGCTGTCATCAAATTTCAATATTGTGAATTTATCCCATATAGGATATTGCAAATTTTATAAAAAAAAGGATTGCCACATACTACTAACTTAAAATAAAATATACAATTAAATGGAAACATCAATTTCAATTTGTTGATAGTCCAAATTATTTTCAATAATTTGTTCTCAAAATATAATTAATAAAATAAAATATTGTCAATTATAGTGTGACGAGATTTAGACGCGTATTCATTTTTTACTTACGTTAATGCTTTTTTTTTTCTCGTTCGAAAAACTGACATACACTATTATGGTAAAAAATTAAATAGAAGCCAAAACTTACAAATTTATTTTGTTTAAAATGTGCGATCTACTATAATCAAAAGTGCAATGGTAACCTTTTTTTAAAAAATGTAATTTATTGACCAATTTTGTATTTGTATTAATGTATGTATGTACTCAAAATGAATTAATGTGAAGTTTCTATTGTTTTTAAACAACGGTATAGCTGCTGTAATCATTCTTTCAGTTTTTTTTATAAATACCCTTTTTACTATACTATTTTGTTATACACATGTGCTTATGGTTTTATATGGTTTTGCATGTGGATAATTTGAAAGTGGACAGGATAAATGAAACAAAATTGAAAAAACGAAAATGCAACTAAATTCAAAAATCCATCCATAAATCAATATAGGGATAATAATGTAAAAATAATGTATGTATGTGTGTATAGATAATATATGCGAGAAGAATAATGCAAATTCACATAAACAAACAATAATGTTAGCATATCAATAGTCCGAAACCAAAATTAGTATTTTAATCATCATTAGACTTAATCCGCCCTTTTTATTCATGCAAACCCTGTATTTCATTTCATATCCTCATTTTGGTTTCTTTTTTCACGCATTTGTACACTCGTAAGCAGTACATATAAAAAAAATTAAAAATTCACAATTAGTTCTGGATTTCCTTAGATATACAGTATACATTTATCTTTAATAATAAACAGCTAATGTAGTCGATGGTTGGCTGCGAAATTCAATTTAAGAGAAAATTTTATGTATACATACGTAGCTCGGTTAAATTATTTGTTGTATTCATTCCATTTAAACATTATAAACGGTTAAATAAAGTATTTTTGAAAGCCGGATTCGTAAATTAAATGAAATTAGGTGGTTAAATTTGAGGAAGCAGGATTACCCTTTTGTTTACACACATTCCACGAATTTTAGTCAACTGCTTGATGTCTAATATCCTGAAACCAACGTAGAAAAAATTGGCGAATATTATGTAGATGAAATTGTTTTTAACGATCCGAAATAAAGAAAAAGCAGCAAACTTTTTTTTGCATATAATTTTGTACTGCTGGTTACTTATGTACATATTAAACGTTATTATAAAACAGGTTCACTGTATATTTACACATAATGAATTTTGTTTACGAAAATCACTGATTCTCTTAGTTTAAATGTTATAATGCACACACAAGCATAAATTTTATTCAATTAATATTGCTTACTTAGTATGCTAGTAGGTATAACTTTCTTCTCTACACACATAAATTCGTACATAATTATTTTCTATTTGAAATTTTATTCTCAAACTATGTAAATAGTAAAATAGACTTTCCAAAAAATAAAGTGAGAGTATCGATTTCATTTGAAATCCAATATAGTCTATATATAAATAAACAATGACAAAAACAACTATACAAATATAATATGCCAATAAGAATTTACTGAGAAATTTGTATATACATACAATTGAAATATGCGTATGATATGCGTTCGTGATTTGAATAGACTCAAGAAAATTTTTGTTAAGATACACTTATTTGCAATATCAATAATGAAAGCATATATTATGATATTGAATTTTTCTAGATTTCTTTTTTTCTCAAGTCTATTCAGATGGAACTTCAAATAAAATTAGTTTAATATACGATATATTAGTTAAGATACAAGCAATCAAACAAGTATGAATGTTAAAGACGAATTAAATATGTATGTAATAAGTGATATGTTGGTAAAAGTCATATGTTCATATAACAAAACATTACAACCAAAATTTAAGAATCTATTCGGATTAAAACAAAACGCAATATACGAAATTTAAAATGAATAAAAAAAACTGTGTTGCAACACCATTTGACAACAATAAAGAAATCTTATCCACAATATGTCCATTTTTCCTGTTTATACGTTTTCATATTTTGTAAAGAGCACATTATAACGTATAAGATCATATTTGGCATGGAGGCGGGACACAGATCATTGAACAAGCTCGCGCTGTACCTGGTTGTACAAGTCTACAGATCTACAAATCTAATGCATACGTTATATAATTCTTATGTTTTTAGTGAATTGAATATCTCCGTGATGATTTTTGACACAATTTCTTTTATACTTGTGCTAAAAAAATGGAAACCGTACATTTTTTTTACTATACCAAGTTTTATTCTTTTTTCTCTTGTTTTGTCAACTATAAAATTAATTTTAGAATTGCATGCAATATCGTGTCTACCTTATAACTGTAAAATGCATTAAGTCAGCTCCACAACAAGCCTTTACAGTATAAGCTTTCTAAAAATATCAATTTCTGAATATATCATTAACATATTTATGTACATTCTGCATAAAAATATTTATAAATAATTTCATATAATATTTAATTATTTTTTTGATATTTAACAGGTTTTTGTTCATGCAAAAGTTTTCTTTAGTATTGGCGGTAAACATTTTATTGGTGAACCAGTTCAATTCTCTTATATGCCAGATACAATATTAGATCATGCTAGAGATGTTACAATTAAATTACATCATCGTATAGGTCGTTATTTACAAATTCATTTATATTTTGCATTGCGTTGGATAATGCTTAGTGAAATTTCATTTATTTCTGGTAAGTATATAATATGTAGACGTCTATATATAAATAAACAGTTACAATTAAAAGTATTAAATATATGCAAGTTACGTTACTTATATACGAAGTTATAATGATTATTTTATTTATATTTATAATAGTACCTGTTTCTGGAAATTTCACTGATGAAGAGATTAGTGGGAATTCATTGCCACATGAAACACCTGAATATCCATTACAAAGAGATGAAGTTCAAACAAATCCAACAAAAGGTGAACGAAGTCACATTCCACAAAGTAAGTATAGCAATAATTTATATATATGTATGTATGTATATAAATTATGTATGTTTGACATTATATATATATGTAAATATCATATAATGTGCGTCTTTATAAACACTCGGTGTAGAAATTTCCTTTTTTAATTCACGCAATACTTGATTTTTCATTTAATTGCCAAAATTACAGCGATATCTCTTTATAATGAACACATGAAATTTCATTAATTTTATTAGGTAATACATAATTAAGTTAGGTATTGCTACATTTTATTAACAAATGTTCAAATAAAATATTTGTTAAATGGAAAAAAAATCAATTAAAAGTTTTTGATAATTCACAAAAAAAAAACACTTTTTTTTAAGTTTTCAAAATCATTACTCTATACTTAATATACAAATATTTTACAGTTATATCACCAAAACCGATTGATCAAGAACCAGAAAGTAGTTTTGTTGGTGTTATAATAGCTGCTTTAACAACAATTATTTTATTATTAGTAGCTATTATATTATTTATAATAGCAAAAAATCGTCGTGCACGTGGTAGTAATGTTTTAGATGCATTTCAACATAATTTTAATTCGGACGGACTCGGAGTGGATAAGCGAATTAATAGTAACATGAAGGTAAAATTAGCATACAATGAAAAGAATCTGGTGTTTAAAAAAGATGTAAATTAATTAATAAAATTTTTGTAACAAGTATAAAATTATTAATAAAAATTTTTTTTTTTTTTATGTATGCAAATGGATTAGGTAACTATGGATGATAATGAATCAATTGATAAAAGCAGTTTATATCATGAACCATTTAACGTTAATATGTATACAAGTGCAGCAAGTGGATGCTCTTTAAATGATTTACAACGTCATCATGTGACACCAGATTATACTGGTAAATTTTTATTACGTATATGATTGATTATAAATTTAAGTATGAAGACAAATAATGAATTTGAATTAAAATCGGAACGTAACATAATAATTATATATAAATATATATGTATATACTTTAAATATATTTTAATCATCATCATAAAAAAGCCGACATTTATCAAATTCAATGCAACAATTCGTCTGTTTCACTTTTTTTATTTTCCTAGATTTTACATTTGTAATTTAAATATCTTTTTCAAAAAACAAAAGAGTTGATTTTCAAGGACCTATTCAAGTATACATAGATATTACTGACTTAAAAATTTCTTTGAAATTGTCAACTATTATAAAACACTTTGAAATTTCTAGCTTTTACAAAGAAAACGCGTTTTTAAAAGAACCTTTTTGTATTTTTTTTAAATGTAATTTCTTTTAAAAAAATTTCTTTGTATAACATACAAATAAAATATAGCTGTGCTACTATGCGTACTATTTTAATTATGTATATACCACTTTCGCTGGTTTCCTGCTACGTACTTTTAAAAAAGTTGTTATAATGACAAATTCTAAATCTTTACAGAAAATTTTTTGAACACATTCAACTTTTGTCAATGTATTTTAAAAACGCAACAGAATCATATGTAAAACAGAATTCTTTCTTCCACAACAAAAGTCTGTTAATACGCAAATAACGAAAATATTGAAAAGAATTTTATAATTATATAAAAAACTAAAAATTAGTTCACATATCACAATTAAAGCCTGCATCAACTTCTTTGTAAAACCTGAGATCGTAAAAAAGAAATTAATTTTTAATTATAATAAAATTTTATAAAAGACAAAATTTATAATTAAAAATAAAATACTCTCACCAATTGTATTTTATTGCATAATAATTTAAATTAAAAAAAGGACAATAATATCCTCTCTTTTACATATTTAAAAACTTTAATCATTACGAATAAATATTTTAAAATAACAAAAATATACTGTCCTATACATGAAAATTATTATCAATTATATGAAATGTCATTTTTAATACGATATTCAGTCAGCTCAAATTATAGTTATAAAAGTATATAAGTACGATGGTTAAGAACAAAGTATAGCATTAATACAATTAAATATATTTACATATATTAATATCATCCTTAATTACTTGTAAAATTAATCAATATTCATTTTGAAAATATTGTATTAAACTTATCGGATTCAATCCTGAAAATATTCTCTCATAAATTAATAATAATATTATCTATATATTATATGGATAGATAATAATATCAATGCCATAATAAATTTAAATTAATACTTTATATGCCAATACACATATAGATATATATATATGTATATATATGTATAATTATTTTACGCTTATTTTAATTTCATTCATTATTTTGTTACATTCATCTCACATAATATATATATATATATATACACATATAACTATAATATGCGCGTAACCATAAATAACAGATGTTCCTGATATTGTTTGTCAAGAGTATGCTGTACCACATATGCAAGATTTAATACCAAAAATTCCTGGCGGATATGTAAGTGTACGTATGACACCATCACCATTAAGTAGTGTATTTCCAAAACCACCGCCAGTACCACCACCACCATCAGAAAAATATTATGCAGCAACAGCAATATGTAAAGCACCAGCACCATCAACATTGCCATTACAACCGACAACAACAGCAACATCAGGCGTATCATCATCATCAATAGGAACAACAACAAATTTACATCAACAAAATAATATTAATAATAATAACAGTAATAGTAATAATAATAATAATAATAATATTAATATAAATAATACAACAATACAACAAGGAACAACAAATTCAATACAATCAAATATAGCATTATCATCAGTAGCATTATCATCATCAAATCATATTAATAATTCATATAGCGATGCTGATATTGCATCATCAAATGATGAAGATAACTTAATTCAATTGCAAGAGTTCCCGAGGCAATCTTTAGTTATTGTTGAAAAATTGGGCTGTGGTATGTTTGGTGAATTACATCTTTGTGAAACAAAAGGATTAAGGTAATTTTTTTTCTGTATTATGTTATATAATGTAAAATTTTCTATAAATATATTGTAATATCGTACATATGCGTGTGTGTAATGATGCAATGTATACTGTAACTGTTATATGTATGTCCCACGCAAAATTTTTTTTTATATTATTAATGTACATAAAATTTGTAAGCTAAGTATAATCAAAAAAAAATTTATCTTTTTTTTTAATAGTGTACAGAATAATACAAATATTTTGTTTTCAATTCAATATCAATATTTTGGACGCAGGAAAAATTTCTATATAATGTTATACGTATTAAATTCATAAATTTTTAAATGAATTGATGGCGTTCCAGACAGACCTATTTTTAAATTAGAGTGATTTTTCAAATAAATTCTGTTTCATATAGATGTTTTTGTCGGAAGTAATTTTCTAATTATTTAACAAAAAAATTACATTCCGGACAGTCATAATTTCATATCGTATTCATTTTTTAAATGTGTTTTCTAAAAAACTAATAGAATTTTAATTAAACTCCTTTAAAAACCCTTCAACCGTAATAATAAATTCTTATAAAAATTACATTATTAAATATAAAATCAATTACAAAATATTAAAATTATATACGAGTATCTTAATCTACATAGCCTTTAGAAATATTTTAAATTCCACTATTATTGCATTTTTGCATACCACATAAATGATTATAATTCATATTTGAATGAGGATATCGTATTTAGGTAGGCTATATTTGTATTTGCAGATCCAATATTTTTGGAAATTTATAATCACGGGATATTTCTTACTAATTTATATTAACGTACATTCAAATTACTTAAATCATATTAACCCACATATACGTATTATATGGAATGTGTTATTATTTCAATCAATTAATTTACATAATTTTAATGAAACACAACAAAAAAAAAGGGAAAATTTAAGCAAGTTTTAATTTGTAACTTAAAATTTTAAGTGTCTAAATAAAAACTTATTTGAATTATACAAATTATTTTAATAAATCATTCTAGAACTTATTCGATCCAGAGACAAGAACATGTCAAGTTGAGAACTAAGAACTTTCATGAGAACAACCAAGGTTTAATCAATTTAGATTTGGCAATATTGCTGCAAAAATAAGAAATTTAAATCGTAAAGTACTTTTTTTCGAATTTTTGTTGCCAGAAAGTGGTAAATGTACATATATTATGTATATAAGTTTTAACTGAGAATTTCCTATAATATTTGAACTATCTGAATTTATATTCAGATAGTTCTGATATTCATTTAAATGTCTTCCACTATCTCACTCATAAATTTACTTTTTAGAATGAATTTCCATGCCAGTAAGAAACTATTGGACCTATTAGGCAATATAATCATATTTGAGCAAACATATACTTAATAAACAATTGTCATTTCTGCAAATTCCACTTAATATAAATCAAATTTAAATAAGTTTAATCCTTATTTTCCTCCGTTTTTCATGAACTCACTAAAACATAAATAGAAATCTTCAGTTTAAATATGCAATTATAATTAGATTTAAGTAATATTAATATATACAATGATATCTAAATTTATTCCATATTCTATTTATATTACATTAATATATTAAGCTGATTAACACTATTTAGTATCCTTTCCTATATTTTATAACAATATTATAATATATAAATTTAGTTTACAATATTTGTTATAAAACACATGTATATATTCGTATGTGGCTTCAACATACAATATAAATATATATTGAAGAACTTTAATATAATGAATTCAATTTATTTGAATAATAAATTAACTTAAATACTATAAGCTCATTATTATCATTATTATTGTTACAATACTCTATATTTTCATTATAATCAATATATAAACGTTAAATTGTATTTATATGTATACATATAAAAAAATGAATAGTGTGTTTTCTAAAATGAAATTGATCAATATATTTTATTATTTTAATATAATACTATATTTCTAATCTAAAGTAAATTTTACTAAATATTAAAATATAGTTTTACAAGTTTTTGTTTATATAATGTATATGTATATAATTATTCATCAATAATTACAATACAATTTAAATTTATAATTTTATTAAAATGACATATTATTCTACATTTTAATACACACAGTTAAATATAATCGTAAAATATATTTTGCATGATAAAGTATGAAAATAATATTTGTATTGATAGAAAATATTTTAAAGATTAGAAAATTTCTTAAAGGATAGAAAATTTCTTAAAGGAAATTATCGTATGTATGTGCATCAGCCATGTAAAACCTGTCCAAAATTATGGGCCGCGTTTAAAAATTGGAAAGTTGTGCGGAAGAAATTCGAGATTGTCAGACATTATACAATTTCAACTGAAATAAATTTTGAATTGACAAATCATTCACTACTTTGCTGACTACTTGCCAATTACGCTAAAATAAAATATTGAAAATGATATTTGATATTTTTGAAAATATTTTTTAAAAATGTTTAAAAAAACAAAATATTAAAATTATTTTTAACTTTTTAGAAATGGAAAATTGTAAGCATTAATGGAAATAATTAGAAATGGGAAATTGTACGAATTATTCCTAAAGGATTTGAGTACTTATTTAACCATCAAAAATCATCTTTACCGAAAATAAATTTAAGGCTATAACAATCTAGATTCAATAACGTTTTATCGAAAGATTATCACGGGCCGAATAAAATAATCATTCAAACCAAATTCAATAATATTTTTTTTTGTATAAATTGGATTATATGTACGTTGCACATGGCTGAATGTAATATGAAAAATTCAATTCCTGTTCCACAATAATTGAAAATATTTCAATATAATACCAAAAAAAAATATATATAGTTAGACTGATATCATTTACTATATATGAAATTTGTATAGAGAATTTAAATTTAACAAATTATTCAGAAAATTTTTATAATGATCTAAAACAGTACTTGAATAAATCTATGTACATACAATCAATTCTATTCAAATTATATCGACAAGATTTATCAAAAATGATATTATTTATTTTAAAAACAAAATTTTGTTATTGTAGCAAATAAGGTGATCTTTTTATATGTTATGATGTAGGAGTTATATATTTTTTTAAACAAACCATATTCTACATACATGAATTCATATAAATATAGGTTGAATGTCCATAAATATTACATTTTATATAGAATATTGTTTATAATAATACATTTAAGATTCTTAAAATCTGATATATTTATATTGTTAACAATAAATCAATTCTTACTTATTTTAAAATAAATTTTTTTTTGTTAGCTTCCGAAAGAATTTTAGAATTTAAATATATTATATTTATTTAAAAAAAAATCCAAAATTGAAAAGATTTCTTGTTTATAATTCAACATTTTATATACAGTCTATTTAAGAATATTTGAATTTAGAATTATAGATAAAATATAGAATTTTAAGAATAAATTACAGAAAGAAATTTAAATATAATAAATGACGAGAATTGATTATTGAAAAAAAAATTAAATTGAATTTGTTAAATTTACTTTAATATTTAAAATTTTTTATAATATTGCGAAAAAGAATTTAATAATTTTTTTAATACCAAAATAATTCAGTATCTTATAACGCATATTTGAATAAAATTGAAAAAAACATGGCGTCACAAAATAGAAAATTTATTTTCAAATTGTTAAAAGTATTTTAGAACTATATTAGTAAAAATTCTTCACGATGTTAAAAGTTTTTACCACAATATATAATTAAATAAAAATTTTCAATTCTTATCAAAACTCCATTTCAAAATTCAATAGAAATACTTGATTTTATTCAATATTAACTTAGCATACACTATAGTACAGCAAAGAATCTCATACAATTTGTAAAAGAAACGTATACAATTTGTATTTAAATATAAATTAAAACTTTTATAATTATATTATTGGAAAATAATTCAAGGATACTTTTAATCACTATTACACGATTATTTAAGCATATAAATTTATATATATACATAAATTAAATATAATCAACAATATAAGATACTAAAAATTGATCGGATACCAAAAATTTCCACTTCCATAATTTTATTATACATACATGTTATATTTTATTTAATATACTCACATATCTATTATATAAGTATTTTTTTATTCATTTATATATTAAGGTAAAAAACTAAAACATTTTGAATACAATATGTTTTACATACAATTATAATCCTTTTAATTTAAAATCTATATCATTATACCTATATGTGTGTAAGTATAATTACACAAATACAATCATATATATTATGTGTAAAAAAATTGTTTATTTCCAAAATTTATTACATATATCCTTTAAATTATTTATTGTTCATAAATTCAGTTGATTACAATTCAATTTTGCTCTCTTTTTTCATTTTTATGTATAATATGAATATAATCTTATATGATGTACATAGCATGATTTTAGAAGAGAATTCTAATACTTGTATATTATAGGATAAATAATATTGAGTATAGGTATGCGAAATATTTAAAACCTCAAATTTCCTTTATTCAATTAGAGATTTAATTTTTCTACTATTCAGAAATAATAATAATAAAAAACTTGTGTTCTATTTCATTTAATTTATTCTTTTATACAGATTTTTTATCTAATTGTATTTTTACATTATTTGTTATAATTTTAAATTCAATATATTTTTTGGTCTCAAAAACTTAAAATGCATAATATGCACAATATTCAACTCTAACCATATACATACTGATATAGTGTTATGTACATGTATCCTAAAAAAATTTAATACTTTTATTATTCAGCAAAAGCGTTATAGAATGAACTTTTCCTAATATTCAGTTTTTTTTTTTTGTTGTAAATTATACAATACTCAATTTAAATTTAAACTATTTTAAAGAATAAAATGCTAGATTCCTAATATAATAATATACAGAGCATTATACATGTGTACATATTTGTGTTATGGCACAAAATTCGAATATGTACAAATATTATGAACATAATATTATATATACATATAGGTTCACAATTAAAAATTGCATAGTGTTTTAAATTAAATTTACCAAAAAATTTTCATCTATAAAAGTGCAGATGTTGTAGATAACAATAAAAGAGTTCTTTTGAAAGAAAATTCTAGATAGGTTATAATTGTAAATGTAAAGATCAATTATATGTATACAGCAATTCTAAAAAAGAAAAATGTTTTTAATTTTTACATGAGTGTTTACATAAATACAAATTAATGTATGTAGGCATTTAAAACAAAATATGGTTGGTTAAATCAATTGGTTTTAAGTATATCACATTTTACTTCGGTAATTTTAAAAAAAAACAGGGTTTTTTTAACTTTCACAAATGGAAATGGTAATTAAAAAGAAAGTTTACACATATATTTATTTACAGCGAATATTATTGCATACATTTAGGAGAAATATTCAGGGGAAAAAGCAACAAATTTTGGAAAAATTTTATTTACATAACACAGCTAAAACTAGAAAAGTGTTGATTGATTTGAATTTTAATTAGCTATAAGTTGAAGCTCCCAATTTGTAAAAGACATTAAAACTAAAAGCTGCATTTTATTTTTAAATTTTTGAAAATAATGTATACTTTAAGAAATACTTTAAATACTGCATACCTACTTAAATTTGTGTAGATAGAATAATTTTTAAAACTAATTGTCAGTATTCTATTTTAAATGGAATCAGTAATTGAGAATTCTTAAAAAATATTGCAAAATTTGTTGCATTTTCATGAAATTGGAAAAATAACTAATCAATATTACACGCATATGTACATATTACGTATAATTCTATAATATAAATCAAAATTTTTATATTCTTACACTTTTAATTCACTTTTTTTTTCTTTCTAATTTTAGCTCAAATCTTGTTGCTGTTGCAACATTACGTCCTGGTGCACCAGATTTAATGCGAAAAGAATTTCGTTCAAAAGCAAAACAATTAGCTCGTCTTAATGATCCAAATGTATCAAAAATGTTAGGTTGTTGTCTAAGAGATGAACCAATATGTATTGTTTTAGATTATTCAAATTGCCAAGGTGATTTAAATCAATTCTTATTAGAGCATATCGCTGAGACTGGCCCAATAGGAGCACAAAGTAAAACTTTAAGGTAATTAGTACTATAATGAATATAATTGTATAAGACTGTATTTGATATAGAAAAGTTTTTTAAAATTATGAAAAAATCAAAAAGTAATTTTTGGATATGAGACAATGAAGCAAAAGAAATTTTTTTTTTTGGTTTTTGCTTTTGAAATGCTTAGTAGTCCTTCATCTTTCATATTATTTTTCTTTAATAATATTTTCAATTCAATGTTACAATTATTTTGCAAAAGAAAATTAAAATTTTCATCTTAAATTGTTTTTATTTATCTTCTTCTATAATATTTTTTTTCTAAAAAAAAATCTTTTTTTATTTTTTATTAAAGTTACGGGTGTTTAGTTTACATAGCAACACAAATAGCTTCAGGAATGAAACATCTAGAACAAATGAATTTTGTACATCGAGACCTTGCAGCAAGGTAAGTAATTTTTTTTCCCCTATCTATATTTTGAAGATTTCAGGGAAAAAATTGTGTTATGTTTATTGATTATAATGAAAAATATTATTTTTCAGAAAATATTATTATGTAATTTCTAAAACAGAATTAAACAAAAAACAATTATATTCTGAATAGCAGAAATGAGTGGTGTTTTTTATAATAAATAAAATAAATTATAATTGCGAGTCATTTAGACTATAGAGCAGAAGGGCAATAATACCATGAATTTTAAATTAATTCGAAATTAATAGTTAATATTGAAATTTTGTTTATTTTTATAAATTTTATTGCTTTCTGTTATATTTTATACAAAATCATGAATTAAAAATATTATAAACTTTATTATTTAGGAAAATGAATTCGTGATTCTTGTGATATATTTTTTTTTTCGGTATTGTTCCTGTATTACTGGTCCATTATCCTTTAAATTTAATCATTATTACTTATATGTTTCCTTTGTTCTTTTATTCTTTTTAATTCTATAATATGTACTTGTTAATCGTATATAATTCTTTTCATTGACAATGTTACATCATGCATTATTTTATCTATACGCACAGATGAACCAAACTTAATGTCCAAACATTTTTTTATATACATGATATTTTTTTCGTCAAATATATGGCAAAAGGATTTAACCATTTAAAATGTATATATGTATGGGTATATCCCTTTTTAATATTATTTAATACTGAATGTATGTTATGTATATATATTACAAATGTATATATGGAGTTAAACATTTCAATTTAATACACGTAATTATTTCATTATAAGAGTAACAGAAAAAAAAGGGAAGCATAAAAAGTAAAGAAAAAAAAACTGCTTATTAGCCGTATAATCTCCTTTTTATGCTGTAATAACTTAATCTTTTCAACAAAAAACCTATATACATACATATATATGTATATATTAATAGCTATATATATTTTTATATACACGCATTTATTCAGTACAGCGATTCAATTCAACCCTATTAAAAAAATATTGTATGTACTTAAATAACAAAAGTACCTTAAATTTTTTCATTTATTTTTTTAAAAAACAAGTAGGTATTAAAAATTTTATAATTCAAAATTTTTAAAAATCTACACAATACTTGTATTGTAATTTAAAAAAAAAAATACACCTGGGATCGTTTTACGTACACCATTCTTTATTATTTAAATTTACTATTTTATATAGTATACGGCCCACTTTCATGTGTTAAACGTATGTTTTACAATATAAATGTATTGTTTTCTTATAATAATTTTTCTATTTAAAAAAATATATAAAATATACGAAAAAAAAATTTATTTGTTCTCTTCTATATCATCCTTAAATCCTATTTATAATGTTATGACTCTATTATCATAACCTTTTCATAACAATACATTAAAATTTGCATATAAACATTAAAAAAAAAAAACAGACATAAAAGGATTCCTAACAACAATGAGAAAAAAAATTGAATCCTTTTTTAAAATCGAAATTGACGGAAAACAATTTAAAAAAAAAATTTATAGGTATCCTTTTTTAAAAGCATTCATCTCATTCCCCTATTAGAGTTTATATGGGCAGAATTAATTAAAAGTTATATACAATTCTATATAAAATTTAAATCAATAATTATCTTTATTATTATTTTGAAAATTATAATTACTTAATCAATTTTTTCAATAATTTTTACGGGTGACAATAGTGTCATTAACTAAGATCATTTGAATATTAAAGAATTCTCAAGAGAACAACTCTGTTTTCCCTAAAATATTTTAAAAATATGAAATTATTAATGAAAATATTTAATATCAACCGTATATTTAATAATTTTATTAAAAATTTAACTTATATTTTTAAATTTAAAATTTTGAAATTTATTTTTTTTTTGTTGTTGTTGACATTGTCTAAATATTCCTCTCTTGAAAACTATAATTCAGAAAGCATTCCGTATAGTAGTAAAGGAAAAATATTTATAGTTCAAATCTATTATATACAAAATCTTACAAAATCTATTATACAAATTCAATATGCTTTATATCGAATCCTAATAATAGCTGTAATTTTTAATGAAATGATAATTTTATTAAAAATTTAATGAAATTATATCATTAGCAAAATTAAAAATAATTAAATTAAATATTGTTAAAAGGAAATTGAATCTCTATTTAAAAATCCATTCATTGTTTTCAAACAAAAAAAAATTAATTTTTATATATGCGGCCTTGCAAGCTCACAATTTTATTAATAATCATTGACTTAACCTTTTGCAATTTATTGACAATAATTTTCATAATAAATTTTATTAAAAATAAATTTCTAATTACTATTAATAATATTATCAAAAGTAATTAAACTCTAATATCTTCTTTTAATCTAAAAAAAAAATATTTGTTAAAAGTTGGAAAATTTCAGTAATTAATTTTTACTATTTTTCCCAAATCTTTCTTATTATTTCATATTAAATAATGAGAATGATTTCTCTCTCTTTTATAAATTTGTAAATGCTTTCAGTTACGACTATTCTACACCTCCCAAATAATTATTTTCAACATCCTTTTACAAAAAAAAAAAAACTATTTAATATCCCTTTTGTTAGTTAAGTTTTTTCAATAACATTGCCTAAAGTTAAAATGATTTATCTATTCTCCCTAAAGAAATACCAATATTTGCAGAAAAAAAAAAAAAATTGAAAAATTAAACAATTACAAAATTGAATATTATAGAAAGGAAGAGGGGAAAAAAACTAAAATAAATTCAATAGAAAATAACTTTAAAAAAAATAATAATAAAAACAAAAATTACATAGGATGAGATAAAAAAAAAATGGACTTTTTGTATATTTTATTATCCTCTATTTCATTACATCCTCTTCAAAGCAGTAACAAAGAAAACAAAATACCTAAAAAAGAGGAACTGAAAGGAAAAACAGGACTCATTATCTAAATATCTTTACTAAATATGTGAAAAAAAAGGACATAACAACAAAGAAAATGAAAAAAAAAATAAAAATAATAACCACTACACATAATCGATATATATGTATGTAAATATATGAGAATACACCAATTTTTTTTTTTTTTTTTGGGTTTACAATTCTTCCGGTATACACTCAAACTTATATTGTACTCTGCATACAAATAAAATCGTATGTAATTTCTAAGGACCCTCTAATTTTCTTTTGTATATATGGAAGAGTTAAGTTTCTTTATTTTTTTTTTCGTTTTCGTTTTATTCTAAATTTTTCTTCTTATTTTTGGTTTTTTCTTATCTTACCATTCTAATATTATATAATGTGAACTTTTCGGTTCAAATCGAAACACAAAATAAGTATTTTCGCCTATACGTCATATACCTTTAAGGTAATTTTTATTATTTTAGTTATATAAATATTAAATATACAATACAAAATATTATATATACATATTCGAATATATAATGCAAGTATATATATAATTATTATAATATAATCTGGATACAGGGTTATTATAAATATACTATAAAAATTTTGTCAAAATCCCGTTAATCTTGATTTTTAATCAGTTTTAGTCAATAATTAAATTACTAGTAAACTAATTAAAAAATTTTTAAATTAAATTTTAATTGAACTTTTGAAACGCTGTAGATTATATGCAATTGCAAAAGGCCTTTACATAGAGTTGAAACTGCGCTATATTTATGTTCGTAAACAAATATTGCTCATTTAGTTTGCTTATAAACATTGTTACATTATCAGCGATATAAAATAAAATTGAGTGACATCCAAAACAAAACACAAAATGTAGCACTGCGTGTTGCTGCGGTGTTTCTGTAACAGGTAGTGTTGCTAACATATTGCGGTAGTGTAGTGTTGAATTTTACGACATCTTTTTTATAAATTAAATATTGTTGTCGATTTGGTTTAAAATGGTGAATGATACAATCTGATTTTTAATTAACCTAATTTTGTGATTACTTTTTGATTACGTGACTAGTAAAACTACTACAATATTGTCGCATTGTTTACTTTCTAATTCCAGCCATTGTTATTGCATACTCATCATGTTATGTTTTTGTAGTATTGCATTTTTCCCGATAACAATTACTCATCATACTTATAGGGCTTATTTTATTCTATAATCCAAAAAATTTTTTGACTACTTCTAAGAATTCCCAAAAATCTATTCAACATTCATTTGTGCATACATATATATTGCAGAATCATCCATATTTATCATATAAAAAAAAAATAAAAATAAATACGAAGGTATGCTTATTAAATAATCGCATACATAAACATATACACATAGATATATACCAGTATGCAATTGAGTATAAAAGCAAAAGGATTTTGTTTGGATAACGTATATTTCACATAATAATAGAAAAAAAAGGATTGTACTTATATAACAGTTTTTTTAACATTACTTTTTCTTTGAACAGAAAAAAAAATACGAGTCTTTGTTTTTATTTTGCTCTCTTTTTTTTATGATGAAGCCTAACCCTTTTAAATTCTTTTCTTTTTTATTATTATTATTTTTGGTAAGCAACTTTTTATACTTATACATATTCTCTTATACTACATAAAATTTGTTGTCTTTTATATATTATAATACCCTTTTCTTCTATACTTCTATATTGTTTGTACCGTACCGGTACGGGTTGGTTTAAAAAAAAAAAATTGTCAACTTTATTTTACATTTGACCCCATAAGGTATGTTTTTATTGAATAACCAAAAATATATATGTATACTTATATGTATAATACTCAAGAAGCTGGGGAAAGGATATTAAAAGTATACATATATAACAAAATATAAAAAGGATTAACAAAATGTTTCGTTGGTAAGGTGAATAAGACATGGTATGGGTAACAACGGTAAAACTTAAGAAAAAATATGAAAAAAAAAAAATTTTTAATAAAAATAAATGTACACATTCATTTGCACGATCTTGATTGTTGGACCCCGTATTTTATTTAATTTTATTAGAGGTCAAGATACTCAACGACTTTAATAATTTAGAAAAAAAAAAACTATATTCTCTTAAAATATCAAAAACAACATTGTGTACTTTTATAGAAATTTTTATACTTGTATACAAATGTATATGTTTAAAGGTTATTATTAATTTGCCTTACCGTTTGTAACGTTAAGAAATAATAGTCTATGATACAGACTTAAGTGCATGTTTTTGATCAGCTTCGAATTCTCAGTCGATTTATCCATGTCTGTCCATCTGTCCAAAAACTAATTGAACTCACCGTATTTTCACAAATGATTTATAATAAATTCCGAAACCCTGAGATAACCCTCTTTAAATAGAATGTAATCGGTAAAGTGGTTCGGTTAGCTGTTCTACAACTTCAAAAGTTGTTTGAGTAAATCATAGAACCTTATTGAGACTGTTATTTGTGACAAAAATCATTGAAATTTTTGGACTGCTTCTAGTAGCTGCCATACAATTTTAAAAGTTATTTGATTACTCGTATATCTCAGAAACTGATTAAGGCGTAATACTGAAATTTTGTACAAACAAATATGGTAATATGGCCACTATTTTTGCTAAGTTATTACTGTTGAGATATTATTGAAGCTGTAATAATAGGGCCGGTATTTTTAGTAAAAATCTTTTATATGACTTACGTCATTCATTCGTGCAGGTAACTCAAAATTGACACGATCAACTTTACTCTTGTTTTTTTAATTTTTTTCTTATTATTTTCGTACTTCTGTTTCTTACCTAATAAATAATTTAATATTATTATTATAACCTTGAACATAATTAGGACATGTTTTTTTTCTGCTTTATCCTTTAACATAATCATCATATTATGTATATGTATAAACTAATATACGTTTATGTATTTAAACTGCCAAAAAAACGAAAAAATTTCAGAAAATATGAATTTTAAATTTTGTTTGCTCTACTAAAATATTTTTTTAAATTTTTTTTTTTGGTACAATAAGAATATAAAAATGGTATTTTAAATAGGTGAAAATTTTTGAATAAATTTATTTTTAGAAAATTATTATTTCTTATATATTAGTTGTGTGTTTAATTTTCACTATAACGGAATTTAAGAAAAAAGAAACTATTTTAATCAAAGTTTTACCGCAGCATTCATTTAATGTAGTTAAATTTTGTGACAACTATAACAAAACTTTTTTGTGCTGGGGGTATAGAAATTTGTCTGTAAAATAAATTAAATTTTTTTTTGTGATTAAATTTAAACAAACTATATTAATCTTTTGAATAATTTATATTCGGAACAATATGAGGTGGACAATTTAACAGTTTATACTTATGTGATACTAGTACTCAAGAAATATAGTAATATTCTGGAGTTAAACACACAGAAAATTGTAATTGAATTAAAATACTGAAATTCTGTGAATCATTCAATTTTGAATTTATCATTTCTACTCATAATTGAGAAAATTTGGGACTTCTAGAACGGAATCTGCCGTGCATTAAAAAAATTTTCAATTGAAGAATTGAAGCTCGAACAACCAACAAGATAAAGCAAGAAGAGCTGAACTTCGAATAAATATACACAAAACCAAGTCCTTCACAATAAATATCCGAAACGCAAGACAATTCAAGATAAATGATATTATTATAGAAGATGTAACAAAATACAATTACTTCGGTAATGTAATTACCAACCGGGGCTATACATAGGAAGACATCTCAAATAGGATCAGGCTGGCTAGAACAGCATTTGGAAGAATGTGGGCTGGATGGAGGTCTTTCGGCCTGAGCAGAAAAACTAAGTTAATTCTCTTCAGGGATTGCATAAAACCAATACTGTTGTATGGGAGTGAAAGCCGGAACGCAAATTAGCCCAATATAGGTATTATAATTAATAGTGTCTAGGTATTCATAAATAAATGCCTGAGAAGAATATGCGGGATCTTCTGGTCAAAAAGAATTTCCAATTGAACTGAGGGCGCTAACAGATGAAAAACCCATAACTGCACACATAAAAAAAAGAAAATGGCTTTGGCTGGGACATAAGCTAAGGAAATAACAGACTGCAACATCACGTTTCGTATCAGAATAGAACCGACAATGAGAATGTGAAGCAGCGGAGCCGAAAATGAATTCCCGTAAAGCAATAATTGAAGAAATTGCCGATAGTGGCAAAACATTGGTACAGATAAAATATTTAGTAAACAACAGAGTGAGATGGAGAGGTTATGTGGAAGCCCCATGCTCCGAAAGATAATTAACAATGGAAAAAAAAAATATTTTTAGTTTTACTAAATATTTTCCATAATTCATTTTACGCTAATTGCGACAGATCTACTGCACTCCATTCAGCTCAACTGTATACCATCCGGTTTAACATCCATTGATTACCAGATCATCATTGAGCATACGACTATAAGTGAACTTATAAATCATCCGATCCTTTTGAGTAATCTGTCTAAATCCTTGATCTTAATCGTCGACCACAAATTCTTATTGCATCCTTCGACAAAAAAGCTACAAAGCTGCAAAAAATCTTTAAAAATAATTAATAAATCTCTTCAATATTATTTTCTTAAATTGTTCTAATAACAATTATCATTAAGTTTATGAGAAAGAAAAAAAGAAAAAAAATTAAATACTTTTTATTGGAAAATCAAAGTGCACTAACAGCAAAATACATAGAGTAGTACATACATACAATGCATATAATAAAATGAAAAAAAAAGAGCTTTCTTTCAAAGCGAATTTCTGTTTTAAAATGATTTTGAGGTTTTCCTTTTTAATACTGTTACTTATTTCAAAAAATATACTATTTATATTATATGTGCAATCTATACACAGTATATCGTACATATATGTGAATATATATATTTTCTAGATATAGCAATATTTATTTTGTTATTATCATCCTTTTGTTTACTATAATATAGAATATACTGCCACTCACCATACAAGTAACAAATTTATTTAAACTATAAACATGTATACGTGCTTTGTATATAAAATTGTACAATGTACGTTTATAATAAACATGCACACATATAATATAATGTACGTATAAATAAATGTTCATTTGTATCCCATTTATTCTACGGTTTTTTTTTTATATTTTTATAAATATCATGGTTTATAAATGGGATAAAGAAGAGAGTGAAAAGTAGAACAAAATCCTGTTAAGAAAATAAGAAAATTTAAACCGAAAGAAAGGAAAAAAAAAACTGAGCTGAGAAACCAAAATATTAGAAACGTGACTAAGGATGCGATATACACTATTATTTACTTATCTTTTAAATTAAATGGGTACTCCTTTTTTTCTTTTTATATTCATCGTATATTTGTACATCATTTTTGTTTTTCTTTTCATTCGATTTCGTTTTCTTCTTACTGGATTTTTCATCTTGACGTAGATACCACCATATTATATACCCCACCTTATAGTACGTATAATGCACAATCATTTTGAACAAAAACATATTGGAGCAAATTGGAGCAGTAAAATAGAAAAAAAATAAACCTCTGGTACTCAACCATTTCAAAAAATAATGTATAAATACAAGATGAAGAAGAAGAAGAACTAGAATAAGAAATAAAGGAAAAACATAAGTTTCTTGTACACATAATAGTATTCACTTTTAGTATATATACAGATACGTTTTAACATCTTAAATTTAGATTTGGTATCACAAGATTCTACAGAAGTATGTATTGAGTAGAACAACACTGAGGTATACCACAAAATTTTTATACACAATTTAAATTGAGTTCAAAAATTTGTAATGATTTTACGTGATGGTCAAGTTTTTATTTTATCGTAAAAAAAATTACTTTTTAATACCGTACCATCAGCGTACCGCTAAAATTTCCGATTGTGTTTAAAGGCTAATTAAATTTAAATTAGAATAATAAAGTAGGTAATATAGAATTTAAAATACCAAGTCTCTTATTTCTCTCATTCTGCAAACCAGTATTAGAGGAACATTTGAAATTCTTTACTCTCGAGCTATACTCTTTTCCAAGTAAAAGCCGATATACTACTTTTAATTATCAATATCGTAAAACATAAAACTTTCTATAATATTTTTGCTGAAATCCAGTTGTTAAGAGTAGCCGCGTGCAATTTCAAGTCATAACTAACCGCAAACAAATCAATTTTTCTTTGAAAAATTGTTATTTTTCAAAAAATAACAAAATTGTTATTTTTTCATTTTTCGCTTTACTTTCCTGAATTTTATATTGAAAAATGATTTTTTACAGTATAAAATCAAGCGTATCTCATTTTACATTTTTAATATCTATCTATTGGGTATACATGCAGTGAATAAAGAGCTTTTCGAATCAATTCGAAAAATGATCACATATTATTATTAGAGTACACATATATGCAATCCCAGTAGGATGTAAACCTAACAAAACACCAATATATTACTTTGTATATAAATAACTATATACATGTTATTTACAAATTAGACAATATTGTAGCACTTACCTTTATTATTTTTTAAAAAAATAATAATAATAATAAATTTTAACAAATAAGTTAACAGTGATTTTTAAACTTTTAAAAAAATTTTAAAGTAAATTGAAAATCTAGGACGTGTATCATTAAATTTATGCTGCTATTGAGTCTTTTGAAATTGAACATTTAAATAAAATTTATATATGTATAGAACAATTAATTTACACTATTTTAAAGCAGTTCAAATTAATTCTGCAATAAATCCAACATAATAATATACACTGATCTTACAAGGGAGTCTTTAGTTTAATAGCTATTACTTGTGCCTGCTCTGTTTTTTACTGATAAAACTAAAATTCTCATTCAAAGATGTCCTAAAAATATTTTTTTTTTAAATTTTCTGAAAACATTACTTTCCTATATTTTTTGTTTTTCCCTTGGAGGACCGGAGGCCTTTTTTATGTGGACCCATAAAACTTTTTGTAATTTTCGGCCACAGCATGAAACGTAGAGCTACATAAGGCAGTATTGAAAGAAGAAAATGCGAAAGGTTAAATTACCACATTCTTCGGACAAAGATTCTTCGGAATATTTCTCAAAATTCTAAATAAATTCTTAATAAACTTACTTTATCAATTTTTTGAAAAATACTGATTTTTAAAAATTAAACAACAAAAACAAGTATACACGATACAAAACAAAAATTATAATATCAACCAAAAGAATAACAAAAAACTTTTTTTTGTATCGATATTCAATAGATAATCATAAAAATAATGTCAGTACATAACCACTATTCAATATAAAAGTATATTATATTCATTTTACCAGACTTTGCCCCCTCACTTCACTCTCAATTCCTCCTCACTTCCCTCTTCCTTCCTATGAATGATAACTGTAGCATATAGAATACCCAAGATACAGTAAGTGTACTGCCATATATTATATAGATTTATTTTAAATAAAATTTTAATATATTTATATTTTATATATAGAACGTGTAAAAAATAAGAGAAAATATCATAAATAATATAGATTAATCTTTTATACATATATAAAAAATATCAACACAATTCACACAATATTATTAGTAAAAATACTTACCAGTTCGAGACTTCGAATACAAAAATTACTATACTATACAAGCTAGATTTAAGTGTCTGTGCATAGAATAGAATAGAATTACATATTGTGTACCTATATAACTGTAAAAATTCCCATCAGTGATAAAGTAAAGTAAAAGAAGCATCATAAGAATAAAAAATCAACTTAAAGGAAATTACTTACATATAAAAAACAAAATAATAGAAGAAAAAAAAATTTTAGAATATAAGAGTGGGGGTGGTTGGGGGAAGATACTCCTTCTTTATATTGTAAACGAAATATAAGTGAGAAAAATAAAAGAGCATTCAACTCTCTTAAACGACACACAAAGCTTCCTTATTAGAAAATATAAAAAAAAAACAAGAAAGCAAACAAAAAGTGAGACAAAAAGAAAAACATCCTTTACTTACAGTTACAATACAATATTGTATGCTAAACAGTAAAAATAAAGAGACGTTGATGAACTCTAAAAAAAAAATTGAATATTAAAGATTTTTTGTAAGTGATAAGTTAGGAAAAAAAAAAACAAAAACCAAACCAGCAAAATGAAACGCAGTAGCGATTTTCTAAGCGTGATTTTTACGTTTTTTTCTCCATTTAATGATTTTTTTACACTTCTTCTTCTTCTTCTTGTTTTTATGGCATCACTAAAAAAATATTTGTTATTTTATTCGTTCTTGTCCTTCTTTTTTTTTTCTTGTTCTCCTCATTTTGGTATTTTTTTATTTTCTATATTAAAAATTGACTAACTTGTCGTCTTATAATGTTTTGTGTGTTTTACTCTCATATTATATTTCAATGAAGAAGATTGAAGAACGCAACCGGTAACAATATAAACAAATACCCACCTAACCCCCCCCCCCCCCTCTTTATCAGTCGTATAACATTCACATTTTTATTTATTTTAATATTATATTTCTCTTTTTCTCTTGATTTTTTTTTTTTCGCCCTTGTTTTGGTGCATTTTTTAAGGAGTTTTCATTAGATTTCTATTCAAACTCTCGCGTTTTTATTATTATTATATTTAACTGCTATTTTATTTTTACGAGTACATTTCCCTTTATAAACGTTTTTTTTTAAGAAAAGTTATAATTTGCATATTATATATGCTTTAATAATGTATAACATTTAAAATATATATGTATATATAACAGTTTTTATGATTGAATTTAATGTCCCTAAGTATAATATATAAATTCTAAATTATATTTTTTTTATGTGTTATACATAATGTAGCTGATATTTACTTGGATATTGTATATTTTCTTACCTTTTAAAAGATATGTACTTATGCTATCAATAATAATCAAATATGTATGTATATATTTGACTGTGTGTATAACAACTTATAAAATGTTAAATGACGTCCTGCTGAATAATATTCCTTTCATATTATATACAAAATTTTTTATGTTTAAACATCTCCTTCAATGTTTAAATAATATGTAAGTAAAAAATATTAATGAAAGGTGAGATAAGAAAAAAAATACTTAATATACATAATATTATGTGAATAATACAGAGTGTTATCCAAGACCCAACAGTACTCTCGCAATAGGGTGATAAAATGAGTGCAGACGAACTCCTTTCGGGTTGTGCTCTCCTTTTCGAGTTGTGAAGACCTCAAAGTTGGAATTTCAGAAAATTGGGTAATTTTTTTTTTGATAACTTGAGAATTATGACCTAGTAAAATCAATTTAGCATAATAATTTTGAAGATAATGAAATTCTTCTTCGAACTGCTGATCAGTGTTGCCGAAGACTTTTTTTTTTAGTTTTCAAGATATTTACCTTTTTCTTAAAAGAAAAGAATGACCCACAAAGCTGAATATCGGTAGGTGTTTCATGTTTGTTTGTCTAGAATCATTCTATTTCCCTACTGCTGGAGTAATATTGAGTCTCGGATACCCTATACATATGCATGTACATTTCTGTATATTATGTATATAAATATAATACTTATAAGAGGTAAAAATTATACCCATTAGAGTTCAGCGAGTTCACCATCATTTACTTTTTGAATATATTTTTTTTTTATTTAAATAAATAATAAAATCCTTAAAATGAGATAATGATAATAATGACTGACGAATAACCTCATACCTACACGTTATAATAATATAAAAAGCAAAAAAAAACAAAAAAAAACCCAATTTTATCATTTCATGGAGAAAATTAAGGTTATGTTTGTTGTCTGCTTTCATTTTTGGTGTTTCATTTTTCATTTTAGAAAAAAATGAAGGTTATTTATTTTATTATAGTATAGCGTATTTGTGTGTCGAAAGTATATGTGTGTATTTTAGGATTAGGGTTATAAATCCATTAATTTTGTTTAAATATAAATAAACTCATTGAAAACCCTCTTAAATAACTTTAATTTATTCAATAATGACTTGACAAAAATTGATTAACCAGATGATCGAATTATAAAATATACAAATCTGGTTTATTATATAGCCGTTGACCTCATATAGCCCTCATAGCTCTTAAAAATAGTAAATTCAGCGCTTGTGCTGACCTGTATACATACGAAAATATTTAATTTAATTAAATATTCAGTTTTTTTTAAACAAAAAATTTCTTTTGATAGTTTTGTAGAAAATATTTTGTTTTATAACTGAAGTAGTCATTATAAATAAAATTCAATATTTCGAAAAATTCTTTGAAATATTTGTTTTTAATGAAATATAACTTTGCCGCATATTTAATTTAAATGAACAATATTAATACATATTATTAATCTATAATTATTAATCGCATTTTCTACTTTATTTTCTTATTAAAATTTAAAATGTATAATTTGGAAAATATGAAATTAATTTTGTATATAATTTTATAATTTATATGAATTATTTAAATTATAAAATTGTCCAATAATTTTCATTAAAATTCATAAAAATTATATTTGTGAAGAGTATTAAAAATAATAAATAATTATATTTGATAAAATAATAATAATAACTGTGAATAATAATTATATGTCAGTTTAAAGGAAATTATATTTTTATTGACTACTTATAATAATAGAAATTTAATTTAATATGAAAAGGGTACATAGTTAAAAGACTATTATTTTTAGTTCTGAATATATGAAAATTAAATATTAAATTATTATTATTTTTTAAAAATTTTTCAAAGAATTACTATAATTATATTATTTTAAAATGTGTTATTAATATGAATTCAAAAGATAATGATTATTGAATAAAAATAATAAACTTAATAAATATATAAATGGCACAAAAATGACAATAAATTCTTATTAAAATCAAATTCTTGGTTTAAAGTTTTGAAAATCGTCCAAATATTCCGTGTTAGATACTATTCGGGGTTAAAGAGCGCAATGAATAAATAACAAACAAAATCATTCATTTTTTGCTCATTTTTTATGCCTTTTATTATTTTTTTTAATGATAATTTCGGGAAAATTGGTTTATTTAAATTTTAGATTAGAAATCATAAAAAATTGTAAACGTATCCAAAATCATTGAAATTGTCGAAATATTTATCGTCAAGACATTTACTGCCAAGACATATACTGTTGAGACAATTATTGTGAAGATATTTACAGTCAAGACATTTATTGCCAAGATATTTACTGTGAAGACATTTACTGTCAAGACATTTACTGTCAAGACATTTACTGTCAAGCCATTTACTGTTGAGACAATTATTTTGAAGATATTTACTTTCAAGACATTTACTGTTGAGACATTTACTGTTAAGACATTTTCTGTAAAGACTTTTATTGTGAAGACTGTTTTTGGGTAGACATTAGCTGTCAAGATATTTAATACCATTAAGACTTTTATAATCAAAATATTTACCGTTAATACCGGTTGACATGACGAACGCATAATTTCATGGAAGCTATTTTTAAAATATGTTCTCGAAAAACTATTAAACATAAAATTTAGTTAAGTAATTGTTAAGATTGAATTCTTTTATTAAGAATTTAATAAAAATATTAAATTTGTCGGTAAAAAGGCCTACTGCTCGAGGTCTGACATATCCGAAAAGTAAATTTAAAGAGAACTGACCTTTAGTTGAATATATATTTAACAAAAGTGCGAATTTTTTTTTTAAAAATTAATTAAATTAAAAATATTTTAAGCAACTACTTGAAGCATAACATTAATAACTGCATCTTCAAATATTTCGTGAATCAAGCAGTTCTAAATTTTATCAAAAAATTCAAGTAAATCAGAAAAAACCCAAATTCAATTTAATTCAAAAAATTATCACTATGTTTCACACTCATCAATAAATTAATTTTAAAAATTAAAAGTCTGTTTTTGATTTACAATATGATAACCTAAATCAAATCCAGATATTTCAGACAATGTCATTGCTCTTTTGTTTTTTCTATTATATACAACAAACAAAAGCCCATCATGTCAATTTATTTAGTTCCCTATAATATTTAAATGCATATAATTGTCAAAATGACCATTAAAAAATTCTTTTAAAATTCATTCATCAGTATTCATTATATGTACTATTATTATAACAGACTCTATTAAAATTTAAAATCAGAATAGCAGCCGTATATAGATGAATAAGTCAAATGCAAAATTTCAACATAGACGTCTATCTACCATCATTTTAAATGATAGATAACATTATTAGTGATGACATTTTTCAAGTAATTAATTTCTCTAAAAATAATTATTTACATACATATACATACTTATATAGAGTTTAATATAAAAATTTTAAATTTTTAAAACCGCCCTTTGTAATTTATTCATTGATTGAGTAAAAATAGTTCATTAAAAACATTCACTTCATATACATACTCGTATAGTTTGGGAAAAGTTCAAATAAAAAAAGGATTTAATATTAAGGACTTTAAATTAAGTATATAATTTAAGGGTCTGGTCTACATATTATGTACTAACTTCAACAACGCAAATATAAAACAAAGAAATTGGAATATTTTTTTTGTTTTAATTCTCATATTAGCACACTTTCATTACTCTTAAATATTATGTTCTTAACTAAGTTCAGTATTTTTCTCATTACTTAAATAATTTGAAAAGAAAAAAACTCCAAATTATTTTATATAATATGCTACTTGTCAAAATGGTTCTAAAGTTAACGCATCACCCCAAATATAATAAATTTTTTAACACAAAAATAAGATCAAAAACCATCATAGATCAAACATTAAAATTCGATATGGACACGTGTCAAAAATATACAATATAAAACCAAAAGAAAACCTTTACATGCCACCGTATAACCGCTTAATCTTAAAAAAATAATAGAATTGCATATAAGGCTTTAATAAAAGAACAGGGAATTCTATGTCTCATAATATCTACTACGTTTATCTACAAAAATTTTGGACGGTATAAAAAAAAGGACATTTACATACACATTAGAAAACAGACGTAACTTGTGAATATAAGAACGTGTGTTTTGTGGGAGTTTTAAATAAGGTTATGATTTTTTGCTTTAACATTATTTTCAATTAGCTATTTAATCTTTTAAAGATTTCGATAATAGAATTTTGTTTTTTGTCAAAATTAAAGGGGGTTGCAAACGATGTGAAATGTTTACTTACACATTTATGAAATAGAAAATTTTTTTATGCTCTTATACTCATAAAATAAAGACAAAATGATTTACACTGCAATGGAAAAGTTATAAAATGTCCACCCCTTAGTTAAAATAAATTATATTATTAGCAAAAAAAAACAAATTAAATAAAATTAGAAAAATTACATTATGTCTGCAAATTTCTCGACTGTTTCAGTTTGCAAAATCAATTACAAATTGTTGCATTAGTTATCAACTATGCCCGAAAAAATTTCTAATATTATTCCTTTTCTTATTGTATTTTAGGTGGATTTCATGAAGATTCACAGAAATGAGGTGAAACATAAATTTTTTTTCTCTCCTTTGATAATTTCCGGTGACTTGGTACTTAATTTCTGCCTCACAGCATTTTTATATGAATTGCCCTCCTAAGGTGTGATTTTTCGTTACGGTTTACGGGGTCTATCCATTCTCCTTTTTCCCTGTGGGCTACAATCTAATACCTCCGTATAATTTGGACACCGTTTGGTCTGTTCCAGCCCTACAAGGGAATTGTATATTCTGATCTTGGTGCTCTTTGCCCAGTGAGACAACTTTCTGACGGGGCATAGCTGCTCAAAGACCTTACTTATTTTCACCAACATTTGATCTTGTTTCGTTCCTTCTTCGCCTGCTACGATGCTGTCCAGGTAGTTGAATTAGAGCACGTTCGTAATCAGGATGTCGCCTAGTTGGAAAGGGCGTATTATTCATTATATTCAATATCAAGCATTTAGTTTTGTTGGTGTTGATCTTGAAGGCGACTCCCTCTGCTTTCCTTTCTAGGATTTTTATATTTATTTAAGTCTACATATCCGCATATGTATGAAATAAAAGGCACATATCGTCTGCATATTCAAGAACCCCCAGCCTGCTGATTGTACTTGAAGAACATAAAATTTAATTAAAAAATATAACAAGAATGCGATTTTTGATTAACATGATTTTTAATTTATTCATAACAAATACCTATTTTTTTTTAAATATTATATATACGAGTATTAGCGAGAAAATTTCATAAAAAAAAATTTTAACACCCTTACAATATTTCAAAATTCTTATTCGCTTTTTTTTATATGTACTCAAAGAATATAACAGTATTGTAATGAACATAGGATTAAAAGATTTTATCAGAAAATGTGATTAAATATTACGTTTATTATAACACATATTTCACCATAAATATATACGATACATATATATATATGTGTAACTTAATAAATGAAGGTAAAAAAACAAAAGAGAAAATTAATATATAGAAGTTACTATGGCGTTAAATAATAAAATCGTGATAATTATTATTTCAATTATAATTGCAGTATAACACATTTTTTTTTGGTAACAAAATCCATGTTCAAAAATAATGTAGGTACAATTATAATTTTGGAAAAAAAATTATTAAAAAAAAAATGAATTTGTACTATTGCATACATGAATGACGGCTATGTACAAGGATTAAGGATTATTTTTACATCATTACATTTTCTCAATTAAAAAAATAATAATGAAAATAAAAAAAAAATAAATTGTTAATATTACATTCTATGACACTCTATATTCAATAAAGGTGCAAAAAATAACGAATCAATTAAAAAACAGAGAAAAAACAATGAAATTCTATTTGGAATTAATCCTTTCATGAATATTCTTAAAGAATAAATTTTTGAATATAGTACAAACATAAGTAAACCGTACCGAATTTCTATATGTAAATTTATTTTAAATTGCTCAAAAAGGCACAAAAAATAGTATTAATTTTGATTTTTTTTTAATTTGATGATTTTTAATATGTTTTCAGCCGAAAATTCTGATTAAATTCGAATAAAAGATACGTGTACCTGGTGATCGATAGTTATAACTTATGTATAAAATATTAATACTGCTTAAATAATTCGATATAAAATCAACTCAAATCTACTTATCTACTTAAATTATTATTTAAAAATTATATTTTATTATCTATCTACTCAATTATTAAGTAAACTAGTTCTCAAAATAACGTTTCGAAAAGTGCCGTCACATGTAACGCACAAAATGTGTATAAGTAGGAACACAATAAGCGCAAATAGAGTATCTCTTCTGGAACTGAAGTTTTTATTTATTTTTTTATAATGATGTTTTGAAAACTTTTTGAAAGGAGTCTTCAAAAATCCCCTCATTTAAGTATAAGGCGTTTAAAATAAATAATTTCGGTACTTTTCCAGAACATCATCAATCCGACGATCCATATCAATTACATCTATCAGCTTCATTTACAAATGACAATCATATACGAATAAGGCAACTCTTGTCAAGTGATGTTTTGTCATGTTAAGGTTGTTATTTTTTTTATTATAGCTATTTTCGTTTTCTACATCTAACAATCATCTTTTTATAATTGGTTTTTGTAAATGCAATAACACATGAATAAATGTAAAAAAAGATTTTTAAAAAAAGACAATTACTTGCGTTAGTAACCAAATTAACGACGATAGTATAGAAATATTGAAATTCTCGACATTTTGCAAAATTGTTTGCCAATGACGTTCAAAGAAAGTACCGTTAATCTCAAATTCACATCGTACATATTGAGAATCGTTTTATAAGAGAGAATTTTTATTATATATTTTCATGTCTACATTCTATGACGCATTAATATTCAAATACCAAAAACTTTAACAAAATTTCCATAAATAACAAATTTATTCTGTCAGAATATCAACACACATCCGTTGGAAATAATGCGATTTTTTTTTTTTTTTTAATAAAAAATTAAATTGAATTTATTTTTCAAAAATTATGAAAATTTTTATATTTGACTTAAAAAAAAAAAAATTAAAATTGCATCAATTATGACAATTTCTATATTTATATGTAACGTATGTATGCCGATACTTATAACTTAAATTGACATAAAATTGCTATAAATTTGTTATGAATATTAATTTCTCTTTTATATAAAATTATACATACATACAAAAATAATATAATTTTCACTGACCATCCGAATATTTCATCAATATTATATAAATAAGCGCAGTAATTTTTTGTAATCATACACTTCCGGATGGTTATTAATAAGTAGATAAAATATGTATGTATATAAGAATGTAATTAATTTATATTCAACATGTAATTTAATTTTTTTTATATCATTTCTATAATTTTTTACAAATAAAATTGTATAAAATGCCTATACATACATATTCATATACATAAGGTACCTATATGAAATATAACAATGTATATCGGTAGTATAACAATAAATGTAGTTGTTGTGTTTCCGAATTATGTATTATGAATTATTTAAATCCTTCATGTCTGTCTGCAGAACTTTTTGTGTATTTATGAAATTAAATATATTTTTTTTTCATGTATCATTGTCCTTATTTATACTATGTACATACATACATTTATATTATTACAATCCAAATGAAAAATATAATATAATATGCAGGTATGTATGTACCATGCATATATATATATATATATATATATCTACCTACGTGCATGAACATTTTTTAATTTTAAAATAACACAAAAATTTAATTTTTTTTCTTTTGTTATTTTTTTGGAATTTCATTTCTCCCATGACAATAATATGACTAAAATTTTGAAAAACATATTATAAAAGTTTACCTTTACAATAATAAATGCATGTGCTGTACAACTGTACATACATATAAAAAATTCACATACATAAATAAAATGTATTATGTAGAGTCAATTTCAATTTGGTTCAAAAAAACAAAAAAATTTGTCTGGAAACATTTTTAATCATTAATTTCGAGTACAAGTAATAATATTTATGACATTTATTTACAAAAAAAAGAAAACATTTTCTCCTCATCCCCCTCTGCTTCCTCATTTGTTTGTTTTTTTTTGTTTTTCGAGCGCCATTTTACATTATAAAACCTCACATTCCCAAACCCTTTAATACATGCATATTTATAATATGTATATATAGTCAGTATAACAGTTTCTTTTTTTTTATTTTGGAGAAGGGTTGTATCGAGTACAAAAAAATAACAATGAAAAAACCGAGAACGAGAAAACAAGTACATAATTTAATTCAGGTATCTGATGTAAAATTATATAAAATATACTTGTAACTTAACATGTTCGATATGCCCATATAGTGTTCATACATATATATATTTATAAAAAAAATGTAAATCCAATCAAAGTTGCCGGCATATCTGGATGTACACTGTTTCATCATAGAAGATTCTGTATAAAAATTGAATTACGACGATAAGGATTAGGCACAATTTTTATTCTCATGAAAAAAAAAACGGTAGACAAGAGAACCTCCAAATCTTCCGAACTCAGTGTAAGAAATTTTTTGCAATTCATACTTCTCCCCAAAATAATCGTTATATCTACGCCTCTTACAAATTTCGGAACTTCAATTAATCTTAATTGCAAACTCCCGATAGCAGCAGAACCCCGCATAATTAAAAACGGCCCTTATTGCCTCATGCGCCTACACATATTGATACGGCACATACATATTACCTTTAAATTAAAACTTTAAATATTAATTATAAAAGTTCTTTCAGTAAGTTGCAAAAACTTTTAATCGTCCACGAAATTTAAAACAAAATTTATAAATATTTGGTTACTATACATTATCTATGATCTACTGACGTGCGATAACTGCATATACTCCACTTCTGCTGTTGTGTAAATTGAATTCAGGAGAAAAAAAGAACAGGAAATTATAAAAACAAATTAAATTCAATATTTTTTTTTTTTGCTATTCATGTAACAATAAACATAACGGCCTTTTATTGGTATTTATAACTACTTTTTTTTTTGTTTAATGAAAAAAAAAATTAAAAAACGAAAAACCTCATGCTATACATAAAAATTTTCATGTTCAGACAAATTCATTGCACTTTTTTACATTTAATTCAAAATTTTTTTTTCTTTTTTTTAATAATTTAACAGAAGTTGCATAATTGGACCACAACTTGAGGTCAAAGTTTGTTCAATTGGAACTGTGATAAATCGTGCTGCATATTCTGCAGATTATTGCCAACTAGAAGGTACAGGAAGACAATCCCTACCAATGCCAATTAGATGGATGGCATGGGAAAGTGTTTTATTGGTAATATTTATTTAATTTTCTTTTGAAATTGAAAATTTTAATTAAATTATAAAAATTTTCATTCTAAATAGGGTAAATATACATCAAAATCAGATGTTTGGTCATTTGCTGTTACATTATGGGAAATATTAACATTTGCAAGAGAACAACCATATGAAAATTTATCTGATGAAAAAGTTATTGAAAATATAGGACATTTTTATCAAGATGACAAAAAACATGTAAGTTTCATTTATAAAGTTTTTGTTATTGAAAAATTGGAAAAAATTGTACTTTTTTTTTTTGTAAAACAAATAATTAATTTTTTTTGTTGTAGATACTTACATTATTGGGATTAGAATTGATTTGCATGAACTTGAAACATTTAAGTCCTATACAATATTTAAGTTCTTTATGTTCAAATCTGAAAAACAGCAGCATTTGGTTTAATCCGCCATTTTCTAAAATTATTAAAATTAAATGCAAAAAATTTGATTAATTAGTTTTTCATAAAAAAAAACTGTGCTGAATTGTTGAAAAAAAAAAATTTCTGAAATGAAAAAGGAACAAATTAGACAAATAGAAAGATTTTTCTTTTACAACTACAATAGTCTACAAAATCAGTTTTATTGTAGAATCCTTTAAATTTTTTAGCAGATAATTTGATATATTAATAGTATTTTATAGGTCTTCATAAAAAAAACAAAGCTGATTATTTTTCAAATTTGAATAGCAAGTACCAAACAAACTAGCAATTTAATTTTAATAGTTTGGCAAAAAATTGCAAGTTCTTAAAAATAATTCCTTCCTTTTCCACTAATATATTGATTTTTAATAATTGTAATAATTACTTTCCAATTAAAATAATTGCTTCCAATGCTAATTATAGTTAATATTAATTATATAATATTCGCCTTGCATAATTATGATTAATTTTCCAAATTAATTTCATTAATTAAGATCAGAAAACGACTAACTACAATATATAACAATTAATTCCAATAAACATTTTATGTAATTACTAATTACTATTATAATTTTCTACTACATACATTGTAATTGTTGTATTTTTACATGCTATTACATAATTCATATTTTATAATTTCATATAATAAAAACTCGGATACATTAAATATTTTTTTTTTTACAAATTACTGCATATTAAATCCAATAGGGCGCATAATAATAATATTTTTAATAAGTTTACCGATACTATTATTATGATCCTTAGTAACAATTTATTAAATTAATTGTATAATGCACATATACATTTTGTATAAAAGTTTTAAAATTAAATAAGGGCTATGTCATTGTAGAAAGAATATTTAATGTTTAAATACTTAAATACATATATTTATAGGAAAATTTTTAATTTTTTTTTTAAATGAAACTCAATTATAATTTTAATTACTTTTATTTCTAGACATAACATTTCAATTTATCAATTATATCCACGTATAGTTTTTGTTTTCTATAATACTCAAAATTAAGTATGAAAAAATTTCATATACCAGAAAAGAAAACAAGGTTGGATTTTTATGTTGCAAAAAAACAGAATTCTTTTCCAACATATATTTTTTTATACAATTTGTCTATTATATAATTTAATTTATTCTTATTAATTTTTAATTAATTTTACATGAATGGGAAAATATATTATATAATAATTGCATATATTTCAGGTGTTAAACATGGATATACAGGGTGTTTGGCATAAGTTTGCAAAATTATGAGAGACTGAAGAAAATATTGTATGGAGGATTTTTACATCTCATTGTAGCGCATTAAAAAAAAATAATAACAAAAAAGTCCGAAAAATTTTGTGTTTTTAAAAAAAAAATCCAAAATTCTCGCCTTAAGTAGCTTTTTCTTGAAATTTAAAAGCCAGATATAATTGATTGTAAGAACAACAATAAAGTACTATCACATTATCTTGAAAACAATTGTCTAGTGATTACCATATGTTGGACAACTCCGAAGTTATTACTATTTATTTACATAAATGATTTATTTACATAAATGAAAAATCTAAAACCGATTTTTCTCAACAGGCTGAAGCTCACAAACGAGTATGTCTGCATCTATCAATTTTTCTGGAAATTGATCAAAGAATTATCTCTCAAATAATCTGCAACCTTATACGAAACACCCTATGTATTTACATTTTATTCGGTTATTAGGGATTATATCTTTTTTCGATATTACAACGCATACTTAAAAACATTAAAAATATATAAATAAAAATTTTTAATTATATTGAAATTTTTTTCTTAATTTAATTTTTTTTTCCTTTTTCTTTTTCAGGTGCTACTACCAATGCCATTAAATTGCCCACGTGAAATTTATGATTTAATGTGTGAATGTTGGCAAAGAAATGAACAAAATCGTCCAAACTTTCGTGAAATACATTTATTTTTGCAACGAAAAAATTTGGGTTTTCAACCAATTATTGGTAATAATATTAATAATGGTATAACATCATCATCATCTATTTATTGACTACCACATCACTCTTCAATATCCCATTTAAATGATCATAATAATATAACAACATACCATAATAAAAGTACTACATGTATATAAATTTTATAATTATGTATTAAAAAAAATTCATCAGATTTTATTTTTTTAATATTAATAATAATGAGAAAATACAGCAAAAAAAAGGAAATTTTTAATGTTTTGTTTAATAATATAACATAATATATAAGTATACATATAATGTAAATGTAGGTAAAGTATGCATATAATACCGAAAAAAAACAATTTCATTAAAGTGCAAATATAAATTTTTATATTTATATTATATAATAAACACCATTTTGCATAAAATTTAAAAAAAAATCATTCCATCAATGTTGTGTCATTACCAGAATAAAATGCATTATAAAATTTTACAATATAATTTTTAATAGAACATAAAAAAAAACAAAATATTTATTATGAATTCAAACTGCCTATATCTACTGACTATATAAACATTTAAAATATTATGTAAATTATACATTATGTAAATTATTATATATTATTATATAATAATATACTCTATACTATTACAACAATATTTATATATATATAAGCATTATTAAAAAGAGAACACAAAAAAAATGTATTTTTTTACATCATATAGAAAAAAAATCAGGTATTATACCGAATAATATATACGAAAAATTATTGTAATACATACCTACTATTAAATAAATTTATAATGTTATAAATTAATAAAACAATTATTTATATTATTATACATTTAATTATAGTAATTAAACAAAAAATTTTATTTTTAAACCTTGGAAAATTTTGAGAAATAATTTTATTTACATAAGTTAATTAAATGAAGTTCTCACTAAAACAAAAAAATCATTTTATATTTACTTTAATTTATTTTAACTCTTATATAGTTATATTGTAATAAAATTTAACACAATTATAATATTGTAGTACTATATAATTGTAGAACCAATATCAATTAAATAATTTAAAACAAATATATAAAAAATTTAAATAAGAAAATAACTGTTATATACATTATAAGAATATTAGCCCATGTTTCATATTCCGATTTTCAATTCTAATATTAATTTTTCAATTTCTTCGAAATACAAAACAAATGGGCTATCATATTAAACACGAAATATGTTATTAAAATGGAGATATATGAAGAGTCTACGAGCAAAAAATAATAAGGTCGTTGAAAAGACACGCCATAAAAACCGAAAAAAAAAATAAATTTAAACTCAAAATAATGAATAATAATAAAATATGAGTTACTAATTAATTAAAATATTAAATGTAAAGCAAATGAAAATGAAATAAATAAATAAACATTAAAAAATAATATCACGAAAAATTAAACATCGGTACGAATCTAAAATTGATTTTTGTTTTTAAAAAAAAGAAAATAAATTATAATTATTAAACAAACATAAATAATAATAATAATTTACACCAAAGAGAATTTTATATATATAGAACGAAAATTAATTAAAAATCAAATAATAACTACAAAAAATAAAATGAAACAAGAAAATCAAACATACTAATAAAATAAAATATTCAATTAAAAAAATCATCGCAAAATTACAAAACAAACAAAAAATATTATTCAACATAAACAAAAATATGATTTTATGTGAAAACAATACAAATTTCATATGACAATTTAAATTGCAAAAAAATGGATAATAAAAAATAATTACACAAACATGGAAATAATTGTTACAGTCGAAAAAAAAGGACGAACATTTTAGTAGAAAAAAACATAAATTTGAAAATATTACAAGATTAATTGAGTTGAAAAAACTGAAAATAGAAATAAAAAAAAAGCATTAACTAATTGTATATTAAATAAAAATATTATAATTTTTATGTACATAAATTCATACATACTTATATTTATGTATAAAAGTTAGTTATAATAAAAAAAACTGAGATATAAGTATAAAATGAAAGGAAAATAATTGATTTTTGTAGATATTAACAATGTAAATTTGCATAAAAATTAAAATGTAAATCCATAAAATAAAAAGAACCTATCGTATATTAATAATAAATATATACCTATAAATATTATTTACTATTATAAAAAAATATAAAAAAAAAGATAATAGAATTTTAAAATTTATCAATATAAAAGGTAATACTGAAGAAGAAAATACAGAATTTATAATTTTCAATACATGAATTTTTTGTTAACTTTATTTTAATTATTTTTAATTCTTATTATTCTTTTTTAAAAATTATACGAATTATACACTTCTCATAATTTAAAATATCTTCTTCTTTTATAACACAATGTTATATCAACTGCTAATTGTATTTTAGGTCTAAACAATACAGAAGTTTGTACCAATTGCTTCTGTTGGAAAACTCTAAAAATTTGTTTTTTAGCACTTCATTTACTTTAATTAATAAAATATACTGCAAAAATTTTTGCATTTTAAATAGAACTTAAAAAGTAATAACTACTTAGGTGTTTTAGAGTTTTTCCATTTTCTAGTTATTACATTGTTGTAATTTCTTAAACTATAATTCGAATTTTAATTCTAAAAATTTTCGGATTTTTAATATTACTACTTATTATTTATCGTTTTATATTATTATTGTGGATTATTGTACATTGTCTTTCATTCAATTTTCCTTTTATTCACTTATTTATGATAATGATAAAAGCAGTAATATGTATGATGAGTTGTAAATGTAGTATGTTATATAAATACTCTACTTGTATATAATATAATACAATTTATAATTAATGTACCTATATAATATTACTATAATAAATGGTATATATAATTGTACATTAATAGTACAATTATATATACCATTTATTTTAATATAAAAATAATATAATAATTTTTAGCATATGAATAAAATAATTGTTATATATGCATATGATTATTGAATTATACTAGAATTTATATTATATATGTAAAATAATTACGAATAGACTGCAATGCATTTCAATCCTATTTTTTCAAAACAAAAACAATAATACAAATGTAATATATTATATAACAAAATAATGCAATTTAATACTATATTACATGCTCACATTTTGTATACATAATTAATAAAAATTTATTTGCTGCAACGCCAACTTTTCATTTTTAATTTTTTTAATATTATTTTGGCATGCTTTTATATTAGCAAACTCAACTATGTAGTTTATTCAATTTAATAATATTAAAGTTGTTCAAATTCTTTCTTTATATAAAGAAAATTTATTTAAAATTTTACAATTCAATTATTCAAAGAATTTTTTTTAATTTTACAATGTAAATTTTACACTATTTCTATAAAAGTATTCATTTCTACAGCATATATTACTCGAGATTTATTTTATCACATTTCTTTAATTTAAAAATAAAATTTTAATGAAATTATTTATAATGATATCCTAATATATAATAGATATTTTAGATTAAATATCTGCGAAATAATGCAAATATTTTTAAATATGAAAATAAAAGTAAACAAAAAATAAAAGTACTTGAAATTAAATTTTACAAAAATTGATAAGTTTTAAATCATTTTTTTTTCTTTATACACAAAAACTCGAATTTTTAATAAAAGAAAAAAAAAAATTAATTATTAATATTAAATTTTTAATTATAATAATATGTATTTTATATAATAAATTATATAAAATATGTTAGAATAATAAAAAAAAAATATCGAATTCATGTAATAATTAACTATCACAAACTAATATTGTATTAAAAATAAACAAAATGTATAAAATCAAACTAATAATAAATTACAAATATAGAAATATAAAATTTCATTAATGTTGTAATTGTAAAAATAATAATATGTATGTAAAATGTAATCTTCTTAATAATTATGTTCTCCATTTATAATTTTTTTTATATTAATTTTTACAAGTAATTAAAAATTATCTTCTCATAAAACATATAACAAACAATTTTGTACAGAATATTATATATTAAAATTTTGATTTTTTTTTTAATTTAAAGTTTAATATTTTTTAATTTAACAATAAGAAAACTATAAATAAATATTTAATTTTTAATTCATTTGGGTTTTATTTTATTTATTTTGATTTTGAGTTTATTTAATTTTCAAGAAATTTGAATTTTATTCCAATAATTTTCGATTTTCTACATTTTTAGATTTATTAATTTACAGAATTTTTATCAAATATTATTGACATATTGAAATTTATTTAATTGTAATGTAAGTACCAATAATAATTGAGAATTTTCGATAATTAAGAAATGAATTCTGAAAGTTCTAAATTTTATTATTTAAAAATTTTTCAAACAATTAAATACAATTGCATATTTTACTTTTGCAGACTTTTTTCCGATTGGAATAAAATAAGAAATTACCTTTAATTCATAAAATCCTTTTACTTACTTATTTGGAACTGTTAAGGTTTCCAGCTAAGAAAGGTATTATTAAATATTTAATTTAATTAATTTTAATTTCTGTTTTTCTTTTGTTGTCTTATAATCTGGTAATAAAAATACACAAGGTAATGCCTTTTTTTATATTGTGTTATAATATAAATCTTATGTTATGTCATTTAATATATATATATATAATATATATATATATATAATATATAATTTTGTAAATATTTATAACGAAGTAATTCTAAATACCATCACTACTAACTATATAATTATATACATATACATAAATAATACATAATATATTAATAAATAATTAAATTAAATGATGTTTACTTGTTAAAAAAAAAATTATAATTAAGACTATTGTAACTGTATATTTTTCTAAAATAATCAATTATAAATTATTATTAATAATAAAATAATTTAATTTTAAATTAATACTAATTTACTCTTATAAATAACAAATTATATAAATATTAAATTACATATATATACAATAATAAAATAAAATACGAATATAAAAATTTATAATTTTATTTTTTATTGAAAAACTATATTATCTTAAAAATTAAAAAAAAAAACGAAAAATATAAATCCTTCTCCTTTAAATAAAAAAAAAAA
Source organism: Condylostylus longicornis (assembly GCF_029603195.1). NCBI lineage: Eukaryota > Metazoa > Arthropoda > Insecta > Diptera > Dolichopodidae > Condylostylus > Condylostylus longicornis. The sequence goes on from NW_026577974.1 coordinate 5,580,635, forward strand.
AGAAAAAAACTATACAATTGTATAAATAATTTGACAATAAGAAATGAGAAAAATATGAATTAATTAAACCGATTTTAAAAACAAAAAAAAAATAATATAAAACAAAATTAATTAAAATAATTAAAAGAAACTTTCTAAAAAAATATATATACATACGTATATGTAAATTTATATTTATATACGAAATATATGTATGTATACTAATATACATACTATACAATTCGATTTATTTTAATATTATATAATAAAATTTTAAATTTAATTGTAATTTGAAAATTATTTCATCTTCTATATACCACATTTAATTTATATATACAATATATAATTAATATATTAAATAAAAATATTTTAAAAATTTGAATATTCTATATATACATTATATTTTAATTGATTAATATTAGTTATATTAAACTTGCTATAATTTATAATTATATTATTATTATTATTATTATTATTGTTAAAAATTTACAATGGCAGTTTAATATAGAAAAATTCAAATTAATAAATGAATAAAGATTGAACTGCAATTATTTAATATAACCATAGTCTATGTTCAGTAGTCCGATTTCGGCCCATTTATGTGAAAATTAATTTTGGTGTTCTGCAATCCAAACGTATTTGATAAATGAAACATTTTCGAACTTGACTTGAAATTTGAAAATAATTTTTTAGAGTTTTGCATTAACTACAAATATTTTAATTAAATTGCAATCATTTTTACATTGTCTTATGATTTAATTTCGAGTAATTTTCATATTTAATTTATTATCATCTATTTATTTCAATCTTATATATATATATATATATATAAATATAGTCAAAATTATTGATTTAATGTCAATTATTATAAAATATTAAATAAATTACTTATTATAATGAAATATTTTAAAATATCCATATATAAATAATATTCGGTAAAAAAATAGAAAATAATAATTTTAGAAATTTAGAAAAAATTAAATTAAAAAGAAAATTGTATTACAACGATTAAACGTTTTTTTTTAATATATGTATTAATGATTTGAGCGAAATTTTAACGTATAAGTATGATAATATAAAAAGGAAAAACATTGTTGCAAAGCTAATTAATTTTAGGAAAAAAAATTTTATTATACTACAAAAATATATAAAATATATTTAATAATTTTATTATTTTTTCTATTTTCTATATCTTCAGGAAAACAAAATTCCCTCTTTTCATGCTTTAACAGAGCTTACATTGTGTTATCAGCTATTATTATAGGCTTGTTAACAAGCGAGGTTCTATATAGGATATAACAGAGTTTTAATAATTTATTCATATTAACAAATTCAGAATGTACTCTCTATTTCTGCTTTTGTAAAACATTTTTTACATTTATAAAATAGTTTTCTTGTATTTTGAATTTAAAAATTTTCATTTTTATCAATTTTAATTAATCATATTGCAACTTTGATCTTCCTATCAGTGCTCGTATATACAAAATTTCTTAAAATCCGATATTTCTTTCTTTCATTTCTATTAATTCTCTTCTTCTTCTATTACTGAATATACATTTTAACAATAGTTTTATTTTCAAAAAAAAAAATATTTCTTTTATATTAAAAGATAAAATTATAATTATATATAAATGATAAAATATAATAAAAAAAAACAAAATACATAAATTCTAAACTTTCCCTATAATAAAATTAAAAAAAAGAAAACAAATTTCCCCTTGTGCCTTTTCACACAACCGCTATTTAACGTGTTGTCTCTAATTTATAATTTAAACAAAAAAAAAATAATTGATATGAAAAAAAAAATTTAAAATAAAAATTTAATGAATAAAACCAAAAAAGACAAAAAAAACCAAAATAATAAAATAAAAAAAAAAAATTTATTTTAATTTTATCAAGTTTGAAAGCAAAAAACAAAAAGTAAGCATTTAGTTATTTTTAATTTTTTATTAATTGAGTAAAATTGGTATGACAACAACTATTATAATAGAACAACTGATAAAGTTTAGTACTTTTCATAAATCGTCAACAATTTGACGTTCATGTATAGATGATTTTTGTCATTGACTTTCTTTGCAGTCAACAAAAATTTTTGGCTTATTATGAGTGTCGAATAACTGATTGATATTTATCGTAAACGTTTAAAATATTTTATTATAGACACGAATCATTTGTATGAATCGGTTCGATATGAATAATGTATGTTTACAGTATTAATATCGAACTTTTACGATAATTATCACTCAGTAATTGCGTTGTTGTATTAATTTCTGTAAATTTTTGCTGCGTTTACCACATGTTATAAAATAAACAAGATTGACGTGTCAAAATAATTTTCTTTTTTGATAAACTAATTTGTTTAAAAAAATTTTTATTCTTCTTATAATGCTTATATAAAATTTCCTAAATTCTTATATCACTGCCCATAACAATTATGTATGTTCCTTTTAATTGTTATTTTAATAATAGTATGTCACTTCCAAATTTGATATATTGTTTTTTTCTCTTAATGATGCACCACCGATGAATTCTAAAAAAAAAATCTTAAACAATATTTTAATATATGTATTTCTATAAATAAAATTTTATTAAGAATGCTTCAAAAAAAAAAAATAATTTCAAACTTGTAAAAAAATAATAGAAAATCAAAAATAAATATACATTTCGCTGTACGAAAAAATTTCCAAACAATTTCTAAACAATTTACAGGTTCATTCGATGATTTTCAATTCTACATATACATATACAACTTCTTATATTATTTTTAATTGGAATTTAACCTTAATGTAATTATAAAAATTTTTAATTTATATTTACACAAATTTTTAAAATTTACAATTCTGTTGACATTGTCAATTAGTATATGTCAAATTTTTTTACGTTTTATCTACATATGCGTTGCTCATTCTAATAATATAAAATGATGCTGCAACGAAGAAAATATATTAATTCCAACACTTAAAAATGAATTTTTCTTAAATATACATATTTTGAATTATTGACAATGGTTCAGCGGTACAGACCATATTGTTTTTTAATAAAATAATCTCAAGTTGTCTTACAAGTTGTCATACAAATATGTTTCTGTAACCAGTCTCTATAGTTGTTGTTGCTCTTTTTCCGCATTTCACTCAGTTGAAATTGCAAATTCCTCTCCGAATAAAAATTTGAAAAGTTTTAATATTTTCCCAAATTTTGTGCTATAATTACATAAAGGTTATAATGAATTTACAAATAATACTAATAAACAAATTAAAAAATATGAAATTACCTTTTCTCCCAATACAATTTAACTTTTTAATGCTCAAAAAAAAAAACAAAGAGAATAAAAATACACACACAAAATCCCTAGTAAGAACACAAACCTAAGAATTAAAACTACATACATACATACATATATTTTTGTTTCAATATAAAAATGAAAAATTAATTAATAGAAATAGAAAATTATTTATACAAAATAATTAAAAGAAAAATAAAATTTAAAAGCCAAATGTTAAAATAATTTAAAAATGTCAAAAATAGAGTAAAATAAAAAAAAAACACAAAACATAAAATGTGAAATTAAAAGTGACAAAATATGCGAAAATTAAATATTTTTGAGAGAAAAAAAAAATAGAGTAAAAATTTTATAAAATTAAAAAATTGATAAAATGAAAAAAAAAAATGGAAATAAAAATCATATCATAAAATGTCTATTGCAACGATAAATTACACATAATTTGAAAAAAACTATACATATATATGTATGTATATATTATATACATATATATATATGCACATACATAGGAATTAAAAAAAAAAATTACTTATATAATTAATTTAGAATTTAGATAAAAAACAGAAATTGTAAGAATTTTGTTTTTTAGGAAGTAAGTAGAAATTTTTATGTTATGGTACCATTTATATAACGCAACTCAAATAATTAAATAAATAAATTATCTACTACGAGTATCTTCAACAAAATTTTTTATGAAAAAGAGAAAAAAACTTCAAATTTCCTTCCTCTCTCTTCACTATAAATATTTTCATCTTACACTAAATATTTATTATTGATTCCAATTTTTTATTGATATCAATTCCTCCAACTATTATTCAAAATTTTTCATCCGTCATTTCTAGTACTACCTACTCTATAAATAATTCACCGATTAGAAATATTCATTGTACCCACTGTATAGTGTAATAAAGCAATTTTAACAATTTTTGTATAAATTTGAAAATTAAATGTGATTAATAATAAATTTACAAATTAACAATGATGATTAATTGAAAACATCATAATATTATTAAAATTAATCCTGTTATAAATTCTAATATTAATACTCATATAAAAAAAAATAACTTCATTAAACACACTCATATGTCATATAACTGTATAAAATCGGAACTTATAAAAATTCTCTCTCATATTATTGAAATCATACAGTTAAAATGAATTTCATTTTGACTTTAATAATCGTTCATTCATTTGCCGCTTACAATTTGAAAATATTGTGAATAATATCGATATAATTGTGAATCCAATTCTATAAAACTCATGACATTATATTGTAATATCGATTATTAAAATTATTTTCTAAATTTATTTAGTGGGTACTAAAAAATATATCTATTAAAATAAAAAAATGTTATATAGTCTTTATTTAAGAATCTTATTTTTTATTTTCAAGACTATATATAAACAAAAGCATATCATTTTTACTCTATATATAAAACCCATACTCTATAATCTTTTTAAATATTCTCACCTATAATTTTCACATTTCCGCATTTCCGTGTAGTATTTCCTTTAATTACATACTAATACTATATATGTTATACAATATACAATATAGTATTTTGTGAATATATTAAAAATAATATGACAGAATTAAATACAATTTAAATATTAAAAATTAAGAAATATGAAAAAAGAAAAATAACCACAGGGTTATTTAAAAAAAAATGTTACAAGCATTGAAGTCTTTTGTTTGTTTTTTATATAAAAAAAATATTAAAAAAACCAAAAAAACAATAATAATGATAAAAGAATTAATTAAAAAAAATTGAGGAGCACAATCATATTTTTCGAATATTAAATAAAAAAAAAATCAATAAAAGAAATTGAAAACTGAATTTGAATAGAATAGAAAATAAAAAACAAAATAATTAATAATTATTAAAATAATTATTCAAAAACAAATATATATATATATATATATAAATAAATTAACTAATAGAAAAAAATATGAAAATGAAAAATTAATAATATTTAATTTTAAAATTATTGTATTAAGAATGAAGCTGAAAAATTTAGAAAAAAAAGACAAGTTAAAAATGTAAATTAAAAAAAAATGTTAATTGTAAAAACATATTTTTACTATTATATGAATAAAAAAAAATAAAAAAAACCAAAAAAGAAATAATAATTAAGAAAATTACACACACACACATTGAGTTTATTTTTTAGCTCGCCTATAAAATATTAAAAGAAACAAAAATAAAATAATTACAAAAAAGAAAGAAAAGATTTCTATTACATAATAAGCGTTTCTGAATTTATACAAAACCAAAAAACAAAAATAAAATAAAGAAATAAAGTTGAAAAAAAAACTCGAATTAAAATAATTAATAATTAAAATTTAAAATTGGAAAAATGAAAATACAAACAAACTTTATTTAATTATGCGAAAAAATAACAAAATATACAATTGCATTGTGTAAATAATATTAAAAATTTATATAATAAATATAAATATTTCCATTAAAAAAAAAAAGAGAAAATAAAATAAATAGAAAGCTGTAAATTTTACCATAGCAATCAATCATTTAAATTATAATATAAAATAAACTATATATAGTCATTAAATAAAAATATAATTTAGTAAATATTACAATATATATATATATATAGATTAAAAAATATGCATAATAAAATTTAAATAAAAAACTGATGAAAAAAAAACAGAATAATAATTAAAAAAAAAAGAAAAACCTAAATAAATAACAAGTAGAATACATACAATATATAAATATAAAATTAGATTCATAAATAATTATTATTGATTATATTACAGATAAAATAAACATATATACATAAATTATGTATGATATTTTTTTTAATTTTTCTAATTTTTTAATTTTTACATTAAAATTTATTGAAGAAATAAATATACCTTATATCTTTTAATGTAACAAAATTAGTAATATGAGTATGTGGCGAAAAAAAAAAAAATCGGATTAATTCGGATTTATTCGGAATAAAAAGACAAGGGCTACGTAAAAATATAATATTATTAATTATTTAATCAATTGTTTTACAGTAATTTTATAAATTATAATTTTGGATTGATTCGGATTAATTCGGATTTATTTGTAATAAAAAATCTCTAGACATGGGCTACGCAAAATATCAAATAATTATCCAATTGTTTGATAAAAAGTAGTAATTTTCTCTTTAGAATTATTTAAAATTCATTTCGATTTCACTCAATTTACGAAAATATTTAATTTTTAGTTTTCTATGTTATAAAGGGTGTATATAGATTATGCTTTATTAATTTAAAAAAAAAAAAACAAATGAAATTTTTAATTCCGAATAAATTTCGGATTTTACTATCACAACTTATTTACAAGTTCAATTATTATTAATTATAAAACAATATTTTTTACTCTATGCATATTTTATTTTTTTGTTTTTATATTATTTTTTTTTGAAAAAATTTGTTATAAAAATTGAAGTAAATGTTATTAATTTTATTAATTAAATTTATAATAATTATATGTAATTAATTTTTTTATCCTATACTTTGTCCTAATATTTTTATTTAATAAAAGTGCATATTTTATAAAAGAGAAATTGATAAAAGAGAATATATTAAGAATCGAAAATAATATTAATAATATTATTTTCGATTCTTAAAATTATAAGTATTCGAAAAATAATCGAAAATGACATTAAAATCAGATTTTAAATTCCGAATAACTTATTTATTTGATTATGTACCCGAAATAAAATTTGAATATTAAATAAATTCTAATATTTATTGAGTGAAATTTGAAAATTTTCATTTTGCTATATACATATGTCAAAAAAATTTTTTCCTTAAATAATTTTGACATTTCATTACAACAAAAATAGAGAACTTTTTAATTTGAAAAACAAAAAATTAATAATTTCGATAAAATTTATTATAAAAATATGCACTTTTATTTTAAAACAAAAATTTGTACCTATATTATAAATCCATACATAACCTATAAAATAACTTTTTGTTGCATTATTTATAATTTATGCAACATAAATGTCAATTTCTTTGACATTTGGACCAATTTAAATTAAAAGTAAAAATATAAATTAAAAAAAATTAAAAAACATAAAAAAAAATACTTTAAAATAGAAAAGAATGAACGTATATAATATAGAACGAGACAATGAAATCAGGAAAAATTATAAATTAATTGAAAACAAAGAAAAATTTATATAAAAATTGAAAACTTATTCAAAATATTCCATTTCAGAATATTACCTATACGTATAACTATATATATTTATTATTTCTTTTGTTAAGTTTCACAATTCCGAAGAAAAAGTGTTAGATAAAAAATTTTTAAAAATTAGTAAGAAAAAATTTAAAAACCAAAAAAAAAGAAAAGGTAATAAAGCAAGAAAGAAATAAAATAAAGAAACAGGTACTTAAAAATTTAAAAATAATAAGCTAAAAAAAAATATTAAAATAATTAAAACATAGAATATTAATTTAATAAATAAAATTATCATTGTTGTTTAAACTCAAATCCTTCTTCCTCTTTCCCAACTGAAAAACCAAAAAAAAAAACGAAAAAATGGAATGATTAAATTATCAAATAGCAAATAAAAATAGAAGAACTTAAAAAAAAAGAATGAGCAATTCAAAGATATTATTAATAAAAAGAGAAATCATAACTAAAATCCTTTTATTATTGCAAAATAACTATTTTCGTATTTTAGTACATTTTAATTTTTGACACATTTTTGACACATTTTTAAATTTGATTGAAACGCCTCATCGTATAAAATGTAATTGTTGAATTCGAATTAATAAAAGAGCGTCTATCAAAATGCAAATAAAACGTTAGCTTGACTTATTCAGGAAATATTGTGTTGATAACTGAATAATTCAATTTGGCATTAGATGTGCATCTGAAATATATTTTCCATTTTTCAAAAAGACAATTAAATTATTAGAATTCAAAGGTAATTATGTACTGAATTATTTCTGCTTCTTCTTTCAATTACACTCTATACTACTAATTATATTGAACTTGAACTTTTCGACTTCCATTATCAAACCATAAAATATGTCAAAATTTTTTCCTTCAAAATATTTTAAAATGAATATTTAATTAAATTTCAATATAAATACAATTAAAATATGTAAAAATCTTTACATTAATAATTTATTTTAAAAAAAAAATTTTTTTAATTTTTGATTTATTTTAAATAGTAAATATTGCAAATGGAATTGTTAGATTTTACTTACAAAATCACTTAATAAAAAAAATATACACATTAATTATAAAATTATATTATACAAATTTCCTAAATGCAGTTCCAACTTCAATTTTACTCAAATAGCAATCAGACTTGCCGATTAATTTTAACCACCATTTTAATTAATTTTTGTACTGACATTATATTAGAAATTATCGTGACATTTTAAATTTGGAAATAATAAGCAATGAGGTATTGAAATTCACTCATTTTATTTTAAAATTAAAAAATATACAAAAATTTGTAATTGCAATAACATTAACATAAATTAATTTGTGTAAAACATTTAAATATTTTCTTTTAATTATTTAATATTAAAAAATTTTTAAAATGCGATTAATAAAATACAAACTAAAATTAAAGAAAACAAAAAACAATAAAAGCAAAATGGAATTACAATTATCTCTAGAATATATATGTATATATATATATATATATATATATATATATACATAGATAATTATATTATTTGTGTAATTTGTTAAGAAAATTTTTAATAAATAATATACATGCATACACAGATATTATATAATTTAAAATAAAATTAAAAACAAATAAATTATTAATAAAATTGTACAACAACAATATTAATATAGCAAATAGTTACAAGAAACATTTTATAATTTATTTTTTTTTAATTATTATTTTTTTTTATTTTATTTTTAATTAATTTTTAAGTTCTGATATATAAGGAATATTGAATACATTAGAATTTTAATTGAATCATTCGCAAAATTTAAGTCTAAATAAATAAAGAAGAAATTATATATAAAATAAAAAAAAATGATGAAAAATAAGTTGACAATGCAAAAATAGGTACTGAAACAGCTTCATAAAAGAAAAAAAAAATTTGACACAAAACAAAAAAAAAAAACCATTAATATTAAAAATAAAAATAATGTATTATAAAAAAAAAAGCATCCTCTTTTATTTATTCTTAAACTATTTGAAAAATAATGAAATCCTAAACTCGAATTAAATTAGAAAAACCAGAAAAAATAAAAATGGTTAGTGTAATAGGGCTCTAGTTTCGATTTTCAAGTTCATCGGCAATGCATTAACCTGTAATTGTCTTATGACATAACGGCAATATAAAATTTTCTCTATTATTTGTTAAGTAATAATATTACCCTATGTAGTAGATGTGCTCCTGCATATTTTTTAGGTAATACTCCATTTTTCAATATAAATATTAATAAAAGTGTATTAAACTTAATTTTATTTCAACCAGTCATCCATTTTAAATTATCTACCATCATGCTAATTGAGCATTCTTTTATTAAACCTGACCACAATTGTCATTGCCTAATTTTGTAATAATTGCAGTCTGTCAAATTTAATATTGTTACTTAAGAATATCCAATAGTCTAAATTCAGTAATATTGTAATTTTATTATATATATGTATATATACATATATAAGTTTTCAATAAATGTTGGTTACAGGTGTTACAAAAAATCTTTTACAAATAAAATACAATAAAAAAACAAAAATTTATAATAAGAAATAAAAATCTTTTCAATATTAAATAATCTTTATTCATTATTATGCACATATGTGTTCAAATCTAGCGAAACACCCCACATCTCTATTATTACACTTTTTTTTATATTAAATAGTTCTCTCTTGGGAATTTTCTTTTGTAATTTTATGCAATGATTACTCTTCTTAATTCACTCATTGTCATAGCAATTTACATAATTTTCTTTTTTTCTTCTTTTTATATGTAAATTTTTTTAAAGATTAAATAATTTTCCAACAAGAATCTTAATTTGGGTTAATATAGACTTATTGAATTTTTAAAAGTTCTAAAATGAAGGTACTTAAAATTCATGTAAAATAAACGGCCTAATCGTGTATCTCGCTTTTTTACTCACCTTTTATTCACTCTCAAATCAGAATTGCCCATCTAATAGATATTTTTAATTTTTCCAATAAGATTACTCATTTTTAGAAAAAAAACGAGTTACGAAATACCAAATAATTCTCACTCTAAAATTACATTATACAAATTATACAATAATTATTCACTTTCTTCTGACTTGTCGGGTAAAATAGGCCCTTAATCACGTTTTCAGCTTAATCAATTAATCAAAAATTTGAATTTTAAAAAATTATCAAATTAAAATTAAAAATGTGGTAATAAATAAATACTTATAAAAAAAAAATCAAAATATAAGTAAACTAACATTGACATAAAAATCACTCAAATAAAATAAAAATTAACAAAAAAATTTTTGTAAACGAATTTGAAAATTTTTAATTCCAAAAATTATGATCTCTTAAATTTAAAATTTAAAAAAAAAAATCAAAATAAATATTTTTAATATCTTTGTTCTTTAATGGGAACTTCTTCTGCCGAATCAATAACAAGTACGGTTTAAATAAATACAATTAACAAAATTTCAAATAAGAAAATTTTTCTTATAAGAATTTCTTCATATTTACTTATGCATGCCCATATAGCAAATCAACCTACTTCAACACAATTAATCGATTATCAAAATCCTAAAAATTACAATAAAGTTGATCAAATAACGCAAATAATAAATGATGATAAAAATATTAAAGAATATTCTAAAGACAGAGTAAAATCTATTAATGAAATATTTGATCTTTTGAAAAATGAGGTAACAACAAAATTGGAAACGAAATCGTATGACAATGATAATAAGGAATCTTTAAATGAAAATGAAAAACAAAATGAAGAATCAGAAATATCAGTTTCTAATGAAAATATTACAAAAGAATCCATTGAAGTTTTACCAATTCAAAAAAGTTTTTTAGAAGAACAAGGCTTTAAATATGGTGATCAAATAGGATCAGGAACTTATGCAAAAGGTATATTTATATTGTATATATGTATGGATGTATGTATACAAGTGGATCACATCGGTGAATCCGAAATTTTAAGTAAAAATTTCACTCATCAACATTTTCATAACTTATTGTATTTAATTTTCCTTACTTTATCTATTGAATAGTTAAAATTGCTTACTCTAGTAAGTATGAAAAGCCAGTTGCTATTAAAATAATTTCAAAAACAAGAGTTCCATCAGAATATTTGAATAGATTTTTACCAAGAGAAATTGAAATTATTAGAATGCTTCGACATGAAAATTTAATTAAATATTATGATAGTGTGGAAACAACAGAGAAGTATAAAATTTTAATTACATTTCTTTTGTAATAATATTTTTATGGTGATAAAATGAAAATTTAATTTTTAATTCTTTAAAAATTTTGAGAGTTTACATCATAATGCAATTAGCAGTAAATGGATCTTTACTTGATTTAATACGAAAAGAAAAACAATTGAATGATAATAAAGCACGAAAATATTTTCAACAACTCATAAATGCACTTGAATATTGCCATTCAAAAGGTGTAGTACATAGAGATATTAAGTGTGAAAATCTTCTTTTTGACGAGAATATGAATTTAAGATTGATTGATTTTGGTTTTGCACGTGGTGGAATGTTCCCTATCAATAATTCACCTGTACTTTCTGAAACTTATTGTGGCAGCTATGCATATGCCAGTCCAGAAATTTTAAAAGGTAATCAGCTACAAATGAATGAAATTAACTTAAATTAGGATTAAATTTTAATGATTTAAATTTAAATATATTTGAGGTGTTCCTTATGATCCACATATGTCAGATATTTGGGCTAGTGGTATTGTCCTTTATTCTATGGTCTATGGTCATTTACCTTATGATGCATCAAGTTGCAAACATTTACTAAGACAAGTACAAGTAAAAATAATTTTTCCAAGATTACCAGCAAATGTACCAATAGAATGTAAAAAACTTATATTAAAACTTTTAGCACCGCTAAATGTTCGTATCCAAATAAAACAAATTAAACAAGATAAATGGTATTCTGATCACCTGTAAATTAAAGAACAATAAATTAAAAATAAAACCCAAACAGTTTTAGTTTTTAATTATAACCTATTTTAATTTTTACTAATTAATTTTTTACTTTCTAAAAACAACAAAAAAAAAAAATTCTATTACATAAAAAATAACAAAATATTTTGTTTGTCATTAATTAATTTGAAATATTTTATAATTACTAAAAATGACACAAAATACTTTTAAACAATTTAAGTTTCAAAATATTTTAATAAATATTTTTTTGTTATGTTTCGTATAATTTTTAATTTATCTTATACAACAACAGTTTTTCAAAACCGCATGTTATTTTATTTGGACTAAGATTATTAATAAAAATAAAAATATTATATTTAGGCTAAAATTATATTTTAATGCTAAACTTCTTGAACATTTTTCCATACATCTACTTTTTCAGGCGCTTTTTGACATGGTTCATTACGACACATATCTAAAAAATTCGCAATTGCTTGATAGTAACTGCAAATTTTTAAAAATAAAAATTACGAATAAATTAAATTAATAATTTTTATTATTTTAGAAATATACCCTGCACATATCCAAGTGTCGTTATGGGATCCCCCACTTAATTCAATAAGACGTTTCTTCTTACTTTCGCAATCATTATATAATTGTCTCATCATTCTAAAAAGAAATACATTTACAAGATCAAAAATTTTTTACATTTCCTTACAATCACGTTAAAATTAAAAATTACCTTGGTGGCACTAGTGTATCTGCTAATCCAGATATAAATAGACATGGCATTGTAACGGATTTAATTTTTTTTAGTGAATTATACTGAAGGCAAAGAATAAAATGGATTTATTTAAAATCAAATATAGAAAAGTATGTATTTCGTAAGATCATTAAAATTTATATGCTTTACCTGATTTTTATAAAATAATGTAGGAATATATTTCACATAAGGATGCAATAACCTTAAAGCCATCTCAGGAATATTTGTAAAAGTATTTTCTACTATCATAGCTTTAATACGATTATGATACGCATAATCGGAGACTACATCAATAACTAAAAATATATTTAAATTTCTATATTATAAATATAAAATAATTTATAAGGACACAAAAGCACGTACCAACTGCACCACCTAACGAACGTCCAAATAATATAATTTGACTATTATCTAAATCATCACGTGTATATACTAAAAAAAAATATTTATGATAGTTCTAATATAATAATTTTTTTGCAAAATATATTCAAATTTACAATAATCAACTGCCGCTCTTGCATCATTACATAATCCTTTTTCCGTTGGGGAGCCCGTCGATAAACCATAACCTCGATATTCAACCATTAAAATATTACAATGTAAATTATAATATATTCCCCAAACATTTTGTAATCTGTGTCCCATATTTCCTGCATTCCCGTGAAAATATATAACAGTAGGTACAAATTTTGATCTTTCTTCTGGTTGTCGTATCCAAAAGGCATGAAGAGTGATTTTGTCAGTAGTCTTTATTGAAATTGTCTATAATTTTGGATTTATTTTTTTATATTATTAATATTTAAACAAAATTATTTTGTGAATCACCTCATGTGGCAAATTATGCATTGTTGGAATCGGAACATATATACGTGAATTACTTGGTAATTCTGGATGATACAACAGATGATCTTGTGCATTATATAAAATAGCTAAAATTAAAAAGGATAAATTATTTAGAAAACTTGAAAAGCTTAACAAACAAAAATTGAATTGTTTCAAAATTATAATTTTCATAGTAAAATTAATTTAAAATTCTTATAGATGTTTTATTGGGCTAAATTAAACGATTTTGAAATATGCTTTTTATTATTGTCACAATTATATTTACATTTTCTAATTAACTTACCTAAGACAGCAAATCCGAATAAAGAAAAGGCTATGAGAGCTCCATAAAAACAATAAAATACGAATGTTATTAAAATTGCTGCTCCAGCTCCAGCCCACAATCGTTTTGCTATCCCACTTAAAACTTTGGTAATTTTCCAGTCTTCTCCTAACATTATATTTTTATTGGCTTTTTATTAATACTAATATTTATGCATCAAATCATTATGGAAATATTAATTTAAAAAATTTAATTTTAAAACGACTAATTTTATTTCCAAATTTGCAGATTTTATAATACTTTGGTATGTTTACTTTTTCCGGTAAATGTCAAAAGTAAAAAAAAATCAATTTGACTTATAAAAAAGACTAGACAGGCACATTCAAGTAAATGATCCTAGCTACACTTATACTAGTTACATTCATTAATTTTAGTTGCAAACAGTAAAACAGCGCAGCGCTTTTCCGTAGCGACATGTCAAAAGTTTAATAGAATACACGTATTTAGATAAGATTGCACAGAATCTACCCAAAATCAAGCGAAAATACCAACGTAATTTTAGTATTTTAGAAATGAGAGTCCGGGCATTTAAAATTTTCAAAACTCATATTTTACCGACTGCTTTTTTTTTACATTTTCTGTTTTCATGTGTTTTTGACATTAAGTGCAAAATATTAAATAGTTGTGCTGTGAGTTCTGAGTTAACAACGGAAATCGTTCGCCGTTTTCGTTCTCCGCTTTGGTTCTGTTTTTGCAATTACTCTTAATTCATATGAAGCAAATATCTTTTACGAAAACTTTCTGTGCTTTGGGTTTTGTACATTTTCTGACGATTTGAGTAAGGAAAAGTGTAAATACTTAACGTTGACGCGGGTTGTTATATTAATAGCAAACGTTTGAAACGAAAGATTACAAACATTTCGCTGAGAAATTTCGATAAAAATTTATTACCCACTTTAAACTTCTAACAAATATAACAAAATATATTTGTTCACACCCGCAGTAATTTTTCTTTATTCAGCGACAATACGAAATTTTTTACAATCGCATGTCGCTTATTGTGGTTCATTATTGCGCTTATTGTGCACTTCAACATTTAAATTAGAGCAATTGGATTTTCAACAATCCAAACGTCAAAATTTAAAATAAGAAAGTTTGTTTACATTTTATAAGTATTTTAAGAAATTTTAAAATATAAAAAATAATTGTGTTAATATAAAAATGATTCATGACATTTTGCTTTCCTTATTAAATCCTTATGCAGACAATCTTCCAATTGAAAATTTTTTGGTAAATTGATTCAATACAATCATATATGAAATTTGTGTAATAAAAGTATGGGAATTTTTCAGGTGACCGATTATGTATCGGTATTTTTACATCCTTGCGAAAGAAAAATACTGGAGGATATACTAGAAATAATAAATTTGCACAGAGAAATATCCAAATTTACAAGATATTATAGAATTGGTCAAGATTTGAATGATTTTAATGCGAGTGATGACACAGAAGGTAATATTTTTCTTTAAATTTAATCATTAAAACATTGATACCAAACTGTTTTTATAGAATCCCTTCAGAAAAGTTTATACTTGCAAGCTTTTGCTAATGGAATTGAAAATGCATTAGAAAGTTATGTTGAAGAAATTGTAGATCTAGAAAAAAGATATTTGCAATCTCCATCACATTCGTTATTATTTATTTATCATAAAATAAATGTTTTTCATCCACTTTTTGTTTATTTTCAAAAATTAATTCGTGGTATAAAAGCACAAAAATTACATGGTTGTGCCATAATGCAGTACCTTAATCAGAATATGCTTAATGGGAATCAACAAATTTATTTAGCATCGAAAACGTAATAAATTAAAAATAAACTTAATTAAGCAATTCAATGCTATTTAAAGTTCTAATTGTAGAATTCAGTCAACCGTAAATATAGTATTTTTGAAACATTTAACACATTGGCTTTTGTATGCAAAAATGATCGATTCATATGGAGAATTTTTCATTCAACACGTTGAATCTCAAAATAGTACTGGCAACAGTACCTTAGAAAATGGTATTGGTTTAAGCTCAGGTGAAAGTGGTAAACAAACTGTTACTAGTTTTTCTGTAAGTAAAAATTTTCTAATAAATGCCAAATTACAATTTGTATTTAAAATAATATAAAAGAATAGAAAATCATGTTTGCAATTTTTTAACTAGACTCCAAAATTATTTTTTAATTAATTTTAGGAAGCAGTAAGTACATATGCTGATATTTGGCGATATGAAATCTCTTATGATTATTTACCACATTTTATAACACCTAGTGTAGCTAGAAAAATTTTATTTATTGGTCAAACCGTATTAATGTTTAAAATGGATGCTGCAAAAAAACGTTTAGAATTATGGAATGAACCTGAAAAACAAGCTTTAGCCGATGGATCCCTGTGGAATAATAATGAACATAAATACTTTCAAAAAATTCAAAATTTGCAAAAAGAAAATAATTTAACTGTGTCACAATTTGATGTCTTAATAAATGAAATAAAATCGTATATTACGGAACGTTTATCGCAAATAGCAGTCAAACAAGCAGATTTAGTTCATCAATTAAAATTGATAAAAGATTTTTATTTATTAGGTAGAGGTGAACTATTTTTGGAATTCATTAAAAAAACTCATTCTTTTGAAAAATCTTTTTCATCGGAAAATATTGTAAGAGATATAGTCATTGCGTTTGAGGTAAACTAAATTTTCTAAATTGTTTATTAACGTTGAACATTTTAAATAAGTAAACATGCATTTTAATTTTAGTCAGCAGCTAATGGGATCGGATTAACAGAAGAACTAGAACAATTTTCAATTACAGTTCCAAAAGAAAACTTAAATGATAGTGACGATCAAAATTTACCTTACATACATTATTTAACATTACAATACAAAATAATATGGCCCCTGCATTTACTTTTTTCTCCAAAAGTTATTGAACGTTATAATGAATTATTTAGATTTTTGTTACAAATTAAACGCTTGCAATATGATTTACATATGGTTTGGTGTAATAACCGTGAAACAAAATCAAAACCAAATATATTTAGATTGCATTTAAGAAATCAATTCATTTTTTTAATTGATAATTTACAATACTATATTCAAGTTGACGTTCTCGAAAGTATGAAAAAAAAATAACCTTATGTAAAACCAAAAAAAAAGTTGATTTTAAATCATATTTTTAGGTCAATTCAGCATTCTTATGAATATAGTGAATAACTCGTCTGATTTTGAAGAAATCCAAAGAGCGCACAGTGTTTTTCAAGCAAATATTTTAAGTTTATGTTTTCTTTTAGGAAATAATGTTAGCATAATAAGTTAAACCAGAAGTAAAATTTAATGACAATAGAATTTTTTTTATTTTTAGGAAAACCATGAGAAAAGTGAAGAATTGATAGGAAATAATTCAGTTTTATTAATTTTACAAGAAATATTTGCTAAATGTGAAACATTTTGCAACTATGAAAAAGAATCTGAGGAAGCGAAAGATCAAATTCAAGAACAATACGAATTCTTAGAGGAAAGGTAAATTGAAAAAAAACCATTAATTGTAATTTATTTTTAAATTATAAATTTGATATTCATAGACTCAGAGAATTAGTTGAACAACTCATGAATCTCTTGTTTGATTTAAAATCAGCTCCAAGTTCAACCCCCTTATCACAGTTGCTTTTACGACTAGATTACAATAATTGGTTTTGCAAAAACTGGAAGAATAAACTCGAATCTTAAAAAGGAATATTTATTTATTGCTAAAAATTTTAAATGAAAATTAAGTAAAACAAACTGATTTACTTTAACAAAATTTTTCCTTATTTGTTATTTGAATTTCCTTACAAAAAACTTTAAAATAATATAGATTTACTATTTTATACAGATTATGAATAATATTTAAAATCCTTTAAGATCTTCTTCAGAAGTTTCTAAGGCATTTTCATCTTGTACTTGTTCAGATTCATTATTGCAGTTCTTTTCATTTTTAATTTCTTGAGCTTGTGAACGGTGATGAAAAACAAATGATATGCATTTACTATTCCAAGCCTGTGAAGTTATACTATCCGGTAGACCCTTATTATTTGATGTATGATACCATTGTGATAAATGGGAAGTGCAATCGGTATCATTCGGTGGTGGTTTAATTTGAATTCCGTTCACACAACGTTTACATTTAAATCTACGAAAAAAAAATCAATTTAAAACAAAAATTTAGAATTTAATCAGTAAATATTACTTGTCATGTGTATCAGAGATGGTACTATCTTCATATTTAAAAAGATCCTTTAGATCATCTCGCGAAAAATGTTTTTCCGAATTTTCATTGTTATCAACAATTGTACTTGAAAGAGATTTCTTATGGGTCTGCCTCTGAAATATTTTCTCTTCTATTGTACCCGTCTGAAATAAAGAAAAACTTAAATATATCTTGAATATTCGATAAAATCAAATTAAAATTAAAATTTACAGCTACAAAACGATAAATAAAACATGGTTTTGTTTGTCCATCTCTCCAAACTCTTGCCATTGCTTGTTCGTCATTCGCTGGATTCCAATCGGGATCAAACATAATAAGTCGATTTGCTCCAATTAAATTTAAACCGCAGCCACCAGCTTTTGAACTTAACATAAATATAAAATCGTCTGAATCTGGATTATTAAATTGATCCACAACCTTACTACGTTTCTTAATAGTCATTGTACCATCTAATCTTACATATTTGTATTTTCTATTTAAAATAGATTTAAGTATAAATAGAAAATATGTCATATAGCAAAATATATGAAAAGTACCTTTTCCGTGATAATTTTTCAAATAAATCTAATGTTTGAGTGTAATTTGATACGAGGACAATTTTATCATTTGTGTTAGTTTTGATAGCTGCTAACATAATATCTAACAGCATTAACTTCCCACTGAATTCTGGATTGAGTTCTCTAATAAATGAAAGCAGATATTCATTTTAATTCATTTGAAAATTAAAACTTTTGTATATAATGCAAATATAAAGCTTCTTACCTAGGATCATAGTTTTCTGGTAAATATTTCTGAGCGTCTTCGAAACCCGTTTCTCTCGCGCATATTTTATCATATACCAAATCAGGATGACTACACAGTTTTTTCAGTGTTGTAATATCACTTAATGCACTAAGAGTTCTTGTGTCAGTAGAACCTAAAAATGAAAAATCCTTAGTATTATTTTATGGCAATAATTTTCAGGTCCTGTTAACTTACTAATATTTTTCCGAACCTTATCAGATCCCACAAAATTTTTATATAAATCAATTTGACAAGGCGACATTTTTACACAGATTACCATTTCAAATTTAATTGGTAAATATTTAGTAAGTATTTGATTTGTTCTACGTATAATACATTGATCAACAATTCCAATTAAGTTTTTGGTTTTTTCAATTGCAATTTCTCTCTCTTTATCAGTAGAATCGGAATTTTGTCCACGCAATATTGGATTCTCATACATACGTTTAAATTCATTAGTAGTTCCTAACATACCGGGATTTACGAAATTTATCAAACTGAAATATTCTGTTAAATCATTTTGAATTGGGGTGCCTGAAAGTAAAACACGCTTTTTCGTTTGTAAACCCATTAATGCTTGATAAGTTAAGTTATCATTATTTTTTAATCGATGTCCCTTTTAAAAAATTCTTATTTAACTAAACTTTTTTCCAAAATATTTTATTTTCAAAATTTACCTCATCGCAAATAACTATTCCAACTTCAGATTTATTCAAAATTTCTGAATATAATCGGAATGTTTCATAACTAATTATTAGTACTGGAGTACCACATCTCAGACTTTTATTACAAATATATTGATCCAATTTTTTTGTAGTTTCTTGTTTAGAACCATTTTCGATTACCAAACAGTTTACAGCACCATTTAACCATTTATTAAATTCTTTTTGCCAATTTTTAACTAATGAACTTGGACATACAATAATTGCTTTACTAATAGTTGGTTTACATTCTGGACTTTGTCTTAACAGTGTCCAAACAAGTGTAACACATTGTAACGTTTTTCCTAAACCCATTTCATCAGCCATTATGCAACCATAAAAACTTCCTTTTTTACCTGTCACACAATCATACATAAATTTCACACCTTCTCTTTGATGTGGTCTCAATATATTACTTAAAACTGGATCTACAACTACATGAACTAAAATTTTACTAGGGTCCATTGATAATCGTTCTAAAAAGATTTTTAATTTATATATTTTTACTTTAATTTAATATTAAAAACAAACAACCATGTTCTTTAATAAGGGGTGGTTCATATAAAATTAGAGCATTACAAGCATGTGGATCATAAAGTGCTCGTCGTACAAATGTTCTCTTAATACCAAGGCATCTAAAAGAAAAAACAAAGAGAAAAATATGAAAAACTGTAAGAATCAATATTATTACTATTATTAACTAACTTATTGCTATTGTAGTCTGGAACATAATTTGGTATAGGAACTTTAAATGCACGACTCAATATTGAAGCTATTAATTGCTCATATTCAGAACTTGTATATTTTATTGAAATGGGTGAGGATTGATTTTCTACGCAACTTCTTTTTTGTGATTTTGAAAATTGTTCCCTTTTTCTTTTGTTTTGAAAAGGCGTCACAAAAGTTAAACTTTCCGGGGCTTTGGCCCTTATTTGACTAGGTGCTAAAGATTTTCGCTACAGAAATGGTTAAAATTATAAAAATTTTATTTATTTATTAAATATGAAGTAAAAGTAGTTCGTTTTACCATTTGACAAAAGTTTTTTTATTTATCGAAATGCTTTTATCATAAAAGTAAAATTTATGTAATTTTAAACAAAACAAAAACGGAATAATTCAAAACAAATTCAACTGTCACCTGGATAATTTGACAACAGTTTGACAATTTTATTTTTATTTTAAATGTGTGCTGTGTGGTTTGTGTCTATGACCGAATGGTGAATTTTATATCTGTAAGTTGTAGAATTCAGGAATGTCATTCCTGTGGTGCGTTTCATTATTGTTTACAATTATTGACACTACGAAATTTTAAACCCATTGTTAATAAATAAAAAATTAATTGCGACCATTTAATTTGAATTATTTAATTAAAATTTTACATTATTGTGAAATTAGGTAATTCAAGAAGATTTTTGAAAAATGGAGAATGAACTAGAAGCCTATTTTACAGATTATGAAGATTTAGAGGTGATTTTAAATTTACACGTGCTTTAAGAATTTCGTTTTGTTTTTTGTTTACATTTTTAGCATTAGGGGATGAATGAAAATTTGAAAAATAAATTTATGTGAACTACCTGGAAACTATTAATTCTGCCAAAATACAAGATCGAAAAAAATTTTCCAAATTAATTTTCTGCTTTTAAAAGAAAGATATTTCGGAGCTCAAACTCTCACATCAGTTTTCTTTTCCAATTAGAATTTCAAAGTCTGGCACACTGCCGTTTTCAAAAATATATTACCAAACATATACATACATTAAAATATATGCATAGATCACATTTAATTCATGAAATTATTCCTATTAAACTCTTAATATTTCAGTAAAAATTTATAGAACTGAAAATTGGAACATTTTATTAACATTAACGCTGCTTTATGTATAAAAATAGATTTTTTTTATAAAATCTTTAATGTAGGTATATTTCCTTTAATTCTGTTTTAAGGTTCATGAAGTTATGTTAAAAGATCGACACCGCCAAGAGGCATATTTTAATGCGATTATGTCTAACAAACATTTATTTGAAGGCAAAGTCATTTTAGATGTAGGAGCTGGTACAGGTATCCTTTCAATGTATGTGAATTTCATACCTACCTACATGAAACGTTTAAAAAAAATAAATTTGAGTAAAAAATTTTAGGTTTGCTGCAAAAGCTGGAGCAAAATTAGTATATGCTGTAGAAGCATCCAATTTAGCAAAAATTGCTATCGAAATTATTGAAGACAATAATTTAACATCAATTGTAAAAGTTATACATTCAAAAATTGAAAATTTTCAATTACCTAAGAATGAGGATAAAGTTGATATAATAATATCAGAATGGATGGGATTTTATTTATTACATGAAGGAATGTTAGATTCTGTTATATTTGCTAGAGATCATTTCTTAAAATCTAATGGTTATATTTTTCCACAATATGCGACAATATATGTAGCACCGTGTTCAGTATCTTCAAGATATTCATATTGGGATAATGTTGATGGTATTAATATGAGAATATTCGGCAAAAGATTACGAACACAAAAATCAAATAAACCTGAAATTATTAATATAGATGAAAGTGAAATGTTATCAAAGGAAATTGTAATGTCATGGTTTGATTTAAAAAATATTACAACAAATGATTTAGATGAAATACAATATGAGGGTGTTATACCATTTGAAAAAGCTGGTTTACATCAAGGATTTTGTATATGGTTTGATTGTCAATTTCCAAGTAAAAATTTTGAATCAGGTGTAATATTATCAACAAGTCCATATGAAAAATCACAAACACATTGGAAACAATGTGTTATTGTATTACCAGAGACTGAATGTAATAAAATTGAAATTAAAGAACCAGTAGCTTTTAAAATTTTAATGAAACGCAAATCTGATGATAATCGTAAATATGATTTAGAAATTGAATTATTAGATGTTAATGATGTTGAACATCCATTACCATGTGAATGTTATTTAACAAAATGTATACTCGCCAAAGCACATTTAGAGAGTATGAATGTAGACCAAGATGATGACTGACCAATAAACTCAAAACGAAATTGGTAACCTTTTTGTAAAATAGTTCAAATAAAAATATCTTTGTTTATTCTAATAAAACTACTTTATTAAAACATTTTATTATTTGTTTTTTTTTTGCATTTTTCACATTCATACGAATTGCAAAGTGATTATACAACATAAATTTTATTCATATTTTTATAAGTTTGAATAACTTTATAAATCTTATAACTATACTTTCATATTAATGAAAAAATTGTCAAAGAGTAGCCCATACCATATTTTTGTTTTTTATTTAATGGAATTAGTTTGTTTTTTGAATAACATTAAAAATTGAATAAGTAAATAAAGTATGTCTATCACACATATATTTTTATGTCTTTTTATGTCAAAAATTATATAATATTATGTAATATAAAATGCTTATATTATTAATGGTTTATTTTGCTGGTTTCAATAAATCCAATGCTTGAGAAATATCCCCGTCAACTGAATCTAATAAATGCGTTAGCCATTCTCCTTCATTACTAAAACCCATAGCTTTCATTGCAATAATAGCATTATTGATGTGTGGTTCTAAAATTATAAAATTTATAAATAAATGTACATATATAAAAATTTAGATGTCAAAGATATAAAATTATTTATTAAAATATTTTTATATGTACTTACTGCTGTGGTAAACAATATTAGTTTGAATTTCTTTATTTCTTTCTGCTTGTTTTCTTTGTTCTTCTTTTGCTTTTTCTTCAAGAACATGATTTTGTAAATCTTTACTTAATTGTGAAAAATTAATTTCTGGTTTTGGGGGTGCAGTGGGTTGAATCTGACTAGATGCAGATTCTTGAGTTTTATTTGATTTTAAACTTTTATCAGAATCCATTGAATCATCAATTATTGTCCATCCTGCATCTTCTTGACTTGGTGATTTACGAATATCAGGTTTCTGAGAAGTGCTTGGAATTGGATCATTAGCTGTAAAACCAACTGCACCTTCTTCATTCATATTGACATCTTCAGATGTGCTTTCTTCAACTTGTGGAGCTGTTGGTTCTTCAATATTCATGTTTTCTTCTTTTTCATTTGATTTCATTTCAACATTTTCAGTTGATTCTTCGTTTTTCGATTCTTTATTTTCCTTTTCGGATTCTTTATTTTCGTTTGCAGTATCATTTTTAGAATTTTTTCTGCTGGAAAAATTTGTTTTTAATCCATCAACATCAACTTCTACAGTTACATTGAGTGGATCAATGATTTTTGCAAACATTTCACTGAAATTTGACAAAATTTCAACTCCAGCATTTATTGCTGCTGGATCGTAGAAGATACCTGGTCTCGGGGCACCTGCGTTATTATTATTGGTATTGTTTTGATTATTGGTATTGTTTTGATTATTATTACTGTTATTGGATTGTTCTCCATTATCATTATCTTTCTTTTCTTTGCTATTATTGTTGATATTAGAATCTTCCTTCTTTTCCTCTGGTTTATTTTCTTGATTGGAATTTACATTACCACCTTCAGACAAACCAGACATCATTTGGTATATAGATGACCATATATTAGGAAATTCACGATTGTTTCTACGATGACCATGACGCCCATGACGTCTTCCCCCAAAGCATGGTTCATTGGGATTTTGTGGATCACCCATAGCAGGCATATCACCAGTGAAAGGACAACCAATTCCAAATGAAGCACGATTTTCTCGTCTTGATAATTTCTCGACAAGTCGAATCATTTTATGATTGGAATGTACATTTTTTCTTTCACAATTTGCACACAAATCATAATCGATGCATTGGAGACATTTATAACGATAGCCTACTATCGGCATAGCATCACAACCATCACATTGAACGCCAGCATGAATGGTATTACATTGGTTAGTTGTATCATCTTTTGGAGCACATCTTTTTTTCTCTTCACGTTTTTCTTTGTGTGATTTTTCGGGTTTTTCCCGTTTTTCTTTCTGAATTTTTTCATTACAATTATCTGATACATTTACGACTTTCGGTTGATCCGAATTCTTCCCAGCATCGACATACAATTTTCGATATGTAGCATCGGTAAGACGTAAAAACATTACGTATGAATATTCATTACTCACTTCAACTTTATCATTTTCCCCATCTATTAAAATGAAAAATTAATAAAAAAATTTTAGTAATGATTTTTTACATACATAAGTAGATATTGAAAGTATGTAGGTAGGACCAATAAACTGGGTTAAATTTATTTGTTTATATACAAATTCAATTGATAACATTTTAATAAAATCTAATAGTTTTTTAACGGTAATGACTCAAATAACTTCTAAAATAAAGCAAAAAAAAAACTCACCAAACCAATACATAAAATAATTCAAGTTGTATTGAACATTATCTTCCAAAAATGATAATAAATCTCGATAGCTTTTTGGGAGTTCAGTGTAAATAGCTTTCACAATATTATTATTGTTTAACACAATTTTTAAAGTAGCCATTTTTTTTATTTTTTATTTTAATGCGCAATAATTAAAAATTATACACTTGTATTCACGAACACTTCAATTTCGAATGAATAAGAATTGTGTGAACTTTTCCAATTTATAGTAAATGATAATTTTCTATACTCTTCTAAAAAATTCCAAAAACAACACTTACTACCTTTACTCTTCAAATTATGAAATTAGTAAGAATGATTAAGGGAATCTTTATTTTGCTTTTTCAAAACAAAAGTGCAAATAATACCAGCTGAACAAGCGTATGATTCATAAAAAGGTAGAATAGTACAAATAGTGCAAACTAATTGTCAGAAAATTAGTAATGGCAATACTGATCTGAAGGCAAACAGGGATAGAAATTGAAAAATAACTTCTAAAATTTACATTAGGCTTACACTGCCTTTACGTATAACTTTAAATTTTTACAAACTATTATTTTCGGCCTTCGAATCAGTGTTTTCGTTTTCCGTTTTGTGTTTCTCACACCGAATAAATGTAATGGTAAATTTTTATGCAAATAGTAAAATTACAAGTTTTTTATATTTATGTTTATATGTGTATTAAGGAAATAATGTAGATTACTTCAAAATGAGTCTAATTTAAAGCAATGAGATTTCGAAATTTCGAAAGATCAAAACAAGTGTAAAAATATATTTATAAAAAAAGTTCATAATCTAAGCCTTGTAAATCTTATGTCTATCTGAAACAGAACCAAAATTGCTAACAAAATTACGAAAGGTCAAAAAGAAATAAAATTTTTTCAATAATTGAATTTGATCTTTAAAAATAATGTCTTAGAATTGTTGAGCCATTAATATTATTCAGAAACTCAGATAAAGCATGTAAAACGCATAAAACAGAATCACATTCTCATATTAAAACATTATTATATTACATATTATGTATTTACAAAATTTAAAAATAGATTAGAAACAAAAATTTACTATACCATTACAAAAAAAAAAAAACGGCAATACTTAAAGTAACAACGGCAGCTTTAAAAAAAATAGTGGATTCATAAATCGTAATGCAATTGTGGAACTAAAATTTGACAGCTATCAATAAGTCAAATTTATAAACAAATAATATTGTGAACACTGTCGTTATTTAAAAATCTAGTTTAAAAGTGTTGTTAAAGCAAAAAAAAATTCAATGAAAAGGTATCAAAGAAAACGATATTCAACTTTTTTTTTAAGTCTAATAAGAAAATTTAAAGCTCTGATAAAGTTGACTTTTTAAAGCAAATAGCGTTAATTATTATTCAAAACTTGAAAATATTCTTAATATATTTAATTGGATTTTACATAGATACCTACCTAAGTACCTACAATTAGGGCTTGTAATGCCTGATGATATAAGCAGTGCATTTAAATTTTAAGATGTTACAAGAATAAAAAATCCAAGCTTGAAATCAAAAATTAAATTTTTTCACATACTTAATACATACAAATTTTAAGTATATTTCAAAGTTTGACTACTTTTTGGGGACATAAAATGAATTATAGCAATATAACCGCAAGTTTTTTATTTTAAAATGTTTAAATTTTCAAAAATTATTACTTTTTATTTCAGATTATAAAATAAATACACGTAATTGTAAATATATATGTAGGTACAGATTTTAGATTTGTAGATCGGCGAAGATATGTCCAGTTAGAAGGCGGACCACCACTTTTTCTTTTGTCCTATGTTAATGGTATAATGCCCTATGTTAATGATATACATAAATGAACAAATATCAATATGTGTACATTTTATGTGTTGTTCATATGCCTATCCCCTGTGAATCTTTTAACGTATACAAAAGTTCAAAGCAACGACCTCTGCGTGGAAAAGCATTGGAGACGACCCTAAGCTCCTAGACAAGCTAAATCGTTATCTCAACCTAAATTCGTTCGATTTAATCACATCTTCACTTTTGGATCCATCCGTATATCATTCGGTACCATCAACCCATCTTGGGGCTTTACTATGTAATTCGATTTGTGCGAAACTAAAATATTTACAAATTAAATTTATTTAATTTTGTAAATAATAATATGTGCAATAAAACTATCTGAGGTAAGTTATAAGCAGAAACGATCTAAATACATACATACATGCATATATACATAAATCAAGTTTGCCAATTCTTGTTTTTTAATTTTATCAAGTTTTAAACAATATCCTACTTCAAGTTTTAAATGTAGCCCTACTGAAGTTATTAGTTTTCATTAGTAATGCCCAACCAACTAAGTCCTACCTACATGATATGTACATTTGAAAAGTTAAAGTATTCCAAATTAAATCTAAACTTTGAATTAAATTTGTGTATAAAACTTATCTTGCTATAGAAATATATATGTACATTTATTTAAGCCCTTTTCTTTTTCATTTTAGTAAAACTTTGCACATAGGCCCATACATATACAATATCAAAATATAACTATAATATCAGAATGAAAAAAAATTAAAAACAACTCTACAGGTGAGTTTTATCTTTAACATACATAATATACATTTATATACATGCATTCATACATACATTAATTATATAAATAAATAAACTGTAATGTTATAACAAAAACTTTATAAATCAACATATACATACAAACACACACATAAAGTTTACAATAAGTTTGTACTGATAAGAGATAAAAATAGCTTTAAAAATATCAAAAGGTAACAAAAAAAAAATTTCATTTAATATTTACTTAGGTGATAAAAAAAAAATTCAGAATTTATTTTGTCACCGAATAAAACTGTAATGTAATTTTTTTCGAATCAGTTTAAAATATTTGTATGAAAAAAGCGGATACATACAACACCTTGTATAACAATAAAAAAATTAATATTATACAAAAAAAAAAGTAAAATTTAAGTTTTTCTTTTTTTAATTTTATATGTAGGTACATAATACAGGGTGCACAAAACCTTGTAACATAAAATTTTAATTAATAATAAAAAAAAAATTTAATAATTTTCCATAAATTAAATCATACGATTATTCAGCGGCCATTTTAAATTCGCCATTTTGAAAAAAAAAACTTTGTGCTTTTATCGTAAATAACATAAATAAATTAATTAATTTTAATAATTTAATTTTTTTTTAATATTTCAAATACAAATTAAGGATTGGAATTGTGATTGAAAAATTTTATTAAATTAATTTTAATTTGGAAAATATTTTTCATGGCAACAATGCTTAATTATAATACATTAATATTGTATATACTTGTATATTATACTTATAAATAAAAATTAAAGTGTATAACACTTATAAAAAATAAAAAAAAATATAATAAAAAGGTTTATTATTAAGACGTGTAGATAAAATTTTCTGATAACAAATTTTCTGAAATATTGCGTACATTTCGAAAGTACAATTTTTTTTTGCTTAAAAATTTGTGCAATAATTTGTTTAAATATAATTATAAAAAAAAAATCAATAACAAAGAGAAAATCTTCTCACTTAAATGCATATATGTCAAATGTCAATTTGACTTAGATATGAAACAATAAAATTTGAAATGCTAATTAAAGAAAATTGCAGATTAATTTGCATTTTGGTAAACGTCCGAACAGAAAATGCATTACATAATACATAATTAAAAATTTTAAATTATTTAAATTTTATTCCAAAAAACACTAATTAATAATGACGGTATAACAATAAAAATTAAAAATTTCATTGAATTGCTCATAAACAGTAAAACCTCCAAAACCAAACAAAAAAAAAACAATAACTACCTCATACAGGGTGTATAGCATAACAGCTGCAAAAAAAAAAATAATAACTAAAAAGTCAAATTACTCAAATTCCTAGGGTTGATTAATTTTTGTAATTTAAAATCTTAAAACTGAAAGTAATATTTTATTCGTTTAGAATAATTTGTTGAATATGGGGGCAAAATGATGACATTTTCATTAAAAACTAATTAATAAAATGAAAACTTTATAAAAAAATTTTTATAGAAAAAATATTATTATTGTTATCTTATCAAAATTTTATGACAATTAGATAAAATTATCGAAATTCAACTGGTTAAAAATTTATCTACTATTTATAGTAATATGTAGGTAAAAGTATAACAAAGAACGTATTTAAAATGTGTAATCATAATATTACGCCGAAATTTTTAAATTTCCAATAAGTAAATGCCAAAAAATAATTAACAAATTCATTGCAAAAAAATTTAATTCCGAATTTTTTTTGCAATCGATCATTAAAATTGAAAATTTTAAAAAAATTATTGTCTTATAAACTTATCCGGCATCTATACTTATTTTATTCAAAAATTGAAATTAAAATATATTGCTAAAATATAAGTCATTTTGACATTAGATATTTGTATTTTTCATAAATTTTAATTAAAATATTTTATAAAATATTCTTGTTTTCTGGTATAAAGTATGAAATTTTAAAAAGAATTTTGATGAGAACTTTAAAAATTTAAAAACTATTGAGTTCAAATAAATTTTTAAAGATTACGAAAAAATTGCCTAGTTGCAGGCGTTTTTGTTTTCTCTTTTCAAATTATTTCTATATATAGTAGCTATTATAAAGTACAAAATTTTTCTATTCTTTTCATTTTAAATAATATGATTTAAAATTTTATTTGCCAGAATTATTTCTCTATGCCTATAGTTTACGGTGATCTTTTTTTTAATTTTCTACATTATTTTCTTATTAGATTTCAAAAAAATTCTCAATATAGACTTTATTCTTTTTTTTTTATCAAAATAACATTCAGATTAGATTCTGTTATACGTGTACATGTACACATACAGGTGCATTCACATAAACATTAATATTTTATTTTACTTACGTATATTTTTATAGTTCATTTTCAATAACAATAAAAATATTTTTGTTGATTTCGCAAGAAATAAAATGAATGTGTTATTGATAAAGAAAAAGTAGATTAAATTTCATTAAACAAAAATTTTCTAGGTTAATTTTAATTTTTTAAAAGTAAAAAAATAAAAGTTGTATTTATAATTTAATATGAATCGCGTCAAATCACTCTTTTACTGCAATAGTGGTGTGTTACAACTCAAAAAATTCGATTTGTGAAAATTTTCGCTTATAACACATAAAATAAGTGCTGTAGCACAAGAAATCTGTGTTATTCCTTAAATTTTAAAATTCGTTTTCTCAAATGTGCAAATTTTGAGTTATGTCAATGTTGCATCAAACAAACGATATTTACTATTGAACATTTAAACATCGAAATCAATGAATCATCGTTTTTAAAGAATAATTTTTAAGATTTCATCACAATTGCAATCTTTAGTTTTACATATGGAAAATAATTTTATTTACAATTTTTGGTTCTAAAAAAACTGCACTCGAAATTTCTCTGCAAAAATTTGGATTAATATACCAAATAGACTGCATTATGGAGTTTATATTTCATACACAAAATTCATTAACAGTTTTCTGATATTCTATTAAATGTAGTATTTATATAAATTTAAAAATATGAGCTAATCTTATAGTAATATTAAAATTAATTTTATTTGATAATTAATATTTAAATTATTTTTAGATATTTCAACATAACAATATGGCAATAAGAGGAAGTAATACAACACCAGGCCAACGGTGTATAAAATGGATGTTGCTTGTAATTAATTTTATGTTTATGGTAAGTATTATAATAGAATTTTAGAGGCTTCGAAAGTATTTCTGAATTTTGTAAAAGTATTGAAAATTACACCGGCATTTAGTAATTTGTAATTTTGAGCCCGATAAATATCAATTTATTTAATTTACACTCACATATTATTACGATGTATTTTAAGATTCTGTAATAGAATCAATATAAATAACACCGGACAGTTTGTAAATTTGCATTTAATTTTTAATTTAAATCGCTGAATCAATCGTTATCATTCATTCCGGAAATCAAAGAGTACAATTTCGGCTGAATTATCATCAATTATATGTTCAGTATCGTTTTTCAAAGCTTGCAATTGCTATAAATTGTTCTTTGTTAACAAGAAATTTTACGTATCTTAAAATGAATCTCGCATCTTGAAGTGATTCCGGTATTTTGAAATACATATGTGATTCCTGTAAAGTAAAATTACTTTTGAATAATCCTATCGCCAGAAGCGATTCGCTTTACACAATGTTCATAGGTGGTGATTTTAGTGAAATTTATGCCAATGATAAAAAATGTAATTAATCGATTGATTAAGGGAGAGAGAGCTCGAAGATTAGAATTTTTAAATATTAATATTAACACAATATAATTTAGTTATACTTATAAGTTAATCCTAATCCTTATTTAGGTGACTGGAGTACTGTTAATTTTAGTTGGAACAACAATTTCAACAATATTTGGTGATTTCAGTGATTTCATTGACAGTCATTTCTTTTCACCTCCGGCTTTGTTAGTTGCTGTAGGCATTATAATGTTTGGAGTATCAATATTTGGTTGTGTGGGCGCAATTAAACATTCGACTATGCTAGTTAACATTGTAAGTATATATACATACATATATATATAATTATTTTAAAACAGACAAAATTGAAATTTAATCAACTTTATTGTATTTTTTTAATTCAACAACAAAACAAAAAAAAAAAATATAAAAGTATGGCTGCCTAATGTGCTTAATCTTTATATTAGAAATTGCTGCTGCAATAGCAGCATTCTGTTTACAAAGTCAAATAAGAGAAATGTTAATTCGAACAATGAGAAATGCCATGGAGAAATATGAAACATCTACTTCTGATGGCATTGATTTTATGCAAAGTGGTGTAAGAAAATTTTTCTTATTCTTCTAATTTTTACATTTCTAATCTTATATTTAAACTATACTGTATGTTATGTAAAATTTTCAGTTGGAATGCTGTGGTATTTATAGTTATAGAGATTGGCATGAACTGACAAACTTAAAAGAAGATGAAATTCCAATATCTTGTTGCGATCATTATGCAAGTAATTTAAAACAGGAAAAATGTGAAGTTTATCAGGATGGCTGTTTAATAAGAATGGATATATTAATATCACAGAGTGCAATGCTTATTGGTACTGGTGCAATAACTGTAGCATTTGTTGAGGTATACGCTCTATATTATATCGTAAAATATCTACTAACTAGAAAATAATTTTCTAGTTTCTTGGAATCTTATGTGCATTTATGTTGGCTAAAACAATACGTAGAAATAAAACAATTCGTGATGCAAGAAGATGGCAATTACAACAGAATCTTGGTATAACATTACCCGGAAAAGTAACACCACCATCAGGTTATACACAAATGGAAAGTTCTGGAATGAATATAACAAGAAATGAACCGGTAACATATACCCCAAATAGTCCTAGTGTTAATTAATTAAAAATATGTAATTTATTATTATAGTAAACTGTTTAAAAAGAAAAATATTGCAAATGTTATGTAAGATGATGTAAGTACATAAATAATAACATTTAATGAAAAACTAATGCGCATAGTTTATACGATTACATACATATACTATACATAGTTTGTATAAAATATATAAATATATTGTAAGTGAATGGAAAATCAAATAATTTTAGAACAATGTTTTAGACTTTATTTTTTGTATTTTCAATTTTCTGTTAAATTAAAATAAAAAATTCTAGTTTTGTTAATAATAAAAATATTAAAAAAGAAATTTTTATAATATCGTTAAATGAAATAAAGCGCATAGTACGAAAACAAAAAAAATGGTTATTAAATTGGATTGAAGTACTAACTAGAGCTAAGCTAAATTTACTCTCTAAGATCAAGTTATTTTTTCAGTTTTATAAAGTAATGGGAAATGTAACATGAACAAGAAAGGGTCAACAAAAAACTCGTCCAAAAAATAACAAGATTCAGTAAACAATCTTCCTTCGTTTGCAAAATTTGTTTGCTCTGGGGGTTTTCGTTTATAATCTCTAAGTCGCAGCGTTAAATTCAAAAACCTGTTATCTAAGTTTTTTCTGTTTACGCAGTCTACAAATTCTGAAACTTCTAAATAATCAGTCGATCGAAAATAACAGAAATGACGTTGTTTAAGAAATTGCATCCCAATACAATGAGGAAATTTTAACAAGATTTGAAGACTTAAAGAAAACCTGCTTTAAAAAAAAATTTCATGGGGCAGCGACAAAATTTATAAGAGATCTGCGCTACATTTCTAACATTTTTTTATTGCAGATTGAATTTCCGAACGCACTTTTCGATCTATATTTTCAGTGTATGTAGCGTAAATTTTCGAACGTACTATCGTCTCAACATCAAATAATAGAAATCATAAAAAATATGATTCTTATTGCAAGTTTGAATCTTATTACTCAAGTTACAATATTGATTTTTTCTTTTTTCAAAATTTTCCATTCAAAAATCATTTCAAATTTTGCAGAAAGTACTAGGCGATCATGAACCATTGAAAGTAAATTTCAGAAAATTAAAAATAATAAATTTGCCTACTATTATTCCTGCTGGCCTGGTATTTTATTTGAAAAATAACTAGATCGACTATCAAGACTATCAAGACATTCTCATAAGATATTACTGTCGAGGCATTTAAAACATTTATTATCGAGGTATTTCCTGTCATGTAAAAACCGTGACAGTAAAAAAAAAAATGGTACTTGCATGAGAGTTACTGTCATGACAGTAAATCAAAATCGTGACAGTAAAAAAAGAGTTACTGTCATGACACTTACTGTTACGACAGTTACTGTCATGACAGTAAATCAAAAACGTGACAGTAAAAAAAAGGGTTACTGTCATGACAGTTACTGTCATGATACTTACTGTTACGACAGTTACTGTCATGACAGTAAATCAAAATCGTGACAGTAAAAAAAAATAGTTACTGTCATGACAGTTACTGCCATGACAGTTACTGTCACGACAATTACTGTCATGACAGTAAATAAAATTCGCGACAGTAAAAAAAAAGTTACTGTCATGACAGTTACTGTCGCAACAGTAAATTCCTCGACAATAAATGTTTTAAATGTCTTAACAGTAAGTATCTTATTATCAAAATGTCTTGACAGTCGGTTTATACCTAATTAGTTTTCATATAAAATGCCAAGCCAGCAGAAATAATAGCAGGCAAATTTATTATTAAATAAAATATCAGGTCAGCAATAATACTAGGAAGAAAAATTTTCATAAATATTTAATATTTAACATTGTGTTATCATCATTAGAAATTTTTTTTTCTATTTACTACATATTTTTTCACGATCGGCTATTACATATTTTCATTAAAATGAATATTGTCATAAATGAAAAATTTTGGAAGATAACAACTGCAATATACTCGTATTGTCGCCTTATATTTCTATTCGTTTATCATTTACAATAGATTGCTTAAAAAGTCAAATTGTCATTAGATCTGCATTTTGGTAAACACCCATACATTCATACATGCAAGAGAAATAATTTGGTAAAAGTACTGTAACTATTGGTGACACTTGCCAGAAAGTTGATGACATATAAAAGTTTGGTCAAATTATGAACGGATGAAATCAATTAAGGAAAAAATAGATAAATTTTTAAATGAAGGTAGGAAAAATAAAATTTTTAAATAAAAATTGTTTTTTCAAAACTTTATTTTCATGTATACAAAATACACATATAAAAAGCGTCACTTCGATTAATTTTCTAACACTTTAATTTTTTTTTTTAACCTTAAAGTCGTTTATTTTTTCTTTCATTTTTAAAAACTTAACAATTATCATGAATTTAATTAATATTTTTGTTAGAATTACAATAATTAAAAAAAAAAGTATATTTTATAAAAATATTTTTATTATTTAATATTAATTATTCCATAGTAAATTATAAAAATTTATTAAAAAAAAAATTAAAAACACAAAAACACATTCTACATTAATAATGATAAAAAAAGAATTATAAAAATTGCAATACTTTATTCGATTTTTCGATTTTTATTATTAAAATATTAAATATTTCTTCTTCTAATTTAAATATATCAAAAATATTAAAAAAAATATGTTAATAATAATTAATGAAATATTTTTAATACATTCATAATATAAATTAATATGACATATTGCGCTGCGCGTCTGTCAAAAAAAAAAAAATAACGTTGAAATAAAAGTGCTTAGTTAGAGGCATAGTAAAAACCAAATATGTATTTAATTTATTTTCAAAATTATACACATTAAAAGGAACTTAAATTTAAAAATTACATTATTTTTATAATACGATATTGTATAAAGAAAAAAACTCCACATACATTCATGCAAATTCATTTTACATTTACATCGTATACGCGTTTATATAAAAAAAAAAACATTATTCAATATAAAAAATATATAGCGACATCTTCCGTTAGTTAATACTAATAATACAAAAAAAAAAAAAAACGGTTTATTATGGTTTTAGTCTCATTAATTTTTTTTTTTTTTTGTAACTACATAATTAATTAATTTTATTAAATAAAAATCGCAGCCAGTTTGAATTGAATTATTCAAGTAAGAAAAAAAGCCGGCACTTCGCGGCCGTTTCCACAGTGTATGTCAAAAATTTGACGATCATGTTAATTACGTTATTCGCTTGATTTTACAAAATGATAATCATCTATTTTTTTTTTTAAATAATTATTTCAATAAATTGGAAAATTTAAAATTTCAAAATTATTTCTTCGTCATTCACTTATTAATAACAAGTTGCATTTGCTACGTATATTGGTAAGTCTAAGTCATGCAGTGCTGGAATTTATGACTAATGTCATTTGCAAGCATTTGATATACTGGAAAACGGCCTGTTGTTATTTGTTTTTTTTAGCATTTTTTTTATTTGTTTTTTTTTTTCCTATTTTAAAAATTCATATTGTAAATATGTTTTTAAAAAATTAATTAAAGAACAATAAAAGAAATTTATGTAATAAATGATTATTATATAAGTAAAATATAGTAGACAAGAAATTAAAAAAAAAAAAAAATTATAAATTAACGTATAAATAGTTTATTCTATTTTAAATAAAAGTAATTAATTATTCATAATTAAAAATATTATTTAAAAAATTAAAAATCACAAAAAAAAAAATGTTATTTTTTTTTCTTTTCATATTTCCTTTTTTGATTTAATCCAAAAAATAATAAAAAATTAATTCAAATTTAAATACAAAATATTAAAAAAAATAAAATTATATGCTCTTATTATCTTTGACACTTGATTCGATAATATTTTTAAATATATGTAATTCGATCATTTTTATCACACTTGTCACATTTTGACACTTTTTTTAATTTCGACTTTGACGTTCCTTACTTTTTTTTCGTCGTTGTTGTTCTTTATGTTTTGCTGTTACTGCTGTTGATGACGATAAATCTGATGATGTTGTTATAAATTTAGAAGAATGTTTTCTGTAAAAGAATAAATTAACAAAATTATTTATAAATTAATATTTTTTGTAAATATTAAAAAAATATTTTAAATATTATTAATTTTAATTTAAAATATTTTTATTTTTTTTAGTAAATGTATTTATTATTAAAAAATTAAATACGAAAATTATTATTTTTTTTCTTTGACTACAAAATTAAAAAAACGAAAAGCATTAGAGTTTTTTTTTGGTGACTATACCGAAAATAAAATAAAAAATTAAATTAAATAAATTTCTAAATTCTATTTTTTTTTTATATTATATAAGTATAAAAGGTTATATGTAGTAAATAGACGCAGATGTAGTAAGTTATAGTAGTAGTAATAATAGACAATTGTAATAGCAATAATAGTAGTTTCAGTAAGAATTGAAATTTTTAATAAAATTGTTGACATTTTCATGATTTAATTTAAAAAAAAAAATATATATTTAATAAATCGAACATTTTGTAATTTAATATTTTATTTATGTGGTTTAATTAATAATAAAAATTATTTTATAATTTCAGGAAAGAATAGAAGATTTATTTTCATATTGTTGGTAATTTATTTAATTTTAGAATTGCAAATTTTTGTTATAATTTAAGAGATTTTATTTTAATTATAAATTTATTACAGCGGTTTGAATATTATAAAATATTTTGAATAATTAGAGACTTCAATTCATTATATTGTCGAATAGTTTGGTTGACTAGTTTTAAATAATTCAAAATTTCGAGAATACCAGTACCGAATTATATTTATTTTTTATTATAGAGTAAAGTAGCTTTGAACTTTGCTTTAAAATTCGAAGTTCTTTGTTGATAATTTGAAAAAGTTTTTATTTTTGAATATAAAAAAATAATAAAAAAAAATGGGTTTCTTGTTTAATGTAAGAAGGTCTAAAAATATTTTAAATAAAAATTTATTTCGAAAAAATTAGAATTTTATTAATTTTTTTAGCAATATTTTTTTGTAATAAGAGTTTTTTAAAAATTTTAAGTAAATATTAATTTTTTTTTTATAAGAAAAAATATATTTTATAAAATATAATAAATTTTACAAGAAAAAATTGAAAAAATATAAAAATAAATAATAAATTTTTCTTTTTTCATTTTATTCTTTCCAATGAATTATATGTGTAATAAAAAAAAAAAAATAATGAAATTATTCAATTATTTCATAAATATGTAGATGAAGATAATTTTGAAATATGCAAATGTTCATAGCCAATTTTGGATATACCTACATGTTTTTGTTTTTTTTTTATTTTTACTACAATTAAAAATTATTATGCAAAAAAATTTATTTATTAATAATTTCTACATTTTTGGTGATGAATATTCTATATAAATTTATAGAAATTCCTTTATATTTACGATATTCTATTAAATTTTGTATTTTTAGCCTGCATTAAATGCATTTTCAAATTTGCCCATATTTTATTCAATTAATATTAGAAAAAAAAAATGAGTGGGGGGGGGTTTTCAATAACAATTTACATAAACATTTAAAGAAAATTATATCATATATTTTTCATACATTGCATATATATATAAATTTTCTATAAATATAGTGGTGTAAATGAAAAAATTAAACATTACCTTATAATTTGGAAAAAAAAAACAATGTTCAAAAAATTAATTGGGTTATGAACGGAAGAGGAAAAAAAAAAATGTTGAAAAATAATTTTGTAATAAAATGTCATGTACATCGAATTCTAAACATAATTTACATAAATATGAAAATATTTATATATGTATATATAAATTTAATTAATTAATTAGATTTAGTGTTTGAATTTGCAACTACATAATATACATAAATAGATATATTTTTGAGGTTAAATTTAATACAAAATTAAAAATTAATTGTTAAAATTTTAATTATTTCAATATAGAAACATATACAAATTTTATTTTACAATAAATATATACAAATTTTTTTTTTTTTCTTTTTGAGTATCTAGATATTTAGATAATTTTATTAGATTGTATTTAAATAACTACGAAAATACTAATATATTAATAACTAAATATTTTCGAATTAGAAATGACATTAGAAAATAAAATATATTTGTTAAAAAAAAAAAAAAATATATAATAATAACCCAAAATGAAGGTAAAATATACTATTAAAAAAAACATAAATTAATAGAAGGTTATTTAAACTAAGGTCTACAAAGACGAAAAATAAAATATCACCCATATTTTGTTAGTTCCATCGCTTGTTTTTATACAAAAATTTAGAGTTATTGAGATTGATACTGAAAACCAAAAATAGTTTTCAATAATATCCCAAAATCTCAAGTGATGCGACTAAAAGAATATGGGCGAATATGAGATTTCAATATCCGAAAATTAAAAAAAAACTAATTTTATATTTAAAGGAAAGAATTACTTATTAAAAGAAATAGAAATTATTTTATATTTCCCCCAAAAAAAAAAAAATAATTAAAAAAAAAAAATTTTGAAAATTTCTTACATTGGACTTTTTTTTTTATTTTGTTTTTAAATTTACATTTCTTTTTCGATTTCTACAAGTTTCTATACAACCAGATCAATTCTCTCTTTGGTTTCAGGTTTTGAAAAAAAAAAAATTAATTATAAATTTAAAAAAAAAAAAAAAATTCTTTCATAATCTCTCTTTCTTTTTTTCTTTTTCTTAAATATTTTATTTCAAAAATCAAATTCACCTAAAATAGAGTAAGAAAAAAAAAATAAATTACGAATAACATAAAAATTTTTAAAATCATGAGAATTTAAAAATGATTTTCACCAGTAAGACAGGATTTAGACATCAAATATTGTTTATGGATTTGATGAGAATTAAAGAATTAGAGAATTAGATGACATTTTATTTATTTTGTTAAACAAATTTCGGGAATGTACCTTGACACTCTTTTAAATTTTTATTTAATCAAACAAAATCCATGAACAAATTTTGATAATTTAAACCCTAACTAATAATAATGTAATCACAATGAAAAAATGTTTTGCAAAAGAAACCCTAATAGAAGAGAAGAGTTATCATACATAAAATATTGGCAATTTTTTTCTCTTATCACTAAAATACTAAATTGTGTGAATAAATAAATAGTGAATAAATGTTTTGTGTGGAAAACACTATTTTGAATTTGGAGAAAATTTTTTTTTGTAGGAGGAAGCAAGTGTAAGATTAAATAAAATTTTAATTTATCGAAGCTAAATCATTTACTTAGCAAAAAACAAAAAGAAACTTACGATTTCAAAAAAAGTAATTAATCAAATAATTTGGAAAATCATTTAAAAATATGAAATTAATGAAATTAGATCAGAATTTGTTCAATTTTAAAAACAATAAGATTTTGTCGGATATAAAGTCCTATACTTTTCCTCTTAATAAATTGTGTATAAATAGGAAATTGACTGAGTTATGAACGGTTTGGTTCTATTGAGTTACACAAATAAACAAAAAATAAAAAGTCAAACAGAGTTATCTAAGGTAGTGCCTTACAGAATTTTGTATTATTTTATAATACCCTCAAAATTAAATATAGGTTAAGTACATCTTCTATAACTTTTTTTTTTTCATTGTAATTTGTTAATAACTGGGTTTAAACGTAGTCTAACGAAAACAAAACAACAAAAAGTAAAATAAACAAATTTACATTGGCTATGAACATGTACAAATACCACATTGAGATTGTCGTCTTTGATGTTGATGATGATGTTGTTGTTGTTGTTGTCCTTGATGATGATGATGATGGTGATGGTGTAAATGATGGTATGATTTATTTTGTACCATGACATATTTTGCTTTACCATCACGATCTCTTTTCGTTTTAAAATAATAATCGATTATGTCAGAGTCTTTTGTATTTAATGATAAATTTTGATTCATTTTCATTTGTTCCAAATTGTTGAATAATTCTTTTTGAAATTTATCACATTTATCATTATCGTTATTGTCATTATTGATAAGATCATAATATATATTATCATTACTATTATTAATTTTAACGTAATCATTATCATCATCTTCATCGTTGTCATAAATTTTTAAAAAATCATCGGGACTTGGACTTAACAACGGTCTGTCATGTGTTTCATTTTTTGATTTTGATATTTTTAATGGTGCAGATGTCGTTGCAGATGATGGATAAAATACAAATGATGAAGTAGTTGAATTTGTGTATTGTGGTGATAAATTTTTTGATAATTTTTTATTTATATTTTTCAAATTATCATAAAGTGCCTGAGCTTTAGATTTATTACTATTATTGCTATTACTGTTATTATTATTGTTACTATTTAAATTATTTTTCAAACGTTTTTTTCTTGGCGGTGGTATTATTCTTGTAATAAGAGGGTTTTCAGATACATACGTTGTTCCATGTTGATGTCCGTTTGACGCTGTTGTTGATGTAATGGGTGGTATTGTAGCAGTTTTAGTACCATGTTGAATCGATGTTTTATTTGTAGAAGATGATTTATGATGTTCATGACCATTTGAAGATAATTCTATGATAGAGAAAATGTAATTAATTTAGATTTGATTTTTTGTTATTTATTTATGATAGAAAAATTTCCATAACATCTTACTATCTTTTGATCGAGTAATTTTATTTGACTCTTCTAATTTTTGTGATCGTTTAGAGCTTCGTAAATTATCTAAAGATGTAGCACGGGTAGCGCGGTCTGATCTTGTACTGCTACGAAGATAATCTTCTTTATCTGTCTTGAGACCTCTTGAACTAACGTGGCGTTCAGAAGTCTCTTTTCGATCGTGGGAACTTCTATTTCGACGATGTTCACTTGCAGATCTTCCTTCGCTATCACGTAGTTCTTTAGTTATTCTTGCAGAACTCCTAATCGTTTTATGGTTTTCACTATTTGATGCTTCTTTATTGGATCTAGAATTTATCCTTTTCGCTGGATCAGAATTTGTTGTTGTGCGACCATTACTATGTGTTTTTCTGTTATGGCCATCAGGTGATGAAATTCCTGTTTGATTTCGGGAAGATTTGCTAGTTCTACGCCTCTCATTACTCTCTGTGCTGGAACGATCAGATCTATATCTTGATAATTCACTTGAATTTTTATGATATTTCTCCGAAGATGATGTTGTAGTTGCTTTTGTAGGTGTAGATGTTTGACGTTTATGACGACGCTCTAATTTTTGTGGTGGTACTATTTGTAAATTTTCGTTGGAATTCTTATGTGAACGTTGACTCTCCTGACTGCTAGATCGATGTTCGATGATTCGACGAACACTTACAGCAATTGGAGATTTTATTGATGTACACTCTTTTGAAGGTCTAGAAGT
Source organism: Condylostylus longicornis (assembly GCF_029603195.1). Taxonomy (NCBI): domain Eukaryota; kingdom Metazoa; phylum Arthropoda; class Insecta; order Diptera; family Dolichopodidae; genus Condylostylus; species Condylostylus longicornis. The sequence goes on from NW_026577974.1 coordinate 5,622,790, forward strand.
TCTCGGTCTAACTTTGTTGACCAATATTGATTTAAGTTTATTTGGACTATCAGTTGAATCCAGAAGTTTTTCCTTTGATCTAGATCTTGATGATCGACCACATATCGAACCAGAATCAGAGAAGCTTCCTGTAGATGAAGCTGAGGATGATCGACGGCTCAATGATGAGCGACGTTGGGAATTCTCTGTTTGTTGCAAATAAGATTTTTCCGATTCGTGTTGATTATGACTTAATCTAGAAGATGGTGACATTTTTTCTTCAATTGTGTCAAGTGGTTGTGATTGATGAAGTTGTTCAGATCGACGTCTTTCTCGCCGTTTTTGAATTTTATGAGCATCGATTACAGTCTGTAAAAGGAAATTTTTAAATCTAATTATTTTTAAAGGAAAAGGTGCAAATTTTAAAGAACATTACCTTCATTGTCTGATCGGCAGCTTTATTCATCTCACTTAAAATCATTGCATCTCTTATCAAATCATCTTTCCGATTATAAGGGTAAGGAAGCTTTAAATTTTCATATATTGGACCAACGTAAGCGTCTTCGTCTTCATCTTCATCTTCTTCTGTATCTTCATCTTGCATCAAAATTCCATTTGTTTTTGTGATCTGGTTTAATTTTTGATCCCTAGGATTTAAGATCATTGGAACGTTATTTTGAGTTTTTTCCATTGGGCTATGCCTTAGCAAATCTGGCTTATCACATGCTAATTTCCATTTCGATGGATTTCCTGTTGTCTCTTCGATGATTTTCGGATTATTTTGAAGTTTTCGATTAGTTTCGTTAATTGAAGATTGTATGGGTTGATTTCGTGATTTTGAATTATTAAAATTGTTGATATGATGTTGATTTAACTCATCTTCATTATTAATTTTAACACCAAAATATAAAAGTTCATGTTCGCGAAGTTTTCTTGTACCATTTGGTTCAACTTTTAATGTTTCCAATGGTAATTTATTCGGTGATAATTGCGATTGGCTCGGAAGAGGTGAAACCTTAATAGGATTTTTATTGATTTTGCAATCATTCGTACTAGATAGATTTTTAAGAGTTTGAACTGCAAGAAAAAAACGTATGAGTTACGAAAATATTCACATATACAATAGATAAATTGCGCAAAATTTTTAAAATTCCAAAATTACTAAAAATGTAGTTTAAAAAATGCAAAAAAGAAAAGAGTACTGCTGCCAAAAAGTAGTTTGTTCTAAGGAAGTTGTTCTTGTAATATTTACTTACTTGAAGTGCGTGGTTTAGCTACTGGCATTGGTGTTTGCATATTTTTCGAAGATTCATGCACATTTGTAAATTCTTTCTTATGAGGTTGTGGTGATTGTAGCTTAATTGACATAACGTTAGACTTGGGAATATCTGAAAATATGGTATTTTTAAAAAAATTTCTGAGACTTTTATACTATTTAAAAATTTTAAAGTTTTGCAGAGTTTGAAAATTAGAAGAGTAAGGACGATAAAAGGCTTCCATCACAAAAACAATTAGAAAACCGGCACAAGATGAAAATTACCTTTGAAGTCAATTTTTTCAGATTTAATTGTCGATTTTTCAGCTTTCAAACGATTCCAACTATTAGCAACAACTTCATTTGAATTTTCATTTTCATCTAATTGATCTAAAAGTTCATTACTTAAATAACGTTTAACTTCTTCATCAGCTGCTTGAACGCTATCGTCACTCTCCAAATCACTATTATGGATCATTTCGGATATTCTTCCTAAATGAGAATTATGATTTGATGGGAAGCTTCCCATGGAACGTGGTCTTGTAGAACTCTTTCTTGGTATTGCTACTGGTTTTTTGATTTCATCTTCAGTTGAATCAACTGTTAAACGATTATCAATTGTAGAAAATCTTTTAGAAGCATTTTCAATTAAATTAATTGTTGTCAAAGGTGAATTTTTATTAACCATCGCTGATTCAAAGCTAGATGATTTTAAAACTTTCCCACCGCGATAAATATGATCTTCATTTAGTACAGTTTCACCGTCTAATGAGGATGAATATTTTTTCCGAAAATATGATGATGCAGTATCAGTAAGAGCAAATGAAGAAGTTGATGAATTCGATAAAATATTATTAGCACTATTTGATTTTGTTATCGCAGTCATATTTGAGATCAATTTAGTAGCAGTAGTATAACCAGATGCAACAACATTGGCAGTTAGATTTGTTAAATGAGATGATTGTTGTTGCTGTTGTTGTTGTGGTTGAAAAGATGCATTCAAATGAATTATCTTAGTCGGTTCACTATTTTGACGTTCGTATTGTGGTATTGGTCTAATGGTACGCATTATTAATGAAGTCGATTTTAGATCTTGTATGGTTTTAGTCATTGCTGTTGATGTGGGTGAAGATGTAATTGTGTTATTGTTATGTGCTGTAGTATCAATTATACGAAAACGTGCATTAATGGGAATCAGATTTTGTATTCCAGACTCATGTGTATCGTTTTGCTCAGTTTTATGAATATCAATTGATGGGGATGATGGTGATGTTTCTGAAAATGTACAGTTAAAGAATTAGATGTTGTTAATAAGAAGGAGAAGTTGATGTGCATGCGATAGTGTTATGTTGAGATTTAAATAAAGAATTAATTAGAAAATCCATTAACAGAAAATAAGGAACTAGAATAATTGAGACACCATTGCAAAATTTGAATTGTTTAAGAGCCATTTGAAGCTGTTGACCACTTTGATAATATTTTAGAATTCTTAGAACTAGCAGATATAAGAAAACTCTAAATGTAATTTAATAAAATTCAATAAATGTAACAATCGTGTTATTAGGGCCTCACCTGAGTTCCACGTGAATGGTTTATCTGTTAGATTTAAATTAATTTTTGTTGAATAACTTCCATTTACATCTTTTCGTTCTTCAACAATCCTAACGTGTTCAGCCACAGATTTGGAGTTTGACAATTTTTCTAAAATAATTATAAAGTTAAATTATTTTGTTTAAAAATAGGTGTATTTGTAGGTAAAGTTTATACCTTTCTCATAGTCATGCTCTTCTAAATTACGTATCAAAGATTTTGATTTTGCAGTTTCTGTTAAATCATTTCCAGTGACTGATTTCAATTTCACACCCCACAAATTGTCATTGCCAATACTATTTTCACCTAAATGATATGGTTTTGGCTTTACAGGTTTATTTTTTAAAATGCCTCTTAAAGAAATTTCATCCTGATCTTCGTCATCTGGACTAGTTTTTCCCATATAATTATTTGCAGTTGTTGAAGATGATATATCTTGTTCATTAAATACCGATGGAATAGAAACAGTGACACTACTTTTTTCTCCGAATAAACTTGAATTTTCATTTTTATTTTGTTCAGCTTGCTCTTGCGTATCAGATTTAGAACGGCTTTCATCACCAAAATGTGTTACTTGTAAACCTGATGTTATAGCATCAATATACGCATTTCCAGAACTTCTGCGACGTCTTCGAAAATTATTAGATGGTGGAGGTTTACCGTCCGTTTCAACAATATTAACACGCCCCGACTCAGCTGCAAAATGTACTTCAGTTTTACAGAACTCTACACGTTTTCTTTGATTACGCTGTGATTCATCTAATGATATTGATGTACTTCCATTATCTTCTTTTAAATATAAACGATTTAAATGTGATACAGTGGTACCAGTAGAATTTGAGCTATCAAAGACTTTACGTAAATTTTCTCGAACATATTTAGTTTCGTCTACAGCAATAGAATGTCGTTTAACTTCAGAAGCTTCGTCACTTGAAGAATTAATTTTGTTTGGATCACGATATCTTCTTTGAACTAACGGCTTTGAGTTTATTGTTTCTTTATCACCGTTTAATATAACCGTCGTAGCATTTTTATTTGTCCCGTTTAAAACACCACCACCACCAGTCGAATCGTTAAATGTTATAACAGTGCCACGATGTTCAGTTGGTGATAAATTACCTAAATCGCTAGATCGACCAAGGCCACTGTCAGTTGAGTTTTCCATACGAAACATTTTATTATCGGGTGGTGACATTTTTTCAAAACCATAAGATTTTCTGCGAATATGCCAATCGGCAGAAGATGTATCTTTTAAACGAGTTGCACGGTTTTCCAAACTGTTTGTTGTATGATTTATTTGCTGTGAATTTTTCGGGTAGTATTGAAAAGCACTTTGTTGCAAAATCATTTGACTACTAAGTGGGGAATCTTTTGACATTTTCATCCCATTCAATATTGAATCATGGTTTTGTAAAGAAGAAATTCTATTAGAATCATTATTTATTGATTGACTTGTAACAAAATCATCTTTGTATAATGACTCATCACTAAGCTTTTTCAATTTTCCACGTATTTCTTTTAATGATTCGGCTGTTAAAAATGATGGAGATTTTTTTAAAGATTTCGAAGAGTCTTGGTCATAATCATTGATATTACTACCATTTAGAATATTTTCCATTGCTTGTAAATCAACAATATTATGGCTCATTGCAACATTAAGTCTTCTGCCTTTTTCTAATTCTTCACGTATTCTTGAAACGCTGACACAATTTTCGGGTAAATCAGTTGGCCTGGTAAATGGACTAGATTTTGGTGGACTATTTGTTTTAGGGAATTGGAATGAACGGCGTATTTTGCTAACACGACGCCATTCACAGGTTTCATCTGTTTCTGCTTGATTATGTTCATCCCAATCAATTGATAAGTCATCAGTTGAAGCTGAACGGCTCCGTTCAAAATTACTGTTTAATATAAAATTAAATTATATGTATATTTAAATTTTTAAAATATAAATATGATTAAAATATTTTAAAGGGGTCTTTAGAGTGTTACAAAAGATCATAAAATTATAAAATTTCGTGATCTAATTGTCATAGCGAATTTCTGGTCTAGAGCAACAAATACGCGATTGAAAGGAAACGAAGTAGCGAAATATTTTAAATATTATTTTTCAATTTATTGTTCTTTTGAGTACTCATATTTTTTTAATTAAAAATAATTTTTTGATTATTCTTTTTTTTTTTTTTTTTGAATAATTAAGCAGTAACAAATGAATGATGTTATAGATATTTGAGTAAAATAATTAATTCAAATAGTGAAAAAAATGAAATAATCAAAAAAAAATATTATTAAAAATTTTGGTACTTACAAATCTGAATATTTTCCACGTTGATCCATTGTCATATCTTCAACATCACCGCCACCATTTGTAATCAATGATGACGAGTTATTGTTATGCTTAAAGCCTCCAACTTCAGTAATTCCTTTAACACCTACACAATTTGAATTTGAATTTATTAATGTAGGCTGATTTATAATATGTGGCGATTGTTGTTGTTGTTTTTGTTGTATATCTTTTTGTTGCTGCTTAAAATGATGACTATTTTGTTGAATTGTTCTATTATTACTGCTATTGTTACAAAACGAATGAGCTGAAGCTATTGTTGCTGATGTTATCGCCGATGATGTTGAAGACGAAAATAATAACGACGATGATGACGGCGGCGACGACGACGACGACGATGATATTGTCGATGTTGATGGTGAACTAGTTATTCCATTTTCAAATTGATTTTGTTGTTCATAATTTTGTTTTTGTTGTTGTTGCTGTTGATGTTGTTGTTGTACCTTCTGTACTATAGATATAGATTTATTTTGATCTTTTTGTGTTTTTATTGTAGTTGTTGCTGCTATTGCTGCTGTTGCCGCTGAAGTAACACTAAAGTTGTTTATACTATTTTTGTTTATTTGAGTAAAAGAATGTGGGCTGCTTCTATCATTGTTATTGCTTTGACTGCTCTTCTATTTATTATATAAAATATAAAAAAAAAAAGAAAATATATTAATATAATAATAATATTACAATAAGAACAAAAAATAAAATAGAAATGAATTGAATGTTAAAAATATTAGTTATTTTTAATTTGATTAATATGAAAATATTATAAAGTAAGATATTGGAATAGTTTCTTGTACATAGATATCAAGAATTATGTATTTTAGTAGGTATTTAGTTAAACAATAAATAATATTATTTAAAAATAATTCAAATTTTAAACTACATATTTGTTCAAAATTTATTTAATATGTTAAAATTTTAAAGAAAAACACAGATTACAACGCATCGAAATATCGCAAACCAATTAAGTTATTGTAATGTTAACACTTGGCTAGTATTTCCATTACACATGATATTTATTTTAAGAATTTCTTAAATTCTCTTGTAATTTTATTATAATCTTAATTAACTTACACTTTCTATACACTACAAATAATGTTTCAATATTAATGAAAACATTAAAACAAACAAAAAATTGACATTTCTAAGTTAATAAAAAAATTGGATTTGATGTTATCAATATTGACAATAAATTTCGACTAAATATTTTTTATACAAATATTTTTTTCTGAGCAGCTGAATTTTGAATTTGTGAGTGGTGACACAATAATAATGTATACAGATTATCGAATCGGGTAGGTATATAGCAAATAAGAGTGTAAAACATAATAATTACTCAGAAAGCTTTTTTATTTATTTATTTTAACCAGTTTTATAATAACTATTAATGTTATATTATTAGATACACATATATATATTAGATATAGAATCTATGGGTGCTGCTTGTTTAAAAAAATTTAAGAGAAAAAATGAGAATTAAATTGAAATCTTAATATAAATATTAAGTTAGAAGAAGTTGAAATTTTAAATAAGAAGATATTTAAAATGTTTAATTGTGAATGAATCAGAAATATTGTAAAATCAGAAATGTGTTAATGTGTTAAAAGTTACTTATTTTGCAAGAAGTTATTTAATTTAATTAAAAAATCAAGAATTTAATTTGCTTCTTAAATAATAACTTTCCTTTTTAAGTAATAATTAAAAATTATCAAGTTTTTGTTACTTAAATAAAATCTTTTTAATTACAAAATCCGTGATTTTAATATTGCCATTTTGAATTGAATTTTAAATTCTATAAAGTCAATTAAAAATTTTTGTTACTGCAATTAAATGTTAAACCACAACTACATTATTTAAAATAATAAAATTTAATTATAAAGCATAATTGATTCTTAAATTTGCCACAAATATTATCAGTTACACAAAATTAAAAATTTTGATAATTTTTGCGTTAAATAAAATATTTAGTGATAATATTTTGACATTGACAGTAGACTACATTCTTAGATTACACGGTTCTTAGATAAAATTGTTAATACTGTTAATATTGCTATAATAACTGTAAAGCCCCTTGTAGATATTGCTTCAAACATCAAATCAATTGAATTTTATAAAATTTTTCGGAAACTAAAATCATGATAATAATTGCATTTTAATAATAATAAAAAAAAAATTTCAATGCTTTAGCGTAAAAATGAAAAAGAGAACAAATTAAAAGAAAACAAAACAAAAATTTTAAATTACTCGAAAAATAAAAAATTAGAAAAAATTAAAAAAAAAAAATAAATAAAAGTGTAAAATTAATGTCTGGATATCTTTACGCGAATCAATAGTCGCAAATGTTTAACAACAAAGCGTAGTAATAATATAATTTCTTAATCTATCGTATGAATTTCTAAAAATAAACTATAGGAGAATGAAAATTATAGTTAGTCGGGCTTACTAAAAGAATATTCATTTAGAAAATTTAATGTAGGTAATTGTATTTATAGAAAAATTAAAGTTTGTATAATTCATCTGTGTTTTAGCTAATTATTTTAACAAGATTTAAAATATAAATAAGTTTTCTTACATTTATAATGCAAATATATTTAAAAAAAATTGTTCTACAAGCAGTTCAAATTAGCATTTAGATATTATTAAAACATATTTAATATCTAGACACGGTTTCTTTTAATGTCTAGACATCAAACATATTGAGACGTCTTAATTGAACATCGTTCGAACATGTTTGAAGAAGGCAATATGTCATGAACATGTTTGATGAATACATCGAACATGCTCACATCTTTTTTGATAAGTACTATTTATTATGATTTTATTTATTCCATGACAGTAGAGACGTTTAAAACGTCAACCTTTCATTATAAGTATTTTAATCTAATCAAACAAAATAAATGTACAATTTTTAATTTGTAAACCCTAACTACAGTTGAAGAGTTTTAGCTCATATTAATGTAGAAAAAATTAATTTTTTCATTAAAAAAAAAAATATGGGTATGGCGTTATAATTGGAAAATTAAGTGTTGCATATCTTGTTGCGAAATGTTCAAATTATGTTTGAACGAATGTAAGAAATTAAACTTTTTAAAACCATCAAGAAAATGTTTCTACATTCGGTTTATGCCTTTTTTTTTGTGCAACTTTTTAACAATTTTTTTTTTTTAATAAAAATGCTGTTTCGTGGTTGACAAAAGACATATTAATAATATCATTGCAAGGTTAATTTTTATTTTTGGTTTTTTTTTCTTCTTGTATTTATGTATATAGCAACTTGTGTTACAACTTTTTTTTAAAGAATTTGTGAAATAAAAACAAAAGTGAATAAGAAGAATTTCTCTGGATAAGTTTGTATGTGAAATAGATAAATAAATAGGATAGAAGTAAAGCTATACGTATGAATATAAACTGTAAGTATGTATAAAATATAAAGATTAATGTACAGTAACCAACAATTCTATTTATTTAAGTAATTTTATGAAATCGCAACATAATTCACTATCAGTGTATAATTTTCTTTGAATTTGACAAAAAAAATTGTTCAAAATTTAGTAAATTTGAACTGGTAAATTGAGCAAATAACTGAGCAATTAATCGCTTGAGAAAATTTAATGCAAAGTATTATTGGACAAATTAAAAATTAATCATTTTATAAGCAAATATATTTTTGTTTATAATTCATTAAATTGGACAGATCCCAATTGAATATAATGAAAATATACGAGAAGCTAGAACCGCGAGAAATAATCATTTTTCTATTACAGCACTCAAAAGGACGAAATTTTTAATTAAAATAAATTTTTTCTAGAGTTTACTGTACATTCATTTTTATAAACTTATATAATATGTTATATAATAAATTATACCAATATACACACATACATGTATTACACATACGTATATTATATATTTAACATTTGTACGGATAGAAATTGCAAGAAAATTAAAAGACATCAGTGTCATAACTAATAAGAATCGATTAAATTAATGATTGTGTTTTGTTTTGTGTTTTTTTTTTTATGATTATTATTTTTGTATTATTTTTTTAGTTTTTCATTTTTACCATTAAATTACTAAGCTTAAGGCTTGGTTCTATGTTAGTAAATACGGTGGCTGATGCTATTACCGTTGATATTGTTGAATGTTGATCATTTATGTTGCTACTGTTACCACAATTATTAAGATCATTACAATTATTATTTTTATGATTATTTTTATTATTGTTATGGCTGTTAAGGTGATGGTCATGTCCATTGATATTATTTGTTGCTGTTATTTTTGTGGTTTCATTTAATTGTATAGCATCAGAAGTAGCTGTAGTAGAAGTAGTAGACATCATTTGTAAATTATATGATTGTAGATTTGATGATTTCTGTTGCTGATATTGATGAATATTGTATTCATGTTCATGATTTTGTTGTTGTTTCTTATATAAATTATTCTCTTGATGACTATTATGATGGATTTGATTATAATCTCCATTTATATTACCATTATTATTATTATAACCGTTATTTATTATAGATGATGATGATTTTATTGTTGTATTATTCTTTATAATTGAATTAGAATCATTTCTTGTAGCTGAAAAACCATTTGTTATCGGTGATTTAAATTGTTTTTTTGATATTATATTACTATTATTATTATTTTTATTGCTTTCATTATTATTATAATTATTTTTATTATTATTAAATTCATTTTCATTTGATTTATTAGTGGCATGTGCCGATGATGATGATGTTATTGATTTTAATTTTGTTGATGCTGCTGTTGATGATGACGATAATATATTATTATTACTATTATTATTGCTATATCCTGATGTTGATTTTGATGATGATGATGTTGATGATGACCATCGTGATGATGTTGTTTGAACTGTTTGTGCACGTATTACTTGCATTGAACCAGATGATGTATGTGCTTGTAATACTTCTAATTGTTTACGTTGCGTATGTTGTGTACCATTCGGTTGTGATACATTTTGTGAATCAACGACCTAAAATTAATTATTTAAATTAGAAAATTATTATAAAATCTTTTGAATACAATTATAATTTTTAAAATAATTTAATTTTAAAATTTGAATTTTATAAAAAAATAATTGCATTATAAAAATATTCGAATATTATTGTGTCTAATGTTTAACAATGAGCTCAAGTAATGAATATCAGTAAAAAGTAATTTTGATAATAATTTTGTTTTTGATGGTTTTATGAATTTCTCTTCTGAATGATTTCTTTTTCTTTTTTATCTTTAATTTGAATTTTCATTTTTCTGATCACGAAACATAAAGTATACTGCTGTGATCTGTTATAAATTGGGTGTGTAATATTATTTATTCAATTTTTGTGTAATAATATGTAGGTATTATTGATAGAAAGCAAAAAAACAATTGTTGGGAGATTGATAGATTTGGCATATCCTTACCTAAAGGCAAAGTCAGTTAAACAGAAAAATAAAGTAATAAATCTTCCAATTACAGTTATAATATGAACAAGATGAATAAAAAAAAACAATAAATGAATTTTATAAGAGCAAACCTTAAATGGGTATGGGTACCCCAAATTTGCAAGTACTATAATAGAAAGTTTTAAATTTCTATAAATACATAAATGTTTATGAATAAATTAAGTTTTTTATGACGAAAATAAAATGTTAAGTAAATGTGTATTAAGAAAACTTTCAAAAATTTCTAATATAGATTGTAGATTACAATAATGAGGTAGTCATAGGTATATTAAATGGCGAAATCCTCTCCTGAGGGCCAAGCATCCTCCCATAGCACCCACCAACCAACACGTGAGTTATTAGTTCAGGTAAATTTTTTCTAGTGAACGTGTATATACTTAACTAGAATTTCCCTGAGTATAGAATAGTCCTATATTCTAACGTTCTATACTCTTGTAAAAGATACATTCTTCTTTCACTTTCGTTTCAACCAAACTTGCAAGCATTTTTCGGCATCAAAATCGACTTTGCTTAGGCATTGAATTCTTTTGTAAATTTGAGATTTTATCTGACAAAAAACAAAATAATTAAATTGCTCTATTTTTATCAGATTTAAAAAAAACAAAAATAAAAAAATGGCGAGAATTAATTTTATATTAAAAAATTTTAACAAAAATGTAAGTATTTTTCAATTTTTTTTTTTTTTTGCAAATTAATGAACAGTGTCGTTATATCTCAAAATTTTTGTAAAATCTGATCTTAGATAATACTCCAGAAATGACATTAGTTTGAAAGGTGGACATTCTACAGACATTATCACAGATTCAATCGTATACCTTTTTTTCGTATTTTTACACAACAAAAATAAACAAAATAAAATGAAATCAAATGCAATAACTGTAATTTAAATTGTGAGTCATCTAGAATAAATTTATTGAATAAAATATAAAATTTCATTGTCTTGCAAGCCTTCAAGTATATTTATATGTCACTTTTCGGTATATAGGTATTGATAACTGAATGTAGAATCAAAAATGTTATTTTGTACATTATTAAGGTGAAAAACTCAATAAATTTAATTTTTCTTTTCCCATTTTTTTTTTTATTGTTTTCCGTGAATGTTTTTATTCTATTGAACTTGTATTATTATTATTTATTTGTGTATACAAAGTTTGCACCCTTAAAATATTTCAATGTAAAATATTACACACTGAATCATTTCATATTATGTATAAACAGGGTGTCCGAGATTTGGTAATATTGATGAAGCGAAGTGATAAAACTGCTTCAGACGAACAAAACAAAATCTTGAAGAAAAATTTTAAGCACTACTTCTCCTTGTAATTTTTCCTTCTTAATTTTTGTATTTTACTTTGTTTTAGGAGGAATTAAGCGGCGGAGAGCAGAGGGGGGGAAGAGGTGAGGTATTATAAGCAGAATAAATTTCATCAAATTTCAGCCTTATATAAAATTTTTATTTATCTATTATAAATGATATTTTTATTCCACATTTTATAATAAAATGTATGGGCCAGAATATTTGCTTTCACATAACTTAAAAAAAAAACTAATATACCGTAAATTATAAAATTTTGATTTCAATTGCGCGTCGCTATACGAAATATAATTTTATAAGCCTCAAAACGAATTCACCATCTTCTTAACGATATTTTCAGAGTTATCAGTAAATTGTAAAAATTCGACACTTCCGATCAGATACTTCAGTAAGATCATTCTTGCTTCTCTTTATAGAGGCATGATTTTGGTGACTTTAATGTCTCTTAACGTGTTTATCCGCATTCTATGACTTCACATTTCATTAGAGCTTTGGACACCAGAGCTTAACATCAGAGCTTTGGACACTCTGTATACGTACGTACGTAATATAAGATCTCTAAATGTTAAATTATTCGAAATCAATTCTTTTAGATCTTTTAAATACATAGAAATATATACAGAAAAATATACAGAAAATTGAAATAAAAAAACAAACAGATTTTTTGATATATATTGTTGTAAAACAATTTTTTAACTAATCGAAAAAAAATTGAAATCAAATTAAAAAATCTCAACACAGAAATATTATAATGGTAGAAAAATAACAAAAAAATAAAGCAATAAATAAAAAAATAAATTTGAACCAGGACATTCTAACAAACATTCAACATTTTCATGGTGAACCAATTTTTTTTTTTTTTTTACATTTAAATTATAAATTTAAATTCCTTTCGAATTAATGTGTATAAAATATTTTTGCTATTTTATTTTTTTTTTCTTATTTTTTATATCTTTTGTCTTATACATAATAAAAGTTAAGAATTGGAAAAAAAAATTTATAATATCTTTGAATAAAGATAATTTGCTCCAATTTTAATAATCATTTTGAATAATTTTAGAATTTTTCAATATTTTCAAACCCACTATTGTGAATTTTTTTTTTCTCTTATTCTCTTATATTTTTTCTTACATTTCTGTATGACTCAGAACTTTTTTAATATTTATACGTACATATAGAACAATATTGAATATTTTTTATTTTATTTCTCTTAATATGCGTTGTTATTGTTATACATATATGTACTATTATGTAAAAGTGTATATGATATTTCATTATTGTATATCAGATATAAATTGTGTATATTATAAAAGTTTTAAATTGAATATTGAATAAACTTTGACTTTCAATTTTTTTTTTAATATAGATCCAGTAGACATGGGTCTACAAACAGTGTTATACAACATACTGTTATATATGATAAGTAATGTATGGTCTGTTATAAGAGAAACCAGCTGTTCATTTCTTTTATTTAAAAAAACAAAAAAAAAAGATAAAAGTAAAATAAAAATAATAAATAAAATGATTTTAACATTTTTGATTTAAGTTCTGTTCTTTGACTTTGGCATTTTATTATATATTTCTTTCGTTTTATTTTTATTTCACTCCTCCTTGTATAATAGTGATTTGATTTTATTTTCGATTGTATTTCGATTATATTTTTTAACTGTTTTATTTCTTGTAATGTGTTCTTTTGATTTAAAATTTAAAAATAAAAAAAATTTTTACTGAAAAATCATGTATTCTATTAACCAATAATTTAAGACTGAGAGAATTAAGTTTAATTTTTAATCTCTTTCGATCTGATGCCGATTGGCGACCGTTATTGTCAATAACTGATAGTAAATAAAATAAATAAAATGAGATTTAGAACCATAGCGATTTCGACTTTGAGCAAGCCTCCAATCATTTTTGAATTCAAATTTGATTCAAACTTTGACCTATTCGACTCCCATTTCTTAATCGACTATATAGCTACCAGTCTCCGTTAATACTCCTTGATTTCGACTCTCTTACTCCGACTTCATGGTTTTGACTACTCGACTACCGCTCTCTGATTTAAACTCTACAACTCCGACTCTTTGGCTCCGACTCTGACTCTTCGACTCTTTTACTACACTTTCATGGTTTTGACTCCTAGACTACGGCTCTCTGATTCAAGCTTTACTACTCCGATTCTTCGACTCTAAAATCTATATTATCTCCAGTTCTATATAAGAATGAGTTTGTGTAAAAATATAGAAATCAAATTCTGGTATATATACAATATAACATTTAAATTATGTAATTGTATAAATAAATTTTTATTTATTCTATTTCTGAACATAAGCATTTACTATATATACATATCTACTTGATGTAATGTATATTTACTTCATGTGCTATATGTACTTACATATAGCATATGTACGTACATATGCTATATATATACATATGTACGTACATATGCTATATATATACATAAGTACGTACATATAGCACATTTTATATAATTTTAAAAACATATGTTTTCATCCGTTATTTCATGATCATGATATTGTTATTCTCTTATATTTAATTATATAAACATATATATATATAATGAAATATGCACATTTCATATATAGATGTACAAATACAATTATACTCATATTCAATTTATTACTTTTATTTCATTTGTGTATATTGAATATTATTTTATGTGCAACAAAATAGGAAATTCATATTTAAATCGTTTCTTATATTTGCAAAATACAATTTTAAAACAATCGCATTAAATGACCCCGTCACTAGGTAATTATTCAAAAAAAATAAAAAGTAAATAATAGTAAAAAATAAAAATTTTGATCTTATTTTTAACTACGATCATAATAAAATATAGGTAAGGCATACATTATTGCCTTTTATTATTCATATTTAACATGATTTCTCTTCAATTTCATACATATATAGAAGTGCAACGAAAAAAGCGAAAATATATATGTATATATATATATATATACAATAAACATATATGTATATATACTCGTGGATATTCACATGAAGAAATAAACATTAAAAATAATTTATTGATAGCAAACATTTTTAAAGACAACTAAATGGTTTCAAAATCTATTCAAAAAAAAAAATAAACCATTTAATTGACTCTCTCTCTCTCTCTTTCTTTCTACACAAAAAATATTGTACATTTGAATAATAATCTTAAAAGGAAGTACATCCATATACACATCAATACATATATATACATATACATTACATGTAATAGAATTCAAAATGGATTAACAAAAAGGATTACACATAAAAGGGAAAAAGTAAAAATCAATATTGTTATACAAAAAGATGAAAATAATATAAAATATTTATGGTAAATGCCATCATAATTCAAAACAATGGTTAACTTTCAATAAATTTTATTTAAAATTGTAATGCAAAACTAAAAAAAAAAAATTATAGCTTTGGAAAGAAAGTGTTACCACATATATACCAAATATAAAGTGAAATTAAAAAAAAAAGTTCAATAAATTGGGTGGAATAAAAATAATCCAATTTCAATGGTTAATTCAAAAAATATTATAGTTGTGAGGAAATCTTGCGCTATTTTCTAATTACATACTTCCAAGGGCAAGACCAACAATTAAAAGAAATACTGACACAATGGACAAATAAAACTATTGGAGAATAAAGAATGGTAAAAATTCTGTAGTAAAAATTATAGTTCAAAATAAGTACTCAACTAGATCCATATCAATAATTACCTGCAAACTATATGCAAAATCTTTTGGCATATAGAAGAATTAGTATAACACTGACTTGTGGGTACTGGCACCGAAGAGCCAGTAAGTGTGCACATGAAAAGAAAGAGATGGCCATGGTAGGGGTACTTTGGGCGAAGGCCACCCAAAACAATTCGTCGATAGGCTCTAGAATGGGGCAAACAGAGAAAACGCAGAGTAGGAAGACCTCGAACACCACGAAGAACAATAAAAAAAAACATATCAAGAATAGTGGCAAAACATACACACAAGGAAGGCTGCTAACTAACAATAAAATGCAATGGAAAAGCTATGTGGAAACCCTATAATCCCAAAAAAAATTGCAGTGTTTCTCTTTGTATTTAATCAAAACTTAAACATATTATAATTCTTATACATTAGACTACCGAATATCAGAGTTCATCCCGGATATTAATTTATTAAATTAAAAATAAAAATTTAATTAATTACCATTAAAGGCAAATCATTGACGTATACAAGGAATATAAATAGCAATTAATTAATATTTGAATTATAATTTAAAAATATATGGTAACACTTATACATGCATATATCGTAAATCTTTATCGATTACGATTACACCATAATATAGTGCATTTTACTCTGATTTTTATTACCATAAGCACAATCGATAAATTGTACTCGTTTAATACTAAACTGTTATAAAGAATAATGAAATGTTTGGCTTATGAAGTTTTTGAAAATTTAAATTTCTCGAAATGATTTTAAAACAAAAAAAAAAGAAAAAATTGACTGGGTCACAAAAAAGGTTGAAATTTTTTCTTTTCCTATTTTTTTCTTACTTCTTTAGTTTAACTACAAAAATTTTTGTTTAAGGGTTTTTCATATATAAAATTTGTTATGATTTTCGATCGCCTTATATTCAATTTAGATCACAATGGAAATTCATTTTTATGTAATATATGAGTAGAAGGAGTGATACATATACATACATACATACATACCTACTTGCATTGTGATATTGAAATTTTTCAATTGTATTTTTGTTCCTGATTTCGACTTTAATATTATATTGAAAAATTTGTAAGTCTGTAAGCTTTTTTTTTTCGTGAACTCATTCTATATTGTACAACAGTTCGTTCTTTATATTAAAATTGACATTCTATTTAGATTTATTGGTACCTATGCCTTTAATGCTATTGGGCAGACACACACACACATACCATACTAGTCTAACAAAATGATTTTGTAGGAAGAAAAATTACAATTTTTGTTTTTATATTTCTTCATTTTTTTTAATTTTTTTTTTTTGTCTTTGAATCTAGGTCAAAAAGAATAAAATATATGGGTAAGAATGAGAAAAAATTACTTTTTTCTTTTCTATTTTTAAGAGAAAAATCGAATAATAGGAAAAAATAAACTGATAAATAAAAAATAATAAGAAAAAACACAAAAAAAAAAATTAAAGTATAACTGCTTTTTGATTAATTTGACGTTCTGCACGATTTATCTATTCAATTAAATTAGCAATATAACAATTTAACTTTAAGAAGTAACACAAAAAAATTAAAAACTAAAAACTGTTAAATAACGTTCAATAAAATAGGGAAAACTCAAAATGATTTTATATAGTTGAACAGGTCATCTCTTAAAAACTTAATTTACAAAATAAAAAAAATTTCAATAAAATTATGCAAATTAAATGGAATTAAATAAGCTCCCCCTACGGTGATTTTTGTAAACTATTTAAAATTTTAATGTTGTAAAGCTATAAAAAGTATAAATTTTGACAGTTTTTCATTTTCATATTGACAGTAATTTTGTATGATTTAAAACTATGAAATATTATTGACAGTTTGTATGATTTAAGGGTTCAGACAGAAAAACAATTTTTAGCTTTTTGATTGCTTACATTTGATTCCTAAGTATATATTCAAAAGCGCACTCTACTGGCATCTGTATGATCGCATTCAATAGTCAATAGTTTTGCATTTTTTGTAACAATTTAATTGCAATTTTTAATTAACACACAATCGATTTGAATTGACGCAATAGTTTGGTCGCTTAAATATATGCGCTCAACGATTTTACAATCAAACAGTAATCATAAAAATAAAAATTGCATGTCTGCTTTAGTCTGAAATAAATTCTCTGAGCACGTTTCCAACAAATTTCTCTTATTGTCCCAATTATAATTATACATTTTTGAATAGTATCGAACAAATTAAATGTTGTTTGAATTAACTTGTTCAAACAATTATTTTGTGTGATGCAACATTAAAATATGTATATGTTTTAGGACGTACCTTCGTATTATAAATTAAAATCCAATCTTATAATACTCTTTCACAATATTATTTTATTTAACCGCATATTAACGTAAAATGGACACAATCAGTCAACCAAGTCTTATGCCAGTATTCTTGTGTATTGTAAAGGAATAAAATTTGTGGCAAGGTTCAAGTTCCTTTTCGTGTCGCGAACATTTTTTTTTTCATCAATCAATTGTCGTAATTTTTGTTTTCTATGTTTTTTTTTTTTTTGCCTGGATGAATATTAAATCAAAAATTCATCAAAAGAAATAAAATTCACGAAAAAATAAAAAAGAACTGAATTCATCAAAAAATCAAAAAACCGTGAATTGTTAAAATGTTTTTTTTTTTTTTTTGTGAATTGAAATTTTTCCAATACAGTGAAAAAAAATATTAAATATGAAATAATAAAAAGAAATTAAGAATCATGCTGAACCAAAAAAAAAAGAAAAAATCTTAAATTTAGATCATGGTAAAATACGCGACGAATACAAATCCAGGTTGCAATTGTGATACCAGAAGTTGTTATTTACCAAACCATGCCATAACCATGTCAAAAAGACAAAAAAAAAATTGAAAATGTAAATAGAATTTTTCTAAATGAAATTGCATGATAAATAAAAATTTTGTAAACTTAAATAAATAATTGCATATCTGCAGGCGATAATTATATGCAAAATTCTTTTTATTCCACAAAAGACCAATCAATTATAAAAGCAAAGAAAAATGTTCTTTTTTTTCATAAAAATTAGTGATCTGAATTATTTTTAAAGAATAATTTAATTTTTTTTTTCAGTTTTGTTAAAAAAATTTCATAATACTCGTATAATCAAAAATTTTGCAATTTTAAATTGTGAAAAATTGTACAAAATTTAGAAAATTTTAAATGAGTTTAATTTTTTTTAGCTTATCTTTTAAATTGATATTTCATGGACTGCAGAATCAACAATCATTCAAACTAACAATTGAATACATTTATACCTTGTTTATTAGAGTACAATTAAATTATTTTTTAAAGAGCTTTATGAAAATAAATTATATGAGCTTCAAAATAAGTTATTGAGCCACAAGTTTCAACTTGAGGCTCAATAATTCAAAAGAAGGCTTAAAAACGAAAATGTCACTAGGTGTTTTCTGTTCATTTGAAGGCATTCCATCACCTTGCTTCGAGAGTTCTGTTGGAGTCGAATGTGGGACACTCTGTATAGAAATATATTTCAAAAACTAATTAAATTATCAAATTACAATTATACAAAGAATGTTTTTTTGTTTATTTCATATAGCACACCTGTGATCACAAGACGTTCTTATTCAAGCATTTCATAGCATTTTTATAAATTAAATATTTGTTAATGAAAAACTTATGCGTATTTGTAGTGCCTAAGGTAATTACCACTTCATTTATAATATTGAATATATATCATAAAGAAGTTCTTGTTAACGTATTTAACTTGAGCTTTGGTAACAGATTTTATTTGCGTGTACAAGATCTATTTTTTTATTTTTAAGGTTTCCTGACAAATTGACACCGTCTCGCATTCACACTATAAAAGCCACTCCGTTTCGTCTTCTTTTAGGCAGACGCCACTCTCTACCTTGTTCATTCTTTTCAGATAGACCATTGAGAGGCAGTGTCACTAACCACTGTGAGTACACTAACCAATAGTCTCAACCTCTGAAGGGCCAAGTGTGTTCAGAGATCTAAATCGTTTTTGAGTGGGATAGGTCCGTTAAGTCAACTGTTCTATATGTATTATAATTTATGTATTCATTTTTGAAGCAATTAAAGTAAAGGTATCTTCTAATTAACGGGGAATAATATACTACTCGTATTATAATAATATAAATATTTGAATACCAAACTAAAATTTCTCATTAAATTAAGTAATGTTAAAAAATTTTTTTAATTGTTATTAATATTATATTTCTAATATTTTTATAGATTTTTGAATAATATGATGGTTGAACATTCAATAGATTTAGATTTATTTCAATGGCGCCGTGGCTTAGTTGGTTAAAGCGCCTGTCTAGTAAACAGGAGATCGTGAGTTCGAATCTCGCCGGGGCCTATTGTGTGATTTCTATTTTTTTTTTTATTATTTTTTAAGAGTTCTTGATTTTTTAAGAGTTCGCGTTTAAATAATTTTCTATTTTTTTAAATTTAAATACGTTTTATTTAAAATATTAATAAGAAATAACTCAAATTCAATTTAAAGACTGATGAAAACGGAAATTGAATAATCAAATAAATCTATCACTAATTCTAGTTTCCTAATTAAGTAAAACACATTCTTTAAGATTTAATGTAGTCATAGATTAAGAAAATTTTTTTGATCTATTCAAATTTATTTAATTATTGTTGAATTTTAACATGAGTCTACTTCAGTATTAAATGGCTTAACTATTTTTTAACTTAACAATAAATTAGCAAGATTATTTTTAAATAATTTTTATAGATTTTAAATTAATAACCAAATTGAATAACCCTCAATACAACAATAGATCGCTTTTAAATATTTTGGTACTTCATTTTTGGAATTTTACGCGTTTTGAAAATGTTTTGAAGAATTAAGCAATAATTTCTTAAAATTTATTGAACTATACAAATTAAAATCTAATAAAAATTCTGCAATTATTAAAACAAACTTTTAATAAACGATTTTATAATATTTTTCAATAATAGGTAATAAAATTAAATATTTTATGTGTTTCTTAGTAGAAATAATTATCGATTTTTTAACTAAATAATTAAAATTGAGGCGTAAATTCACCGTAAATTCATTTTGAGGATTATTTTTGATATGTGTATAATAGTTTAATAAATTATAACAATTAGTAATCTTCATCTATTTAAATAAATTTCTTTTTCACAAACTCTGTAGTTACTGTTTATATACATATACGACAAAATCTACGATATAATCTGTCGGTTTAAAGAAAAGTCGTATATGCAAAACTAGTTTGACATCAGACTTTGTTTGACGGAAAATAATAATAATATTTTCTATCAGATTTTTAAAAAATAAAATTACGACAATTTATTTTTTTTATGGTAGTTTTGAGTAGCGATAAACTGTATTTTGTTACGGTTATAAATGTCGTAACAAAATATTATAGCAGACAATTTCAATTTGATATGTAAATCAGAGTCATCAGAATTTATTTATGATTTAATCTTAGATTTTGTCGTATAAGTAAACAATACTCTATATTACCTCAGCGTAAGATTGTCGTAATATAATAAGTAATACAAAGTCTGTCATGTCAATGCGACTCTACACCGATGTACATTAAAAATCGAGAGAAATAAAATGAAATTTTAAATTCTTTGTGTTTTCTTTATTCTCCGGAATTAATTGTCATTTTATGATTTACTTTTGTTATTTTATGTTTGTATATACTCTTCTTTCATTAATAATTATGTCGTAATTAATGTATATACTCTTCTTTAATTAATAATTATGTCGTAATTAACAACTGTCCAAAATTTTTCTGCAATTAATGTTGATCAAGCGTACTTATACGTTGTTCATTATCAAAAAAATTGTCTTTAAAATTAAAAAAAAAAATTATTATTATTTTTGATCTTTTTTCCTTTTTTTTGTGTTTTTAATAAATTTAATCGAAATTTAGTGTTCAGGAAATTAAAAATAATTTTAAAAAATAAACAAATTTTTATAATTTCCTTATTGTTTACACACATAAGAGCATAAAAATATGACCGTACATTAAACGCAAACAAACACACGTTTTTTCGTAAAATTCGGAACGATTATTGTTTTATTTAATTTTTATTTTGTTTTTGATTTTCTGAATATTTTTAACACTGTTGGACATCTGACAGACAGAGCATAAAAAATCATTTCTGCGTCACTAATTAAAAAACTCATGAAGCACAGAAAAAAAAACGACCAAATCTTTCCATAAAAAATTATCAGCAAAAATGAAAAATTAAAACAAAAAAAAATTACTAAAAGCATATGGTAAATTTGAAGTTTTTTTTTTTATCTCCAGATTGGTATAGGTATGGTAGGTATAAATTAATTATATTTAAAGGGAAATCATAATCAGTTTCCTCAATTTCCTTAAGTTTTTTATAAGAGATCATGTGAAAGTTTACACAGAGAATTTTTAAGAATTTTTATTTTTTATGTGATCTTGAACCAAATTCTTTTGATTAACAATTTTCGGAAATAATTAAGTTTTATTATAAGTAGTCTGATGTTGTAGCTTTTATTACTAAAATCTCGGATTTAGAAAATTTTAAAACGATCTCATTATATCGAAAATTAACAAATTTTGAGTTGTCAATTAAGAATTTGTAAAAAGAAGGGATTTGAAATTTATTCTTATAAACTTTAAAATTGGGGAGAACAATTTCTCAAATAGCTCTAGAATTTTTATTAAAACGTTTAATGACAAGAGTAGACATAACAATAACTAAAACAATTAAAAATACTCTCAAATTTGATGAAAAGTACCCATTTTTCCCCTCTTTCGTGTCAATCTAATCAAAATGTACTAAAATTCCCGTATGTTTTCTCCTTTCTCGTATTTATAGTAATTTTACCATGAAATACTATGAATTCTTAATTACCCATTACCTCTTTCAACCTTAGAATATTAATGCTTATATCACGTAATTACCCTCCACTTTGCATCTTTAAATTAACAAAATTCATATAATTAGACTAATTTGAATAAATTTCAGTTTTTGAATCCCTTTTTATACCCGTACGAACGTATGTTCGAAGGGTATACTAAATTTGCCTTACCGTTTGTAACGCTAAGAAATAACGGTCTTAGATATAGACTTAAGTGTATGTTTTTGATCAGCGTCAAATTCTGAGTTGATTTAGCTTTGTCTGTCCGTCCGTCCGTCCGTCCGTCCCAACGATAACTCAAAAACTAATTGAGCTAAGTTCACCAAATTTTCACAAATGATTTATTGTACTAAGTGCCAGAACCCTATTTAAATTGGACAAGATCGGGGTACCGGTTCGGGTAGCTGCCATACAACTTCAAAATTTATTTAGCTATATCTCAGAAACTATAAAAGCTATGGTATTGAAATTTCACACAAATGAATATATTGATAGGGCCAATGTGTCTGATAAAAGTCGTTGAAATTACTTGGCTCCTTCTGGTACCTGCCATACAACTTCAAAAGTTATTTGTCTATATCTCAGGAACTATAAAAGTTATGGTATTGAACTTTCACATAAACGAATACATTAGTAAGGCCAATGTATCTCATAAAAGTCGTTGAAATTACTTGGCTCCTTCTGGTACCTGCCATACAACTTCAAAAGTTATTTGACTATATCTCAGAAACTATCAAAGCTATGGTATTGAACTTTCACACAAACGAATATATTAGTAGGGCCAATGTGTCTCATAAAAGTCGTTGAAATTACTTGGCTCCTTCTGGTACCTGCCATACAACTTCAAAAGTTATTTGACTATATCTCTGAAACTATAAAAGCTACGGTATTGAAATTTCACACAAGCGAATATATTAGTAGGGCCAATATGTCTGATAAAAGTCGTAGAAATTTCTTGGCTCTTTCTGGTAGCTGCCATACAACTTCAACAGTATTTTGGCACAGACAGTATTTTGAAAAACACATTGTACTGAAATTTTGCATAAATTAATATACGGCAACTCCATAGTCAGTTATGGCATCTTTATTCGCACATAGGATAACAAATTCGTACGGGTATCACAGAGTTGACAAGGTCAACTCTATTTTTTTCTCGTTCATTCTATTATCTCTTTATTATAATATCATACTCTCTTAACAAGATTACTTTTTCTTTTAATTTTCCAGAGATTTTGGCTTGGAGTACTTTTGCATAAAATAGCAGCCGTCAACACTTCAATTAGTCTATTAGTCTATTTCACAAAATGATTTCACAGGAGAGGATTTTGAAATATGCGTACAGAGTATAGAAAATTATAATTTTATAGTCTCAGAGATTATAATAATTTCGATAACACTTAATTATATACGATCATTTTCACATTAAGAATATTATTAAAGAATTTTTTTTTTAAACGCCTGACTTGTCAACAATATTTAAACTCCAAATATTAATACATTCATATATAGAAAATTTTTAATTTTCAAAATTCATAAATAATTTATAAAGGAAATAAACAAATTTCCGGGATTAAGATTTTATCAAAATCACCCGTGTCACATTTTCACTTAGGCGTTTCTTAAATTTTTTATTTTTTTTTTTATTTTATCTTGTGTACGTATATTTTTTTTGTCTCATTTAAAAAAGTTCATAAAGTTTATTTATTAAAATCAGTAAATATTTTAAAAATTATTATCTTAGCATTTTAATCTTTATAAATTCAATTTTTTATTTTTAAATACATACATACAAATATTCTTGTACTTACATGGCAAAAATGTATGTAGATTATATCTCTATAGGTATATATACCCAGTGAACCATATTATATTTTGAACTTATGTGGTGAATAAACATAAAGTTAAAAATATGAAAGGAAAACAAAAAACAAGTAGTCAATTTACATTTCATCTCCATTTTTCCATAATACAAAAATAAAAAATTCTACATTAACAAGACAAAACCTATACAAAATAACCTTTAAAGGTAATAAAACAAAAATCAAAATAAACAATAATAAAAAATATAATATCGTATATATCGCGCTGTATGCAAACCACAAAGTATAGCGATCAAAACTATAATAATGCAAATAACCCCCGTGTATACAAATATTTACCATATTTAGTTAAAAAAAAAAATTTTCAATAGAAAGGTGTTAAAGATTAAAATCTCTATGGACATTACAACAAATCGTTAATAAAAATTTTTTGTTTTTTGACTTAAAATATTTAAAAAATTTTTCCTATAAGAAGAACAACAAAAATATTATAACTGTCTTAAAAAAATTATCTCTCTCATTTAAAATTCTACATATTATAATATTCTAATGCTACTATCTAGGAAATTATAAAAATCACAATAGAAAAACATGATGAGAAAATGTACTCATAATGAGTAAATGTACTCATGTACGCATATAACAAATGAAAGTCATATATCTATATTGAGTTAAAGGTCTGTCAACCGAAAAGTGCTCAATGTCCGAATGTGAAGACAATATATACATGATAGTAAAGTGATAGTAATTTGAGAGTGTGATATATTGCCATCCTGTTAATAATATACGTTACATATAAACAAATTTGTTAAATAATAAAATTCTATTTACAATAGTTTAGCACAAAAATTTCTGTCATTTTCTCATTTTGTATAAGCTCTCTTTTTATGAAATATTACAGTGAGTGTTAGATAATAAGTATATATAGATATATTTAGTATACATAATAGTAATAAAATGATTTAGTAAACTGCGATGATATAAACCATTGTATATGCTTACAAAATGAGAATGTGTATCAAATGTGTATGAAATGTGTATGAAATATGACAGTAGTGGACAACAATTTTTAGTATGACATAGTATGGCACCATTCATGAAGTTAATAGAGGTAACGTCATATTTTGGGCCAACTATAAATCAAGATAAAACTAAGTATTTTGTTAAAATCAGGTTGTTAAAGGATACGCCTTCAAAAATGTGCCGCAATTTAAATATATTGGTGTTTATTATTTAAATAAAGAAGACTCTCCAGATCAGAAGAATGCTCAGAAAGAAGAAAAAGAAAGTATTACGTCATAGACACACTATATGTGGTATGTCAATTCTTGTTCTACTGAAATAATAAAAATTAATTTCCCACCACTGTTCCAAGTGGGTCTAACTAAAAAATAAGAAAAATAACAGAAAACTTTAAGATTAATTTGTTAAAATAATAATTTTGTGGTAATTAGTAACGAAATATGGTTATAAATTGTAAACCTTTTTTTTTTTTTTTTGAATGGACAATAAGTTTTTATGAATGTAGTTGTGCTTTTATTCTAGTTTTTAATATTCTTTGCTTATTGTGCTTTTCTTTAAGTTCTTTAAACGAGTTCAATATCCTCAAAAAGAGCGATGATCATTATTACCACCGACTATAAATATGAATTTATATTCTCTAGACCCTAGTAATATACTTATATATAGAAATTCAATGTTGTGTAAGAGGAAAAGAAAATTTCAAAGGAAATGGGAGGTTTCAATTAAAATTTCGTGGTATCTTTATTCAAGAAAAAATATTCTAAGTTATTAAACTAAAAATCTTTGAAGATTTTCTTATACCTATATGTATAGACCTATGTGTACAATATATTCCTGCTTTCTATTTATTGAACAAATCATTTTGATAATTTGAAACGCTTATACATACTTGTATAATAATTATAAGACACGATTTTAATTATTTTAAATTTTAAATAAAGTTATGTGTGGGTGTTAATAACCTTTAAAAAATAATTTTTTGAATTCTTTAATAAAAAAAACAATACCTTGTGATTATAAATTTAATCTTGAAATTTCATAGACAATAAAAACAATTTTTCCGAAATTGATGCTTAATTAAAATTTATAATTATTTTATTATAGGTGTTTGGCCATTATAATATTAAGCGGAACATTCGAAACGTTGGAATATTTGTTCTCTTTTCTAATCACAAAAATATACACCGAAAATTTCTTTAGAATTCCTTCAGTTATAAAACAAATAAATGATGTTATCAACAAAACGAATCAATGCAGAAGAATGGATTCGAACCAGATGCTTTTAAGACGAACGCTCTTTCAACTGAGATGTAGAGGTATGAGAAGGAATAAAAGACTGCTCCTTTTCGTTCAGAATTTAAAAATATAACATTTTTTTTGAAGTTGGAAATTTGGAATGATATTTGGGAGAATTCAAAAATAAAAAGAGATTTTTATTCTCTTTACAAGAAATTGGAGAGAAAATTTCCTTTGTTTATTTATTAAACTTAAAATTTATTAGATTGGTGCATTATAAATAGATAAGCAGAAGAATAGACTATAGATGAAATGAGACTAAAGGAAATGAAATTAAGGATAGCATGACCATATAGCAAATATATATGTTATTTACAGGCGGAGAGCTAACATTAAAAAAACTCTATTTTCCAGTTTCATTGAGCTTTAAGTGAGAAATACCTTTACTGTAGAGTGTAAACTATCGTGGCATAAAAAGGTTTGAAAATTCTCTGTTAATTAATTTTATACATTACTTTTTTATACTATACGACACTGTACAACAATATCATCCTAAAATTATTGCTTCTAAATTCTGTAGCAATCGAAAATATTAGAAACAAATAAAATTATTTTCGGTTGATCTTAAATGATTAAAAAAAAAAATCAAATATGAAATTGTTTTTAAAATTAAAAACAAATTTTTTTCTTATTTTTACTTAAAATTGCTAGATATAAAAAGTTTTAGAGTTGTAAATTTTAACGATAACAACACAAAAACAACAAAAACTGTAATAATAGAAATTATTTCTTTCATTTCAAATGTCACGATTCAAAAAAAAAGATTGGCACTTAAATAAACAGAAATAATAACAGAGAAGAAGAGAATTAGCAAAGAAAAAACAAAAACCAAATGAAAAAAAAAAATATTTTAAATGAATTGCAGATTGCATTCTTCTGCCATGTTGCAGCAAAATTAAATTTTTTATTTTAAAACCTCTAAACCTCTAATGCGGCGAACAATAATCGTGCAACATTTGGCAATCTTTCCTTCTCTCTCTCTCTCCGTCTTGTGCTTTTATTTTGTTACCAAACATAAAAATTGTGTCTTCTTCTTCTTTCTTCAATAATGTATTGGAGTTTTAAGTTCATACACTAAAACTAAAATATAATTCTGACATTGAATGCTAAAAAAACAATTTTCATTTTTACTAAAATTGTGAAAAATCAACTCACGATCAGAGAAAAACAAAAGCAGAAAACGAACCAAAAACAAAAGAGACAAATTTTCATGTGTCTGCGGTTAGGTCTTTATCATTTACTTTATATACGTTCAACAAAATAACCAGCATCATCAAAGTCAATCACCTATCTACCATACAAATAGTTTTTTAATTTAAATAATTTTTGTTTGTACTTTAAAAACATTAGAAAATTGCAAAAATTTTCACATCTTCAACAATTTGGCTCACATATATGCCGAAAGGAGTTTAAAATGCAGAAAACATAGCGGACATTTTGTAAGCTTGGAGACGTAATAAATCATGACTCTTTTTACATTTATAAACTTTTAAAATCCGAATTCTTAGCGCAAAATGAGCGAAAAGTTTGTTTCAGATAACGATTAATTGTTATTAAATATTTTCACTCTAATTTTGGGTATTTTTTTGCTTTCTTTAAAAAGAAAATGAGTGAATTTGAAAAATACTCTCACGATTACGAGAATTTTATTTGAGAGGAGTTCGGAGGAGAGGAAATTGATTAATCCATTTTAAAGTATACTCGTCGTGTTGCATAAAATTTTAATGAATGCAAGTGTGAAATTTCATGCAATTACTCTCACGTATGAGCACACATGTAATACTTATTCATTTTTCTCTCACCATTAAAAATTTGCGAGATCTTAGTAAGATCTCAAATCTTTTCATTCGAAAATTAAAAGTTTCGTTAAATTTGAGTGAAAATTGCACGGCCGTATTAAGTGATTTTTTGGAGGTTTTTGTCCTTATTTTCCAAATACACTTTTCGGAAACTACCTTCCGAGTATGTGAACCGGTTTATTAAAATTGGAAACCATTATTGATTAGAAATAACCCTTTGTTTTTCTATGTGAATTCAATTTAATTTTAATATTAAGTTATAAGCTATCACGTTAATTGTAAGCGATTTATAAGGTTACTTACTACAATATTTAGTATTTTGGTAATTTAGACAAATATATTAAAAAAAAGGGCAAACTACCAAACTTATAAGAGAAAACCAAAAATCAATAATGATATTTTACGGGTATATTGATGGTACAACAGCTATAACCAGCAAGTAAATCAACAACAACAACCATAAAAAGCAAATAAACGAAAAATTAAAAACAACATAATCTTAAGTTACAACAAGTTACAACATTACTTAACATGCATTTTAAATTACAACTATTTTTTTTTTTCTGTGTTCCTCCTCTCTCCCGGCTTCTCTTCTCTCCTACCTCCTCATTTCTATATGAAATGCCGTATAAAACAAGATCAATAATAAAAACTGTTCATCAGTAAAACGAAAAGAAAAAAGAGAGAGAAAAAAAAAAGAAAATAAATACAAGACCTTAGGGGTTGAGTGGGAGGCAAAATATTATTGTCAGTTGAGAAGAGTTAAAAAAAAACCCGAAAAAACAGAAAAAAAAAAATGTTAAAGGAAAAGAAAATGTTAATGTTTTATATAACCGCACTGAAATTTTGAACTTCTACTCCTATAATGTCTGCAGAATTGCAGCTGAATTCAAAAGGAACAGCTGAGATTTTTCTTCAATATTTTTCAATGATTGGCTGTTGTTGTTACTGTTCTCTTCATATATAGTGAATAAAGTTTCAATGCTATGATGATGACTTCTAAATAAACGGCACCTTGGCCTTGATTATATTCATATGAAGTAAAATAGAAAAAAAAAAGAAAAAATTTTTTTTTTCTCATTTCAGTTTTCATGTAGAAACTATGAAGCAATTGCAAGGAAGACTTTTGAATTCAAGAAGAAAAATTTTAATTTTGCTCGCATTTAAGTAAAAGAAGGACAGCAAAATTTTAAGTATAAGATGAAGAGAGAATGAAGAAGATAGAATTAAAATTGGATTTAAAGTTTTTTAGTTTTTATTTTGGTTGTCTTACCGCAACATGAACTGTAAGAGCACAAAAACAGAAAAAAAAATTTTTTTTTTTAAAACCAGTTGAATTGAAATACAAGAACTTTTTTTTTGTTTTTCATTTTTACACTGAAAACATACTGCGGTCTTGTATATTGGAACAGGATTGGGGGTGGGAACGCGTTGGTGGTGTTGTGATTTTTAAAACTTGATAAAATACCACAAACTTCTTTAATATAACAACTATGTACATATATGTAAGTTAGTACATTTGAAACATGAAAAGTATGTGTATATGAAAATTTTCCATTCCAGGTTTTTGATATCCGTGTGAAGCGAAATTATTTTTTTTGAATTCATTTTAGGGCGCTCATATGTACATACACAGATATATTCGTGGAATATTTAATACAGGCATTGAACTCTTTCATATATTTATTTTGAGATTGAATAAAATTGAAGTTCAATTCGGAATAATTATTTACATTCCCTTAAATGAAAGTATTTTTGCTTCTAATAGTATAATTGACGTAACTCTTGACATTAAACAAAAAATTTGTATGATCGCAATTTGAACTGATGATTTAATTTCGTGTATGACACTCTTTGTGTATGAGAGAGAGCATATTTCAAATTCGTGTATCACAGAGTTTTTATTAGGAAAGCAACCGTCTTAACCATCTATATAATCTAAAGCAATTATATCTTTAACTCCGTAAGATGTCGGTGATTGCGAGAATAATGTTATTTAAATTTTTATTAAACAATATGCTTTAATTTTTAAATTTTAACTACTAATATTTTTCTTTTAGGTTTAAGATCAATTCACTGGAAATTGTCAGTAAGAATGATTGCCGAAATTACATAAAACTTTAAGGCAAGTACAATAATTTTTTTTTTAAATTCTAATAATCACCAATCACAAATAATTCAAAATTGTTGCACACAACACAAAATTCTTTTCATACAAAATGTTTGACATAAAAATATCTTTGCATATATAACATGAAACTGAAACGAAACAAAAGAGTATTGTGATGAAATTTTTCTCCATAATTTTGAATGCATTACAGATAATGTAAATGAACTATTGTCTCAAATATTAAAAAGAAAAATTGCAAAATATAACACATAAATAATAAAAAAATATAATAAAATATTATTCATATGCCAAAACTTATGTCAAATTTACAAAATAAAAGAAAAAACAGAAATGTGTCCTATATGGAAATTTTACATAATCCATATATCCTTTTTATGGATTATTTATGGGTGTAAACTCCATATAAATATCATAAAACCATTTTATTTTGATCCTATGTTTTTGTGGTATAACAGTTATTTTATAAAATAAACACCATATCTAATTTTTTTATTAATTTCTCATTTTATTATTAATTTTCTTTTAAGAGTCATGTACACCGATGCCGCATCTACATGATGTTCAAAGTGTCACAAAATTAGCACATAAGTCTATATGTAGATGTACATTTCTTTTATGTATAACATTACATAATTTGAATGGAGGGAAAAAAGAATGCAATTTTAGTTTTTGTTCTCTACAAAAGTTTTCTTTTAATTTTTATTCAAGTGTTATAATTTTCTCATTTATTTCGTAAGTGCTAAGTAAAATATTTTAAAAGTACAAAATTTTAAATGCAACTCAATTAATTAAATAAAACTGCTTAATAGAGCAAAATATTTTAGGTTTGCAATCACACTAAAAACATGTTCGAATTTAATCAAGTACAATCACTAACTGA
This sequence comes from Condylostylus longicornis, assembly GCF_029603195.1. Taxonomy (NCBI): domain Eukaryota; kingdom Metazoa; phylum Arthropoda; class Insecta; order Diptera; family Dolichopodidae; genus Condylostylus; species Condylostylus longicornis. The sequence goes on from NW_026577974.1 coordinate 5,654,320, forward strand.
CCTTTGTGCGAAACCGATAAGATAATTAAAATTATTTCAAAAATCGTATCACTTGTCAGATGATAGTAACACAGTATAGTACCTTATTTTAGGAGATAGAAAAATAATGTCACTATTTTTTCATATTACAACAAAATATATGTCATATTTTCGGCTTAAACTCACTCACAACTTGATCTCTGAGAATAACTCAAAGAGAACAAAATATTTAATTTAATACAAAATTTCACCACGGCATGATGGTCAATTCATCTGATTTTAAAAGTCAAACTCACGAGACATTCACGAGTTTTTTTGTGATATTTTAAGTGACTGTCAAAATTAACCTCATTTATTTAACATTATTTTGACACTTTATGCAAGTACATTTAATTTTATTTACAAAGTTCATCAAAATTTTTGCCTTTATTTCCCTCTCTCTCTCTCTCTGTCTCACTCTACTTGTTCTTATTTTTAATTATGCATTCACACAGTCATACTTGTATTTGCGTACCTATGAAACAATTTTTTCACTTTTGGTGATTCCGTTTTTTTTCTTAACCGTCATTTAATGTGTGTGTATTAAATTGAATTTTTCATATTATAAAATAATGGGGCTGCTTTGAATTTTAAATTTTCATTTTTGAAATGAATGAAGACCATTTTTTTTTTATTTTACATTATTTTCGATATTAAAATATTTTAAATGGCTTTTAATTTTATTATTATTAGTTCATTCATTTCATAATAAATGAAAAGTGAAGTTGATTATTTGAGGTGAATATAAAATGACTTGTGTATAAATTTGTAATATATATTAAAAAAATTGTTATATACAAAAAAAAATTTAAATAAAAAAAATCTTTTTGTAATACTTTCGAAAAATATTCGTCAAATTAAAAAATTACCATTATGTTACTGTAATAATTTCATAATAATATAATGAATTGTGTTGTAAATGTAATTGATACGATAGTAAATTGATAAGTTAAATTTTGTTTAAAAAATTGTCCGACAGAGAGAGAAATATCAGAGAGATTTGAGAGATGTATCTGATTTGAATAAGTGAAATAATAATAATCAAAGAAATAGAGAAAAAAATAATTTATGAATAAAAAAATTCTGAAGCAAAGCTACAGCGGAAGTACAAAGAAGAACCGGTGAACCATTTTAATTTGATTGTCTCTAGTGCATGTGCATATAATAAGAATGAAAGGCATATTGTAAGAATATAATAAGAATGTAGCTGTATATAGCTTTAAACAAAATGAGAATGAGAAAAAATAAATGGGTGAATAAATTTTAGGAGAGGAAAAAAAAAATCAATTTAAGTAGCATAGTAGTATGTGAGAGACATTTTATTTTGTTTCACAAATTTCAAGGTTAAACAGTGAGTAAGAGTAAAAATATACGATCAAAACAAAAATTGTACCTTTGCACATGTATGTGAATGTACGGATAAATTTTAAAGGTAAAATAAAAATCTAGATGATGTAAAGATAATAATTGTTCGCCTAAATATCAAGATTTTCTAAAAAAGATTATAAATGGAATGTTCTATTTGCAAAAAATTAACAAATAATATTAAAGGGAATAAATTGAAATAATTAAAGAAAATTTAATGATTTGCAAAAAAAAAACTGCCTGGACACAAAAAGTTTTTCATGTGTTTTTTATGTTTGTAATATGACCAATAATTATTTTGATATTATCGAAGGTTTCCTTAAAACATAACATGCATGTAATTATTGTTTTTAAAGGTTTTCCTTTTTCATTTAATTTTAAACAATTATAAAGAATGTCTAGACGAGAATTAAATTACAGAACTATGTACAATTAAATATAGAAAATAGGTATTTGTAGACATTAGTAGGGTTAAGGTTGTCATATAAGATTTAATTCATTATCATATTATAAGATTTTTGATTTAGTTAACCGATATTGAAATAAGGATTTCATAAGAGGCATTTGTTATAAGAACATTTCTTGTTATTGTTAAAGGACACATTCGGTCGACCTCATAGTCGACCATCCCATTCAGCTCGTTTGCAATAAGCCACCGACAAATTATATTGTAAAATTTTGATTTGATATTTTAATCAATACAAGACACGATATAGACAAATACCGAAAAAAGGAAATATCTTTAGTTTTTTTAAGAAACATGATACCAGTTATTTGCAAAATTCTCATAGAGTTCGAAATTAAAAACTAGTTAAAAATAGAAGTAAAACTAATTTAAGAGGCAGAGTTGAGCTTTATATGATGATGAAGAAAAATTTAATATTTAATGAACTAATAATAATTAGTATTCCAAGATATTTAAAAAATTAGCAACTATTTTAGTTGTAAAATGAATTACCATACACTTTCCAGTAGTATTTGGGAGAAAATTTAAATTAATGACTTGTGTATATTGTATGATTGTTGTATGATTGCTGTATGATTGTTGTATGATTGCTGTATGATTGTTGTAATTTTGAATTTTGTACGATAAAATTATAGTTTTAAATTTAGTATGACGAAAGAAGAATTTGATGTTTACTCTTAATGAATTTCGATTTAATCATTGAAAAAAAATTATAAATTCCTTATAATTCCAAACATTTTCTAAAAAATTTCTATTTCTTTGTCAATAAAGTTTTGTATATGAATGATTGTTTTTCCATAACTACAGACATACAAGTCTATATAAAGGATTACATTTAATTTATTTTTGAATTTTCTCTTATTATTTTCTTAATTTATTTTTCTTGTTTCTTGTAAACATTTAACATGGTTCATCCTTTTAAAATGAAATTTATAAATTAATGTAATTTATTTTAAAGGAAAAACAAAAAAAATATAAAACCATAATAAAATCAAAGTAAAGAGAATAAATTACAAAAAAAAAATAAATTCTATTTAGAACTCATGCGCATCATAACAGCAGGTATTCTTCAAAACCGAAAATGAAAAGTGTATATTTATAAAATGTATAGTAAATAAGCAAATAAACATACTTACTAACATCACTAATGTCAGAATGTTATTTAAGAAAAAAAAAAATAAAACCAACCTATCATTGACAGTAACCAACCAAGAATAAATTTTAAAAAGCCATGTTGCTGTCATGTTCTTTGAAAGGAAAAAATATATTTACAAAAAACTAAAAAAAATAGAAAAATTAAAATAAAAAATAAGGTACACACAATAACAAACGATTTTCTATTTGATATTCTCTCCATTTTTGCTTACTTACATCAAGGATTTACAAAAAAAAACAAAAAAGATAGAACAGAAAAATGTTGTAACTCTTTAGTGACTAATGTATGAAATGGTGGATCAAACAATGTTATACATCAAAAACAAGTTTGACAGCCAGAAAATTTCTTTAATCTTTCAAATTCATACTTAAAATTTGAAGTGAAAATCATTACATACAATTATGACATCAATGTTAAAAATCGTATCAAACATTATTCTCGGATTTTGTTTGATTTAATTTATTAATTGTCTTTAATTCATACTTAAAGTTTGATGTAAATATCATGCGATACAAGTTAGAAATTCTCATATTCACTGTTGGAAACTGTATCGAACATTATTTACGGGTTTTGTTTGATTTAATTTATTATTAATTTTTTTAATTTATACTTAAAGTTTGATGTGAATATCATGACATACAAGTTAGAAATTCTCATATTCAATGTTGGAAACAGTATTAAATATTCACAAATTTTATTTGATTTAATTGAAAAGTTTCCTATACTTTAAGCGAAAATTTGATATTGTTTGATGTGAACAGTAGAGCATCATACAATTCTCATCAAACATGTTCGATGCCTAAATACAAGATAAACATGTTCGATGCCTAAATATCATCACTGAATCAACTATGTTCATTAGAATGGGTTAAAATAAAAATAAATTACCATTAACCATTTAAAAAACATCACAATAAAAAAACTTTTCTAAAAAAAGTAACTATCATTTTGCATCTTTTATAATTCCTTTGAAAACAAAAGTTAAATAAAGAAAAATTATAAAACAAAAAAAAAACAAACCAAGATGTGCTTACTTTGAAAATTAAAAATACAAAAACGTCTAAATAGTAAAAATACTATGGGCATTTAAAATGCAACAACCTTCTCTGTTTTGTTATCATCATAATATATGGAGTGTTACTAAGTACTATATAGTATAAAATCAGTAGAACGATCAAATAATGCATAAACGTACACACATATACTCCCTTTATTTACATTCATACTTTAAAAAAAAAACAAAAGATCGCAATGATATTTAAAGAGTTATAACAGCATCTGCACGTACAGTGCTGCTCACTGGTATTTTCTTGTATGCATTTTCAAAATAACTAGCAAATTTATACAATTGCAATTGTAATAAGCAAAAATCAAAAGAAAAACAAAAAAAAAATTCTCATGCAACATGTTTTTTCGCTTTGTTCTTTCAAAATAAAACAACCAACTAATGACAATAATAAAAAAAAGCAAAAACACAGAACCTGCAAAAGAACATAAAAGGTAAATAATGGCAGATAATGGCACTTGTCATGCAAATCATCTTTCATCTTTCAATTCAACTTCAACTTCGCATTCAAGTATTTTTTTTTTTTTAATATTGAAAATTTTTTTTGTATGCATTTTAAAATTTATGAAAGAAACTTGACATGCAAACAGCAAAAAAAAATGTTAAAAAATGCAAAAGTAAAAATATAAACAAGAGAATAATGGCAAAACAAAATTTTAGAACTTTATTTGATGGCCAGAGAAACTTTTCAATAACAAAAAATCAAAAGACAATTACAAGTAGGAGCGCATCAACAATCAACATTATATTTTAAGCAACACAGTAGCAGTTATAGCATTACCAATAATTTAATCATAACAGCTGTAATAAAATTCAAAAATATATAAGTATATACATTATGCATGTAAACAATTACATATCTGTATAATATACAAAAACAATGGCAGAGATTTTTAAAAATAATGAATTGACTTTTAAATAGAGAAAAACAAAAAGAATAAAAGAACAAACTCTTTAACATAATAAATTTTGACAGATATTCAATTTAAGTAAATTGAAAGAGTTGACGTAAAATTTAGTTAAGTTGTCAACTATAGGAATATTCCATAGCTGTTGATAGCATAATGAATTTTACAGCAACAATACTTATGTAATTTTATGAATAATTTTTCGAATTGTTAATTAAACCCCACACAACATTGCGTACACAATAGAAAATTATCATAACAATACGATATTGTAGTATAACACTGAGTATATAACATTACACTTTGTAATGTTAGCTTATGTTATTGATAAGAAATGAGAAATTCTAAATTAGACAGAAAAAAAAAACTGATATACGTAATTAAGTTTTAGAATTTATCTTTTTAAATTTATCGACGAAATTCGACAAATTTAAGAAATAGATGCGAATTCTCTAGAAGATCGTAAAATGAGATTACAAAATGAAATTAATGTAATATTTACTCACTTTTATTAATTCTCTTTTAACGAATCAACGGAATCGCCTTCTCCTCAATCTTAAGCGTTTCTGTATAAATCAGATTTTAAGTGACCGGTCAACAATTTTTGTGACGAATAATTAGCTATCAAAACTGATTATCATTCAAACTTGGGCGAACAAGGAAATCCAGCTTAGTTCCCGCGAATTGAAGTATTATTTTTCAAATAAACATCTTCAGATTAAGATCTTCAATAACATACTTATAGGCGCTGCCAAGAGAGAATGTTTTACTGAGAGCAAAACTTCAACTTTTAATGAACACTAGTGTAAAACAGTACTTTTGTCTATATATGGAGAATTCAAGAACTAGAAAAGATCAACAGAAAAACAAAACAAGACACCATAAAGATAAAAAATTAAATAACACAACACAACAAACAAAACAAACAAAAAAGAAAGAAAAAGGAACAAAAACATAAAAAACATCAATGATTACTGTTTACATACAATTTTTACTTCTTGTTTTTATTTTTGTTTTTTGTATATATAGAAAGTTAAGATTTTCACTTGTACGGCAGTTAAGGTGACGATGTGTGGAAGGTAAATATAATTTTATAATATAAGCATAATATATGTATACAAGATAATAAATTTTACATACAACAATATATCGACAAACATAAATTATTATCATACATGTAAAATAATTATATGCATGTTACAAGTATATATACTTATGTAAGAATGTATAACATGCATATATAGAAGGCGGATTTATGCCTTCTGGTGATGATAATTACATTCATTTTATTTATTGTTATATGATTTTTATTATCATAGTCTAGTATTTTATACGTGTATGAATATTGTTGTGTTATGTGTTATACGATAATGTATATATACATTTATACAATATGTTTATTATTATTATTGCAATATGGTACTGTTGTTCTATGCGCAGTATAATATTATGTTGCTATACTTTTTTAATTTCATAAAAAATACCACTATTATGCTACTTATGTGTATTGTTACTCTTTATTATTTTTGATTAATTGGGTTCTCTTTTTTTAGTATATTATAATATTGTAAGCTAATATACTATAGTATACATAAGTATTACATTATATTATATTGGTATATAATAATAGCGAAGGTCAATGCCATCAAACATGATCATCACCATTATCACAGTATACAATATAAAATACACATTCATTATCGTTCAAATCGCTGTTTTGCTAGCTAGCATGTAAGTATGTATATGGATGTAACTAAATCTTAATAGTATAGTTATGTTGTTTTTTTAGATATAAATAGAAAAAATATAAAATTCAAATAGAACTGAACATATTTTTTATTCTTTTGTTTTTCTAACTTTTTTTTGTGTTGTGTTGTACTCGTATAATAATATTCGAATCTCTGTGATGATAACAGTGTTGTATACTGTTGTGAATAGTAAATTTAGTTTTAAATAACTTTTTATATATATAGAATAAAATAGAAAAGAAAAAAGAATAGGTTTTTATTTTTTAGATTTTCCTTTCTTGTTAACGTTTAATATGGTTTTTTATGGTGATGAACTTGCCATTTTCATGTGATCATGAAAAAACCATTAAAATAACGCTGTTAGATAGAATTTTTTTCGTGTTTTCTCTTTTTATATTTTCTTTATTTTCTTCTCATTTTCTATATTATGCACAACACTTGAATTCTTAATTTTGCTTATATTGCTGCTTTTTTTAACATGGGGTTGTATTTGGAAAATTTTAAAAATTAGTTTTTCTTTCCTAAAGTATTATAAATTACAATAGCACTAGCATAACATAGAACAAGATAGAAAATACTAGTTATACGATTAAAAAAAACATCATACAAAAAGAATTCGTGTTTTTTGTGCGAATTGCATGAAGGTATGTAAAGTGGACAGCGGGGAAATTCTTAACTTCTTTACCTTATTGGATTTTAAAATAAAAAATTCTATAAAGGTAAGAGTTATTTAATGCGTTCCCTAATCAGATTCAATATTTTTTTTTTGTTATTTTTAAGAAAATGGTAAAAAAAAAATTTTATTCACTTTCTTTTTATTTCTTGTTTATACTTGTAAATTACAAAAATAAAGAGTAAAAATTTCCGATTAAAACAATAAAAAAAATTTTTTTTTTTAATTTTTTCACATTATTGCCACAGGGCATTTCAAATTTAAATAGCTTAGATTTTTCTAAACTGATGTTAATTTTCTATTTTTGTATCATTTTCTATATTATGTGTGTACAAGTTAAGAATTTCATTGACCAATATAGGAAATTTGCCCAATTATAAACTTTTTAACATTTACTGTCGTTAGTAATTTGTGAATTGCATTCTATTATACGTAAACTCTCATTTCGGAGTACAACACTTGACCAGTGAATACACGTTTTGTGTATAACACAAATATATTATACATTAGTGTGTTCTTATAGCTATAGATCACTATCAATTTATTAGAAATATTGTGCTGTCATTTTCGGAATTCAAATTCGGATTTTCTAGTCGTTTCAAACAAGGCAATTAATTCGGGAAACTATTCGGAATAAATACTATTCGGAAATCGGAATATTTGCAAAGAAAATTTATATTTTTAGATTTTTAATACAAAAATCGAAGCGGGAGAGTATTGTAACTTGTGAGTTGGTTGTGTTACAAACAAGAGAAGAGAAAATTTATAAATTAATAATTTTGTTTTCGGAAAGTTACCATTAAAGAGATTTTGAAATCTAATCGAAGTATTGAAAACAAGTTCAGTTATTTGAATTAAGAGAGTAATTTTTATTTTATTTTTATTAATTTTAGAGCGATGTGAGTGTGAGTGGTTGTTTGTGAGTGAATGTAAAACCATAATACAATTTGTGTGTGAGAATGTACGATATTTTAATATGCTTCATCATTTAAGCAAAACATAAATATTTGTTTGGATTTTATGTTTTTTTTTATTTAAATTTTTATAACATTGACCAAGAAATAAAAAATATTTAAATTAATTAGGTTTTAAATTTTTAAATCAAACACATTTAACATTTTATAAGTGATTAATTAGAAATTTAATTTAAATTATAAAATATAGTTGGCACACATGATCGCACTCTTTAATGATTTTTAAAACTTTTTAAGCCGCATTTAAATTAGTGGGAGTTGATCTTGGATTTGAAATATTTATACATACATAATAAAAAATTAAGTATGAACCCAATTATAAAAATTTGATATTATGCAATCATTTATATTAATTAACTAATTAAAAAAAAAAATTAATGATCGTGCTTTGGAAATATTTTATAATAGTAGACAAATCAATAAAATTAATTTGCCTTTATAATTACGCATGCAAATTTAGGATTTATTATCAATAAATTTAGTTATTGAAATTTAAACAGAAATTATGTCGTTAATGTGGCAAAGATATGACTAATATTTTGAATATAAAAGATAGTTTAAGAAATTATTACGATAGTGTTGAATTGTAGATGTTGATATTATTCAACATCTACAATTCCGCAATATGTCATAAATTTGGTTTAATAAAAGAAATGACAGTTTTGTATTTTTTGACGGTCAGTCTTGTATTTTGACAACTTTGTATTTTTATGACGGTCAATCTGATGCAATTTCCATTAATTTTAATATTATTTTAATGAAGTCTTTTTAGAGAGCAAATTATTAATAAATATATTTTAAACTGTCAAAATTTAATTTAACAATAGAATTATTTGGGTTTCAATTTATTTTAAAAAATATAATTTTTAAAATTATTTAAATGCTGTCATAATTATAATAAAACTGTCATAATTATAATAAACTGTTTTAATTCAAAAATATTGTTGTGACATTAACAAAATCCTACTATAATAAAATTTTCAATACCCGCACTGTTATATTGGTGTATATACTCTACTCATCAATATAATGATGAGAAAGAGAGTGTCAAATTTTTTTTTGTATTCTGTGTAAAATACCCTCTTTTTAGTTGATGTACTCAATTATAAATTCTTATTTTGCTTTCATTATTATCTTAACAGTATTATAAAAAAAAATTCTTTACTATGTATGTATATGAATTATTTTTTTTATTTACTACATTAAATGCAACACTGGACGATAATTGTGAACTTGTCAACTAAAATGCAGTACAAAATGACAACCATATTTTTATTACAATCATACTGTACTGTCATAATGATGAGCAAATAAACTACTATCATTATGAATTGTAACTGTAGGTACTCTCATATAATGAGTGAATATAATGAGTGATGAGTTATTATTATTAATATTTATACTCTTCTTACAATTCTATATTATTTCACCTTTTATTCAAGGTTAGAAGAGAGATTTGTATTATGTTATGATATGATACTGTTATATTCATAAAGATGATGTATATAATGTATGGTGAATGATAATAATATTACTGGTAATGAATGCTCTTATTAATACTAATAATAAGATGAATATAATATTACTCTCATTTATTCAATATAGATTTACAATTACATTTAAATTTAAACTGTTCTTAATAATTAAGCATATTTTTGATACCTTTACGATATATTAAAATTAATTTAAATATTTTGTTATAATAACACTCCATTTACATATTTATATAATATATAAGTATACATACGTCATAATATTCTTTAAGTGGGTTGATATTTATATTGTATACGGACTCATAAATAAATAAATATATGGTAATACCTCATTATAATATTGTATTCTACTCTAGGCAACTCTGGGCATTAATACTCAATGAAGAATAACAAAAAATATGAAAAAAGTTGAACTAATGAAGGTTTATTCTATATACATATAATATATACATACATATATATATACAAATAATTAAATTCAGTTGTCCATGAAATCTTATAAAATTTTTTTTAAAGTAAAAAATAACTTTTATAATTGAAATTGAATATGTTTATTTTGAAATTTAATACAAAAAAACGAAAACGAAAAAAATGCAAATTTCAATTTTAAAAAGTTCCTTAATAATAACCATTATCATACACAGATATACATATATACACAACGTATACAGTAAGCATTTTCATAAACGCGATTCTGCAAGACAATAATGTAATAATACGCAATATATTTTTGACAGTTGTATAAAAACTTTTGCTATTTTGAATTTGCAATATTGTGTTCATGGGCCAAATAGTGGAAAATTCTATTTCTAGGAAATAGATATAGAATAAGAAATTTTTTGAAATTATGTTTTCTTCCCTTAATTGACTTTCAATCGGATTAGAATCAGACATTTAAAAAATGTAAAACTAAACTGCAAAAACTAATAAAGGAAAAGTACAGTTGATTTAACTGCGGTAGCCATGATAATTTAAATATTTTTTTTATAGGTTAGCAATGTTTGACAAACTTGATTAGCAACATTTGTTTATGAACTCAAATATAGCGCTGTTTTCACTATGTACCACAATATATTGTGTTTATGAAGAAGCCTAATAATTTAAAATAGTATTTTTTATTTTATTAATTTTTTTTTATTTATTCATATAAGTGGCAACAATGAAAACTAGACTTCTGGAATTGCTACTTAAATTAATTTTATAACTTTTATTCTCACTTATGATATAATTATATTGTATTAAATAATTTGTTAAAATAATTTTTTATTAAAAAATAATAACAATAACAATAAAATAATAAAATGAAATATAGAAAATGAAAATTAAATTTGAAAAATGGTGGCAATGAACGTAAAAAGATAATAATAGGAAATTATCAATGAAAAATGAAAAGAAAAAAAAAATAAAGTACAAATTAAGAAAAAAAAAACATGCATTTCATTGCAAAATTACCATAAATTGAAGGTCAATAAAGTAGAAAAAATAACAAAAATATAAGCAAAATAAAAAAAATTACATAAGCATTTCGTATTCCATTTAAATTTCCATACCGTTATCTCTCTCTAATTCTAACCTAAAAAAAATGTGTTTTTTCCTTTTCGAGATTTTTTTTATTTAATTAATTTCTTTTTGTTTTTTTTTTATTTATTTTTCCATATTCCAAAAATAGAAAATTCTAAAATTTTTTTTTTAAATTAACAAAAAGTTTTAGGCAAAAATTAAACGGAATGGTTTTGTTTTCGGAACGCGGAAGGCAAACAAACAAAATTTTTTTATTAACACTAGTTTTGTTTGACAACATTTTATATAAAAGAAAATAAAAACGAAAACAATTTAAATTAAAAAAAAAAATAGAAAAAATATGACAAAAATGTCATTTCAAATTTTTATTTTTTTTCTTTTAATTTTTTTCATAATAAAATAGACGGGTCCATTCAAATCATACCAAATATATACAAGTTAGTATATACGCCAAAAAATTAACGGTAAATTAAATACAACTTTTTCATAATACCAGTTATACATATAGATGTACATATATAGAGTTATAATTAATCTTTTAGTTTTATCGTAAATACGAAAATAGTTAAAAAAATTATTACCAGTTAAATGCATTCTTTTTTTACTTACTTTTATTTTTTAATTTTTTTTTGGTATATAATTCGAATTGAAGTTATTAGGTCACAAACGCAAACATATTTTAAATTTAGAAGTAAATATTGTATAATCATACATGTATGTACAGACATACAAGTTTGCTTATGTATATCTAAATATGGTTTGATGTTGTGGGGTATGTTGAAAAAATTACAATTGATTCCAAGTTAATTGTTATTAAGAAAAATTTTGTGATCCCTTCAAATAATTATTTGATAGAAAATGAATGTTTTGCATTATTTTATACATTTTATTTGATATCGTTTCATACATTTTGTATGAAATCGTTTCATACATTTTGTATGAAACCGTTTCATACATTTTGCATGATACCGTTTCATACATTTTGTATGATATCGTTTCAATCATTTTGTATTATAGTGTTTCATTTATAATTATCTAACGATCAAAACGATCAAAATTCTGTGTTATATCGTATTAGTTATCGACTAAGAGAAAAATCCCAGTAACTTTTCAATATCATCTTGTATTTTTCTTTATTAATCTTAATTAAATGTAAATGTTCACCATATTTCAAAAAAAAAAAAACAGAAAAATATTACTAAAATCACTAAAATGAAAAGCAAAAACTAGAAAAACAAAGCAATTTCTGTTAAAAGTATTTAAAGTGAAAATATCGACAAAATAAATAACTTTGCATGCAAGTAAATAATAACAATAATAATAGTAAGAGTTGCATGGTAAGTATTGAAAAATATTTTTAATTATTATTATTTTTTCTTTTTTTTTGTATATTTTAGGATTTTCAATATTAGTTTTGCTTGTTTATTATTTTCTAAATTCGGACAAACATGTGATGTGACGCTTTACATTTTTGTTATTTACCAAAACGAAAACTGTTACAAAAGTAAATGTAATGTAAATATACGTTTATATGTATAACACATATACAGTGTTTATGGTAAACTATTTTCTAGCACATTTCCAACAAAAATAGAAAAAATATGCTTATTTGTTCTTATTATTTTCTGTCCGTTTACACGTCTGTTTACAAAAATTCCACATTATTTAAGAAAAAAGTTGCAGCTTAAAACACAAATGAAGCCTTTGCAGAAAATCTGTTTCACTGTAGAAAATAATTTTTACTCATAATCTCCCATTTTTTGAGAGTCAGCGTTATAAAATGTCATTTTTGACAAATTGAAAGACAACGACTTGTTTTTTTTTTTCTTCAAATGTTTGACATAATTTTTCTCTTTAAATGCAAACTGCCAGCAATTCTGACGTGCAAGATAGGGTGAAGAATGGATTATCGTGTGTCTAATCTAAACTAACACAATTTCCATTTTTGGTAATTTGGTAATTATTATGGTTTTGTCAATTTTTCTATCAAAAATCAAATAGAATATAAAGAGAAAAACTAGCTGTAATTTTAAAAATCTGTCATATACAATGTTTTAAATAAACAACCGATAGACAAATCAAATGTGTTACTTCACAATGTTTTCTTGCCAAATTTTTGATTTATACCTCGAAGTATGCAATTACTAGAGACATGAAAGGAAATCGGCTGCTTTACAAAACAATCATTTCATCCCGATTGATTTAAGCAAAAAAAAAAAAAAATTTCATAAGACAAATAATATAACAATTAGTCTTAAATAGGAAAGAGAAAAATTTCAATATAAATTGCAAGTAATATAATAATTAAATATTTTATCAACTCATATATGGTCTAAAAAATTTTAAAAGGACCATTAAAATAGTAAATTAATTAATAGTAAACAATACATCATATATACATAACAAAATATTTACCTTTCCATATGCATTTAATGGTCCACTTATCCAACGATCTGCTTCTAAACGTCCAGTTAATAATGCACCAGTATTTGGATCAATTCTTTGCCATTCACGTATTTCACGTTGAAATGGTGTACCACTATTATTTGATCCGATTGCAACTTCCATTTTGTTTATTTTGTTTTGTATGATTACAGGTATGATTATAGATATTTATGTATTACAGATATGTATGAAGGTGTATATGAGTTCAAGCGTTTGTATTTAGAATTTATTATACTATTATAAGAGTTTAAAATTTAATTATTAATTTATTATTACAGTGTATGTCGTATAGGCTTTAATCTTTAATCTTTAGAAAAAAAAATTAAATAAAATTTTTATTACTTATCTAAATTTTTTTTTTTTTTCAAAGTCGATCTCTTTTTTGTTTTTTTTTTTAATATTTTTTCTCAACTTGCTTAAAAAGATTGTTTTTCTCTAGATATTTTTTTTTCTTTTTATCTTAATTTTTTAATATTTTTTCGTTAAAGAAATAGAATTAATTTGGCAAAAATTAAATGGAATTAAATTTTACGGTAGAAAAATTTTTAAGAGATAAAAAAAATATTTAACATGCGTTTTTAATAATTATTTTAAAATATTTAAGATTTTAGATTTATTACAGTAGATATAGCAAATGTGTATGAGACACTCTATTTTTCGCTTATTTAATTTTACTATTAAAATAATTGTGTGTGTACACAGTTAATGTAATTTTTATTTTATATATAATTTATTGTAGACGGGCTTCTCTTTTAATATAAATTTTAAAATTTGTAAATTTTTTAATAAATTCTGATATTGTGGCAGTTTATTATAATAATATGTTGAATACATATTATTAAAATTGTATACAAAGGTTGGAACACACTTGTTGGAACAGGAGGTTTTCTCGTCAATAATATCAATATAAAATCTTTTAGTTTATTTTAAGTTTCCTGTAAAGAGAAAAAAAAATAGAATATTAGTTAAAAATTTTTAATAACTTATATGAAAATATTACTCCTAAAGGTAGGCAATAAGAAAATATATTATGATATGAAGAGAATTATTGTGATCAAAATATTGTTATTCAAAAAAAAAGCTTATACCCTTCTTTATTTTTAGATACGTATAGATTGGTACAGCAATCTGGTCAGTGAAATAACCCCTAGTTAACTGTTACTAAATTGTTTACATCTTCTTGTTCAGTTATTATGGTTATTTGTACAAACACTATAGCAATCTTATGAAAACATTATTTCAACATGAATGGCTTAAAAAAAGGGACTCCAATTATTTAATTATATAAACAACAATGTAATAAAAATCATAGATTAATCTAAAATTCTAAATTAACCTCATAGATTCTTTTTCTCCAATACATTGTATGGATTTTAACTTACAACCTCTCAACTGTAAATAGTAAAATAACTTTAAAATGAAAAAGATAAATCATTTATTCAATACTTTTATTTATACCTTGTAATATAATACAAGTATATAATTTTAACCTTTTCATAACCTTGTTATAATATCAAAAAATTATTATCGTATATTAGAATCATTTAAGAATATAATAAAATAATAAATATATACGCCCGCAAAATGGTTGATTCTTTTATATAATATCAGTATATCCGTGGATAGCAAAAGATGTACCAAAGAATTTCCAAACAAAGAATATTTTCACAAGTTTGTAGTAGTTTATACTGCAGTATACCTATATGTATACGAAAAATGCACTGTAATCTATAAAATTTATAATAAAAATACCTACTTATTAGTAAATTACGATATTATGATACGTGAAACAAGAACGCATTATAAATAAAATAAAATTTACTTGATTAGCTATAAGAATGATTTCCAATCATTATCTCAATTATACTATTAAATTAAATACTTTTAATGTTTATAAAATTTACTATTTTTTATAATATTAACTTATAAATTAGGATTTTTCTACGAAAATATGAGTATTTCTGTTGGTCATATTCATATACTTAGATTTTCTAGAATTCCCCATACATACATTAATATAATAATACATCTGATCCATTACTGCATAGCTAAAGCTACAAGTCTTTAAAGTTTTTCTCATATAAAATTCAATTTTTAAGGTCAACTAACTCATTTTATTATAAATCTATGGCTACATGGTTAGATTGTAAATATATACATCTTTGAACGTATGTATGACGCGTAAATAAAAAAATAATAGCAAAAACATTAAAATAGTTGTATGCAAGTGTTATGATAAAATGAAAATAGTAAATAACGTAAGTGTGCATTCAAAGTGTGTTTATTTTTTTTTCTTATTTGCTCATTTTAGGTTTTGACGAGAGAGAAGTAGCGGTATTTGAAATTTCTTATGACGTTTATAAAGGAGGCGCTATTTTGATTGGAGTTATTGCATGTAGTATAGATACTACACACAGCTATAATACACTATAGCGACATTGTAGTATAACTTTGTCACTGCTGCATAGCAACATTGTCGGTAAAAGAGAATTCGGATTTGACAAATGTTCGAAAAGTGCTCTCAAAAATCTAATAATTAATTAAATAAAGTTTTGTAATAAAGAATATGTCTGCGGCATTTGGCCAAACGGGATAACACTGCTTTTGGTCAATTACAATTAACGTTGACTTGGCAAACGATCAAAATTTTATTGTGTCAAAACCTTGTTAGGGTAATCACAAAATGTCATGTTTAAACCGTATTTAAAAATTTTCAAATCGTCATTTTGGGGAATTTAAACAAACAAACAAACAAATTAGAATTTTAGATATTTTAGTATGGTTTTAGCGTAGACGTAAAAATCTCGATTAATATTCAAACTTTTTATTCTGTCACTCCTATAAGTATGCAATTTTTTAGAATAACTTCAATACAAATTCTGCAAATTTTATTTAATAACTTATCAAAATGGCGACAAAATAAATGTTAAATGATAAATTTTTTTTTTTAATTACATCTTAAAGTTGCTTTATCTAACTTAAATCACAAATATTTTTTAAATATAATTATACTATAAAAATACCGTATTCATACCGCTATCTCTAATGTTATTTTTTTTGTTACAAGAGTAAAATAATTAAAATAACATGCAAACTTTTATGCTATGCCTAAGTTGGAGTCAAGTGAGCATGAAATAATTATTAAATGCAAAATGAAATTGAAAAGAAAAAATAAAAATTTAAATTTGATTTTTTCAGTTTTCTTTTCTTTGCATTCAACTTTGGAATGCAAAGTTTATAACAAATTTGTATTTGAACAGAAAGAAAACTTGAAATGCAAAATTTTTTTCAAGTTAATTTTTAAATTTTAGTAATTCAACACCTTTGTTTAAGCAAATTTTAATATGAACGTGTTTAATAGTTAAATATTGAAACTAGTTTTATATTCAATAAATTATGCTAAATAGTGATAGTTGCACAGTTTTATTTAAGCTCGTGCTAGACGTAATAAATAATAAATTAATAGACTGCAATAATTAAAAATTAATCATTAAAATGTTCATTTCTCTAATTCTAGCTCCACAATATAAGGTATAATAAGTAAAATAACTCTGGCTAAGTAATTTTTGAATATGTTATTTTTTTTTTTAAATTTTTGTTTAACATTTTCTATAAAATTTCGGTGAGTTTCAATAATATCGTATAAATTAGGGAATTCTCTTCACTAATTATATTGTACGCAGTCTGCTGTTAAACCACACCATTTATATAAATATTTCAGAATTCTCAAAAAATGCGCAAAATTTTTCAGTCCTTAATCTGAAGTTGGGTATGACGTCTCTAAAGAGACAGAGAAGTAAAGATAGAGTACGTCACTAACATTTTATTGCTCTGACTATCACAAGTACAGAACATTTTTATTGAACTCATTCTTATCCACTTAACGTTTGATTGTGTTCCTTATTCTTGAATTCTGTTTATTTCGAACATACAATTTCTGAGATTTACAATGCGCTTCAAACCTATAGGGAATTCAAATATGTTGGACGCCTCTATATATTTAACACATTAAAATAATTGAGTTGATATTTTGTATTACGCAGAATTTCATACAAAATTAAAAACAAAAATTCCTGTGTGTATGAAATATGCAATCATACATTTTTTAGTATTTAAATGTTACTTTAAAATTTCATATTTTCTTTTGGAAATTTTTCACGATTTTTACTTGCATATCGTCGTGTTTAATATCTGCATGAACATGGACGACATCATTTTGCATTTTTTTTTTCTTTTATGGTTTATAAATATTACCGGTTTTTAAATGTATAACACATATTATTGTATACGTTCGTTTATATAGTTATAAATTTATATAAAATTTTTATTACACGTTTTTAACCTATAATTTGAACTTGATTTGAAATTGCAATTTTTATTTTTTCTTATTTATTATAAAAATAACAATTGTGCGTAACATAATTCTTATGTGATTTACATATACATATACAAAAAAATCATGTACAGTATTCACAAAAGTGAATATATTCGGGGGAAAAAAAACCAGTATAATAACTAATATTTTATGCTCTTATATATTACATACTTGCATTATAATATTAATAAATATATAAAATGATGGTGATGATAATAAAAATAATAATAATAATAATAATGGTAAAAATAATAGTTAATAATAGAAATGGTTATTTTCTTCATAAAATAATAGTAACAATGATGATAATAACAAAAAAAATATTAATGTGCAATGCATTGTAAATATATGTGACATAATATATACGTACATATATGTATATAATATATATATATACAGGATGTAATTGTTTTGTATTTTGAAAAGGAAATTATTCATTATGCTTTTAAAATATATATTAGTTGTATGATTGCATGATTGTATGATTGTATGATTGTATATATGTATGATTAATAGACTTGATTTATATTTGTTTGCTTGCTGTATTTTTATAAAAGAAAAAAAAATAATGAGATTTTGTTTTTATATACTCGTACATACTTGCTGTTTTACAATATATTAAATGATGAAAGCTATACTATTTTAAAATATTTTCTTTCTCTTTTTCTTTTTTTTTTGTTAATACATACTATGTTGTTTTAGTTTAATAGACCTGTTCTGATTAAATATCTATTATATGCCTATATATAATTTTTTTTCTTTTTAGTTTTATCATCTGTTTTATTTTAACTTTATGACTTTAATGGAAAATCTACATAAGTAGATTCGAGCATAATTGAATTGAGTAATATTTTTTAATAGGATATACGTAAATCTTAACGTTAAAACTATATAAGAAAAATTTGCTATACAATTGCTACTTTACAATTTGTCTGTTTGATATGAAGGAAAATTTTTTGTTTTTCAACCATTTTTTAACTTTTACTCGTAAATACAAAACTTTTTTAAATACAAAACTTTCCATTTTATGAGAAAACTAATCGAACATGTTGTAACATCCAATCGAACATGTTGTAATTTCCATTTGAACAAGTTGTAACTTCCAATCGAACATGGTGTAACTTTCAATCGAACATGTTGTAACTTTTAATCGAACACGTTGTAACTTTCAATCGAACATTTTGTATATCATACAATTTAAATACGAGCTCAGTTTGATTAAGGAAACTATTTAAAAATATATCGTTAATAGATAATTTTCTGATACCTTACGAGTTTGATTTTCTTATCAAAAGCAATGAAACGAGTAAATCATGTTATATTATATGAGACTTCCCGAAATTTCCGTGCAGCACGTTTGAATTCGTATTTGCAATTACAAGCGAGCGGTGTAATAAGAAGTAAAAACGCATTAATTTTAGGTATTACACTATAACTTTGAGCAAAATTGTCATATAAAATTAAGATGTGCCTCTTTGGATTACGATTTAATTTATTAATTTTGGTACTAAATATACCATTGAGCATATTTAGTCCAAAAAGTGGATGATAATTTAAATTTCCTATTTAAAATTTATGTTATTTTTTATAGTTAAAAAGAAAACACATATATAATTATATAAAATAATATGTTATATATGATTATTATTTGGTATAATAAAATTAATGATATAGAAAACATGACATTTAATAAGGTATAACAACATTTTGTATATACTTATGTATGGTAACAGGAATTACAGATATCAGCCATATTTTATTGTAATATTTTATTTTCATATTATGTTTTCCTTAAACTGTATATTCTATAGTAATTCCAAGTTGTAATTTCAATTAAAATTACTTTTTGTAATAAAATGAAATAAAATAAAATACTAAATGATTGCTCAATTAAAAGTGCAATTCTTCATACATCATAAATAATTGTTAAGTATTGTGGATTTTGTTAAATTATATAAAAATTTTTACATATATATACAAAGATATATAAGATTTATTGCAACATTGTCCTGATATGAATTGCATATTATGATTTAAGCAATATTTTTTTTTTGAGTTTCTTCAAAAATTTCATGGAATTTTAATTGGAATTTTATTAAGTGATTATCAATTTTAATATGATTTTTACATAATATTATCAATGCATATATACAAACACACTCGATTATTCATAAAATTCATAAAATGTATATATATTGTATTGAATTTGTCTTGCATTGTGTTCCTTGTCTTATTCATATATAAGACATTTCTGGCTATATGAATCATTTCAAATATAAAAATGCAAGAATATAGGAAAAATCAATAGCTATACCAAAATCAAATTGAACAAAAGAAATACCAATTCAATGTCCCATTGAATTTATTTTTAAAATTTAAAATTTAACATAAAATAAAATTGAATTTATGTATATAGATTTCGAAATACATACATGTATGTTTGTATATTTTCGGTGAAAATCGATAGTTTAATATTGGTGTTATTGTTCTCATATTTTATAAATTGTGTGATTTCATATTGAATCTAATATTTTTTTTGGATTTTTAATTTTTAAATAATAGCTAATTCATTTTTTTTTTTTGATAACTTCCTTGTATTACAAAATTTACAGCACAACATTGTTCGATTTTTAATAAAATACGAAAAAATTGCATATTTTTAGACGCAAATATTGTATTAAAGCAAACAATTAGAATGTTTTTTACATTTTTCATATGAAAAGCACTGAAATTAGAAAGAATATGTTCTAATGTCATGTAGATAAATTAAATATAAATTCCAGGCCGTTTAGACGTGACCCGCCCTGCCAAGAAGGGCGCATATAAGTTGACGTTCTGGTATATTTTACTTTTGTCTCACTATTGTTTATAATTTTGATGTTGGATTTTATTGAAAAAATTCCTTTAAATAAAATTTATTTATATTTCATGTAAATGCCGGATTTGTAAGACTTGCAATTATCGACTTTTAAAATTTTTAATATGTTTTATTCATTGATTTTATTGGTATTCTTGTAGATCTCTTGTGGTGTTCTTCTGTTTTTGATTTTTTATCACCTTATATAGAATTTATATAGCAACGACTCCAAATTCTTTTCATACGCAATACTTCCCCAAGTAGCTATGGTCCGTATGAAATTATTGGATGTGAAACATTGCTGTAATAGAGTGATATTTTTAAGTTCTGTGCGATATCTTTCTAAATATACCACGGTAACCCACCCGTTCATTGTTTTCACCATAATTTCGTTCTTTTCATCAATCAAAACTCATAAATATTTATTGCTTTTAACTGTCAATAGTTGCTTATTCTCGTAGAATATGTTAATGTCAGATGGCTTTGTTTTCAACAGCATGTATTATATTTTGTTAGAGTTTATAATTAAATAAGTTCAACAATATTAAATTAAAACAAAATTATTTTTAAATTATATAGTTTTAAATTTTTTTATAATAATTATGTCAAAATTAATTAATTTTTAATAATAAATAAAGAATTTGTATATAATAAAAATTTTAATTTTTTCTTGTTAAGTTCGTCTACATTTTGTAAAAAATCTATAATAAAACCTTGAAATTTTCGCCATTTTATTAAAAATATCAATAAATTGTACACAAACATAAGCATATAATTAAATTAGATTAGAAAACATAAAAATGTAATTTGATTTTTATAATTGTATATAGAATTTTATTTAATGAATAATTAAATATAATTAATAATTAAGGAAAAAATTTTAATATTTTGCAATTTAAGCTCACTATATTTATAATAACAACACTACTATTAATTAGAATTTGAAAATTTAAAATTATGAAAAAAATTTTAAATTAAAAACATTATAATTTTATGTTCTTAATTTGATTTGCGATTTGAAATGAGGAACTATTTTTCTGCACGGTATTAGAATGTCATGTATAATTTTTCTCAATACACAAAATATTTTTAAAAATTTTGATTGATAACTTCGACATAACATTAAACAATTTTTTAAGACTAATTATTTATGATTTTTCTAATGATAATTTTTTTCTTTTAATATTATTTGATTAGATTTTTTAAATTTTGATTGATTACAATTTAAAATTTTTTTTATGTACAGAAATTAATTGTAATTAAATAAAATTGTTGAATATTATTAATAAAATTAATCCAAATGGATAGTTTATATTAATATAAAGAATAATATTATTATTGTGCCTAAAATAGTCACTTGAGTCAGATTAATATTTGAATTTGTTTAATCTGTTTCTAATTCATTGAACACGATTTTCTATATAATTATATTAAGTAGTTATTTAATAAATATTTTAATTAATTTTACAGGAAATAGAATTTATATTATATAGGAAATAATATTTTTTTTATTATTATTAATGGTGTTTAAAGGGAATTAGGTCAAAATTAATGTAACGCTTAATTTACAGAAATGTTTCTTAAAAATTCTAGAAAAAAATGTAAGTGATTCAAAATTAACAAATAATGCCTTTTTAAAATTAATAGGCTCATTCCAACACAAAGTATAATTTCATGTTTGATTATTATAATTTTTGATTGAACTTTTGAAATCAATCATACAATTTATTTGAGTCAAACCTATAATCAAACAATATCTGCCAATGGAACCTATATTCAAACTATTTGTCTCACTCGAATCTATAATCAAACAATATCTGTCAATCAAACTTAAAATCAATTAATTTCTCTCTCTCGAACTATACTATTAATCAAACCATACCATAATTAATATTTTTTTTTAATTTTCTCTATTTTTGCATTATTGCTGACATTTCAGTGAGTATTTTGAATGGTTTTTTTATTTACAGTTCTAATGTTGATTACACACGCATTATTTTAATTTCAATTTCATACCATTAATTTATTTCAAACATAATTATTTGATTTTAATATTGTATAGGAAAAATTTGTAATAAATTAAAAAATATGGAATGTGATACTCACAATTAGCAACTGTATTACGCTGATTGTCATATTATTCTTAAAGTTGACAAATGTCAAAATTCAAATAAATTTTTCAATATCAAAATCTTAATCACAGTTAAATATAATTTACTTAATCTAAATTATAATCGTATAGACTAAAATATTTTGTCTAAAATTTTAATTATTTTTTAACTTAAAATTTAATATTACTGATATGACATCATTAATTCAGCGCTATCTAGTGTAATTTTTTCTTTAAAACACTGTCAATGCAATATTCAAGAATTTTATTCAATAAAATTGACTAAAATAATTAATTATTGTATATTAATTAAATAGTTCTATACTTTATATTTATACAGTAGTCAAATGACATTCAATTCTATAAATCATTCTAAATTATGTTTACACATAGTTCCAAAATATTTCGCTTGACGCTTAATGTCGCAGACGTCCACTAACTGTATATTTTATATCACACACTAATAAACAGAAATAAAGGTCAATCACTTAAAAATATTATAAAAAATATTTTTGCTTAAAATATTCCAAAATTTTAATTTCAAATTTTATTTATGTAAATAATTTTTTTGAAAACGAACATAAAATATAATAGCAATAATAGCAAAAAAAATTTTTGCTGAAATAGAATGAAAATCAACCTACGCATCACCGCATAAAATTTTCATGTTCAATAACATTGCATAAAAAAACCCACAATCAAAAAATTACTTTACAAAAAAAATTTAAATTTGAATAAAAAAAATCAAAAGTACTTACTAGATTTAAAAAAAAAAAAAAGAGAGTGAAAATGAAAAAAAAAAATAATTATGAATAAATTATTCAAAAAACAAAATTCGTACATGAACACAAATGTAGGTAATAGTACAAGAATATGAAAATAAATCTTCATATTCTTGTACTATTACCCACATTTCAAAATACATGCATATACGCAACACATATACAAAACATACATAATACATTAAAAATATCAATTCAATTAATTTTCATTATAATTTTTTTATATAAAATTTTAAGCAATTATGAATACATTTAAAAAACAAATAAAATAAAAAGTGTAAATCTAATGTGCTAGATATTTTTCCAAATTGTCAAAATTATGACAGTTTATAATAGGTTGGTGTAAGTAGTTTATTGTGTCACAAATTTTACTACAAACACACTTTGTACGTAATCACTGAAAATCTATGTATCTATTTTTTGTGATTGAATTTTAAATTTTGTAAATTATGGTATGGCCATCTGTAATAACGAACAATGAAGATGCTGTCCTACCTCCTCCCTTCCTGATGAAGTTCTGTTTTCTAATTTCGATATTTTTATATACGCTATAACACCGTTTCGTTTAGGTTAGTTTATAATTTTTTACCTTGACGAAACTGGGTTGCAACGAAGGTTGCCGGCGCATGTGTGTATTTATGGAAACGAAGAGGCGAATGCTTTTGCGAGGTCGGGAGACACGATGGCTTTTGTTGGGCCCAAACTTTTCTATGGGCTGTCGAGTTGTAATGTGAAGACGTGTGGGGCCGAGAGTGAGGCAGGCAAAGCTTTTCATTCCTAGTCCCACAAGAGCCAGTGAGCTGTTGATATCTAATGGAGGGGGGCCAAGATAAAGATTAAACGGTTGAGCATATTCTCTGCTTTTGCAAAGGATTGGTCAGAATGTGATTTATACACTTATGCGGAGGCTCCTCGAGAGGTGGAACTGGGATTAAGTTTTATAAATAGTGGAATATTATAATAAGTTTTTATGGCTGCAGTGACATCGTCTGAGAATAATTTATATATACATTTCTTTTTATTTAATTCATAATTTCTATGATTAATTCTCTTTCTAACGATTAGAGTTATACTTTTAATATTTTGACATTACAAATTATTCGTCAGAATTTCAATTCACAAAATTAGCAAATTAGAGAGTCAAAGAACTTATTGCTCATACCAACTTTTTAAAATTTTTAAAATCAAATTAATAATTATTATTAATAAATTCAAAATATGTATAACAGTACTTATGTATATGAGATTTAATATGATGACGATCTCTCAAAATCATACATAAGTACAAAAGTCCTAAGTCTGGCACATAAAAAAAAACATAAGAGCAGGATGGCTATAAAATTTTTTGAAACTTAAAATTATGAATAATAATAACTAAAATAATAAAATAATAATAAAAAATAATAAAATATGATAAACTGTAAAAATAAAACAAAAATAAAGTGAAAAAAAGCAAAAGTGGCTGTTCACCTTCTTCAATTGTTCAATTGTTACCATTTTTGGTATTGCGCAAAAATAAAACAAAAAAAACTCTTGCTTTTTTTTGGCTTATTGCGCATTGTCTCATTTTTTTTTCTTAATAATAATAACAATAAGATTTTTTACCAAAAAAATTATAATTTTTTTTTTTTTTTTTGAATTATTTAGAAATGTGTTAAGTACTTTTTCGGTACTTAACTATCGTATACACTTTTGTCTTCTCCTTCTTCTTCCAATTCAAATCCAAAAAAAAATTTTTCCACTTAACTTAAAATTAAATCAAAAAGCCAATAAGCAAAAAATCAAAATAAAACTCAAACCAAAAACTGTAAAAATCTGGAGCAAAACCAAAAAAAAAACTCTTCTTTATAAAGAAGAGGCCAAAAATTTCAGACGATTAGAAAAATATTAAAAAACGCGATAAGATTTGAAATGCAAAATGCAAATTAAACTTTTTTCTTTATTTTTTTTTTGTGTTTTTAAATGAAATTGCAAAATTTGTTTTTTTCTTTCTTTTTCTCTTTCATATATTTTGACAGATAAAGAGTATAAATGTACTTTGCTGTTGTCATAAGGTCGCGATGATGATTTGAATAATGAATTTATAATTTTTTGACATTTTGGAATATCATAAAGTCAATTAGGAAATGATTAAACTGAAAATTTGGATTTAAACAAGAAGAGTAAATGAAAGAGTAAATGAATCGGATTGAATTTTTATGTGTTTTTTTTGTTTTTTGAATAAAAATATTTTGAAATATTTTTTTTAAATTATTTATTCAACTTTTTTGTTTTATTTTGAAAATATTTTTATTATTTGGCATTATTTTTCATTTATAGGACACATAAAATAAGTATAAAGAGCCCAATAACCTAGATTTATGACTTCTTTTATATTTTTTGGATGATAGTGTCAAAAAAAACAAAAAAGAAAATTGGAAATATCAAATTGGTTATTATTTTAAGAGTCCCTCTATATTTATAAGGAGAAAAAATTATAAAAGATTAAATAAAAAATTTTTTGTTTATTTTTTAATTTGTTTTTCAATAAGTTTTCAAAATTCGATCATTCAAAATACTATTATTATTATCAAAATTGGAGCAATCAATGACATGATCATGACACAAAAATTATAATCAAAAAAAAAATTATCGAATTTTAATTTTGATTTAATTTTTTTTTATTGGATTGGAAAAAAAATTAAATCATTTTTAAGTAAGTTTATTAATTTGTTAGATTTTGTGTAAACGCAATAAATTGGAACAATTTAAATTAAGTAGAGTATGAAAATTTAACTACTTTTTTTTGTTGTTGTTTGCTTTAAAAAATATTTACGATAAAACAACAGTCATCTTTCTTTTTTTTCATATTCAATAAGATAACTGTCAATTTGCTTAATTTTGCAAATATATTTATTAAAATGTCAAAGTAAGAGATAATTTGACATTTGGTATATATTTAAATTAAGACCAAAAATCCGTTATGTGTCATAAATCCGTTATGTGTCACCCCATATTAAAGTATGCACAATTTAGAAAGGGATACTTGCAGTGTTTCGTATTCTAAAATAAATATTTATTAAATTAGCCACTAAATATCTTACATACAATATTTACATTTGTTATAAAAAAATGCGATGACTCTTCAGTGCGATCATGGGTGATAGAAAGTAAACTTCCCCGACGAAATCACCATGTGTCCGGAAAAGGGTTAATTTAAACAGTTTAATACTGATATTTATGATTAACACTTTCAAAATTAATTGTATTTATTTCCAGTTTTTTTATTGAAAATGTTCTACTTGAATAATTTTGTCATTTTCTTATTGTTAAAATGGAAAAACTTCTCTACACTTATTAACTTAAACTTGTAATAATAAATTAAATAATTTTTTTTTTCTTCACATTATCATTAATCAAATTGCTATTCTAAAAAATAATGATAATAATTAATTTTTTTTTTTAAAGTGATTATTATATCGTATTTTGTATTTAAGGTCATTAGAACATGAAGATCTTTCTCAAGATTTTAATTTTTTAATAATTTATGCCTACTTTTTTTTGTATATAATTTATATTGTGTATTATGTAATATTGTCGTCATATATACACTTGAGCGTGTAATTGTATATTTAATTTACAAGTTAATAATAAAATTAATAAAATGTATGGGTAAATTAAATTAAATATAAGTAAGATAATCTAGAGATTACAATTAAAATTCAATTTTATACATACATGAAATTTTATTTTAATTTTTAACCTTGCATCAGAAATTTTAGTGGGTTTCGACCTTTAATTTTTATTTTTTTTAAATATTTTATGTACCTGTGTGTTGTACATATTATATAACTGCTATTTGGAGAAGTAAAAAAAAAAATTTAATTTTAATTTTTAATTCTTGTTTTTTTCATTTTGGAATTTTTTCATTGTTGACTTATTAAATTTAATTTTGTGCTATAAGAATGTTACTCTTATTTAACATACAATTGCTAATAAAATATGACAATAACAACGGTATTATAATTTTTTTTCTCTCTCTTTATTTTTGCTTAAATAATTATTACATAATTTAATTAAGATTCTTTTAAAATTCTTTTTTTTTTTTTTTGCAGTTTAAATAATGACAATTAAATAATTGAAATGAAGTATGAGAATGACAGGAGAAGAGAAAGAAGAGGGAGACGAGAGAATTTCAAAACAAAAACTTGTCTGGTCGATTACGTTTTATAACTCATAGTCAGTCTCTTCCCATGTACAGTCAAAACAAAAAGTATAAATGTATTTTTTTTTGAAATACGGAAATTTTTAATTATTAAAGAATTTTTTTTTTTAATAAAATGAAATAATTATGTTAATTCTTAATACAAATATTATGTCATGAAATTTATACTTTTATATACTTATTTCTAAAACAAAAAATGAATTTAAAATTGAAGATTTTCTTCTTCTTTTGTATTCTTATATTATATTATAAAGAATGAATGACCTACTAAATTAAATAAATTATAAAATGTATTTTAATTTTTGTGTTTTTTTGTTCAAGGAGATCTTGTACATATTAAAAATATTTTATAAAAAGAATTTTGTATAACAAATATTTTGAAAGAATTTTATAAATCGTTTTGAGAAAATAAATTATTGAGAATTTTAAATTAATTTTTAAGAATTTGTAGATTCTATAATGATGATTAAGCTGGCTAGTTAAGATACCCATATCTCGCACTGAAATCAAAATACCCATATCTCAAAAAGAAAATCTTTTAAACTTCATTTGGAAATTAATGTCGAGACTCTTTCAAATACTCCAAGTAACCACACAAAATTTTTGTCTTATTTCACACGTTGGAATATTCCATTTTAGCTGGGAATACATCAAAAAGTCAAGATATTTACAAGTATATTCTGTTATCTGATGATTATTACTCTATGACAATTACTCTATATATTCCTAAAAAATTTTAATTAAAAATTATTAAGCTTAAATTTTTGTTAATTAAAATTTTACCGAAAATCTACTTTGAATTATTAAGAAAGTTTGATTCCGCAATACTTCATTACCTTTCAATTTAATTTTGACAATTCAAGATGACACATTTAATCGATTCTAAGCGCATCGATTGTATATTCAATGACTTAATATCGATTTAATTCTATGATTTCTTTTAACTCAAAATCACTATTATATTAATTTGTTTAATAATACGTTTGAATTCATTATTACTTATATGAGATTCAAATCGTATTTTTATATATTTTTCAATCCAATTAAATTTAAGAAAAAAAAATTTTAGACTGCCCTTACTATAATTTTGTTTTTTTGATTTTAAATTTAATCTGAATTTCGTTTTAATTTTAATTGAAAGTTAAATTCATTTCATACTTCATATTTTCAAAAAAAAAAAAACAAAAATCGAATTAATTTCATACATTAGGATTAATTCGTTACAACAACTGACATTAAAAGAAAAAAAAAACGGAATTCAATAACACCCATTTATTAATTTTTGAAATTGCAAAGAAAAAAAAAAAACACGGTTTTTCTACAAACATTTTAATTAATTTTAATAATATACCGTTAAATTTTTCCTTTAAATTATTAACTTCAACCCATTTCATAATATACACCACGAAAAATTTAACACGAAATTTATTGAACACAAACAAGCACACATATACACCAAAATCGTAACATGTGTGGTTAATTTTTGATTTAACTATGATTTTTCTTATTTTTTTTTTTTTGCAATTTTTGTTATTTTTCTTAATTTCAATGAACATAACTTTCCAATTTAAGTTAAAAATAGTATGTAGTTAAATTCGATTCAGTTGAATTTTGCAATCAAAATGTTTAAAATTGACATTACATTAAACATAACCTAAAAATTAAAATTTTGTACGCAAACAAAACACAAAAAATTGAAAAAAAAATGGAAAAATAACAAAATATTGCTTAAAAAGTTTTTAAAACTGAAAATATTAGATTGAATAAAATAAAATTTC
Organism: Condylostylus longicornis; assembly: GCF_029603195.1. Taxonomy (NCBI): domain Eukaryota; kingdom Metazoa; phylum Arthropoda; class Insecta; order Diptera; family Dolichopodidae; genus Condylostylus; species Condylostylus longicornis. The sequence continues at coordinate 5,684,259 of NW_026577974.1, forward strand.
AATAAAATTAAAGCACAAAAAAAGGCTGTTTACACAATTTTTTTAAGACAACTTGTCAAAATTGCATAGTTAAAAATTAAACCTACTTACATTTTGTTTTTCGCTCTCTCTCCCTCTCTCTCTCTTCATTTTTCAATAAAATTTAGTATTTTAGTGATCTTAAAACAAATTAATTTCCAACCTAAACACAAAAAAATTTTGTTGTCTTTTCTAGTTTTTCATTGTTATATTTTTTTTTTATATTGTACACATAATTTAACCCTCAAATGGCTCAATTGTATATTGTGTGTGTGTTTTTGTTGTTAATACCCGTATTATTTTAGAAAAACTAAAAAAATTCAAAATATTTTGTTTCGCATATTTTGTTTTTATTGATTTTCGTATATTTGAGAGACAAAACAAAAAATAATTGTAAAAAAAATAAAATCAATTTTCAATTAATCACTTTATTTTTTGCTTTTGCATTTTACAGATCGAAGATTTCAAATTTGTATTTATGTAAAAAAAAAAAAAATAATTTGTTTTTGAACGTTATATACAAGTTGTCTCAAAGTATGAGAAATATGTCAAAAATAGAAAATTGTTTTTGATATGAGAATTTTAATGAAAAAATAGGAAATTTTTGGTAGGAATTTATATTGTATCAGAAATATGTGTATCTATATGTAAAATGTAGATTGAAATGTCAAATTAACAAATGTAAGAACTAATTTTAATTGAATTGTCATTGAGATGACAAATGATATTGTCAAATTCTTTAACTTTGACACTTTTATATATTATCAAGAATTTAAAAAATTTTCATTTTCAAAATAAAATTAATATAATTTTTATTATAATTATTATAGCTTACAATAACTGTGGAGCAATATTAAAGACAATTAATCAACAAAAGACTTTGTATCACATCACTTACTTATTAAATTAACTTTTTTTTGAAAATTTTTGTCGATATTATGACATAGTGTCTCTCCCACTTAAATTTATACAAAAAAAAAATTTTTGAGTATGATATACCATTATAATATAACTGATGAATTGTACTCACTCAGAAATTGTTCACACATGTGGTCTACTAAAAATTCGCTCAAAATTAACTAATTTACATAATTGATTTTGATAGTAAATTTATACACCCTGTATATAGTGTTAATGATATTTTTTGCCATTTTATTATTATTAAGAAATTTTTTTTTAAATATTAAAAGATTTCTATATAACACAAAAATTGTACTCAAGTTTTCATTTCATTGAATTTTGTTTTTCTACCCAAATATCAAAATTTTTGTAATAGAAAATTATAAGTTTAACACTAAATAATCGTAACGAAATTTCAAAGTTTATGTATAAATAAAGCAAAGAGAACAAATAATCAGAAAAAAAAAGCAAAAATCATAAAAATTGAGGAAAAGATCGTAGGTTTTCTTGCCTTGATGCGAATTTTAGGAAAAAAAAACTATTTTTTATCGAAATTTTGCAAATCAAATAAATTTTTTTTTTATTTATTTTTTTTTTTTTCTACACTTTTGTATTAAAAATAAATGGAAATTACTTAGAAAAAATTTTAACCTATATTAAAAAAAAATTACCATTAATTTGTTTTTATTTTAATTATTTTGTTATTTTTGTACCAATTGTACCTATTGAATATCCAACCATTATTACTAAACAGTACGAGTATTATACTTATTGCTAGTGCTAAGCTTTTGAATTGAATTTTATTTATGCATTGTATATATATACAAAAATATTTTTGACTGAAACAAATTTGATGTACAAAAAAACCAAAAAAAAATCAAAATAACCAAATATTGGTACATTTGGTGAGCATAACAAATTGTAGATCTTGATTTTTATTTTCCTACATATTATAAAACACAATCTATCATTAAATTCAATTTAATGAAAAATTGAATAACATAATCTTTGGGTTCAATTGAATTCAAATCATTTGGCTGTGATGCAAGTGAAAATTAAATTTTTTTTTTGTAAAATTTTGTACATATAGATGTTTTTACTCTACATCACTCATTGATTTTAACATACATAGTATGTATGCACATAATATGTAAGGTAAATACATAAGTTACGAAAATAAAGTCGTGTATTAAAATTTAATTAAAAATGGCGGTCCTAATAGATTTTCATTTTTTTGATTTTTTTTTTTTCGCAATCATGTGTTCATCCAGAAGACTCAAAATTAATTCAAGAAAATTTTGTTCAAATATTACATGGCAAGTATATGTTGTGATTATTTTGATATAGGCATTTTGAAATTTCATGCTTATTTTAATTGAAATTCTAATTTTATATGCTCAAGATTTGAAAGTTTTCTAATATTATTTTGAATTAGATTAAATAATGGCATCAAACTATGTTTGAGTTTATTATTTGAAGCTGGCAAATGAAATATTTAACTTCCTTAAGCGAGAATCATCACATTATAATGCAAAATCATATGGAATTGGTATGACAATACATTTCTAAACGATATAATTAAAATTATAAAAATAATTAAAGGTAAACTTAAAATTATGTATTTAAAATAAATAAGAACAAAATTTACAGTGCCATCTATTAGAGAAAAAACGATCAGCAACTAAGTATGATTCTATTTATATGGCAATATCGCATTTTGAAATGAGTTGAGTTACTTTTACTTATGAATATGCTTCTCTTTCACTCTCTTCTCATAGCAGTGAGTAACAAAATTAAAAACAATATATGCAGCCCTACATTTTTAATACATTTAATTAATAAAATCACTAATTTTACAAAAAAAAATATACATTGTAATACTCTCCAATTCCTTATAAAAATTTTTTTTTTAAATATTCTTGCCCATAATACAAAATTATAGCATAATTATTAATACTTATTGTATATTTCATCTTTATTTATTAAATTGTAATCTTTTGAATTACAATAATTTTTTTTTTTAATTTTTTCTATAAACTTTGTTGCAACAATCGCAAAATATAACAAAATTAATTTTTATACTATTAACTCGGAATGAAAACAATGCTATACACATAATAACTATTACTCAATTTTCTATATTATATCTGTTATACTGTATTAGCTGATAGCAATTAATAAGTTTAAATTAAAAGCACTTTTAATAAATTTTATTAAAGTAAAATTGTTTTCTTTAAACAATACAATATATGATTTTTATCAAAATTCTCTATCAATGGCAGCACCTATAAACACTAAGTATAATAAAAATGGTATACATTCAAATGTACGTTATGTGTAAATTAAATATATAATAATGCTATTTGTTTATTAGTATTATTTAAAAAATTTAAATTAAATATAAATTGTATTTTATACAGAACAATAAAATTTGATTAACATCAGCTGTAATATTGTAAAAAGACTGACATAGAATAATTATTTATAACAGATAAATCTTTAAAGACAAATAAAAAGAACAACAAAAAAAAAAGAAAAAAAAAACTAAGCCAACATTATAAACATGGCGGTCTTAAGAAATCTACAAAGAGATTAAAAAGAATAAAAAAACAATAAGAGTTATTTAATATAAGAGTAATGTCACCGCAGTCACCACACCATCATTACGCTATAACGACAACTACACTTAGATTGCTGAGAACACCCGTCATCTACATTCAACACAATGACATTTTATAAAACAGCTGCTCTCCTCTAATAGTATGTACAGGTATATAAAAAAATAAAGAAATATTCAATTTGATTCACGTTTCTTATCAGTGAAATAACAATAGAAATGATCATTATTTTTTTTTGTGTGACATATTACAAATTACATATATTCAAATAAACATTCAAAAACACAATTTTCATGCAGTTGCATGTTCATTAAAGAAAAAAAAAATAGAAAAATTATTTTTATTTTTTTTCCTTTCCCGATTGTTTTTAGAAATTTTTCGGCTTCTTTTTTATAAAATCAAATGATATTTATAAAATTTAAAATTAATTTTACAAATAATCAAATATGTTCTAAAAACAGAACTGCCATTGAGTTAAAATTCAAGATATTGCAATTATAAAATGACAAAAATGTCATGCAAGGTTGAGTTCACTTTGACAGAAGGAAAAATCGGTCAAAATATGCACAAGTAAGAAAACTGCTGCAGCGAAGTGGTATTACTTTTTTGTTACAAATAATCTGTAACAAAATTTGCAACGAAAACGAACTGATTTGTGCAGTGAACTAGCAAAAACTTTCTGCGACTGCATATTTCACATCCAACTGCAAACAAAAATTTCATCTAACACAATATTCTGATTATATTTGTGTACAGCAAATTGTTGTCAACTTGTTACCACTACAAAAGAGACATCTAACTGTAAAATTTTGATTATACTGTAAATTTTTGTCAACTTGTGATAATAAAATATTTACTATAGTAGCGACATCTGTCTATATAAGAATACGAGTAGTTTTAATATTATTTTCATACTCAAAATTTACACTCAAAATTATTGCACGTTCACATATTTTTAAACATTTTTTTTCCTTATGTCAACTGTCATGAGCTCCTTATCGTAATTTTAAGTCATTATCATAAATAATGAGTAATAATTACCTACCACTTTTAATCCAATCGTTAAAGTTTTAATCGAGAAAATCCAGTATTACTTTTTATTTAATTATTTTTTTTTCTGTAATTTATAAAAACTTATTTTGTATTTCCTAAATTACACAACTATCTGATTTGAGGTTATACTCGTACCACATAATTAACTAGAAAATTATTCTAGAAATACAAAATAGAGAAAAATTATTTAAAATTTTCACAACATTTAAAAAGAAAAATGTGAATTTCCTTAGCTTAAAATAAATTTTTTTTTTTCTTATGAAATAAATAAATTTAAAACTTTTATGTAATTACGAGTACTCACTGTTAACGAGGAACGATTAAAATAAAATTTTATGGAGCCAAAAATGAGAAACTCAATTATTAAAATGTTGGTCCATTTTTAAAAGTTATTATTAATAATTAATGTGCAGATTATTTAACAAATTTTCATAATTTATTCAGAACATTTCAAAAGAGTTGATTTATAGTTGAAATTTTTCATTTTTTTTTTTATTTTTGACAATTAAGTATAATTTTAGGTTATGGTAACAAAATGTGCAACTATATACTGTTATTTTTTTTTTTGTAATTTTGGAAATTGTAACAAATTTACAATTAATTATTAAGTTTTTAGTTTTTGGTGAATGGATGAAGTCAGTCATATTTTTAAGAAAGGGATAAAAAATTCCAATTTATTTTGTTAATAATTTCAAATCAAATTTGAATTTCAAAATTATTGCGGAATATTTTAGGAATATTTCATAAAATTTTCTTTTAACAAGAATATTTTTATTTTGCTTTAACAATTTTTTAACAGAAAATAAGGAAATTCTATTAAAACTTCATGTCCGTATTCAATGTAAATGAATTACAGGGAGTTTTGCAAAATAAACTAATAATTTGCATGACTCTTACGTCATTTTCTTTCGCTAATTTTTGACAGACTTTGAAATAGAGTAATAAAATAAGATTTTCATTATTATTTACGATCGTACATAACATGTCAAATATGAATTTAATACATCTTATGTAATCAATAATAAAAGTTTTAATTGACATACTAAAATTATATTTAATTTCATTTTTATCTAGGTAATAAAATAAATGTAATGTACAAATAATGTCTTTTTTATTATGATGTTATGTAAAATTTTCACTTTTATTAAATTTTTTTGTATAGTTTGTTTTTATACGATTGATGACTTAATACACTTTCTTTCAGGTAACATTTTTTAATAGAGTGAAAGTAATTGTTTATTATTAAAATTATTACAATTGCTAAATATTAAATATTGACAAATCTAAATGCTATTACAATTTTGACAAATAGGTATAATTTGTGGCATCCCTGTTAACTAAAATAATATGCTCTCAATTCATTTTCTATTTAAACATTACGCGTGGTTGAACGTGGTATACAATATTTGAATTGAGTGCTTTTAAATTGAAATCGGCCAAATATCATAAGATGCTGGTAAAATTTTTTACTTTATCAATTAATAGTTTACAATATCGATTAATAAAATCGATTGTTAAAGTTTTATAATTGAAATTTTGGAAATATCAGAATGTCAATTATTAAAAAAACTTTATTACTAGCTTAATAAATTTTCTGGTTGTTATTCGAATCTATATCGGATTTATTAAATTCCTTTGAACGCCTTTAAAATTTCATTTTCCCAATTATTATTATTATTGTTTTTTTATTTCTTTCTGGTTTAATTATCTTTTAATATGCTTTGCAGATTTCTAATTAAAATCTCACTTCCGCTTTTATTATCTAATCTTTTAATATCATTTTTTTTCGGCTTACTATAAAACTGTCTCAAATTTCTTTTCTTTAATTCTTATTTTAATGACAGCCTTAAATCATAAGTTTTTAGCAAGAAAAAAAAATTTAATTCAATAATAAACAAAATCCGCCTAAAAAAATCAAAAAATAAAAATTCAATGAATTCATTCAATGATTAAAAAACAAAAAGCAGCATAATTGGTTTCACTTTCTTTCAGTCTCTCTGATATTGTAGCTAACCCAGTCATTTATGTGTGACATGACAATACTGTAAAATCTCAATATACTTAAAAGAAAAAATAAGAAAAAAAAGCAAAAGAATTAAAGTAAATCAAACAAAAATGAACAAATCAACAAATGACGGAAAAAAGTCACTCATAAATCATTTTCTTTAAAAAAAAGAAGAAACAAAAAAGAAAACTAAAAATTATAACAGTTTTTTTCTTGTTACGATACAACGATACCACGAATTTAACAATCAATTGTAAAATTTACGTTTTTATACGATAAAAAACAAATCATTTCCAAAAAAAAAACCAACAAAAACAAAAATATCGAAAAAATCGAAAAAATGAAACAAAAACAACATAATCACCACACCATCAACAACAATAACAATTGGTAAAACAAGCATTGTAAACAATAAAAATTTAAAATTCATCAAACAAGCAAATGACATTTTAATTGCTGAGAGGGTTTTTTTTTTTACTCATTTTTCTTGCTCATTTATTTTTATTTTAATTTTTTGTAAAAACAAAAACAAATTTGACATTAAAATTTGCAGACATTTGGGCATTTTACAAATGAAATACGTACGTTAAATAGCCAATTGCTTACTATGTAAGTTGTAATGTAACAAACAAACGAAAATTGTATTATGGGAAAGGAAAAGAGAGGAAGAGAGAGAGAAAAGAAAAATGAGTATAGGTAATAAAAATTTTTATATTGTTTATTATTAAATTTTTGTTTTTTTGTATCATCAATTTAATTTCTTTATCAACATTAGGAATTTTCATTATTATTATTTTTACTATTATCATTAATTATATATTTTTATTTATGAAAATATTTTTAAAAAATTAAATTTAAAAAAATTCAATTTGTCTGTTTGTATTAGTTTTAAAATATTTTTTTGACAAGATGTGACATTTTAATCCCAGGAGCAAAACCAGGAGAATAGTACGCAAACGTGCTCTATATAAGCTGGTATAACTAAAGGAAGGAACGTAAAGCTAAAATTTCTTATATCTTACTTCAGTAACTATAACATTCAGATTGTCGATCAGCGGTGTCGATCTGACATAACCTAACCTTGCACACGATGTATTTTATACATATACGCCGTATTATATGCATTTTTTTGGTTTTAATTTAATTAAGTGAGAACATTAAAATTCTGAACATTAAAATTCGCTGAAACTGTAATATCACTTAACTAGTATTTACTCTTAATTAAAGAGTAAAACTTACGTGGTATAACATTTTTCTTGAAGAAAGGATAAACAAAAATAAAATATACGTTGTAAAACTAACAAGTTTTCGATTGTTGATTAAATAAGTAAGTAAGTGCATATGATAATAACTAATCTCTATTTTGCAATTTGGGACCTTGTATACTTTTAGGCGCAATACAACATTTTTATACTGGATTTTTTTTTTATTTAGCATCTACAAAGCTTCGCCATCTGACTCTGTGTTTGCGCCATTTCTTTTATTTCGGACCATATTTTACGGGCGCCCTTCACCTCTTTTTCTACTGATCTGCGCCATTTTTCTTTGGGTCTGCCTACTCTCCTTTTACCCTGCGGATTCCATTCAAGGGCCCTTCGTGGAATGCTACTTATTGGCCTCCGAAGTGTATGGCCTATCCAGCCCCACTTTCTTCTACTGATCTGGGCGTATACTGGTTCCTGCCCTGTAAGTTCCCAGAGATCTTTATTGCTTATAATTCTCGGCCAGAATATTCCGCATATTATTAGTAGGCATCTATTTATGAAGGTCTGTACCTTATCTATATAGCTCTTCCTCACTAACCATGTTTCGCTGCCGTACAGGAGCACCAATTTGACGCAAGCGTCGAAGATTCTCATTTTTGTGCCTCTTGCAAAGTGATATACTGAATAACATAATGGAATATTTTTTATATCACAAGTTTATATTTTGCAATAAAACAAAACCAACTCAACTCAATATACGCCGCAATCTTTAATTTCATTTAAATTTAAAACAAAAAAAAAATTTTTTCAGATAATTTTCTTTTCTTCATTTCTTTCATTGTTTTCAATTTAATTAAAAATTTTTAATAGAATTTCACTATAATTTGGCCGGTTTTTTTTCCCAACTGTTGACTATTCATAATTTTCCATGCTAGAAAAAAAAAAGACCACCATAGGGAGGGAAAATTAAAGTTACGGTTTAATTACGCATTAAATATGTGAAATAAATAAGTTGCGTGCATTCATTTTGGCCTTTCTACAACTTCATATTTACTTTTCCCCACATTTTCTTTAGACTTGAAATGCCAGTTTTTTTTTATTTTGGTAATTTCTATTGAAATTTTTAATTTTAAACGATTGCAAATTTCATTTTCCTATTCGTTAGAAAAAAAAATAAAATAAAAAATTTAAATTTGAATTTCATTTTAGTTGTTTTTTTTCACACGGTTCTAAAAATTGAAAAGTTGCTGAACTGTAAAGAAGAAAAATGTTTTCCTTTTTTGGGGCGACCATTTCATTTTATTCTACGTTATATGGAAAGAAAACCGAAAAATAGTTGGTGTTTAGGTTTTTTTCTTTTGGAACCGAAAGCGCTGGAAGATAAATTTTACAAAAAAACAGCAACCTATAAAAAAAATCATTTTTCGTTGTTTTGAGGTGTTTTTCATGAGATAAACCAAAAAAATAGAAAAAACATGCAAACAAACAAATTTTTTAACCTAATAAATTTTAAGTATTTAAGGCGGTTGGTTATTCAAATGAAATTTATTTTTTTTTTGTGGGTTTTAATTGACAAAATAAGTTTTAGAGATAAAGAAAATTGATTTGTGATGGCGTAGAATAAATCATTCCGTCCAGAATTTTTTTTTTTGTTATTTTTGCGAAATTAAATTTATGATGTTTAATTTGAAAAATAACCCAAAAGATTTTAATTTTTTTGTTGACAAAACTAGGTCAGTCGCACAAAATAAATAAAAATTACAGAATAAATATTATTTTTTTAAGTGTTCTTTAAAAATTTAATGAGGTAATTTGTTAATAAACTTTTTAAGGAATTTTGTAATTATGAAAACTGTGAGTAAACAAATCTGTGGTCTGTTGAGAGAAATTTCAGAACAAACAACGCTATTGTGTAACAATACTAAATGCATAATGCTCTTAAAAATTTTGAATTCGAGGACAATTAGTCAATAAAATTCACTTAATTTTACTCGATTACTCCATATCAGTGGCTCAAAAATTTAATTTCAAAAATTTAAGTTCAAATTATTTTCGATAGTAATACATTTACTCATCAAATGTCATTGAAGTCCCCTGCTCGGGCGCCCATCCACCATTCCATCCAGGTTTATGAAATTTTACACATTATTAATTAAATTACACATTAGAGATTAAAATATGGAATCTTAAAAAATTTAAAGTCCATCTGCGGACGGATCTTTTTACCGACCGTATATTGTGTATACAATAGGTAGGTTATTTATATTTATTTCACAACTATACTATGAAATATAACCGATTATGTGCTATCACAACTTTGTAGCAGTCGAATTAACTTAGGTTCGGCTAGGTTGAAGTTACTATCAAAGGATACACTTAGGTCAGGTAGGCCCGCTCTGGATATAATTGGATTTTTATATCACCACCCCTACATGAAACAATCCAAGTATTATTATACAAATTAAGTTTATAATAATATAAATAATCGATATTTTATCAAAATCTACTGCACACACAATTGACCTACAAAATTATTTTAAACTTATAAAATTTGCATTCTCATTTACAAAAACTAGAAATGGAACAATTTTTTGCTTTAACATTTGTTACTTTTTTTTTCAATTACAACAAAAAAAAAATCATTACAACTATTTTTGCATAAACATATTTTTTTTCTTTTCCCATGTAAAATTGAAAATTTCACCGAAATTCTTTTGATATACGGAAAAAAAAATTCAATTGTAAACTAGCATAAATTCAAGATAAACAAAACAAATAAAATAAAAGAACAAAACACAATTTTTTTTAACAATCCAGGTTACAATAGCATTCTGTACGTGTATTTATTTTGCATACACACATTCACATACATATATAGGACAGTATAACGCTTATTTTTTTCCAATATCCTAAATTTCAATAATCATTGTTTGTTTTAATAAGACACGATCTTTAAAAATAGAATTGAAAAATAACAAATGAAAGACAATAAGTCGCCAAAAAATTTCATAGTAAAAAATTTTAAAATACAAAAGATGAAATAAAAAAATAAGGAAAATTTTAAATTCAATTCTTCTTTTCTAAATTCTTTTATGGCGGAACAAACTATGAGCAAAAATAAATCCTAAGGCTATAAAATATAACGCTAAATCTTTTTGTATGCCAATATTGTTAAAAATGAGAAATTATTTTTTATCGTGTATATAGGTAAATTTAAATGTGTATGTACATAAACATATATATATATGCATTTAACAAATAAACAATCCTCATGTTCTGAAATCGATCTTAAGATCAAAATCGATTATAAAAAAAATATAAAAGGAAATGAATAAATCGCGTACATTTTAAAAATTACAAACTATTTAAGTCTCGCCTATACATGTGTTACATACAATGTTAAGCAGCTATACACTGTAAAAAATGTTTTGGAATAATCAATAAATTCAACAATTTTTTCTAAATTCATAAGGATTCAGCAGTACGGGTATCGGCCTACGGTACGGGTAAGAATTTTGCAACAAAATTGTAAAAAAATAGTGATAACTATCGATTTCGCTCCTGAAAGTGAATAATCTCATTATTTTAGGAATGTAAAATCAATCGATATGAGGTTGAATGTGAATAAAATCACACAATGAACGAACATTGGGAGTAATTAAGAGTTAATTGGGTAATACTACTTGTATTGTGCAATTTCTCAAATTTATTCAATTCAGAATGAAATTTTCACTACAGGGGTAAAAATTTACTAGTTCACTTAGCAGTATAATTTTTCTGTACAGCAGAACGTTCAGCATCATTTGTATTCGATCGGAAACTTTCTACTCTCATCATCAAATTATATATCAAAACTTTTGTTCAGTGTACACATTTAAAATTCTGCGGCTCTATACAACTGAGTTTCCATTTATCTATATATACAGAACATAAATAAATTCTACAATCATTTAAAATTATTTTCACCTAAATTTTCTAACATAACATTCAACAATGTCGTACACACGCACGATATCTAATACACATAAAAGAAAAGTAGGTAAAAAGTTGATTAGACTGGAAAATTTAATCTTTAAGAAAGCGACATCTATATAAATTGTATGTACATACATAGTTCATATACAATATTATACGATATTCATATATAATGGTTAAAGTTACCTAATGGTATATTTAATTTTTTTATTATTGTTTTTTGTGAAAGATGAAAGAACACGCAATTCTTAAATCACATGATGTATAATTTATGTTTACAGATATACACACTCATTTATAATGTTTCATTTACAGTTATTTTAACATTATTATTGTGGCATATATAGGAGAAAAGAACATTCTTGGCAAAACAAAAACATAATAAATTCAAGTAACACGAAAACAAGAAAAAAGTCTTGGAAATTGACATTTCTCAATTATTTCTATCTCTTTCTATTTGCTAACGATATTAAAATTGTTTATGTTTATTGCAATTAAACATTAATTTTATTTTTTTTTTTTTTTTGAAATATTGAAGAGGAAAGCACAGAAAAATGCTACTGTAAATTTATAATTTTGTATTTAAAATATAATTGCAGTTGCGTTAGCATATAGTCGTATACGATGAGTTAGCAATATTCGTTATAATCCAACTATAATTATACACGTAACGTATGTGAATATAAACATACACAACACATGTTGACATACAAATAAATGACATCGAAACCGGTAATTTATTTTATTATTATTATTTTTAAAATTCTCTTCTTTTTCAAATTTATTTGAAAAAGAAATAATGCCAAACCGCGTTTGATTTACTTCCAATTGCAATAACATCACAATATAAGAGTATAAAACACCACAAGAGACCAACAAACCAATGCTATGTATTATTATATGTCTACATACATGTGTAATTTTTCCTGTTACTTAGTATTTTTTCATTAATTTAATTTTTTTTGCTTGAAAATAACAAAAGAAGAAAAAAACATGATTTGAAATCTTTTTTTTTTTTAAAAACTTTCTTTGTCTATGGCGTTATGAATTTGAAATAATTTTGACGTATTATAGAATGCACAATTAATTGAGTTTGACATAACGGGTAATTGTAAAAACAGAACCAAAACGATATGCGGCAGCGGCGGACGATATTAATCCAGAACAAAAGCGTAACGGCAAAATCAACTGTTCAGTATTTTACCAGCAATAAAATAGTATTTTTGGCTATTTAACGGCCGGTATTTTGCGGCGGTAGTTTCGCTTAATTCTGGGAAGTCCAATTTATGTATGCATATTCTATACGAATTTTGATATTTCGCTGCGGAAAATCGCTCTTGTTCTATTAAAATTTGACGTCAATATATGCAAAAATAAGAAATTTTTTACGCTATATTTCATATGACATCGGTCTGAAAAAGGTTTAAAACTGGCGCTACATATTTACAGTAACACTTCTTCTTCCTAAATTAAAATACTCTATTCTCTATTATAGATGTGTTTGAGCACTTACTGCTCAAACTATTAAGAAAAACTAAAAAAAAAAATTATTTTAATTGTTTTCAATTTAATCTCAAAGTTGATTGTAAGTAAAGCTAAAAAAATTTCTTAAATTTTTCAACTTTCCTCAAACTTGAAATTTCAATTTGGCGTTATTTGTAAGTTATTCATGCAATGTTACCGCCATACACGTACAGAATGCTATTGTAATTTTAAAATTCATCAGCAGATGCACATTTTCTACAAAGACACATGGGATACATATATACATTCATGTACAAACATTTAATAAGCGAATAAGCGTGCAATTTTATAAAAAAAAAAAAAAAGTAGCGAAATTGTGAAGATTAAAATTTTCTTTTATTTCTTCTTTTCTTTCTTTCTAGTTTCCTACATTTTGAATTTAAATCCAATTAAGATGACCGCAAAATGTTAATGATATTCTAGTTGAGTTGTCGAATACATCAAGTATAAAAAATAGTAAAAAAAAGTACCATAAAATAAAAATACTATCGTAGTAAAATAATAATTTTTTTTTCTTTTTACAATCTCAACAATATAACAGTAAGTTGTTAACAGATTACAGTTATAAGTTTATCTTAAAGTCATACATCAGTTAATTCACAAGTTAATAAAAATATAAATCATACATGAATTGTATACACACATACGTATATCATACATGTATCTATACATATACGTTCATACAATATGTCGTATATTATTCATTTATTCGTGTATACAGAATCGCATATACAATAATCGTGTGTTATCTGATTTGTGATTTTATTTTTTTTTTAAATTCTTTATGGCTTGTATATACAATTATTATTATTTTTATCCTCAGCATGATCATCATCATATTTAATGATCGTCAGGCAGGCAGCATGATCATCACATACTGTTAGTATTGTATAAATGCTCTTATGTATGATAGTGAACATCAGGCAGCATAATATGATTATCATCACAATAATCATTGAATTATCATGACAAACGTAAAAATAAGAAAAGAAATATTCTATATATTGTATCCTATATTTAGGTACAAAAAAAAATACGAATGTATAAATAAATAGTTGATTGAAGATCCTCGGATAGAACCGTTATTTTGTTAACCATATTTGAACAATTTTCTTTTTCTCTCTATAAAATAAGTTAACAGTATAAAAAATATTATGGAATTTATAAAAAAGAAAAAAAGCAAAGCAAAAATAAATTAAGAATCTTGTTAAGAAATTTAAATGAGCGCACAAAAATCGTGTGCAAACATCGTGTAAAAAAATACAGTCTTTCTATAAGTTCAGATTTGGTTTAGAATAAAAGACAGAACCTCAAAAAGCCAACTTGAAATTATAAGCTACTTAAAATATTTTGGAGAAGTGCAAAGTTAGTTAGTTAGTTAGTTAGAAAGAGGAGATGGCAACCTCAACACTGCCAGACGAATGACCTTCAGCATCCCTTCACGATACACCTCTCCCTTTAATTCCAGATAAACCCTTTGCCTAAGGAGATAAGTACAATAGATTCGTACTATGACCATTTATACACATATATGCGAATTATTTGATATTTTGTTATGTAATTTTCAATTTGATAGATTACCCTATAAGTCACATACACGGTCACATGTAAGATTTATTCTTATATTCTTAAAACTACAAAATCTTTATTTTTTCTTTGTTTGCGTGTAATTTGGCAATTATGAAAGAACAAAAGATGTTTCTTAACGGCTCTTTACCAATAAAATTCTTTTGCGAATTTTAAATTCGAATTTCCGAAAAATTCTGTCATTATTTTTTCGCTTTAATTTTGATTTTATGAGTTGGAAAAAAAAAATTTTTTGCAAATTTTTTTTATTTTTTTTTTTTTTGGTCAATGAATTAACAAAAATGGAGGAGATAGTAAGAAAGGTTTGAAATTTTTTCATACTAATTTTATTTTTTGTTTTTAAAAGAATTTTCAACTCCTACGTGACTTGAGATTTTAGATTGATTGGATTTTTTGACCATTTTAGAAAATTAAAAAACAGCAGAATTAAAATAAAAACTTAAAAACTATAATTTTCGTTTTTAACTTCATCTTTTTAGAGAGTGGTAATTAAAATCATGGATTTTTGAACTTTACTTTTTCAAAATAAAAAATGAAAGAAAATCAAAAATTTATAAGATTCCAAATATGGGAAATCTATTTAAAGAACAAATCCAAAATTGTTTCTAAATTACTAAAGTTAAAAACTCGTTAATTTTAATGGTATATAGAGAGACCATTTTGCATATATGTATGTATACAAAATATTTTTTATTGTTTGGTATTTTGTTTTATTTCATGAAGAAATTTTCAATTTGAAAAAAAAATCTTTAAATCATTAAAGATTAAAAAAAAATTTATGAACCTATAATAACATTGAAGGAAAAAAGTTCAGGTTTTAAGGTTCTTGTCTTGGATATGAAAAAATTACAAATCCATAAGTATGTTGGAAAAATTTTAGTAAAACTCTGGAAATTTCGGGATTTCACATAAAAATAGCAAAAAGTTTTTTACAAGCGCTACAAATGAATGGGAGCCGAACATTCAAAATATCATCAATTGGACATCAATAAAAATTTCATTTTGATTAACCACATACACAAACCCTCATGCATTGTCTTCAAGTAATCATTTGCATCATTTTCTCAAAATTCGGTACGCGATTAGTTTTTATTATGTTTCTGAATTTTGTTTGTAAATTTTCACATTTAAATTATCTATATAATTACCTTATAATTAAAACCTTTAAATTTTATAGACAATCAGAAAATTTGAATAATCATACCTGAAAATGAAAGAAAAATATAAAATTAAATTAATTATTAATATTTAGTAAGCAAAAAATTGCAAGAATAAAAAATATTTTAGGGAATATTTGAAGGAAAAAAATTTGGGCATATTTGAATTTAGTATTTTGAAAATCAAAGCCAACTATCGAAAACATTGAGGTTAAATTTGATTTTGCATAAAATCTGCAACAAATTATCAAAATATTAATGAACATTATAAATGAGTTTGCAATTGTTCACAAGTTAAACATATAAACCAAAAACACCTCCGCTTCGGGACACATAACTCTTCTATAAAATCAAGTTTAAATCTGTCAAATAAATGAAATTTGAAAAATTGGAAATTTTGAGTAAATTTTGCAAAATATACTCAAACATTTTTATAAAATTTCTCAAATAAAACAAAAATTCAAAGTCAAATTCTTACTACTACAATTATAACTCGAACACAAGCTTCAAAAATTAAAAGGAATAATCAACTCTGCCCACCCCTTTTTTATTTACGCTAACGATTTCTTAAATGATTTTCAATCTCCTATTCGTTTAACTCAAATTTTATTTTCTATGTATACACTAAGCACCAATTAATCAAATCAAACATTTTTGGCAAGAAAAAAAAATAAATAAAAATGTTATTTTTTCTTAATCACAAAATTTTGTAAAGTGTGCTAATAATGGCTTAATAAATTTGATGTGATTTATTATCGATTATACACATAGATATATTATTGCAATCGAAAATAATCGATAACCTTAAAACTCTCAAAAAAAAAAAAAATGCAATTTCTTTTTATTTTATTAATTTTTTTTTCTTTTTTTACAATTCACAATTTGCTACCATTGAACAATTTTTTTTTTTATTAGATATTTAATTAAATAAAATTACAATTTTAATAGATTTGTGTAACTTACTTTTTTTTATAAATTTGTTTTATATAATTTCCGAAAATTTATTTGATCGTAATTGCACAAAAAATTGCTCAAAATTGCTCAATTAATTATCGTTTTTTGATTTTTGATTTTTTCTTATGAAATTTTACGATTTTTTCACTGTTTAAGGTCAACTACTTTTTAAATATATTTTTTATTTCTCCTATAATAAATCTTTAATGAAAATAATATTAAGATAAAATTATAATAAACACACGGGACTGGCAAAAAAAAAAATAAAATTAAAACACAAAAATTTTCAAAAAAAAAAATTATCCCAATAAATAATTTTTAAATTCTTAATAATTGACCGTGATTATTACAATATGAAAATACAATTGAACATATCATTTTCGATTTAATTTCGAATTAATTTCGAATATGCTGTTTTAATAAAATTGGAAAAAAACATATAAAAAAATGGTTTATATTTAAATTGTTCATAAATTATTGCAAAAAATATCGAATTATTGAAATATGTAAATATCGTATTGTATACTAGTGAGTCATTTTTGTACGACATTGTAAACAAGCACTAATTATAAATAAATTGTATCGAATTTTTGATTGGTGTTAAAATTTTTAATTTTTGTGCGTCAACAACGAGCGGCTCTATATAATTCTAAATTACAATATTACAATAATGCTTATTTATAATTAACTATTTCTATCTACGATAAATATGTGTAACTATTTTCTCTCAGTCACTGAAAGGTGTCATTATACGAAGCTGTTCCTCAAGGAAGTTCACTCCAAATTTACTGAGACTGGACTGAAATCATGTTCGTCCTATTACTGGCTTCTTCACTGGGCATTGTCCGTCGAAATATCACTTGCACAAACTGGATAAATCGGATTCCCATTTGTATTTATTACAAAATTGCCGGTACGATGACGGTCATTTATGTTCTGTGTGACTAACCTACTCTGGCGGTGAGGAGGTGTAGATGGTTCGACCAGGACTTTCCCAGTGTTGGGGAGCCCGTTTCCAATTCCCTGATATTTACTTGATACGGGTAGGTGACTTGATAAGCCGTAGGTGACTAGATAAGCCGTAGCTGACTGCCATCTCTACATATCTCTTTTCAGGAATCGACGATCTACAATTCTCACAGGTAGTCTTTTGAACACGTGTTTTCCATCTACGTATTTTTGTAAACTCAAATTTAATCATAACATTTAATATGTCACATTAATAGCCAGTTTATTTTAAAAATATTAATAATAATTTATTAATTTTACAAAATTTCCAAATTTTTCTTAATCTTTTAATTTATAACTTAATACAGAAAATGTTATAAATCACAATAATTAATTATATATTTGTTCAATTTCATAGCATTTTGTTTTTTGTTCCGTTCTTTCTGAAATCAATAATTTTTTTTGACAAATAGCACATTTTTTATTGTTTTATTATAATGTACACACATATAAATAAAATGTTTAAATTCTTAAATTCTCATAATTTTAAAATGAAATAAAAATTTATGTTCACTATAATAAAATGGTTTAGTAATGTCATTTATTAAAAAAAAAATTTCCAAAAAGGTAAATTTTGTCAAATTTATCTCGTAAAATCTCATACTGTGCTGTCAAATTTAATTTTTTTCTTTTTATTTCTCCTTGTTTTCATTTCTTTTTCGATTTCTTATTCTCTATACCTCTCTCTAGTAACTTTTTGTTTTTTCATTAATAATTTTGCTAAAATTTTTATTTAATTGAACACCAAATTAGCGAAATAACAAAAAAATTAACGAAATAATAAAAAAAAATAGAAAAAATAAAGTTCAACATCTTAGAATATTTTGTCGGTATCTCCAATTACGGTAAGTTGTCCAATTATTCGATTACGGGTGGTTTATGTCTTAGATAAATAAAAATTATTGTTTAAATCATTTGGCTTTGAAATGTCATACAATTAAAGATAAAGAGCAATAAATGAAGAAAAAAGACAAAAAATTGGCAATTTCAAACCCATTAAATTAAAATTTGCAAAAAAAAATAAAAAGAAAAAGAAAAAAGCAAATAATGCGAAAATTTACAAAATAAAAATTTTAAAATTTATTTTGGATTGCCAATTTATTTCGGAATAAAAATTGATTAATTTTTTTTCTAAAAAGGAAAAATAAATGCAATAATTTTTTCTAAATACTTATAAGATATTAAGAAATCTGCATTTAAGTGTGCAATTTAACGTGATTTTTAAAACTTTAATTAAAGAAATATTGAATTGCTTTTTAAGTTGGTTATGAACTTATATGAGTTTAAATGATTATTTATAAGAAAAATTAAGTAATCCAACTTAGGAGTGCTTATATTGGAAATTACTCAATTTATTACAAAATGTATTCATCGTATTTCCATTTTTTTTAAATATAAAAAAAATTTAAATATAATTTCAAAAAAATTAATATTAGCCTAGACGTAAACGATAGATTTGCTATTTAGCGAACAATTGATACAACAAGCGGCGCTATTTAGGTAGTAATTTGTTTGTCAGTACAAACAATTCGATCTTACCAATCTTAGATATTGAGAAAACGATGCTTGTTCTTGTAATATGAATTAACGCTCTCCGCTTTAGCACTCTCAGCATAATTTTGGTATCGAAACTTAATAACTACAAAAACTATTTACGCCATTGAAAGCTCCACAATTCCATACCGTGTCAAACGCTTCATATCTATATATTTATATATAGAAAACTTGTTTTACACACATCATACAAAAATTTCAATATTTTTCTTTAGAAATTGAAATAAATTAGCCCAGATGAAAAATTCATTGCATATTCCCAAAAAAAATAAATTCATATTAAAATGATCTTTAACCATTTTTGAACACGGAAATCAATGAATAAGAAATGACTCAATCTCTCTATAATTCTTATATTCAATAAAATAATATTCATTCATATTTTATTTTCAGAAAAATCACATTATAACACAATAATCTATATAGTAAACATTAAATTATCATTACAAATTTATGACAAAATTTCTATATAAATTTATTATTTAAAAAAGAAAATATTTATTAAAAAATAATTTCCATATTTGATTTAAATTAAACGTTGGCGTTTTTACTAAATTTTATTCATAAAGGAGAAAAAACATTATATTTTACATTATTTTATCGTAAAAATTATTATATAAGAAATTAATAATTTAATAAGTATGAATGAAATGAAATTACAAAAATTTTTTTTTAAATAAATTTTTTAATTAAATTTTTATGCTGAAAGAAAGAAAATATTGGCAACCCTGATCTACAAAAATTTAAACCTTATATTCACTACAATACTACATGCACAATAAACAATATGTGTGTCATATTATACGTGTTATACGTGTTCATTCATTACGGATATTGTTAGGGGTGTGTGTATATATGCGTTACTGGGGGAAAATACGAAAAACGATATGTAATAAATTGCGTAATTTATACATATTTACAAAACATTTATATTTTTTCTTCGATTCCGAAAAGATAACAGAACTTTTTATTTATTTTATGTGCATAAAAGTCATTGTGGCACAATAATTTACAAATGAAAAAGAACAAAACAAAAAAGAGATGTTAAATGGAAGACATAAAACAATTGATTATTATTTGATTCAAGATTTTAATCTTTATTTTTCCCAAATGGATTTTTTTCTCATTATTATTGTTGAGATTCGAATTTATTGAGATTCAAATATCATCGAAAACAAAATTGTTTATGGATATTATCAAGGGTGTTTCAAGTTTAAAATTTTTGTTTTTCTGATATTCAAATAAAAATTTTCAAAAGTTAATTGGAATTTGGAAGTAGACGCTTTGATATTTTATGAAAACAATTTTATTATTAACAAACCTGTATTTACGCGTCTGCCCGCTAGGATTTAAATTTTAATGTGAACCAAATTCTAATTGAACAAATTTTAAAAATAAATTCGATGACTAAGAAAAAAGCATAATGTTCCAAAAATACTTTATACGAAATGGACATTATTGAAAAAGAATAACAATTCGCACTAATTTGAAGGTCATAAATCGGTCATAATTGTCAAAAATCTGACATTTTGCCAAATTTATTTCAATTTAATGATGAAAATTTAAATTTTTTATTTTTTTTTTAAGAAAAGGCGTTTGTCATTTTTACTGCCAACCGATACGTGAGCAGTAATAATTCTGGCGTGAGCGAGCAGTAATAATTGAAAATAGAACAAAGTAGTTATGTTACACCGATAAATTTAGAATTTTCATATTTTTTATGTTAATAGAAAATTTATATTTAATTAATTTTTTTTTTAAAAATGCAAACCTAATAAATATTTAAGATCAAATTTACAATTTAAAATTATGTTTTAAAACCACTATACGTCTACGTTTTGCTATTATTTGTTATATACCAAAAAATATTGTGTTACAAAATATTATGCGCGTACACATACTTTACAGATCAAAAATTTTACAATATTATTGTTATTGTTAATTTTCTTCATTTTTTTCATTACGAGTATTATTTTCTTTAGTTCAATATTTACGATATTATGCATTTTGTGTATATTGGGTGAAATCTGCATAATAATAATATCAGCCTACGACATTTAAGATGAGGTGATATTTTTTTTTTATGAATATTGTAAATTTTATATTGTGTTCTATGTGCATTTGGATTATTGTGTGTAGTTGTGTTGTGGTAATGTTTTCGGTATTGTTATTTCGGTGTTGTTATTATTGTTTTGTTGCTGTTTTGTATATGCTAATCAAAGATGCAATTTTTATTCGAATTTTATGATAATGCACAAAGCTCAAATGTACAAAAGAGTATTTTTTTGTTTTTTTTTTTTTTATTTGTTGGAATAATTTTTATTGTTGTTATTTAATATTTATTATCGTATTTTTCTTTTTTTTTTGTAATTTTAGTTGAGTGTTGATTGAGGTTAAATTATTGTGGGTTGGATAGGAAGTTTGTACAAAAAAAAAATGATATCTTATTTTTTAACATAAATTTTATATACGCTGGTACACGTATATTTTAAATTATCCTCATATTTTAAATGAAAAACAAAAATATTTTCTTTGAATAGCGTATTGCCAAGATTTTTTTAACTAAAGGATAGCAAAATTTTTAATGAATATGTGATATAATGTTATAAGTCCTCGCCATGCAGCTTGGCTTATGGTATGATTGCATATAAGAATGTTAATTTAATGGAAGTGTTTGTTGCAGAACTTCTCTAATAAAAGACTTTGTAAAGTCAGAGAATTTTTAATTGAATTTGAATAATAGCAAACATATATTGCATACTTTTAGGACAAGAAATTAAATTTGAAAGAAAGTTAAAATAATGTTCGAGTTCAACGGCTCTTTAGGAGAGTTAAGATAGTTTTTGATAGCAAAATTTTTATCATTTAATTTTGTGTTTTTATAGAAATTTGGAAAAACTTACAGCTTGGGCAATCAAAAACTAAAAAGTTAAATTTTGCTCCTTTTGAGAGGCGATATTTAAAATTCCACAAGTTCGCAACGATATACGCCCTGTAGTCGAAGTGGAACGGTGGAAGAGCGAGAGAACTGCTGGCATTGAGCAGAGGCGATCTCAGTATTGGAGTTGTCGTTTTGACGGAACATTATTTATTGGGAAAAATGGCAAGAAGGGCATTTCTTCAACGGATATTTACCGCGGATTCCGGACCATACAGGTGGTGGAGAATGCGCATTACGTGTTCTGCAAGTGCCCCACTCTGATGCGGAGGGGAAGACGGTTTTTGGGAGGATATCGGTTTGATGGGGAGCATATGGTTTATCTCCTCTCTCTAGCTAACTAACTAACTAATTAATTACTAACCATTTGACAATTTCATCTTTACTTCGTACGTTCAACGAACTAATTATATATATAATTTATTACTATTGCCGTTTATTGAAATTTATTACTATTGGCGTGGCCAATGAAATCACAATACATACCACTATTGTTAAACAACCCTACATTCTAAGTTACAATTTTTCCTATTTTAATTTAACGATGAATTTCTCATGATATAATTAATTTCTTTTATCAAATTGCTTTACTTTCAAGTGATTTTGAGTTGTAATTTTTAATTTGGATTATTTCCCAGTTCTTGCTTTTAATTCTAAACATTATAAAAGTGACATGACAAAATATACGTTGCTATAAAAATTAAGCTTGTAAATAAATGATTGTCATTGCAATTTTACATGCTTTTATGGCAGATAATAGCACAAATACATACACCAGTGTGTATAAACACACACATTACATACCTATGTTTATAAATTGCATGAAATTAACTTTTTAAAAGTGATAAATTATTATTACCTTTAAAATTGCATCTGCATTAAAATGTGAGTTGGTGGCAATAATTTTTTCCTTTCAACTTTTCAATGTTTTTTTTTTTACTCTTTTATGAAGTAAATTCAATTTTTTTTTTGTTCAGCAAAAAAAAAAATGTATAATAAAAAAATTAAATTTTTTTTTTTTGCTTCTTTTGTAAATCAATTTGAATTTAAGGTTCAAAGGGTTTAACCCTCATATCCAACAACAGAATTATACAAATAAGAAAAAAAAAAATATTAAGAAATTATTCAAAAAATTTTGTGTTTCAATAAAATTTATGGTGCCTGTTTTTCAAGTGAAAAAATCACATTATTACCTTCTGCCATATTTGGCATTTACAAAATTTACAAAAATTGATTTTGAAATGTTCAAAAATGTTCTTAAGAGATCAATAAAAGTTCATCGATTTTTTTTGTACAAGTACATAAGAAAATATTCTATAGGTTCTATGGGTACAAAGTGAATAACATCTTTTCGTCACTCTACACACTGTTTCTGTTGTAATATACCACACCTAATTGAATTCGAATCTAAATATGTTTGAATTTATAACACTTTATTGAATTTTTCAGTTTATTTTTCTTGTTATTTAGAATTTAGAACTCACAACAGGATTTTCCGTTTATGGTAATCTTACAAAATGGTGACAAGAAAAGATCAAAAGATCGAATGAAAAAGATACACAAAAGTTCAATCGCACGATTCATAAATCTTATATAAAGTAAATTTTAAAATCCACTACAAACCTTAAATATAAACGAAAATGTATGTATATATAACAAAATTTTGAATCTATAACATGATGGTTTATGATATAAGAGGTTTTATCGAAAAATAGAAGAAAAAAGATTAAGGAAAAAATTATGTGTTTAAGGTTATAAAATCATTTTTAAGGTTACGAAAATTATAGAACATATTTTTTTTTTTTTTGGATCATCGAAATTTGTTATTTAAGTAATCTGGCAATATTATGCAACAATTACCAATCCCGATGTAGTATACGATAATTAATATTCGAAAGTCAATCATTAACCTTTATGTAATTGGAAGTTTTCATGGAATCATCTCGAATTTTATGTTATAACAAAAATATTATTCCCGGTATCATAATTAAATTACAATGCATTCGAATTAATTTTTGGGATTGGAATAACAAGAGAGAATATTGTCATCTTTATGGATTTGTTCAGATTGTAATCTTAATCATATAAGAATTACATAATTTCGATTCTCTGATGCAGTATTCCACAACGATGGTATTGGCGCCTGATATTGGGTATTGTGAATATAAGAGAAATTCTGGTATCAGCAGAGATGAAACAGAAACACAAGCAGAAATAGAGACTGCAAATGTTATAGATATTAAGACGTGTTAGAGAAATAATTGCGAAGCTAGAAGAAAGCCCGGTCTTGGCATTTAGGTCTACGGAAGGAAAAGTACTTACTAAATTACACAGTATCCCTGGTTATGGATATTATTGTCATATTTTGTTTGAATGGAACTTAAAATTAAAGCGAACTAACGGCCATATTACCAGAGAATATCGTACGAGAATGGTCAAAAGCGCTAGACTACAGCTGTAAATAAAGTGTGAGAGCAAGATATTAAGAGATTTTATAAATTAGATACAATTAATTTGTCAACAGTCATTAAATTATTTCATTTATATCATTATCATTTAAAATTCATAACAAATCACAAAAATTTTTGCAAAATTTCCAAACAAACACCAAATTAAATTTAATTCCATCGCACATACAAGAATTAAAAAGATTTTTATCTAACATAATTAAAATCTATTCAAACTAAACAAAATTCAAGTCATAATCCTATTTTGTCTTTACATTTAAAAAATTTATAACAAAATCGAAATTGAAGACAATGGCTCAAAAAAAGCTTTGACATATTGAAATTACCATCAATTACCACCAAAAATTCAATTTACAATAAAGCAATTATAATATGACAAAAAACGAAAATTAAAATATTTTCTTTCCCCCTGTAATTTTGTAGACAATTTATTAAAATTTTAGTCAATTAGCAATTGTATTATTTGATTGAATAACATAAACAAATAAATTATAATAACAAAATCACTAAATTAATTTTAAGCGCACAGCATTTACTCCACTTTTCCTAGTATGTAGAAAATCTTGTATGAATACAAGGAAATGACATGAACGACAATGCAATGCAATGGCACCAACATAATTTTTCTAAAAAAATAACAATATTGAAAAATAGAAAAAAATCTTAATTTTACCTTATATAGAGTAGCTCGTATAAATAAAAAAATAAAATATCGCCCGCACACTATTATTCACTTAATTAAAATGCATCTAAATCATTAGTTGTTATAAGTATATCAAGTCAGCCATCAGAGTATAAAATAACCATATAACCAGAGACATTTACCATTAAATCATCCAACATATTATAGAGATAAAAATTTATCAAAATGCATAAGGCAGCCTCATATATTACAGTTAAGATTTTATTGTTATACTCATGTTCTTGTTGTTTTGGTCTTATGAGTTTTAAACTCTTTATAAGAAATTA
The DNA here is from genome assembly GCF_029603195.1 of Condylostylus longicornis. Classification (NCBI taxonomy): domain Eukaryota; kingdom Metazoa; phylum Arthropoda; class Insecta; order Diptera; family Dolichopodidae; genus Condylostylus; species Condylostylus longicornis. The sequence goes on from NW_026577974.1 coordinate 5,710,192, forward strand.
TGTTATCTTAAATATAGAGGTACTTTTAATTGATTCAATTTCATATATAAAATCAAGATAAAGACTCTTAAGACATAAATGAATTAGAAACAAGAAAAAAATATTTTTAAACCATCGCGGATCAACCAAATTGTAAACGTGAATATATTTAGATTTTTATCTATATTTGAAAAAATAAAATACAGATTGTAAAATAGTCACTTACGGTAACAAGTTCATTAATTCAATAATTTTTATTATATATGTATATATGTACATATGTGTATACGGAGTATAAAAATATTAGTAGTACACAATATGTGAATTAAATTATTTATTATATATATGCTTAGTTGAAAATCGCTGATTTTCGCTTAATAAATTAATTAAAGAGAGAAAACAATTTTAATGAATCTATTAAAATTAATGCTGTTGATTTAAGGAGTATGTGTATATAGTATATACATCAATACATATGTAAATGTAAATACGTTATAATTTTTAATATTAAATGTAAAATTTTAATTATTTTGAAAAAAAATATGCTAAATAAACTAAATATTAAACGGCTTAGCGAAAGATTTTTATTAAGCGAAAAACTTTAACAGGAAGAATGACACATACTGTAGATTTTTACATTATTATAGACCCCGCCAAATTATAATATTAAAAAGAACCTCAAATGAAGGGTAAGCCATTACACGATCGAAGATTAAATCAATTTTTTTTACCAGAATGATGATATTCTCGGCGAAAAATTTCTCAAAAAAAATGAGCATATTTGCTCCATGAACGAGTAAAATCATTCCGAGACCGTACATTTCTCTCGATTTACCATTTAATATACTATAAATGTCATGTTATAAGTTAACAATTAACAGTAAAACAAATTATCAATTATTAAAAAATCTCCTCAGTTTGTACAATAAACAAACTTAGCTTCTAATTGAACAAATTGCAAAAGAATTATTAGATATGTAGATTAAAAAAATACCGTGCTAAAATCAAATTCTACAATTATTTTAGTTAGTGAAGCAGAAAATATTATCAGAATTACGATCGAATAAGCATACTTATAATCTATTGCATATTTTTAGGACATATAAGCATAATTATAATATTGCATACTTAAGGGGACTTTCTGAATTTTGATTATTCATAAAACTCAATCCACATTTTTTTGCAAACTTTACTATTCAATTTCAGAATTTTCTCTTTCAATTATCTAGGAATCTAATAAGCATATAATATAGAACGTAAGAATAATTATCAAACTTAATTTTAGACAGTTCCGTTTACGATATTATTTTTTTTACATTTTCTTATTTATAACAGGAAAAATATCAACTGCATGCGTAAATTTTCAAATGACAGCTTACATGAAAGTTTCAAAGCACTTTTTATCACTGCGCTAGCAACTTTTTTGTTTCATTTTATATATGTAAGTAAAACTTACACAAAAAACAATATTGTGACAGATTTTTGACTTATAGCTTTTGTGAAAACATACGTGCAACATTTTATACTAAGTAAATAAATTCCTGATTTCTTTGTAATTAAACAGAAAAAAATCTTTATAACTTTTTTTTTCTCAACTTTACGACGTTTTTTTAAATATTATAAGTAAAACGTGTGATGAATTTTAAAAAATAAAAATCATTATTAACCATAATTGAATAATGTGGAAGCTTTTTAAGGAAAAAATGAATTAATAAATTAAAAGAAAAAAAAAATAACAAATATTTTAATGAAAAGAATTTTAAATTATCTTACATACGAGTATAATGTACTCCTTACGTATACATCTGTTAATGTTTATGGTATGTAACGTATGTTGGCTAAAATGTAGTTTAGAATTTCATTTTCTTCTATTTGTTTTGCTCTTCTTGCTCTGAATTGTGTACATACTATTATAATTATTGTTAAAGAAATATATTGAAATTAATTCAGAGCGTAGAGCTATAGTAGATTCCCGATTCAATGACCTGCCAACAGTTTATTAAACTACTTGTGATTTAAATGATGATTTGTTTTGTTTTATTAAAACAAATAAAATAATTAAAAAGTTTTTCAAGATTTAGTCAAAATTTAGTTTACAGTTAGGCAAATGACGCAAAATCGGCGAACCGAATTTATGATATGTTGTAACCATTTCATATCAAAATTCAACCGAATTTATGATATGTTGTAACCATTTCAATCGCAGCTGCCTGGATATGGACATAAAGTAGACTTGTTTTCACTATTTATGCAGGTGTCCAGCTCAGAGCAGGGATAAGCAAAAACTGCCTACATGGCGCAGAGCAAGTGTGGTGGGTATAGACGTGATATCGGAGATTAATATCGAGGGTTTAGATGGATTCCCCAAAAGAGCCGATTGGTTTAGATACAGCACCTGTAATCGCACGCTCAATGACGGCCTAGTGTTCAAGAGAGTGATGGTAACAAAACGGTACATTTGTGCTAATTGATGGAGGTGGGCCTGCTGCACTAGCCACGCCAACCATTTAAAACACAATGTCATTTCAAAATGACAATTTGCAGTCTTTACTCCGGAGTGAACTGAAAAGGAGAATAAATTAGTCGTCCCATTAATTGCTTACATTAAGCATTAAGGGTTTACATTTTCAATCAAATCGAAAGCATTCTGTAAAATTCTTCTAAAATGTACCAATAAAAATTATCGAAAAAAGTTTTTTTTAATCAACGCTAAAAATAAGCAAATTTGATTTAATTTATCACATACTATTGACATTTTAATCAAAGAACACACACATACAAAAAGCAAAGACCAGTAGTCATAGTTATTTCTGTAAAAAAAAAATAAATTGAAAAAAATTCTAAATTTCATTTAACAAAATTTATGTTATTTTTATGTTTGGCATTTAAAATACATAAAATTTCAAAAAGATCTACTTAACACTCGTCTATCTATTAATAAACAGCGGGATACTTGTAAATTTAACAAATTTTGAACTAATTTATTTTAATAAATGATTTATAAGTCTACATTATATTTTTCTGTTAGTTCAAAAAAAAATTTTAATAGAAAAATAAATAATACGAACGAAAGAGATTGTCATAAATATTACGAATTTGCTTTTTTTTTGTGTTACGTGCCTAACTGTATTATGTATAACAAAAGTGTAGGCGTATATGAATATATTTTAATATATTATGCATAATATAGATTAAAATATAATTAAATGTGCTCCATATATATTTAAATCCAAATATAGCGAAAACTCATTATTTATTTTATAAAAAATAAAAATTTGCAATTCTTATTAAATTCATGAAGTAAAAAAAAACTTTAATATAATTTAATTGTTAATTGAATAATCTTTTGAAAATCTTAATGGAATAAATTACAATTTTTTTCTCGTTACGAATTACGATAGCAACATCCTTTTTTGTCGTAAATAGCTTAAGTTTATAAAATAAAAGAAATAGTTATACAAAATTAAGAATGAGAACAATTAACAAAATGGCAATTCTAGTTTATATAAAATGACATAAGTGACAAAATAGTAAAAGTATATCGGAAATAAAATAGTGTTCAAATGGCTTAAGGCAAAAAAGTAAACGAAATCAAATGGTACCGCAACGAGTAACACTGCCGACAACTCAAAATGGGGTATTAGTAACATTAGTAGCAATTTAAATTTTGCTACATTTTGTAGATTTTTTATTCTACAATTATACTCAACTTGAATCACAATCGATATTAGTGTCGTGAAAGGGATTATGACACTGTCACAATGGGCACTGCCAGCTTAAACTAAAATTTTTATTCAGAAGAAATTAAAATAATATATTTTGATAGATTTCTTACATTTATTTACTTATAAGGTTTAATTACTATAGACTTGTTTTGTTCGGAGGTAACTATATAAAGGTCATCAATTTACCCAACTTAACAAAAATTAATTTCTACTTATGGTTAATTATCTATTTTTTGCTTAATAAAATTATCCACTTTAAATTTGTATACCCAATTTGACATTTTCTATATACATAATCGAATTTTATTCCAGAAAAAATATTCCGAAATTGTTACGATTAAAAGGTTAATTAGCATTACGATATAAAAAAATTCAACATATACACAAATATCAACACATATATAACTCATTCTTACTTTTACCGTATACTTTCATAACATACGGCGATAAAGAAAAACTTTCTTTCTTTAAAAATTTACAAAACCCTACACACATAATAAATTTTTTTTTTTTGCCTCTTTATAATCGATAATCGAATCAAAATAGATCAATATAAATGTCAAACATATTTTATCTAATTTATTTTGATTTAATTTAAATATATACATTCATATATACCTCCACATATGTGTACTATCAACTTTCTTTCAAAAGCTAAAAAAAACAGTTAATGGTTGTATCTAAATTTAATAAATTTAATAATTTTATGTTAGATTTGTTGCAATAAAATGAATTTTTGTTTTTGTTAATTTTTTATTAAAAATATTGTTGATTCGGTACATTAACCTATATCAACCTACAATCGACTAATCAAAAAGATTTTTAATATACTTAATATTTTTGAATATTTAATAATTTAAATTTGATTTTCGAATTCGATCTGGTCTTTATTAAAATATTTTTTTTATATAATATGTAAGTGGGTATAATATGGTTATGTTAATAAAATCAAATATTTTCATTAATAATTAATAATATTTTTGTTTAATAAATTCATATATTAAATATATGTGTATACGAGTATGTATTTGGAATACAAACATTTTTAAACTATATTGAGATTTCATTTCGTTGTCTTGTTTAATAAAAATTTCGTGAATAAACACAAAATCTTGATTTTATTTTAAGAACCTTCCAAACTACGATGTCTCCCATTTTCACTTCTTATATGGGAAAATTGAACAAACTTATTGCAGGCTGTATCAATAGTGTTAACCTAACATCCTACAGCAGCTATCTACATAACCTACTTATTCGTTGCATTTATTGGCGCTTGAAGACGGAGAAACCAGGAAATTTTTTTCCGAACGATGTTATTGCGAGTTATCACAGTCATTTACTTTTCCACCACTACTGTAGCTGCGTACATAACCTACTTATATGTTATTCATTCGTTGGCGTCTGAAGAGGGGCAAGTCAGCAAATTTTTTTTCGAATGATGTTACTGCGAATAATCGTAGTCTTGAACTCTTTCACCCTTCATTAGATATCAACGCAACCTAGTTATATACTGTTAAGTTTTTGCCGCCTGAAGAGGGGCAAGTCAAAAAAAAATTTTTGAATGATATTATTGCGAGTTATCGTAGTGTTGAACTCTTTTTTCCTACAGTAACTATCAACATAACTTAGTAATATATTCATAATTTATTGGCGCCTGAAGAGGGGGAAAGCAGAAAATTGTTTTCGATCTTTTTAAAGCCTCAAATATTGATATCTTAATAAAGCAAACCTTGTGTTTGTTATTTAATAGTTGTGTAATTTTTAATAAACAAAACAATCTAAAACATAGATAATGCCAAATTGAGAGTAGAACTCTTTACTGTAACATTTTTTTTTCTTAATGTAGAGTTAAGAGCAGTAGTCTTCCATTCAAACCAAATACTTTCAAATGCAGTATCTCTATTACAATATTCATACAAAAATGAATAGCTGTTCGGAATATATGGAATGCACAATTTTTATTATTTTAAATAACAATTAATATTTTATACCTATTTTAATATTAAATTAATATTATAATGTTAATTTCATGTTAATACCTTATAAATGTTATGTTAATATGCACATTATTAAAATTTACATTATCTTTTTAATAAAACAAAACAAAATTATTATAATTTACAAAATATTCAATAAAAAATTTTCAAAGACCATAATTAATCCAATGAACCCAAACATAATTCGTTATTTTATATAATAATAAACAGACAAAACATTTATAGATATAATAAATAAACTAAACACACTACTCACTAATCTCGCACACATATGATTGTGTGTATTTGGGTTATAAAATTACACAATGTATTGCAATTTAATAGTGTAGTGAAATTATCTGAATCGTTGACCTAAACTAAATTAATTTTTTTGTATACAGCTTTTCTTGTTTTTTTTTTTTTTTGAAAAACCACTATAATTTATGTACGAGTATAATTACCTGGTTTCTGTTACCTTGAATCAACATCTAAAACACAAAAAAAAGCGTTATAGTGAAATCATAGCCAGAGTTTTTTTATTTTTTTTGCGATCAAAAAAAAACCTCATAATGACTAATAATATTCTAAATTATCACAGCTGGTATATTTTTAGGTGGTTTTCATTTTTTAAATAACGAAAATACTAATTGACGTAATTTGATGAAATTTTTAATATAATTTAAAAGGTATAAGGCTTCTTATGCATATTTAGGATTAAATTAATCGAAAATAAAAGGCAATAAATTCTAAGAAAATTTTGAAATTTGCAAATTGGTAAAGGATTGTCTATATGAAATGAGAAAATATTTCAGATATTTTATGAGCATTACTTTAACTTCAAGTTTTTTGAAATTAAATTCAAGTTCTATATATAAAAATGACAAGAAATAAATATTTTTTACATTACACATACATAATATAATTAACATTGAGCCATCTACCGGAATAAATTTGAGTAATACGTATGGACTGATGTATACCTTCTTATTTTTCGTTAACTGCTCATAACGAAATTCACAATTTTATGTCTTAAATTCTTTTTTACGCATAGTTACGAAATGTAATCTTCAAAAAATTTTGACCTTTTCACAAAAAAAAAAGAAAAATTCTAAAATATTTTTTTTTCCAATTATGACTTTTTTTATGTGTAGGAAATGAGAAACCACCGTTAAATCACAATTAAATTACGTTTTAAAACCGAAAAGAATAAAAAAAAAACCAAACAATAATAGTGCCACTTTCATTCGATCAAAATTATTTTCATGTTTACCGTAATACAATAGTAGATAATGTGTGTATATTTACATGTTATACAACAAAATTACAAAATTTTGCGAAATTAAATAAACCACAAACAAGAAACTAAGAAAAATGGAATAGAAGAAAAAATATTGATTGGTTTAGCCGATTATCACATACTATGTCTGTACAACATATATTAAATTTAGAATATTTGAAAAAGATATCGTATATTAGATTATATCGTATTTTTGCATAATGAAAGTTCCATGGAAATCTAAATTGTGTTTTTTCGAATTAAGTGTAATTTTCGATTTTTATTTCAGTATTCTAAAGGAGAAAACTGTATATGGCGGATAATGTATGAAATTTAAGAAAAAAAAATCTTACGATATTACGACACGTATATATTACGATATTACGATATGAGACATAAACAAAACCAAATGTGCACATAATCACCAATGCAATCATAAACCGTAACTAAAATTAAAGTATGTAATTTAATTTTAAAGTTAAACGAAATTACACGACCTAAAACCGAAAAAATACGAGCATAAATTGCTGTTACACAAATACGTTCGAGTCTAACTGATCACAAGTCTAAAATGCCTGTAAAGCAAGCACAATAATAAAATTTAAATTATTTTCGGATTCATTTTTCATTCTATGCAACTCATTAAACTTTATTAGTATTTTAACATGATATTTACTATAAATCAATATCGTATTTTACATATTATATTTCTTTAACAATATTTATTGGTAATAAACTAAATTTCTAACAGAAAAATAGCAAAGAAAACATTAAAAATTTATTTAAAAATAATGATTACACTAAAGTCAATTACCTGAAAAATGATAATTGTAATGTTATTTAAGATTGATGACTATCACCATCATAGCTATACAATACACAACAAGTATGATTATTATGATAAATTACTATTATAATGATAGTGATGATGGTGGTGATGATGATGACAGTGATCACGACGATGACGGTAATGATAATCATATGTGGTTTGCTCTTTTTTTCTTTTATTTTTTTTTACTTAATATTAAGAATAAAACACCAAAAGAACCAGTTATTTGTAACGGATGTTTTTACACGTAATAAAAATTTTAGCATATAAGAAAGCCAAAAAAAAAAACAACAAAAAAATTCTTTTTCATCGAATCATAATAAGATTTTTATATGTAAATTTGGGGCAATCTAAGTGAATTTAAAATGATTGAGTGAATTTTAACCTCAATTACCTAGTATATATGCAATGTATACGAGATCATACTTTATTTTTTGTTTTTTAATATACGAGTAATCTGAATTTTAATTGTGCTTACTGTAAAACTATGAACACAATTTGTTTTTAAGTATACCAACTTATACTGTAATAATTTTTCATGTTATATGGTAACCTGTTTTAAAAAATAATTTAGCATACTTTATTTTCTTGAATTACAAATAATTTAGAACGTTATACGGTAAAAAAAAAATTGTATAACAAATATTAATAGTAAAAAACTCTAGTTTTGCAAAAATGCAATATTAAAACTGGAATTATAAATAAACTTTAGAAATTTAAAGAATTTTTCAGTCAAATGTTAGTAGTAATGTTAGACTATAGCTTGTTTTTCTATTTATATTGAAATATTGGAGAAAAAAATAAAGTTTTTAATTATTTTACACCTGAAACAAGAATTTCAAATTAGTATTGATCCTACCTGCATCGATAGTGGATACAAACAAAAAAATCAGTTTATTTTATTGATAAGGTTAAATTTAGTGTAAGGTCTCGTGACATCACCAAGGTGTAAACCTCCTTTGAAATAGATTTTGTACAGTGTAGTATAGATTGATCGACAATTTCACTAAATAATGAACCTGTTTATTCAAAAATTTGTTGATATATTATCATATGTGTCAAAAATTAATCAGAGTACGCCCCATTTGACAACTAACAGAAATAGTTTTTTATCTTATAAATTTTAATAAACTGTCAAAATTTCAATTGTATTAAAGTTTTTAATATAAATATAAAAATAACATCAAATTTTTTTCAAATTTTGACAGCACTGACGTACTTCAATCAAAAAATTTATAAAAATATTAACAGAAAATCAAAATTTAAATTTATATATAAAAATTTAATTTGACAAGCAATTACAATTGTTTCGAACTTCGCTCTGCTCTACATCGATAGCCCCAAAATATTATAATCAAATAATAAGCAAACAATTTTTCATACATAAGAAGCAACCAAAATTGAGATTTAAATGAATGAAATTCTCTGAAAACGAATAGGTTACGCCAATCAAAAGCAAAATTGAAAAACTCTTTCTACCGTAATAGCCCTTACGGTGACGTCTTTCTTTTTTTTTCTGATATTTTTCTCTTCTTCAAATTCATTCGAAGAAGGAAATACGATTTTTTTTTGCTTTCAGTCTGTCATTTGCAAAAAATGTTATTGTAATTTTTTAAGTAAATTGAAAGCTTTTTTCATATCGTAAAAAAAAAAATTTTGTAAAAATTAGGTATTTAATTTTTCAGGTAGTTGTGAACACTATGTTTGTACACATGTTCTACATACAAATAAAATATGCAGAATACCTGAAGGATTCATGTTAAATTTTAAATATCAGAAGAAGAGAAAAGAGAGTGAAATAAATGACTCAGTGATTTGTCACACATGTCTGTTTTTGTCTCTTATGTCTTTAGTGTGTTGCCGTCTTATTATACATATTAAAAAATTATTTCCTTTGTTCTAAAAGTGAAATAAGAATAATAAAAATAAAAATTTAAAATTATAACCAGAATTAAATTAAATACCATAAAAATAAAAATAAATAAAAACGAACAGAAAAAAAAATTGTGATTTGGGTTAAAAAGTTTCAAATGACAATTTTTTTTTTGTGGAATTTTTGCGAAATAAAAAGTGAGTTTTTTTTTTGATATTTTAGTTTTGAACGTGTTCTCTTCTCTTTCTCCATACAAAAGATGAAGAATAAAGCAAAAAAAAAAAGAATTAAAAATTTATTCATAGCATGTGAGTATTTTTTGGAAGAGATAAAAAAAAATGATAAACTGTGAATAACAGAACGGGTTTTACGGTATATTCTTTGTGCAATTTTTAATTTTAAAGTTTTTTTTTTGCTTTGTATTTGTTTTTTTTTATAGCTTAAACATTATTTAATTTAAAGTACTAAAAATAAACAGCAGAAAATTTGAAATTAAATTTCGTATATGATTTTGTTATTGCTCTTTTTTTTGTTTTTTTTTTTGGTTAGTACGTTTGACAGGAGGATTAAAGTCAGATTAAAGCAATAATAATTAAGGTTAACAAAAAAATTTAAAGTGAAATCAGGATATTTGCTTTATAACAATGGTGGACCTTTTAAAATTAGTTCATTTTAAAATTAAAGCAGATTATGACTTGAAATTGGAAAGCAGTTAGTTTTTTTTTTACATTACCAAAATTGGTGTAAAAAAAAGAAAATAAATGAAAATTATTAAACGAGAAGTTTAAAAATTAATTAAAGACTTTAAGTACTTTTCAAAACACATAAAAAAATTTTATTTTTTTGTTGGAAATGAGGGCAACACTAATGAGTAATATATTTAAAATTAACCGCTTTTGTGAATCAAGCTTTAAATTTTAATTGTACAAAAATGACAATTAGGCCTTTATAATTTTTTATTGCGGGAAAAAAAAGAGATTAAAATAACTTAAAAAATAATTATTGTTCTCAATTTTTTTTAGTTTTTGTAAGAATAATCCGAAAATAATTCAAGTTTGTGAAAACCATTTGATATTTTTTATAAAAAAATCTTACGTATTCAAGCGTAGCGCTTGACCCACGATATAATTCGGAAAATTCAATATTTGACACAAAAGTATCATAATCAGTATCAATATTGGATACAAATACTACCACAAGAATATTCCGACAGATGACTTTTTATTACAATTCCATATGCAAAATAAATGTCAAATCTTTACTTTACTACGTATAAAAGAGTTGGGAAGGGCGAAATTAGCAGATCAAAAGAAACGTGGTGAAAATCAGTTAAGAAAGAACTGGAAGATAACTGCAGAACATGTCGCGTTATAAAATTACAGGCACACAATAAAATTAGATGGAGAAGCTTTTTAGATATACATATTATGATCCCTAAGGGAGTAGAACAGGGAAAATATATATTATATATATATATTAGGGAAGATCGCACCCGTTCTAAAAGTATAACACTTTTAATGTACAACACTGTAAATTACACCCGCTCATATACAAATATTTTAGTTATGCAAATTTGTCCCGATAAATGGTTAGAAAAAAACGTAATAAATTTTTCTTTTCAGTAAATCTAGATCATTTTAACGCATTAAAGTGTTATACCATAGAAAATCCTTATTGAATAATTTATGGATAATTTATGCAAAAATAATCTGCATGTATGTTACATATCTGAGTTTTTAATATATCAGATTCAATGTATAGTTTTCAATCAAATCCGTTTTAAAAAATTTACAATACTTTAAGCCTCCCCCAATGTATAATAATCAATCCTATTCCGTTCATTATAATGCTACCATATTTATAATTTTATTAAATTACAATATGTACAAATATGCGATTAATTCGTAATAATCTGTAAGAAAATCACTTACTTATTATTTCAATATACTGTATACTTTCGCTTTGATTTTAATCTAAACTTTCTATATATATATATATATATTTAAAATATTTATAAGAAAATTAAAATAAATAAATTTTCTATATCAACACCTAAAATCAAATATTACATTGCACATTCATTTATATTATTATTGTATAATTATGAAAATATATACGTATGTTGAAATGTTATAAATATTTATGATATAGAAAAAAAAACTAAATAATCTGATTAAATTGCACAATATTATTACAGACTGTTTTTACTTTTTTAAATAATATGCAATAAAATATGAAATTTTATTATAGGAAGTAAAATTATTTATAGAAAAAAAAAACATAATAATAAAAAATTCAAAAGAAAGGTGTGGGTTTTCTATATACGTTTAGACATTCAAATCTGTAAGATTTGATCTGCTACAAACATACATTTATAATGAAAATTTCAAAAAACTTATTTCAGATCAAATCAGTAGTTTATTCAAATAGGACATTTCCAAACGCAAACAAATTTATTTAAAAAAGCAATATTTTATTCTCTTTTGAATATCATAACTGTTAGGAAAAAATAATAATGTCGTTATTATTGCATACATTTAGGAGCACAATGAAATTAGAGAAACCTTGGAAAATTACTAGAATTATATATGATTAATTCGATCTTTTAAAAAATTTAATTATATTTTCTAGCAAAACGATAATTTACCGTAACTTATATTTGTGTTCAAGCAACTGAGTTGCTCAAAACTAAAATATTACTATAAATGTCAGAAGCTTGAGAGAGGTAAAGGTATAGAGTGTTAGATTCCTATAGGTTACTATTTAAAAGAAAAACTTTTTCAAATTTAGAGAAAAAAATGCAATTTAAGATAACGGTTAATTTCAAGCGCCAATATAATACTTCAATATATACCTTTTCTATTTTACCGTAAAAGAAGCACAACGCTATCTTTCAACATTGCCGAAATTTAAAAAATGTTTGTCATTTCGACGCTATAAATTATCATTAAATGTCATCTTCAGAACTTTGATCGGCTATAACATTTGGAAGATTTATTTATGAATACTTGAAAGTTATTCCATTGTATCTTGAAAGATTTTGTGAATAGACGCACGAACATATGGCCGGACGGGCAAACGAATTGAAACTAATAACATTTTTTTAATTTTGTTGAAAATTTTAAAAACAAAAAAAAATTCGTGTAGGTTTAGTTTTGTACGAGTTTGTCTCAAATGTTTTTTTTTTCTCTACTTTTTTTTTTACTGTTATATCGAAAGTCTTAATATGCACGTATATACGTAGCTATATGAAGAAAATAAAATATAATTATGCCCTTTAGGGTACCACCTTTTCAGCATGAAAAAAAAATTAAAAATCAAAAAAAACCTATTTGCCCAAAAAAAACAAAAACCAGCAGTGTACCTAAACTAAAACAATTGAGAAAGTGAAATTTTTCTATTTTCTTTTTTTCATCTCTAAAAAAAAATTGATTTTTTTTTTATTTTTCTTGATTTTTCCACAATTTTTTTTTATTTTTTTTTTTTATTTTTACTCTAAAATTTTTTTTTTTAATTTTAAAATTATCGTCCGTAGTAAGAAAAGTCCAACTTATGCATTTTAAAGAGAGAAAAAATAAAAAAAAAAATATTTTAATGGTATAATGGGACAGACAGCCCTTTATCTCAACTTAATTATAAACTTTTGCCCATTATTTTTGTGTGTATATTGAAATTTGTACAATATTCCACAAAAATGTTTGCCTATACGTTCAAAGTGCAAAGAGTAAAAGGTAACACAAAGATGCGTTTACACATAGGAAATTGCCTTATTTATCACCAATCTTAAAATGATTTTTGTATAAATAAAAGCGATCTCATTCATACTTAAAAGAAACAGTTGAATGAGAACACAATGTTGTAGATTGTATATTGTATTTTGTGTATTGTTGTATTTGTGACAACGCACCGTGACCCTTAAGGGTCTATTTTTGATGCCCGTCGAGGAGGTGCTGTAGAATACTAGACACACTTTATAGCACCTTTTCGAAACGTTCTCGAGAATCTGTAATTATGTGGGAATTATAAGACCAACAGACTTTTTATAAGCGATTGGGTTTTACAATAAATTTTTATGGCTGCAGTAACCTCGTCTGAGTGTGACCGCTGACAATCCCTACATCAAACTCTAAATCTAATTGTTAAAACACAATTATGTGCCCATCTATGTAAAATAAATCTACACGTTCAAAATAAAAATGGTTGTAATCGATTTGGTTTTTTTATTTTTAAATATAAAGTCAAGTTTAAGGTTTTGTTTTCCATTCAATTTTAAATTAAGTTCATCGCTTAAGTCTTTTGAATAGATTTGAAAAATATTTTTCCAAATTTATTTCTCAAAAAGCTTTAAAAACTCTTATTATTCTTTCTTTTATGCAAAATATGTTTTGGTTTTTCCACTAAATAATAAAAATTATATTCAATTTGCAAAAAAAAAAGAAAAATTTCACACAAAAAAAGAAAATTATTTTGCTTTAAGCAACCAACAAATTTCATAAACTTTTGTTTCTCAAAATTAAAGAAAAAGAAAAAATTACTACCACAAAATATCAAAATTTCTATAATTAAATAAATTATTTTATTAGACAACTAATAATAATTTAGATTTTAATCATAATGATGATTACAACGATTACAATGATGAATGAATCCAATTTGGGAAAAGATTAAATTAAAATTTTGTACACACATTATGAATGACTTGCTATGCAAATTAGAAATTTCGAATCTACGAACCTCAATTTAACTAATTAATTAGTTATTCATAATCTGTGTAAGTCGTTAATATAAATAATATAAAACCATTTTTTGAAAATCTTGATTAAGAACTGCAGCTTCTGAATGAACTATTCAATTTGATTAATATTTTCAATTCTCCGAGAATTTTAGCAGAAGGTTTTGACTTGAAATAATTCAAAACTAAGTGGGTATACGTAGTTTTTTGTTATAAACTCATTAAGTATTAAAATATTCAAGACGGCTGTTTAAAAATCTTGTAATAAAATATCGAGATATAAAAGCCAAAATAAAATTAATTAGTAAAAATTTTAGCATTCACGATATTATCTTGCATTTATTTTACATCCTTTAATAAAAGATAAGAAGAGACAAAGAGACGCAGCCCTTAAATATTAATTTACATAATTGAAAACTTTTATTTAATAAGATAATATCTTGAGATTTTCTTGATTAATTTTCTTGTTCTTTCAAACAAGTAATGAGATATACGTATGGTAACTTATCTTATAATGTGTCTGAATAAAATAATCTTCATTTTGAACGACATTCAAAAGTAACACTCCTCTCAGTAAGGATGCAAATTAAAAGTGCTGAATTTCAATTAATGATTTTTACATATAAATTTCCCAATTTCATCTTGACCAAACAAAAATTCCCAGTTTGATATTGAAAGTACAAAAATAGCTTATTGAACAATGTTTTATTTTAAATGAGTTAAACAGCAAAAGGTTAATCTAGTATATTGCATTCTGTCTTAAATATTCTCATAGATTGTAGATTGCAGATTAGGACGACGATGCTTCGCGACCTAAAAGATTTATTGTGATCAACCCGTCGGCATACCACCTGATGATTTCCAACGTCAATTTTTTTTTCAACTAAACTCCGAGATGAAGTTTTTCTCAAAACTGTACTTCCTAATCATATCATCCTTCGACAGGCACAACATTTGAATTCATCTGGAGAGAATGTCTCGGTCATTAGGCCTGATGTTAGTCTCCCTCATCTCCAGATCTTCCACCCAACCGTAGAATGGTGGCCCTTGTTTCACTCTCAATGGCAAAATGCAGGAATGAGAAATCAAGAATAACCTTCGTTACCCCTGTTGGGTTTAAAGACTATAAATCTTCTGACTAATAAAAACTGAGTCTGCCCCGTTGCATATTTAGGAAGAAAAATCAATATATTGATTCTGATTCTGTCTTTTTATTCCTTAACATTTAAGTGTTCTACAACTATGTAAGTGTTTGTGGTATGTATTTAAAATTTGAGTTTTTTAACCAACAATTTGAGATCCGGATATATGTCAGCATTCTGTTAATTTTTATTCATAATAAATACCTCACATCACAATTCTTTTCTGAACAATCACATTACACTCATCATTAATAATAAAATTCATAAATAATTTTAAAGCCTCACTCATTATATACGATTAATTAAAATTATAATATCTGCTTCTCTAATTTGGCATCTTTTCATATGAATCCAAGAATTAAAGATTAAAATTGTAAATATAGAAATAAATATAAGATAAGTAAATTATTTAATTTCTAAAATTAAATATTGAATGACAACAAACAAACAAAGCTAAAAATAAAAAAAATTCAATATTTCCTCATTACTTCAATTATTAAAAAAAAAAAATAAAATCTATACACAAATTATATTTTAAATTATTCATCATTTTACAAGCAAACAGAATGAATTCCTCTTCGATTATCTTATACGATAACAATAATTGGAAAATTAAAAAACAAAATCAATTGGTTATTGAAACTCTGCTCTCGCCACCCATCCCTCAGTTTATGAATCACATTTGAATTTGTGATACAAACAAATTAAAATATTTATTAATAAGGCAAAAAAAAAACAAAAAAAAAATCAAATGTCCATTTTATAAAATAACAATTTTTTTTTCCAGTGTATAAAATGATAAATAATAATAATAAATAAATTGTACATACAATTAAAAATATTTACACTTAAAAATTACGTCTACATCAAATAAAAATTCGAATTGAAAAAAGAATAAAGGTATTCGGACCGCAATAATCTTAGAGGAGACAAAAGATTTTCGATATTTTTGATTTTTCAATATTTTTTTATTTGTTACTTTAGATAATGCGACACACATACACTCACACATACAAATATATACCGTCAAAATATAATTTTTTCTTGATTTTCTAAATATGAAAAATTTCCGGGGGTTTATAAAAAATAAAAAAAAAATCTGAATTAAAAAACGATGGCATTGACTTTTTTGCCATAAATAAAAAAATAATAAGTAAGTATGGTAAAATGTCTGATATATCGACGCACAACATTCCATACAAACAAATATATTTGAATGGGTAGCAAAATATAGGTACAATTATATTTATAGAGGAAAATAATAAAATCAAAAAACAAAAAATATTTTGATGAAATCATCAAAGTTCAATTTTTTTAATGACACAACAAAAAAATTTTTTTTTCAATAGAAATTCCTAATAGTATACAAATTTTTGGATTCTAGAGTAAAATTATAAAAATAAAAGCAAAAAAAAAAATTGGGGTTTAATTCAAATGTACCGAATTTTTAAATTAAATAATTTGAGTATAATTTTGGGGGCTGGAATAACAGAATATTCCAAATTAATTAGAAAAAAAAAATTTTTTGCAAAATTTTTTTTCTTCTTTTAAAATTAACATTTTGATTTGAAATTAACGAGACATATTAAATTTATATAATTAATTACAAAAACCTGTTTAAGTCAAATTTGATCATTTTTGAGTTTATTACAAATTTGAATTCTCCGGAATTTCAACTCCGTTCTAGCAAAATTTGGTTAGTATATTTAATCTACTAGATTTTTATAATCTCATATTAAAAATATTCATAAAATTATAAATTTAATTAGTATAACAATTAATATGCAAAAAAAAAAAAAACTATTTTTGCAACCTCATTGAAGTGCTTGTTCCCTAAGTGCATTTTCACTCAATGAAAAATATAAAAATTTTAATATTAAATTCGTTATCATAGTTTATTTATACTGTTATATGTGTACTCAATATTTTCTCACATTTAAATTTATTAACATTTATATGAAAATATTTTTTTACTATTTATTGAAATTCATTAACATTGAAATTTACTTACATGCTAATAAAATGTAAAAAAAAAGGTTAATGACTCAAGGGGGGAATTTTTTTATAACTTTTATTACAAAAACAAGAATAACTAAAAAAATTTCTTCCTCATCGAATAAAATTCCATTTTAAATTTTTTTTTATTAAAAATTGTAAAAAGCCAAATCATTTTACTCATTGACAAAAAAAAATTTACTTTTCAATAAGAATTTATCATTTTTCGAGGTATACATACTATGAAATACTCTATATCACATTGTGACCAATCATGTTTCTTATACCATATTGGTTTATTTGACTTTCACATAATCATGGAAAATAAAATTTAATTTTAATTTCCGAATATTATAATCAATCATTTAGGAAACTGATTACCACATAGTTCGACAAATTTCTTGAATTACTTGATCAAAGTAATAAAATTTCTTCAAATCTATTCAAAATCAGTTTTAATACCGAAAAAAAAAGGAAACGAAGAATTTCCCCTAAGAGACAATATTACTTTACCGAATTGGATCCGCGAATATAAATCGCCGATTTCCGAAACCGGAAGGCGGATAAGCTTATAACATTCTGTTCAAATGAAGAAGTTCCGTTTTTAAAAAGAAAACTCACAACATTCTTCTTAAAACCTGTTAATTTTTCTTATAGAATATTTAAGAAAACTTTTGGGGTGGACAGTTTTTAAATTTATTTTAATTTTCATTCATCATTTTATTGTCCCATATTAGAAAATTTGCGATTATTCATAACGAAGCAAATTTAACACAGGCATCGATCAAATATATAATAAGTTTTAATATATTTCATTTCAGTTATACGTCATTCATACCTTACAGTTATTTAAATTTATTTTAACAAAAATAAAAATTATATATTTTATTAAATTATTTCAAAAATTTAAAACTTACCTTATTAGCACTTAATAATTTGAATGTCATATTTTTTTTTGATATTTATGGAGAAAAATACTCTCTATATCCTTTTATTAAAGCACGCATATATATATAATTAATTTCAATTAAATATCCTTCCTTTAAAAAAGGACACAACTATATATGTTTCACAATAATTTTTTAAATCTCTAATTTTTCTTTATACAATATTTTCAATAATCTTCAAAAATTACCAATTCCATTTCTTTCTAA
This sequence comes from Condylostylus longicornis, assembly GCF_029603195.1. NCBI lineage: Eukaryota > Metazoa > Arthropoda > Insecta > Diptera > Dolichopodidae > Condylostylus > Condylostylus longicornis. The sequence goes on from NW_026577974.1 coordinate 5,728,873, forward strand.
GAACACTTTTTGAAATAAATTTTTTCCTCTGTTTTGGTTCTCGTGCAAAAACACAACTTTTAAAATTTACAAGAAATTTTTTTTTTAATTTTTTATTTCCACATATACGGAGGAGTTCTAAAAAAAAACGCAAAAATTTTTATCTAAAAAGTATAAGTAAAAAATTGTTCTTGCTTTTATTGGCCAGAACTGGTCTTTTTAAAACATATTTTTGTATAATGAAAAAGCAAAATATTACTTTCTTTCACAATAAAAATCTCACTTTAAAAAACCCAGGCCCACGCATTAATTTTGCTAAAAAAAAAGTGTTTTCCGAGTATAATGCGCGTTTTTATCAAGAATTTTATGCGTTCTTTGATGCGTTGAACTTTTTGTATATGACAATTAATTTTTTTCACATTCAGGACTTTTCCAAACCACTTCTTTTTTTGTAAATTTTTTTTGAATTTTTAGAGGAAGATTTTAAATAATTTAAAAAAAAAATATTTTCCAAAAAACCTTTTTTTTTTAAACAAATTCGCGATTTATTTTAAATTCGTTTTCCGTTTTTTTTATGTGTAAAAAAAAAAAGAAAATTTTTCTTTCTCTCTCTCAATATTGGTAAGTGTTAAAAACTTCGCGTACAAATTAAGACTGAAAACAGTTACTTATTATTTGAGGTAAGGTGAGAGATAAATTTCAGATACACTGGTATAATTTTTTTTTCTTATTGGCTTCTTTTTTTTTTGTTCTTATAAGTTTTTTTTTATGTCTGGTGCTGGCTGGCTGCTGTTATTTTTTTTTTAAAGAAAAAGGTTTTTTTTTTATATTTTTTTATTATTTTTTTCTTTAATAACACAAAACACATAAAAAAACTAAAAGAAACCTGTGGTGTGATTTTTAATTTTTACAGTCAGATTCACTCAACTTTTAAGTCAAAATATTTTTTTTATGTGATTTTTTGCGCTCACTTTTTTTTTTATATTTAAAAGTTTTTTACCTTTTAATAATTTTGTTAATTAAGGTGATGTTATTATTATTATTTTTTTTTTTTTTGATTATTAAATTCAAAAATATTATTTTATTTGATTTTCTATTTTAAAATTCTCTAGAATTGGAGGTATACAACAATAAAACAAAAAAAAAAAAATACAAAAAAAAATTCAAGATCTCTAAAGAACAAAAATTAATTTTTATACCCGATAATTTTTTTATTTTTTCTTCCTATAAATATCGAATCAATGTACGTTTGTTTCTGTATAGTTTATGCAAAAAATTTTGGAATTCACAATAAATGAAATAAAAGAATACAAAAAGAAGAAAATATAAATTTTATTTTATTTTTTTTTTATTTATTTATTTTTAATTTAATTTTATTGTGTGTTCACAATCCGTTTGGGATGCCCGCCAACGCGATACTGAAAGCTGAACCATAATGGAAAATGTTATTATTATCAGTTTCTTTTTTATCCAACTTTATAAAAGTTTGCTTTTCTGTTTTTTCTCTTTTTATGTTTGTTTTTGTTTTTATTTTTATTATTTCTTTTATTTTCTTTACAGGTAATTTTATTGTTATTGGATTAAAATTTTTTCGCCTGTTAATTTCTGTTTTTAACATAATAAACAACAACATTTTGAGATTTCGTATATGTGCATACATAATGTGGTTTTTACTGTACCGATCGAATAGAAGAATAAAAAAGAAAAAAAATTGCTTGTATTTACAGAAACTGGATTTTTTTTTTCCTTTTCAATTTTAAAATTTTCCCTTTAAAAATATGATTTTTTTTTTGTTAAAAATAAAAATAAATCAGAGATTTTAAGCAATATGAGAGAATAAATAAAAATGAGTAAGACTAAGAAGAAACTTTTTTATTAAAATCTATTGAAGAGAGAAATTTTGTTTCTCAACATTTTATGCATTAGTTTTTTTAGCAACGTATGTACATAATATTGTTATTCATTGTCAACAAAAAAATTTTGAAAAAAGAGTAAAAAATCATTTTTTTCATTTGCATAATTGCATTATGAGTTAAATTATTTTATTTGAGGAAATTATTATGAAAAAATTAAAAAAAAGGAGAAACTGTACGAGTAAAAAATTTAAATGAGAAAGAGAGAGAATATGAAACATATCGGAGATGCAAGCAACACAATATAATTTTGCTCAAATTTTTGGTACATTTGAACTTATCATGAGTGTAATTTTTTTCGGTACATAGTAATTTTAGTAATTCAAAAAATATAAAGGATTTTACAGTGTTGGAAATTTAGTTTTAAAATTCTCTTTTAATATTCTAGAGCAATATTTTTAAGTATTAAAAACTTCATTTAAAACATTTGGAGAGTTTAAGTTTTTAGTTAATATTATGTTTCAACATTTAAATATTAAAATTTTTATTGGAAATCAGGAAAAAAATTAAAAATTGAAGAAAAATTTTGATTTTCCATATTTTCATCAGAAAATTTCACAAGATTTCAGCGAAAAACTTATATTTACTAGCTAGGTAAAAGGTAGTCCACTACGCCAGAATATCACATAACGTACAAAATCCATAATTATTTTGTCAGGTGGCCTGTTATCAGAGAGACTCCTTTCAGAATAGCCGGTATATCCTGTAGTTATTAGTTTGTTTTACTTAGCGCTCATCGTGTAACACCTTATTAGGTTTGGGATTTATTGACAATAGGTTAATTCTGTTGCCTACGTTGGTTTTCGAATTTCCTTGTAGTCATAATCGGTTTAATTTAACATGCCGTTTGATGCATTTATAGTGTTCTTTGAGTCTGATTTCGAGTTAATTGATCCTACTTAAGCCACCCTACCAAAACAAGTTTCATCATAGACATATTTTTATCTCTCGCTTTTAAAAATAAAATATTTTATTAATTAAATTTTTAGAAAAATTTTGAAACAACATAAACCTACCTTTATGAATTGATAATATTATTATATACCGGTTCCTTTTCAATCATATGCAATCGTTATAAATATGCACACATCTATGCATAAACACATAATATATCTTATATTTATATATACACTTGTATGAATGTATATATTCAAAAATTTCTTGTTTATTTTGTTTAAAATCATGCAAGTTTAAGTCAAGATCGCGGCGATTATTATTATCAACAAGTTTTTCTCTTTCTTATTTTTTATTTACTATACATTTTCGGCATAGCATCGTATATATTAAGTATATGTATATATGTATGTATATGGAATTGTAGATAAGGTAAATATTGAAAATATTGTTTTTACTTTTTACTATTTGCTTTACTTTTAATAGCATTTTAGTATAATATACATATTATCCGTTTCATAAACTTTGATACACATTCGTTCCGATAAATAACAGAAAATATTTAACAGTAGAGCATTTTAAATTTACAGCACAAGTTACAGTTAAATAATACAGGCTAAAATAATTCTCAAAACGAGAATGCAGTTCAATATTTTATTTTTTGCTTTTCTTTTCTTGTTGTTTTTTCATTTGCTCAATTTTTCAACATCGTTTTCTACAAAAAAATTATGCTCTCAACAAGATAGAGATATAACGTACATTTACAATGTAGAATGTGCAAGTCGAAATTTGATTTTTTTATTTTAGCAAATTAATGGCACTCATTTCTTTTCTCTTTTTGTATTTGTTTTACGTTTCTTGTTTACGTCTATAATGAAGATACACACGTTTAACAGATGTTGCTAAAAAAGAAAAATAAAAAAAATTAGTTAGAAAATTTAAAAAAATTTAAAACTAATAAACCTTTTTTTTTTGGTTGCCGCCACTTAAAACTTATGATTGACTCGACATTTATAGATTATGGCACACTAAATTTAATCAAGTTCTCCACTTAAATCTTTTGAAATTTAATAGAACTGGGACAATAAAAATGTTAATTTTTTTCTTCTTATTGTTTTACTTTGTTTTCCTGTTGTTCTCGTTTGTTGTTTTCTTTATTTTAGGGATTTGATAATATACTTAAAAAAATTATTTAATGTTGCTAAAAATAAAAAAATATATAAGCGCTAATATTTGATTTAATGAAATTAAGGTCATTTTTTGATGACCTTTCTCTATACTATTAAAAAATTTTGTATGTATAATAAAATGCCATCGACATGTAAAGTGAGCTTGCAATGTAACCCTAGCTAAATATTACTGCTTAATATTAAATATTTATTTGCAAATATTTTTATTGCCTTAAAATTTTAATTGGAATTAACTATTAAAAAATTTTGAAGATTAAATGATAATTTTACTTTTTCAAATATGCTAAATTTAAAAATTCATTGTATTCAACTTTACTATATTAAAAATAATTATGTAGTAACTAAGAAATTGCAGATTGTCGAATAATTTCACAATAAATTTGGGCTCAATATGGCTCAACTATGCGAATGAAAAATCCATCGTGCCGATAAGAAGTGCTTATTGAACACTTCTTATAGGGTACATAATCCGAGGTGCACTGAATTTTACAATATGTGAAAATAACAATAATTAATCGCATCTAACCAGTTCATTTTTTTTTTGTTTAAGGGGATGTCATAAGAATAGGAAACAAAAATCATCCTTTTGCAAATTCTGGAAAACAACAAGGACATTGCTGTTAATTTCCGTCTAAAATTATAAAATAATATAATTTAAATAAATAAAAATCATATTTATGTACATGTATAAACTTACATTGGCTCAAAAAAAGATCCAATAAATTTGATTAATTTCAAGCAACAATTTTTGGCTTATTCTTAATTTCCGATTTTGCCTTCTGGGAGCATCGTCCAATAAAAAAAGTATTGCTGAAATCATTATTAACTATTAATATAAAACTCAAAATTAAAATTTTTATAAATTTGATTTTTAGAAAGAGAAATCAATTCAGCTGATCAGCGATGCAAAATTTCAAAATCGAATGAGATACAGACCACAAAATTTAAAATTGAATGGAATTGAAATCGAAACCGAATCCGAATAACAATGATGGTTTATTTTCAAAAATTTTCAATATTTACCTCAAATTCTTATTTATATTAATTAAAAAATATGCAATTTCTTAGTTTATAAAATCAATAATATTTCAATTTTTGAATTCATATAGCATTTTAACTACAATAATATTTTTCATTACTATCGCTCACAAATTTTCATATTCTTTGCTTCCTAAAATCTAAGATGACCTTTCGTTAGATCATTTGATTTTTAAATAGTGGGCCGCAGGATCAATAGATTTTTTTTTTTTTATTATTATATTTTCGTTGGATTTATATTGCGATGTAATAAAAAGAGATAGCAACTTGAATATTAAATTTCAAAAGAATAAAAGTTCACCATATGCACAAAAATGATTGAAGAAGATGATTGTGTAATGTGAGCGAGATTTCAAAAGCAAAAATTAAGAATCACACCACACTGCAATTATTTCCTTAATAATAACTCACTTTAAAATGTCAAAATATTATATTGTCAGTCATTATGTGGGTTTTCTTAGATATATGTACAATACGTCTTACTCTATGCTTTTATATAGGTGACAATATGTATATACATTTCAATATAAATTGATTATTCTTTGAAATCATTCAGAAAATTAAAGGAAAATATTAATTTTTCTTGTTGTGTATATAAAGTCTATGCCACCCGCTACTTTATTATTAAGGTTATATAATGTCAACAATGGATTATTATAAAAAAAAAAAGACAAAAACTAAAATAAAAATAAAAAATTTTTAAAGTGTTTTCAATTTTGATTTTTCAATGAGTTTTGACACTCCTTTATATAGCAAATATACAACAAAAATGCATACACAATTCTACTCATATTATAATGAAAAACAAAATGATTTGATAATTTTTCTAAGTGAATTTCAAATAACACTTTAAAAAAATTATTAACATTTTTCATGAGATTGAAGATGATTTAATTGAATAATTTTTTTTTTAAGAAAAAGATAACAAATACGAAAAAAAATTCTTATGCAATTTTATATTGGAAATTATTGAAAAAAAAATTATTTTTATTATTGTAATTATTTACAGAATAAAAGGTAACACAATGAACTCTTTGAAAGCGATGGTGCGTTATGAAAAAATAAATAAATAAAATATTTTAATCTTGATTTTCTTTTTTTTTTGGTTACACCTAAACAAGTTTTACATACCCAATTATTGTCTGCGACTACATTAATATGAATTTTTATTTGAGGTAATTGCAAATATGACAAATAATTTAATATTTTTATATAAGACCACTATGATTTTTAGTTTTTCTAAAATTCATATTCTTAATAATGCTCAAAAAATTAAAAACGTTCTTTTAATTTAGTCAGATAAAGCATTTTGAAATTATCAAAAAATTTCAAAATGTACAGATTTACAACCGGAGTAACAATGCATCATGACCGCATATAAGGACCTATTGTGCCTCCCCTTGAGAGGGGGACACGCTCTACAACGTGCCAGTTCGAAATCCACCCTCCTGATAAACTTCAGCACTTTGCGAAGCCCGAAAGATAACAACTCTGCCTCCGTGAGAGAAAAATCCTCCTACGAGTGAAAGCTTTCAGAAGGTGCACTGAGGTCTCCTCATCCACTTCACAGAATCCATAAGTATACAGACTTTCCAGACCCAGCCTCTTTTACTTCTTTTCGATTAAAATTTTCGAAAATTTCACTGTAAAAATCACTATCTCTTACAGTTTAGCCAGAAAACGCCTTCTTAAAGTATTCAAATTTTAAAGTATTCAAATTTATAATGCTTGGTACTACATATTTTCTAAAAAAAAAACCCAACTCAACAGTTGTTATCAAAATATTGGCGAAAGTAAAATTTAATTCACCAAATGGGCCAATCATAATGCAAATTTTTCTGATTTAAAAACTTCTTAATTAATTCTTGTTTTCTACTTTTTCTCATTTGTTTTTTTTTTTCGCCTATTATCATAAAATTTCTTTTTATTACCATGCTATTAATTAACTATTAATTTCATTTAAAATGTGTATTTAATTTATTTTAAAAGTCTATTTAAAAAAATAATAAAATTTATACTTAAATTAGATAAAAATAATTAAAAATTTTTATTAACTTTAACTTGGCAGAAAGATTATATTAAATCGATAAAAATGAATATAAGAAAAGTATGAAAAATCAACATTTAAAAAAAATTCACCATTCCGTTTCATTCATTTCAACATCATCAACATACTTCAAAATACCGCCACGAAACATCAACGCCAATTTCTCTTAATGATTTTTCTCATTTAAAATTTTAAAATGCAAAAACAATTTTTCAAAAATTTTATTATAATTTATTAGTTGATTAAAAAGAAGGTTATAAACAGATTATGTTAATTATTTTTTTCTCCATGCACACATAAACATACTCTCTTTTAATGTCGTAATGCTAAAAATGTCTCCAACTTCAATAATGGGGGTTTGACATTTGAAATTCAATTAATTTATGCAAAAAAACAAAATCAAAAACGAGAAGAGAAATAATAAACACAGAAAAGAAAAAAAAAACAAACGAAGAATTAATTTTAATGTATTAAAACGATTATGTTATATCTTATGTTCTACAGTTATTAAAGAGTGTTACAATGTTAATGATTTTACATGAGCGGCATCTGTGGTTTCAATAAATTAACTTTATAATCTACATAATATTATGAGTATAAAAAGAAGAGATAAAATGAAAAATGCTAAATGTTTTTGAATACGAAAATAAAATTTATTGAAATAGGTGAAATGATAACGTAATTTTATAATCAAATCGTATACGTTCTCAGTATATAAATGAAATATGCATAAATAATTTACAAAATAAAATAAATATTTGTATAATTTTGTATATAATAAATTTGAATATTATGAAAAATTAAAAAATATGAGTAATTTATGGAGTTAACAATATTTTATTATTATTAAAAAATTGTGTTTTTAATAAATTATTAAAAAAATTATAAAATCTACAGGTTGTAATGGAAAAATAATTATAATAATATGTATATTCCCTAGTACTAAGTTATAATAATATGTATATTCTATAGTATTTCAGCAATATGTAAGTAAAGCAAAATATGTAATTGACCATCTTATTACAAGAGAATAGATGTTTTGTATACAAATTTCGATTTGTATTGTTAAATTTCTATAACGAACATTGAATATTTTCACAGACTACAAGTTTGTTGACCTATTCAAAAGTGCAATTTCGCTCTCGTTACTGAAGTACCGAGAGCGAAATCATAATCTCATTATTTATAATTTCGTACCCAAACTAATAAATAAATGCTACCTCATCCGCCACTCTAAGTGTTTATTAGCAGCGATTATTGGATAATAGCATACCTTTATACGGTGTCAATTTTTCGAATACAATTTACAGCACTTCATGAAAAAAGTTAAAATATTTCTAAATGTAATCTAAAGTAATCCTTAGATACGAGTACATTTATATATGGCAACTATCTGGTAATATACAATTTTTGTGTCAATCTCGAAATGAAACTGAAATTAGAATTCGCAGTGCGGAGCTTAAAATCTAGTTTCACGCTCAATACTACATCAAGCTTAATAAAATAATTCATTCTAAATCTAAATAATTTTCATGTTAATCACAAAAAAAAATTTGTTACAAACTTAAAAAAAAATTTCTTAAGACTTAAATAACAAAATATGAAAATTAATTTTTCAATATTCAAATTGATTTCAATTAGACAAAATAAATAAATACGCACTCCTTTCAAAATACACGCAAAAATGAGACAAGCCTTCTAATTTTTTATTCTTTTGAAATTGTTAACTCTCATTTTAATGAATTTTTAATTTTAAAATAATTGAAATTCCCAAGAGATGACACAAATGGTGTTTCTGTGCGTTTAAATAAAATCCATTAAGTGAATTGTCGAATGACATAAATTTTAAATTTTTATCTGATTTTTTTTTTGCTATTTTGTTTGGAATTCTTTAAATGCTCTTGAGATTTTTCACGTTATTTTTTTTAAAGAATTTAAATTCTCTTTTAATAATTGTAATAATTACGATAATTTCAATAAAATCTGAGCTAAAAATAGAAAAAAAAAAAATTCATTGCACCAATTTAATTTTTTTTTTGGTTTAACACAAAGGTGCGTGCATTACTAAATTGAATTTTGTTGTTCAAGCTCTATGCAAAAAAAAAAAAAAATATTTTTGTGCGTGCATTTTTATGAAAAAATAAACAACATTAAAATGCAAATTTTTGTTTTTTTTTTTTCTTATCTCATTAATTAGCTTAGTTAATACTAAAAATAAAAATGTATGTTCATTTATTCTAGAGGTGATAAAGTATATAACAGTTAATTTATGCTAAAAATTCAAAACTTTTTCAAAAATATTCGAAAAATATAAAGAATTTGTCATACAGTTTATAACACAATGTAAAAAAGCAGAACGAACGTGGATGCTTTGCTGATCTGCATAATTGAATGGCAACCAAATATTGTATTTAAATTGTAAAAATTCTTCTGAAACTAATGTCTCCTTAACCTTACTTAAATCAAACTCGTGTGGAAGTATCTGATGCTCATTTGAAATCCTATACTATTTCGCTCTTTTTTCTTTCTGGAAGCATTCATGAATTCTCTTATATTGTTACGTGATCTGTCTCGTGCATATGTTTCACGCCCAATTGTTCAAAATTTTTGTTAATTACTAGTGTCCTTTTATTTACTAGTAACTGATTAATAAACCATCTCATAAACCATCACCAACATTTGTTTCCTCCTCTTAATGTTACAAAATTTTGAGTAGTCACATGAAAAATTCCACTGTTTATTAACTCAAATTTCTTCATACATTGACAAGTTACTGGGACTTTAAATGCATACCGTGTTTCCAATTATAAAATGTATTTCTTGATTTAGGTAAGAAATTTTTTCTAAATATTTCGTCATCAATAATGTTCTCCAAATCCATATTTACAGGAAGTTTCGAGCCGGTTCTGCAATTAAAAATAATTTTAAAATCATGAATTTTCTCAACTTTAATTTATTCTAAAATAAATCATAATTTTAAAAATGTTCTTTAATTTTAATAAAAGATGTCAAAAGAGAAACTTCAATCTTAATATTCTAAGCTAACATTTACACATCGAACAATGGTCACGGTTTTTTTTGGTCGTATGAATATTTTGTGGAAAAGGAAATTTGTCTTTCAGTTGTCATCAAGCAAAGTCTAAGATTTTTAAAAGTTTTTAGCTTCTATAGTCAAAGAGATATCCTATAATATGATTGAGTAGCAATGAAGTTGATGAGAAGTTCGAAAAAAAAAATGTGCTATTCTCTACCATTCAGAACAATTGATGAAAAAAACCTGTTAAGAGTTCATTAAATTAAAAATTTTTTTATATTTTTTTTAAAGAAAATTAATTAAAAAGAAATTAAAATAATAATAATGAAGTCCTTGAATAAAATGCAAAATAAAAATATAAAAATAAATATTTAATATTTATTTTATTTTAAAGACATTTAAATAAGAATTTTTATATTCACAGCTTAATATTTTATTGACCAGCTTAATTTTATATTTAATAAATTTAATTACAATTTTGCATATTAATGGCGTTAATATTTACTTCTACATTACTTGCAATTCTAGATATTAAAACAAAAAAAGAATTATATAAATTTTTTTTAATTTAATTTAGTTGTAAAAATTTATTATTTATTTTTTTTTTATTTATTAACAATAAATGTAATATTATTTTTTATTACATATGTTATAATTTAAATTTAAATTGAAAAATCTTGAATATTAATTGTTTAATTAGTTAATTAAAATTTTGTTGTATAACACATAATTTTAGAATAATTGTAATTTATAATATATAGAAATTAAAGCTACTAATAATATTATATGCGTGTGTATAACAATTAATTACAAATGAGTTGGAAATTTATATGGGAATTATTATATGAGGAAATCAAATGCATTTATATGACAGAGATTTATACAGTAATGTTTTTTTTTTCTCAATATATAATAATTAGCAAAAATTTCCCATTACTAAAACTCTTGATTTGTAATACAGGTATAACACTGTAATATATTAATAAAGAATTAACAGAAATGAAATCATGAGTTAATTTTCTATGTTTGATAATTCTTTAATTTCCGAACGCACTGTATATATAATAATGCAGTTGTTTGTAAAATGCAGTGTATTTCGATATGGAAACTCGAAATTCATTTCTCTATGCTAGGAAAACATAGCGTAAATAATCAACGGAATTTCTAGAAATTTAGTTTACAGTTCCGTTTAACACTTATTTACGAATTTGTCGGAAAATTTGGACTCTTGAATATTAGCCTTTAATAAGAACAGATACTTATTTTCGGAAACAGGAGAGAATAACAATAATAGTAATATATTTTTTCCATTTGAAATTTAATTTTTAAAATTTTGGTAAAAAAACATATACAAATAAAACTATCAATTAAAATTAAAGTCATTTTTAAAAATAATTTATAAATTTTAAGTTCTTCTGAAATTATTGAGATTTACGGTAGAATTTCTTAATATCTAACCGTTCAAATACTCTAAATATTTCATACGAGTTATCTAAAAATTTCTTGGAATACTCGTTGTAATAAAATTATAAAAACATCTTCCTATATTTGGATTAAAACTCTTAAGATGGTGAAAAATTCATAGAATTGACATAAATAAACAAAAAATATTATTAATATTTCTCACTGCATAAATATAAATTCACAATAATTTCATACAAATATAGTAGAAAAATTTAACTGGTTAGGAGTATTTTTGAAAAAATTTATTAATCGTTTTAAGTGTATACACGCACTTAATGTATAAAATCTTTATCTTCAATAATCACTGAATTCTTTTAAGCTTCACTCCAAATAATATATACATACATTGAAAATCTTAGAAATAATTTCTTTTAATATACGTAATTCAAAATCAAGATTTCTTTTAAAACACTCGTATATCACCGTACATAACTTAAGAAATAATTGACAGAATAGCTTTAAATTTTACCGCATTCCATTATCTATAATAGTAAAAATAATTTTTTCTTTCAATTAAAAATGAAGAAAACAGATTTGACTTATAACTCTTCGTATAAATAAAGACGATTGCTCTACATTTTCTCGAAAAAAAAAAAAATTTAATATATTTTACTTTTACTGAAAACTTGTGAACACATGCATAACTTTGATACAAATAAGTACTTATTTAGTATATGAACATCACCAAGTACCCTCTTGTCTATATGAAGTACATTTGAATATACAGGTATAACACAATCTATAATACCGTAAAAATGTATATGGCATAGCAACATATAATTTTAATTTTTCTTGAAGTCACCATTTATTGCGCTTAGATACATTATGAGTTGATTTTTTAAAAACAATAATTTTTTAAATCGTTTTTAAATTACAATCTTCAATTTTCATTTTTCTCTTTTTAAAATTATACTCGAGCACATATGTATATAAACATATAAAATATACAATAATTTCAAAATTATATACGATATTATGTTTCTATATAGATTTGTGTGTATATAGCTTATTCGTTCCGGCCATCTAATTTTATATTATTTACGGTAGCGTATATAGAATAATAATATGTTATTATTATTACTGTATGCGCATACAGATAGGCGTTATCATCGTTACTAGCAGTATATGTATATATGTAATAGAAATCATCATATAAAATTAAATTAAATGAAAATTAAAATTTTGAAATTTTTCGTTTTAAGATCAGCTCATTTAAAAATTCTTCAGTACACATCGAAAGCTATGAAAATTCTTACGATATTTAATTACGATATTATATTGTTACGATATTAGTTTACGATATTCATATTCCCAATTTACGTAATTGTACTGTTACGATTTAAGATATTTATTGTTATGATTTTGGTATTTCGAATACTTTATTGTTACGATATTTAAAAACGTACATATCGTCAATTTACTAAAATAATTTCTAGATATTCCTTTAAAAAAATTGCAATTTCCCATTAAATAAAATTATCTAACATATTTTTCCGTATCTTAATAATTTATATCTTCATTAAAAAGATTGGAAATCTAGACTGACAATTTTTTAATTTTAAAACATTTTTTTGCTATATTTGGCATCTCATAAAATGTACTAGAAAATAAAAATGTCTACATAAAATATAATTGTTTTTTTTTTTTTTATTATTATTTTCCTGGAGTAAAAGTTTATTAATAATTTTTAATATTATATTGGTAAATAAAAGAAAAACACAAACTCTTCATAAAGTAAAAAAAATTCCGGAAAAAGCAAAACCATTAGAAAATTTTCACTTTTTAAAAATTAAAATGAATAATGTGCATATAATATTGTAGCTGTATAAACAAAATTACACGTATGTATGTATGTTAATACCGTATAACAGAATATTTGAAATTGTAATTGTTAATAATAATGCAATTTTTATTTATTATTATTTTCGCTTTGTTTAACGTTTAAGAAATAAATCTTGATTTTAATATAATATGGGTAAATACAAAGAAAAACTGGTTAACTCTACTTTTCTAGGTTTAAATGTTACTACAAATTCGAACTCCTTAAAATTTTATTTACGATGGTCTAAAATTTAATCAATATATAAATTATTTCCAAAACCAGGAAAAAATTAGTTAAAAGTTATGATTTAAAAAAAAATACTTTTAAAACTCAAAGCGCATTTGGACGAATTTGATAGTTTTTATAATATTTAATTTAAATCTGAATTCTTTATTGTTTCCTCTACCCACTGTCGTAAATTTGTTAGTGTATTTCAATTAATTCCTGAATTATGGATGAAAAAATAAATAGAAACATTAAATTTAATTTGCTCGAAACACATTTTTTTGGACTTAGCAAATTTTTACATTTAAAACCCCAAATATATTTTATGTAGTAATTATATACCATCTATAATTTGTAACTATAAAATACATCCAAACATGAAATAAACATTTCCATTTATGGAATTTGAGTTTGAGTGTAAGCATATAATTAGAAAAAATTTTCATTTTTCATTTTATGATCTTATCACATGCTATATAATATAGTGCGATTTTTCTGATATATATCGTGATCAACATTAATATAATATTGTTATACATTAAATATAAAAATGTTTATCATGAATTTGTGAAAATTAACAGAGAAATCAATCAGTAAAAAAAAGAGACCGGAAATATTAAAAATTTATAGAACTTTTGCTTGTTTTCCTCCACACCGCCGTGATCACCAGGCTATTTTCTAATGGTTTTGCTTTTTCCGGAATTTTTTTCACTGAGCGTACGATTACAGGTGGCCTATCTAAGCCACCCGGTTCTTTTGAGGAATCTATCTAAATCCCCAATGCCAATTTTCGATATATCCTTCAATTTATAAATATTAAATTAAATACATAAAAGTTTATTCAATTTTCAACTTCTTCAACATTTATATTATTATTACAGCCTTAAAATACCTACAATTCAAATATATGAATCATACCATGTAATAATAAAATTTATTATTCAAAAAAAAAACTCAAATGATAATTATTATAAAATTTTGCTCTAGTTTTAAATTAATTTTTTACTTGAAGGCATTCAAAATCTCCATTAAAAACAAAACCAGAAAAAAAAAACAATTTTAAATCTATTGTAATTTTAAAAATCTAGAACAACTAATTAATTTTCTTTTATTTTGTTTTATATTATTTTTTTTTCATACAAATATTTTTCGAATTTTCCTTCTCCTCCTCCTTCATTAACAAAAATAACATTAATACATGCCATATACATAAGTATATCATGTACAATTCATGTATATTGTGAATGTAAACTTTAATTGAAAATTCTTATTTTTTTTTGAAACAACACAAAAACCCACGTGCAATTTTACAGAAAAAATCAAAAATATCTACTCAACATTAACAATAAAACTTTCAATTTTTTTGTTTTTTTTTTTCTAAATTATTAAAAAAATGGTAACGAAAATCTTATTAATTGTAATTATCTAAATAAACCAAAATAATCTAGTAGCACAGTAAAAATTTGACACCTTCAAACATTTTACAATTCACAATGGGTTCACAAAACTCCTTCAGAAAAAGAATTGCAAAATGAAAAATCGATTTTAACATTGTTTTTTTTCGATTTTTCTTTTCGATTTTTCTTGTTATATTTTCTAATCAGATTTCATTATTATTTTCAAACTTCTTTATTTTATTTTTTTAATATTAATAACTTTGCTTCTATTTTACGTTTATTCATTAACATTAATTAATACATATTAGCGTGCATTACTAATCTACATCTAAGCTATGTAAAAAAAAAAAATGTAAAACATAAAAATAACAATCTTTTTTTTTAATAAAAAAAGAGAATAAAAGAAACAAAATTTTTTAAATTAAATTATCTTTTAAAAAAATTCTATTATTAAAATTTTAAAACTTATTCGGCCACAATTCACCATACAATACACATGCAAACACATCCATACATAATTATATTTGTAATATTATACATATTCATAAAAATAATATAAATGACAAAAGCAACAACGGCAACAATAGATTCAAAAAAACCAAAAAAAAACTAAAAAATCCAAAAAATAATTTATGACTTTATTTCACCGCACGAAAAAAAAATATTATTTCCACCTTTTCTTGATACCTTAAAAAAAACTTCAAACCAAAAACATAAAAACATGAAATAACAACAACAAAACAATAATACAATAAAAGCAACATAACAACACCAACCACTCATTTACTACAAATACGAAAATTCGCATTCATTCCAATGCATTTGCAAATTTTCAACTTTTTTAAATTTAAAATGTGCGCTCAATGCGCAGAATGAGCTTAAACAAAGTAAAACCAACGAATTAAAGCCTAATAATAATGCATGTACATATGTATGTACATATACTCCGACATAAATGCATTACAATATTTTAGTATGAATGGATGTAAATGTAGCATTTTGGAGATCAAAATATCCCAAAAAAAGAAAAAAATCCTCCAATTATAAAATAACAATGCGGCATACGAAAAAAAAAAAACTGAAAATGAAAAAAATGTTGCAGAAAATTTATTGCAAAAGAAAAACAAAATCATAAAAATCATAAAAACCACATAACAACAACAATAACACACAAATACATTAAATTCATAACAGCAACTAGCAAGCAACATAATTTTTTTTTGTTTTGTTTTACTTTTCATACTCTCCGATTTTGAACTTTAAGATGGCATTGTGACTATTAAAGATTATAAAAGTCATACAGAAAAAAATGGGTATTGGGTTACACGAATATTCAAATGGTGATCTCACACAAAAAAAAATTATAACAACAAAATCACAAAGAAAAAGAAAAACAATAATAAAAATTAACCGTTCACAATTAGACGGTCTGTTATACATCAAACTTTATAATAACGGTTTTGTATTTGACTATTTTTAGCACGTGCCACAAATAAATTTTCTGATTTTTTTTTTATTTTTTTTTTTTATTTTGTTTCATTGTTTTTTTATGTTCTTTTTTGTTATTATTATGTTTTGATTTTTTTTTCTTATTTATTGCAATTTTCCAATTTGAAAAAAAAATTCAATAGAATTAATGTTAGAAAATAACAAGAACAACAATAACACCAAATAGTTATGGTAGTTTTTAGTTTTTAATATTTAATAGTATAACAGTATTATTATTATTATATAGAAGTAGGAGCAGTAAGAAACTACACAACAGCAGCTTTAACAGTTAATAATCATTTTTTGCAGTTATTATTATTATGATTTTTGTATATTAAGTACAATATAATAGAGTGAGCATGTTATATGTAGTGAAATATTGTTATATTGTTGTTATTATCGTATTTATTATTTTGTATAACAATATAGTATGTATATTATTTAATATTTTCCAGATAGTGTATACAAGGCAAAAATAAAAAACAAAATTTAATACTATAAAATTCTCGGAGACCTTATATGTAAAAGTGCATAAAAATATTATTAATAGTATTAGCTTGGGCGAAATTATGTAAAAATTGTGAGGTAGAACGAAAAAGTTTTTGCCCGAATGAAAGCAAAAATTTAAAAACACTTTAGGATTTGAAATTGTTATAAACTTTTTAAGTTTCCAAATTGCAAACAAAATCCGGAAATTTTATAGGGGGTGAGAACTTATTTGAACAAACATTGAAAAAAAATGAAGTACATCTGTCATATTGGTTCCTTTAGATGTCAAATTAGTGGTTTTTTTATTGATTTTTTATTACCCACTTATCATTTCGCTTAATTCTCAAAAAATGCATTTGCATTGTACCAAATATTCTGGTAGTTCTCTAATAAAATTTTCAAACGAAAGTACCAGAAAATTTAATCTTAAAATTTGACATGCTGTAACACATATTCGGTAAGAACGATTATAATTTTTCACATAAAAATTTAAGGATATTCAAATGAGTTTATACTGTAGATATGAATTTATAATTTATATTATGTAGCGACCACATAACCCTAGTGAGTGGCTATAAGTAATTTTAATAAAAGCGATTTGTTCAAACATATTTTTTTTTGTGGTTCAACTTCTTTGTATTTTTTGTTTTTTTTAAATTCATATGAAAAATATCTACAATTAATAGTAATGTGCAAATTACATGTATAAAACAAGCGAATTACAATAAAATAAACATGTAAAATATTAAAATCTACATACACATACATGCATTATTATTGAATCATTGAATGTCATCAGTTTTGTCATTGTGAATATAAGCACATATACGTTTATAGTCATGAAAGTTAATGCTATTTAAATGATTTAAGTTAAATGACAGTAGAAAAATATATAAAAAGAAAAACACAAAGCACAAATAAAAAGAGAATTAAAAAAAAAAGTTAACATGAAAATTTAGTAATTCAGGTTGTCTCGCCGCAATTAATAAAAGTACATAAATAGATTTTATGAAGATAATGTGCGAGCGCGAGCGCAAATTAACTGTTATATTTTTTTTTATAATAAATTTTATGAATTTCTTATAGAAAATAGAAAAAATTTCCAGGTGCTTTGTGCATGAAATTTTTCTTTTAAAATTTTATTTTCTTTTATTCTATTATTTTCTTCTTTATTCTTTAAGGTCCGGTCCTACACACGTTATTATATTGTATTGAAGAGTTATTGTAATTGGTTGATCACAAAATGACGCTTAAATATAACATGGAATATTTAGATACAAAAAATATTAATAATTTGTATAAGACTTATGTGCTGAACATTCTGTAATTTGAGTCAGCAGAGCAGTTGAATGTATACAATATTGTAATGGAAGTATCGTACATTCGTTCATATACAACATCAGTATATACATATGTGTGTTAAGTTTTGGGTAATACTTTTTAAAAAATTTATATGTATATGAAATAAAGGCTTTTTGTTAAGGTTTTTTTTCTTTATTTTAAATCGAAAAAAAATATATTATGGAAAGTCACACCTACAACATTATTTTGCGTCTGGCGGAACATTATTTATAGATGAAGGAAAGAAAGGAAGCAAGACAAAAAGTAGCAATATGGGGTAATAAAATATTCTAAATGGGATTTAACTTTTTAGTTTTTTAATTTCTATATATGGTAATTTTTTATTTTATTTTTTTTAATAATTGACTGTAAATTCAAAGAATTTGTAAGAAAAATATGAAAATGAAATAATTCTTGTACAAAAGATTTTTATTGTAACTTTTATGTTCAATTTAGCGTAATTTTTAAATCCCATTTTTTAAATAATAATTTTTTAAATTATTTCAAAGCATTGGAGAATCTATAGTGAAATTCGAAATAAAAATCAATTCAAATGAAAAGAACTAACTTAAATTTAACAAAATCGTACTCTAGTCGAATAATGAAAAAATTTAAATCAATGCGAATCTACTAAAATTATTGACAATTATTCCAATATAATAATCACTTAAGCATGCTACTTCAACTGCATCCCTACAAAAATAAATAAACTTTTTTACTGAAAAAGTACAGAAAAAATATTTACCATCCACAAAAAAAAATTGTTGCAGTCACCTGTACTATGCGTCTAGTAGAATATTAATCTGATTAAACTTGATTTCAACAACTTTCAAAGCCAAATAAAAATTTCCGTTCTAAAATATTTTTAATCCTTAAAAACTAAAATCAAAAAAAAAAATTAAATTTTTATAATGACTTTTCAAAATGTTTTCATATTTTCATCGTAATAAATTTATCATTAAAAAAATAAAATGAATCGGCTATTACAAAAGTATTAAAATATTGAAGATAAAAAAAAAATGCAAAACTTTTTAAACTTACAAACAATATCCTTATACATGTTGGTTGCATTCATATACTAAAATTTTCAACTAAGAAGAAAAACTTTAAAAATTATATTCGGACTTGATGACAATTTGTATAAGCACATTATAACTGAAACGTATTACTATACATTAAACTTCTAAGAAGATCAAATTATTATAATTATGAAGTTCAAAAAAAATAAACAAATCTTGTCCGGGGTGCGACTCCAGCGAGTAGTATAGAACAATGCACACATGTTGATCTACAATGTCGATTCGTACAACACAAATTATATTATCAAATCATCTTATGTGACTTGTAAAAATATTTCATTTTTTATATCTTTTGAATTAAATAAATATTTTAATAAATCGCGGAGAAATCCCGCGCAATACTATCTTCACATGTATTATTGTCTAACATATTTCAGTTATTCTCGTTTTTTCCTGCTGCTGCTTTCAAATGTTAATATTCTCCATCATCATTTTATTGCACTGGAAAATAGGAAGAAAGCAGAAAGGAGCTTTTCGTTTTTCTTATTTTGTTTAGATAAGCATGAAAATATCGACAGCCTGACAAAAACTGCATTACACAAAAATTGTTTTCCATATATGTTAAATTATATGCAGCCTCAATTCAAATGTTGAGGTCGTGTATCAATCTCGATGTTTATTTTCCCGTGAGCACTGCTCCAAAATGACTTGCAAATCTATAGTCTGTATATTTTTCGATTATATTATATTCCTTCTTAGACCAGAGGTTCCCAATACCATTATACCGCTATGCTACTCTGCTGAGCTCTTCTTTCGGCATATCTTATCAAGGGTATTTGTTTACACTTGCCCCTCCACACATGATTATTGACTGGGTCAGTAATTAATCACGTTTCTTAAGACGAGCAGTGCCGTTGATGTTTGCCTTTGCTAAAATAAATAAATAAAAAAATTTAAATAATATTTTCAATAATATTTGATCAAAAACAATATGCCCTCAGTCCAAATTAAATTTTAAAACTTTTTAACATTCTATATGGAAATTACAACTATATACAATTGCAGCTGTTATACGGTAAATTGAGACGACAATCGCGTTATAGTGTAGTTTAACACCCGCTATGAATAGTTTAACAATAAACATAAAATAATCAGAAATAGCCAGAAGAAAAATTATGGCAATAAAATAAAATTGAATAAAATGAGAGAAAAAATTCATTCAATTATTTCGAATTACATATTTTTTTACTCATTGTAAGTACCTACGTTATGTGTATGTTATTTAGTTATACACTCATTGAACGTTATAAGGTAAAGGAAAAAAATATTAATTTTTTTTTTTATTATTTAATTCTTGTTTTATTTAAAAAAAAAGAAAAATATATACAGATTTTTCTGTGTTGTCTATGTTGTCATAAAAATACAAAAATTCTTTTGTAGTCATTTTTTGAAGTCGCATATTACAAAAATTGTAGCATAAGCTTTTATATAATAAATAATCACACTCTGGTAACAAAAAAAATTGTAAAAACAAAAATTAATTTCACCGCTAAAATATAAAAATTGCAAACATTAATAATAAAAATCAGTAATTCGAGTATGCCAAATTGGATTATAAAGTTTTTAATTTTATTAAAAGGAAGAATAAAAATTTAGTAAAAAATAGCAATAAAAAAACTGGCTTTATATATCTGGATCTGTCTTTTCTGTTGACGTTAATATTTTTAAGCTGATCTGTTGCTGTTATAATTCGAAATTGGGGTGAAATTTAAGAATTATAAAAGAAATATATGTAAGTAAATATAAATGGTGTGTATGTATAATAAAATATATATGCGTGTAGGTATTAAGAAAGAATTTTCTTTTTTTTTTATTTTTAAGACATGATGTATGTTAATGTTACATAAAAGCAAGTAATAAACGGTACAAGTCAATTTAAATGTAAAGCGGTCGGTACTCTTTGTGTTACTTTTGTCAAAAAAAAATTTATATTTCTAGAAAAATAATTTTAATATTAACAGTAAAATCCACTTAATATTGTAAAATAACACTGGTAATTTTACGTTATGTCAGTATGTACACACATACAAATCGGTGTACACGTAACTGGGATTTTAGAACAATATAAGTAGACGCAATTTCGAAATGATTCATAAATGTTGAAAAAGTTATTGAAAGATATTTGTGACATAGTTTATATGTTATAATAAGCTGCTACATTGTGCCGATTTGTTCATATTATTTAGTGATATTGAATGTAACTTACGCTACTAAGAAATTGTTAATATTTTGTATTAAACAACTCGAATTCTATATCTTCGATTCCAACTATTCTCTCTGACTATCCGGCTTCCACTCTTAAATTTCGACTCCTCAACTCATACCACTTAATTAAATCTCATCGACTCTGACTGTTCGATTTAATTCTTCAAGTCCGACATATTGTCTCCGACTTTTCAACTCTGTTTATTTCATTCTTTCTTTCTAACACCAAATCATTTATCTCGTCTTATCTAATTCAATTCTTTAACTCTGACTACTCAATTCGTCGACTTCTTGATTCCAACTGTTTTATTCTGTCTTATCTGCTTAAGCTCCAACTCCTCGACCGTGAATTCTCAACTCCGACTATTCAACACAGACTCCTTAACTTCAACTTCCTGAACTACATAATAATTATGCTCTCTTCCAAACCTAATTTATAAGAAAGATTACTGTTATATTTCGTGAAATCAATGTGTTAATATTTCTTTTACATTTAACAAATAAAAAGTTAAAACTGTAATAAAGTTGTATACCTACGTTTTCTTTAAAATTAATTTAAAAATATTAATAACTTTTCACAGGTAAGGGCAAAAATACATAAAAATTTAATTTTTAAGCAATATTTTTTTGTATTTTCCATTTAAATAAAAGAACATTACAATAATCAAAATTTCACTTAAAATTTTATATTGATAAATTTATGACGAATTTTTAAACCACAATTCTTAAATAGTTTTTTAAGCAAAATGATTGAAAGGGATATAAATGAGGTCAACAGGATAATATTTGTAAGCTTATTGGCAACTTGCAAATAAATATAAATTTAAAAAATGTGCGTGACAAAAGAGTGTAGACATTAAATTAAAATTAATATAAAAGTGGGCGCAATAAAGTCATTTTCACAGTCAATTATCATTAACTGTAATTCTTAATATTGAAAATATTTGCAAAATTTTTGTAGAGTTTAAAATATTTTTTGAGATACTCAATCGAAAATAGCCGATTTTCTTATAGTGCAGAGAATACATTGATTTATTCAACAGGGGATAAAATTTAGTTCAATGAACAGTTGAATCTAGATCAGTGGACAGTTGAAAAAAGGGATAGGAAACGACAAACAATTGAACATATAAGATATGAATGAAGAATAAAGTGAAGTCCGGGGCGCCTGTAAGCAAAGGAGCTGTTTAGGAAGTAATGACCAGAATTAATCACAATAATTAAAGTAATGGAGAAGAATACCTTCAAAATTCTTATCGATTTCTTGACAAAACAATTGTGTCTACAACAACACAATTGAAAATCGGGAAAAGATAACGAAGATCTACTAAGAGCAGACACAAAATCCATTTTCTTATACTCCGACTCACTGATTATATCATTAAATTTGAATTGATTTGCAAAAAATTTGTAAATATAAACTGAAAAGGAATAAAAATTAAGGTATTTGAATTTATGTTCAAAATTACATTCATTACACCATTACATTAAAATGGATGGTATGAAAATTTTACTTTATACAATGTTGTCTTAAAACCTTTTCATTTTAGATAAACTCTTCTAGAAATAAATACAGTAGAAGTAAAAGATGTAAAAAAGAAGTTAAAAAAGTACAAAAAGAAGATGAATCTCTTTAGAAATCAAAAATTTCAAAACTTAAATGGCTACCATATATAAATTTCATTCTATATTTTACAATTAATTTTAAACATTTTAAACTGAAATCCACTGATTTGAAATTAAAAAAAAACAAAAAAAAAAAACATTTATTGCAAAAGTCAATCAATTTCATCTCAACTATTTTTCATTGCTATTATTATTGCATCCCATGAATATTTCCCGTAATACAATGTAAACATTTCTATAAATGATATGTGAGTGAATAGCAAAAAAAAAAAAAAAACAAGATTTAAAACTCCTTAATAGCCTAGAAGCACCTACCTATTAAGGTTATATATAAATTTTTTAACATTTATTGTTGTGCCTATAATAACAGACTTTGAATTTAGAATTATTAAAAATTGAATAAAAAATTACAATTATTTGAAAACCAGTATGGTAAATTTCTTTCCAATTTTAATGGCAGTCTCTTCAAATTGACGGTCCATTCAACTAAAATAAAAATTATACAAGAATAAATAGCTTTCAAATGTAATTCAAAGTAATTTAAGTGGTTCAGTCATTTCAAACATCCAGTAAAAATCCGCAATTTACCATCTCTAAACAAATACGGGAAATATGCACAATCTCGAAAATGAGTCACTAATCATTTTTTGGTGTGTTCGTATATGTAAGTAATGCTTGTAGATAGTTGACAACTTATTATGTCAAAAATTGTAGTTAAAAGAACGGTCTTTAATATTCCTAGTTCATTACTTTTTAAACCCATTTTACTTATTTCTAAATTATCTTAGAGACACTCATTGTTACGAACATATTTGTAAGGATATGCACTTCAAAATAACTAACCATATGCTGTCATGATTTCATTCGTATGATTTTAATTCCAAGACCTCAACGTTTTAGAATATTTTCAACTTTTTATTTATTCTACTACTCTCTTGTCATTGAAACAAAGAAAATGGCAAATCAAAAATGCGAAAATTCAACGTTTTACTTTTAAAATCCTTATACGAAACAAAAAAAAAACAGTATAATAATGAAACTGAAAACTGAATGAGTAAAAAAGAATAAAACTAATAATTTCACAAAGTCATAGTAATTTATAATCAAGGTTAAATAAGGACGCAACAATGATATTCTAGAGAGAAGATGATGTTGATGGATTCTTACATAAAATTTTCTTTTGTTTAACTTTAATTTCATTTTTTATTTTACGTGTGTTTTTTTTTATTTTTATTTTACATTTGAATCGCTTAAAAATCATTTAAACTTACATTAATAGGGTACTCGTATGATAGTGTACAAACTCAAGCAAACACTTAAAAGATTTTGTTTTGTAGCTTTAAAACCATGTATGCTTAAGGACAATTACAAATTCTTTAACTCAAAACCCAAATTTATTAAATTCGTCCCATTCTTTCAGTTATTTTTTTTTTTTTTTGGTCCAGTCACTTCCTGATCTGGAAGTGAGATTTGTAATATCTAACATACATAATTTTTATATGCACAATTATTCAGTCTTCCTATATAATAAAACCATATTTAGAGTGAATGAATAAAATAAACAATAAGTTGAGAACAAAATAAATTGACAACTTACATCTTGACATGAAAAATTCAAAAAATTCCAAACAAAAAAGAACTAAGAAGTTTGATTTTATACAAAAATTCCGAAACAGGCGATTTTGTCAATTCTATTTATGAATTACTAAAGACAACAGAAAATTGGACACAAAACAAATTCGTCAAAATCTGACTGTCAAAGTGAAAGCCAATGGATATATGGGTTAAGCTTTGTAATTAGTAAAGTTCCAACCCACAAAACATCGATAAAGTCAACTGAATGCGAAGGTAGTAACAAATTAAAACAAAATATGAGTAAACAAGATGCCAAAATAAAAACACACTATTAAATATTAAATTTTCAAAACAGACTGACATTAAACCGGGAAATAAATTATTAAATGTTTAAATTCTATATCTAAAAGCAGTTTAATAAAAAAAAACTAGAAAAAATTGTACTTTTGTTATAAAATTCTGTAAGCATAACACTCTTGGGATGTTATTTTAATTTTGATCTTCTTCTTTTTCTATTCTCATACATGATTTTTATATGACTTTTTTTTCATTACATTTTATAGACTTTTAAATTATAGCTGATGGATTTTAAATTTATTATGATTGCTCCAGAAAAATTCAAAAAAAAAAAGGAAAAAGTGCAGAAAAAAGAAGACATTAAATTATTTTTCTCACTTTTAAAACTTTAATTTAAAGTTTAATTTAAAAATTGTTGCAATTGTTTTATTTGAATGCACGATGTAAATATATTTCAATAAGTTTAACGTCCAAAATGTTAAGAGCGAATTACGGGGTATAAATTTTAATCAAAAATATTACTTACACGTATATTTTTTTTTGCCTTACTTCCCTTGGGAGCATTGGTTTTCCATTTGACCAAAGATTCGCTTATTTGGCCTTTGCGTATTACATCTCCATATTACTGTATTCTGTTAACTGCTTGTTCTGCACGTATATGTGACAATACTGCAAACGATTCTGGATAATTGTTGCCAAGACTTCATACATCATGCTAAATAGCGTAATACCTCTCCAGTGTCGCAGTAAGTCAAACTACCTTCCTTTGGTAATTTGATTATTAAATTCATTTTCCATGACTGCGCAGCCCTTTCTTCACCCTTCACTCCAGGTATTTCTTCACTGGTATGTGTTATGTCGCTTATTGTTTCAAAGTGTTCCTTCCACCTTACTAACTAAGCTTTTTAATTAATTGCCATTTCTATCTGCCATGGTTTAATCGGTGTGTTTTGCTATCTCCCAGTGAGTTGACTAATTAATCGCGGCAAATCACGCATACTATTGTAAGTGTCGTGTTGCGCAACCTGGGTTGCCATATGTTCTAGCGGCTCTTTTGGTTTGTCTTTGTGGTCTTTATATTGCTTTCGATGAGTTTCTTTTCTACCTAGTGTCTCTTTGGCATTTTTTTTTAAATTCAGCCACCATATTTTCCGATGTGCGTTCTTGGTTTGCAGCAGTTTTTCGCGCAGTGTACTTATGTAATTGTGTGCAATTTCGGGGTTGCGGAGTTTCTGTGTATTGTAGAGTTTGTTTCTCGTATTAAATTGCGTCTTCTTTTCTATTTTAATCTTAATATCACCTGTAAGGTACACTCGTGGTTACCATCAATGTCTGCTCCCCTTCTATTGTTCACATCCATTACGCAATTCCTCCACCAGTTACTGATACATACATGGTTTTTTTGGTTTATAGTTTTGCCATTGTGCGAGAATCATGCATACTTCTGTATATCTTTGTGGAATGAGTTCGAAAATCTGATATGATTCTCTTAATTTTTCCCCGTTGCGTTTTCTGACATCTATGCATGTTTCCCCAATTACAAATGTATTTTAACTGAAATGAAAATTAATTTAACAATCAAATTTATAGAAATATATATATAAAAATGTATGTGATTAAGTGATTGTCGATGAAATTTGGTTTGGATAAAATTCAGAAAAAGCTCAGTCAACTTTATTTGGTTCCAACGAAATTATAGGTCAGCCAGAGTTCAACCCGCTTTGGGTACAATAATAAATAATAAACTTATAAACAATAGCATATAATTTGTTCAGCTGTATCGTCTTTCTCATGGCAAAACCAACATACTTTGCCATTTAGCGGTACAAATTTGTGCTTGCAGAATGAATTAATTGAACTCCTAATATCACCTCAAAGAAATATTCACAAACTTGTGTTTTATGATTCTATTTTCTAAGATTTAGAATAGAATAGTTTTTTTTCGAGTTCCTAACTTTGCAAAACATCGTCAAATTAAAATTTGTACACTTTTAACAAAATTATAGCAATCAGTTAATTTTTATAACATAATGAATTTCTTATTATTCTTAACTGTTAACCACTTTTTTCACTTAATAATTATTTTATAGTATTAGTATTAACTTTCTCTATATACGTTAAGTATATATGCGAAACCACCAAAGGCAAGAACATATTTTTTAAATTGGCATAATTTTTATAACATTGCGCTGAGTACAGTTATTACAGTATTGTATTTAACATTCCTAACCTAGAAAGTTTTTCCACATTTGAATAGAAAATAGACACACATACATATAAGTTTATGTAATTAACAACAGTTCTTTCAATTTAATTATTCTAAAAATATAAAAAATAAAAAACAGAACAACCATTAGTTTAATGCCATTTTACTTCATGTTAGTGTTAATAATAATTAGCTTTGTTGCCTCTTTTCATTTATAATTTTTCCTCAAAGTTAAAAACAAGTATAAAATTATTATGGAGAAAAAAATAATATGAAATTAAACTTTTATTTGAAATGTTTTAAATTTTTTAATTATTTTCATACTCAGGTTACACTTACATAAGTATAGCAGAAAAAGATTATTGTAACCTTTTGCTAGCGTTAAACAAAATTACTAGTATTTTAGCAATAATTTAAAAATGTATAGTGCAAATTTTCTATTTACAATTCACTTTACGGTCTACATGATGGCAATACATGAAAGACAGAAATACAATACGAAAATGTATAAATGTATTTTCTAAAGGTTTGGATATTTTAAATAAATCAGCAGCAGCAATCAGGAGCATAGATCATTTGAACTTCAAAAATCATGTAATTTCAATTGCTTTCGGCTAACTGAAAAAGACATAGCTGAACATTTGGGACAATCATATATTATCTAAATCTAGAGTTTATCTTTTCTTTTCTGTAATATATTTTAGTCCGTATACCGGTGAATATTTGTCTATGATTTATAAATCTATATAGAATACGGATAAAATATATTTTTATTTGCATTCTATGATCTATTCATTCTATCCTTATACCGTTAGATTTTTTTCTTTAACAGCATTAAAGAAAAGGCTATTCTACGTCAAACAGCAACAAATATTTTCAAAAATGATGAATTTGTTTTTTATACTCACCTTCGGCATTTTAAATTGGGCCGCCATCATAACTCTTATTCATCAGTGCATTCAGCTATTTTTATACCATACTGTTATAAACTTTCCGTAATATTTTTTAAAAATTATTTATTTTTACAACCGTCATTAAAAATCAAGAAGGAAAAATTTACTCTCTAACATTATTTTGTTTTTTTTTAATATTATTTTTATTAAAAGAGAGTAAAACAGCAATTAAATTAACTTATCCAAATCATTAAAAATTAAACTTTAATTGCACAGAGAAAAAAAAAATTTGTTTCTTGTTTTTTTTTTTCTTGTGCAAAAGTGACAGTAATTAAGTGAAACCGCTTTAACGGTTAATTATAAAAAGATAACAGTATTATAGTATTATGTGGTCCCAATTGATTGCAGCAAATAACAAATAGTAATACAACAGTAGCAAAAGTTGCAAGGTTAACTGTAATTAAAAAACAAAAAAAAAATTACTTTAAAATTAAGAAATAGAAAAATTAAAAATAAAAATTGAAAAAATTAAAAAAAAAAGAAACAAACAAATAAACAACTAAATAATAAAAAATTGTAAAAAAAAAAAAAGTTTTATAAAACTCTTGTCAACTGCGAAAATTTGTTGAAAATTAAAGCTAGAAAAATAGGAACAAAGACCCAAAACAATTTTTTTCCTTTACAAATTCAAAAAAAAAAAAACAAAAATTATTTTATACACAAAAAACATAAAAAATTAAATGTTTTTCATTAAGGTTAGAAAATAATTTAAACTGCTATATTAGTTTTTACCTGATGTTTTTTGCGCAAGCAGCGATTAAAAAAAAAAGTGTTTAATTAAGCGTTATATTTGACACTTACAATAACATGCCATTGATATTTTTATTTAAAAATTTTTGTTAATGCTTAAAATTTTGCTTATTCCTAACGAGATGAAATTCAAAATTACTCTCTTTCAATTTGTTATGACTAAATAAAAAATAAAATTCAAATTGAATCGCTCTTTTGATTTGCAGGTACCATATAATTTTTAATTAAATTATAATTAACTTGTCAAAATGATGCCATTTCTAACTTAATCAAAATTGGATAATATATTCGATTTTTGAAAAAAGAAACATTTAATTATTATTGAAATTTTAAAATGAATTTATTTTTAAATTTAAAATAAAAAATGTTTAAAACTTATACACTATAATTGGTGTTAAAATTAAATTAGACACAAAATTTTTAAATTCAATTCGGTTAAAAACGTCTGTCAAGATCGATGTTCTAAATAAAATTAAGCTAAATGTCTGTATTATACAAGTATTTTTTCATACAGAATGAATTATAAATATAAACTAGTCAGTTGCAATTATGATTATAAATTGGCTCGATTAACCCACGAGTAATTGACATAACATAATAGAGTCTACCATCATCAGACTTTTTTTGTTATTTTTATGCAACGTAAAAATAACAAGTTGTAACTTTATGTGTATAATGCTTTATTGCCGACAAATTATCTTTATTGAACTTTTCCCATCACTGTTGGAGACATTTTTTTTTTGGACATAAATAAATATTTTAACAAAATATTTTTTTTTATTTCTATTTACAAGATTTCTAATTAAGATGTTAATAATTTTACCAAATATTTATATTTGTTATTAACAGCGATTTTAATAATGTAAATATTTAAATCACCTACTGATTTACAAATAACATTTATTTATTTTTTTTTTTGATAAACAGCTATAAACTAAATTATGATCTTGATTATCATAATGTATAACAATAAATAAAAAAATTTAAAGTGATTTGGAGAAAGCTATGAACCATATGAAGATGAAAGAAAATAAAAGTGCTGAAATATAAAAATTTTCATAAAATTTTAAATGTGATAATTTAGATTTTTTTAATAATATTTTGTCTAAATAAATATTTGCCGAAAAAATAAAATTTACGCCATTTGTAGTTTTCAAAATGCGAATTGGAAAAATGTACTGTACAAAATCATACAAAAATCATATTTTATCATAATTGAGATAACCACGAAGAAAAATACAAAACCAATAAAGATTTTATTGTAAAAAAAAGATTTATAGAAGAAAAGTGAAAGTAACGCTTGCTTTTAGAGAGATTGTTAATTTTCGATTTTAAAAAATTAATTGGTAATTAAATAAATTAATGACTAATGGGTCATAAATCAAGAACTTTAAAATCCATTTTAACTTTACATACTTTATAGGAAATTTAAATCTTTAATAAATCTTTAATAAATTGCAACTTCTCTCTTATGTAAGTTGATTAAGTAACCTAGTGTATTATTTTAATGCTTCAATTGGAAAAGTGGATATGGCAACCATTTCCACACAAGCCTTTCATTATTTTAACGATTTTTCAAATAAACTACGTTCCAGACAAACGAATTTTCATGTCATTTCTGCTATTCCCTTCAATAGTAATATATCAATACTATTTGACATTATTGTGAGAACAAGATTGAGATTTAAAATGCAATATATGAGGAAAATTTAATGTAATGCCGAAAAATATTATTAAAAATTTTAAAAATTTATGAAACAATACTTTTTATTTTCTCTATTTTTAAAAAACTTATAGAACCTTCCAACGCGATAGTAGGATAAAAAAAAATATAGTTTTCGTGTAATTTCGTCATATTAACTTATTTGCACATTATCTTTAGAACACTTTGGTTGTAAACCATATACAAATTTTGTACAATTTAGCCTTAAACCAAATGTAGTGCATATACATATGTGTATACATAATGCACTAATTTTACTTTAACAATTTACATTTATACATGTACATATCCAATTATAAATTGTAATATCATTAAATATTATAATACTTTGAAGAATATAGTAATAAATTAAATTTTATCCAATCAAAAAAGGAAAAAAGCAGAATAAATAAAAATATACTTATAACGCAGTTGGCATGATTAGTGCGTTCGTCACGTTTCACGTCAAACATATGAGTTTAAAAAAATCAATGAAAATAAATCAATTGTAAATCATATGCATATTTAACATCTCCTACTCAATATTTTTTAAGTTAGTCACGCTCATTTATATTTTGTTGTTTACATTTTATAGTCTTATACTATGTGCTATTCATTACAAAAACACACAAACCCAACTATACAATATTGTTAAATTTTATAAATTTTCATTTTATATTTACTTTCTATTATTCAGTATTTAATTACTGATCTTTGAAATAAGATCAATTTAATTCAATTACTTATATCTAATTAAATTATTAAAGTCTTTATATAAAATCAAAATCAATATTTCAAAGAATAATAATTAGAAAAATAAAATGTAGCGTGACTAGAAGACTTTCTAATAATGTACCCATTTTAAAATAAGATTAGAATTGTGATTTCTACAATGTTAATTTCAATTATTTAGTGTGATATATACATAGCAATGTGTTGTATATACTACAATTTAAGACTACATAGCTTAGGTACAATAAAAATTTATTTAAAAATTGAATTTTAATCAAGGACATTTTTATAATTCTTTTTCTTTAATAATTTTTTTTCTTTATTTCGATCTAACAAACTTTTGTAATTTTTTTATATTTACTATTAATATTTCCGTTCAAATATTATTTATTGTCACAGTTATTGTACGAAGGGTGTGCTTTATGCAATGTACCAAAACTTTTACAAAATAAGAACATGTTAAATGTGAAACTTTTTGTCAAGTAACCTAATTTTTCCAAAAATAATAACAAATGCACCGTCATAAATTATTATGAACAGACAAAAACTTAAAATAGTCCTCACAAATTGTTGAAATTTACTTTAAAGATGTGCCATAAATCTAAAAGCAAAAAAAAAAAATCCCCTTACACAATACAATGGTGACATCATTTTGAAAATTATAATTTCCTCAAAAATGGTAAATGTAAATCATCACGGTTTTAGGATCCAGCCGAAATGTGGTCTTAAGAAGATGGTGTTAATCGATAATCACAGTCATCTATTTAATGATAAAAAAACATTTAACGATAAGTTGATTTCGAGTAGCGGACCTTTTAATTGTCATGCAAGATGGAACAAAGTGAGATATTTTAATTATTTCCGATTTGATTATTGAAAAAAAAATATTGAAATATTGTTCATGTTATTTGTGAAGTGATATCCAGTACTCGACAATGATAGAAACAAGCACATTATATATTAATGCAGATACCGAACTACCTAAAATTAATTTTTATTAAAGGAATGTTGGTCACATTCATATAACATGCTTAATATAAAAGTTATTTAAAAATTATACTTATGTATAAATCATAGATATTTTTTGTTTTGGTATATTGCATAAATTTCATTCTGTGTATACTTAATCTTGATATAACCATAAATTTATAATATTAATTTATAATTTAATTTTTTAACATGACCAATTTAAAAATTTTCATGTCTTTTCACACATTGTCTTTTGGCTTTTTTTTATTTTACAATTTATTGTTTATTTTTCATATTTTATACATGTACAATTTAAATTTAACCACTTATTCACACATTTATGTAAGTATTTTGTTATTTAAAGTTTTTTTTTATTTTTCAGATGACATTCATTGATAGCCATATTTATTATTTTCCTATGACTTAATTCATAAACGGCAAATTATATTAAAAAATTTTTATTCTTAGACTTATTTAATTGTGATTTTTTAAGTTTACAGATTAAACTTTTTAAAAACTGTAATTGACTTTTATAACAAAAACCAGTTTGTTTTTTTTTTTGAAAATTGAAACGGAAGTAGGTACTAAAATTTTTGCTCTCAAATACAAATTAAAAAATGTTGTTTTAATTTTTTTTTTCATAAAGTTTACTAGAACATTTTGTTTTTTTCTAAATATAAAAAACTTTAGAAAGTTTTGTTGTCATTGAACTACAAAAATGTAGAAACTAGGTTAAGAGTAAAAAATTTTTTTATTATGCTTAAGGGTTACTGCAAAATATGGAAGTTTTTATGACTCTAAATAAATATTTCAATCAACCAATTATTATTTTTGGCATCACCAGTTAATTTATCAAATATTTATAAACCTGAATGGTAATATTAAACTCATTTCTAATTGTTAAAGGAAAATAATTTTTTTAAACAAGCAAACAAAATTTCATATTTTTAAATAGAAAATAATTATTTACACTTACTTACATATTCTGCTAAACAGCCCATATAGGTGGTAAAATATCACAATTCACAGGAATTTAGTTGAAGCAATTTGAAGATTTGCATAATCACTGGATTGAAATGGGTACCTTAAAAAACTTTTGACAAACTAAAAGCCAAAAAATTTGAATTTTTACAGATATGTATAAGTTATTTGGCCTCTATTGTCAACTTCAAACTAGGAATACAAAATTTATCCTAAATTTCTTCAACCTCCACCTCAATCGTCAATTGAGTAATTTTTTTTTATGTTACAAATTTGTTTCCGACTGCTAATCTGAATTTTAATATAAAATTTTTTTTAATTTATGCTATTCTGACCACCGGATTCGGATTCGGTGTTGAAAAATCTTGAACTTTTGATTGCACATTCATAATTACAGAATTTTTGAATTTTTCCACTACAATTGGTCTAATATCAGCTTGAAACCTGGTCTTGATTGTCAGCTTGTTTATTTCAAAATTTTTATGCCAATATGAATTTTTATGAAAAGCGCCAATGTAATTTCTTACGGTACTTTAAATTACTGATCTGAAATTCTTTAATATAAAATATTTTTTTTTAAAAAATAAGTTCTACTCGGCACAAATTATAAATATAGGACAATATAACGGTGCTCAGTTAAAATTTCATATTAAATTTTTCAAAAAATTTAATTTAGAAAAATAAATACCCACTTTTAAAAAAACTTGAAATAAAATTTCATGTAAAACTGACATTGAGTACCGCCTGTCACTTCATTCAATGATGTTGCAAAATTTTACAAAATCATAGAGTAAGAAAAATTTTTTCAATTGGAATTTTTCTATGAATATTTAATAATAGTGTCAATAGTGTACTACACAGGTTGTCAAAAACTCAACCCAATTTTCATATTATTTTTTTTATGTGCTAATTTTAATAAAAAATTAGCATATTATAAAAAATTTCACATGATCTTGAAATTATTTCTATTATTAAAAAATTTTCTTTTCTTTTTTGTTATCTTTTCCAACTTTTTTTCAACTTGAATTTTAATTTTTGAAAAATAAATTTCACTTTAAAATTTCTTTTATTTCAACACATCATCTTGATCTAAACTAGACATTGACAGATTATATAGAAAAATATTATATATTAACATATGCAATTGTTACAAGTGTATGTGAAATTTTTTCAATGTAATTTTAAATGACATAATTATAATGTTTACATACACATAATAATAATGGATACGATGATATATGACAAAATTATGGCAGTTTGTACTGGGTGCTTCAAATACTGAAATTCGTTTTAAATGTGGTGCTCGTTGCAACTATGTATTAACAAAATATAAAGTACATAAACGAGAGGTTAAATTATTATAAAACTTATCCATAGTTGACGCTTAGTTGGTTCAATCAACAGGTAGTGTCAGTATGCTGTCATTATGATGTCAACTGAAACCAACGCATTTGTTCAACTAGCGGACAAAAATTTTAAAATTCTGATCTGTTGATTGATTTTTTAACATATTTTGAAGTTTGATTTAATAAAATGTTAAGCGACACCCTCTGTTCATTGAATACGACAATGTATACGACAATTAATTGGTTTTCGTAATTGGTAATTAAATAATGATATTAATTATATAGTAATAATTTTTGAGTATTAAAAAAGAATTATAATAAACTTATAATTATGTATTTAAACATGGTATTTTGTCAACCATATACTAAAATAATTTATGATAAATTATAATTATTGACTAGTATTAAATAATTTTATTATTGATATTTTTATTTTCTCTCTAAAATGCCTTTAAGTTAATTTAGGATTCATTTATTATAAATTCAAGTAAAACATTCATAAATATGAAAAACAAATTTTTGAAATATATAAAATTTTAAAATAAATTTAGGTCAATCGAAATTACCTAATACGACAATTATAATGAGTGGTAGGTACATGTAAAGAGTAAAATATTTTTATACATCCCCGCAAAAAATATTTGTGACAAAAAATGCAATAGCAATTATTTTTAATTTTAATAATATTAATTTAAATATTTTGATTTTTCATATATGTATACATACAAGCACACACACATACATGATTTTATAAAACCAACACATACTTAGGCATACATGAATAAATTATATAATATTTGCTGTTATTCATTATTTTTATTTTGTTTTTGCCATTTAAAAGTCCCAAAAACCTACATTCAAATTAAATATTTTAAAATTTTGTTTAATAACTATAAACTACATACATAATATGTATATATGTGTTTATGTACAAATATGATTTTAATCTCCAATATGTCTAGGTTTTCTATCAAAAACTATACTCAAAATTATATGTATGTACATATTATTATAAAAAGTAATATATCATGACATAATAAACATTTTTTTATTTCTGATAGATTTGAAAGTTAATAAAATAATAAAAATAAAAATAAAATAGTATAGACTTATAACCTTTATTTGCCGCCTAATATTCTTATCGATACTAAAATAAATATAAAGAAATAAAAACAAAATCAAAATCCAAAAACAAAAAATAAAAGTGTTAAAATTTTATAATTTTTGCAATAAAAAGATGGTAGGGGCCACAAACAAAAAAAGTAATAACTATAAAATGAAATGACAAAAAACAGCAGAGATTTTCGCCCTCAGATTTTTTAAAAAACTTGCATACACATTATAACATTATATATTTATGCACATGTGCTTACATCCACATAAAATATATGTATGAAATTGTAAGTATGCTTACGTGTATGCTGAGCTTTAAGTCTAATAATTTAGTCTGACGTTTTTGTTTAAGCTTTTGATGTTTTTATTGATTAATAAATTATTTATGAGGTAATTTGCAAATGTAGACGGTCTCAAATATTTACAACTTTAAGAATTTTTAATTTTGAAATGATTTTTTTCAAATTAGTTAGTGAATTGGAAACGAGTCCTATCCTAATTTAAAGAGGTTTTGAGAGCGCATCGAAAAAAACTCTAAGCTTTTTCCAAAACTTTCACAATACAGCTTTGCAAGTTGGATGCAATTCTTGCAAAACTTATTTCATATTCTTCAGCCATAAATTAGATAATTTTGGCATTTTTTTGCTATACTCTGCATAAATTGTTGTAAACGGTTGATAAGTTTTAAAATGAGTTATAATACGTTAAAATGGTAATATGGGAATGTCAAAACATACAACTTTGAAAACTTAGATTTCAAATTTGCTCCATAATATAAGCACCATAATGTAATTAGCAGTCGACTTGTTACCCAACCATTTAAGTGAAAATAATAAAGTTTGCAAGCACGCACTAATTTTATAATGTAAAAACAATAACATATTTATAAGCTGTTCTATATTATTAATTTCAATATGACAATTAAAATTAGCAATCAAAAATATTTTTCATTTGCAATCACCTGACATGTACATACATAAATGTCAATATAAATTTCCAAATTGTAAGCTAAATAATAAATTTGAAATATTATTATTAGCACTTAACCTTTTTTTTTTGTGTTTTTATTGAAATTCTTTTTAAAATTACATTAAATTATTCTCAATTTTTGACCCAGCAAATTAGTAATATTTTATATAATAATTGTGTAGGAGTTATGAAACTTTTCGAATTATATAAACTTTTGAATATCACATTATTGATTAAAAACAAGTATGTATTCAAAAATTTTATAACATAATGTATAGCCTTCTGTTAAAACAAAAGAAAACTGAAATAATAAATTCATTGCCATTTTAAAATTGCCATTATATTTTTATTTATGATAAAATCTAAAAAGTGACAATAAATTTCTTTATTTTAAAGTTATTAATAATCAATTATATTATAATGTGTTGAACAATTACAAAACTTGTCACATCGAAAATATTACATACTAATTTCCAATATTTTAAAAGCTTAACCAATTCATAAAGAACAACTGATCGCCTTTTATAATAATATGATAAATGTCATTGAACTTGAAAACAAAAAAATCTTTAAATAATTATCCAGCAGTTCATGATCGTTCAAAAAAAAAAAATTCTCGTGAATTTTTTTTTCTTTTAGTAATCAACTAAAACTATCAGCTACTCTTTCTTATCATATTCAAATATTTTATCGATTAATATACATTCGCTTTCCTCTTCATTTGTTAATAAATTTTATACATACCAATTCTTTAAATAAACAAAATACAATAATGAAAAAGATTTTCTCACCTACAACTATTCTTAAATAATTTGACATAAGTCTTGTGTCTAGAAGAATTTTTAAATGTAACCAGAAGAAATTTTTGTTTTGTAGTTTCTTTTTTTTGCAAAACCTTCCAGAATTAAATAAAACATTTTATATTGCACTATAAAATTTATAATCAATTTTATTGAGAAAACCAATAACAAAGCACTTTTAATTCATTGACGCAAAAAAAACTTAAGATAAATTTTTGCCTTTTGTTTTCGTATTTTTTTTACTAATTTTGGATTTTTTAGAATATTGCGTAGGCCTATAGACAACGTCGGTCGGATAAACAACATTTTCATTAATTTTTCTTATTTTTGTTTTAATTTTGTTTTTAGCTTTTATTTTTGTGACTTAATATGCTCAAAGTGCTATGACATTAAGCCGAGCTTAAATTTAGTTTTAATATTTACAAGGATTTTTAACACCCGTGTAGAAAAATTTCATTATATTTAAAATGAAAATAAAAATTTTAAAATTTGGTTTACAATGACAAGACATTAGCTTACCTTTGCCTGTTATTGAGATTATGAAAGCACAATTTAACAATGCACCGTATTTTATTATTAGAGTACAATTTAAATAATATTAGAGTACAACATCAAATCTATTATAGTAAAGTAATTTGATAATGAACACTTTCGGTTATAGTCCATGATAAGTACAAAATAATAGGATTACGTTTAACTGAAGAGACTTTCAAATTAGAAGTTAGAAAATTTGAGTCAAATGTGAACAGAGTTTGATTGCCATTGTGATTGCATTCTTTTTAAAAACGGAACTGTCACTTCAGTATTTCATATGTAGATATTTTTATCTATTATATGAAATATATTAACAATATTGTATAAACTCATGATTATTTGAAAATTTACCTAATGAATTCTTTTCACTCCGTGTCGAACACAACTACATAGGTGCGTAATGCTTGCATTGCAATACAAAAGTCGTAGTTGATTCTGATCAAAAGTGATTAAAACTTATTTTATTTTTACTCCCTGGTTTTTCCGACAATTTTAAATAAAATTAATGATACAATAGAAAAAAAATTTTTAATAAATGAACTTGATACTGTTCTGTTTTATATTGTTTGTGCTAATCTTTCTTATACTTCTCCATATATGCGAATGTATAAAATTATTATTTCATATGTGATGCTTGTTTTATTTTAATTCTCTAAATAGTTTACCATTTATACATAATATTTGTATACCATCTTCAAAAGAAATTTTTGAATTCAAAAAGGCATACAAGTCCATACCAATATAATATATGTATGTACGTACATGAGTGAATGTGACAATTATGGATATATGGAAGTCAGTTGATTGATTTATCCAAGTGAATCTTAAAAATAACTTTTATTCTTCTTTCTAAAAGTTGATATATATATACGTACAAATGTGAATACAATATTATTTAATTTCATATTATAAAAAATATATTAATATGTTTTGAAGAAGAAACATTATGGGTGGTCTACAATGAAATAGGACTAGACTGCACAAAAGAAAAATGAATATCAGAACTACAAACATATTATAAGTATGTATGTATAAAAGCTTTAAATCTAGAATATAATCTTAATGGTAATACTGGCTCATAATTTATAATACTGTGATTTAAGTAGTATAATCATTTCTTACTGTAGTTATAAAAAATAAATAAATAAAGATGTCGCTGATATTCTAAATAAAGTCATTGAAAAAATAACATAATGTGACATTTTATTAAAACAAAGTCATTGAATTTTTAATTTTGCAATTTTTAAAAACCACATGGCATTTTTTTATAAAATTATTAAGCAGAAGCAAGCCAAATTATAAATATATTGTCTAATATTTAAAATTGACAGTTAATTGTAGAATTGTGATTGACTTTAATTATTTATTTCAAAACACAAAATTTTTATAATTAATTTGAATTTTCATAACCTTGATAATGTGAATTTTAATAAAATTTAACATGTCAAACATTTTTTATAATAACGTTAAATAAAAAAACTGTTTTGACAAATTACTTTGACTTTGACAGATAAACAAAAAAAATAGCATACTTTTAAGCGGTAAAATTAAAAATCAAAATTCAATTTACAAAATTAAATTTCATTTCTTTCGAATTGAAAAAAAAATCAATCAAAATTTGAAATGAAACCAATTTAAAAATGTAAATAGATTTTTAGATGCAATTTGAGACGAGAATAAAAACAAAATTTCTCCTATTTTTCAAAATTTTGTTTATGTACGTGGCTAACGTATAAATCTTAACCTAAAACAACCTATATTCAAATGTCATAACTTTCAAAATTTTTACATATAAAAATGCCTATCTACGTATAATATAGAGCAGCCACCTGAGTACTCACTTTTAACTTATTTAAATCATCGAATTTCTTATGTATGTACTAATGGCTTTCTGTTGTATAAGTCTAATTTGGAAAATAAAACATGTTAATGTTATAAATTATTATAAAATTGCAACAAAATATAGTAAATACGTACATATAAAAATGTATAAGAAGACCTTAACTATCAATAACACTAATCTCTAATTTATCATTTCGTATTAAATGAAAATATTGCAAAAAAAATAGTAATAAAATACAAAAACTAACAAACAGCAAAAAACTTGAAAAAAAATCCGAAAAATTTCCCAAATTCTTTGATTATAAATATTTAAAATGTCAACTAAAAAGTATATTTGAATGTGTATGTGAAACAAATGCTATGAAGTGTAATTTGATACTTTTTCTGTTGACAGCTCTATTAATAATTTCAAATTTTATGTGACATTTTATCTATTTTGAACACCTACTTGATGGACTCATTTTCCTAGAAAATGTCTTCTTTTTTTTTTGTGAGACTTCATGAAATGAATACAAATCTCTTTTTTATAATAAAATATTTTGTGACCAAATCAATAAAATTTCGGATTTTTAGCTATCGTAGAAATAAAACAAAAAAAAATCAAAGATGACTTTTTTTTTTAATTTTTTCAACGAAGGCAAATTTCATTTTCAATATTACTATCGAAAATAAAATACAACATATTCAATAAATCATAAACTAAAATTAAAATATATACAGGCTGTTAAAAAATATTTACACACAATCCCTATAAAAAAAGAGTGAAACTATGTTCAGCCACGAAAATTGTTACTGAAAACATAATGTTGAAATATAAATTTTCGATTTTAATAATATCGTATAAAATTTTACTTTTGTTACTACTTTCAAGTGTCTATTGGTAAAACCTAAATAAATATTTTTAATAGCGATTAGTGAAAACACTCTTGCTTGTTCATTAAAATACAAATTTGATGACAGCTGTAAGGAGGTGTTTAATTAATAAGGCGCATTATCGAGATTATTCTGAGAAGCGACAAAATATCACTAATTGATAGTTATAGAGCTAGTGATATTTTTCGCAAAAATTTAAAAAACATATTATAAACAGAAACCATTACATATGAATGATTCGTGTTTATAATATGTATACTTTTAATTACGATATTAATAACTTACTTGGGATATTTCACTGTCATTTTCCTTAGCGGAATAATTGTAAAAACATAACCAAACCGGTAAATCGCAACAGTGAACGATTTCCGTTCTCAACCCAGAGCAACAGAATTTTGCATATAATATCACGCAGATACATGGAAACAGATGACGTCAAGAAAAACCGCCAGCGGAAATTTATTTAATTTAGTGTCAAAAGAAATTTATATATCATATTTTGTATTTTCCGGCTACTTTGTCACCGGTAGTTAAATTCGTAGTAGTGACATTTATGGTGAATTCTGACATTTCGCTGCGGAAATTTGACGTTTCGCTCTTGTTCTGTTTTCATCAACAGTGTTGTGTATTTTAAAATGTGGATGTGCATAACCTTTTCCCACCTGACTGTACATACATAAATAATATTATGATTATTTTAACGTTTATTATAATGTTTATGTATTTTATGTATACTCTTTACCTCACCCACTGGCATATAACCTTATTAGATAAATTATTTATATCGTCAATATTTAAAATCAATTAATATTTTTTTTTTTGTTAATTTTCATTTTGCTTAATTTAATTCAAAAAAGCACCTTGAAATTAAA
Source organism: Condylostylus longicornis (assembly GCF_029603195.1). Taxonomy (NCBI): domain Eukaryota; kingdom Metazoa; phylum Arthropoda; class Insecta; order Diptera; family Dolichopodidae; genus Condylostylus; species Condylostylus longicornis. The sequence continues at coordinate 5,770,618 of NW_026577974.1, forward strand.
ATCATTTATCAAATTAAAAAAGATTAAATTTGTTGTTCTTTTTTATTTGTAAGATTTTCTAATTCTCTTGGTTTTTGGTTGCTATTTTTGATATTAATTTTGCAGAATTGCCGAAAGAGAAATAATTAAAAAAATATATATATACATCTACATTTAGAAGAATTTTAAATTCAATTAATGTAAAAACAATTTGATTTTTTATTTTCTAATTTTGACCTTAACAAAATTTACGTATCTATGCACTAAATTTTTTTTATATTAACCATAATTTTGAGTTTTTTTTATGTTTTCGGGGGCTCTTTATTTAAAGATGGTACCGTAATCTATATCGTATGTTTATTAAGGCAAAGCGAATTTCTTTACCCAAAATATAGCAAAAAAAAAATGCCCAAAAATGAAATATGAGTACCGTTGAATGAAAAAGCAAAAGAAAAAAAAATTAAATGATCATGGGCAACTTGACACAAATTTTCAAAAATTGGATACATATAAATTTAAAAAAAAAATCAATTCAAAATTAAATATAAACGATATTAAAATTATTATATTTTAAGGTAATTATAAAAATTTATGATAAAATTCTCTTAGGTGATTCTTAAATATTTATGATAACTTTTATTATTGAAAATTTAAAGTCTAAATACCTACTGGTATTATAAATATATTGTGAAAAATTGTAGTTTTATTTAATTTTAATATGCGGGAATTATGCCTCCTGGTGAAAAAAAATAACATTAATAAAGTATTAGAACACAGTTTGTGATTCTAAAATGAGTCTACTTATTACATTTCAAAAAAAAAAAATTAATTTTACACAAACAAAATACTTCAAACTACTCTTTCATAACGTTTTTCAAAAATGGTGCTACCATCTTGCAAAAAAAAAAATATTGACAGCATATATGTATTTTAACAAATAATAATAAAATCTACATAAAAATAGCACGTGTCATTATAAAGTTCAATGTTGCAAAATTTTACATCTTAAATAAATTTTCAACTCATATTATTTTTTTTTTTTTAAAACTTAGTTATTTTGCAACATTAATCTAATATTTTTTAATCTGTTCGTTTTTTATGTAATTTTCTTTATTTTACAAAAAAAAATAACAACAAAGTTTTATGAGGGAAAAACCATTTTTTTTTTAAATTTTGAAAGAAAATCAATTTTTATTTCAATATTTAGGCAAATAATATTATGTTTGATGTATGGCATCTCTTTCATATTAAAATTAATGATTGAAATAATGATTAATAATGATGACATTTTACATACGTTCATATACACATTTACATTTTAAATTTTTTAAATGTAAAATGAAAATTAATTTTCGCAAAACAAAATCACTTAAAAATATCTCAATATTTATAACAAGTATAGAAATCATACAAAATACATATAAATAAAATAATGAAAAATAAAAAATCAAATTAGAAGATCGAAATCACTGACATTTTTAATGAGATTTTTATTTACTGATTATATCGAAATGAGTTTTTAAATCGATTTTTTTTTGCTCATTTTCTTTTATACGTTTTTTCTCTTGTTTGCTTTTATTCGAAACAGTTAATGATTTAATTCAGATTTTCAAATGATTAAAAATTAATATTAAAATAAAAATATTTCAAATAACTATTAGGTATAGAAGTTTAAATTAAATTGATTATGGCAGATAATAATGTAAACGTAGTTGGTATAAGTACATAGAACTGCAACATGTGGTTGTCAAAAAAAAAGGTTTTTATTTAAAATGTACAATATGGAAACCGCCACACAGTAAAGGTGATGGTACCGTATTTGATTTTTATATTTCAAGCGAATGCTATTGAAACTATAAAACTATTTCTATTACTTTTGACATTTTATGCAAACGTAATTTTCAATCGCATTCGATCCCATATGTTCATAAAAACAAAAAATGCTCAGTATCAAAATATTGTAACCATAAGCCAGAGTTTTTGGTGGAAACATTTTGCGACATATCGTATATTCGCATATCGTATCACAAACACATATCGTATAATATTTAGAATATTTAAAAAAAAAGTTTATATTACCTACATAAAAAATTTGATAAGTTAATGAATAAACCTAAATATTTATTGTTATGATATATGTCATTATCTTAAAGTAAGTGTCTTAGGCAGCTGACCACGCCATTCTTTCAAGAAACTCAAAATATTTTATTATTATTAACACAATATTATATCAAACGTAAAGTAAAATTAATAATGCATACTTAAATAAACTCTATTGTATATAGGCATAATATAAAAAAATTAGAAAAAAAATAATGTAAATTCAAATTTCAAATATTGTAATAAAAACTACTGAATTTTTTTTTCCTATACAAACGTTTTTTGATTGATAGATTATCGTAAATTTATGACTTTGAATATGCCCTAAAGGTATTAACTACTTCTAATATTAACGCTTAAAGCTCAGACATTTGACCTTTATAACACTCAAATACATCACTATGTAAATGTACATATGTGTATATGTATATACATACTATAATTATGTGTATATTTTGTTATATGTAAATCATGTAAAATTAAGAAAACACCATAATTTAGTTACTTTTTTTACTCTATTCATTGACTCTTATTTCTTTTTATTATTATTTTTGAATTGTTAGATCAGTTAAAGCGTTTTTTTTTCTCTCATTTTTATACATAAAAAGTATTAATGACCTGATAATTATTTTTCAGGCTAATAAAAATTGATTTTTTTTTTATTTATTGTGTACTCTTATAAGAAGTACGAAAAAAAAAATTGAGTAAATTAACAATAAAAATCTTTGAAAATTACAAAAAAAAACTTGATCTGATGTAACAACTTCAAATGTTTTTCATATTTTCGCTATGATTGCTTACTCACTTCAAAAAATTTAAAGAGTTTTAATCGAAAATAATAAAAAAGAATCGAAAATTTAAGAAGATATTATTATGATTGTGCAAGTAATTTTATGCTTTATTATCGTTATATAAAAGAATACAAAATATTGCAAAATGTTTTTGATAATTATGATAATAATTAATATCTAATTATCAAGAAAAATATCTTAAAATTAATTGAATTTTAAAAGAGGAAATTTGTTTTTTGACAGCTATACATACGAGATGATGAAAATAAAATAAAAAAAAAATTGAAAATTTCGTAACATTAAATTCTTGACATATTTTAAAATTTATTCTTAATTATATTAAAATGTGATTAATATTAGGTGAGCTCTGGTACGGTAATTTGACAAGTGGTAAACAGAGTGATTGAGGTACACTAATGCATCGTTATATAACCGCTCAATTTACGGTAGTCTCGAAGTTTCGACGATCTTGTATAGTGCCTCGGTTCGCGGTTGTCATTTTTAAAAATAATTTTATATAAAAAATTTTTCCTACAGAATTTTCATTATAAGAAAAATAATGAACTTATTTTACGGCCTGTCATTTTTTTTTACAATCTGTAAAGTGAGTTATTTTGTTAAATGTCAATGCCAAAAAACTGTTATACTAGAATGAATAACGTAAATTTATTTTACATGGGATGCAGTTTTAGGGCGTTTAAATTACCGGCCAGTTTTTCTCGAAAGAGTTAAGGCAGCAAAGCAAGGTATTCTTGTAGTTATAAGAATATTTATGTATTTCGATAGATGGCTTTATATTTTCATAATATGGTAAATAAATCCTAAATTTTTGATACTTTACTTTGTATAGGTTCTATTATATTACTCGAACAAAACAGAATCACTATACTTTTAAATTAAGAAATTACAGAATTGTATGAGAAAATTTTCATATCATAAACATAACCTATTTTTGTTTCTATGAGTATAAACCCATCCAACAAGAAATTATAGTAAAAACCTCGAAATACACAACGATCACAACACTTAAGAATTTGAGTCAAGTGATCCCTTCAACCTTTCAACTCCATTCTAATTTATATGTATACTTTAAATTGTTTTGTAAAATAATTTAAACCTTTTTTTACATTACCATTTATGTTTTTGAAATAAAATTTTTTTATAATTATTTTGAAATTCTTTAATGTATGAAATATTGAATTACTTTGTTTTAATTGTTTTGAATGATGAATGTGTTATTTACCTACGTACATACATATGTATATCCATTAAATTATAAAAATTAAACAATAATGGATAATAAAAAAAATATGATCATTTGTAAAATAAATCATCTTAATGATTGTTAATTACAATTTATAACTGTTATATTATAATAAAGTTACAAATTCGTTTTTTTCAAATCACTTTAAGTGAGTATTAATTATGCACATTACAATCGAGATAAATACTGCATACACTATTATATTTAGCTAGGTACCTATGTATATTTAAATTAAACTATTTAATATAATGACCTTAATTAAAATTAAATTAATTATTTTATGTAAGTTATTTTAATGAAATCGACAGTACTTATATACAATTTTTTTCTTTCTTTAAATTATTAAATACAAATCAGATAATGTTCATAATAATAATAATGAAAATTTAATTTATATTGCATAACAAAATTATTAATGCATTTTTATATTATATTTTGACATACTTTTCATTATAATGCATAAAATATGTGAATTTGTTTTTTTTTCCATAATTTTAAGTAAAAAGAATATGATTGTTTAATCTTAATGCATATTAAGAGGCAATGAATTGAAAATCATGTGATCATTTGATATCATGATAGAATTTAAAAATATTAGCAAAAATTTAAAAAAAAAAAGAACTTAATCTACTTTCGAATGAGATAGAATACTCGTATTGCACAAATAATAATGACGAAATCGAATATTGGGAGTTACGTTTTGCGCATCACTACATTAAATATGAACATTTTTGTCTGTTGTATAAAATACGAGATTTGTTCGTCTGAAAGCCAGGCTATATGAAAAATGAATAAAATATAAGATCACGTCTGCCTAAAACACAATTTATATCAAAAATTGTTAAAGTGTAAAAGTATTCTTGTTTACCTTGAATATAGGTTATAAAAATTGTGAAAACATATCTCTGTCCAGAACGCTGTTTGTATGAAAACTTGCAATCAAAACTTCATATAATTGATAATTCTAAAATATGAAAATACGTCTATCTGGAATACTATTTATAAAATTTTTGCTGTAACGGAATCCTCAATCTCCATTCTTCAGTGCATAATTACAACCAGAAATAATTATGCTTTACAATGTATCCTGAAATAATTCATATTTATAAATTATTTAATTTGTATTTAATTAAACTTACAATTAAAGCAAACCATAAAAACTGCATTTCAAAAATATACTTATATTTTTATAGACCATTGATATTCCCATAAAAATGAAAACTTGTTAGCAATTTTTGTTACAATAATTTCTACCAATCATATTTTATACTTTATACTATTACTGGAAATTCAAAATATTGTCATGGTACTGCCTTTACTTTCTATTTCTATAATATTAATCATAAATTATCTTAATTATAAAATATGCTACTATTATAAATGTTTACATTTGTAAAATTTATTAAAAATTGAAATTATTATAGTTTTTTAATTGAACATAATCGTTTCTCACATAAAATTTTGCAATAAATTTTTAATATTTACCATTTTTTTTTGCTTTACGTTTTGTATTTACACAAAAACCAAAAACAGACCGAAAATTCAGAAGAAAATTCCCACATATTTTCATAATATAGGTATGTAATTTATAATTTTTATACTAGTTTTTAATTTCAAATTTTCTATTTAATTATTTATACATAATTTATACATAATTAATAAAATTATTTCATTTTTTTTCTAATATTTTTAAAATTGTAATCCTAAATTCAAGAAACAAGTCCACCTAACATCGACAAGTCAAGTTTAAATCGATAATAACTAACAGATTTAATTCACAAAGTTAAGCAATCAAAAAAGAAAAACAAAAAGTAAAAAAAAAAAATATTTTCATGGAAAAACAAATGAAAAATATTAAGAAAAATTCCTTTGGAGCATATGGTTTGTATGTATATAATTTTAATTTTTTACTTTTAAAGTTACATTATAGCCTTATATAATTGGAAAAGTACCATTAAATTGAAGTGTTATTTATAACACTAGAATTACTAAACAATAATTCACAATCGATGGCAAAAAATTGTACTTTTGTAAAAAAGTTTTTCGTATAAGCGTAAAAACAGAACCAAACCGGTGAACGGCAACGGCGGACAATTTCTATTGTTAACAGAAAGCAACAGCAGAACTATTTAATATTTTGCATATAATGTCGCAGACGCATTGAAACAAATGATGTCAAAAAAAAGACGCCATTGGTAAAATAGGATTTTATGTTATTTAATTACCGTTGGCCCCTAAATAAATTTTGACATACCGCCGCGGAAAATCGCTTTTGTTCTGTTATCAACAAACTCTGCTTATTATCCAATAGAATTACTTAAGAATAATTCACAATGGATATTAATAACAACAATAATCAGTTTTACGTAAATAAAATTTTCTCTCTTTAGAGTTAATCCAACTGTTCAATTTTTCCAAACATTATAATTTTAGAATTGTAATGACCAAATCTTCCTCTTAATCTTAAATCAGTCTAGTTACTTCGAGCTGAAATAAAAAGTTTTTTGTTACAAAAGTATCCTTAAGTTTTTCTGGACAAATATTATTATATTTTCTTTATTATTATTTTATTATTTTTTTTTTATAGATTTAATGAATTTTCATGTTAAATAATCTGCTAAAACATTAAATTTAATATTTCTATCTTAGGCGATAGACACACGTTCTCAAAATACTTGATGGTAAGTAAATAATTTTTTGTATTTGTCTCTTTTCGTAATTTTTATTGTTTTTCTGGTTTTCATTTATTTTTTGTGTATGCTTAATTTTAATTGAGAAAAATAAATAAAGAAAAACATTTTTTATACATAACGCTGACATAACGAGCTTAAAATGTCATTAAATAGTGACATTACATAAGTTTTTATACATTTTTATTTTTAAACAAAAAAGAAAAAATAAAATTTATACATTATTACATGTTCGAATATTGAAAATATTATAAAAAAAATTGAAAAATAAAAAAGAATTTTTAATATTTTATTTTATTGTAACAATTTTGTTTTTACTTTTGGTTTACACTCTGTATACCACCCATTGAATAATTGTAGTGATATTACGGAACGATAATGATGACAAAATAATGTTATATGTACATTCGTGTATACATATACATATGTATATATATTTAATATGTCATTATTCGTTTTGATGTTTTCGTTAGTTAATTTTGGGATTAGTACAAATGCAAAAAATAAAAAATCAATGTGACACTTTCATAATGTATGATTTTATGTTTTTTATTATTATGTTTATGTTACACTTATTGATCGGAACGTGCAATGAATATTACATATTACGTGCAATTTATATACATGTTCACGTTTAATAAACCGTTATATTATTATATAGTATGTGAATATGTACATGTATATTTACATGGAAAAAGGAAATTTTTGGGATATTTTATGCTGTAGGCATATAAAATTTATTAAAAAAAAAATTAAAATTAATCTTGACAATTTTAGGTACCACATTTAAAACATACATGAAAATAGTTGTTTTAAACTGTCATCAAATATTTAATTTTTATAATTTAAATTTGATATGTTACTTAATAATCTTAATATTCAGATTGAATTTTATAAATTTCAAAAATTCATTGCACTTTGGTTGTTACGAGTATACTGTCTTTCCTATATACCTTTAAAAATTTCAATTTATGGACAATCATTATTTTTAAGTTCATTGAACAAAATTAGTATATAATTTTAAATTTTTAAAACGTCTAATTTGAAATGTACTTTAATTTAATAATCGAAGCTGAAGACTTATTCAAAAAATGTCAATATTACTAGGTTCAAATTTAAAATTTGTTCAACTAGGGGGCTCTCCATAAAAACCCTCATTATGTTTTGTTTCTTTTATTTTATAAATAGCGACACCACGCATTCCATTTTAAGCAACACTAATGTAATAGTCTTCTTCATTTGCAGTTTAGTTTTGTAGTATTAAAGTAATCATATTATTGCAATCGATTGTTATTAATACGTTTTTCTGTCTGTTACTAAAATCCAATATCTTTCAAATACAGAATGTTTTCAGAAATAATGTAATTTTTGTAAAAATCTTTTAGATTTCAGACCAAATCCAAATATATAAAATGTATATTCATAAATTTACAAATAGTTACATTGCAACAATATTACGAAACAAAATCGATTAAACATATATGACTTAATCGATTATAATTTACTTTATAAGATTGTTCTATTTGTGCAACGGGTAATGCATGAATTCAATGAACTCAAATCAAATTTAATATTTTATTTTTTTTTGAATTTTAAACAAAAAAAAAATGATTTTTTTTGCCCACTTTATTAAATGTTTACAGGTGCGTCTATTATAAATTAGATCAGTTTTTCTAGTTTGTTAGTTTTTCAGGTCATTATTTTAAATTGATTTTTTAATTTTTATTTATTTTTTTTTTTGTTTTAATTTCTTCAGAAAATTGACAAGTCCATAAATTTTTCAATGTAAAAAAAAAGTTGAACTTCTTACAATTAATACGTATACGTAAATATAGATATCGTATAAATATGGCGTATGTAAAAATTAATGAAAATACCTGCATATGTAACTTATATAGGTATGAGCCGGCAGTTTAAAAGTTTATTAATAAATTTATTAATAAAAATCAATAAAAAAAAGAAGAAAAATTGAATTTTATTCAATTTACTAGAAAAAAAATTGGAAAGATTTATTTTTGTTTGAAGAAATCAAATACATTCGTATAACAAAATGGTGTTAATTGAGAATTCTAATTAAGAGAAACAGAAGTGAGAACAGCCGTTTTTTGTGTCGAACATTTTCAGGTTATTTTTTCATTTTTAAATACAGTCTATAGCACCTATATTATGTGGTAATTTAATATTCATATAATGCACCTGAATGTTTATTAAAATGAATAGCAGTATTGAACCAACTATTTAAGAATGGGTATGTAATTTTTAGTTAATTTTGTACAAATTTTTCACAAATACATAATATTTAAAAAGGTGAGTTGATTGTAATTCGTAGTTTTATTAAATTGAATATTTATCAGATATTCAGATGCATTGATATAAATTATATTATAAATAGTTACAATTTTTTTAATGGCTTCAAAAACAGCTCTTAATTACTGTCTGACGTAATAGATATCGTTGCATATTAAAAAGAAAGGGTATTGAAATAACGTCATTTAAAAAAATTGGCATATTTATCGGCGTTTACAATGGTTAATATCCAAAAAACAAAACAAAGGATACTTTCTGTTTTACTTCTTCACATTTGTTTTGTTTCCCAATAATAAAAATATGGTGAATGCCCTAAAACAATTACAAAAATAATTATCATAATACGTACATACAGTAAGATTCATAAAACGTATACCCTTAATGTCAAGAAAAAGAATAAAAATCTTAAAATTGACATTCTTTAATATATGAATATTAAAATTAGCACAAAACTATTATATACATATATTAATTTCTATTCAATTCAAATGCCTACATGTATAAAAAACATATGAAAACCGTCTCTTATACCCATATTAATTCATACTTAAAAAATTATACAATAATTTATGCGAATCATTTTCACACGTTCCGTCAATTAACTTTAAATTGTCACAATATTTTTTTTTTCCGCATAAATAATTTTTTTTTCTTCTTCTTCGTGGTATACGAGTATTAACATTTGCTAAACATTACCATCAGTTACACCCTCATCACCATTTTAGATCATTTTTGATGATGGTGTAAAATAAAAAAATTATCACGTAATCCTCATAAATAAATTTTTTTTGTACCTATATATGAATATTTTTCGTAAAAGGTGTTATTTAATTGCAAATTGATTTATAATACAACTTGTGAACACACATACTCAATGCCCGTTTGTCAGTTATTTTCATGTCAATAGCAAATTTCACTTTTAAATTCACAATTTTTTTTTGGTGAATGACTTCAAGCATAGAATTTTGGTAAAATCCGCTTCAGTTAATTGTCAAAAAAGTAAATAAAATGACACAATTAAATGCGTGAGCATTTACGAAGCTATACGATAAGCATACTAGTAAAATAATAAACTTTCATTCAATAATCACATAACATTCAAGCTAAAAATTAACGTTCATCTAACTTATTGTGAATTATTGTATGTTCACTGCAAGTTTTGTGAATCTTGTGTATGATTTTGATTAACTTTTTTACAACCCATATATTATGATTTATAATTTTTTATTTAGTTTTGGCAGTCTAAGTTTGACAACAAAACGTTAGTTATTTTAATTCTGTCAACTATTAGAAGGAACTTCAATCTTATTAAATCTGGGAATAAAGTAACAACTTGATTCATTAAATATTTATGAACGTTATTAAATATATTTGGTAACCGATTCTTTTTTATTTTGTGTACAATTACTTACTTTTTTTGACTAGCACGGCGATGACAACAAATTAACGAAAAAAAATTTAGAAACATTAAAAGAAAAGAAGCAAAAGTTAAAATTTATTTGAGAAAAAAAATTACATGAAATTTTCTATCGCGTTTCTTGACTTTAATTCTTCTTATTTGAACATTAGGTCGGTGTTCATGAACAACCATACACGACTTTAATATCTATCTTATAAAATTATACATGCGAACATACATAATATATATATATAAGCACTTTTAAATATTAAAATATACCAAAGAAAATCTAATTATGAAGGAGTAATCTGTAATCAGCCAGTTAAACAAAAAAAAAAGATATTCCTTCATGGTTTGGTGTCTCTTTTCTCAGCACTATCGTTGTACGTACGAACCTACATACAAATATAGTGTTAGCGCTAAAGCGAATCTTCGCATCATGTTGACATGTTGATTTTCCACAACGTGAAATACTTACATATTTCATTCGTGCGCCTTAAAAATTAAATACTTAATTTTTTTTTCTAAATTAAAGTTGAAATTTTAATCTTTAAAATTACCTTTTTTCTTTTTTTTCTATTATTAGTATTATTACGAGTTTTTCAATTCCAGTAATGGTAAAAACGACTTGATAAGTAGATGAGTACACAATTTTTTTTATATGTTTATTCAAAAAAACAAAAAAATAAATTAAAAATTATGATATTAAGAACGTTTTAGTATTTTTTTTGTGTTTTGACATATTAATGAAACAAAATGGAATAGATTAGCTGGGGTTCCATGAATCAGAGTAATACTCATGAATACATATTTCTCATATGTGTACGTATATAAATAACTTAACTTTATGTACACATTCTTAGGTAACTATAAATGACTTAATTACACTTTTTATTGGAATTGCCAAAAAAAAAATTAGAAGTACAATGACGCCATATGGGTATAGTATCTAGATTATTTCAATCAATCATCAAATTGATGGAACAAAAAAAAACAATTAATTCAATATCTTTATGAATTCAATGAAATTTGTCTTTATGGTTGTCATTTTTTTGTAGTTGCTCATAAATTTAAAGTATTTTTTAGTAGAATATTGTGAAAAATAAAAGAAATAGATATACCTCTTTAAGTGACCGTCATTATCTATGTATATCTTCAAAAAGCAAGTGTATCAACTCTTTTAATATCATTTAAAAAAACTTGCAAATATTTGAATAAATGTAATTCTCTCTAAGAAGATAGACGCTGTTATCATTGAATGACGTCAAGCTAATTCATTATGACAGATGAAGGATTCATATAAAAGCGTAAGATCACCAGGTAGAGACTGCTTTTACCTTATATTCTTTCTTTAAATTCATGTTAAAATACCTTACAAATGATTAAAGTACAGCAAGAACAAAAAAATCAACCTAGCGTCTACTAATATTGTAGAATTTGTAGAATTTATGAAAAAATGATAACACCATTTTATATGTCAAATTTATATTCAAAAGCGAACAAAAAAATTGAAACACAACTCCACCTATTGAAGTAAATTTGTAATAACCTTGATAATATTATTGTAATAAATCAAAATTATTCTATCAAATCAAACATCTAATATGAAATTCATTATGTAAGTTTCTAAACAAAAAAAAACATACACATAGACTTAATATGAACTTATGTGTGTTTATACAACTGTACTGTTATGCTACTAACATAAATTTTACAAATGAGTACAAAATTTAAAAAAAAAAACTGTTAAGAAATCATCGCCACAATAATGTCACTTAGTTGAAATTCTTTCATACTTTTGACAAAATGCATGACAAATAAATTTGCATTTGAAAAATTTAGTACAACAAAATAACGTGCAAATTCAAATCAAATTCTAAAATTCACAATTTTATACAATTTATTTGTGAACAAATAAATTAACTTAATAGAAAATTACAATATAAAACTAAGTATTTAATATTGAACTAAATTAAATGAAAATACAAAATTGATATAAAAAAAAATCTACTCTAATTTATATGAATGTCACATAATTTTAAATGATTGTCAGGTCAAATGTCAAGTTATATTCAAAATTGACAGAAGCGAGTTACTTAATAAAAATTCAAACATAAATAAGTTATGCATTAAAATTTATTCCATTTTTAGAAAAAAAAACATAGATAATTTCAATTTGATTAATGATACAAAAAAGAATATTTAAAATATTAGAAAAGAGTGTAGTAGCCTTAACTAAATTTGTTAAGAATTTTTGATTTATAAACTTAAGAACGAACATAGAATTTATAATTACCTACCTACTTATATAAAAGTTCAGTATACTTTTTAATTTAATCAATTTTATAGATTAAATATGGGAAATCGCAAATCTATTGTGCTTAAAAATTCAAGATTTTATGATTATCAACATTTTTTTGCTCACACCATTTGAAAATCGTTTTGAAAATTTTGTAAATGCTGAACAACTACATCCTGTAGCGGATTTAATATTGAACTCAAATCTTAAAAGGTTAGTAATTAATTTTTTTCCTAAAAACTCAGACTTCTGAAATTAATCAAGCTTTTGTTTTCTTTTTACATAATGTACATAGGTACATTATGTAAATAAAAAACTTAATCCTATATGATATATTTTGTTCAAGAAATAGAACCTAGTTGCCTAGTGAACTTGACGACCTAATTTCATAGAAAACTTGTATTACAAAAATAATAAAATGTATGAAAATTAATTTTAAAAGCGAAGCTAGAAGGTTATTATACATATGTATGTAAGTATGTATATTTTTATATTCAAATAATAATTATATTATTATATATGAATTCGGTATTATCAGAATATATTTTAGGCAATAATAAACTAAATATTTAAGGATTTTAGCACTTGAAATATTAATTTGAAGACACTTCACCCAATAAGTATGTCATTCTGAAAATTAAAGGAAGTATAAATTGTGCTTAATTTTTAGTATGTTCCTATTTGATTTATATGGTAACAATTTTAATTAGAAACCTACATAACTTCCAAATATTCTAATTAGAATATTGATTTGTTCACAAAATAAATTTGAAAGGATAGGTACCTACTTACTTACATAATAATTGAATAATTTGCTTATTTGCAAAACTATTATATGTTCATTGTTTTAAATAGGGAAGGTACCTAACTTGTACTAGCAAAAATCTTGGTTTGTAATTCCGGTCTTCTCCGGCTCTGTTCTCTACATTCATATTAATCACCTTTCCTTTCACAAATTCAAACAATTCTTTCACATTTCTAATAAATTAGCTTTCAGGAGAGAAGTTTTATGTTAACGTAAGGTAATTATTTTAATTGTTCAAAACTTTATTTTAATGAATATACCTTTTAAAATTATTATGTACTATTATGTTGAATATATACATATATATATATATATCACAGAAGAGAAACAGAAATTAATTTCGTCCCACTCTAAAACGACTTACCATTTTAAAATTTTGTATATATTACTTTTATTTACCTGTATAATTAAAATTAATTCCATTTTTATCATTCATATGATGATATTCAATCAATCAAAAGGTCTTTAGCATAATTTTCTTTTTATTATTTTTGTGTTTTTTAATTCTTCTTAAAAAAAAAAACATTTTGTTTTTTTTTTTTTATTATTATGTTCTTTGTAACATACTCTTTTTATTTTTTGCACTGTTAAAATTCGCACCGCTCTAAAAAACATACGGAAAAAAATACCTACTTAAAATTACCAAAAAAAAAAAATCATATTTAAGCAGTCAACCAGTCAGTCAACAAAAGAAAATAGTCAGTCAGTCGTCGTGATGTTATTCTTAATCGCATAAATTAAAAATTCCAAAAAAAAAAATGTTTTATTATGTAGGTACCTACATATTTATTTTGATAAATCGTCTATACATGACATACATAATATGAATACCAAAAAAAATTATGCTTATATATAAACAGACTTTAATAAATAATAAAAAATATGTGTGACACAGTGTGTGGTAAAACTCTAATATTTAAGCTTTCAACACTATTAAATATAAATTCCTAGTTTCCACACCAATCGTCCTCTTCTTTCTTCTTTTTTTTAGTTTTCCGCTCTTTCCTCTAAACTAAAATTAATTGTTTTTCTAAAAACATTATTGTTGTTTTACTTATTTTGTTTCGTCGCTCAAACTAAAATTAATTTTTAAAATTTAATTTTAAATACACACTCATAAGCACCAATAAAAATTAATTTTATTCTTTCAAGAACAATATGTACTTCACTATTTTAATTGCCAAGTGAGAAGAGAGTGAGTGACTACCACATTTTTGTATAATGTAATTTTTATGTGGGAAAAATGTTTTCGTATTGCATATCTGTTTTTTTTCTAAAATCTAAATATACAAAATCTAATCATTATTTATTCTGTTTGTTTTTGAAGGTAATAGATTTAGTTGTTATCTTCAGAAAAAATGCGAAAATCCAATTGCAAAAATTGCGTAATCTTATTGGAACATTGACAATATTCAAATTAAAAATGAGAATTCTAATTTGAAAGGGAAGAAAAAGTAAGACGAGAACAAGATACACATTTAAGTTGAAAGGTTTAAAAGAAGAAAGAAGAAAATGAATAGTGTGGAAAAAACCATTAGTATGTTTATTAGGGATTTTTTATAGAATATTTTCATACATATGTGCGTACTCTAATATAAATAATTTCAGCAATAGTCACGTATATGAGATATTTTACTTAATATTTATTAGCTTGAATATTAAAGGAGAAGATCAAAGATTTATCTAAAATGAAATGATCTTCAGAGCTGCCAGAAATTATTCTAAAATTCTAAATAGAATATTTAAATTCACTATTCTACCATTTTTTTTTTCAGATTTAATCTACTATTATAGATATTTGCCACAAAATTCTAGAAGTTAGTGAAATTTTTTTTAATTAATAAAAATAAAATTAGAAGATTTTTCGTAAAAGATATCAGCAAAAATTATGATTATATAATTTTAGATCTAGGTGTGTATAAAAGAATTTTAATAAAAATTATAATGGCACGAGGAATAAAAGATTTTCATTTCAGGAAGAATTAATTCAACAATATAAAACTAAAAGAAAAAAAAAACGTAAATTAATTAAGAAAAGAATTTTAAATTTCAAGGTTATTGTTGCTTCTATTTTTCTATATTACTCGTGAATCTATTCTATTCAAATTTTAAGAAATCGTGTACATATACGCCTTAAATATTTCCATCTTTTAAAATTTTTAATAATTTTAAATCCTTTTTTATATATGACGCAATAAAAATAGCTATTTTGAAGTCATCCGGATCATTTTCATTTGACTTAAAATTAAACAACAAAAAATTAATAAAAAATTATTGAAATATAAAATGTGGTTTACTTATCTTTAGATGACCATAATTCAAAAGCCAAAATCCCAATTAAATATTGATTGATAGTTTTTGTTGTTGTTTTGTCACAATTTCAGTTATCGGACAAATATTTGTTCTGCAATATGTAAAAATGAGAGCTATTTCTTGACATTTGCGGTCTTACGATTTGACATAAAGATAGAAATAAGAGAAAGTATTTGGTACTGCATTCTGTCAGTGCCGTTAGTAATTATATTACGCAGGCACCAAAATAAGTTGCAAAAATATTTATTAATTAAAACGAATGAGATCCTAAACAAGCAAAACTGGAAACATTCTTCGAATTCAAATAAAATACAAAAAGCATTTACTACGGAATAATTAAGACCGATCAAAATATTTTTACCTGACTTTTCTTTTCTTTAAACATAATGTATGTATGTAAAGAATTTTAAATAAAGCACATTAGTACAATTAGATTCAGTTTCTTTTGTAGCCGAAAAATAGATTTGTCATTCTAAATTAAAATTTCCTTTGTCAAAAATATTTTTTTTGTCTATCAAAAGATTTTTTTTTTTAGTTTTCTTTATTGATGATGGTAATGACAGCTAATTTAATCATTCTACTTAGTTAAAATCGGATGGGATCAATCAAAAAGAAAAAGGAATAAATATCAATCGATTAAAAAATATATTAATATTGAAAAGTTATATAGAATTCCGAATAATAGGTTTAAAACAATAATAAAAGAATGAAAATGTCAAGAACGATTTTTTGAAATATGAAAAATTTTTGGGCTATCAGGGGTTCTTTGTCATAATTTATTTATTTCGAAAAAGTTTTTTAAAATTTTTCAATTCGAAAAGCATATTATTAAATAGTGAAGATCATAAGAAATTATGAGACTATAATTTAAAAAAAAATAAAAATAAGAATCTTTAACCATTGTCAAAGTTCAATTAAAGTAGTCAAATTTGTCAATCAAATTTGTTGCAGATTACGTCATTGCATGTTTTTGTGATATTCTAAATTCTATTAAGAACTATTCTCAGAATTATTCCTCTCATTATATGTATATTCTACGTATATTTCCTCTCATTCCTCATAAAATTATTTGAGATCAATACCAGATGGTGGTTTGATTTTTTAAGATCTAGCTTAAAATCGTTTGCATTTACTCTTTCCGATATATGTGTGTATGTAATTTTAATTCATCTATTTTATCTACAAAATGATTAATTAATGTCAAAAACATAATTTACATACTGGCTACCATTTTATACACACTGCCTACCATTTTATACGCACATGCACTGTACAAAATATTTCTAATATCTTAAATAATTATAATTAAAACGATTTTAATAGCTTCTGGAATATTTTCTTACATCATTTCATCACGCACACATGTACATAAATAATACTATTATCAATATCATCATTATAATTTTTGCTAATTTTTTTTGAAAATACACAAAGCAATTTTTTTTTCTCTTAATTTTAAATTAATTTACATCGAACCTCTACCGTTTTATTCTATAATAATAATAACAATAACAATAATCATAAATTTTTAACAATTGAATGAATTTTAAACTTCAAAAGAGTTACAAAAAATAATTGGTTTTTTTTTTGGCAAAAAAAAAATAATAAAATAGCAGTCTGAAATTATCATATTTAAAAAAATAATAGTGGTAGTATCAAATGGTAGTTATAATAATACCAGTTATATTGTACAAATAAACAAAAATTACAAATTTGCAATTATACTTATAATAAAAAATGACAAGAACTCCGACGAACAACAACAATAACAACGTCAACAAATAAGAAAAATATATTAAATAAATTTTGTGATGCTTTTGCAAAAAGCAACCTAAAAAATTGTAAAAGATTTGCCTGCTTACCTGCCTGCCTGTCTTTCTATAACAAATTTCGAAAAACAATGAAATAAACTTAACTCTAAACATAACAAAAAAGAAAATTATCTCACATGGTGGCACTTAAGGCGTTTCCAGGCTAATCAAGTAACACAGAGAGCATAAATAATCAATCATCCTATCCATATGAAAATAAAAGAAATAATAAAAATAATATGAAAATATTCGTATTCCATGCTTCATAAAAAGAATAAGAAAAATAATTTTCGAAAAATTTATATAATGAAAATTTTTTTTAAAGTTTAACCAAAAAAAAAAAATGTAGAAAAATTTTTAGTGTTGTATACGCAACGAATAAAATTTATTCAAGTTGTTGAGACTAGGAGTTTTGGGATATTTTTTTAATATTTTTGTAAAACATACACTTAATTTCTGTTAAAAAGTTCTGTAATTCTGTCAAAAAATTATAACTTTCAGAAAAATAAGTCCTTTATTTAAGCAGATGTTGACAAATACTGCATAAAAGGCTTTGTAATTTGAAACAGTATATCACGCAGTATATCACGATATAACGATAAAACTGCACATATTTTTATTCATAAACAAATATTGCTAATCTTATTTCTTTATAAACATTGCAGTATGAAAATCCTTAATAATTTAAAGTTAATCACCTCGCAATATCACCTTTTAAAGCGAATTTAATTTAAATAATATTACTTACATTTAAATTGAATAGTTTCTCTCTTTATAGATTTATTGAGCAAATTTATAGCTCAATATACAATCATACAATTCGTGCTTGAGTAATTCAATTATGTGTCAAAAGTGTAGTGAGAAATTCATAATACCGGAACATTACGCGTATAAAATATGTGTATACTGTAATGTATGTATATATATTTTACAAAAAAATATATTTTGTGGTTACTCGTATATTGTTTTTTTTTTTTCAAAATAATTAAATTTGAATAAAGAAAAGATTTCACACAAAAAAGAAAAATTAATTTTAATCGTTTAAGCGTACAAATAGATTTATCATAAAAATTACTTAACACATTTTGTATGCAAAATATAAGTGTATATGTATAGTATATGTATCCTGGAGCAATTATAAACTAATTCACATAAAAAAAAATTGTGATATATTTTATCACTACTTTTTAGATTTTAAATTAAAATAACATGGAAGATGTATAACTGTCATATATCATGATTTTTTGTTCAACATTCAAACAGTTATAATGTCAATAATGTCAATGTTGTGTTTAACGCAAATATAAAAATAAAGTAAGTACCTACAAAATATGTCTATTACGAGTATATTGAATACTTTATAAAATTATATTTTTTGAATACAATTTTTTGGGAATCTTACAAATAATTTTAAAATTAAATTTTTCTTACAATTGAAATAGAAAATGCACTTCACTCTTATAGAGAAACTGAGAACTCACAAATTTTTATAATAAATGTGTCTTATATAATTAATAATTTATTTTAATTAAATTTTAAATATGAATGTATAAAATGTTCACTGTATGATTCTTATGATTCGACATTTAATTCAATTTTTTTTTTTAAATTTTCATTATAAATTCTTCTTCTTGTTGAAAATACCTAAAAATATCTTTAAATGTAGTAATTTTTATATACATAATATTTTTTTACATTAATTTTATATGACAATTCTTGTAGTGAAAATAAAATTTCAATATTCAATTATACTATAAAAATATTATAAACGTTTAACCTTGTTGCAACAATGTTTCTATTATATTCTATTATACATTTATAGATTTTATATTAAAAAAAATTAACATTCTCTTTCATTAAATTGATTTAAATTAAAATTGATTAATTATTAACATTTAAGAATTATAATCATATTTATTTTATAAATTGTAATAAAAATATATAAGGGTATTCTAAATTTAATTATTATATTAATTATTCATTGTGGTTTTTTTTTTTTTGTTCATTTGTAGGTGGCGACAGTAACTTAACACAGTTTGACGCTTTGTTATCTATGGATTACAATTTTTTAATGACATGATAACTCCAAGTTTTAAAATTAAAAGTTCCAGTATACAAATAGAATGTAGCTGTATGTGTTATATTCAACCTCCAACGCAAAGACAGTAAAATCCAACAAAATTTGTTATATTTCATGAAATAAGCAAGAATAGCAGGCGATGAACCATCATGAGAGAAATGAGAGCGTCTTTGAAAGTAGATCTTCTAATGCGTTGTACCAATGAATCAACCTTTATAAAAAATTTATACAAATCAAATAGAATCATTAATATCCATGTTTTTTGAGCTTTGCAGCCTTTAAATTGTAAGTTCCAATATAAATGGAATGTAGCTGTAGGTGTTATATTCAAGATCCAACGAATAGACATTAAAATCAAACGAAATTTGTTATATTTCATAATACCTTAAAAAAAAGCAAGAATATTTTAATATTTATTATATATTTTCATATTTTTAAATTTGTTTTTTTTGTATTTACTTTATAATATGTCACCTTCAATGATCTTAATGTTGTAAAATTTCATAAGTATCATTAGATTTTTATAAGTGTGAAAAAAATTGTGACAAATGTGGTTAAATTAATTTTCAATTGAAAATAATGAAAAAACCAAAAAAAAAAATAATTTAAGATCAAAGAGATTTTTGATTTATTGAAAATATTCAACAATCACACAATTCTTAACAAAAATAGAAATTTTTAAAGGGCTTTTATAATTTTGACTTGATTTTTTTTATTATTTTATTTTGAAAACGAAACAAAATATTTTTTTTTGAACCTTAAGAGCTTGTTTAAGCTCTTATAAATCAAGAACTATAGAAAATATGTATTAAAAAATATATTTTGATTATTTCGTTGTCGTCCATTGACCTTCTTTTATTAAGAATACAATATAGAAGGATATTATATGTATAAAACACTGTTGCCAGTAGTTGTTGTATGTTACCCTTATTTACACTAATTTTTTGAAATTTAAGAATTGTAGCCTATGAAAAGATAAATTCTTAATTTAAGTACAAACATGAAAAAATGTTGGTGAATTTAAAATATGAAATTGTAAAAAAATTTTAAATTATATAAAATGTTTTCTTTTTCTAGTTGTAGATTGTCATGTGATGAATAAATTGACTAAAGTTTAGACTGTCTGAGAAAACAACGACATAAATAAATGGAATCTATTGATATGGTATAAAATTTATTTTTGTCAAATATTATCAGTATATATATTAAAATTATTCTTACATATTTTAGTGGGGCTTATAATTCTGGATTTAAAATTATTCTTACATAATAGATAATCCTCTACACATCCATGATTGTAAACACATATGTATGTACAAAGATGAAAAGCTCGGCAAAGAAAGCATCATTTATATTTGGATCACCTTCATGCCTACATCATTTAATTCATGCAAATTGTTTCGCTTCAACTAAAATAATATAATAATAATAGTTAATCATTACTGATGATTTTAGATATAAATAAGTAGTGAAATATTAATTAAGTATACAATAATTTTATATTGGGCAATTTATTATTGCATATTTTATTTTCGGATTATGTTGAATAATTAAATTTTTTAATTTTTTCTTAAATTTTTAATGTTTGCATGCGCTGCTCATAAATCAAATTTCTTTTTCTTTCCCTCTTGCTATTTTCATTGATTTTCATTTTAAAAATTTAATAAATTTTTTTTATTGACATTAAATTTCATATTAGATTTGACAAGACCAGTTTATAATATTTTTTTATTTTTAAATACTTTTTAAGAAGATTATTAAGTTTTATTTTTTAATATAATTGTGAACATTGTTCACAAATAATTTAAGAAGTTTATAAGCATTCATATAAAAAATGACATAATCTTTAGCATTTCAATTTATTTATTTTTATTTTTTTGTTGTTGCTCTGTTATATGTAAAATTTAAGGAAAAAAAAATTCTTATAATGTCGAAGGCATTTATCAAAATTTAAGGAACTTAAAGGATAATATTTTCAACATTTTCTTAATTTAATAAAATAAATATATTTAGGGTAAATTTATGTGAAGCTTTATATGTATATACATAATAATATACATGCGAAATATTTGAATAAATAAAAAATATTTAAAATGTATTTTTTTGCTATATTATCAAACAATTAAATTATGTACAATTATTTTATAGAATAAGATATGAATTAAAATTGTAAATTAAAGCAGCCTTTATATTAAGTTTAGGATTAAGAAAATTCAATCAATAATTTCAAAATTTATTAAAAACGTTTTTTAAATATTTTAGGAGAATGCAACAAACACGAAATGTTAACAATCAAGGGAGCTGTATAAATCATATTGGAGATTACAAAAGTATGAGACGATTCAAGAACTAAAGAATAAACATTACATTGTATTGCAACATGATTTAAATTGAGAAATATTCTAAAACAAACTTATAAATTTATATAAATTAAATTTAACAAGAAAGATCTGAAATTCCCGTAAAAAGGCATAAAAATAATTCATTTTATTATTTTATATGGAAAAATTAGTTTTTCAATTATTAATTACAGTAAATTTTATTAATAAATAATAAAAGAAAAATATGTAATTGAAAAATTAAAATAAGCAATTTATTTAAAAATGAAAACAAAACAAAAAATTTACTATAATTCATTTTTAATTTTTTTCACTAGAACTCAATATTTTTTTTTTAAATTTCCAATTAAAAGCAAACTTTTTAATTGAAAATATTTTAATAAATTAACAAAAGAAACAAGAAATTTTTTATAGGAAATAAAAACTTTTATTTTTTTTAATGATTTCATTATTTTTTCAACTTTAATTGGTTAAAAACATTAATTTGATTCTAGAAACAAAATGAAAATTATGGTCAGATTAATAAAATTAAAAAAATAAAAACTGATCATCATCACACCATTATTTTTTTTTCTCAATATAAATTAGAAAATACTTTGTTAATACGTTTAATATGTTGTTTTTTGTTTTTTTTTAAATATAGTAAAAAACTCATTAACTATGATTACTAAAAAGATACATTAGAATTGACTGTGCCTCTTTTTATTATTTTGTATTTATTTATTTTTTTGTTTTCGTTTAATATTTAATTTCAAATGAAATTTACTTAAGTATAATGACATCTTCCACCTACAATCAATATTTTAATATTAAAGGTGTATTATAGAAGGTAAAATAATGTAATATTTCCTTATAAAAGAAATATATATGAGTTCATTGTGATTATGGAATCAGGGTGTTAATTTATTAATGTTAAATTAAAATTAATTACAATTTTTATTATAATTGATGTAAAACAAAAAAATGAATTTGAAAATTTTTATTAGAAAATTTTGTAATATAACTATCTATACTATATATATATAGTATCTATGTACTGATACAATGTCTATACGAATACGATTGATAAATTATAAAACGAAAAATTTTTATTAAAATTTCTAATAAATAATTATTAATTCAGAATTGTTTAAAAGAAATTATAATTATTATAATATTTTGTAGTATATAACACTATTGTTATAAATATATTCCAGATTTATATATCTCATTTAATCTGGGACCTATTGCACCAAAAAACTTTTACCCTACATTTTGTGCAACAGAAATTTTGCAAATTTTTTCACTAATTGATTGAAAAAAAAATAAAAGTGGTTGGTTCAATTGAGTCCTGACTTTTTAAATCCTTAACAAAATTATTTTACATTAACCCTTAAAATATTCAGAGATTAAAATTGTACAAAAATATTGAAAAATTTTTTAAATTAATTGAATTTTTAAGCCAAAATAATTTATTTAATTATACTTGTTTAATAATTATGTTAGTACAAATAATTTTTGAATCACTATGACTCGAGTATAAATAATTTTTAATGAAATTCAAATTTTTCTCAAATATTTAACAATAAATTTCAAAACTTATTTGATATTTTATTGTATTAGCATTTTTAATATATCTAATTAATATAAATAAAAAAATAGAATATTGCATATCAAAATTCACTTTTAATTTCTCTAATCAACATAATTTCTATAATATTATCTACATATAATAATAATAAAAAATAAAATATCAAGTTTCCCATTTTAGTCTTTTATTATAACTTTAGAAATCATTTATTAATAAAATATAACTAATATTTAAATATAGAAAATCTATTAATTAAATAATTAAATAAAAACTTGTTTTGTATTTTTGTTTTTTTTTTTGTATAAAAAACCATAATTTTTTTTTAACTCGCTATTAACATTTATGCATTAGCTATATAATTAATAAGATAAATATTTGAATATGCTACATATTTAAAATACTATATACTATCTGATTTTAACATTATGTTAACTAAAAACGATACTATTAATATAAATATATAGATTAATAATTTATTAGCATAAATATGTAAGAAAATTATATTTTAAACTAGGGTATAAGGTCAATTAATTTTTGCAAGTTTTCCCTATACAATCACATTATAATATGATAAAGTAGTTTTTGCTAATTAATAACAATAAAAGTAGTTAATAATATATATTTATATATATATACATATATATATTATTAAAGTGTATGAAAAATATGAAAAATAATTTATAAAAATGTTAAAGTAATTAACGAGCATTAATGCACGATTCAGTAATTGAAATTTTAATAAGCTAAATTGTGCCTTTATACAATATAAGGCACTTAATAATCGTCAACAATTTGACGTTCGTCAAAAATAACTTTTCACAATAATTTTAACCACGCAATTATTTTTTAGTGACTACAAAGAAATTCTAAAGTTGTTATAAAAAATGCAAATAATTTCAAGAAGCGACAATTCTGACACCAATGATAAAAATCATTAACACATGAACGTCAAATTGTTGATGACTATGAGCTGTAGTTATTATTGCAATTTTGAAGGCATTGTAACACAATTTAGCAATTATTATAAGCTGAATTAAGGATTTACTGTATAATTTACTTATTACTAACTGTACCGTTTCATGATCTCAGGGGTATTTTTTCTTTGAAATTTTAATAAATATAAGTAAATAAATAGAGGACGGATTTTATGCAATAAGTTTTGCAATTAAATTCAATGTTTTAATTAAAAAAGTTGAAGTATACTATTTCTATGCTATATAATTTACAATTTAGAGAAATTAATAATAATATTAAGTATAAGTCAATTTTCTTTTTGTTTAAAAAAATAAAAGGAAACACTTTCATTTTATTGTATAGGCATTATGTTTTTGACAGAAAAACATTTCTAAAATTTTGACATTAAATACCTAAATGACTTATTTACACATATTTAATTTCATGAAAAATTACTCAAAAAGAAAAATCTTATTTACATTTCGCTTAATATTCGTATATCTTCGCTACATTATGCTCTGTATACATATTCAATTGAAACATAACCTAATTTATTTATTTATTTCTTTCTTTTTTTAACTCCAAAAGAAATACATATTTTTTGTTTTTAAATAATTATTTAATCCATATTACTTTTCCATATACTTAGGTACACAAAATTCACTTAAGTGTAATGAAAAAAAAAACCAAGAAAACAAAAGAGAATTAAAAGACAAAAAACAAAATTTCAAATAATAATCGCATTAAATAATTTTTAAACACTATAAAAATATTATTAATCGTGAGCTTTTAAAGGAAATTATTTGAATAGATTTTTTTAAAAAGAAACATTAATATATCCACACTTTTTTATAAGTGTTATACGATCACATCACTCACATTGTATACCTATGATCGCATTCTGTACGTTGTTTTGTTTTCCTAAATAAACCTTTTTCGTATACAGTAATCCCTCTTATAACGTATACTTTGAGACCGAAAATTTTCTACGTTAAGTGAAATTACATTAAAATAGGGTTTGGAAAGAACCCCTAATTAGTTATTAATTCTTCCGAAAATAGCTCTTGAACAACAATTTTAATTTCTGAAAAGCCAATAATTTTGGCAAGCTGAATATGATTTTCTTTGGTAACTTGAAAAAACAAAGCTACGTTAAGTGATATATGTGTAAGGTGCAACGTTATAGGAGGCTTACCTGTACATACATATTTTGTTATAGGCAAATGTTTTATACGCTAGTGTAAACCACTATAAATTTATTATTATTTTGTCTCGTAATCATATATGGGTAGATACCTCTGGGGCGCTTAAGTAAAAATATCAATTACAAAATAATGAAATGAGTACTTTTTTTTAATGCATATACAAATGAACATTATTTTCCTAAACCATATTTGCTTTTATTCTTTTATAATCTTTTACCATTGCATTATTAATTTTTGGATGATGCGAAGAAGGTGACGATTGAAAGTTTAAAGTATAATATAAGACAAAAACGTTAAAAATGTTTTGTTTTTCTGGTATTGTAAAAATTATACACAAACTTTTTGTTTAAAAAATAATTAAAAATTTCACTTTCTTTCATATCGTATTTTTTTTTATTATATTGAACGAAATGTTATACATATTCTCTTTTAATTTTTCTTCTCTCGTTTTCTTCATTTTTTCTATATATTTTCACTCTTTTTCACTTAATATTTTAAAATAAGTGTCGTAATGCTACACTTTTTCATCATTATTTTTAAACACATACAGAGCATATAATATTCATCATCATACATTCATATATTATGTAGATATTCTTGTAGTATAACCTCAACAACAAATATGTACATTACATATAGTGTTATAATAAAAAAATAATTTAAAAGTGAATTTAATTTGTTTTTGTTATTAATAAATAAATAAATATACATTAATAAAACAAAGAAGAAATTAAATTATATTGCAATATGTGTAGTCAAAGAGTCATATGTCAAGAGTCATATAAAAAAAGTGATTCAAATAAAATAAAAAATGTTAAAGTATTAAGTATGTATTTTGGTTTTGACCCCTATTTTTATTTTCACCATATAAAGCATTTATAATAATAATTATTATACTAGTATAATTAATATTTTTGTTATATAAATTTCTCTATTTCAAATAGAGGTTATAAGCATACGCGTATTCGTATACCTTAACAAGAAATGCAATAATATATTAGAATTGGTGGAGTTTTCGTTAATTCAATTCTAGAAAAGTTCTGAACTTTTGACACGTTTGAATGCTCACACTGAAAATATACTCTACAATAATTTACGTAATTTTCGAACAACTGCTGCGTTTCAGAATTATTAAACATAAAAAATTTAGCTAGAGTTTTTACACATTTTGCGGTTTAGAAATTTAAGTTGCTAATGTAGAACTTTTAGCATAACGCGTATACAAACCCCTTTGCAAATATAGTTTTTAAACGTTGTTATCAATTTGGAAAAAAAAATATTTTTATTTTTTTTATTTCATTAACCTCTCAGCCTATATTTTGGTAATAGCTAATATTATATGTACATAAATAAACTATAAAATCACTATTTTCCATTCATTCGTTTTCTGTTTTGTTAAAAACTGAGAAAAAAGATTATTTTCTGCATATTAATTTCGATTTTTCGCAGTTTTACTTTCATTAACGTTTGTCGTCAGTTTCAATATTATAAAAGAGTGTACATGCGCATATAGACTAATCGTAAAGTAATCAAATTTAGGCTCAATGTGTAATGTGTGTAACATTTATTGATTGATAATGTATTACACATTTATATATAAAATTAGTGAAATTTAACAATAATAAATTTCAATTGAAGTAATAAAGAATATTAATCACACTACCTTGACGAAAATGCGTAGACGATCTGGACAATTATGTTATTTTTTCCCGGTAGATGGAAAATAGTATTTCTGGTATTCATCAATTGGATCATGTGTCTTCGGAGTTATTTCAGCATTTAATTTTAATATTTGAAATATGATTTTTTATTGGCTACATTAAAAATTATTTATATTTTAATCCAATCAATTACTTCAGTTAAAACTTGGCGCTAGCGCGAGCTACCGTTAATATATTCTGGACAACATTATTTAGCTAAGACAAACACACGATAAATATTTCATAAGCTGTCATAATAAACATGTAGTACAATTTTTTATCGTAAATTGTCAATATGACATTTTGTTCGCCGGCATCATTGTGCATACCCTACACCTAATTTATTTTCATTAATATTTCTAATTTCTTCCACTGATAGTGTAAGTGTATTTATTTTTGCTTGTGAAATTCAAAGATTCAATTTATAATATTGCTTTATAAATTTTAATAAAAATATTTAAATAGTGTAATTGAAACGAAGTTAAAAAAAATTAGCTCAATATGGTAGTGCGTCAGTACAATGAAGAACTCAAATATTTGGAGAAGGTAACAAACAACTGTTGGCGTATTAAAAAGGGATTCCAACCAAATATGAATGTTGAAGGATGTTTTTATGTAAATTCCCGTCTTGAACGATTGATGTTTGATGAATTGAGAAATGCCTGTCGTCCAGGTGCTGTAGGTGGATTTTTGCCTGGTGTAAAACAAATAGCAAATGTAGCTGCACTTCCTGGTATTGTGGGTAGATCAATTGGATTACCTGATATTCATTCAGGTTATGGTTTTGCTATTGGAAATATGGCAGCATTCGATATGGATGATCCAAAAAGTATTGTTTCCCCTGGTGGAGTAGGTTTTGATATAAATTGTGGTGTTCGTTTATTACGAACAAATTTATTTGAAAAAGATGTGCAACCTGTTAAAGAGCAATTAGCACAATCGTTATTTGATCATATTCCTGTAGGTGTTGGATCAAAAGGTATTATTCCAATGAATAGCCGTGATTTAGAAGAAGCATTAGAAATGGGTGTAGATTGGTCACTCAGAGAAGGTTATGTATGGGCTGAAGATAAAGAGCATTGTGAAGAATATGGTAGAATGTTAAATGCTGATCCATCTAAAGTTAGTATGCGAGCAAAAAAACGTGGTCTACCACAATTGGGTACACTAGGAGCTGGAAATCATTATGCAGAAATTCAAGTAGTTGATGAAATTTATGATAAATTTGCTGCTAGCACAATGGGTATCGAAGAGATAGGGCAAGTATGTGTAATGATACATTCTGGAAGCCGAGGATTTGGACATCAGGTAGCTACAGATGCTTTAGTTGCAATGGAAAAAGCTATGAAACGAGATCAAATTGAGACAAATGATAGACAATTGGCATGTGCAAGAATAAATAGCCCAGAAGGTCAAGATTATCTAAAATCAATGGCTGCTGCAGCAAATTTCGCATGGGTAAATAGAAGTTCTATGACATTTTTGTCAAGACAAGCATTTGCTAAGATGTTCAAAACCACGCCAGACGATTTAGATATGCATGTTATATATGATGTATCACATAATATAGCCAAAATAGAAAATCATATAGTTGATGGTAAAGAGAAAAAGTTATTGGTACATAGAAAGGTAATTTAATTTTTACATTAAATAATATTGAACTATAGTAAACAGTAAATGTACGAATGCTCAGGGTTCAACGCGAGCGTTCCCTCCACATCATCCATTAATTCCAGTTGATTATCAGTATACTGGTCAACCAGTTCTAGTTGGTGGTACAATGGGTACGTGCAGTTATGTGCTGACGGGTACAGAAAAGGGTATGCAGGAGACATTTGGCTCAACATGTCATGGGGCTGTAAGTTAAACGCAATTAATATTTGTTAAAATTTCTAACGTACAAAATTTTAGGGAAGAGCATTATCTCGAGCTAAATCAAGACGAAATTTAGATTATTTGCAAGTTTTGGAAAAAATGCAATCAATGGGCATTGCCATAAGAGTAGCATCACCGAAATTGGTAATGGAGGAAGCTCCAGAATCTTACAAAGATGTTACCGATGTCGTCGATACATGTCACGCTGCTGGAATTAGTTCAAAATGTATCAAACTTCGGCCAATTGCTGTAATCAAAGGTTAAAAATACGAATTTTTTACGCGAATATGTGTATTATATGTATAATTAAACTACTTATGATATTCTAATACAAAAAATCCAATTGGTTACTCATACTTGTCGTGTTTTTTATCACCTTAATGATAATTTTTCTAGAATTAAGATTAACGCATTTGAAATTATTTATATTTAAGTAATGAAATTTAGTAAGCGAATATTGAATTGATTTTTGCAAATCTCTTTTTTTAAGGCTATTTATGAATTTAAATTTTAAAATTGGCGATATTATTTTATGGTTGAATAAATAAAAGTGTCGACATTTTTCTTTCGAAAACAATTTCCATTTTATTTAAAAATTCAGTCAAACAAAAAACAATCGATAAGATTCCCTTGATAGTATTCTATTTTCTAAAATTTAATATCAACTTCAAAACTTAAATAAATTTTTTAATGAAAAACCAAAGAACAACGATTTCACATGGTTAAATGTTTAAAATGCCATAAAATAATGTGCAACGTAATTAAATTGTGTTCAATTTTTGAGTTACCTTTAAAAAACGATGAAAATAAAATATGATTACGTTTCTGTTTTTTTAGCCGACCACTGTAAATAGTTTGGCTGCGTTGCAGCCTCATATTCTTGCACTAAACAATCAACGACATCCCGTGAGATGTCTAATTCAGATAAATCATCTTTAAACATATCTTCACGACGAAATTGATCTAAGAACGCTCCACGTTTTCTTAATTTATCATATTGGTTTAATGCCCGTTCAAAAAGTGAACAAATGCTTGTGTGATTTGCTAACATTAAACCGGAAACTCTATGACTGCTCTGAACATATGGACTACTTCTTGAAAGAGCAACTTGAATGCTTGTTGGACCCCAAGGTATAAATTGAGCCAACTTACGTTCACGAATACGTTGTAATGATTTATGAACTTGAGTTGGATCAACTTCACCCTAAAAAACAAATATAGAATAATTTTAAATAATAAAAATAAAATTATTACCTGAATAATATTCAAAATTGAAATATAACAATGATGATTTGTTTTATCTGGACCTGTCGATACCATCATATTCTTTGGTTGCAACAATCGTCTCATAACGTCTAGAACTGTTGTTTTTCGAACGTTAACCGTTTGCTAAAACGTTAAAATGTTATTTATTTGGAACTATTTTGATCAAAGATACTTACGTCACTATCTGTTGTAAGCGGCGTATAACCTGTCATAAGGAAATGTAATTGAGGTGTAGGAATTAACGGTGCTGTTAACCCAATTAAGTTATTATTCATATAAGAAGGATATCTTAGTGTTGTTGTGCTAACCGACATTATTGTTGAAACTAATGAGTTTATTTGTGTGAAACTTGGGTTTTGTATATGTAACCTATCGGTTGCGATTCTGTTTAAAGCAGTATTATCAAGAACAACGACACAATCAGCACAACTTGTAAGACGTTTTAATGTTAACATAGAATTATATGGCTGTACAACAACATCACTAATTTCATCTTGATTTGGAAACACACTGTATGTTTGAATTAATTTTTTTGGAAACCTGTCGGAAAGTTTTTCCATGATGTACGAACCCATTCCTGATCCTGTGCCACCAGCTATACTATGGCATAACACAAAACCTTCTAAACTGTCACTGCCATCTGCTTCCCTATCTATAATATCAAATACTTCTTCCTGTAATTTTTCTCCTTGACTATAGCCAGAAGCCCAGTTGTTTCCCGCACCCCCACCATGTTTTGATAAATATATATTTTCGGGATTATAAAGCTACAATAACTTAATATTAGAGAAATAATGAAATTTAAACATTTCTTTTTTAACCTTTGCATAGGGTGAGCTCATAATTGTGTGAATGACTCTAGGTTCCAGATCAAGTAAAACTGCACGGGGTATGTAATGATCATCATCAGCCTTTTTTGTACAAATTATTTAAATAAGATATTGATTAAAAAAAAGAAAGCTTATAACCTGATAAAAAAAGACATCTTTCCGATCCAAGCCATCAGTTGCGAAGTCTTCAAGAACTCCTGTTGGTGATATTCCATGCTCTAAACAAAGCCTTTTCCAAAATTCAAATCCAACTACAAAATTATGTATCACAATTATTAATTATAATTTGAACTAAATCAATTTTAGAAAACAGTTGGCGCGTACAATAAATAAATTCCACTTTTTCATATTTTAATCGATAACTTACTTTGATTCCCACATTGACCCAATTGAAGCGTAATAATTTCGCTTGGCATTTTGTACAATTATATTTATAATTTAATTTAATAATAATGTAATATAGCTTTTAAATTATGTATAATAAATATTTTAAATTTTCAAATAATTAAAACAGCGGATAAAATTTACATATCTCAAATATTTGACAATTTACTTTTTAATTCAAATTCTTAGAAATGCCAGTTAAGTCAAAGAAAAAATTGTACTACTATAGTACTTTCGTTTGCTACAAGTATTGCAGTGTTGTACAATACAACAATTACATTGACTGAAAGCTTTGTTGATTTTTTAAATTTTTACAAATATAGGAATATTATAAAAACTCTACAATTTCAAACAACATGCTATTGCATATAAGTAGTATTACCTTTTTATTCAGTTCGGAACCTATTTTTTTTGTTACCATATGTTAATAATCAGCAAGGTTTCATGTTGTCATTATGTTGATAGACCAAGTTGATTAGTGGAAGGACAGCATTTAACAGAGCTAAATATCACCCTTATTTGTTTTTTAAAATATTAATTTATTCTAACACATAAGTTATTTAGTCTTTCTACGAGATAAATATTAAACAGTAATTCAAATAATTAATGAATTCGATACTGGTTTCAAAATAATTTGATCAAAAATTAGCTGGGCTATTTTTTGACAACGTCAAAGTTTCCTAGATGTTAATATTAATACGATTTGTTGGAAAATGAAATAATGATTCTTAAAGAAAAAAAAATGCCCGTAGGACAAAGCTTTTATTAAAGTAATTGAATTAATATTTAATAAGGTCTCGTAAAGGAACCCATTCTCAATTTTTTCTTAATAGTTAATGCAATTACACCTTTTGCTTTTAATATTTTAAATTTAAATCCAGATTTGTATTTATTTATTTCAAATAACATCGGTATAATTATTTTAAGAAATAATTTAAAATTACAAAGAATATACATAAAAAAAAATATAAGCAGTGCGTCAAATTTTTCCGAGTTGACATGTAAGTCAAACGTAAATTAAAAACATGGAGACGCTCTGTTCTTGTTTTATTTTTGTTTTATTTTTTTTTTTTCAATTAAACGTCAATCTAAAATTCTTTAATGGAAGGTACCACAAGATTGCGTACTTTAAAAAATAGTAATTTTATAAATAACTGGGATGCAAGTATATTGCATAAGTGAAACAAATATTTCATTGAAGAACAAATATATTCTAAAAATTTATGTTTTTATTCAAATTAGTAAAATTTGTTTGTGTTGAAACTTCAACTTAAAACGAGTCGAACTCAAGTCAAAATAGTGCAATAAATTAAAAAAAAAAAAATAGGATAATAACAAAATAACAAATATTTACAATAAAACTGATAAGAAATTTAGATGAAATTTACATTTTCAATTAAAATCATGATTAAAGATTGAATGTATGACTACTAAAAATTAAAAAAAATATGAACGCCCAAACGTTTGCTTCTACTAGTGGAAAAAATTGTAAGCGACCTATAAATAGAATCAATCATTCTGTACCAGATTGTTTAGACACTCATATAATTTCTGATGATAGCGAAACAGAACAAAATATAAGTAATTTTAACACAGTTCATCACACTATTAATATGAAACCAAACAGTTTAAATGATATATTACAATTAACGAAGAGTATAAGATTCCAAAATAAAACGGGGGAAAATGAAGACTATAACTTCAACAAAAAATTAAAAACATATAAAGGTAAAAAACTATTTTTATCGTATATAGTTGGTAAAAAAATGTTATTTTACATATTTTTATTTTTAGATATACAACCGTCTCAAAATTTTCTAGAAATAATTGAAGTTGATTCAAGATCTTCAGATACAAATGAACCTGAAATTCTTATTGTTCCACCACCGGTTCCTTTAGATTCAATTTTATTTAAAACGAGTAGTGAAAAAACAAGTGATTTTGCTACATCCACGCCATCTTCAATTAAAAAACTTAAAGCTGGACCTTTACCATCACCACCACCATCTCCTCCTTTACGGCCAATGCTTAAGAATACTCCTGGAAATTTTGAAAGATATTTAGCAAATTTAGAAAAACGTTTTACAAAATTATCAAGTGAAGATAAAGTTTTGAATTGGAATTTCTCAAATGATGTTGATGATGTGGAAGACTTTGTAGAATTTGATAAACACGGACAAATGCTCAAAATGAAATTCCGTAGTAATAGCAAGAACAATAATAATAATAATAACGAAATGCTTAAAATACATCAAAATTCGTCACAACTGGAAAAGTTAACTATTAAGGGAAATGTAACTAAAAACGAAATTATGAATATGTTAAAACCACAGAAAAAATCCTCTATTAAATACCCTAAAAAACCAAGGCATAGGAAGTGTGGAAATCAAAAAAAATTAAAACTTATTGCTAATGGACGGTTGAATTCTGAAGAAATAACTTCGACAAATTCTGAAACATTTAAAATACCAAATGTTCCTCGAAAATATTTGATATGTAAACCTTGTCAGAACTCTGATGAAGGTTGCGGAAATAGTGACTGCGAGCTCTTAACAGAAGAACATAAAGAAGAGTTTTGTAAATATTTAGGTTTAAGTACTAAATCTCAAAATGGTGAAATGTTATCATCAGCCTCCGAACATCCAGATTTAAAAAGAAGATCGTTACGCGTTAGGCAGATTCAATGTCAGGCGAAGGCAATGCAAAAATCGAATATTTTAAAGCGGGAAATACAAAGTCAGACGGACGGAGTTGATTTTACTGCGTTTGCTGTTAAACCAGAAAAGATTAGAAATCCGAATATTTTTCCTAAATATAACGAAATAAATGAAAAGAAAAATGGTGAAATCAGGTACATTTGTTTTTTTTTATTAACTTTATGAGTGAAAACGTGAATTCTTATTTTGATTTAATTTTAGAATTGTTAGATCAACGAAAATGGATCCTACTACGAAAGAGAATTCTCAACAACCTCCTCAAGTTGTATTGCATCAGAACCCGTCAACAGTTTTACCAGAAGTAGCAAAAGAAAAATCTAGAATTAAAATTGTGTGTAGTCTTAATAGTAATGTAATAGCAAGTAACCCAGTTTCAAATCAAAGCAGTTCAGTTCCACAAACAACATTACCTAACGAAGTTCGCAACAGTTTAAGCCCTTTGAGTATAAATAGTAAAAATAGTCAAAAACTTAGCCTGGGTCGGAGCAGTTGTCATGCAGATGATGAAAATTCAAGTCAAAATAATGTAAATATAAATAGAAAAAAAGATTCCCTGATTATTGTTAAAAATACATATGAACAAAAACCATCACCGGAAATAAATCCAAGTATAATACCAGTAACAGCCTCGAATAAGGAACATAAAATATCAATTCAAAACGAAAATATTACGAAATCAGACTCCAATGAAAATGATAGAGATAAAGGTAAAATAAAAATTTTAGAAAGAGTAACATATTCTCCAAAAACTGTAAAAAGGGACACACCACTTATAGCTTACGATCGAATAAAAACTTCAGATAACGTTCATAATCATATGCAAACGTCTGTTGATTATTCTAAAGATGTAAAAGATAAAATTAAAATAGAATTTGCTGCTAATTATGATAGTAAAAACTTAAAAACCGATTCAAATATTGATGATAATAAATCCAATATTGTATTAGCAAATCATGATATAAAAAGCGAAAAGTCATTTAAAATAGACGACGAAAATGTAAATAAAATGAAAAATGAAAATATAAATGCAAAACCTATGAAAAAACAGAGTAGAATAACATTGAAAAATATAAATAAGAAATTAGTTATTTCCCCAATTCCAAAATCGAATACGAAAAATAGACCTGTTGGACGTCCATCAAAGAAATTTAAAACATTAGTAAAAAATCCATCTAGTTTAAAATTCTTTCGTTTAGTACTAAAAAATCCAAAACAAAAACAGAAATTAACAAAAAAAATTACTGAAACAAAGATTTTAAATAAACGCAATCGACGACAAAAGTCTATTTCAGATAAATCATTAAATTTACTTAATAATGCAAAGACTGTGCAAAAACCTGAAGAAAATTTATCAAAAACTAACTTATTACAACAACAATTACCAAAAAGTATTGTAACAATATCATCAAATGAAGTTGTATCAGAAAATCTAAAACTTAATTTAATACCAAATCCATTAAAATTTGAAGATGGTGATGTCTTACATGCATATTACGAAAAAGATTCTTTAATAGTTGTACAACAAAATACAATTAGTTTTTGGAAATATTCAAAAATATTACAGATGTTGGGTCAAGATCAAGAATGGGAACTATTAGGAGAATCGAAAAGGAATTTAAATGGTAAATTAATTTAATAAATTCTTATTAAAAATTAATTTAAAAAAAAAATAATTATATAATTTAAATTTTTTAATACAAATTTTAGATGAAGAAATAATATCACCATTAAAAAATCGTCTCCTATTACATGAAAATATACCAATATACACTGAAATTCGAGCACGTCAATTGCCATATTCTAATAGAGAATGCAGTCTATTATCGCCATATATATGTATCTATTATTTTGATGCAATTAAAAATATTGTACAACAACATGCTATACAATTAGATTCAATAAAATCGTAAGTTATTTAAATTAAGACAAAAATATTCATAAAATATTTTTTTAATACATAAAAAATATATTTTACAGATTAGTACCAAATGTAATTTATACTACAATTACAAATAGTAGATATTTTATTATATGTTGGAAACAAGATACACCAAATAGTACAAATAGAACTGGACTTTGTAAATATGCTTTAACACCAGATTTAGATACCTTGGCCAGTATTAGAGAATTTAAACATTTAAGACATGTAATTTGTAGTCTCGAATGTATTAATGGTAAGCATAAATTTAAATATTATTTTAATTATATTGAAAAAAAAAAACCAAATCTTTTTAACTTGATTTAGAAGAACGACTTATTGGTTTTGGTGAAACACAAGTAACAGTATGGGATTATCATACAGGAGATATTTTATCAAATTTAGATTTGGGAATGAATATTGGTAGAAATTTAGGTGCAATAATGTATTCAATACAGGTAAATATTATAAAAAAAAATATTTTATAATTATTCACCCTTATTTTGTTAGTATATCACTTGAGGTGATGGGATATATTATTGAAAAATATTTTAGTTTCCAATATAGAATTGAAAAACTTAAAAATTTTTGAATAACAACCTATCACGTCAACTGATGCAAATAATACAATATGGATGATTTATGTCTTATATAATATACGTTTATACTATTTCAAAAAAAATACTCTTATTTTTTAGTCTGATGATTATATGTTATTATATCAATTGATACACGTTGAAGACGATAATCCTGATAATATTGAAGAAACATTTCCGCAATTAAAAATTTTTGCATTAAATATATCACATAATTCACCATCATATCGCCTTATTTATGGTCATAAATTACCAATACAATTTGATAATATAAAATCAGCATTAAATTTAAATAATTATATAATTGTAACATCGTTAACTGGTGAAGAATTATGGATGCTTGTTCAGCAACCACAAAGATTATTATTTATGAATGATGAAATATCAACATCTTTAAAAAGATTTTATACAACTGGAAGTGAAAATTATGTTGAAATTACTGGAGATTATTTAAATGTAAAAACAATACATGAAAATTTAATGAATTTTATTACAACGTAAAAAATAATTTCATTTTTTTTTTTTTTTATTTAAATATAATTCTATAATGTAAATATTATAAATATATTATTCTTTAAGTTAAA
The DNA here is from genome assembly GCF_029603195.1 of Condylostylus longicornis. Taxonomy (NCBI): domain Eukaryota; kingdom Metazoa; phylum Arthropoda; class Insecta; order Diptera; family Dolichopodidae; genus Condylostylus; species Condylostylus longicornis. The sequence goes on from NW_026577974.1 coordinate 5,808,394, forward strand.
AGTTTTAAATTCTATTTTATTTTTTTTTGAAAAATTTTTAATATTTTGTTATTATAAAATTTAAATTTTTTTATAAATTCTTTCATTAATTTATGAGATTATTAATAATGATCCATTTTAAATTTTAATATACTATTAAAAAAAATTCTATTTATTTTATTTTATTGAAGAAGAATGGTAAAAAAAAAATTTAAAAAAGAAAAAAATGTAATCAATGTTAAGAGATTTTAAAATCAATTATGTTAATAGAAAAATATTTAATAACGCTTATAAAAAAAAATATATATTTTATAATTGCAACATTTAAAAAAAAAAAAAATAAAAGAAATTTTAAATTTCTAAAATTTACATTTTAATTTATAAATTTTTTAGATTTTCTTCTTATATTTTTGCTCTTTTGTAAATAATAAATTTGTACATAAATATGATAATTAAATTTATATTTTTGTATATTTTTAAAAAAAAAAATATGTTATGTATTTTGTAAAACTATAATTTCATTTTCTTTTTTTATTTTTATGAAATGTACACGCATATTTATTTGAATTTTAATTATTAATTTTGTAATACATTACAATAACAAAAAACTGATTTTCATTTACACTACTACATAAATAATTATTAATCAAAAATTCATAGAAATTATAAGCTGTAAATATTTATTATATATAAAAATACCTAATATAAAATAATAAATTCATAAAATTTATAAATTAAAATAATAAATTTAAATTTAAAAAACTGATCTCTCCGATATCAAAAAAATATATATGATATGAAATGAATTCAAAAAAACAAATTAATAAAATAATGAAGTTATAAAAAATAAATTTGCATAAAAGTAAAATTTTAAAATAAAAATTATAAAAATTTCATAATTCAAAAATATTAAAAGAAACTAAGTAATGTAAATTTTATTCAAAATATTAAAATATATAAATTGGAATAAAAAGAAAAAAGGCATAATTTCATTCTATGTATGTAGAATTCTCCAAAAATTATTCAAATTTCTAAAATTATTTAAATTTTTTTGAAGAACATAAACTTTTTAATTATTCATAAAATTTTAAACTTACATTAATTTTCGATATTTTATTTATTGAAAATGAGAATTTTCTTTAATTGCTTTATATCAGTTTAATTTCCTAAATTTAAAAAAATTCATAGAAGTTGGATGATTTTCGTAAATTAATAATTAAAATTTGAAAAACAAAAGAATTAATTTTAGATTAATTAATCTAAGCAATTTAGCTTTCATTAACTATTATAGAAAGTTATAACTAGTATCGGCAATTTCTAATCTGAGTTTAAATTAATTTAAAACTTTAATAAATAAAATAAAAAATTTCCAACTTTTGTAATTCTAAATATGAATTTTTTATGACATTAAGATTTAATTTTATCATAGATCTAAACTAATTCAAATTTTAAATTTTAAAAACCCTTAACTGAGAATATATGTACATATGTTTGAAATTCTTTTTTTTATATATTAATAATATAATATATATTTATATGCATACATAAAAAAAAAATAAATAAATAATTGAAATAAGTAAAATTTGAAATATTTAAAATTTAGTGTTAATAATTAAGGAAATCTATTATTGTATAGGATGATTACTATATATATATATATATATACATATATATATAATTATGTATAAATAAAAATATAATTTTAATATTAATATTATACCCGATTTGAAAACAAAAAATTTGTTAAACTATAACAAAAAACAAAAAAACAAAACACTTTTGGTGAATTATAAATAATAATAAAAAAAAAAAACTAGTAGAAAAGCATTGGTAAGAAAATATTAAAAATATTGAAAAATTTACAGTATAAATTAAAATACACTATAATATTATAAAAATAAAAAATATAGTTTTTTAAAAACACAAAAAAAAAAAAAACAAAATCAAAAAAAAAAAAAAAGAAGAAAATTATTCATTTTTTTTTTTGTCATTCATGAAATTTTTGAAATTTAGTGATAGCCATTGTGTATCTACCAAAATGCAGATCTAACATCTATTTATATAGTTAAGCAATAAAAATTGTTGTTGCTGAATAAATCAGATTGATGTTATATCTGCATTCTGGTAAACGCCCTATATGTTTTTTTATTACAACTAGAAAAGAAAAATGAAAACTGCAATTTAAAAAATTAATATTAAAAAATTAATATTAGTTTCTCACATTTTAATTTTTTTTCAGCTTTAAAAAACAAAAAAAAACAAAACTTTTTAGCAATGTTTTCGAAGTTTATAGTTTAAGAATTAAGAACAAAAAAATAAAAAAAAATTTTTTGGTATAGTTTTTAATTTTAACACTTTTATTAATTGTAATTTAATTGAAATAAAAAAAAAAATTTATGAACTTTACAAGAAAAAGAGAAAAAAGAAAAAAACAAATTACAATATTTGTAAATCTACTTATGTTAAAATAAATATATTTCTTTTTAATGAATATTTAATTAAAAAAAAAAATTGAATTTGAATTTAATTCATTTTAAGTTTCTTTTTTGTTAAGTAAATTAATTTTATATTTTAAAGCTTTTTGAAACAAATACAGACAATTTTCATTTAAATTCCACACATTTTATAAAATAATAAAAAATATATTTTAAATCTATTTTGATATCCAGTTTCATGGAATTTGTCTACTATCAAAGTTATCAAATTAGTTTTTGATTAACAATATTCTTAACTTTATACATTTACTTCAATTTCTTTAATGAACTTATACATAATTTGTAATACACTTCAATTAACATAAAAACAAAATTTATTCTTAACTCTTTTACAAACAAATAAAAAGATACATAAATACATACGTATACAATATTATAAAAAAAAAAAATGATTCTTCAAAGTACATATTGCGTTTATTTTGTTATTAAAATTTTCACAAAATTTCTTGCTTTTATTATAAAATATGAAATAATATATTTTACGATTTTTCATTGATTAAAAAACAAATAGTTTGTAAAATTTTTTCTATATAACATGTATATTGATGTTTAATAGTATTCTGAAATATTTCAAATGAATAGATATGATCTCGAACAAAATTTTTTATTTTCCAAATACCGGTTTTTAATGGTTTATCATCAGTATAATAATTTAAACCTAAAAACAAAAATTATATTATTATATAACAAAATGTAAATGATTTGAATTTAATTGCCGGTCTTATTTATTTTTACCTCTTTTATTAAATTCATTTTGAATTTCAAAATCTTTTTCTAATATTACTTTATCAATACGTCTTAATTTATCATAAATTCCTTCTTCTCTACATATTTGATGAGATGATATTGAATTATAATAAACTTTACTACACCATATTATATTACCAATATCATTAAAACCGACTAATGCTTTAATAGAAGTATTCTCTAAAATAAAATTTTAATATTAAAATTTAATTCAAATATATTTTAAATATGTATGTATAATGTACCTTTATCATGTTTAGAATTATTTTTTTCTATTGAAAATTCAAATAATTCAATAATTAAACAAAAACTTTCTCCATGTCTTTTTGATGGCCAATTATTTCCCGTATATAAAATTGAATGTAGAATTGATAAAAATATATCAAAACTATATGATATTTCTTCTTCTGTCATATTAAATAATACTGACATTCTTAAAAAATTTAAATTTGTTCTTATATGAACCATTAAGATTGTTATAAATTCTTCGATGGGAATTTTATTTAGATATTCAATTTTACATAATTCATTTTCTGATTCTATATAATTATTTGTTTTTTTAATTAATTTTTTAAATATATCCAAATTTTTAATACCAGTCCAACATTCTAATTTAATTGGTGTATTTAAAGTTTCATAAAAATATTTTGTTGATTTATTATTCAAAATAGATAATTGCAATTTAACATCATTTAAAATATCAGATGAATCAGTCTAAATTAAAATATAAAAAGCATAAATTTTCGAAATTACTATTAATTAACTTTATGAATTTTCAAGATCATTTTAATAAGTAAAGTTTACCTGTATCCCAATATCTTGCATAGCTAAAAAATCTTCCTCACCTTGCATCGCAAAATCAGAATCACAATCATTCGATATATCTGAAATAAATTTTTCATCTTCAAATTCATATTTAATTTTTTGTAGGCTAATAGGATTTTCTTCTATTCTATAATTTGTACATTCATTTTTTAAATCAAAACCATAAAAATCTGGACTAATTGATCTATTATATATTTTTGTAGCGTTTTCGTTAATCTCTTCAGGTTTGTTAATCACACAATTTTCTGATATTTTCATATTTACATCTTTAGTTGCAACTCTGTCTGAGAAGCTATGATCTTTTGATGAATATTTTACTACAATAAGTAAGTATACAGAATCAAAAAATGTTTATATATATAAAAACAATATTTTTACATACTCGGCGGAAAATTATATTCTTGAAAATGAGTTCCGCACATAAGTAAGTCATCCATTGTTTCACTATTTGCCAATAACATATTTGACCATTTATTATTAGATTCTGTTATACGGGGAATTTTGTAAAAAATATCGTCAGTCGATTCACACTTGACAACGCAACACTTTATTTCTTTCTAAAATAATTTGAGTTGATTTTTTAAAAGGAATTATTATAATAATTTTATATTACCTGCGAAGTTATAAGAGACATATTATTTGAATGTGGATCTTCTATATCTTCAAAATTGGTATTTTTTTCTTGAAGATATAAGATTTCAACACCAAGTTTTTCGGGTTTTATTACTGGTTCACTTACACTATTATTTTCTGGTTTTGATAAATCGAAACCATAAAAATCTGGACTGGGAGATCTATTATCAATACGTCTACTTGGGTAGCTGTACCTTAAAGGTTTTATTTTTAATTTTAATTTCTTTCTTATTTCAAAACTTCTTTCATTTGATGGTTTTGACGTATGATTTGTCTTTGTTTTCATTCCTTTTTCTATAGGCGGTAAATTCCTATCTGGTATTGAGTCTTCTTTAAGAGTATATTTTGCTAAAAAAAAATCAAATTAAATTGATAATTAAACTAACCACAAATACTAGTGATTTCGTGACTTACATCCGGAAAAGCTATTAATATTAAAATGGCCTGAACATACTAAAAAATCATCATTAACCTCGGTAGCAATTTGAAGAGCTTCTTTCCACTTATTTTGTAGTTCCATATCTTGAGGAAAATTGTATAAAATGCTTTCCATAAGTTTACATTTTTTGACACAACAACCTTTTTTATTTTGGAATATTTCTTTAGGCATTTCTTTACATAAAAAAATTGATAAAAATTTATGATATTTCAACAAAAATCTAACAGAAACTTTCGAAATAAAAACTTCTTCAGACTTTTGACGTTTAACAATATTTTGCAACTTCAATTTTAGACAGTTATAATAGCGTTTTGTTGTAACGGCAACACAAAAATCGACTGGATTTAGGGAAGAAAACCGTGTAAATACTAAAACGATAAAATCGAAAGTGGGTATAAAATAAAATGGAATGAAGGTGATAGTAAAAACAACAGAATTTTAAAAAAGAAATTTAAATGATGTTTCTACTCGAACCTTTTGATTTAATTCCCATTTCCATTACGCAATGGAATCTTAGAAAATGAGAATTTATAGCAGCTTTTTCTCTTATCGAAAGCGTAACGTGTGACTGACCACAGAACTTCTCAAATATACTCCAGTTTGACAGGTACGGAAAGTCTTAAATATTCCCACCAAATTTACTGAAGCCTATATCTATTTTATTATTACCCAGTTTATCGAATCTTTAAGACTAGGTAGACTTTTACCTAATATTATAGAAACCCAAAATAATTCGACTTTGTTTCACGTATCCAATTCCAGAATTACCGAAGCAGACGGGCCGGGCCACAACTGTAAAATTCTTTTGCAGCATGCGCATAATTTACGTTATGATCAAATCTTCAATACCGTTAAACACTGAAATTACAGCATTTAAGCTCTTATTTTTACTGTATTTCTGAATTTATTAATAACCTGCCTTAAAAATGATTAACCATAATAAAAACATACATAAGTATACAAACATATGTATGCGTATACTACATTGATACGCATGCATATTATGCGTATCAATGTAGTATACGCATACTACATTTAATTGTAGTATGCGTAATTTGGACGTAATTTGGAAATCAAATTTTTGACGTAATTTGGAAATCAAATTTTTAAACTGTATAAGATTTATGTACATCCGGTACATATTAGGTCCGCTCTTTAAATATTAAAACAAAAATGTCGAATTTGAGTTTTTTGATATAAAAAACAAAAAAAACTATTTGTACACATTAAATGGAAAATTTATTTTATAAAAAACTTTTATTTAGTAAAAAATCAGACAAATATGATTTAGCTTAGGATTATCTTAATTTTAGCTTCTATTCAGTTATTCGGTTTACAAAAATTAAAATTTAAAGGTACTTTAGGAAGTCGAAAAATTTTTGTATTTTTCTCTACCAAAAATAAAAGAAAAAAACAAAAAAAAAATTATTCTTCTTTTTTGCTCAAATTGAATTGAGAAAAAGTTTTTAACATCAGTCTACTTTTGCAGTTTGTTTTTTATGATTTTCTAAAAATGAGAAAATTTCCCTGCTTAAAACTTGTAAGCTTTTTGAATATTCTGAATCCGGTGATTTGACCGCAAGTGGTGTTCCACAATCACCACCTTCTGTAATCGCTTGATCTAATGGAATACTAACCAAAATTTTTACATTTAATTTATTTGCGAAGCTTTCAGTTACGTTACGAAATATTTGAATTTCATTTTTACAATTAGCACAAACAACATGTCTCATATTTTCGACCATACCAATTATTGGAACACCTAATCTTTTGTACATTTCTCCACCTCTTGTTGTTACTTCTAGAGCAGCAGTTTGTGGTGTACTAATTAAAATCACACCATCAATTGGTATATTTTGTGCCAATGATATATGAACATCACCCGTCCCTGTAATAAAAATTCATTTTTTTAATATTTCATTAAAATAAAATTAATATTTTAATTTTTCATTAAAATAACTAACCTGGCGGGGTATCAACAACAAGAATATCTAACGGAGCCCAAACTACACCACGAATTAATCTTTGAGTTGCAGACATTACCAAAGGTCCTAAAATTTTAAAATAATTAAATATGTGTGCCTAATTAAGTTTTTTTGATACATGCCTCTCCAAATTATTGCTCCAGTTTGTGAAAGCAACCCCATTGACATACATTTAACACCATAGTTTATTGGTGGTATCATAAAGTTCTGATCGTCCACCATTGGTTCTTCTGATATATTCATCATTAAAGGCACAGATGGCCCAAAAACATCTGCATCTAGAAGACCGACTTTTTTTCCTAATGCCGCCATTGTTACTGCAAGATTAACTAAAATTTAAGAAAAAAATTAAATCGTAATCATTGCAACATATTTGTATGAACAAATGTTTTTTGAACAAACGTTAAACTTTAGAGTTAAATATTAGTGAATTGGTATTATGTATTATAGTTATATATTATATATGTACATATACCACTAGTCATTTTTACTAATGTTAGATTTACATCTAAAAATTCTACCTGCAGTTGTTGATTTTCCAACTCCTCCTTTACCAGAGGCAACCACAATAATATTGTTTACACCAGGTATTGGAGCTTTTTTCGGTAATCCTCTTGTCATTAAATCGATTTGCTGTTGAGTTGGAGGTTTTGGACTAAAAGCCCTCTGAAAAATATAAAAATTTATTTTTATTTTTTTTTTCATTTTCCCTATTTAAGTTACTTACGAAACTGTTAAACATGTTAAATAAAATATTTTTCTGAATCATTTTTTCTTTTTTGTTTACATTCCAATTAAAAAACAAAATGTTTTTTTTTTTTTTAATTTTTATTTATTTTCTACGTCTTTAAATCACTGCCGCAAATAACAAAATATACATAAAAATATATTGCCATAAACATTGTATAAAAACTACACATGCCATATGACATTGACATATTTAAGGGCTGTAACAATTATATACCGATTTGTGTATTTGGATATGAACCCTATGAACAGTATTGAATACTTAATTTCATTTTTCCAGCTCTGTTTGAATGATACTAGTGGAAAGTAAACACAAAATGGAAAATAAAACATTTATTGCAAGAAATTTTAAAATACTTTTGTGAAACAGGATTTCCATAATTCATTCTTTTACTCTTTTTAAAAATTATTACCTGCTCGTGATTTCACATGAGTTGAAGAGAAACTATTTAATTTATTAGATCTCTTAAAATTATTATTTAAAATTTTATCACAATTTTTAATACTTTTAAGGTATTTGACTTTGGCTACTTTTAATACTTCTACTACTTGAACAATAACTTACTATGAAGCACTAATATCATTCTAGCGAGTAGCGTATGTACTAGTGGTTATGGCAACGCTTATTAAAGTAAAAAGTTAGTACGTTAATATAAATCTATAATTTTTGAATCTTTATGCTGGTTATTCTTGTTTGTTCATTTTCAAGAACGGTCGTTATTATCAATCAGAATTGAATAAATCATGTCGATTTTTTGACGCGATGAGAAGTTGGTTAAATTTATACTTTAAGTGGCGGCGAGCAAGGAAATCTAGCCTAAAGCTTCGAAAAAATTGTATTTTACATAAATAAATTTGTTTAATTATTCCAACTCTAAAATTTCAAGGTGAATTCATTAAGTATGTCGGTCGCGTTAAGACAATCTTACTTTAAAGACGCATTCATATCTCTCTCACAAAGGTTCATTATCTCAATTTTATTTTTTGTTTATAGTGTAGTGTAGAGCTATTGTTAAAAAATGAGTTGAAAACTGACATTTTATTTCTTACTTTATATTATTTGACATTTCTACATTGTCATCTGTGTGCGAAGAAAACTTCTGATTGAACGAAAGTCTCCAAAAATTAAGGGAAAAAATGGCTGCATAATATTTTTTTTTTTTTGTGGAGAACCGAAGTATTTTCATTTTTGAAAAAAGTATCTATAAAAAAATAAATACTAAATAAAAAACTGTGTTTTATTTGTGTGTTTTTACAAAAAAAAAAAAGAAAAAAAAAATATTAAAAATATTTAATGATAAAAAAAAGAAAATTTTGATTTTGTAAAAAAAATATTTGTTTTTTTTTTTCTTAATTTTTTTTTTTAAATAAAGAATAGAAAAAGAAAAAGTTTCTAAAATGCCACCACAGATAATTTGAAATTGTAAGCAACTTTTGAAATTGGAAAGAAAAAAATGATGGAATAAAAATTAAAAAAAAAGTACGCTTTTTTCCTTTTTGTGTTTTTTTTTGGTGATCTTGGGATTGATTACAGGTTTAAGTACCTAATTATTTTTTTTATATTAAAAAAGGACAGAGAAAAAAAACAAAGATAAAGGAGAATAAATTGGGTAAGTAAAAAATTTTTAATTTTTTTTTTTTGAAACTTGGTTTTGCAAGGATTTCCAATTTTTTTCGGAAATGAGATTGGAAGCAGTAGTAGCTCTTCTAGTTAATTGTTCTCTAATACCCATTAAAAATAATTAATGAGAAATTAATGAATGGTTCTTTAAAAATAAAATAAAATCAATTTAGAAATTTTTCTTCTTTATAAATTTTATTGCGTAATTTTTATTTTTAATAGTTTTGGATAATTTTTGAAAATATACTTATTTAAAACTATTAATTTTTAAAATTAAAAAAAAAATATGCGCCGACAAATTAAAAGCAAAAAAAAACAATGGGTGGAGCTTAAATTAAAACTCCGCCTACTTAAAAAAGAAACGCCCATTTTAAAATGGGGGGTGGGACTAAAAAAATTGTTTTTTTGCTTTTTGTGTACATACATACATACATGCAAACGTATACATACAATATTAAAATACACGAAGTGGACCCGGTAATTTAATAGTGGGTGGAGTTTTTTTTTTTTTTTGTAAATAAAACTCCGCCCTAATTTTTTTTTTTTGTTATGCTCTCAAAGATTGATTTTTTCCGATTTCTAAAATTTTGCGTTCTTAATTATTTATTTGAAATCTAGATTTCATTAAATTTTACTTTGATTTTCGGGAAATTTAAAAAAAGATTATTAAATTTGTTAAAAATAATGAGAAATTTTAATTAAAATTAAAAAAAAATTTAGAATGAATTTCATTTAGCGCATATGTTTTTAAAGTTTCGACGCAACAGTAGAGTTTTCTTTTTCTTATTTTTTTTTATAAATACAATGTGAACATATGCTTAAATAGTTAAATCAGTAAGCGTGTGTGTGTATATTTATATGAATAAATTGTGTAAATGTACGCATATATATATACACATATAAATGTGAAAATAGTATAGGTATGTGCATATGTGCTTAAGTGCGCATAAAATACCATACAAAAAAAAAATAAGAATTTTTTTTTCATAATTTTTTTTTTTTTTTAATAAACACAACATAAAAAAAAAGAGGGAAACAAGAATATATAAGGAAGGAGGTGGTATTATGCCCGGGAATAAAAATAATAAAGAAAATAAAATAGAAATGGGAAGCAAAGTCGAAAAACATATTCAAAAAATTTAATAAAAATAAATGTACATGTAATAATTATTTAAAAAAATAATAATTAAATCACAAACACATTTACATTTTGAAACTATGTTTGTACGTATATGCGCTTTCAAAAAAATAAAATATGTATAAAATATATATATAAATGTGTTGGTGTATTAAAAAAAATGTATGTAGGTATGTGAAAATATATGTATAAGTACACGTAACTTGATCAAATTTAAATATTTTGTATGTATTGCTAATATTGTAATCTTCCTTGTGTTAGTTATTTATGTATGGGTGTGTAGTTATATTTTCAAAATTCAAAAACTTTTCGGCCTTACTGCATTTGTTTTTTCTTCACTATAGATGTGGATACGTTAAGTTTGTTTGCAGTTAGAAATGCAATCACAGCATGTTTTTCTTCTTTTATGTCCAATTCCTGTTAAATTTTCAGTTCTGCAAGAGATCTGCCACAGAATTTGCTGTAAAAAAAAGTAGTGCCAATTTACTGTTGCTTATTTATTTGTCGTATCTCTTTTGTAATTACGTTAGTTTTGACATTTATTGTAAAAAGGTAAATATCCAGAATTATTTTTTCTATTCTGATACGTCATAGGAAAAATTTGATCAGTACAGTTGTTTTATCTAAGGCCGAGATCTTAGACTCAAACCTGAATCAAGCAAAAAAAAAATGGGTATTTCCCATAGTTCCAAATGCATGCAGTTTTTGTTTATCATTATCGTTATGTGCGTCATTAATCCCAATAGCCTATTTAACGCTAGATTTTGTTTGCGAAGAATAAACAAAGAAAATTACTTCATTTTCTTTACTTACTTCCGCGTTTTTTGCTATAAAACGAATTAAGTCGAACAAAAACTACGAAAAAGCAGCTGTAAATATTTCGAACAAAGATTTAGCTATCTAACGAATTGTAACTTACCCAATACAAATAAAAAATTATTAAAAATTATTATGCTCTGAAAAGTTATTTTAGTAGGGATACACAAATTCATGTGCTTACATACTGGACTGACTCAATGTTGAACCGAAAATGCTTAACAAATGCTCGTTACAATAAATATTACAACTAAGTAGCGAATAACATAATTGCCAAATTTTTGATGTACTTACTGGGAAACAATCAATATGAAACCATCGGTTCAATAGCGCTTGTTATTGATGTAAATCGTATAGTGATTTTATTTTGCTATTATTCCAAGCCTGCAGCACACTGTTTACCTTAAATTTTTAAGTCGTGAATATAATATTTCACGAATGAAATGATCTTTCATATGTTTTATTTGATATTTAAATATCAAATTATGAAACGTCATTAAATGTCAAATCAACTGACGGAGTGTAAACGGCTACATGACGCTATTTTTATAAGACGGCCATTTTTAGTCGTTTTAATTAACAAAAGTGTTTGAAACGTAATCTTGAAGAAAGTAGTTAACTAACAACATATCACATGATTTTTATAATGGGGTTCAGGAAGTCATCAAAAAAATTTACGCAACCTTTGTGTACGAATTAATTAAATAAAGTTCAATAAATAAAAATGTCGTGTTATGACATACATATGTGTGTATACAATAGAAATTAGTCGCTAATACAACGAAAACCAGATTAATTTTTAAGTTTACATTCCCATAATTTCAAAAAATTGTACATTTTTCCAATAGCAAATATCGATAAATAACAGTACAATAATACAATATAGCTAGACAAATGTACGAAAACATATTACGCCTTTGACAATTTTCGGTTATTAAATTTTATTTAAAATCTCAGGCTCTTTCGAAATTAAAATGAAAAACATTAAAAACACTAAATATATTTTGGAAAAACATTTGAAATTGACAATTTAGGGTGTCAATTTTTGACAGTATTCGAAAAGTTTTCCGATTGTGCTATCCGAAGAAGAAGTAATATTCGTATAGTTCGTAAATTTCTGCTATGCTAAATATTCGTAAAGTTCTGATACCATTTATATATATTCTTTGCTTAAGTAATTCGTTAAGCAAAAAAGTAATCAGTTAAGGGATCACTCAATTAATGTAACAAGCTGACAGTTTATTGTATACTTTTAACTTTGACAGAAGTGTGCACATGTTTGACAATTTCCGTATCTATTGCGTTCTTAAAATAGATATTTCATTTACAACTTAATGTATAGCTGCAAAATTTAGCAATTAACAGTTTAGTTATGTACTTACATAACTGATAACACAGTACCTATTACTGAATTTTTGATATTACTGCGTGCATATGACTTCTGCCAATTGTGACAATGACAGCAACTACAGATTTAAAAAATCTGTTATATAACTGAGAACATTTTTAAGATAAATCTTTTAATACTTGATTTTTAGGAACTTTCTTGGCTGTATGTAATGTGACATAGATATTATAAACTACACCAACAATTTAAAATCCCAAAATAACTTAATTTGTACATTAATATACCGTGAATTTAGGCTGTGCTAGCATGCATACATATGTATGTATATTTTTATATGAAACAATAGTATACATACAGTCATATAAGTATATTGTTTTCTTCGTGTTTCCACATTACTTTTCTTTATTAGGCATGGAGTTTGTGTGCTTATGTACATCTATGGATTACATCGCTATGCATAATATATAAAATATGTATGTAAGTATGCACGTGTGTACATTTTTTCCTGTTCAAACATTTTCCAACATCTAAAGTATTAATCTTTTTTCCAAATATGAATTTTTTTACTTCTGTTCCATTTACATATTTCATTTCACATGGAAAAATAAACCTTGTATAAAAAAAAAAATCTGTAATTTTATCTTTTCTATTCTTTTCCCTCATATCAAAAATCACAAAATGGCTGTTTGTTTCATGATAAATTTCAAGAACAGAAGAAAAATACAACAAGAACGAATGAAATAAAAACAAAATACAAGTTAAAAAAAAACAAGTATCAGAGAAAGAGAAATATAAACTTGCTTGTTTTGTTTGTCTTTTCTGTTTTTCATTTTTTATTTTTCTGTTTTATTTTTAAATTTTCCAAGCGCTATGAACCGCTTTTGAATAATATATTCGTGTTGTTATGCTTTTATTTCGTTTTTAATATTTTTTTTTTTACTATCTCACGATGTCAACAACGACAACACGGCAACGTCATTAGGTTTTGTACAGTACTGCAAAAAAGCATTATTTTTAAATATCACCAGTGTATAAAGCAGCAATTTAGAAGCGAATGAGTGAAAATATATCTGGCAGTACTGTTGTAATATTTTTTTTATATAACATGTTGTGTAGAAAATAATTTTTGTTTTGTAATGGGTCACGTTGTGATTAAAAAATTAAAAAAAAAATTAAACGTGATTAAGATGGATTGTCGACGTTGGCTTGCAATTGTTTGAATTTTTAATTGGTTTTTGATAGAAAATTAATTTTTGTCTGAAGAGTTACTTAATATAAGCTGAATTGTATATTATTGTGTAAATGAAAAACAATATACAATTCAGCTTATGAGGCTTAATTGCTGAATTGTACAGCAATATAGTAATATGGAAAATTTAAAGTCATGATTCATTTAGCGATTATTTTAGTCTGTGCATTTCTGTATTTCAATCCTGTGTTCTTTATTTCTGGATGAATCTGGATCAGCTTGCTGAATTGCATACTGACTGCTTTATTATTGCACAAAAGTAATAGAAATCGAAAAATTTGTAGCATTCGGCATTGAATGTCTGACACTAGAAAGATTCCGTGAAGGACTCTTTAAAATATTATTGAATTTGGTTATTTGTGATCTTGTAAAAGTTTCAATAATTTTAGATCATCTTAGGTACAAACTCAATGAGGGAATGAAGAATTTATTGGAAAAGGAGGTGTAAAATGTTATTGAATACGGAAAAAATTGATTTTTAAAAAATATATTTTTGTTAGCACTAAATTTCTAGCTTTATAATGAGAATTCGAAAATTTTTTTTTTAGTATTCTTTCAACTGACTTACTTTCGGAGCTTACTTATGTTTATGAACTTTAAAACTTTTTTAGTTAAAGTTGAAAACACTTGCACAAATAACAAACACATAGTGTCTGCATGCATGAATGTAAACTCTATGTTGTTATGTAGTTTAGATGAATGAAATATTGTAATGTCATCTCTATCATATTGTGTAAGCTCAAATAATATTTTGTTACTTAAATTTTTATTACCCTTATGAAATTATAACAAACCGCTTCTTAAAATGTTCCTTGAATGCAAAAAAAATCCGAAAAAATTAACTTAAATATTTTTATAATTTAAAAATAAAACAGAGTGATCGAAAAATGTAATGTTGTTTTGTCACCATCTACGTAGCGAGTTTCCAAATTAAAATATTCTCATGAAAGCATGTGCATCATTAAAATCTAACCTGAGTCTTAAATTAATCTAACCTGAGATTAAAATCATGAAAATCTAACTTAAATCTAAGGGAGACCTAAAGTTTTTGTGGAAACATGTTTAATGTGTGGAAAAAAAATGTTTTATAAAATCAAATTCGGAAATATTTTATTAATATCATTTATTCGATATTAATTTGTTGGATAATTTTGTCCTGCTAGATTAATTGTTTTATCGTAAAACTAAGATATGTATAAATACCCTAAAAATGAAAACAACATTATTGTAAATATCGATAAAAAAAACGGCAACTCTAATATATACAAAAATTAAATGAAGTGAGATAGCAACAACTTATTTGTAATCTTTTATGATTTAAAAAACTGTATTGTGCTTACTTATCGCATAAGGTTGCGATTCATTTCAGGGATGAATCTTTGATCATCTTCCAGCAAAAAATCCTATGGATGAGGAGAAAATGCAGATATACTGGTTTTCGAACTACAGCCTGTTGAAAAAAATCGCTCCCAGATTTTGCTTTCATGTAAAGAAATAGTAATAACTTCGGAGTCGTGCAACCAAGAGTTACTATTATATATTTGTGTTAAAGATAATTAATAGAATTTTATTCTTGTTTTCACAATCAATTATATTTGACCTTTAGTTTTTGAGAAAAAGTTACCTAAAAATGGAATTCTGGATTTTTTTCGAATTTTTTTTTTTTAAACACAAAAAATTTCTTGGAAATATAATATTTTCTTCAGCGTCCCATAGTTTTGCCATTAAAACCTATTAAATGAGTTTAAAATATATCTGAAAATTACCTGTTTCATATATTTAATGCAAGTTCAAAATATCGCCTCATATTATACCTGTTTAAATAATAAGGTCTAAAAAATCGATATTTCGATATTATTGCCCTAACCCATATAAAAAGGTAAAAACCAATATAAAAACTAAATTTTATTTATCAGTTTACTACAAACATTTTTTTTACATTATCAATAATCTCAGGTCTCAAATATGTATGGAGGTATGTTCACATGTAGGTAGAAGATAAAACGCAATTAAAAGAGAGACATGGACAATTTCAATTTTAATAATTTATTATTTATCACTATTTGCTGAATTTATTTTTATTTTGATATATAATTAAAAACACAAGCTTCTCTCACTGTTGCCAAATATTTTTCTTAATAATTTTTTTAATTTATTAATTCTCTTATATTTATCATAGCGTTTTGTTTATTGGATTTAAAAACGGCATTACGTCGAATCTTCTTAAATTAAGCTAAGAATTATTATACTATTATATAAGTACTCAGATACATGCATAATATATGTGTATCAAGTTTGTGGATAATGCTATATCTGGTTTTTAAAATACATAAGGACAATTAGGGAACAATATTTAATTCTCTTAGTTTTTTTTTTTTTTTGTTTGCACTAAATTTGTTGATTAAACTTTTGAAAATTTCAATAAAAAAGTAAAAAATAAGAAAATTCATGCGACTTGGCAACACCGTTCGAATTATACATTCACAAACCACAAGCCAAAAAATAATAAACTATTGACTATTGAGTATTTATTATGTTAACGTTTGTGCTGCTTGATACCTAGTTCAGTTAGTACATTCTTAACGCTTGTTTTGATATGACGTATTTTATGAATGTATTTTGTTTTTAATCTTTCGTTTTTACTGGCCTATTCGTTGCCGGAATTAAAATATATTTTTTTAAAGTGTAAAGATAAGCAAAATTCAACTACATAGTTTCAAAATTATTTTGTTCTCTTAGTCATCTGAGATATATTTTTGAGTAGTAAACAAAATTCACGGAATAAATACATATTTGTGTATGCATATGTTTGTGCGAGGAGAGAATAACATTTCGTAGTAGATTGTAAAGAATAAAAACAATTAAAGTAGTAGTAGAGAGTTAATTTTTGTTGAGTAATAAATAAATCTTGTTTAATTTTAACAAATTTTAAGAGTTTATTTGAATTTTTCATAAAAAAAAAATGGGCTGTCTTGAATACCTATCATACGGTAAGTATCAAAATTATTTTTAAAATAATTTGATTGTAATTTTAGTAACATTCAAAACATTGTTGAAGAAATTTTTAATAACTTTTATTAACTTTTTATTTGAAGTTATTAAAGTTCAGCTTTTTAGCCCATAAAACCGAAGATTTTCATTGATAAAAATATTAACAGTTTTAGTAATTCTCATATAAAATTTGTCTATTTTGTCTTTGTCATAAAATTTTTCAAATATTTTTACTATTTGCTAATATTTTTGCTAATCTACAAAATTATTATTTGTTCACAATCTCTTGTTTCACGAATTGCTTTGTTCTTACTTATTCATTAGTTTTTGAGAAATGTGTAACTAAATGGAGAGAAATACACACGTTTGTACAATTACAAAATAGTATACAATACTCAATATTTCAATTTCAATGAAAAGAATGAAAACGGAGAAAAAAGAGAAAGTATTTCAAAATAAAGTTAAATTTATCTCTATATTGAGAATTATTTTTTTTGAATACATACGTGGTATGTATTCAAAAAAAATAATTCTCATTTCACAACATTTGGGTGTACATAATATGTATTTTTCAACATTAATAAAATCAAACTGTATTGGCTCTTTGTTAATCTGTCTTACTAATAATTGATACTTTTCGAAAATACTAAATTATCAAATGTTAATAATCTAACAGGGATGTAATGTTAATGCAATAGGAATGAAATGTTAGCAGAATTATAAACATTGTCTTATCTTTAATTATTATGCCAAAATATTTTGTAAGCACATAAATACATATGTGACTTAATTGATATTGTAATTTAGGCTTAAAATTGTTGCTTCAAGTTGCGTATATGTTTTGGGATAGTGCTTGATGGCTTTGTGTTTTAATTGCCATATTTTCATCGGAATCGTGGTGAATTTAGTATTAAAACCATATTATTGCAATTATTGAATATTTACCAGCATTAGTTACTATTAAGTGATATGAATTTATTTAAATACATACATATGCATATATGTATTTATGTAATTACATATATATATAGATGTTATAATATATAATGATTTTTAATGGGTATTTAAGATTGTTTTAATAACAGTTTTTAAAAATTTTTATATATTCAATTAAAATACACAACACAAAAAATTAAAAACTAATCAGTACTAAATTATTTATTTTTCTTTTATTTCAGTAGAAATGGATGATAGCGATGATTCAGTAAATAATATGGTATCAAATTTACCATTATTATTTGCTAATGGTTATCCAACATCTTTAGAAAAAATTACTGAAACACAAATACAGAAATTTATACCATTCATGGTTCAATGTTCTTTAGGAAATATAAATGTACCGGGTAAAGAAGAATATAATGAACCGGAATGGTGGCCTGAAGATATCGAATTTTCAATACCTATAACAAGACCAAAAAAGTTCCAAGGAGTGAGTTTTTATATAAAGTTTTTGTTTTTTTTATTTTCTGTTGTTCAATATAAATTTTATTTTTGTTGTAGGATTGGTTACACAAAATGAAGGAAATTGTTAAAATTTGTTATCAATTTCATAAAAGTATATTTTTATTACGTTTTTGTAATGATTTGGCAGCATATGAACATACCTGGTTACGTTTTATTAATAATCATAATTCAACAACATCTTTATATGATAGACGAAGTAATAAATTGCTAGTAACATTCCGAAATGAAAATATGGTATGTTGGAGAAGGCTTTTAAAATTGAATATTATATTTATAATATCTTTTAATATTATTTTAAGACTTATGATCAGCCACCGCAAAAACGAAAGTGTTTACTTCAACAGAAAGCACGAACACAAAATGATAATCAACAGCAGCAGATGGTAGAACCGGCGCTTTTTGATATATACCTATGTGATAATTGTGACGCTGAATTATATTCTTATGAAGCCAACAAAGTAAGTGCAACATTTACTATTCAAAGAATTTTTTTTTAAATAATGTGAATTTCGGCTAATATTGTACTATTAATTTTTAAACATAATAAAATTTTATGTTTTGCAAAACAATTTGAATTAAAATAAATAGTAATAAATTATTTTTTTTTTTAGGAGCATGAAAAAATTTGTACATCTTATGATGATGATGATGTAATTTTATGTAATCCGGTTCAACAAGAATGTGAAGCATATAACAATTCAACGAGATCTTCGGCAGCTAATTTAGCTGATACTACTAATAATGCGGTACCCACCCATATAGAAGCAGTTATTGATAGTGAAGAACTACGTAAAGATTTTTTATTAAATTTTCAATTATGTTTCAAAAGATCTTCAGAGAGTGCATCATCACTTTCATCAACAATACATCAAAATTCTAATAGCGAAGATAGTTGCTATAGCAATCATAATATACATAAATTTGATAGTACTAGTATTGATAATGATAGTAATAACAATAATAATAACAAAAATATTAGAAACAGTAAGAACAACAGTAATAGTAATAATAACGATAATAATAATAATGATAATTACAATAGCATAAACAAATCTAATAATGTTAGTAATAACAAATTAACCAAAGAATCTAACATTCCCAGAAAGCCTGGGAGGCCTTGTGTTAATGCTTTTACTGATAATTTTATTGACTATCGGGATAAAAAAACTAAAATAACAAGAAATAATCGGACAATTTACGCTTTGGCAAGATGCCCAAACATTCCATTTTCATCACCAGCTGGACAATTGCTTATACGGACGTTTAGATCTTATATTAATAAAGAATATTTAACAGAACGTTTGGATAGACTTGAAAGATTTTGTGCTACGCCAGTTTTACAAAAAAGTTGTCCACGGCCAACAAAATTTTTTGGTAGACAACGTTATTCATCAATACATAGTTTTAACTGTACCTATAAAAAACCACAAGAATATTCAACACACAAGTATACATTTCCCCGTAGGCAGTACTATAGTCAATACCGCATCGATAGCTTAAAGTTCCTAAATGATTTAATATTGAAAAAACGCTGCCGGCCAATTACAGTAAGATTGAGAAAAATTACTGATAATGATATAAAAAGAAAAAGGAGATCATCGTTTAGTAGTTGTAGTAGTAATTCAATTATCAATTCAGATTTAAATATAAAACTTATACGTGATCAGTCACACGGATCACCAAAATGGAAAATAACGCATCATCAAGAAAACAACAGCGATCAGAAAGGACAACAAATTTTGCAGCTTGAGCAACATGAATTACGAAAACAGCAACGTCAAAAACATAATGCTGAAAAACTAATAATAGTAGATACAATAGATTTATGCTCATCGGATGAAGAATTAGAACGTGAGTCCTCGGACATTAAATCAAAAATATATATTAATGGCGGTTTATCTTTAGCGCACTATGGTGACGTACAATTAGATGCTCAATGTAATTTATCAAATAGTAATGAACTTGAACTTGATATTAATGAAAATGAAGAAGATGATGATATTCTTCAAATAGTTGAAGAATGCCCAGCACAACCCGATCATCTTATGGAACCTTTACAATTTAATATATTTGCAAACTCTAAGAGACCTAAATTTGAAGTGCAAAAAATATTACACAAATTAAATAATGCAAATGAAATAACTGTAACACCAGTTAAGAAAATTTTAGATCCTTTATCAATTAGTTCATTAGAACCATCTAGTAATATAATTTTGTCAGGAGCATCAATAGCAAATTCAATTTCATCGAATATTATTGAAGAAATTCGTAAGCAAAATAAATTCGAAGCGAATTTTTTATCATCAAATATTACAAATTCAACAAAACCATTACAACCTTCTGTGTTTTTATTTTCTAATTATACAGCGAATTCAAATGGATCTAGCCATGCAAATTCAACAACAATGATTCTACAACAACAAATTAATAGCGATTTAAATAGTAACAGCAATAATCAAGAAAATTTAATTGATCTTTCTACAAATAATTTACATAAAAGTAAAAATTCAGAAGATATTTGGTTGCCAAATAATAATATTAGTAATATCAGTAACAATAACAATAATAATAATAGTAACAATAGTAATAATTACAACAATAATAACAGTAATTATAACAATTATATTACAAATAACAATAATAACAATCACAATAACAATAGTATAATAACATCATCTACTAGCTTTAATCCTTCATCAAATCATATTAGACAAAATATGAATCCAATTGTAACAAATTCATCATTAATAACAAATTCAACATCGCAGTTACATAATTCAAATATTACTACACCAGTTGCAAATGTTACAACAAATAAATTATTGCAATTGCAACAATTAATGCAATATGTTGACAACAATGATGTTATCAATAAAATTAGTTCGCCAAATAGAACGTTGTCTATTGATCTAACTTTATAAATTATATACTATGTATTAGTTTTTCTTTTTTTTTTTTAATTAATTATAATTTAATTATTAAATATTTTTTTTTTTTAATTTTATTTATACAAATAATAATGAGGAAATCGCTATATTAGTGAATTTGACAAATTAGAAGTTGTAAGAAATTTGTAATGATATTAGTTTTGATTTAATAGTTATGGAGATAATTTTCTATTTGCATTATTTTAATTTTAAAGCTTAACTTGTTTTTATACAAAAAATAAATCTACTGTTTAAGTCGTGGGTTGATTAAAATTCAATTTTATTTTTTTGAATTGTTTCACGATATGATGGAAAATTTTATAAAACTAAATTTTTAAAAATTCTATAAATTTGATAATCAATTTGAAAAGTTGAATATAAAACGTTGTTTTTGTCAATTCGTTGTTTGAATTTTTATTTTTTATACCCGTAATATATATTTAGATTTATAAAATAGTAATATTAAAGAAGTTCACATTTCATTAAATGCAAATTATTTGCAAACATTTATTTTATATCTTTAAAATTGAAAATTTTTACTTTTAAAACTTTCTCGATTTTTCATCTATGTGCGTATAAATAATGGGTAGGAATATAAAATTGTTGAAGGTACTTAAAAAAGTTGTAAAGTAAGCGTACTTAGAAAGTTAAACGATTTTATACTTTGATTTTAAAGTATCAACTTTCGGATTCAAAATTAAATATAGTAAAAATATAATAGGAATTTATACATTTCATTTTAAAGAAACTTAATTTTCTTGTTATAAACTGAAATTATTAGTTTTAAAATGAAAAATCAAAAATGATCATTGTATTATTCCAACAAAATTTAACAGAATTAAGTATAAAAAAGTAAAAATTAAAATAATTTATTTTATTTAATTATGAATGATCAAAAAAAAATTTTCAAAATAAATATTCTTCATTTTTTTTCACTTCTAAAACACAGAAAGTATTTAAAATAATAAAGAGCATTAATTAATTATAATTAATTTCACTTTAATAAATTAAAGTAATTAAAATTTTTTTACTAATTTCAGTAAATTCTTTTAGAATGTAAAATAAAGAACCTTTATATTATGAAGAGTTTTAATGATAAAAGATAAAATTATTATTTGTTATTGCTCAAACTAGAATTTTATTAAAAATTTACTTAATCTATATTTACTTAATCTATATAAACAGATCTATTTAATAGTGCTGTAGAAAGGTAATGAGGAAAATGTTGGTCTTTTTTCAGAAAATTAAAATTTTTAAAACTATGTGGTATACTAATTAAAATTGATATATTAAAAATCTAATACTATTTTGATTTGAATTTAAGTAAATTATAGAAATCTAATATTTCCTTCATTTAAAGAAATATTTTGAAGGCAAATAATGAGTCAAATTAAAAAAAAAACAAAAAAATAATCTCCATAATTATTTGCATTAATTAATTTATAGAACGAAATAAACTTTATAAATTAGTAACGTTTTCATGGCTTCAAAATTGTGCTAATATTGTTTATTACACAATTCAGCAATTAAAATTTATAAACTAAATTTTTTTAATTAATATCATATTAACTGCAATTTTGAAGTCAGCAATTTTGTTAAGATAGCTAGTTTTTTAATTTAATAGTTTCTAATCTGGCTGAGAAAAGAAAGAACAAAAAAGAAACACAAAGTATAAAAAGAATAATTTGATATAATAATATTATTTATTTGTTTTTTTTTTTTTTAAATATTTTATATTAGCTTGTTTTTAAATAATTTTTTAATCATAATATTTTTTTCCATTATTGTTACATACTTTTGTTTATACATATATTACATATAACAACGCATATACAGAATATATTAGTAAAAAATAATTTCGAAATTGCTTTAATACTATAATTGCTAAACAATTCAGCAATTACAATTAGGTAGCTGAATTGTGTATTAATTATTTAATTACAATTTTTGAGCTTGACATAAAAAAATGAAACAAAAATTTCTAATTTTTTTTTTTTTATAATTTGTTATTTTTAATATTTATTATAGTACTTTAAAAGTATTTATGCACATTATATTCATATTCAAAAAAAAAAATATATAAATATTGATTTGTTGATTAGAAAACAAAAATTATATCCGTGATTTCAAAAATGCGCTCACATCATGAAATTTATAAAGTATCACATTAATAAAGGTTTTGTAAAATCTCTTTAAAAAAAAAAAAATAATAAAAGCAAAGAGCTTCAAATGGGTTTTTAAATTTTGCAATTATGGATAAAATTTTGTTATATCCTTAAAAAAATGTATTAGCATAGAACTTAATATGTCATATCATAATGAAATAAAAAAAATCTTTTGGAGAATTTCTTTACAATATTATAATACAAAATCATAATATTGTAATATTTGATGCACAATTATAAACTTTTCTACATTTAGTTTTTTTTTTAAAAATTTTTAGAATTTTACATATTTTGATTTCTGTTAGCCAAATCGCATTAATAATATTTTAATGACACATATTTGTTTGACAAAATTTACTGAATTATGCAATTAAAAACTGCACTGCATTATGGAACACAAGCTGAACGATGAATTAAATTCGTATATAGCATTTATTTCTTCCATGCAACAATTTAAAATGAAAATAATTGCACTTTTTTCAACAATTCGCTTAGATCAAGTGTTAGCAATCACGTCATACGGGCGTGGTAACATGGAATATTAAATTCCATCAATAATAATTAACAGAGAGATTAGAAATAACAAGACTGAATACATACATACATTAATATTATAATTCAAGCTATTGAATGAAATAAAAAGCATTTTTTTTATTATGTATGAAAATTTCTGGTTAAAAATCAACCTGCTAATATTCAAACATTAAAATAGTCTAAAAATTATATTAATTTTTCGATATATTAAATCCTAAGTTTATATTTTAGTTATATTGTTTTTTTTTTTTGTCTTAATATTTAAATTAAAAATTTTGACTATCAACTCTACGTGACTTCAAAATTCCAATAATACTGTATTGGTACATAAATTAACTTAAGTGGTGTGTGTAGTAATTACAATTTTGCTGGAAATTTGAAGTCAGAATTTAAAAAAAATAAATATATTTTTTAAAATGACAAATGCATGTATGTGCAAAATAATAAATTCTCCAAAATGATCTGAAAAATATAAACTGGATAAAAATAAAAATTGTATATTTTGATTAGTTTTAGTGAAAAAAAAATGTGTTAGTGATAAAATAGAATTTTTACTATCATTTTTTTTTTTAATTTTTCATAATATTTTCATTTAGTTATTTATTTCAATCTTAAAAAATTTATTTGTATTGAATTATTAATGAATTTTAACAAATATTTCTCCTCTTCTATTTCTTAAAAAAAAAAATTTGAATAAATTAAAATAATTAAAATTTATTATAAATCAATTGAGGTTTTTTTTTTGTAAATCAATTGACACCTACTAATCAAATCAAAATTATAGTAGTTTTGATATAACGCTTGCGATATGTCAGATAATATGTCAGCTAATTTGAAAGATAAATAATTATTTTCTTAAATAATTAAATACATATTTTAAAATCTGTTAAAATATTGAAAAATATTAATCAATAATTTGAAAAGAAAATTTTGTTTTTTGAATAACATAAAATATTTTTATAAAATAAGGGAGTCCATCTAAATGCAGATCTAATGTCAAATTGACTTATACAGTAATAAAAACAGTATTGGTGAATAAGTCAAATTGTCGTTAAATCTGATAGATTCTCTAATTTATAAACAATTTTCTTTACTTCATGATTTAAATAACTATTAAAAAATAATTTATTCCAAGTGTACAAAATTAGGGTACATTTTTTACAGTCATAATTCAAAATAATTGAATTTAATTCTGTATTTTTATTAAAATTTAAAATTATTTTTCTCATAAAATTATTTTTTTTTTTTTTTTGATTCTGAATTGAATAATATGCATTGTACATATATAATCTTTTATATACATACATATGATAAATATAAAATGTTCAATTAAAACTATAAGTATGTATGCAATATTGCGTTGTAAACGTTTATAAAAAGATTTGTGAAAAACATACAACATAAGTTATAAAATTAAAAAAAAAAAATAATTATTTATATGTCAGAATAATATTGAAAATTTTGACCTGAAATTACAGAAAACGAAAAAGACTCGTACACAGGTAAAATGATAGTTTATTAAAGATGAAAAAATTGCGATTTTATACGTGTTCTTATGAATTTTTAAAAAGAGAAACTTTTGTCGAAACATAGACGAAAATATAAATAAATAAATAAATGAAAATAAATGAAAATCAGCAAACTAAAGTATATTTGTGCAAACGTCAAGTTGAGTTGAATTAAAATGTCAAATTAATGAGAGTTTTAATATGTTTGAAGTTCTGTATTGCAATTTTAATTTCAAAATTGCAATAAAATTTGTTACACAATTTCACCAATAACAAGCTGAATTACAATTATCTCACAAGTCTTGACTCCCAAAATGCAGTAGTATAATATTAATACATAATTCAGGGTATAAGTTTGTATTTCTGAATTATGTATTAACACCATATTACTGCAGTTTGAAAGTCAAGAATCTTCCTTGAATTATTTTTTAAGTACTGTATTACTGCAATTTTGAAGACAGGGAATTGTAACATCTAGTTATATTTTTCGTCTTCTGTAACAAGGGCATTTATAAAAAGAAAAAAATATCAAAAATGTATAAAAAATAACATTTTTTTTGTTTTAAAGCAATTTAATTATATCAACATTAAATTTGATAATATTGGAAAACAATTTATAAAAATATGATATAAGAATATTTTTATTGATAAATTTGATAAAAATTTTTTTTTTTTTGTAAATAGCTTTGATGTTTCATAAATTCATTTTTTATTAATTAAAAATAAATTAATAATAATTCATTATTTATTCATACATACTTTGTTTTTCATTGCAATTTTTATTTTATTTTGAAATGAAATATTTAATTTTTATATAAGCACTTTTTAATAAATAAAAAACAATTAATTAATAAAAATATAATAAATATTTTTATTCTTTGTAAATAATAATATTACAAAAACAAAAAAAAAAAAATTTTATTATGTAAATTATTTTTAATTTTTTCTTTAACAAATTTAGGAAATATATTTAATTATAAAATTTATATATTTTGTGTTATTATCTTTAAAATTATCGTTAAAATTCTTTGAGTTCCAAAATGCAGTAATATTATAATTGAATGCAATTTAAAATTGTGTGATTAGAGTGAATTCATTGATTCATTTTTCATTTGAATTAAATTTAATTACAGTAGTATTTGCATTTTGAAATTTTACAAATACATTAATAAATTAAAAAAAGAAAAAAAAATGAAACTACATACATTTAATTAATATTAATAATATTAATATCAAAATTAAATATGTAATAATAAAAATAAATAATTATAGAGAATAGGTTAGAAAATTATAACATTAAAATAAACAAAAAAAAAAAAATGCAAGTTTTTCTATTTGTGTAAAACTTAAAAAGAAAATGAAATTCAATAAAAAATAAGGGACATACAAAAATTTAAAAAGGGCTGCATAAAATCAATGCAAAAAATTAAAAAAAAAAAACAAAAAAAAAAATTAAAAAAAAAAAGAACAAAAATAAAAATATCTTATGAAAAATCAAAAAATTTAATTTTAATTTATTGTTTTTACAATTATTTCGAATCAATTCATTAATCAAATTATTGGTAAATTGGTGCTGATTTTTTCAAACAGGTCTTTCAATCGGGAAATTCGATGTGGGAGTCGGTTTTTCTATATAAAAACAAATCTGATAAATTTGTTAATATTTTGGATAAATCGTGTAACAAACCAAAGAGTTTTATATTAACTCTTATTAAAAAAAAACAAGATAATTTAATTGTATTATAATTTTCCATTATAATATTCTTGATTTTCATATATAAAATGATTTTTATTTTCAATACCACAAATTCAATAGACAATCAAATTTATAAAATGTATATAATTAAAAATGAAATATTTGAAATAATAGTTAATTGAATTAAAAAAACTTATTGGAATTTTGAAAATTTACAAATCTAATTTTGCTGCTTTTAAATCATTTTTTTTCTTCTTTCTTTCCTCTTTTCTCTCCTCGGGAGTTTTCTTTAATGCTTTAACTTTACGTGTTTGTATTTTTTGTATTTTTTGTTTATCAATATGAACACGACCATGTGTTGTTCCCAAAGCATCTGTTGTAAGATTTTTCTTCTTTTTAACAGCCAAAACTTTTGGTTGTTTTCTAGATTGTTTATATAAATCATCTGATGCAATTTTTGTTCTTCTTATTGAAAAATCAACTGATGGTCCAATTTCAGTTAATTCAATTCTTGGAGTTTTTTGTCCAGATTTTTTTAATAGAATTTTATATGATCTTATACATACAGTCATATCATCAAGTAATGTAAATGATAATGCATGTTCGATACCTTGTAAACGAATTGCTTCAACTTTTTCACGATAAAATAAATCTATGAAGAGATTTTTTAAACGGCGTAATTCTTCTGTTTGCGCCCATTTTGGACCATTAAATATTAAACATGGTTTTACACATGTACCAATTTTTTCATTAGGGAAATCAGCTAATCCTTGATAATGTTTTATTCCTAGTTCCACCATATCTAAAAGTTCATTTTCAAATATTCTTCCTAATACTAAATTGTCTGGACGTTTTTTAGATGTTGAACCCATCATAAATATACCACATTCATTTTTCATTGTTAAACTAAAATTAATTTATAAAAAAATTTGCAAAGCTTTTAAATGTTTCCCACTGGATTATAATGGTAAAGCTATAATATACTTACAATTCTAATGATGAAGTATCTTCAAAAGGTGAAATATCATTATTTCTATTAAGCATTTTACATAATGGTTTCTTCAATTGATACATATCTTTTAATAAAGTTTTAATAGCACCTGAACATTTTCTGCCTTCTAAAAATAATACATTTTTTGCTGGTTCAAGTACTTGTGGCTCTCTGGATACCAATACTTTCTTTCCTTTTCGTGTTTTTGGTTTTCTAAAAATTTTCATTCAATAATCGATTTTTTCCGAATTATTTATTTATTTTAATTACCTTATCCTCAATAAAGACATGATTTTATATTAATTTTAGAAAAATTGCAATTGGTGTAAAATTTTCTCTATTTTATGTGAACTCTTTCTGTACAAAATTTTATTTACTACAGCTTTGGTTTTTATAATTGAAAACAAAATACACGTTGTTTTATGTCATAAATTTAAATACAAACATACATATAAATATTTATAATGACGTTTCATTATGACAGTGCTGCCATATCTATATTATATTACTTTAAAATATTTCCAAAAGATGTCAGGCATACTACAAATTACATGAGATGTTAAAATGTTATTAAAATTTTAAAATTTGAATTTTTAAAAAATTGTTAATTTCAAAAGTTTTCGAGTTAAATTAAAAAGTACAAAAAACATTTTTCATAATTGCAATCTTCTACCTATGACTGTAAGCAATTGATGTTCCAGAGAATTCGGGATCAAAATTTCATTCTTGGTTTGTTAAAAACTTAAAATGCATGGATAATCCGATGTATAATAATTTTATGCAGATTCAAATGCAAATATTTTAAATATCAAAATAATTTTTTCCTCTTTATTTCATTGCTATACTTGTAAAATTTGAAATACGAAAATCAAAAATCAAAAGAGTTTTCAATATATTTATGTATGCACATTGTTTGTGTGTTTGCGAATTTCTTATTCTCTTACTCCACAAATTGCTATCAATATTTTATTTAATTCCTTAAATTATTCTTAAAGTGTTAATAATGTTGGTGAAATTGAAAGACATCATGTCGTCGCATTCAGTTTTGATTGCAAATTTATTTTTTATCTATCAAAATTTTTATTTTGCAATAAAATCATTTTTGTTAAGCGCGTGAATTCATAAACATCTGCAACGCGATTTTTATGCTAGTATTCTCAATGAAGATATTTTTATACATTACATTTAAATTTATTCTTACTCCGTGCATAAAAATAAATATTTAAATTTTTTTGAGAAAATCACTTGCAATACTTTTAAAACGAAAAGAAGAATTATTACTATATTTCTTATATAATTTATTCAATTAATCTTTTGAGTTACTATAAAAAGACAATAGTGATTTTCTCATATTTTTTTTTTTTTCTTAAAAAATCAATTTTCCTTCAAAATTAGTTTGGAAAATTAAATAAAAAAAAATATATATATATGGCAATACTATAACTGAAAATTAAACTATATTTAATCGAATAAATCTTGGAAAAAATAAAATCAAATCTATACACAAATTTCAAAATTTACAGATTATACGTATATGAGAAGGGTAAATTTATATATTACTGTACCCGCAATTATAATCAAATAATGGAACAAATACATGAATGTAGATCTAATGTAAATTTGACATACTTTCATATTCAGTAATTAAACTGGTTGGGACTACGTAACGCGCGGCGACGAACCACACTTGATGGAGCCGAATTAAATGGAAAATTCTGGGCAGAAATAAAGTGCCTATTCCGAAACAGAATGCAATTCAGAGGGCATTGCTGAAGCCCTGTGTTCCCACCGAGAATGAAGAAGAAATGAAAATGAAAAAAAAATTAACAATTAAAATTCTGTCGAATTTTTAATTATGGGTTTAGTTTACATTTTCATGAAAAAATTTGTAAGTAAATAAAATTTTATACATAATAAAAATCAAAATAATAAACAAAATAATAACGTATAACAAATAAATTATTAATATCCAATATTATATTATTTTATTTAAACATAATTTAAATTTATTTATTTATTATTTTAAAAAGTCTACTTAAAATTTTAATTAAATAAATTTCTATTATCTTATAATAATACTTCAAGTTCAAATGATACTTAGCATAAAGCAACAATATTTAAAAATACATACATTTAAAAATAATACTTTTAAACAGTTATTGTTGAATGTGTATCTAGTATATATACTATATATGTATGTATAGGTTGTTGTCAAACTTAAGTGATTTTCATTTTTATAATATTTTAAATATAAAAATATCAATATTTTATTAATAATTAAAATAATAAAATAAAATAATAATGAGATTTTTACAAAATCTGTTATATAAGTTTATTTATATAATTAAAATAATTTATATATGTACAAAATATACTTGTGAATATTGTGTGTACTTAAATGTTTGTGTTCATATACGAGTAGTATGGCATACAGATGATAGCATTTTTATAATTAAAGGAAATTAAAATATACTGTGGTCATTTAGTAAAATTCAATAAGTTCCTAGAATTAATAATGAATATAGTTTACATATTTGATGTATATAGAACAATTAAAATTTACAATATTATGCTAGATTCGAGATACTTAATATTTATATGTCATTTTGTACTCTACAAAATAAATTATATGTATATTGTATGTAATTGAAATACTATTCATTTAATTGTAATTCATTTAATAATTTGTTTTCTTTTAAAGGAATGTAGAACTCAAAATTACTCTGGAACAATTGGATATATAATTTTTAATTGGAAAATGGATAATTAAAAATTATAGGATTATAAATTTAAATATTAAAGATTTATTTTTCATGCAAAAATTTTTTGGAGTCATCTACTGGAATAAATTTACGTACGTTACTACCTTTCTTTCAATATTATCACTGCTTTGAATAGAGTGGTGTAGTTTTGGAGTGTTATCTTGAAATTACAAAAATATCATTAAAAATAAAATAAATAATTATTAATATACCCTTAACACTATGTGAATATTAGATGAAAACATTATAATTATAAAAAAAAGCCTTAAAATATGCAATAATATGGTATTTAAAATTAACGTATATGCAATAATTATTGGCATCGAATTACATATAAGTACCTATAGCGTCTGAATCTATGGCCCTTTCTCAGTATGTCAAAGATTTGACGATCATGTCAATCACGTCAATCGCTTGATTTTGCAAATGACAATCACCTGTAATTTGAGCAATTTTCAAACAAATCACTTATGCATTAGCCTTTAAAAACATGCGAAAAAAAAACTAAAATGACAATCAATTGCGTTAGCAACATATGTTGGGATTTATGACGCTAGCGTCATGTTGCCTTGGGATTCATGACTAACGTCAGTTGCATGCATTTGACGATACTGGGAAAGGCCCTATATATGCATTAGAGTGCGTTCAGAAATTGGAATTGTTAACAGGAATGAGTTAAAAAAAAATCGAGCCTTGCTTTAAATTATTTATGCAACGGTACCACATTGCTTTTTTTTCGGAATAAAGCCACGTATTTATTTAAGCAATTTTTTTTTCTTCTTTATTATTTTTTAATAGAAATTAAAAACTTTTCCTTTATTTAAGGGTGGCCAGTATGAGAGAAAATTTCAATATACATAGCTACTTATGTATTTGTATATACACATATTACATATATTACAAGAATGTTATTTGCGTATTCCATAAATTTATATACAAACGAAAATCATGTATAAAAGAAAAACTTTCTTTTTGATGAAGAAAAAAAAAAAATTTCCTTGGTTAACTTTTAAATTTCATTTGGTTTCTTAAAGAATTTTATTTAGAAGAAAATAATAATAATTTTGTTCAATAGAAAATTTTTTTATTTTTTTTTTGCAATTTCCATTTCTTCCTTAAAAATTTCTATATGTATTCATTTTTTTACAGTAATGACCCTTCCTAACAAAAAAAAAACCGAAATCTTTCTCTTATATTTGAACTTAAAGAAAATTGGTTATGGTTTACGATAACGTCTTTTGAATTTATTTACGAGAACTTGAAGTAAAATAATAAAAAAAAAAAACAAAAAATTTAAATTTCTTGAGCAAAATTTTTTTTTTTTTTTGGGTAGTTGATCCTGCTTATGTTCTTACTCTAATTTATATATAGGCTAGTATATTTTCTATATCATCTGTGGGTCACCTAATTGCAGTTACTAGATGGCATTGAAAATACTTCATATGTATACGATTCTTTTCAATTCACGTATTGGGGTATTATGGCACAGGAATTAAATGAAATTTTTCATCACTTAATAATCGAGTAGACACAGTACAATATTGTCCCGGTTCAGTAATGTTAAACAATTATAATGAAAAGTTGTTGGGTTAAATTTCGTGTAGAAGAATTATGTTCAATTGAAGATTTGTGATTTAATACAATTTTCTGGCAATTGATTAATAAGTCACAAAGTGTTGGTATGTTTATTTAAGATTATTGGTGATATTCGAATTAAATGTATATTTTTCGCTTACTCTTATAATCTACATATTGTTCAATAATTTTCTTAGTGTATACATTCTGTATTATAAACGAATTATGAAATTCATTTCAATATTTTTAATGTATACAATATAGCATTTTTATAGCATCAACACTTTTCATATAATTCATACCCCAAAAACAATATTTTTCTTGCTAGTGTTCGTTTTTTCTGTGCATATACCAAAAAATGCATAAAAAATGCAGAGAAAAGTTTTTCTTTTATGGAAAATTGCATCCTTACAAAAAAAAAACAAAAATTTTAGAGTTTCTTAAAGTGATTTTTATGCATAGTTACAGAGTCATGTTGTAATTTATGACTATAAAAATGTTTTTTATATATGAAAACTTAAATTGTTTGTGTTCATTTTTTCGTGTTCTATAAGAAATAAAGCGTTTTGAAATAAAATCAAATGCGAAAATAATAATAGGGTTCGGTTTATTGTAGTATGTTTAAAAAAAATCAATTAATTCGATTAAATTTAGAGTGGACTGAGCAGATTGGAGAGAAAATGGTTAAATTTCAGTTGGACAAAACAAATTCATATTGGATTGAATGTAAATTTCACATACAAAAAATTGCATATATTTAGGCGCATAATATATGTAAATATTATTCTTAATAATAATTATGAGAGATTAGAGCTTATTCTGAATATCGAATCACAAGTGATTTTTATCGTAAAAAGTTTGATATTATTATTGTAAACACAAACCAATTTATACAAATGATTCGTGTCTATAATAAAATTTTTAAAATTTTTTATGATAAACTACATACATATAATTTTTTTGTATTTTCCCGAAAAATTTGACTTAAAGAACATGTTAATGCTCTTGTTAAGTTATTAGTTTCGCTTTACTTCTATTTAAGTCGATAAATTTTTGATAAAACATGATTTTATGGCCGTATTAACATTTGGATTTATTTTCATACAACCATGTGCAAATATACACAATATGTAAGTATATATAGCAATAAATTTATGTAAACTTTTCCGGTTCAAAATTGCAGTTACCATTTGACCATTTCATATATATATATACGTGCAATATGTGTATGGATGCAATCGAGTACATGACTTTTGTACATATGAAAGAAAAAAACATATTTTTTTTTATTTTTTATTCAAGTCTTTTTATATTTGTTTTGTTTTTGTTATAACTGTCAGCCCTTTAGGGCATATACAGATTGTAGGTGATTTGAGGTAAAATTCATGTTTAAAAGTTTTTTTTTGTGTAGTATTTTTTAAAAAATCAGTTTCTATATAGTTTTTCATTTTGACGGTAAAAGAAGAGAGAACCAAAAAAAAAAAAATCTGATGTGGTCAGCACATAACCGACCGCATTGTGTATTGTCTAGTTAAATGAAAGTGTTACAGAATATTATAAAAATGTCTGTTAAATACTTCTTTCCAATTTTTAGGACATTAGTAAGCTTATAGTTAACATACTTAGAAAAATGTAAATTTGGCTCTTAGTAGAGTTTCGCTTTGTGCTACCCGAATTCCCTGAAATGCTCGCCAGTTAGTTTCGGTAACAACCAGAACTCAAATATCAAATTTCAAGAAATTCCATCAATTTGTTCTGTGGATATGGTGAAAAATGTAAAATCGGCCCGCAAATCAGTTCTCGAGCCCTGATCTTTCCAAAAAAGTTATATGTTCATTGCTTTAATATGAGGAATTCATATATTAAATTTCAATGAAATCGGTTGATTATTTCTCTTTATATACACAAAAATGTATGTTTGGCCCGTAGTAAACGTCTAGTTGCCGATGCCTGATCTTTCCAAAACATACGAATTTTTGCGGACGGTCGAGCTGAGCTTATATATAAAATTTCAAGTAAATCGGTTGAATATTTTCTTCAAAATGTTCAAAAATGTAAAACAGGCCCGCTAAAAAGTGCAGTTCCCGAGGCCTGATATATACCAAAAGTTGATCGATCCGTGCCATGGTGGAAACAAACTTACATATAAAATTTCATCAAAATCGGTTCAGCCGAACTTGAGATACACGCGTGCACACACAGACCGACAGACGGACAGACCGACAGACCGACAGACCGACAGACCGACAGACCGACAGACCGACAGACCGACAGGTTGCTAAAAATAGTTTATTTACACTTCCCTACTATGGAGAAGTACGTTCCCACCGAAAACTCGATATGCAAAATTTGTTGCCATCACATAACCTACCTATTGTTTACACAATACAGTCGGTAAAAAATGAGAAAATATGAGAAAAAATCACTTACTGGACATTTTTAGCATTCTCCTTTGAAAAAAAATTATTTTTTAATTTTATTTTTTATTTGTTTGTTTTTTCCCATAATATTCGTTGCTGCCGCTTTCATCCAGGTGTATTTTAAGTTGTCTTCAGTTTTTCTATATACTTTCGGATACGGTACATAAAAATTTAAAAGCGTTATAAAATGATTTAATCTGTCATCGTACAAATGGAAAAATTTTCATAACTGAACAGTTTTAAAATTTTAACTTTACTGTTATACTCGTATTGGTACTGACATTTTCAAAAATAAACCAAGAAAAAATTTGTTGTTTTTTAATGAGATTTAGGTTGCTAGAAGGTATAGGTGGCTAGAGAATATAAAAGTATAGTTACATAGAGTTTGACATTAGTTAAAAAATAACGGAAGAAGAGAAATAAGAGAATAAAATAGAGATTGGTTTATGTACGAGTACAAAATTGCATCTTGTGATTTATAAATGAATTTGATATGCTTGAATTCATAAAATGTTGGCTGTTGATTTTTCAATTTATGTTGTTGTTTTTAAAATTATAGAGGACACAGGTACATTATGCTTATAATAATTTTGAAATTTAAGTGAATTTTTTTTCTCTTTTATTCTATATGTACAAGGGTAAATTATTAATATATATAGATACTGATTGTTGCTCTTGCTAGTTTGACATCTGCTCTCTAAAGGAAATTCTATATAGAAAAACATGTGATGCAAAACTAATTTTATTACTATTAATTCTGATTTTTCTTACAGGTCCATTCTATTCGATATATGAATGTTGTTTTATGATGGAAGAATAATTTTTGTATTCCCCAATAATAGTATTCATTTAGAATAATCTTATAAAAGTTTATTTAATAATTTTAGATTTTTAAATGTTTTAAAGTCTAGGTGTCAATTATTTAAATTATAAGAATTATGTCAACTTATTTAGAAATTTTAGGTTATACTTCAATTTGTGTGGTACTTGTTACGTCTTGTAATAAAATAATTCTGAGTAAATTGGATTTGGAGAGAATGAAGGCACCTGCAGATTCTATATGTGGAACTAAAGGAAATGTCCGGACCCTTATTTGAAATATTTAGAAAAATCTAAATTATTTTCATAATATTATGACAGCTAGAATTTATAAAACTTTCTTAAAATGTGTCATTATGCTGTCAATCTTTCAATTTGACATATTATGACAACAATATATTTTCAAAACAAAATTAAGATAATTTTGAATAAATTATGACACTTCATAATATATTTAATTATATTTTAAATTATCTTGAAGTAACACAAGAACATTGCTATTTGCATATACGCATTGACATTTCAATAGTGTCATTTTTTGAAAAATTTTAAAAGATTGCTATGAAATAATATCAAATTATGCTATGAAATATACAACAACACAGGATTTAAAATCTTTAAATATAAAGTCTTAAATTAAATTTATTAACTTAAAATTTTTAAGTCATTCTAAATGACGTTTTAAAGAATGACAATTTAATTGTCATATAAGAGGTTTAACAATATTAATTCTCATATTTTCGAGTTAAATATTCTTAAGAAAAAAATAATTTAATATTTTAGAAATTTAATACTTTAAAAACTCATTTAAATTCCATTCGATTCTGGTAAATTTTGTTAAAATTAAATGTTACTATTTGCCTACATACATTTTATATAATTGTAGAATATTAAACAATTTTCATTCGAATTTAATTAGCATTTTCGATTTTCAATTATTATAAAAAAAAATTTCTATTTTTGTTCTATAATAATATTGAATTCATTTCGCATGCAAATGCATTATGTTTTTTTTTTTTTTTTATGAAAATACACGTACTTCTTACATTTCTCTTTTATGAATAATAAAATTTATTTTTAAAAATAAATTTGAAAATATAATTATATTCAATAGCTATTTCAGTTTTAAATATAATTTGAAAAATATGTAGGTGTTAATTGATTTGATATTTTCCTTAATTTTTCAATTTTTCTTTAAAAAATTTACTTTAAATAAATTTACTTTAAATATAATATACTTGAAATGAAATAGAAAATTTATTACTACTTATAACAATGATCCTTTTAAATATAAAAATTTTAAATTATACACTATGTCCGCAAGATACGACATTATTTGTAGCACAAAAATTTGTCGAATTGTAAGTCGAATTGTAGCAAGAATGGGATAATTAAATTCACACATTTTAACCGGTATGAAATCTTTTCAAATTGCAACTACAATTAGATATAAAATATGAAAATATAGCTGTAGGAACATATTCATTACAAATTACTTGAAATACTAAATGATTTCTTCTAATATCACATGTATCTGCCAGGCCTCATATAGCAAATCAAAAATAATTTTCAAATTTGTATAAAAAACGCTAGGTGTGTTGGAAATACTTTGTATAAATTGACTAATATTTTTATTCAAATTCAAAGCAAAATAAAAATGAGAATCACGAATGCTCATGAATTACAAAAACATTAAGAATTGCTTTAGTATTTTTTTTTTTAGTTCGGAATATAGTTCGAAAAATAACTTCACTTTAGTGACCTGATAAATAGATTGGTGTCCTATATATGTCATTAAATTCTTCATTAGATTTTTATTAAAAATTTTATTGACAAGAAATTAATTCTCCATGTAAATGATATTACCAGTGTTAGCATACACAAAACTTCCAAATTGACAAAAAGGGAGGGTTGTCTAAATATAAATATAAACACAAGAAATAAAAATACATTTCATATTGACACAGAAAGAACTTCGAGTTTTGCATCAGCTGCAATTTTACATTTATATTAAACATTGTACAAAAAACTAGACAATGAAAATGCGGGAAAATGGAAAAACACAGTTAAACTAAAAAAGAAATAAATGGAGTCTTTCATAAATAAATACAGCAATAAAGAATGTGAAATACTGTAAAAATGACATATCACGAAGCTTATGTCGCGTCGCGCAAATCGCAAAAATGTTAACTTAAATTATATTGTGTCGTAACTCAAAATGTTGCAATTGTCGTATTAGAAGCCGTCGTATTTTGGGGAACCAGTGTACCATATTTATATTACATATACTTATTATATTTAAGGTACAGTCTGGTAATTCAAAAATATTTATTATATACCAAGTAATTTGTAATTTTAGTACATTTGGTCTAACTTAAAAAATTAATTTACATTCGTCACGGATTTTATAGATACAATAATATTTACATCAGAGTATATATATATATATATATATCTAATATATGTATATAATTAAATATGTATATATTATGTATATTTATGTAAATTAAATAATAAATTTAAAAAAAAAAATTTGCATGTTAAAGTACTATAATTTCTTCGGTTTTTGTTTTTCATTTTGTTTTGTGTCCTTTCTTTAATTTAATATCAATACATAAATTTTGATGTCATTGAAAACTTTGATAATAAAAACAAGAAAGAAAAATAACATAAAAACAACAAAATGGAGAATATAAATTATATATGTATAACAATAAAGTGAAATCATGTATTGTTATACTAGTATAACAATAATAAAGTAATAAAATTGTTTACTATATACAATGTGTATGTGTACGAGTACTTTGCTACTGTTTATTACTTACATACTTAATTTATTACGTTATGTGCTTAGAATATACATATATATATTCTTATATACGTTAATACCGTATTTTTAATATTTCTTTTAAGTATATGTTAGATAATATCGTATTATAAGTGGATTATCCTTTATTACGTACTCGTATTATGTAAGCATATAAAATTTAAGGTTAAAAAGTAAATGATTTGATTTTAAAATTTTATAATTTAATTCATATAACATGTAATAATTTTTTGAATTGTAAATTTGAAATAAAAATTTACGTTTATTATACAGTATACCAGTTTTAATAATTACTTTTTGTTCATAAATAATGATCTCAAATGTTTTCATATTTATATTGCTTAGGTTTATTTTGTAATTGTTATATTATTATAAAATATAATATTAGCTTTATAACTGTTATATAAAATTGTGAATTTACTTGAATTGTACAAGAATTAGACAACAAAATAATTAAACGTCATATTTGAAAATGTTTGTATTATGACATTATACAACATGTTATTGAAAATTCAAAAACCTTGAATCACAAGGTTTGGTTGTTAATTTTTAAAACACATGTACTTGTATAACACGCTGTTGTATAACATGAATTGTATAATAAATAATAACTTTGTTTTGTATGATTTTCAATTTTACTATATAAATTTAAATTCGAATTTGTGATTATAACACGCTTTAAAGTAAATTAATATGTACATATTTCGAAAAAAAGGAATGTGGGCCTAAAAATATGCAATATTTTTTGATATTATAATTTTTTTAAAATTTCAATAGTAAGGTGCTGTTTATACAAAAGCACATATATATGTATATATATATCAAATCGGCAAAGTTTTAA
Organism: Condylostylus longicornis; assembly: GCF_029603195.1. NCBI lineage: Eukaryota > Metazoa > Arthropoda > Insecta > Diptera > Dolichopodidae > Condylostylus > Condylostylus longicornis. Next base: position 5,847,936 of record NW_026577974.1, read on the forward strand.
TAGCTGTTTACATACAAGTCATGTGACATATAATTTTTAATTCAAAATTTATAATTTGACGTTAATCACCTGATCGCTATTTAAAAATCTCGTAAAAAAAACGAATTGTTGTCATTTTATTTTTTAAAAAATCTAATTAAAATAGAATAAATTTCTATTATTTGGAATCCAGCAATATTTACATATTATACGACTTTCATTCGATTCACAGATTTTGTCGTATACTCATAATCACTATACCTAAAATATTTTTTGGCGCATATAACAGTTTTAATTATAAGCTAAAATTAGATTTTTTTATAATCAAAGCTTGCATTATGGTTGACAGCTGTATTTTGTTATTTAATTCATTAAAAATCGTATATAATATAGTACAGTTATGTTAAAAGTGAAAACAAAACTGGCTTAGCTCTTATTTATTAACGTTGTCTACCTAATTGTTATACACGTGTATATGTACGAACGTGTGCTTTATTACCATAATTAATTCTAAATTTTATTTAAAATTTAGTTTTTCTTTTTATTTATAACACACCCTATATATTTTAGATATTGATCGTTTTTTTTATAATGGTTACCACTTAAAATGTTGACATTTATTTTTTTAAAATTTACTAGCTTTTTATTTTGAATTACTATAATCTATTATACATTTTAAAGACCTTTTTATTATTATTAGCGAGTATATAGTACGAGTATATCACTGATAATTTATTCTATAACCATTAGACTTACATATAGAATCTACATAGAAGATAGGAAAAAACCTAAAACAAAAAAGAAATAAATAATTGAAAGTAAAATGTGAAAATGTTATAAAAATTAATTTTTTATTGTGTTTTCATGTTTAAGGACAACAAACCAACATTTAGCTGTTTATATCAAAGTTTTTCTTTTGTTAAAAAAATTTTTATGACAATCCCATATAATTGTAGTCGTATGTATGATATGATGAGCATATGCCAAGATTTATTACGATAAAATTAAAAGTATTTTAAAAATACGATAATTTGAGTATATTAACGAATATTTTATTTTTTTTTAATTTTTGTTTTTTACTTTTTCAAAATAATTGTTATTAATTATTTGAGGAGATCTTTAAAAATGGAATGAAATTTGAACTCATATAACAAATAAATAGTATTTATAAAAGTCTCAATGTCGTATCGTAAAATATTCATTCGTATTTGAATTTAATTACATACATGACCTAATTAGGTCACAGATATAAGTTGTCAGAAATTTAGTATGTCAAAATTGATAATTCATATAATAGGTGATCGTATTTTTACTGAAATTTAGTGTTACGACAAAATCTACAATTTAATATGAGTCTGATGAAAGTCGTATAATATGTAAACTCTGTTTGATATCACACATTGTATGATGGCAAATAATAGAAATTACTCGATTCTCATCAGTTTGTTTGCCAGATTTTATAAAAGTAAAATAACGAAAATTAATTTTTTCTGGGAGTTTTGAACAGTGATCAGATGATTTTTATTTTCATCCTACTAAAATTATTAAATATTGTCGTAAAGTCTTGGCAACATCAGATAATTTTAGTCTGATATGTAAACAGTACCTTATCGTTACGTGGAAATTTATCATAGTGATTAATAATATTTGAATATATGTATAATCAAAATATAGTGTTATACAAACATACATAATTTACTGGCATTATTACGTTCATGACATTCTATGTTGCCATTTATTATATTTTATCGAACTTCAAATATGTTAAAACTAGAAAATATAGAGTTATTCCAAGTGTTTATCATGATCAATAGGAACTCACAGAATCCGTCAATATATGATAATAAGCTGTAAGAAACTGCTGTCGTACACTTCATTAAATTAAATTCTAATATGAAATTCTACAAATTATATTCAAAAACATACAAAAATTATTTTAGAATTTAATACTTAAAAAAATTAAACTAAAAATTATTTTTGGATTATCCATGTTATTGGGTAGCAGCCCAACTTATTCCATTATTGTACCTCATTTTTAAAATCTATCCATTTTAAAATATTATATTAAATAAAAAGGAAAGAATAACCAATCAATTCATGTATTAAATGAACCCTCTTCATAGATTATGCCGATTTGTACACTTTTATCGAATAAAAACGAAAAATATTAGAGTTCCAAAAAAAAAAAAGAGAAAAAAAGGCGAACCATTGCAAATATTTATACAGCTGTACGTAATTTTCTATACAAAAGGGAAATGAAAGTAAACAGAATAGAAAAGGAATTATAAAAGGAAAAGAATCAAAATATTTAATTTTCTTAACTAGATATAAAAAAAAAATAAAAAATGGGAAAAGTATAAAAAGTTAAAGAAATGTAACCTGCTTTTATTCGTAAATCTCATAGGACAATTTGGGTTTTTTTTTGTATTCTTTTAAATTGAAATCCGGTCAATGTTACCATCATTACGGGTATTATAGGGCAAGCATTAAAAAAAAGTAAAATTTGAATGTGGTCCAAATATTTCGACTCTTAGTATTGAAAATGATTGACAAAATTTTTTTTTTATATACAAATTTTATTACTTATGTTTACACGACGACTTCTGCATGAATAGTTGTTGGGTGGTGTTAATGTCAACTTTTCAACACTATATTTAGTTGCTTTTATTATTTTTTGACAACTGCTTTTAAATTAAATTAAGATAATCATAGGCCCTTTGTACATTTGTATCCTTTGGACGTTGTTACTTCCAATTCCTCTCCCATATTGTATACTCTTTCAAATTAGAAATTTTTTGACGTAAAAGCTCTACATGTCAATAAGAATCACAACATTTTCAGTATTCTCAGTTGTTAATTTTTAGTACATACACAAACCATCATTTACTATCGGAATTTATTTAAATTTATTTATTTTGGTTCTGTGATTTTAAAATAAAAATTTTAAAATCACAGATTTTAAAATAAAAATTTTACTTGCACATTCAAAATGACAACTGATCAAAATACTAGTCTACATTTGAGTTGTTGTCTTTAGAGGTTTTGCAGCATTATCAGGAATACAAATGTCCAAAGTATCAAATTTAAGACATTATTTAGTATGATGTTGCCATATTAGGCAAAAATTTCATTATTTTAAATATTGAGTCATTAGAAATGGATTCTATGAAATTTGAACATTGTAAAAATTTTCGACTCTTATACTCGTATTATTTTATTAATTTTTGTTCTTTGAGTTTAGTAATTTTTTTCCATTTTTCCAAAAAAACAAAGAAAGCAAAGAGAAAATGTACATTTTTTTTTGTTATCTTCTTTCTGTCTTTCTGTTTTTTTTTTAGATATACACTTTTTCTATATGTATAAGTAGATACTTTTTGTTTAATAATATTGTATATATACGAGTACATTGGTAGGAGAATGTTATACATATAAAATCTTGAATTTTGAAGTAACTCAAATGTCCTGGAGTTATCCTTTAAGAAAACATTTTCTTTAAATAATGATATAAGTGTATATTATGTATATAACATATATATGTATCTGTTATATACGAACATTTTACTAAAATTGTTATATTTTGCTTTTTTCTTATTCTCATTTACTATATTGTTAATTTTACTTTAATAACTGTTATACATATCTGTGTATATGTAGGTACATACTTGTATATTTTCCGACTTGTTCATTTTAATGCTTTTCAATTCTTTAAGGAAAATGACCAAGTTTATAATTAAATATTTTTAATATCTCCCTTTGTTACTTGAATTAATTTCCCTAAAAAAAAAATTTTTTTTTTTTGATGTGATAAATTTTTCAATTAGAACCTTACTATTCCATAAAGGAGACAAAAATGTTAGATTTATAAAAAAGTGTTCATTTGGAAATAATTTTTTAATTTAGTTATCAATTTAATTTAATTTTTTTTTTTAATAAAAGAAAAATTAACTTACAAGTTTTTAATTAAAGATTAAACGTAGAATAATTAGAAGTTTAATTAAAATGCCATGGTATGGTGTGAAATTTTAAAGGGCAATTTTATTGAAGGAAAATCTCGAGGAGTATAATTAATAATTATTGGGTTGATTAAGTGCAATAACTGAGATAATTATCTCATATTATGTAAAAAGTGTTTATTCAAAGTGATTCAAAGTTAAGAAAAAAATTGAGTTAATTAAGTGTGATAAATTATAAAATTATAAAATTTTGACATTGAATTAATTTCAAATATATACTTACTCGTAATATAATATGTCAATATGAATGCAAACCCGGTTCTGACCGGTTCGATGCCCTAAATGCGATTTCTAAAAAGTGTGAACGGCCTCCGCACTTTCAGAACAGGAAACAATATCCAATAAACATTGCGCACAGTGCATAATAAATCACTTTCTTGTAACTTTATCATGGTGAATGGGAGATTAGCCATAGATTTATAGTCTGGAATTAAATTTTACGTTAAGTTTTCAAGTTCGGCCCCAGTTTTCTGGCGCTCATTGCAAATTCGTACTTTACACATTATGGCAGATGGCAGATCCACCGCTGTATTTATGTTCATATCATGTCAAATATACAAAGCAGATATTTCTTGCAAAATTTTGTAGGTTAGAATTTTAATGAATAATTTTGTTAGAACTTTTTTTGTGTTCAATAAGAAACTATACACATAATACATTTTAATGTTAATTTTAAGTGTATACGATTAGTATGTGTAAATGAATTTCTGCAACTATGCATATGTACACTTACATATGTAGGTATATTGTCATATCCATACATAATACAATTGCCTATAGAATCCATAAATCATATTCGGTTTCTATAAATTTATAACCTCATTATACACACAATGTATTTCATTTCATATAATGAAAGTCTTGCCATATAAATTTTTCGATATAATTGACTTTTTAATGAATTTATTGAAAAACAAAAAAAAAAACTACTTTAAAAATTTGTAATAAGCACACATACAATATAACTAGATTTTATGCCCATACATACAGGCATAAAATTTAAAAGAACTCAAAAATTTTTTTACGTACCAAACAAAAAAAAAACCAAAATTATCTCAAAAAAATTTCATTTTTTACAAATATAATTAACTTACATATTGAAAGTATAGCTTTTTTGCCTTTATACATAGTTATTGCTTGAATATCAAAAAAAAAGTAAAAAAATTTCGCATAAAAAATAAATTAATATTTTATTTATTTTTATTTTTTTTTGTGTTTACTTCATTATGCTGTCATATGCGATAATGAGTGATGAGTTGATATTTTGAGTCATTTAAAAAGAAAACTATTTACGATTTGTCATCAATTTTTTATTTTTCATATTTTATGGATAAATACAGTGTGTTTCATCAAAGAAGTTGAGCGGCAACGAAAACAGTAATAGAGAGTAAACGTCAATAAAAATTAATTTTTAAAAATTTCTTAAAAAACGGCGAATTCTTATAAAAGAGAAAAGCGGCTCTTTTCTTTTTTAATCACTTTTGAAATAAGACTCAAAATTTCTCAATACACGAAAACGCTTGTTTTGGAAAAACTCATGTAAACTTTTTTTTTTCTTTAAATTTGGCTATCAGCAGTGCTGTATTAAGGTTTTCGATTTTATCATTTATCTTTTTTCCCTCAAAATACAATGTTTAATCTAGATTATCCCACAAAACGATTTAGAAATTCTCACAAATTTCCCATATTCGCATAAAACATGAAAAACACCTGTCAAAATTCAGTGAAAATAAAATGACATTATGATACTCGTAAAGCATAAGACAATAATAGCCATGATATTGATGTATTAAAATTGACGATGCAAAATTATTTTCATACAAAATATTATTACGATAGAAAAATTCCATAAAAATTTGCAAATAAAATAGATAGTGTGGAGAACTCTCACAAATTTTGTTTCATATAGTTTGTTTGATTGTATATGTTTAATATCAGGTCAGTTAACAGTGTGAACGGTGAAATTATTGTAATTTATATACCCTTTTCCCTTTGTCAATTTTGTTTTTCGTTCAAATTTCCACAATATGGGAAAAATCCCACAATATCGTAACACTGACTATCAGTATTAGCGAAAGTAAATGAACATTGAAACATCTTGTTTTACTTTTTATAGCACAGTTTGTCATTTACATGTAAATGCTAGTTTTAAAATATAAATGTACCTACAAATTGAAAACCAATGTTGGTTTTAATTTTTTACTCTCTTATTTTTTTATTAGTTATTTTTCTGTTTTAAAAATTTATTCTGTCGTGGTTTATTCAATTTATTTGAGAAGATATTTTTATAGTAAAAATAAAATCATATTCTGTGAGAAATATAATTAAATATGTACTGTTATTTATGAGAATAATCCAAGAAAATCAGTAAAATGTAAGTATTGATTTCATATTAAATTAACAAAACACATGAGTTCTTTGAAGAGTGACGATTAAGTGTATGTAGAGTCATTTATGAAAGTTAATACCCGTTTATTTGCATTGCCGCAATAGTGATGGAAAAATTTAAGGAGACTTCAATATTTATTATGTTCGTGGTAAAATGCCAAGTTAAACCAATTTTTCCTGTACACTACAAAAATTTATTTAATAAATTGTAATTACGCAGTTACTCAAAATAATTTTTGCAGTGTTGCCGTTAAAATAAAAAAATTAAATTTTACTTCTAACTTTCACTTTCATTTTATAACTTATAAACTCTGCATTATATTACTACTGTTCTTCATTAATTATTGTGTACTTTTTACTGTCATTATAATACTATTTTATGATTTTGCTGTATAACATATTTATGTGTTACGTATAGTACAGTTTAAGTTTATAAAAGTAAAGCAAATAGCTGAGAATCATAAAAATTCATAATATTATATATTGTGATGACTGTAATTTGAATGACAGATTTAATATTTATGGATCTGACCAGTTTACAGAAAAGTGTTATTGCACTGCCAGTTTGTAATTCACATAGATACTCGTACATACATAATATGTATATACATATTATACAGTATATGAGAACATTTTAATATAACTGTTATACACTTCAACTTATCAGAATCAGAGTCAGAATATATATTTTTTTTTTACTATTTTGTATATGTCATTTGATTTTTTTATGGTTTTAGTGGTGAAATATTGTGAAAATTTTAAAAGAAGAGTACCTACATAACATACATACCTATGTATGTATATATGTATCTATATAAAAAAAAATATTTTTAAAGTTGATGGAATGTAATTTTTTTTTCATAACAAAAAAAAAATTGAAATTCTTTTTAAAAGAGCTGCCATGAATATTTAATTACAAACAATTTGGGTTTTATTTGGAAATAAAAAAATATTCTCTTCAAGGTTTATTATAAAATTAATTTGGCAAATATTTTGCTCCATTCCTTTTCTCTTTTTTTTTGAAATCATTTTGCTGAATTTGTTATTCTATATTTATTAATAATTTATTTATTAGTTTTTATTCATATTAATAGAAAAATAGTGTGTTGTTTACGTCATACTAATGGTAGCTCATTGGGTCCAACACTGTTCCTGTTCTACATCAATAGTCTGCTTAATTTCTTACATGAAAATACATGCGACAATCGATCAGAATGCAGAATTAATATATGATTAGATAGAGCATCATAGACTGAATATCAATGCAGATAAAACTAAGTGTATGTTTAGAGATAAATCAGCCAATAATTTGAATATTTATTATGATAGCAAACCTGTTGAGTAAGCGTATTCAAATGTTTAGGAGTGCAACTTGATAGTAATTTAACTTGGGTTCTCAAATTATTAGTGTACACAAAAAAGCTGGGAAAATAGGAGCAATTTTTAGTTTTATAGGGTAACATGTGTCTTCTAATTTAAAACTCCAATTATATTATTCCATGTTTCATTGCCCAAATGGAGATACTGTATTCAGATATAAGAGAAAACGCTTACGGCGAGGATATAGTGCTGATACAAGTGACGCAAAACAGGGCTATAAAAAATATTTTCGGATGCCATATAAGAACTCACAATATTTTGCCTATAGACTTATTAATTAAAAATAAACTTACTTTGCACTCCTATTTACTGGTCAAGAACATAAGAGTTGTTTCATCAAATGCTCGATTCAATCGTCATGACACAATATTCGACTTAGGATGTAAATAAAATAATGAGTTGCCGAATGAAATCAAATCAATAAATGCAAATAGTTTTAAACATCAACTAAAATTTAAATTTCTTAAATATTTTGCAATTACAGTTATTATAGTTACGATAGGTGGTTTACACATCAATTTATTGAGATCGTAAATAAGGGATGATGTGAGCTTTTAAATGCTAAAAAAATTTTTAGCATTTAAAAGCTCTGTTCAAATCTTTAAATATTTTAAATTAAAAAATGTTATTAAATAAAATATAAATCTTTAAAGCTATTATAAATTACAAGTTGAAGTAGAATACAAAAACAAAAAGGAAAAAAATAATTTCATTTGTTCTGCTATGGTTCTCTTTTCTGTACGTTATTCTATTTTAAATGAACTGTGAATGGGAACGTGTATACGTAAAGGTATTGTAATATTAAAATAAAAACAAAATAATTGTGGTTTAAGGTAAATGCAGAAAAAAAAGAGGTGCCCAGGACATCCTTTTAATTTATGTACTTACTATTTTACCATTAACATTTTGTAAAAAGAAAATAAAAGGGAAAAAATTGTATACGACAATACGATCTTTTAATAATAATGAGAAGAAAAAAATTTCCGTTTATATACTCACCTGTTTGTACGGACAAAAGAGAATTAGTTGGCCCTACAAACTTTCGGATTTAACTGCAATAAAATGATGAAATAATCAACAGTAAATTTAACAATATTTAATGTAACGACAGCTGCTCCGCATCCATGTTATGTACATATGTATATGATTTTGTCGAACGTTTATTGATCTATTATTGTGTTGTAATTATTAACCTGGTATTAAAACATTACGTTCGATTTTTAATTGAATTTCACTAAAATTGTAACATTTAAGACTATAAACAGGAGTGTAATTTTGTAACTGAACAGATTTTTGGTTATTTTATATTTAAAAATAGGTCTTTGATTGTTCTCAGATAATACTGAAGGGTAAATTAGTGTATCACTAATTTAGTACCTAATCTGACCATTGGTGCAGTGGTTGTGGCACCGGCCCTTTAACCGAAGGGTCTCGGGTTCAAACTCCGGTCAGGTCACTATAAAAATTATATTCAATATTATATAACTTAATATGCAATACTAATAAATATTATACAAGTAATTTTCAAATATTCATAATATTCTATACTAAAGACTAAGAAAAATAAACAGTAAATATTAATAAACTGAAATATTTAATATAAATAAAAACTACGGTAGGCTAGTCACCTACCTAGCTAACTCTCTATGACTATAGAAACTAGGGCATGATAGATATCATGCACTAGCCCTATACTCCTCCTAGGAGTGAAGAAGGAAAAAAAAAAACTAATTCAGTACAGGATTATTTATGTTTTAATTGATAGTCAAACAGGCCAGCTTGAATTAAGACAAACAAGACAAACTAGGCAAATATTGTCAAAATAAAAATAAACAAACCCAGCTAGCATTATAAGCAGTATTAATTATTTTGTCGCAAATTATTCTTTTGTAAATCTACAAACTAAAACTACAAACAAAACTACAAGAAATGGTTTTTGCAATAAAGTGACAGAAATATGCTGCAGCTCCAGTTATAAAATAGAATTGCAAGCATGATTTTCAATTTTTTAAACGAAATTTCAAATTTGCAATTAAATGTTAAAAAATTATTTTTACAACTATACAAAAAAAAAAAAATAAAATTAAAAACTGTTTCAAATGTAATGAATAACAAAAAAATAACGGAAAATATCGTCCTTTTTTCCATTTTCATTTTATTTACTTTTTTTTTTTTTACAGGTATGTAACTATTGGTTATAGAACAGAATTCAAAGATTTCGAAAATCTAAACAGAGAAAATAAAATAAGTGAAAATGAAAGAAAAATTAAAAAAATAAAATTTTTTTCTCTTTATTGTATTTCTTGTTTATTCAGTAAAGTTTATTCTTCAATTGAATATTATAAATTTTCATTTACAACACGCCATTATTGTGGTGAATTTGGTGTTCTGAATTTATTTCCAAATACAACAGTATAGTAAAGTTTTCTATAACGCAAATTCTCTTTTATTCATACAAGTTTTGATTTTAGACTAGTCAAGTTGGATATTTTTTCATTTTATTTCAAACACTAATTGATTTAATTTGTCATTCATTTTATTTTGCGTCAAAATATAGTTCAAGAATGTCTGTTTGTGATATTATATCGAAAAAATTATAAAATTTTACAATTTTCTTGGAAAATTAATACCATGAACCTCGAACATAAATTGGAAGATGGTTGGTCTAATGCTCAATCTCCTATTTTTAATTTGTGTAAATGCAATGTTAACCAATTGAACTCGCCTAGAAATTTATTAAGTTGTTATGACTATGAAATTCAGCTAGAATATCTAAATTTTATAACCTTAACTATTCTAGTTCGAAAATAGTGTATAAATAGTACAAAATTATTTTAAAATACTTTCTAATTTAATAAAATTGACAATATTTGTTTAAAAGGTATAAGATGGTTAAAAGTACGAACTATAATTTCCTTAATTAAAAATAACCATGTACGAAATTCAATTTATATACATTTGCAATGCGGTCATATTATTTGCTCTTTTCAATCATGCTCTCTTTAATTTGTCTCCGTGCTATGTTTCTGTGTTTTTTTATAAGTTAAAATAATTGTTTTTTTTTTTCTCTTTTCATTTTACACTCTATTTTGTTTTAAGGGCATTGAAAAGAAAATAACTATAAATTAAGGTGTTTAAATAATAAACTAAACATTTCAATAAAATGCTCTTCTACATATATAAAATTAAAATATATGGAGCATTCATTATAATATAAAAGAATAGAATAAAGCTGTTTCTTGTTATCTAGTTGTATTGTTCTAAATTCTGTTTTATAATAAAAACTCTGTACCACAATATATACACGTGCAAGCTCATTTAATATTTTATGTGTGAATAAGTAGTATACCGCAAATTCTTTAACGTCAAAATTTTGATTTTAGTCTGCAAACTGTCTGAAACTAAAACTTTTACGGACAGAAATCTAGTAAACTTTTTACCCGTAATTGACTTTGAATTTTGATCATCCGTAAACGTCAAAACAAAAAAAAATTTTTTTTTAGATTTAAAATAATTTTATACTTACATATTAAAAATTAACAATAAAAATATTTTTTATATTATTTTTAACGTAATGATAGTCACTCAACACATCAAATTTATTTACTGAATTACTACGTCAGACTGTCTGCATGTAAAAAAAAAAATCTACAATTTTGACGCTTAATTGACTTTTTTTAAACGTTTAAGAATTTAAACTTTGACTGAGAGTAAAGACGTAGTAGAGTATCCGTAAACTCAGACAACTCAGATTTTGTAAAATTTGACGTTTAAGAATTTACCAATATTGTATGATTCTAGAATGAGAAATAAATTATATGCACTCTAGTTATTGTTTTTGAGCAAAAATAATTAATTTAAAAAAAATTGAATTTTTAAAAGCTTGCTAACGTCCGGCTTTTAATAAATTTTAAAATACTTATTCGATGAATTTACAAAATACATAAAATTTTATTCTTTACTTCATGTATTTCCTGCCATTTTTGTGATTCTCTCTTTAGAGTATATTTATGTAGGAATTCTCTCAAATTATATATTATATAAAAATAGGACTCTCTCTATATTCAGGAATTAGAGGGTATATATAAAATAATATATTATAGCTGATAAATGAGCTTATTTTGAGTATCGAATCACTAAGTGACAGTAATATTTTATCATAAATATACATAATTTGATATTATTAATGTGAACACAAACCAGTTCATACAAATGATTCGTGTCTACAATAGAATTTTTAAAAATTTTTGCGATAAATATCACCACCGCAGTAATTCGAAACTTAGAATACAAGGTCAAGAATTTAAAACATTTGAAATGTCCGAAATTTTTCGGCATCAAGTGTATGAAATTAAAAATGTAATTCAAAATGTAATAGGCAAAGGTACGCTTAATAACAATAATATTATTAATTTTATTTTCTCTATAAAATTTTCCTTTATTTAATGCTATTATATAGCCCTATACAGTTCCAGTATATTTTCGAATATTATTTTAATTTTCTCTTTTTAATATCCTGTTTAATTGGTTTATATACTAAAAATAAAAAAAAAATTTGTAATGATTTTTAATTGTCCCTTAAATAAAACAAAAAAAAATAGCAAAAGGAAGAAAATTGAATAGCAAGGGTACGTACACATAATTAAAATTGATTAATCGCCTAATAAGTAAATTTTAAGTAAATTTATTAACACCACTAAATAAATTTACAATATAAGTACTTATATTATTATAAAAGCCTTATATAAATTAATATAATAGAAATTACTACTACATAAATATAATTTATGTATATAAATATATAGACTTTTTGTAAATATTTATAAAAAGGATAACCTTTTTTTTTATATTGTTATTTTAAAAAATAAGTTATTCTAGTTCTAAAAAATTGTTATATACATTCATGTTTTGTACAATACAACAATCTTTGTTATACCATGGTGTTATACTCATATATTGTACATCTATATAGTTCGAAGTTAATTTTTAATATTCTATCATTTTTAATAGGATAATGTGGACTATACAATTTAGAATTAAATCATTTTTTTTTTTTGGTTTTTTTTTTTTATTATTTACAATTATGTGAATAGTGTGTAATTTCCGGGCTTATAATAATATTATAGGATGTAAGAGAACATATTTTTCTTTTCTTTTTTATTTGGTATAGCATGGGGATCTATATTGTATATATGGGTATATATGAACAGGACAGGTCTTAAATTTTTACCTTGTTTTTATTTGAAAGATGACGAAGCTTGTGTTTAATGAATATTGTTTATTGTATAACAGTTATATCTAATATACTGTAATATATTCCATATTACATAGAAAATCAAAAAATTAATTAATTATTAAATTTTATAAATTGAATATTGGATTTTAATTATTTTCCTTAGAAATATTATAAAACTGGATGATGACGAAAACGAAGGCATAGATAAAATTAATTTTTTAATTTATGGTATTAAAATATTTTCAAATATGACGACATAAAATGTCTGTCTCTTATTATAATTAGAAACAACGTTCACAAATGACCAAATCAAGAAGTCTAAGACAAAATATTGATTTTAATGGGTTTTTTTTTCTTGTTAGTACCTGAAAATATCATTATACACTTGAAGTTCTAATGACATGCATGACAGTTACATTGTCTTCTCTTCTCCGTCGGAATAGAAATAGAAATTACATTTTATTAATCCAGATGTTACACGGAAAATTCAATTTTCTTTCCTTTGACGTAGTGGTTTCGGTATAGTGTACTTTGCTTTTACATCTTGGAAAGGTTTTTTATCTAAAAATTTGTTAATATTAGTACATTTGTTAATATGTGTAATGTGTTTGTAAAAATATAAAAATTTTTTATAGTCTCAGATACCTTATATTTACTAAGTTCAAAAGAATATACGGAACAATATGCTAGTTTCTCCGGATGCCCGGATTTAAATATTAGAAAATAATGCAGGAAAACCATAAATTTACATTTATTTTCACTGTAAAGATTTTATTACAAAAATAGTTTAAAATTATGTTTCAATTTAAAGAGCATCTATCAAAGTGTTCTGTACCATAAGATGAATAATGACCCGAGATAATATAGTGTCTTTGCAGTGTCTCTAAAAGAAAAATGAATTTATAATTTTATTAATTCCTGTTAATATTAAGGTTAAGTCTTAATTATAAGCAAATTTCTAATGAATGTTGTAAATGAATATTGTAATGGATTTATTGACCGGTTGAGAAATGGTTTCGACCTTTTGAACTTAAATGGTTTTAGAACATCATATTGTAAAAAATGAAGCCCAGCTATTCTCACATCTCCTAATTTATTCTGATTTATGTGCGAAAATTATCTTGTAAATAAAAAATTATTTTATAAGATCTTACAGAAGCCTTTTTTAAGAAAATAAGTGAATAATAATAAAAAAGAAGTATTGAGATTTAGAATTGAATTAATATTTTTAATTAAAATTACCGTAAACTGTACATACATATATAAATATATATATGTATATAACTGGATTTATTACTTTATCAAAGATTTTCTAGTTCACTCAACCGTATTATTCTTATACAAATAAATTCATTTTAAAATTCTTTTTGGTGATTCAATCAAGGTTAAAATTAACAAAAAGCAAAAAAAACAATTTTTTGTCACAAGAATTTCAAATATTTGTTTTAAAAATTTTATGATTTTTATTTTAAATTTTAAAGCCTGAAGTCCTTTAATTTTTGAGTAAGAAAAATTTTTTTCCATTTCATTGATTTTTAAAATTTTTACTTATGCCTTGAAATCTATAATTTTCATTATAAAAATATAAAAAATTTTAAATTTTTTTTTTAAATATCTTCGATATTTTAGCCTAATGTATGCAATATTTCTCATATACTGTATTTCATATACCGTTATTGTATTTAATACGGTAATGAATTTTCAGACAATTTAATTTCTATGTTTTCTAAATTGAAAAATTAATTGCATTTCACCAAGTTTGGAAATTTCTGTACCAATCAATATTATTCTAAAGAATTTTTGAACAATTCCAAGATGTACTACACAATTTTCCTTAGGAAATTTTTATAAACTTCTTGGATATATAGGTACAATATCTCAAAAACTTAAAGCAAAATTTTCATTTAAAAACTGGCACATATAAAAAAAAATTGCCAACTATCACTTACAAACTATGAAAATGGAAAATTTAATGGAATAATCACGGAATCCAATTGGAAATCCTATATCAATTGATAAAGCACAAATAATAATGTTTTAGGAAGAAACACTTTCTGCCCTCAGTCCCTATATTCTGTTCAGTTAGTTCAGATCCTGTTCAGATCTAAATAATAGGATTCAGCTTAAATTAATAGCAAATATTTAAATTGAATTCATAATTAACAAATTATTTTTTAACTATTTGTGCATTTTAAACGAAAATTCAAAATTCAAAACTAAAATTACAAGATAAAAAATACAAAAATGTCCTTGAACTATATAAGATAAATCTTCAAAACCAAAAAAAAAGACAAACCCAAATAGCATAAAAGAAAAATTGAAAGTTTAAGTTAAAGAAGAAAAATTGTAATCTTTAAAAACAAAAAGAAAGACAAAAACCAAAAACAAATCGAAATCTAAATTCGATTACAAATGTGGTCGATGTACTTTGGATTGAGATACTTGTGAAAAATATTAGGCACATTACTATCATTATACAGATATACATATACAAAATACATACATATATACATTCAAATACAATATACATGAGTAATTTATTGAAAATCATTCAAATTGTGTAACTATGGTTTTTGATTCAAATTGCATCATTTATATTCAATCTTTGAATTTATTTGATTAATGGAATTTTATTTTAAATTTGGTTTTTCTGCATATAACTTTGACTTACTGAGATTATACAAGTATATATATGTATGTAGTTTGAGTATATAAGCAAAAATATTGTAAAATTTTAAAGGATTTACATTTGGTTTTAAATCTAAGAAAATTTTTTTTATAATTTTAGATTGCAATGATTTATTCAAAAAAGGGTGGTAAGAAAATCAAATAATTACAGTGATTGTGTAAATAATATCCAATTTTTAATAATTTTTTATGGTTTAAGATTGTTCTGGACAGACTGTCAAAAATTGGCGAAACGATACAAAATAAAAAAAAAACGTATTGTTCGGCCGGGCTACCGCACTTTTTTAAAAATCGTAACAAACATGAACGACATGTTTTTCGTGTTTCTACCCTAACCTCTGTAACTTCTTAATTATTCAAAATTCAGATGTGAATTAAAAAACACGTCCTCCTTCTTCCTAAAAATAATTAAATTTCAATTTTCTTGTTGTAAATATGAAAATTTAAAAAACATATAAGGCTTTACCTTTACACAATCGCAAAATATTTGAAAACTAAGGCAATCAAGCAAAATGTTTCGATTTTTAACTTCTGATTCTATTTTTAATTGCATGAATGCTTAATTATTGTTCAAAATTTCGCTTCATAACATTGTTAACATAAGCACATTGTTAGACTAAACTGCTGAAATTGTTGGAATTCCCGGTTTTCTCTGAAATTATACAATGAAATTATAAAAAATATCATCTAATATTGGGGTTTTAGTGAGAAATTAGGCAAAAGTTCTTGTATTATACCTAATATTAGAGAAAATTAAGAATTACTAGTAACAAAAATCATGAATTCTTATTAATAATAATTAAGAAAAATTCAAATAATTAAAAAATTCACTAAAATGATTAATTCAAATATTTTAATTAAATTTTCTCAAGAAATTTTTTTAAAATTAATTTTATATAATTTTTTTTTTAAATTAATAAATTTAAATTTCATTTCAAAATGTTTAAAGTATAAACTATTATTTAGCTATGTATATATTATGTATAATATTCTATATCTTCTCAACTATATTTAATTTCTAAAGTGACCCTATTTCCTGACACTGATTCTTTTCTTTTAAAAATTATTTAATGGCATAGAGTCAAGTATATAGAAAAATGAATTATTGTGAATTAGTGACTATATACAGGGTAACCATGCATTAAGTGTGTGTGTATATGCGGTATATAGTTTTTATATGCAATCATAATAAATTAAGGCAATAAGTTAAGTTGAGAAAAAATGAAGGAAATAGAGGATGAAGAAAAAAATAAATAAATGTAGAGCAAAAATCAATTTTGTTATTGTTGTTGTTGCTGCTATATAGAAAATCTTATTTATGAATGAGTTTGAATGGGAAACTGAAAGTTTATCGCATTTTTCAATTATTAAAATTATGAATGTATAAGAAGGATAACAAGAAAATATTTTAGAATGGGTATTTGAAATGAAATCTTCTTCTTGCTCGTCGTAAATGCATTTAAGGTTTTCTTACACTAATAAATTAAATCTTCGCATATTTATTTTGCGTTTCACTGCTTCCTCAGTCATGTTGTTATGAGTCAATTGTAAATTTTACTTAAATAAGAGGGGGAAAGTGGGTATTCATTGTAAACTATATGTGAAACTTGTTGAATTTCAATTCAGCAGATTATATACAAATATTGTGCTTGTCATAACATCTATTAAAGATTACATTTCACTGTCATTCAAATTTTAAGAGAAACATCGAAAGAGAAAATTCACAATTTTATGACATTGCAAAATAATTAATCTCTCTTAATTAATTGTATTTAACTTTTATATTTCCTAAATTATTTGAGAGTATTAAGTTATAGAGTTTCCCTATAAAAAAATATTCTTACATTTAAGTAGACCTTGTAGTTCTTCAGCATTTTATGTCGGCCCTCAAATGGAGAAATTATATGTGAAGTCCTGTGAATCACTCATATAATATATTAAATCCATTATTATTCTTTGATTATTAGTATATCATTTCGGTTCAGTAAAAATATTCTTCATAAGCGTCCGTCCTGTGAGCATGGCTTAAGTGATAAGATCCAGGGAAAAATCGCACTCACATAAATTAATTTAGCATGACTGACTGTATTCAATTCTATTTTTTTACTGATTTCACATATTCGCATAATTTCCAATGTTAACGTAAATATTTTGTTCATTTCTTCTTACAACGTGCCAAATATCGATTTTTTCGTTTTGATATAATTTAGAAATCGAATAAATCAAATTGCAAATTAAGCAATAAATTTACTGCAATTTCTCATCCAAATTGCTGCTATCTGTGAAAAAAGTAAAATTATTAGTAATAAATTAATGTTTGTTATTCAAAATTTGATAACACATTAAAACTTTTGCACTGAAATTTCTTATTTATTTGCGATAAAATTAAAAAATAGTTGATTTCTGGCTTCGTGCTTCTATGACCGCTGAGTCGAAACGCGTAAACTTTCATTTGTATACTTTCACAACTTCCGCAGAACAATGTTTTATTCAACAATTTTGATACTAGTTTTCTTAATTTGTAATTCTTTAACAATTCCAATTATTAATTTAACTTATGGTGGAAAAAATGCTAAAGAAGGACAATTTCCACATCATGTATCAATTTTATATGAGGATGAGCATATTTGTGGTGGATCAATAATTCATAAATATTGGGTATTAACTGCAGCTCATTGTTTTGACGGGTATGCATTTTTGAATATATTTTAACAAACAGTGAACCTTCCATAACTAAATCTGCGATGTTAATTGCTGCTATGATCTGAAAAATAGAATTTTTGAGTACAAGGAAAAAAGAGTTCAACAAAATTGAAACTAATTTTTCTATTTTATTTATTTTTTATTTCAGAGATTCAAATTTGAAAAATTATAAAATTTCCGCTGGTAGTGTAATGTATAAAAATGGTATAAAATATAAAATTTTAAAATACATACCACATGAAAATTATACCTTCGATAAGAATGATATTGCTCTAATAAAAATTTCGGGTGCCGGTTTCAGTTTTAAGAATCCACAAAAAATTAATAAAATTAAATTAATGTTAAATGAAATACCAATTGGTGCAAAAATTATAATATCAGGTTGGGGTTATAATAATAAAAGTGAGGAACCACCGGATCATTTACAATTTTCCGATAAATTAGTAAATGATAAAGCAGATAATTGTGATGAAATTTATGAAAATCTTAATAAAAGGAATATTTTATGTTTGAAGCATGATATGGGAATTGGTGCTTGTTATGGTGATAGCGGTGGTCCAGCACACTATAAAGGTAAATTGGCTGGTGTTGCTAATGCTGTTTATGCAACTGGATGTGCAACTGAAAATCCAGATATTTATGTAAAAGTTAAATCTTATGTAAAGTGGATTTATACAAAAATTTCTAAGAATTAAAATAAACTAATAAAAAAAAATTAATGTGTGAGTGTTTTTTTTTCTAAAAAGTTGAGTTTAAAGGAAAATATTATGTCTGTATGGATGGGGTGTTATGAATGCATGAATAAAATATTTCAGCCTTGTGCAAATTGGTTTTTAGAGGGCCAAAATTTCACACAGGCGTAGAAAAACGATGATGAGCAAGAACAAATTATTAATTGCAACAACCCTAAGATAAGTTTAAACTTTAAATACGGTTCTTGCCGGTACGGTTTAAATATTTATTTCAATTTGTAGTGTGACGTATCTATGGCACGGGATCTTAAACAAGGTACATATCTTACATCTAAAGTAAAATGTAATCTATCTCTATGATGATTTATCTGATCATCAGGTGAATTCATATTTGAGCGATATTTCCCACCGGACACGAACAACGTCGCGAAGAATATGAAATAGAAAGTGCTTACCTTAATAGGAGGAAAAAACATAGAGGCGTATATATATAAAGTTGGGTCAGTCACGGATACCTTCTAGGAGTTTCAAACAATTTTTTTTATAGATGATGATCGTAGCTGATCGATCTACGTTTTGACCTGAGATCTACTATGTGTGAGATATTTTTGCGGCCACTATTTATTAACGTTTTGTTTAAAGCTACACACTCCGCCAGGCGCGCCTGAATTTAATGAATAATTTCAATCTTTATTACCCACAGAATTAGAATAAACTTAAACTCTCTTATTCGGCTTACAATGACCCATTCCACTTTCATGTAAACGATGGCATTGTGGAGTATTTTCGTCGGCAGCTGAAGTTGCTGCTTCAGGCAAGAGAGAACGTTATATAATTGAATGCGAGATTAAAATTATTTTAAAATATCCTTAAAATAATTTGGAAGTCAATAAATCAACCAATTACAATTGGATTTAGAAATGACATTTTATTAACTTGAGATCGATTTTATTATTTTCAAAACTACCAATTTCGATTTCAATTGCTATTTATGTTTCAAACTACATTTTTCTTAATTTATTTTTGACTTAATCCATGATACAAAATAGCTTACTTTTGTGTAACCAGTTGGATTTTGTGGTAGACAATAACGATCACCAAAACTTGCAATTCCAGCTAATTTATTTAAATAATGTGCTGGACCACCACTATCACCTTGAGAGGCACCATTAAAAAACAGATGTCCTAAACAAATTAAACCGTCATAATATAAATCGGGATATCTTTCTTTGCATTCCTTAGATGTTTCAACCCATGTTTTATTAGTAAACTGTAAAGTATTTGGCGTGTCATCAGTTAGACTTATATAACCCCATCCAGATATAGATAATAATTTTCCAGATGGAATTTCTTCAGTTAATAATTCAATTATAGAAATTTTATGAGGATCATCTAAATTAAAACCATTTCCTGGGATTTTCAATAATGCTATATCATATTTTGATATTCTTTTATCGGAATATATTTCATATTTTTCATGTATGATAATTTTTTCTACATCATATTTTGTTCCTTTTAAATATTCCAAATGACCAGCTGAAATTTTTATGTATGCAATATTAATATTCAAGCTAAAATGAATTAAAAATAATATTGAGTTGGAATTTGATTTGTTTAACTTAATCTAACCTACCTTACACAATGCGCGGCTGTTAAAACCCAATTTTTATGAATAATTGCTCCACCACAAACATGCCAAAAAAAATACATGATTGAAATTTGATGTGGAAATTGTCCTTCTTTAGCATTTTGTCCACCGATAATGCAATATTTATTGGAACTAATTAATTTAATAGGATTTGCTGAACAAGTTAAAATTAGAATAAATAGAAATAGGAAAGTGGGGAGGGACATTTCGCTTAATCGCTTCTGTATCGAGTTTTCTTTCCTTTATCTGTTCTGTTACGAGTTGCAAATCTAAAGTACGTTTAACAAGACGATTCAAACTGTGATTTAATTTCCAAAGTTGTAATTTTATATAGACAACAAACGGCACACACTGAAATATTTTAAAAGAATGATTTATGAGGGAATGAAATTTTATTGTAGGTGTTTAAATAATTCTAGTTAAATTATAAAGATAACAATGCAATATTTTTGTTTGAATTATTACGACATTTTTAATTAAATTTCAAAAGTAAACTATTGTTTATCAACCGCAAGTTTCGTTATAGTAAAATGAAGGCAGTTGTTTTAAACACTTTTAACCGATATAAAGCAAATGAGTATTACGCATCACATGTTACTATCACACGGCTTTAGAAATAACTAGTTTGTTAGTCGTAAGCGTACCTCGGATTACCTAAGTTGGGGTGAGAGTAAATATGTTTCAAATATTTAGTTAGGAGCCGCGAAGAAACACGGGAGACGCTTACGTTGTGGTTACGATCATAGAGGCCAAAATTGATATCCGAACTGGATACCGATATTTGGAACGGCCGTAAACATAGTGAGACCAGCTGCTATGTCTCGTAGCTTTCGTTTAACCAGAGATATTTTCGTGCTGTTTTCTTTCTAACGTATCTATGAAATGCGGAATATAATTTTTTACATACTTTTTTCTACTATAGTCTAAAGGAATCTTATGAATAATACCTACTGAACAAGTATTCCACTCATTTCGCTATAGCGAAATATATGGAATGTTACTGTCTTAGTACGTCATGGAAGTAAGAGATAGTATCGCCAATACTGAAGTGAATAGTTACATCTGAATTGCCTTAAAGAATGTTATCCATTTGCTTACGTAGTCAAAATAATGACTGTCGAATTTATGCAAGATACGCATCCAGAAGTCAATGTTTGTTCAAAATGTAAGTCTCATATTATATGAAATTTAATATTAAACTAATGTTCTTAGAAATTATTCAATTCAAGTTGTATAATTATTAAAATTATAATAGACACAGTTTAAAATTACCTGTAATAAAGAAATTTTACACAATTATTATTTTTAAATAAAAAAGAAATGGCAAGATTTCATCATGAATTTCTAAAAATGTAAAAAAAAGAGTATATGAACGAATTTTTCACTGGAAAATAATTCATTCAACTGAAAACAATGTGATACAGTGTACCATAAAGACAAAAAATGTTAATAAATATGTAAGTAAGTAGACATCTAGATCCTTCTAAAGTAGAAAGATAAGAATAACAGAGCGACAATAATAGAAAAGAGAGAAAAAAAATTTATTTAAAAGTTATTTTTTATTTCTTCATAATTTTTTTTTCTTTATTACCTACAATTTACATTTTATTGTATTTTCCCGGTTTTCTAGGTTTATATGGTTATTTAATATTAGAAATATGGCAGATACTTCATGAATTATTTTTGAGTATTTTTTGAGAATTTTTTTTAAAAAAATTTGGTTTAACAGAAAATGTAACATTTTAAAGCCTGAACTATTCCAAATTGGATGTAAATATTTTGTAAGTAGAACGCTGTTTTATAAATAGAAATATTGAAAAGTGTATTTTTCATATGAAAATTTAGAGCCATCTACCGCAATAAATTTGTATAACAACTCATTTTAAGTATTATTTTGTATAGGCTGGTCCGCAGTATATTCGTAACATTCCCATCAAACTATACCAGTAAAGGAGTAAATAAAAAAAAAATTACTCCCTTTTTTTTCTTTTCCTTGTAGGAGATCAAGGTCTTCAGGCTCTTCTCACCAGCTGATCCACATTACCAATAGACTTCCATCGGAGTCACAAAGTCTCCTCCAAAGCATCATAGCATAGGTGAGCGACCGCCTCGAATTCACACAATAAGTACTCTATTGTTTAGTTTTCCTCCAGGCAGAGACGGAAAACTTCACTTTCCGCCTTAAACATCGGAAGAAAATGATCAGTGAGTGCACTCACTAATAGCCTCAAATCGGGACGGCCTTGTATGGCCAGTTTCAACTAATTACTGACAGTAGAATACTTGGATTTCTTTGCTTTTATAAAAGAAAACTACCGAAAATGCAGACGAGTCAATCAAATGAAAATCTGCTTAAATATTTATGCTATTTTTTTTTTGTGATAATGTATCATTTCAGGTTCTCAATTCTTAACGAATTATTCTCTCCTCATTTAAAACTTAAATTATTCATCTCTCATTTTCATTATTACCCTCAATAAAACATAATGTATATGTTGATTATAATTTCTTTTCAATTATTTACTTTAACGAATTGTCAAAAACTTGTCAAAAAATGAATTTATCGAGCGTCAAAATTTTATCGTATTTAATTTTTACGTGATTTAATTCAAATTTACAAAAATTTTATATTTATTAATATTAGCATGTATGTATTTTTCATTAATTTGTTTACCTAAAGCAAATATAAGTATATTATGCTTATGGTAAATTAAATTACGCTAAAAAAAAAATTACGTTCTGTTACCAGAGTCGGGAAAATTATTATACGAAATACATTTTGTAAGTTATTTTCTTTATTCTTATATTATTTACACTTTTTATTTTTTTATGTCCTTGTTTTACAAACTGAATAATATTTATTTCCTTCCGGCGATTTAATTTAATGATGCTGAAGAATAAAGCAAAAAAAAAAGCAGAGAGAAAAGGAAAGAAAATAAAAAAAAATAAATATACAAAAATACAAATATACAAAAAAAAAAGTTAATGTAATGCGGGAAAAAATTACGCTCATTTTATTCTTTTCCAATTTAATGGCGGATGATTATTGCGTCAATATATCTATCAGCTTAGATAACTAGGTACATAATTTGCAAAAAAAAAAAAAAACGAACATGATAAGAGAAAAAATTATAACAGAAAAAAAAAAGGAAAAATTAAAAAATGTGGAAAAAATTATTTTAATTCAAAAAACAAAGAGAAAGCAAAAAATGAAAAATATTAAAAAAAAAAAATTATTAAATTTTTTTTATTTAAAAATGCTTCGAGCGGTATACTCTCCATTTCTGTTATAAATTAAATTTAAATGGTTGCATTAAATTTGAAAAATGAAAAATAGAACTACAAAAAAAAAAAAAGAATAATTTTTTTTTTCAAAATTAATTTTAATAAATTTTCATAAATTATTTTCAAAGCGCAGTAAAGTAAATCTGTGTTTTCTTTTTTTCTCTAAAAATATAAATTTAAGTGTTTTTCTCTCTCAAAAAAAATGAACGAAAATATTAACATTTCCTTGAACTTAATTTCTAAGAATTTTGGATGGAATAAAATTTTAAATTGATAAAGTAGTCATTATAGTTGTTATTCTACTTATAATTTAATTAAAATAATATTTGTTGACTTAGTAATAATTAAAGTTCACATGAATTTAGAAACTAATAAATTAAAAATTTCGAAAGAGAGAAATTTAATTATCTAAAGATTCCGGAATAATTATACTGAATTATTTCTCTTATTATACTACTTGGAATTTGTCTCAAAATTAATTATATTAAATACGATAAAATAGCCTAACTTTTTCCGTATACTAAGAGAAGTTATTGCAAATAAATCTAAATGAAGATTTCTCTTTTAAATTTGTTTTTTTTTTTTAAATTTACCAATATTATATAGTATTTGTATTCTATATTGTACACTGCATCGAACACATTAAACTCTACTATTGCAGGATTAATTTTGACATTTTTAACACCCCTAGTTAGGCAGCAACGCGCACTTCATTATTACGCACAATATTATAGTGTGACTGTTGATATTATTTGTTGTGTATTTCTCGCCTACATTTTCATATTCTCAATATCTTCTTACTGTTTTATGCTCTGTTACTCAGTGTTAATTTTGTTAGCGTGGGTAAAACTCTTACGGTAAAACAATCTTCTCGGGAGAGAGGTGTAATTAATTAATACATACTAGACGAATTTGTTTGAAATTTCACCTCGTATTTTTAATGTTAATTTATTTTCATATGTTATTCGGCAAATATTTCAATTGACTAGATTCGGATTTTTGAAATATCGGCTTTAATTTGCTTTATCCAATGCAAATTCTTTTTTTTTTTCTCTTTTCTTTCTTGAAATTCTTTGCAATTTTAAACGAAAATAATTTAACTGAATTCTTTTCTATGGTGTATTGAAAATTCTCCTCCAGAATCAAATTCCTCTCTCTCTTAATAGAGTAATCCCTAAACAGAAAACTAACATTACTTTAAAACCAAATTTAATTTATTCAAAATTAAACAAAACAATAGTTTATTCAAGATTTTAAGGTGCTCTTTAATAATTTCTAAAAATTAAAAACAAAATCCAAAAAATATTCAAAAAATTTTTCAAAAAACAAAGCGTTCACCTTTCAGCTTCTATTTTTTTTTAACTTTTTTCTCTCGAATAAATTAAAAAACAAAACACACAATGTGTATTGTCAATGAAATTCACTTTGAGATGCAAAAACACAAGCAATTCCTTAAATAACAGACAACAAAATAAGAAAACAAAAAATCACTTTTACTATAATTTATATTGTAAAGGATTGTTTAGGATAAAAAGCACAATAAAAAGCAAGACACAAAACAAAATTTATTACATGGGGTAAAAAAAAAAATTAAAATGAATGTGGTATAGTGGTGAATATACGGTTGAAATTCAATTGCAAGATCCTTTAAAAGTTTAAAATACAATCTTATTTCGGTGTACCGTTTTATCTATTAAAAAATATATTAAAAATGTACGTATAAATTTAGCATAGTCTAGAGAATGCAAAAGATAAAATGTGAGAATTGTAAAGAGGTCCTTTTACGCACACTACTATATAAAAACAATTGATATTGTTGTTGCCAGTTATTGTTATTGCTGTTGGTTTAATAAATTTCTTGGAATCGTAAAAGTACGTTTTTCTTTTTGCTTTTTTTTTAAATTTGCATCCATTTTTTGCATGTTAAAATAAAATAAAAATTATTATGCAGAATACTTTGGTGTTGCAAGAAAACAGTATAGTTAAACTTTAGGAAACAAGAAGAAAAAGGACCCAACAACAAAATGTAAGTAAAACATGGTGTACACGGTCATAAAAACTATATAGAAAATTTTATTTAAAAAAAGTTAGGATTGAACCGATTTATTTGTATTGTACGAGTACAAAAAAAAAACTAGAAAGTGTTGTATAATTTTATATGGGTTTTTGTCTATGCTAAAATTTAAGGACTGCAATAATTTATGGGAGGAAAAAGTTAAGTTTCTTTAAGGGACTGCGATTACATTTTGTTAGAGAGACGTTCTTTATATACATAATGCATTAAATTATTGGAATGGTCATATTATTTAAATTTAGTATATACGGCTTTTGTGATATGAAAGAAAATTTTGTATATATTTAAGACATTGGAAGGCAATTATCGGAATTTTAAAGTGCACTCTAAAATGTTTAAAACCCAAAACACAATTGAATCCTTTGAAATGAAACGACTAAAATCGATTTGCTTCAATGAAACATTAGCAATCACGTCACACAGTAGGAAATAAAATTAGAATATTGAGAAAACTATTGATTCCTATACTGACCACAGGACAGTATAGTATTACAGCTATGGGATTGTGCCAAGCAAAAACATATTAAAAAATATACAAACGTTCCCGAACAAATGGCGCTTTACAATATGGTGAATTCTATCTCGTAGATGCCTGAACATATAGGAGAGTGGATTAGGATAGAAAGACTGAAATGAATGAGACCATTCGATTTTGCCTAAAGTTGGAACAGCATTTCTGTCGCTTGGTTCGCACGGCTTCGATGGCAAAAATAATGCTTAGTAAGTTCAATTGTCAGTTACTAAACGACACCGTTTTCCGTTATTAAGCGAACAAACAATCTCATGGAATTAGTATTAATTTTCAAAATAAATTGAGCACAATGAGCGAGAAGATGAGAGTTCAGTTAATTTTCAAATAGAAAATTAAATTTTACTCCCAATAAATATGAAGAAAATTGTAGAATTTTTTTTAATATTTTAAAATCAACGACAACACTAATTATGTTTTAACAATTACTATATAAAGTCAATTAAAGTCTTATATTGGTTTTTCAAAATCCAAAATCAATAAAATTGTAATATCACGTTCAAATATATAAAGCATACTTTCTTCAATATACAAAATATATATAAATATATGCCTATATACCTTTTAGCACACACACTTTTGTGGTACTTAATAATAACCACACTTATGGTGTCCTGAAGCGTTAAAATTATTCTATAGTTATAATGTAAATACAAAATGTACAAGCTCATTATGCAATATATTGCGGAGTTGGTATTATTGGAAAGCTTATTTCATATCAAAATTATATTGAAAAATCCTACATATAAAATGGAATCTATGTATATATGTATGTAAGTATAGTTAATGTAATTATATTTTATAATCTATACAAGGCGGTCAACAAGATTTTATACATTTCAAAACTATTTTTGAATTTTAATATAAATGGAAAAAAAATTGTGGTATTACCATCATACTCTTGTATTTTCTGCGTGTACTCTACACTACACAATATATATATATGCAGATACTAAATTCAAAATTAAATTAAATATTCTGAAATGGCTGTAAGATATTTGAATGTGTAAATTTGAATTTCAAATTAAAGCTGTAAGGATTTAAAGTTAAGTTGTATAAGAATTGAATTTTTTATTGTGAAAATTTTTGCGAATAGAAAATCATTTTCTAAGAATTTTTTTTTTTTTTTAGTATTTTGTTACAGATTGTTTGTTCTTTATGTTTTGTATAGGAGTACTTTTAAGTACTTTGAATTAGAGTGTATAATTTAATTTTGAATTTAAAGAATGAGTTTCTTGGAAATTAAGAAAAATTGAAGAAATTTCAATTATTATTCAAAAATTTTCTGGATTATAAATTTTCTGGAATAGAGTAATAGAGCAATATTATGCGGGAAATAAGCCAAATTAAGTAATTATACCAAAATATTTTTAAAATTTGAATAATTGTTGTATACTCAGTTCTGGATTTAAGAATTCATATTCTCTTATTTAGAAGTTGTCATTTCTCTGTTCTGTTTTCCTTTCGAGAAGGAGGTTACATCATAGAAATTATTCCTCAGCTTTATTTAGTCGCTGGGTTTCCTGATAAGGATTTCAACCCGAGGCTCTTGAATTAAAGTACCAGTGCACCATCGGTTAGACCAAAAATTCATTAATCCTTCTATATAGGATCTTCGGCTCCTCCTTCTCTTTTTCTTTTCCTTATGAGATAACTTAGTACCTTCCAAATGAGGTGATTTTCTTCAGCGCGCTGATGTCGGTATCATCATCATTGATTTATAATATATTTAGTGCGCTAATGTCTTCCTTCCATTTCCTTAAATTTAAAAAAAAATATTTATTAAATTTTTTGCAAGAAATTTATATTTGTTTAAAAGAGTTTTGTTGTTTTCCCAAATATTGGCAATAATTGTCTAAATTTAGTCGAGTATATAAAACTCAAAAAAAAAGTATAAGTTCCTAGATGATCGTCTTGTCTCGGTTGAAAGAGCTTTTGGACTAATTTTATCTTTTGCTGTTTATGACTTTGGACGGACGGAAATTCAAAAAAAAAAAAAAGAGAAACATAGTTGAAGTAAACCTATATTTGAATTATTAAATGGGGGGAGAAGAAGGGGTAACAAACCCATTTATTTCGTTTTTTAAATGCATCTTAAAAAAAGTAGAAAAGCTTATGCTTTAAAATTTTTTAAATTCTTTTCGAATTTTGTCACAGATTCTAAATATTATTGAGAGGATTTTCATACATATATGTATATGTATATATAAATTTATTTATAAAAAATATGTAAGTATGTATAATAATTTATTTGTAAAATTCCCTTATCGTACGTTTTTCAGGATTAATGGAGAATTCGTAAAAAGGAAAGAAATTTTTTTTCAAATAGCTCAAAGAAATATTGTTTTTTTGTCTTATCTTTGATGATTCCACATGAAATGATTTTGATTTCAAATACGGGATTTAATTTTTATCTTATAATTGATTTGTTATTCTTGATGTTGTTTTCGTTTTTGAAATTCTAAAATCTAGACCTTTAAAGAAATATTTTTATTGATGTTTCTTATTGACTGCTGCTCACTGGAATATTATTTATTATGAGCTATTTATACATCAATAGTTATAGGTTTTGTTTTTTTTTTGTCAGTGAAGTGATTAAAAATAAAAGATGGATGAATATAAGAGGATTGTGAAATTATGAAGAGTTGAAAATTTTTTTAATATTTGATTTTGTCTTATTAAATGACATTTGAATTTCTCACAAAAATTTAACTACAACTTACGATATACACTATAGCACTATGATTGCACACCACGTTTTTTGACAAAAAGAGTATTAAATGAGAATGTTAAATGAGAGCTTATTTCAAACGAGTAAATGTACGTACTATACTGAGAAAAATTATTTCGACTTGAAAAGCCACTATTGAAACTTTTACTCTCTTGAGCTAAAAACGCCTCCTTGGAAAGCATTTTTGCTCCGTTTCCTACTCTTTCTCAAAAAACTTAATATTTTGCTCTTTCGCAGCAAGCTTTCTAAAACTTATATGTATTTATTTCAAAGTATTCAACTTGAAAAATAAAAATATTTTCCAAACACGAAATATTCACCGAAAGATATTTTTTTACCTTGTTAACATTAATCAATATTACATTTTGATTCGATGGCCTTTCGGCAACGGTTTCGCTCCTCAAATTCGTCTCTGTTAGATCTTTTTTTTTAATTTAAGTCCCAACACTGCTTGAAGGGGCTCAATTGAGAATCTACGTTTCGACTGAATCCACCTTTATGGATTAATTATGCTTATTGTTTCACATGCTCAAGTTATTTATTATTTATTGTTCAATTAAATGAGCCGACCGGTTTTCCTAAAATTTGGAAAAAATTTTTTTTGTGTTTCGTTCGTTTTCATAAGGAAGCATCCCGTTGTTTGATTAATAATTATGAGCCCATATACCTTAGATGTTCACTAGTTTTCAAGAACGAACACGGTTATAAGAGAGGTAAGTCTCTGGACACTTATTTGTTGGAAATTGTTTTTGATACTATTAATATCATAGAGTGGTGTGGTCACCTTAACATTATATTTATTGATGCCAGGAAAGCTTTCGATAGAATTCCTCATCAAAAAATTTGGTTCAAATTAAGGTAGATCGGATTTATTATTCAAACTATGAAGCGGGTTTGAGAGCATATGTCATAGGGACAACGTTAACTGTCTTTTCGTTCCTTTTTTCCTTTATATCTCAACAAATTTGCTGATCTAGTAACAAGCGCGTACCATAATGTTGCCACCATATATTAAACATGGTGTTAACAAATCATCTTGTAATTTAATCAGTTAATACTCGTAAGAGAGCAAAATTTATTGTATAGCTCTCTGATTTTTGTTTTCTCTTTGTTTTTTTTTTTTTTTTTAAATAATAATTGCATAAGAACATTATTTTATACAAAGAAGAATGAAAAAATTGTAATTGAAGTAAAAAAAAGATAGCAACTTCCTTTCGCTATTTTATTCATTTCCGGTCTTAAATATTGTTAAAAGAATGAAATGAAATAGTGGATAAAATCATTTTTTTTTAATTCTTATTTACAAAAAATAGGACATTTAACTTTTTCTTTTTGATATTTTTTGTTAACATGCTTAAATACAAAGTACTCAATCCTCAATATATAATTACATCGTTTACAAGAAAGAGATTTATGGATTTAAATTACAAAAATGATGTTATTAAGCGAGTAATTGCATTTTTTGCTGTACTTTATGGTAGTTGCATCGAGTGCCTGGTTTTTTAAAGTATTTCAGAAAATTTAATAAAGACCTGAAATTTTCTTTAAAAATACTCGTATGGCGTGTACTTTGTATTTGTGAAATGTAATAAATTTGATGTATGCTGTTACCGGATTTGGGGAATGAAAGAATATATATTAATTCAACTTAAAGCAACGCGAACAGGCAGAGTAATATAACCCTTAGAATAATAATGTATATAAGATTTAATTATTCTATTTCGGAAAATCAGAATCAAAAAATCGTGACCTCTATGTATGCAAATGGCATTTTCATTAAAATACAACAAACTTTAAATTGATTTAAGTTAGTAATGAAATAAATTATTATGTCAGACGACTGCTTACGAAAGTGCGAAAGCAACATAAAGATGTCTCCCATAAAAGTATCATTAAGTTATTTTCCCTACCTTATGACAAAACCCAGAGCAGAATTCGCTTATTAATCATCAAATTAGGATGACCCGCAAAATCAACCTTTTCTCTTGAATCTGCCCATTAAGCCTACTAAAACTAATAAGAATATTTTAATTAAATTCTAAAAAAATTAAATTCGGTAATCAAAATTTATACAACATAATTATGTCAAAATATAGTTATAAATTACCCTAAAAACTTTTCAATAATTTTATAGAACAACCACTTTTAATGTTGTTCAAACCCATCTACAAATAATTTTTTATAGCCTCAAAAAATTCATGTAATAATTTTTTTTTTCAAAATAGTTCATAATTTTTGCACAAATGTTGGAATCCTTAAAGCCAACTCTCTAATAATTTTATACGTGTAATTAAATATATTTTAACTTTTTTTTTTGCGGGTTCGTATTTAAGTAGATTGAATTTTTTTTATGTATTTTTAGTATTAATATTCAATTTTAATTTTTGTATCCCTATAAGTGCGTGTATTTATAATAAAGTATAATATTTAATATTAAAAATTAATTAAATTCGGATATCATAAATGATAAGTAATAATAACTAATATCCTGTGGGTGTAAAAAATTTTTTCTGTAAATAAATGTGGCATACAAGTGTGTATGCGTATTATACGAGTACATTTGAATTATTTAAACCAACTCTAAGGTTAAAATTTTTAAAATTTTGTATTTGAAAGAAAGAAATTCTATTTGAGTAATTTAACTTCCATTTCCAATTAATTTTGAGCTTATCTCAAAATTTTTTATATTTTTTTGTCCATAACTCCGAAACTAAGTAAAATATATTGATAAAATTTTCTCAGAATAACGGTAAAATTATGAAGAATTTAAATTTGTAATAAACTGAAAAAATAAAATTTTTGACTTAGACGGTTTTTTCTTCGAGAGCACTAAATTAATTAATTTACGCTCATATTTTAAGATCCCCATAATTTACGTTCCCCATTGCAATCGGTGTTAATTAATTTAAAATATTTAAAAATTATTGTTTTTAGTTAAAATTTATAAATAGTAGCGTAATTTAATAATTAAATTTTCGTGTGTGCTCTGAGTTTCATATTGTAACAATATCGTTTTTGAATACAATACCGTTTTTAAATTCAACAGGAATATGGATTGCTTGATTCTCACTTAAACATAAATTTTTGAATAGAGCTTAGAAACCTAATTACTATGCATTATAGAATTTCGGGTTGTTATAAATGAAAATTTAATTTTTCTATAACGCTCTTAAAAAACAATTTTTTTTTCTCATTCTTTCTATATACCGTAATATTATCTATCAACTTATATGAGCATAATTGTATTTATTTATTTATTTTTTTTTATCGGAAATAACAATTTATTCTCAAATATTGAATATGTATTTAAATATTTGTTATACAATATATAATATTAAATGAAATAAATGTTATTGTAAAAAAAAAAATGTATAAATATAGAAAAAATAGAGGCAAATTGTATTGTTGACAAAAAAAATAATAATAAATATAAGAAAATACATAATCATAAAATCGGAAATTATTTTAGAAAATTATAAATGAAATAAATTGAATAAATTACATTATTTACACCTGGCTAAAAATAAATAAATAATTGTTACAAAGATATACATATACATACATACCTATGGTCAGGCCCGGTACTGATTTTTTTTACGCCGTACGTGGTTTCTAACAAAGTGGCGGCCCCTCCACTTAATTTAATGTTTTATTGCTCATGCAATAAATATCGCTCATTGCGCTTAAAAAATCACTTTCTTGTAACTTTATCACGCTGAATGCAAGTTAAGTCATAAGGCAAAGCCTGGAATTAGCCTTCACTTTTCCATTTTGCACTGTTTGTATATAAGTACAAGTTTTCAAGGTAATTTCGCTGTGAATAGAAAGCAAAAACAATTTTTGTAAAATACGGTTAATAGAAAAAATAAAAAAAAAATTTTATTTGTTAAAATTTAGTTTTTTTTTAAGTTGTTCAGTGACTGGCTCATTGCAATTGACGCCCCTGTTTCCTGTTGGCGCTCATTGTAAATAGGAGATCCGGCGCTGCATGTGGTAAGAATGTGTAGAAAATTTTTATTATATATAAAAATATTAAATAAGTAGTTATTTTTATTTTATGTATGTATGTATTGTTTTTTTAATATATTTTTATTATTATTAAACTCAATAGAATAGGTTATGGTATGTACAAAAGAAGAGTTCAGAGAATGTGCTGAATTGTTAAAATTTTTTTTGTTGATCGTATTTTATTGCAAGGCATTATAATACTCGTTCTTATATCTATATGTTTGTGTATGTAAATTTAATATGTAATAATTTTTGGCATTTATGTTACATGTTCTTCCATTTACAATAATATTGTCAAATATTAAATTTTTGTATTTTTAATGTTTTAATTTTATTTCAATTTTAGTTCTGCTTTTGTTTATAGTCGCAAAGTAATTAATTTCCAAAATTGATAAAAATTTTCTAATATAAGGAAATACGTGTACAGAGAAAGTACCGAAAAATTTAAGGCATAAAAAATTTGACAATTTGTCATAAAATTTTAAAAAATATAAAAATTGAAAATAATTTACTGATTTTTTTAGATTGTAGATTCAAAAATTGAATTAAAAAGTATATGCGGCTACAATTACGAATGATTAATAAATTGGGGCACTGTTACACAACACGAAAATCCGTAGAATGCTTTTCATTTAGCTAGCACGCAGCCTGCTTATTATTAGCTCCTCCCTTAAAAATTTGTAGTATTTCAAATACATACTCTTTTGACTGAAAATTTTGTAATTTTGTGAATTTTTCGTCATTAGATCGTAATTCCAATTATAATAAATTTATAATTAAATCTATAATTAAATTTTCATTATATTATTAATAGAATTTTTTTGTTTCAACAATTTATTGAATTCATAAATAAATTATGAATTATATGAAAATGGAAAATAACCTTTACTTTTAGAAAAAAAAGCATATACACAACTAATTATATAATAAAATCAAATATTTCTAATATATTGTAATAAAAAAGTAATTTACAATAATTTTTTTTATATTTAATTTGAACATAAAATCCAAAATTAATTAATTCTTCAAAATGAATAATTATGGTAAAAATGTAGAAAACTGAAAGCTTGTTTTTCTTATTACTTTGAATTTTCATTTGGATTCAATGCCAAATTTTTAAAATTCAAATTTATAATTCACTTTTCAAGTGTAATTATTTATAAATTGAGGCTTTTATTTGCATCAAAAAAGTTTACTTATAATAAATTAGCTATAACTGAATTATTTCCCCTCTCTTTCCTAAGAGAGTTCACCATCAAATTAAAGTTTTGAATGGGTTACGAACTTGGCGAATGTAGACCAATCAACTTATGAACTATACGTCAACCATGCCATACGTAAATTCTCTTAGTATCTCTCCCGGACTCAAAACACAAAGTATATCTAATAATTCGATTCAATTCGAGCACATAATTTCGTTTTATAAAAAAAAAAAAACACTGACATTGATACAACTACAAACTAAAATTTTAAAAAATTCCTTACAAATTTGCGGTACTTTTAAGGTAAAAATGCGAACGCAAATTGCATTTTCAATTTCGTAGCCATATCAACGAGTTTCGTAGAAATGAAAATTATTTAATGAGTTGAATTAAAATATTTACCGCCAGATGGGTTGAAAATCTGCGTCATTTGGGGCTAAATTAAAAGTAATACAATAAAGAGTATAATGAAGAAGCGGGAATCAATGATTCAGTAAGTATCGGAATTATAAAATTTGGTTTTTAATAATATTGTGCCAAAATTCCTAATGCTATAGCTAAAAATTTTTAAGAATTTATTTTTATTTTAAAAATTCAAAATAATTTATTAACCAAAATTTATTTATTTAATTGTAAATCCATTTTAATTCCAATTTTTTTTTTTTTTGCAAATATAACCACCAATTTTTTAATATTATTATAAAAATGTTATATATATATAGGTATAAAAAAATTCGCTTATATAATAGTTTTTGTTCAAAATCTCTAAACCATGCTACAATAATCATATTTTGGTTTTAATTGTGATTAATTGAGTTTGTAAATCATTTTGAATAAATAATATATTGGTTTATGTGCATATAACATGTGTTATACATATAGTTGTTATACATATGTAAAAAAACTGTTATATTAAATGAATTATGTAAATTAATTTAGTAAAATTATACAAATATTTTAATTAGTGTTTGGTGTACATGAGATTATTTTTCAACTATTTAGTTTTTTTTTATTTATTTGTGCTAACTAAGAGAGATTAGTTAATTTTTATTTTTAAACGATTAAATTACCCAGAAAAAAAAAACAAATAATTTTTTTTATCCTTATATGGGAACTATATTTGGAAAAGGTATTATGAATTTAACGTTTATTTTTTTACGATAAAAAATGTGTTTTAAATTTCTTTTTAATGTTATAGGTAATTGGCTAACACTCAATAATATGGAATTGTTAGTTGCGTATGGCAGTATTCTTCAGCAATTCCAATAAGGTATTCATTTAATTTCCAACCTAATTCAACAGAATGTTTAATTAACAAAAAATTTACCAATTGCATTTTGATTTAGGGATGATGATAAATCAGCTGTTCGAGAATGGTGCTACGATCTTTTCAAAAATATAATTACATACGAGTATGTTGCTTTGCTATTGGACTACGTGCCATCACTTACAGGTATAGTGAAAATTTTTTAAAGAATTATGTGCGCGGTAATTCTGTCACAGAAATTTTGTGGCAGAAGATACGATTTAGTGGCAAGTATTTTTGATCAATTTATTTAAAAACTCTCAAATTTTATAGTAAACGTTAGTCTATGGTTATGATTTTAATTTTATTTAAGAATTATTTTCAACCTAGTGTTTAATCAATATCCGAGAGTTACCCCAACTGGGCCCTTACCTATCTATACTTGCTTTTTGTTGTTCAAAAAAAAAAAAAAAAAAAACTAAAAAAATTTGTGTTTTTTAATGTTTTATTTAAAAAAAAAAAAAACTTGTTATGTAAATGTGAAATTATTAGATATTTGGTTGGATAGGTTTTGATAAATTGGTTAAGGACTTGTGAAAATTATATTATTGCAAATAATTAAATCTACTTATTGTAAAATTAAAAAAAAAAATAAAATTTTTGTTGAAAATAAATATTTAAATAAGAGGGTTTTTTTTTTAATATGCCGGATTTTATTTTTTTTTTCCTCTTAACCTCCGTATTAATGTTGGATTATGATTGAAATAAGCAGAGTGTATATGATGAGGCATTGTAAAATTTTTGATTGTAAATTTATAGTTGATTTGTGGCATGATTCGAAACTTAGATAAACAACTAATTGAATGATTTAAATTTCGACTGTGGTTCTAAATTAATTATTATCAGTCAAGGTCTTGAATGGAACGCACACCAATCATTGGTGTCATTGAATATTTGCACGATATTAAAAAAAACTTACTACGAATCGTTCCAGCAAAAAGTTTTGTATTCTGAAAAATATCGTGGACGGATTTATTTAAATATCAAGATCGTGGACGGATTTATATAAATATAAATATTATAACTTATTGAACGCGAATGAGAAAGCTTGTGTCAAGCTTGAAAAATGTCCCGGGAGAATTTCATTCTTGTCTCGAGAAGACATAACCAATATGCTGATGGTTTGAACAAGCTGGACTTTGCTTTCAACTTGTTATGCTGTATTTTCCAGGAGATTGATAAAAAAAAAAAAATTATATTTTTACTTTGTTCAAGAATGCTCGGCGCGATACTCAGCATTGTAATGCATCCGATTGCTCTCGTGAGGCAACATGAACCTGATTGGATTTTAGATTATTTTGTAATGTAGAGGAATTCTTATTGAACATCCAAGCACCATCGGATTTCGCTGAGGAGTATGGTAAAACAAACGGCAGCCTTGTGCTAATTGAAGTGAACTTCGTTCTATTTGAAATGTGCTGATTAAAAAACAAGACGGAACTTTGATTTTCTATAAATTTGGCGCTTTAAGAGAGGTCACGCATGTTTATATAATTGGAGATATTATAAATTAAGAGATGCATTGCATACTTTCAGGGGTTCAATATCGTTTGTAGTACTTCAACGAAGATATAGACAGCGCCGGATCTACTATACGTACAAAGTAATCATATGCAATGGGCGCCGGAAAACAGGGGCACAATTATTATGCGCAGTGTGTTATATTTATTGTATACTGTTCATTTCTTTAAAAACAGAGGGCGCATTTTTTGGAAGCCGTGTTGGACGTCGAACAAGTTAGAGCCGGACCTATATATAGACCTATAGATATCGGATTAATATAAGAAAATTAATATTTAAAATTATTGGATTTCGATAAATTCTCTTTTAAATTTTAAACCAAATTTCTTTCAAAATTACTCCAATACATTGAATAGCCTTTGCTTAAATATTAAATATTTTTATATGTGTGTATAGTTCAACAAAGGTACATACAATTATAAATCGATTGATGTCCTCTATATAGAAATAGAAAACAAAAAAAAAAAGAGGAAAAACTATTATTTCTGTTTTTTGTTCATTGAAATTCTAATTCCAATTCAATGAATAATTTATGATGTCCAGCCTAAAGCCTCCAAAAGAAAAAAAGGATTTTCTAATAATTTTTTTCTATATACAATATTAAATTTTTTTTTCATTTTATTATACCTTGTTTTATTCTAGTTATTTAACCTTGATTAAATTACAGTTTTACCCCTCTAATTATCATTAAATTATCGACTAGTTGCCTTTCTTTTCTGTTATATACAATGTTGTCGGCATACACTTACATATGGTATGTGCATGTACTTGTCTCTAAATATGTATATGTATATATAAGTGACATAAATGTTCATGGTAATAGTAATAAAATCGATTTTCTTTGGTTCTATTTTGTGATTTTTTCAATCAAAGAAAAAAAAAAGAATTTTTTTTTCTTATAGAAAAATCTTTTATACAAAAAAAAAAGGTTTGTTTTCCCTGTTACTTTCATTAGAATAGAGAATTCTTCGATTTTTAAAAATTTTATGGCAAAAAGAATTTATGCTTGACTTTAAACAAAAAAAAATTCTTGAATCCTTTAAGATTTTAAAAAAAAAATATTTTTTCTATTTAATAAACAAATAATTGATTTTCGAAAGAATTGAGGATTTTTTTGGGGGGAATTCTTTTGATCTTTTTTTTTTTTTTTGAAAATATTTTGTAAAAATTTATAATGACAATAATTTATACAAATATTTAATTTTTGGAAAATGTTATACTTATTTTATACAGCAAGAACAACCATATGCAAATCTTTAATACTTAAAATTAAAAAATGGAATTGTTATTAAAATTACAAGCAATTTTTTTTTGTAAATAGTAAATACCCCAAATCTCGAACAGGATAATTGGATTGAACATTTTCTATAGCTTTTGAAACAGTTGAAAGCATTAAGCAACAATTAAAATTGTAACAATCAAAAAGCATATACCAGATTTTCTTCTTTCATTCATCAATAGACACGTTCTGTCACATGTTCCCCGCTATTTAAACAGTTTGTCTGTTCATCCCTTGTCTATGGATGTCTTAATACCCTCAGTATAAAAGAAGTAAACTTGGGCGTTCCAAATTGCCTTCCACAAATCCCAATTTTACGAAACTAGAATACAGATTCCGATCATCTTGAAAGCCACGGCATTGTACAGTATTATAGTGATTCCGCAGAATTCTGACATCCAAACCATTCCTTCAAAATTTTATTATGATTACAACTCCTGGTTCTTAGAAAACCCGCCAAGTAAAATTTGTATGTCAAACAATAGCCAGTATCGCACTAAAGAAAACCACCTTTGTACGTTCTCATGATTTTATGTCTACTTGGTTCGGAATACTACTGGCTACCATCTTATGTGTGAAGAAAGGTCTTACCACACTTTTGTTAAAGGAGTATTACAGACATGGAATAATATCGCAAAACTTTTACTTCCAAATTATCATACTAGGAAGATAAAATTTGATGTTAGCTTACTTTCAAATTTTGACTTAAGTCTCATAGTACCTAAACAACCAAATTCAATAATAGTATAATTTTCGAAATTAATTTTCGATTCATAAGAATACTTGATTATTGTTTTTGAACTATTATTTTTACTACTCTTGTGTACCTACATTGTATGTATATTTGTTTATTAAGTTTTTTCTACATAATCTACTAGATTATCGATTTTAAGCAATAATATCAATAGTCATTGAGCATTTCAATAAAAAAAAATAATATCAAATCGATTGTAATATTAAATTCTAATCATTTAACAAGGTCTATTCTATTATAAAGTCCTTGTTTTTTCTCACATTGTTTTGTTAATGTTGCTCTGCTTTTCTTTCTTTGCTTTTTTTTCTTGTTTTATTTCAATAATGTTGTATTATTTGGTTTTTATGTTCAATATCATACCTTTTCTAGATAGTATTTATATTTGTATTATTTTAATATGTAATAATAATGATAAAAACAAGACAAAAAAATATATGTAATGACCTTCTTCTGTATCGTAGTTCACCGTTTATCCAAATTGTAAACTGTTATACTGTTCATATACAAGTTATTTATATTTATATATAGAATATTATAAGTATTATTTTA
Source organism: Condylostylus longicornis (assembly GCF_029603195.1). NCBI lineage: Eukaryota > Metazoa > Arthropoda > Insecta > Diptera > Dolichopodidae > Condylostylus > Condylostylus longicornis. Next base: position 5,887,901 of record NW_026577974.1, read on the forward strand.
CTACTACTAAACAAATAATAATGCCTATGCGATTACTATAAAGTATCTCTTATAACATATTTTATACATACATATATTTATATGCGTATACATTTGTTATATTTGGTGGAAAAACAAAAGGACATTAAAGATATATGTATGTACATGATAATATGCGAAATGAATTTAGTTGAGCATTGTAATGGAAAAGTAATATGATATGTAATTGTTAAATTTCGATATGCGGATATGTTTTGGTATGACATTATTGTTGTAATGAAATTATACATGTAGGTTTGTAATGTGATCGTTTTGGTATGGTATGAAAACAGGGTTTCCAAAACATTGTTCAGTAATTTATATTTTATTATTCGAAATATAAGAGGTAATTAATTACATGTAATTCCATTGGACGAAACTCAATTAATAAAATGTAGATTGCAGAGAAGTTCGAACATTATGTCAATTAGTATCACGCACAGATTGTATGAAAGTCATACAGTTTGTATGAAAGTTGGATTGAATATCATTCATACAAGAAATTGGTATCATACAGATTGTATAAAAGTCGGATTGAATATTACTCATACAAGAAATTAGTATCATACAGATTGTATGAATGTTGTGTTGAATGTCACTCATACAGGACATTTTTATTTATTACTTGTACATTATTATACTTGCGGTATTATGCCATCCGTTTTATGGTTGCGATCAAATTTGCGTTCCTGACAGACATATTTGTGATTATTTAAATAAATTGAGAGTTCAATGGAGGCGATTTGAGGAAGCTTTATACTTTCAAAGTGAAGCAGGAGGAATCACTTCAAACTTTATGAAAATTTTGTATTATAATTTGTGAAACATAATACTGTTTTAAAATCTCTGTTTTGCAAAAAAAAAAAAAATTCATTGTAATTTAAGTGTTTGTTAACTTTTCTTTTATTCTATTGATTCCCATATTTGAATGACCTCTTGTGTGTAAAAGTTCTCCCGATAAACACTATTTGCTAAGTTCAAAAATTAACTTTTATGTATAAGTGCATGTTTTTTAACAATACAATACTCTCAATGTATGTGCGTGCATGAATATATGTGTTATGTGTTACTAATGTGTGGAATGCTATTTTGTTCTTTATTTTTTCTATATCAAAAATTATTTTCCCATTGGTTCAATGACAATTTTATCATGTATCGGGTGTCCATTCGTTCCCATATTACATATGTATGTACATATATGAAATGCCATGTTATTTTGTTCTTTTAATGTGTTCCTCTATGTAAATGATTTTTATTGTTTTATACATCCATACAAATTATTAGTATAGAAAACTATTTTCAGGGACATCAATGTTATAAGCTATCCTCATTTTATATGTATATATATATTAAAAATATTGTTGAACATGATTATTTACTGATATGTAATTATCTTTTGCGGCCAGATAATATTACACGCCAATGTCCATATGTACACGAATAAGTATGTCAGTGTGTATGTATATGTGTGTTAAATGAACAGGCTTTTTATTCAAATAATATAAGAAAATAAAACAAAGAGAACTTTTTTTTCAATTATGCTTTTAGTAAAATGTTGTTATAAATACTCGTGGCCTGTAGGCTTTTGTGTATTTTCTCAGAATTTAAATGTGATTTTTATATTTGCTTTAGCCATCTAGTTTCCAAATTATTCAATACAGCTATAGTGTATACAAGGCACTATAACTAATTTTGAAAATTATTACAATAATGGAAAAAAAATTTTTGACAGAAATTAAGGATATTCAAACATTATTGGCGTATTAATGTACAACGCTCCCGCATATACTGCGGTTACACTTAAAAGTTTATTTGCAAATGACATTTTACTCTGTTTTATATGAAATTATAAAGACCGAGTTTCAATTTCATGTTAATTATGGAGTCAAATGCAAATATTTTTTAATTCAGTATAACTACTGGGCGCACAAACGTTTATTTCATGATTCCAAAAAATTAATTCCAATAAATTTTATGTCAATTAAAAATTAAATATCATTATTTGTAAAATGCTTTGCAATAAAATTTATTTATTGTAAGGTGGCAACACACAATCAGGAAAATTAGAATACACATGACATGATTATCATATTTAGCAACTTAACAACACATATGAAACGTAATTTATTATGACAATGGCAATACTTATACTATATAACGCAGTTAAATTTGCTTAATTTAAATCCTTATTTATGATATTAATCTGTTTTTTTTTTTTGTGTTATATTGTAATCTATTTCATGATTTCGATACAAAATTCTGTATAATAAATTACAAGTACACGATATTTAGATATAATGTTTAGGTATTTTATTTGTGTAATAATGAAATGGGCAAAGGTAAAATTTTAATGTTATTATATGTAGAGTACTCGTATATTGTCGTTAAATATAATGGTTACGATAAATATTTTACAATGTAGTTACTAACTTGTATGTAGGCTATAATTTATAAATGAATATTCATGGCCAGGTTGATATTCATATTATATGTATATGGAATTCTGTTTTTAATATGAAATTTTTTACATTGCTTTTAATCAGAGGAAAACAAAGAAAAAAAAAGAAAGTGTAATCTCAATTCTAATGAATTTTATAGTTAAACAGCAAGGTAAAATTACATAGGTACAGATTATATAGAATAAAGAATAGAAAAGTTTGATGAAAATAGAATATTTATGGAAAATTTATAGTTTATAGTTAGAAAAAGTGATTGGTTTATAATTTACAGATGAACTTTAGTGCTTTGATGCTTTTAATTTTTTATAAAATGGTACGGTAAATACATAGGAGTAATTTATGAGAAAAAAAAATAAATATTAACATGGATTATAGGAGCAATTCTGTTATACGAGTACATATAAGCATTATATTATAGAATGATTAAAATTAGTGATGAATTTTTCATTCATATTCAGATTTTTGTCATGGGCTTTGACATAAATCAATACGGATTCATTGAAAGAAGTGGTACTAATTCTGCTGCATTGGTAACATTAGACAATATTTATGATCATGCTCTGGGCGAAGGACTTTTCATATTGCGGGAGTATTAATTGATCTCTGGAAAGCGTTCAATTATAGTAAACCATAGCAAGCGACTAGATTATCTTGAAGAGTCGAATATTCGAGGTACCTCGAATTTTTTGTTTGGGAGTTACTTATCAAATAGAGTACATTGCGTACAAATAAACAACACGTCAAATGCTGAAATATGTATAAATACTGGCGTATCTCAAGATTATAAACAAGAAGATGTAATCGACATTATCAATTGCCATAACAGGCATTCTTCATAGCAGCACTACCAGATATGATGGCATCTAATGGTATGCGTCTTCAACTGTGAAATCAAATGTGCAATAAATAAATAAAATTAGGAAGGAGATGGAAGCTCAATTTTCAAATAAAATTTTTTATAATCTTGCCAAAATAAGAGATCAGATAACAATATTAATAAATCATTGCAAACATTTTGATTACAATTAATTTTAATTTCAAAGAATTTTCATTTATTTAAATGAAATTTATAATTTAAATTTAATTCTTTAATAACAATTCTTAAGATTTTTTGTACTAAAATTTTGTTAAGAAAATTTTAATAATCTTGATTTAAATAATCATAAATTTAATCCTATATACACAAGCTTTGCTATATACTCAGCGCCGGATCTATCATACATGCAAAGTAAGCAGTTGGAATGAGCGCCGAAAACCGGGGACGACATTGAAAACTTAAAAAAATAAAACTTAATTTTAAAATTTTAAAAAATAAAAATTTTGTCAAACATTTCCCACGGAACGGCGCACTTTTTGGAAACCGCATAGGGCACCGATGAACACCGGGCCTGTATACTATACTCGCTTATACATTTAAACAACCAAATATCCTATCAGACACTCTAATTTTCTACTCAATATTCATATTTTTATGATTGTCATAAAAAAAAGAAAAGTTCTACAACAAATTTTCTTGCTGAGAAATTTTTTTCCTCACACAGTTCATTCAACCGCATTTGTCAGAATGCGATGACAGTATAATGACAATTTTTTCTCTTTTTAATTTTTATGAAAATTATTATATGTACATATATACATTCTTATATGTATATAAACAATGTTTATATACACACATATATATAATATTCTTAACAATAAACTTAAGAATACTAAAATAATTTTTACATAAAGTGCCCCAGGCGAATATTTTCACGTTGACAATATAATTAAGTTATTCTTTAATATTTTTTAAAATTGTTGCTTTTACACAAAATTTTTAGTAAAATTATCATATTGATGTTTTGTATTACTTTTTATAAGAAAAATTGTTTTAATTGCAGATTTAGTAATGTTGTAAATTTGAGAATTGCCACTTGAATTTGTAATTAAAAGCGGGGGGATGATGATAAGTAGGTGTGGAACTCATAATTTTGATGTATTTTTGATATCATGTTTTTTATGACTTTTATAGTGTTCAAAATAATGTTAGAGTGGAAGATTACATTATTTATCGCCGGAAAAATATTTTACCCTAGATTTAAAATTAACATCTGAATAAAAGTTAATAAACATATAGAGAACTGGGAAAAATATTACAATTTAGTGTACTCGTAGTATTAGTGTAAATCATTCAAATTCTAATTTGTATAATAAATTTTTTATACGACGTGTATTTAAATTATTTCTGTTTTATTATTGTTTAGTTAATTCTTTAGTATACTTATTTTAGTGGATTCTTTATAATTTTAAGATAAAAATCGATGAACTAATGGTGAGCTAAGTCGAGGAGGTCACGACATTGCAAAGGTGGAGGACATGGAACATGTTCTTTGTGTCGGATAGTTTCTAATATGGAAGAGAAGAAATTTTTTGACGGCATTCTTTTTCGACAGTTTTAAATAATCGATCGCTGGAATCATTAGCACATTAAGGGTGTTAAAAAAGGTTGATTTTAATAGGTGCATTGCGGGTTATATTTTCCAACAGAATGACTGATTGGTATGAGGGCTGTCGAACGTTTGAAAGTTGTCGACTTTTGCGAAAGGGATTTTTTGATGGCCTAGTGCATGGAAGACGCGTGAGAGGCCAAGCTGGGCTACCCTCTTTAACTAAGAGTACGTGGTCATACTTAATTTGAAAATCTTTCTTACAGAAGGCAAATAGTACAGATTTCAATGATTCAACTTTTAAAATTTGCTCCACTTAGCATTCAAAAGTGATCTAATTGAAATTTTAAGTAATTTGAATTTTAATTAAGAATATTTCTGATTTTATATTGAAATTTTTAAATACAACTGGAACACTTTATACAAAAATTTATAGTGTTTCATCCTATAAGTAAAAATGTGTCCATCTCTTAAGTATCGTTTTTTTTGATTACTACACCTTTCTCTTCTCATTTATTATGAAAAAACAAATTTTTACAATTTTGAAACTTTCTCTTAAATCCCTTTATAAACTTATTATCAGTCCTTTTATTCTGGTTCAATTTACCGAAATCAAATAAGTAAGCAGAAGAAGAAGAAGAAGGAGAAGAAAACCAACAACTCTTTATTCTCATATATAAAATTTTTATCTTCATTTCTTTTTTTTCAAATATTTTATAACTATGGAGACTTAATAAAAATTTTTCAGACAAATGATCATTTCTAACATGTCTATATATACATATACAAAATTAATGTAAAATACAAAGGCAGAACAACAGCAACAACCAAAAAAAAAAAAAATAGAAATCATAGTTAAATTAATAAGAAAATTGACCTTTTTATATATTAGAAGATTTTCATTCATTTTTAATAGTAAACAATTTTTTTTATATACATTATATTGAATTGCAGTATGTAAGTATACCAGTATGTATATATATATATAAGTGCACTAATATGATGTGAAAATCTTTCAAAGGAAATTTGTAGTTAGAAGAAAGCAGAAAAAAAATCAAGAGAATCGAAGTATTTATGAGATTAATTTTTATTATATAAAATAGTAAGTATATTTTGTGTACAATATAGGAATGAGAGAAGGTACGTAGAAAGACATAATGTAAGGATTGCAATAATAACAAAAGAATTTCAAAAGTCATTGTACCTCAATATTGAGATTGAAGACAACAAAATCCTTTCAGATTTTTATTACTTTCTTCTCATATACAAATGAAAAAATAGTAGACAAACAATTACTCTCTTTTTTTATTCAAACAAATACTTAAAAATTTTCTTATAGATTCAAAGTATTTTACAATTTAAAAAAAAAAATTGATTTTTCTTTTTTAATATGGAATTTATTTTTTAATAATTTCAACCTTTGGAGTGACTGGCATATTCTTATTTTTTTCTATTAACTTTTTAATACCCTTGTGTATTGATCGGGCACGAATTAGTCTTGCATTTGCAAATAATAAATTTTAAATTGTGTTGGCAATAGAATGTGTGCAAAATGAAAATGGAGGAAAGATATGACGGATTTGCTTTTTGTTTCCTTATTATAGGTTAGAATATAATATTAAAGTAATTCTTATGGAATTTAAAGATATTTTAAGTACCATTCATATACCAAAATATTTCAAAGATTGCATATGTTTAGGATGAGATAACAAAGAAATTGAAAGAAGAGTAAATGATGCTCGGATTTAAGGGCTAATTGCGTTAGTTATATGATGGCATAGTATTTACCGTTATATTTCCACATTTATAGAAATTTTATAAAAGGTGGCAGTTTCGAGAATATAAGATGCCGAAAACTCAAATATTACGAAATTTCAAGAGGCGATAAGTTAAGAGCTGGTGGAGGAGAAAAAAAAACTTTTTTAATGAAATTTGAAAAAATTAATATTAAAATTTCAGATTCTTATAACTTATTATCTACTTAAAAGAATAACAATATCAGAATTTGCAAAAATCGGGTTTTAGATAACGGTTAATTTTAGCAGTTATTTTTTCTTTTTAATATTCTAACCATACTATGCCGTGGTAGAAGATACTAGCCACTACTTTTCTGTGTTTAAAAATTTTGAAAAATATTTATGGTTTCTTTAAAACAAGCAACCGGAAAATTAAATTTTTAAGAGTTTTAGGATAACTTTTAGAGGAAGAGCGACAGAGGACAGGACGTTTCTTAATTTTTTGTGTATACATAGTGAGCCAAAGTGTACCACTATAAGTTAATGGCATATGGATCAATTATATTTATAATGTTATTAAAAACAATTTCATTAATATTTTTAATTTTTTCGAGATGGAATTCGAAAATGAATTTATAATTACATAATCACTCGCAATAGCCTTAAAAAATAATTGAGGCATAGGATAAAAATTCCTTTAATAAATCTTTTGTTAAAAATATTTTTGTAATTTAATAACGTAAACGAGGAAAGGATTGTAATAGCTAATTCCGAACCTTTGAAATAAGAATTAATTTCGATATTTTAAATGAGCAATTCATCCTTTTGTTAAACCCTTTCGTTTTGTTTTGTTTTAATTTTCACATTTTGTTTCCATAAATTTGCTCTATAATTGATGCTCTATTTAAAAAAAAAAACAATGTCTTCCTATTATATCCTTTAAAATTAAATCACCAGCCATTTAAAATATTATAAGCTGTTCAAAAAGGACCTTCGAATATATTTGAAAAGCACACTAAATTATCAACTAAAGATTAACCTACAAATTAACTTATCAGCTTGTATTTTATTTTTTTTTTATTTCTATTGGCATCAAATAATTTTTTTCCCTGCGAAAATTCCAGCCTCACAATCAAAAGGAAAAATATCCAACCTATAATGGTAAAAAATTCAAAAAAAGAGCAGAAAAAAAAGGGTAACTTAAAAATTTCTCTGTGTAATTTTTTTTTTTTGTTATTGTCCACGTAAAATACAATTAATACGTGATTAGAATTTAAAAAAAAAATTCAACGAAATTTTCCGCCGCTCAACAAAAACAAATAGAAAAAAAACTGGGAAAATTATTTGGGAATATAGGGAATGGTACGCTTTGCTGGCACACAAAAGAAAAAATTGTCATTACAGATAAAATCAAAAGGTAAAAAAAAATGTTTGGATAAAAAAAAAGGTTCAGGTATATTAGAAAAAAATTTTACAAAAAGGCATAAAAATAAGAAAAAAATTAAAGTGAAAAATTCAGCAAATTTATTGTAACCTTGGACAATATTGTTTGATTTTTTTTTATAAAGGACATTCCCGATTAAAATGATAACGCAGCAAAATTAACGCATAAAAACAATGGTAAAAAATTTTTAATCTCAAAACTGATTATTAAGCTTCTGCTATCGATAAGATTAAAAAATTTCCAGAAAATTTCAAGTAAATAGAGTTAAACTGGCAACTTTCTGCATTTGCACCAAAAATTTATTGATAATTAGGATAGTTTTGGTTTAGAAATTTGCTAAAATTGAGGCAGGACAAAAAAATTAATAACTAAATAAATAACTAGTGTTAAAATAGTAACTATTTACCTGAAAGGACTAAATGGTGGAGTATTTATTGTGTAAATATGATGCTGCTGAATGTTGGTTTTGCCTTAGACAATCTGTGTTCAATATCTTTTTTTTATACCTCCATCATTTGCTACGATACTCCCCAAGTAATTGAATTGTAGCACATCTTCTATTGTATTGTTATTCAATTGAAGAGGTATATTTGTTTTCGTATTTACTCTAAGACATTTCGCCTAGTTGGCATTGATCTTAAGACCGATTTTGGCAGCTTCTTCTTCTAGCAACTTAATTTTTTCTTGCATATCTGCATTTGTGTGGGTTAAGTGGCAGATATCATCGGTGTAGTCCAAATCTTCTAGTTTGCTAGTCAGGTTATATATAATATCCTATACTATTATATCGTCAAGAACCACTACGAAGAGGAATGGCGGGGGCGGGCATCCTTGTCTGACTACTGATTTTATTTTAATAGGTGCGCTTAGCTGAACATCGTGTAATATTTTGGATTGCGTATTTTCATATATAGCCTTAATTATGTTTAAAACTTTTGTTGAGACGCCTTTAATATAATACATTCCAGATTGACTCGTGCTTGATCGTTTCAAATGCCCTTTCAAAGTCGACGAAGTTGTAGTAGAGAGGGCTATTATGTGATAATACAGAAACTTTTTTAAAATTACTTTGCAGTATAAAATTTATAACTTTCAACGCGGTCTCGGCTTTGTTAAATTTCAGTATAGAGATCACAAATGGGATCTGAATGTTCCGTATTCCTGTGCCAAGAATCCATTGTACATTAGAATTCATTTTATTTCCATATGATTGCTTTTTCCCTAAAATGATAATGAAAAATTTAGCAAAACAAAAAAAAAACAAATCAAAGTCAAATTACAAAAATTCTAAAAAAAAATTTTATTAGATTTTTCATATTTAAAGGAATGCTTTAATGTCCGACAATAACAAAAAAAAGACCAATAATTTTTAATTTAATTTTTGTCTTGATTAAATATAGGAAAAAGGATTCGAAAATTTTTTGAGGAAGAATTTTAAAATAAAGCTATTTTGACTAAAATTGTGATAATTCTTTTTAAATAATTAGATTTTTGGGTGACATTTTAATATTTAATAGAAAATTCATAAAGATGAGAATTTTTAATAATTTTTCCGAAATACATAAATTTTAAAATTAATTTAAAAAACTTCAAAATTTTGATCAATTTATAATAATAAAAATTTCATTCATAGTAAGGAGCTTCATAATTCTTGGGAGGATGCCTGATGAGGACCCGGATGGTTTTAGAATTTTTCTAAATGGTCAAAAATTACTAAAACTGATGGGGATGACCTATGGGATTATGATGATAAAAGTAATTTTTAAAGTATTTAGCTTTTAAATATAAAATTGTTAAAATTTTTTTCTAAAATTAATAAACACAACATATTTTCTCTCAATTAGCATTAAAATAATGTTAATTAAATGAGTAATTATTTATTTTATATCCTTGACAGACAAATTTCGATAAATGATGTGTGTACACTGTACGCATACATAAATAAAAATTAAATTATTAAATGAAATATTTATAATTAACACAATATTGTACTCAAATTTTCAATTATGATTATACCAATACTAAATTCATTCTATAATTAATTTGCTAGATCCTTGATACTGTATACGCACATGTCATTGGCACATTTTAATTTGAAGACAATTCTCTTGAAAATTCTCTAAAACTTTTGAACACAAATAATATATTTGAAGTGAACATCATATCTAATACTTAAAAGTTGCGGTATTGATTGAAATCTCTTCTATATAGTTTTATAAAATATAATTAATTAGATTATTATATAGAGAAATTGTAGAAAATATATTTATTATTGGTATAGTATAAATGCAATTTGTAAAATTATATAATCTTATTATTCTCATAATCGCATATATTTTTACCACACATTCTTTAAAATAATTACATTTGATTTTCTAAATGAATAAATAAATAGCTATGTATGAATAAATATAATTATGAAAACAATATTAAAATAATTTCTTTTAGTTAACTTTAAGGATATAATAAATAAATGATAATATTATGAACAATGGAATTTCAATTCATATTAGAGGATCCTATATGGTATAACACACTTATCAAAAAATTGTTCTGCAATCATTTAATGGTCAACATAGTATTTTGATTCATACTGCATTAGTCATCATTCGGAGCGAAATTGAACTATTCTCATAGATATAAAATGAGTCACATCAATACCGTCGAGTATAAAAGAAACATATCGACTGTAATCAAATGTTTTGGTTTACAACATTTACGTGCTATACTGGAAGTAGTTCTTTAAATGAAGGTAATTTTGTAAATACATACTTGCAAAACAATTGCAGTAATTCTAATTTTAACGGAATTAAATTTTGCGTTTAATTTTTCGAACACATTTCATGTGTTATGCGAGGATGTTATGAAGCGAAACAATTTGAAAACATTTCATCACTGCTTGTTGCATTTAAGAATCAATTTGAATTAATAAATTTAAAATGAATACAATAAGAAGTAATTATTGTCAAAATTATAAAACGACAGAAGGAAAAGTGTCGCAATGGTAGTCAAATTAAAAACTAAAATATTTTTAATTATAGACGTTCTGAGCGGCGTCTTAATTTTGATATTATCGTTATGTTTTGCGTATTTAGAGCGAAATTACAGGTGTTGTCGTTCCGACATATTATTTAATATTAAACATTTTATGCTAACTGCTAAAGTAATTTTGAAAATTAATATTACGCCTGATAATATTCAACATTTTATTTCATTTTTAGCCTTTGCAATAATACACCACTGGGAATATTATAATGTTATTTCACAATACATAGATTATACGTATTATAAACGATGTTAGAAATTTATTAAAATTATATATTGAAGGTATATAATATAATAAATATAATTTATGTTGTATGAAAACTTAAATTATGAAATTTATGTGAGTACATAAATATTCAATAAAATTACAAAACATATAAATAGTTACATATACTCATGCATGATAATATATAATACACTTAGAGAATGTAATATTGTAATAAATTATTATATATAATATTATTAATTAAGACAAATATAAAAGCTGTTCTCATTTAATTTTCATCAAATATTATATATAATACTATACATACTCATATCTACATTATATACATATAATATTTATTTATTTTAAGTAATGAATTCTTCTACAAATGATTATACATGTAATGAACAGTTACTTATTTGTATATATAACAGTTATCTACAATAAATGACATAAAATATAAGTAAACTGTGAATGAAAATTAATTGCATGATATATTTGAATGAGTAAATTGTATATACCATATGTAATAACCGCAGGAACTTTTAAATATTCTAATAAAAACTCCCATTTCGGGGACTATTTAACAAAAATATGTATACGCATACTTTTCGATAATTATTACATATTATTATTATCATTAAAAAGAGAGAAAAAAAAAACATGTTCGGAAACTCTATTATTCATTTAGTTGAGTAAATATTTATACGATGAAACGGTACATTCATACTACATGTGATGTGCATTATTGACACTCATTTTAAAAAGAGTACATTAAAATTAAGCTTAATTTATTGTTGACAAAAAGGTAATTTGTCAAAATTGAGTTAAAAAATAAAATATGTCACTTACATAAGCAAATTTTGCAATTAGATGTTTCGTGGGTGATATCTTAAGAACAACTGTAAGTTCATATATTGCACACGTGATATACGAAAATAATTATTGAATTTTATAAGATTACAATATATGTTATTAACGATAATTACTATAATTCATTCAGTTGATAGTAATGGTAACTAGGTAAATTAATAAAAGTTGCAGGTTTTTAGAAATAATAACCGGGAATAATGTTTTTTCGTATTTCGTATTTCACTTTTAAGCCGAAACGAAATGGAAATTCAGTCAAAATTCGACTGTTTAGTTTTTGAAGTTAATAAATTTGGTTTCAATATTTGGACATGTTGACAAAAATGATATGTTATAAGTCAATAAAAAATGAATAAACTCAATTGATTTTATAAGAAATAATGAGAAATTAGGAGAATAATTAAAAAATAACATACGGAATATTGTGAGGTTATGTTACTTTAAAAAAACTTTAAAAATTATATAAAATTTTTTTAATTTATATAATAAAATCGATATGACAAATATTATTGAAAATATTTTCTTCTAAACATCCTGTATAACACAATAGTTCACTTTTATTCTCATATTAGTCATTCACATACAATACACAGATATTACATATTTATTTTATAAACAATGTCAGAAAAATATATCAAAATTTATTATATTAAAATTTTATATAAATTTTTATCAAAATTGAAGTGGTACCTCGTATGTAGACAAAACCCTTTAGTGTACACAGAAACGTCATACATACATTGATAAATTTTACAAAATATAATATTTTTGAAGCGAACTTAAGTGAGAATACATTTTTTAGGTATGTACATTCACACATATACTAAATTTTATACTCTTTGATAAAATACACAATGATCTCTAACAATACATCTAGTAGAGTAAATTTTATCTTGAATATTAAATGAGTAGTATATGAAAAAGCGTATGATGGCCTTTTGAGAATATCATAATTCATTCATATACATTTAAGTAAATTATGTACTTTTTTTTTATAATACATATAACAATATTGTATGTAATTTATAATGTTATAATAATATTATATAAGTGTGTATATTATGTAGCGATAAAAATTTCCTATAATCCATTTTACATAATATGGGTGTAAAATATAAAATTAAAGTTTAAATAACCTGAACAAGAGTTATTCTTATATAATGGAAGTAAAGTATGCAGGGTGTACGAGACCGCACAGTACTCCTGTAATTAATTATAATAAGTTGCGAAAAAGCTTGTTTTTGTTGAAACATTTGGTTATGAAATGAGAATTATGAAATTATTACTAAACTATTATGAAATTTGGTTATCTGAGTTGGATTTTTGAGTAAATGACGACTAAAAGGAAATTTATTTGAAAATTTTTTTCTTTGAATTTTAACTTTGCACTTAAATATCTCTGAAACTCAAAACATTTTTCAAAACCCCTTATATATCGTTTAAAATAGAATTTCATGAGCTTTTAAATAAGCATACGAAGTTGGGGTTTTTCTGTCATATTTCCCGAGTTATTAATTAAAATGCAAAAAATTTGACTGTTTTCAGAAATTCCAACTTTGCAGCTTCATAATTCGAGAAAAAACAAAATGTCAGTAAATGTTTTTTACTTGTCTGGGGTCATTCTATCATCTTACTGCGGAAGTACTGTTGGGTTTCGGATACCTTGCACAGTATAACAATATTATTTATGTGTATGTATATGATGAGAAGAACATAATATTATAATTTAGATGAAAAATATATTTGAAAATTTCTATAATAAATTTACATACACGTGTAGGACACGTAACATATACTTAGATAAATTTATGAACATTTAATGCATAATTTAACAAATTTCCAAAAATAAACTTCTCTCTTTCTCTCTAACGTAAGAATAAATAATAACAAAAAAAATATAATTGGCAGGTAATTAAACATTATTGAATTGAAAATTTGTTAATTTTTTTAAAAAAAATAAATTCATTTTGACATTTGAAATGTCAAATAGTTTATTTTATGTCTCTAAAAATTACTTGATAGATATTTTACGTTTTCACATACATATAGTAATGCGGTAACATTTTTGAATATTAAAAAAAAACTGTCATTTATATGATTAATTTGACAGGATAATAAATGTCATAAATTTTATTTACTCCATATATAAATGGATTGATTGTTTTTTTAGGAAGTATACGTACAAGTCTAGGTATACGTGGGTATATTATGTATGGATGTATATCTACAAAAAGTGGTATGTAAGTGTATGTGAGATATGGTAAAGGGATTTATGACAGGTATTGTAATGTCAATAATAATAATTGATGATTGAATTTAAAAAAAAAAAGTTTCTTTTCATTTTTTGGTTTGGGTATGATGTTAATGATTTCTTTTTGGAGACTTTTTACAAATTGTTATGGTAAGAACATAAAAGAATATACGTGGAATGAACTCGTAAAGTGAAAATCACAAATTTAAAAATTTAAAGGATTGTTACTGATTCTTTAAACTTCAAAATACATCACTGCCCCCTATATACATATTTATATGTAAGGGGAAATGATGTGTATAATGTTTAAAATTATTAATTGAACTCATTACTAACTTTATAATTTGAATTTTCTGTTTAATTTAGATAAAATGAAGTATAATTGTCTTCAGAAACAAAATAATGATTCATACGAGTTGGAAATTGTATATAAAGTTATAAATATCTAGGAGTAATATTAGACGAAAAAATGTCGCCGGAGGAACTAATAAACGAATCACTTAAATAGAAGAATAGCAGCAATATTTAAATTAATTAACGAGAGAGTTCCATATAAACTTAAAAAGTCGCTGTATACTTCAGTATGTTTCACTCCACAATAGCATATGTCGTTTATATTTGAGGTAACACATTTAATAATAATAATATCATGCTAGTTCAAACATCTCAGAATAAGATAATAAAAAATTTGTTTGGATATCAAAATAATAGAAATGCAGGCAAAATATACGAATGGTATCATTAAGACGAGTTAAATTTAACAACTAAGGCAAAATATATAACAAAGCGGATTCAGTTTATAACACACTTGCAGTTCAGTATAAGCAATTGGAACTTGAGAAACTCAATTTACAAAATTAGACGACAAAATTTGAGACGTCATACTGACTAATATCTCGCTACAAAAAATTTCACATCTACCACACTCAGTAAATTTTGATTAACTTATTTTTATATAACTATTTTGAAAAAATAATATATAAAAATAAGTTAATTTATAAAAAATTTCCTATTTATATTTTAATAATTTAACATACATAATTTGTTCAAACATTTTAAGGTTATGGTCACAAACATTCATAAGAACTACATATATAATTTATTTTTAAAATAATTTCATATTAAATATAAATTTTAATAATAAAATTAAAAATTTCTCTTAAATTTATCAAAGAGAAAATATTAAAAGTACATTTATGTAAGTGTAATTATGTGGTCAGTTTCAGAAAATTTCTTTCTAAAATATTAACAAAAATATATTCATATACACACACACATTATGGATATGATTTTAATTTTAATAAGTAAAAAGTTTCAATTATAAGAAAATTAAAATATTTTAAGAAATAATCATTATATTATTTATTTTTCAAAAGAAATTAAATTATAAAATTGACATTTTATTATTATCAATTATTATTAATTTATTACTCAAATTGACATTAATTTCTGTCATAGTTTAAATGTGTAATCTTAAATATTTTGAATAAAATCTCGGCATCAATGTATTTAGTTAAAATATATTTTATTTTGAATGTTCATAATAAATTTACATAAAGAGAATAATCGATTAACATACACATGAAAGAGAAATCGAATTAATCGATAATGAGATGACAAAATTATAGAAGTCATACTGATTAACGTCTCGCTACAAAAATTTTTTTAATTTCTCTACTACGCTGAAGTGCGTTTTGTGTCGTTCTAATGCTAAACTCAGTTAATAATTCTTCTATCCAACTGTGGTCAACTGCAAGTATTAATTCTTACAATTAAAAATTTTGCGTTCAAATTTTCGTCCAAACTTGTTCAAGCAAAAAATGAGTATTAATGAGAATATTTAAAATTTTACATATAAAAACAAAAAAAAAATATAAGCAGCATAACAATGAATAGGTCAGCCTTTTTATATTGTTTAAAATTTTGTTAACATCATATAAGTGTTTTGACTTTAGGCACCCGTCAAAATATATTTTTTAGCAATTTAACTGTTTAATTACATATTTGTAAATTCTCTGCATACAAAATCGCAAATGAGCAAGAAAAATGTCTTAATGTTAATTTCATACATTCTAATTAAATAAGAGAGTAAAAGAGATTACTTTATATGAGGTCAAAAGATTAATTACATATGTACGAGTACACACTTATATTTAAGGCTGATAAATTTCAATTAATTTTATAATATTAAATTTTTTAACAAATTATTTAGTTACACATTAACATTTAAAGGGTGAAAAACATATAGTTAAATTTAAGTAATTACGTATAACAGTTTCGTTTTTCAATATACTAATATGTTTAATTGTACAAGTTTTACGCTAATAGCGGGATTTTTTTATTTGATCGTGATTTCTAATAAAATTTTTGTATATTCAACAACAACAACAAATATAGATGACCTTCATCGTCAAGATCTAATCAATTATATAAATGAAATTAAATCTAATCTTGATATAACAGTTGATCCATGTAATAATTTCTTAGAATATGCATGTGGTAATGTAAAACCACAAAAAAATCCATTAAGATTATGGGATATGAGTACAATTTTAACAAAATATTTTAATGAAACTTATGAAAATGAAAATAAAGCAGTAAAATTTGTACGTGATATGCATATTAGTTGTTATGGAAATAATAAAAATCCAATAGATCCTTTAATTAAAATTAAAAATATTTTTGAACAAATCGATGTATTAAAACAATTTAAATCATTTCCAATTGAAATCAACCAATCTTCAGATTTAAATAATAAACATGTTGCTGAATTAGAATCAAATTTAATTGCAATGGGTCTTGGTGCATTAATACAAATAAATCCTGATCTAGAAAATTTAATTTTATTAGCACCAAGTAATCCATCAGAAATTCGTAAATCAATATCTTTTTTAGTTTCATTATTAAAAAATTACAATATTTCTGAAGAATATCATCAAGAAAATGTTCAAGAAATTCAAGATGTTATAAATTTTTTAAATGATTATAAAAATTTATATAATAAACCAATTGAAGAATTTAAACGAGATGATACAAATGATACATGGTCATTATTGGAAGTCAAAAATATTCTATTATTTAAGAACATTAATTGGAATACATTATCAGAAATTCTTACAAAAATTTGGAATTTAAATGATACAAATAAACAATATAAATTTAAAGTTGTTGGTACTAAATTTTTTAAAAATTTAATAAAATTAATTGATAGAACAGATATTAAAACATTAATAAATTTTCAAATATCAAAATATTTAGAAATATTCATTGATTATAATATGGAATGTAGAATGGTAAGCAGATTTGCTAAATATGTTTTATTAAAACGAATTTGGAATGATATTTTATCATCAAAAGAGCGTAGTGTTGAAAGATATACAAAATTTGTAAATGAATTTGAGAATTCTATAAATATAACAATGGAAAATATAGCAAATAATCGTGATATTATTACTATAAACAATATAAAACGTATACAAATGGTCTTACAAAATTATACAATTATATTAAATAATAATAGTATAATTAATGAAATTTTAGAAAATTATGAAGAAGGAAAATTTTATAAAAGTTCAATTGTATATCAACAAAATTATGTAAAAGCAATGCTTAATTATAATTCTGGTATAGATGAAATAACTTTTGATTTTATAGATGATACTTATGATAATTCTATTCAATTACATAGTAAAAATAAACCATATTTATATTATTATAATGTATTAAATTTTAAATTATGGTATTCATATTTTGGAATGTATCAATATCATTCTAATAATTCAGAACATAAATTATATAAATGTTTAAGACAATTTAAAGGTCAACCATCTCATACATTTATTACAACATATACAACAATTAAAAGGATATTAAGTGATTATTATACAAAAGATTTAATAAAGGATGAATTAAAAATAGCAAATGAATTAATTGATATAAGAAAATTATTTTTTATATCAATAATACAGGATTTTTGTAAAGAATCAAAGAAGGAATATGATGTTTATGAAGTTCGTGCATTTTCACATATTAAAGAATTTACTGATGCTTTTCAATGTCCTCAATATACTGATACAACAGATGTAAATAGAGATACAAAGAATGTTAAATGTGATTTTCAAACATGTCCAAGTGATTATGAATATTTAAAAGAATTTTTACCATATACAATTAATCAATGTTAATTTTAATTGCAAAAAAAATACCAGATGTTAATAAATATAATTGAAATTTATAATTTTGTTTTTGGTTTAATTGAACTTAAAGTTCAACTTAAAAGATTTTAAGGGATTTAAATAATAGAATTGCAATTGATTTATTAATAAATCATTCTAAAATCTCTGGCAAATATACAATTTTTAGTTTTACAACTGTTTGATTGCTATAGTTTTATAATCAAACGGGCACATATGCAACTGTATAATCGAATTAAATTAAGCAATCAAGCAGTTTGTAAAAATATTTATAAACTGACTGCAACTTAGTAATTTCAAATAGTTTAGTAACTTAAATATAGGTGAAATTAATTTGTAATCAAAACCAGAACCTTAAATCAATTCCAAAAAAAATATTTTTATATTCTAAACCTAAAAATACTAAATACTAAATAAAACTGAAAATTTGAATTTATAATAGAAATCTCAAAAAATATTTTATAAATATTTGTTATTTACAAATAATATTGAAGATTAACTTATTGCAGATCATGAACATGACCTCATTTTTTAATCACTGTTTTTGAGTGATTAAAAATCATAATTTTTAATAAAAAAATTTAAATGATAACTATTTTCATATTTTAACTCAATTCCAAAAAATATGAGTTAAAAAAAAATAATATTGAGTGACATTTTGAACGTCATATTAGTCATAATCTTTTTGATTAATTAGAAATTTTATTACAATAATTTTGTAAATATTAATCATAAAATTTTAACGCTTACTTTTGGTTTGAAATCGTAAAAACATTATTTAGGAAGTGCACACAGATTTTATTTGTTATTGTTGCAAACACACATTTCATATGATTAAAGTAGACAAGAGTTTTATAATTTCATATTTATATAGTTTTGAGCTTTTAAAGATTAATTATAATATGATAAAATTTTTCGGGCAAAATATAAGTGAAATTTGGAAAACAAAATTTTTCAGTAATATTTTAAAGTTTATTAAGTGAACAACAAAATAAAAATAAAAATCAAATATAATTTAAAATAATTATTGAAGTTAATATGTTTGATACAAATTTTTCATTTATCATCATACTATTTTGTATGATTACGATTCCAAATAAAATTTTAACATATTCGTCAGAAAATATCGATGAAATACATCGACAAGATGTTATCGATTATATAAATGAAATAAAATCAAATATCGATGTTAATATTAATCCATGTGATAACTTCTTAGAATATGCATGCGGTAATATAAAAACAGAAAAACATCCATTATTATTATACGATGCTAATATAATTATACAAAAATATTTTAATGGCACAGAAGAAAATAATAGAGCAGATCAATTAGTTCGTGATTTATATTTTAATTGTAATGAAGAATCTAATGAAAATTCAAAAAGAAATCGATCAATAATTATAAAAAAAATTTTTGAACAAATTGATATTTTAAAAAAATATGAAAAATTTCCACTTATAAATAAAAAAAAATTTAATTTAAATAATCAACATATTTCTGAATTAGAAGCAAATTTACTTGGAATGGGTATTGCAAATATAATAAGTTTTTATCCATATCATAATAATATTATATTATTGAGTCCAGCTGATCCATCAATAATTTCAAAATTAAGAGCAGAATTAAATTTTTGGAGAAGTACTGATGAAGATGAAGAAGATATTGAAACAATACAAAATATTATAAAATTTTTAAATAAGTATATAAATTTATTTGATAGATCAATTGAGGAATTAAAACAAAATGATTTAAATGTTACATATACATTAAATGAATTAAAAAATATTTTACCATTTAAAAATCTTAATTGGAATACAATAAATGAAATTTTAACAAAAATTTGGAATTTAAATGATCAATATAAATTTCAAATTATTGGTATGAATTGCTTTAAAAATTTAATTAATTTAGTTGATACAACTGATATTGAAACATTAATAAATGTTGAAATTTTTAAATATATTGCTGTATTTAGTAATGATATTGAATGTAGAATGTTTAAAAAATTAGCTAAATATATTTTATTAAAGA
This sequence comes from Condylostylus longicornis, assembly GCF_029603195.1. Classification (NCBI taxonomy): domain Eukaryota; kingdom Metazoa; phylum Arthropoda; class Insecta; order Diptera; family Dolichopodidae; genus Condylostylus; species Condylostylus longicornis. Next base: position 5,908,583 of record NW_026577974.1, read on the forward strand.
AAATATGGGATAAAGATTTATTTTCTAGTAATCGTACAATTGAAAGATATTTAAAATTTTTAAATGATTATGAAAATTCTTTAAATGAAACAATGAAACAAATACCAAGCACTTCTGATATTTATAATTTTGAAAAATTTAAAAGAATTCAATTTATTTTAGAAAATTATAAATTTTTATTATATAATAATGAATTTGATGAAATTTTAGAAAACTATAATGAAAATGGAAAATATTATAAAATTTTAATGTTAATTGAACAAAATATTGAAAAAATTGTAATTGATTATAAATCTGGTGGTAATAATTTATCAATATTAAATTCAATAATGGGTAATTATAGAAATGATTATATTGAATTATATAGTAAAAATAAACCATATTTATATTATTATAATGTATTAAATTTTAAATTATTATATGAATATTTTCAAAATTATCAATATTATAATAATCAATTTAATGATGAATATCATATTTGTTTAAATAAATTTAATTGGATTCATTCTTTTAATTTTATACCACATAAAACATATGTAAATACATATACAATAATTAAAAAAATATTAAATGATTATAATACAAAAGATTTATTAAAAAATGAAATTGAAATTGCAAATGAATTAATCGATATTAGAAAATTATTTTTTATATCAATAACACAGGATTTTTGTAAGGAATCAAAGAAGGAATATGATGTTTATGAATCTCGTGTATTTCAACATATGAAAGAATTTACTGATGCTTTTCAATGTCCTCCTTCAACAACAAAAAATAAAATTTCAAAGAATGTTAAATGTGATTTTAAAACATGTCCAAAAGATTATGAATATTTAAAAGAATTTTTACCATATACAGTTAATAAATGTTAATTTGTTTTTTAGTTTTTTAATGGTTCTGACAGTGGACATTTTTATAGTCTTGCAATTACAGTTTGATAACAAATTAATTGTGCTCACACTTAAACTAAATCATTTGATATTATTTAATTGCAATCAGTTTGTTAAAAATTAAAAGTTGTTTAATTACTTAGTTGCATGCGATCATACAGTTGCATGCAAAACTAGTATTTGGATGTCTGTTAGAGCTCTAAGGTGTATATTATGTATCTTATTTCAATTTTGTACAACTAAAATTGCATTACATACACATTAATAAATAATTATTATATAACAAACATAAAAACATGTTGCTTTTTGTTTTAATATTTTCAGATCACAAATTATGATAGTACATGAATGTGCCGATGAATATAGGATGTTGTGTGCCGTTAATACTAACTTTATAGTTATATTGATTTTAGTGTTTTAGGAAGGATGGCTTTCTATGAATATATTATTTATTTTTCCGCAAAACTTAATCCAAAAAATTTTTGTGTCGTTGATTATACTAATAAACTCTAACCTTTGCTTGTTCTAAGCCACTTCCATTTCCTTTCTTATCAAATGATGATGATTTTCCTAGGCAGTCGAGGTAGCCACATTTTGTGCGTCTAAATTATGATTATTTTGGATCTTTCGTGCAACATTAATTTGCATAATAATTGATGTTTTTGATCAGGAGAGAATTTCTACAAGATTTAAAATAATTTCAATTAAATTTGATCATGTTGCATTTGGCACAATTACTAAGCCAATTTGCTTAATTTACAACATCTTACCTATTTCATAAAAACGATTAGTGTTAAAATTTTTAAGAGTTTTACGGCTCAAATTCATTATGATGTTTCTGCAGTTCAGTTATCCAGGGTTCGCAGTTTACAACTTCAGTTTTGAATCTTAAAATAAAAATAAAATAATTAATTATTAATTTTGGTGTATTTTTTAAGTCGTCTCATTGTAGAGTTGTAGTTTTTTAATGATCCGAAAAAGAATTTCTTGACAATATATTTTTTCGATAGTTTAGGCATTATTTGATCTTTAAAAGGAATTCCAAACATAATAATAACTAGGAATGAGTTACAAATTTTTTGGTTCATTTACTCAAAAATTAATTTTTCCCATGTTTTTTAATTAATTTTCTAATATTTTTAATATTAATGTACGTAATTTATTGTGAAGCAAAATTTTGAGAACCAAAAATCATTGGGAGGGCTAAATCTGGTTTGAACAAATAATAACAAATTAAACAAGTACATACAAACAAGTAAAACAAATAAGCAAATTTATGAATTTTTTGACAACTTAAATAATATAATTTTCTTCTTTTTTTTAATAAAAATAAAAAAATGTCCTTCATAATAAAATTGATATCCTTTTTATGTACATACATATATCGTAAATAGATAATCTCCGTTTTTGGTTAATTTAATTTTTTATTAGGCATATAAGATAAATCACTAATACACACACATATATATTTATCTATTAAACTTACATTATGTGTTTAATATTCGTAAAAATAAAAAATACCGAGAAAAAATAGAATTGATCATGTCGACTCTGTGATATCCCTAAGAACTTCTTATTGTATAGGCGAACAAATATACCACAACTGACTGTGGCACAGGTTAGAACTTTAATTACTTTGGTTTTATTTTAGTAGATATAGCCAAATAAATTTTGAAATCAAAGGGTAGTTATCCGAATCATTGTCTCGTTCACATCGAATTTAAATATGGTTCCGAAATCTACTATTAATAAATCATTTGTTAACTTAGCTTAAGTAGTTTTTGAGATATCGTTGGGACGGACGGACAGGAGGACAAATGTGGTTAAACTGACTCAAAATTCGACACTGATTAAAACAATTTTACGTCTATATCTCCGACCATTATTTCTTAGCGTTACAAACGGTAAGGCAAATTTATGATACCCTTCGAACTTATGTTGGTACGGGTACGGTAAATGTAAAATGAAACTATAGCTGAAACGTATAGCTATATTAAATGTTCGCATACGAAATGGAAAATCCATTTTTGATTGAAAAAAAAAGCGCCGCCATTAAAATGGTCTCCCGTTTTGTTTTTTTACAATGCATAAAAAATATTGTGTTTCCTTTTAATATTGAACATAAAAATTATGTGGAGAAGAATAAATTTTTTTTTATAAATTTCAAGTCATCACAAAAAAATTTTTGTATTTTCGCTATTTAATCCTTCATACCCTCATTTATGATGAGAATATCCTTTTTTTTAACAGTATTTATTAATACACATATTAAGTAAGTATGATAACACGTGTGTATATATATATATATATATATATATATATGTGTGGTGAAGGAATAAATATACATAAAATTTTGTTTGACAATTTTTTGGTAATTTACAAAAAAAAAACAAAAAAAAAATATTCAGTTTTCGAGTTTAGACTTATATTTACATTGATTTTATAATAAAATTTTAGTATTAACTGTTATACACTGAACATTTTACAACTTTTCGCAGTTGTATTAGAAATATAGGTATTATTGCTTTCATTTTATGGTTTATTGATTAAATACGCGATTTTAATGCCCTGGGTGCAATTGAATTTCAGATTTCTGAATAACAGTATCGATTAAGAGTCAATGGTCAAAGTGTATATGAACGTATATAAGTTTAAAACGTATAACAAGTTAATAAGTATGAGCTACCATGAAGTAGGGGCTTTTATTTTTAAAATTTTGAAAAAAATAAGATGTCGTTGCTGATTTCAATATAATAAATTATTATAAGACATAACAGTAATACTAATATAATACATAATATTAATTAAGCAAGAGACTGGTGGGAATTCTCATACCCTATCTGGTGGTAAGGTATGTTGATTTTGAGTTTAAGAATGTTTTATATGTGTATGTATACGTATGATAGATTTCCAATTGTGTTGTAATAATAATAGTGGTGCCAATACTTCAAATAAAACTGTATCATGGTTGCTTCACCCCAGTAGGATCGTTATGAGACTGCAAGTGTTAAAACTTAACTCTTTCTCTCTCTCGGCATCAACTCTAAATATTTTTCCAATACCTAAAAATTTTCAAAGGTTATAAATTTTGGCTGGTTTTTTTTTAAATAATATTTTAATAGGTATACCATCAGTATTTTGTATATTATCACAAGAGCAGTAAAATTTGAGGCACATATAATATAAATGTATAGGTACGTTTATAATTTACATTCATATAAAACAAGATTTTATTTAAAAATTCCATATTCATTAAACAAAAAAAAAAATGTGAACCTACATAATTTTTTATTTAAAAATTTTAATAAAAAACCAAAAATAAAACAGGTAAGCAACCCATTTAATAGAGTCGTTAACAGTATATGTGACTTTTATATTTTGTAATAAATATAAAATGGAAATATTTTACATTTATTTTTTTCAAACCTCAATAGCTATATAGCGGATAATATAAATGGTTATTTAAAAGTGATACTTTTAATGTAAAAAGATTTATTTTTGACAAGTAAACATTTGTATATGTATATTGTCTTCCCCTAAATGTATGCAATGGTATGTATACGAAAAATATATGGTAAAGTAATAGGGAATTAGGAATTAAAATGTGATAATTTAAAATTGGTAAATATTTCTGGAGTACGGGTTGTGTCGCAAAAACCATTTCTATAGAAGCTGCCGCAATTAAGATGGTACAGTATGAAATTTACGAACAGAAAGGGCAAATGCTATTATGGGCTTATTATTTCGTTCGGACTTTGGATTTACGGATTACAAATGTAAAAGATTTCAATTGAATTTTAAATTGTTATAGAAATCTATTGGTGTTCCATTGGTCTACCTATCTAATCTTGCACTGAAGGAGGCTACATAAATCTAACTTAATTCAATTTAGTGTATAGACTTTTAAAAATGCCAATTCAATTAATAATTCATTTAATAAATTCAATTAATAAATGCCAATTCAATTAATAAATTCAATTAACTTTGTAAAATTTTAAAATTTTCAGTTCCGTTTTCAAAATTGGAGAAGTAGAACAACTTTTCAAAAATGCATCCGTTGATCCCTTGTTAATTAATATTTTTATTACAATTTACTTTATATTTTTTAAAGAAATTTTACTAAACTTCATGATAATATACACAATCATATATTAAAAACGTGTAAAAATAAAAATCTATTTAATCCTTATTCTGATCTTTTGGTCTATTTAAATTAATTAGTAATATTATTATATGTATTTAATAATAATAGTAATAATAAAAATAAAAGAAATAAAAATATAAAGAAAAGGATACACTATTAACATCAAAAAAATTTCTTAGATTTTCACCTGGAATGTTAAGGTGTTAAAGATAATCTAAAATGAAATGATGAAGACAAAAGACTTGGAATAGAAATAAAAATGTTCGTAGAGAACAGACACACATGCTTTTACACCAATATAAATTTATTAAATAATATTAGATATTAGAGGTATGTAGGATAGTAATTTCATTCTATTTATAATTAATAGTCAGGACTAATAATTTTTTTTTTTGTTTTTCTTCTATGAAATTCTATGAAAATGAAATCTGTTAATTCCTAAAATTTTTCTTTTTTTGTTTTTATACATCACTTATTTATTCTTGGTGATAACTCTTATTTCTCATAATATATATGTAGATATTCTTATGTAATTATATCGTTTATTATATGTGCAATATAAACCAGGCAAGAACAACTTTTACAGGATTGTGGGCCAGATTACATTCGCAGATTACATAAAATGACAGCTCAAAATAGTAAGCACCAAATGAAATCGAATTTTATTATCAGTTATAGCGATAAGTATATACAACTAGAGAGCACTATTCTACTCCCCCTTTTAGCTGTCACACCTAAAACATCACCTCGAGACCTATCCTTCTGACAAATTCAAGTACCTTGTGGGGAACGAATTTTCTCGCAGCTCTCTTTCTGCTAACCTAACTATTCAGTTGGTTAGCAGAAAAAGAGCACTCTTTGAGAAGGTTTATCGAAGTCGTCGCCATTTCCCTAAAGAACCTGCAAGTATTCTCACCTTTCATAACCCTTGAGTACGTAAACTAGCCTGACTAATCCACTATTGTTCTGAAAAGTTTTCACGAGTAACATAAAAATAATCATGTGGAATGGATCTGACCATTAGCTCATAGGTTGCACATATCTATCATATACATACACACATGCAAATTGTGAATGATAATAATAATATGTTTCTATAATATGGGAATTGCTTAAGTCGCGTAAATCCTTAATAATAAATCTTCTTAATTGAATTTTCCTTAAGTTTTGTTAATATTATTTCTTGTTTCTTTTTTTTTGTCAGTTGCTGTGTGTGTGTGTGGCTTCATTTTTGAATGCTGTTAATTTGAAACAATGTTATTTTTATGATAGTAAAAATGTATTCATTAGATTATGACCCGGTAACCAGAGAAATTTTTTGTTTGCCTAAAGAATTAATTTAGTGGTACCCACTTATATACCTATATAGGAATATCTAAAATATGTTGTTAATAAATATATTTATACATTAAATCATATAATATGAATCTTCGATACTACGTTACAGAACGATATTGTTAAGATAAAGATATAAAAGTTTTAAGGAATATAATTTGTAAGGATAATATGTTAGAAGAAAAGATGAGTTATTTTGATTTAAAAAAAAATTCATATTTATAATATTAAGAATTTGTTTTCACCCAAAAATGGTATGTAATAGATTATATAAGATTATGTTATTTTGGAAAGAAGAAAATTTTTGAGAATTAGTTTCTTTTATATGTGAAAATATTTATAAATTATGGAATTATGCAAGTATATTGGTACTATGGCAATTATATTATCACATATTAATGATGCTTGCGTATATGAAGTAATTTCTGCATAAAATGTTTTTAAAGAAAATGAAGTTTTAAAGAAAATTATTATAACACAATATCTGTAATATGTATGTATAAAATGTATAGGAAAATAATGTTGAGCTTTCCGAGTGGGAACGCAAGGCTTCAACAAATCCTTTGAGTAGCACTGTGTTTTGGGCTAGCCACTTTATTTCTGACTAATATTTTCTATTGGATTAGGCCTTCTTAAGTATGGTTATTCGCTATATCTGACGGGGTCTACTCACCTTCCTTGTGGATTCCAATCTAATACCCGCCTGATTATCGTATTATATGGCCTCCGTAACGTGTTGTTCAGATCAGCTGTCGTTTGTGCATTTTTGTCTATTTTGTTGTGGATTCTTCTCTCATCCCTTTTTGCTAGAAATTCTTATAGTGTAGTATTCTTGTTTCTGGGTTGTCATTTTGTTGGAGTTGTCTGCAGAGCTCACGCTAGACCTATATTTTTTCCTCAGTCTCATTCGATATCCTCGTTTTCTGCGCCTAATACGACCTCACCTATTTGTTTGTGTATACAGGGTGTCCGGGACTCAATGGTATTCCCGAAGCAGGGTGATAGAATACATGCAGACGAACAAAAAACACCTAGTGACATTTTCCTTTTTGGGCCCTTGTTCTCGAGTTATGGGGCCTCAAAGTTGGAACATCCAAAAACCGGCTTATTTTCACATTTTTATTTATAACTCGGGAAATGTGACAGGTAAATCCAATCTTGTACACTCGTTTTAAAGCTAATGAAATACTCATTCTAACGGTTTACCAGCGGTTGCAAATACTTTTTTAGTTTCAGAGATATTTAAGTGCAAAGTCAAAATTTGTTAAAAATTTTTTTTTTAAATTTTCGTTTAACCGTCATTTACTCATAATTCCTCGTTATCAACCTATAATTTTTTTTACAGGAAGACGAGCCCTATATTCTGACCTTCATTTTGATATGACATAATGTGGGAAAAATTTTAGAAATAACATGTCTATCAGGCGAAAACTGAGGCCAAAACCTTAGAAAATTAACTAAAACAACGTATTTTTCAAACAAAAACAAATTTTTTTAATCTTTATTACGCAGTATTATGCATTATTAACTTGTACTTTTTCTTTTCCAAAACGAAAGACATTTGCATTACCTTTTTTTCTCCACAAAATATTTCCAAAAGTTTCAGGAATATCGTGTCTACGAGGATCAAATTTATAAAAAAATTAGTTATAATCGATAAATTAGTTATAATCCAAGTAATGTTCACCCTCTGATCATCTGCGTATTTTGATATTACATATTCTAAAAATCCAATTGTTGATCTTCAGGTATAGTTAATGTGGAAAATTTTAATTTTCATATTATTTACAAGAACGTTTTTTTGTAAGTAAACTTCTTTTTTTTTATATCCATATATCCTTATAATAATACTTTTACTAATACTTTTAATTGGTACTTTTAATATTCTTATTCACATGAAAGTAGAGTTAGTAAGTATTTTAGTATTCTTAATCAGAAAAAAAAATTAAATACTTTTTATCATAACTACATTGGACCCTATTGCTCCAACCACTTTTCGCTTTTATTTAAATCAACTTAAGTATCAAAAAAATTGCAAAATTTCTGTTGCATCAAGATTTAAAACACTAATGAACTTCACCTAAAAAAAAGTACTTTTAATTTTGATTCATATTATTTAAACTATTATTAAGGGTATGAAATAGAAAAATTTGTATAAATAGCATTTTAGTTAATTTTGATCACTTTAATTTGGCTTTCCTAATAAAAAACACTCTTGTAAGTAATAAGAAAATTAAAATTTTCTATATTACCTACAGGTGAAGATTACTAATTACATTTTTCGAATAATAACAAAACACAAAGAAGGTTAAAGGGTGAATATTTCTTGGATTATAACTAATTTATCGATTATAACTAATTTTTTTATAAATTTGATCCCGGTAGACACGATATTCCTGAAACTTTTGGAAATATTTTGTGGAGAAAAAAAGGTAATGCAAATGTCTTTCGTTTTGAAAAAAAAAAGTGCATGTTAATAATGCATATACTGCGCAATAAAGATTAAAAAAATTTGTTTTTGTTTGAAAAATACGTTGTTTTAGTTAATTTTCTAAGGTTTTGGCCTCAGTTTTCGCCTGATAGACATGTTATTTCTAAAATTTTTCCCACATTATGTCATATCAAAATGAAGGTCAGAATATAGGGCTCGTCTTCCTGTAAAAAAAATTATAGGTTGATAACGAGGAATTATGAGTAAATGACGGTTAAACGAAAATTTAAAAAAAAAATTTTTAACAAATTTTGACTTTGCACTTAAATATCTCTGAAACTAAAAAAGTATTTGCAACCGCTGGTAAACTGTTAGAATGAGTATTTCATTAGCTTTAAAACGAGTGTACAAGATTGGATTTACCTGTCACATTTTCCGAGTTATAAATAAAAATGTGAAAATAAGCCGGTTTTTGGATGTTCCAACTTTGAGGCCCCATAACTCGAGAACAAGGGCCCAAAAAGGAAAATGTCACTAGGTGTTTTTTGTTCGTCTACATGTATTCTATCACCCTGCTTCGGGAATACCATTGAGTCCCGGACACCCTGTATATATATTGTATGTTATTTGCATTTATATTTCTTGTTTTTTCTGTTATTTTTGATATAAATTTCCACTTTATATTTCTGCTCTTCCGTTGGTGTATAACAATATTTTTCGTTCTTGTGGATGTATTTTGAGCCCTTATAGCCCCGGGTTTTATATGTAAATCTGTATTTATGTATTGCATAAAAAATTTAAATAATCTGAATTATTCTGAGAACCGGACCACATCAATAAAATCACCAGAAACACATAGTTTGTTTGTAGATTGATTAATTATCGTTGAATACAATTTTCCATTTTCCAAAAATATGTATATGTGGGTAAAGTTGACATCATATATTAGCTTCAGTATCAATCTAGCATTCAGTATGATGGGTTTATTACATACGAAAAATTTAATTTATTGGTTGTTGAATCAATGTAAATTTATACTTCCTTCACTAGATGGGTTACTATTAGTTATACTTCCTTCATTAGAGGCAAACCCTTTCATGGCTTGAAACAGAATACTTTTTTGCTTTTTATTCTTATGACGTACCTAGAACAGAAATATTCATTAGATGCGATTAATTAATGATTAACACTCAAAAATTAAATGAAAAATAACTGCTCAAAAATTAAATGAATCGAAGATGTATACTTTTCACGTTTTTCGTGTTTTTTAGAACAGATAATTTCATTTTAAATATATTCAATTATTCCATATTTGGATTTTAGAAAGCTAAATTTCACTTTCATCGTTATTTCCACAAATTCTGAATTTCAGAACACCGCTTAATTATGTTAATTATGTGTAAAATATATACGGTGGCAACTGATGTAACCAAAATTTATGGTCATAAAGATTCAGGCTTGCATGGATTCGTATACCGACATCTTATGGAATTATATGATTTCTCCAGAATTAAGTAGATATAGCAATTGCTCAACAGATATTTTTTAGGTCACGCTGCATCAACTCTCCAATTTGCTGTCTAGAATCTCCAAAAACTAAAAAATTATAATGTAACATTTTCAGAAGATCCGGGTTTTTTTTTTCTGAAAATCATAAAAATTTATAAATAAATTACAAACTTTTTATTATATAATTGATAAACATTATTTAAAAGTCAAATAAAAATTTTACTTACCTATGTGCCATTTAATCTTGTCAAAATTATCTTTTAAAAACAGAAAACCTTGAGTCTATAATCTACATTCATTTCTCTCTTTATAATTAGTAAGATACGTGTGTATATGTACGTAAGAAAAATTATAGTAATCAATTATTTAGTTTTGCGTGTATTAAGAGAAAAATACTGAAATTTAATAGTTACGCATTAATATTGTCTTCTTAAGAAATTAAATATAGGTAAATGTTTGTAATATTTTGTAATAAATTTCTTTGTTTTTTTATTCTTTTATATTATTATCTAAATATTTTAAGTTTCCGAATTCTTTCTTTAAGACTTTATATATATGTATATGTACGTATGGTACTGAACACGCAAAGGTGACTTATCTAAATGTTAGAGGGCAGAAGTTTATTAGAGAAAACTCAATGTATATGTATGTGCATGAAATGTTTTTCTGTATATGTATGTATTTAATTTGCCTATAGGAAAGAGTTTCGTTTCTTTTACTGTTTGAGAATATTATTTTTATACCCTGCATCTTCATGAAGGGTATATTGTATTTGGTATGGAGTTTGTAACCACTTGAAAGAGTCATCTGCGGAATGGACATATTCTTGCTCATCGTAAAATTTTGAGTTAATTTAGACATGTCTGTCCGTCCTTCCGACCGTCCTATCGTATGATAACTCAAAGACGAATAAACCCAAACTGTCGCAAGTTGCTGGTTCTGTGCCAAGGATGGACCCAATTGTAAATAGACTAATTTGGACAACGGGTTCGGGTGGCTGCCATACAACTCCAAAAGCAAATTTTAAATACTTGGAAAAACAAAAGTCAAATTCATACAATTGAACATTCGTATTCGAGCAGGATAGTTCAGACATATCCGTGAAGTTCCTATAAAATGGTTTCACAGGTTCGAGTAATTGCTATACAACAATGAAAGATACAGGGTATAACTCAATTGGTTTATACCGACTAAAACGTTTTTATTTGTTTTTTTCTTAATTTTATTCCTTAAGGTACAAAAATAAATACAATCATTGTGTTTTTGAAATATTAATTAAAAAAACATATTGTAGATCAAAGAAACATTAAATACCAAAAATATTATTCTTATACACTGTATAATTTTTTCAAAATAAAAATGCATTATTTAAGGGTACGAGATATACATATGTATGTGTGTATAGAAATGAGTTGTTGACATGAAATGTGTTGTTTGAGTGCAGTAATTAATTTTTAATTGGAATTTGAATTTATGTTATTTTTATTTTAGTTTGAAGTACTCATTGAAATCAATTTGTGGATTTAATCAATTAATTTCTTTAAATTATTATGAAACATTGGTTTATTTACTCGAAAATTATTATAAATATTTATATAGCAATGGAAAACTGAAAGAATGCTGCAGGGTTTCCATATACTAAGGAGATTATTTTACATTAAAACAAGAAGCTTTTGAAATTACACAGGAATTGGGTATTAATTCTCACGGATATCTTATGGAGTACAGACACTTTCATCTCATTTATAGTGTAGAAGAAGATGCGTTACAACTAATTTGAATATGCCATTTTGTCGGAAACTTCATGGCGAAGTGGATTTCTTTGCTTTTAATTTTAATCTATACATGTATAATAAAAATATGACTGAAATTATGGTATACAGCCCGTAATTTAATTTGATCTTGTGAAATTAATATAATATGACTTTGTTTTTCATAAAAAATATAACAATATAATTTTCATAAATCTATTGTAGAATCCATTAAAACTTGTAATAATATAAATTTAATTTAATTTTACTATTTTGTTGAAAAAAAAAATGATTATTTTCTAATAATTTTGAAACAATAATATTTTATGATTAAGTTAGTAAAAATTTCAAATAACCTTCTTATTTTCTTTTCTATTCTGTGTATAATATGAAAATTTCTGGTTATTGTTACGTTCGATTAGCTCATTAATATTCCGTTATACTTCATTTGTTTTGATTTTCTCTTTTATTAAGAATTTCTTGTTTATACTCGTCGTATTTATATCCGAACGTATTTTTGAAGGATATTATAAATTTGCCCTACAGTTTGTATTTCTAAGAGATAATGATCGGTGATATAGACATAAGTGTATGTTTTTGATCAGCGTCGATTTCTGAGTCGATTTAACCATTTGTCTTCGTCCGTCCCACCGATAATTCAAAATTAAATTGAGCTAAACTCGTCAAAATTTGAAAAACGATTTATAATAGTAAATGCCATAGCAAATAGCATAATAAATGCCGGAATTTTACTCAGGTTAGATATGATCGAGGCAGGGTTTGGATAGTTGCCCTACAACACTCGAAAGTTATTTGGCATTTTCTCATAAGCTATTGAATCTATAAATATCGAAATTTCACACAAACAAATGTATTACTCGGGCTGTTATTTGTAATAAAAATTGTTGAATTTTCTTAAATCTTTGTGATGCCTGCCATACAACTTCAATAGTTATTTGGTTTTTTTTTAGAAACTACTTAAAATTAATATGATAATATTAACTACTAATATTCTAAATTAATATGATAATATTAAAAACTAATATTTTAAATTAATATGATAATATTAAAAACTAATATTCCCATGTAATAATTTTGACAACTATTATTGAATGGTCGAATACTGCCATATAAAGGTTCAACACCACGTAGGTATTAGGTAATTTATTTTATTTCTTGTAAAGAAAAACCAACGTAATTAAAGTCATAGTCGTCTGTGGCATATTTCTTCGCAAACAAGATAGCAAGTTCGTACGGATATCGTAGAGTTGACATAATCAACTCTATTTTTGCTCGTTTTTCGTTGATTTTTGTTTTTGTGTTCTTTAGAATTTATTAACTTTTGAATATTGAAAAAAAAAATAATAAGTAAAATAAAACAGAAGACAAAAAAATAGAATAATAAAGCGGAAATAAATAAATAAAAATAAAAAAAAATATTGACAATTTGTTTTTTTTTTTCAGTTTCGTGGAAAAGAAAGAGAGGAAATTAATTTTTTTTTCCTTTGTTTCAAACATAAAATTTTTGACATCATAACTTTTGCAAATTTAACGATGAATTTATAACAATCATAAATATTTCGATATTATCCTTCATCAATTGAAATATTTTCTTTAATATATTTGCAATATAAATTTGATTTAAATGTATTTGAAATTTATTAAAGAAAAAAAAAACAAAAAAAAGAAAAATATAAAAAACAGATTATTTTCGCAATATAAATTCGCAGTGATTCACTAAGTAGGTTAGAAATTTTTTCTTTCATTTTAAATAATCAAATTGATTCATTGTAATTATTGACGTATACACATTGTATGTATATGTGGTATTACGAATGAAATCCTTGGGTATCTCCTGTATATTTGTAAATGCTTAATTTTTGACGGTGACTTAAAAAATTTAATTAGGTATATTAAATTTAAGTATAGCTAGTAAACTGCAATAGAGGCTTCAATCTTTGCATATTCAAATCAGCTGGTTTTTTTTTAAAAGACGACAAAATAGTAAAGCACCTGGTGTTAAATGCAAAGCGATTTCTCGCACAAGACTGAGATGTTAATGGTTTTATGTTTTTCTTCAAATTGACACTGCTGTTTTCCACAAGCTTAGGTACATTAATTACGTATAGATGAAACAGTCGAATAATTGTAAGTACATTTAAGTTGTTCTCTATTCATAGAATAAAATTACTAATTTTTAATATTCATGTATGTAAGTTACGTATGTATATGTATGATTACTGCTAATATAAAACAAATTTTTTAATTGCTCATTTTATTCAGTAATTTATAGAAAGTTCATGTTTTCACATTATTAAAATGCGAAATTAAAACTTTCAAATTAATAATGATCGATCGAGTCGAAATAATCAACAATAATGAGGTCGATAATAAAAATCTACATTGCTGCTGCTGCTGTCATGTAATTGCTATATACATATATCAATAATTTCGTTGCGATATATCGTTTTGTAATTAATTGAAAATTTCCAAATTTCACTGATTTTTCCGAATTCAACCTATTAATTGCAAACATTAAATCAATCACTTTAAATTTTTAATAAGGATCCAATATTTTGAATTTTTCACCACACAACACAAGGATTATCTCATGTGTGAAAATGTTAATATTTTTGTTATTGTTAAAATTTTAAACTTGAAAATATGTACATACATATGTATTGAATTATATTATATGTATTCGTTTTGAAATACAAAAATAAAAGTAATTTTTATTTTTAAATAACAATGTCATGTTGTAAAAAAATTATGTTTGATATATAATTTAAACGAACGCAACACGTTCGATGAGTAAGTGTATATATGTATGATTCAAAATATAATGACAAAGAAACAAAATATTTGATTGCTCGGATAAAATTACTGATATGTAAATAATTAAAAAATTTCTTTAGAAAATGTGATAACAAAAGAAGGAAATCATTTTTATATACATTCACATATGTGGGCATTTCTATGTCAATGTGTATGTATATGTACACAGCAAAATTAATTCAAGTGTAATGAAATTTCCTAGGAAATCATTGAAAAGGTATTCGTGATGAAAGTATAAAAAGAATTGTTTGATTTCTTACAAAATCATTCAATTTTTAGTACTTTTCAAAAAATGAAAAAAATTAAGAAAAAGTGATTATTAATTTTACGTGGTCCGTTCATGGATCCGTTTACAAAACTTCTACACATCCTTTAAGAGCGACAACTGAAATCTGAATTTTACATGCAAGTATAGATCTTTATTAGAAATGTACTTCGGTATAGGAAAATTTTTACACATTTCCCCCACAAGTCGTGAAACGACTTCTTGTATCTCCGAATTTCCGAAACCGTAAGCTTTTCCATATTTTTGTAAATGCAGAAAGTATGTCATGGTAAATGCCATGCGAACATTGTGATAACGCCG
This sequence comes from Condylostylus longicornis, assembly GCF_029603195.1. Lineage (NCBI taxonomy): Eukaryota > Metazoa > Arthropoda > Insecta > Diptera > Dolichopodidae > Condylostylus > Condylostylus longicornis. The sequence continues at coordinate 5,924,064 of NW_026577974.1, forward strand.
CTTTAAATTTTTTTTCTTATCAATGTTTTGGTATGTGAATGAAAGTAATTTAAATAATGACCTGTATTTTCAAATGTTTGAGGGAAAAGTGCTACTTTGCCAACTATTGATCTAACTTCATTTTTATTATTTTTTCCGTTTTTGTTTTTTACATTTACACCAGAATTATTCCTCTTTTACTTTATATTATTTTTTTGTATATAGCAATATTGAAATTTAGATTTTGGATGGATAAGATAATCATGAAGTATAGAAGATATAAGGAAATAGATGCTATGAAATTAAAGGGGAAATTTTATTTTTGTTTTTGCACATTTTGAAATTTTTCAGAAATAAAAGAAAATGATTTACAGTTAGATTTCGCATGTATAGAAAATCAAAAGAATTTTTGAATTCAAATATAGAATTTTAAGGAACTGTAATTTTTGATGTACTGTACAAAAGATACGATTACTCGTATTCCCATCTTTTGTAAACAAAATGAAAATTTATAATGATAAGATGACAAATATGAGATGAAAATGTTGAATGAAAATGTTGAATTATTAGGGAAATATTTTTGCGGAAATTTTTTGAAAATATTTCTAATTCATTGGATTAAGAGACTGACAGTTTAATGTTTAAGACAGTGCCCACTAAAACGTTATTAAATGTATTATTGTTAGCATAATTTAGGGGTAAGTTTGAAATTATTGAAATTATTTTCTAACAAATTTGTTATTTACTTTAAAGAAATTGAATTAAAAATTTTTAAATTAGATTACACAAAATTTTCAGATTTCAATAAGTCTACAGTATCCGAAAGAGATAAATGAATTCTCCATGGAGCATGCTATCCTTACGTGAAGAAAATTTCATGATATGGTTTGGATCTCGTTATACCTGTACGAATTCACGAATTCATAGTATTTGGATTCTCAATGACTAATCTTTTTTGTTCGAGAACATTAGGGACAGGATTTTGAGCATTAAAGATGAAGGCACACCATTTCACCTAAAAGAATAAATTTATTAGCAAGATTCATTTGCGCCGAATAAAACTTCACTCTATATCTTACAAATGGTATAGCAAATAACAATTTTGTGGGCAGACCCACGGACAGACTGTGCTTCGGACAAACAGAGTGTCAAAGTGAAATAAATGAAAAACATTTTTCTTTTCCAATTTCATTGGAATGTATCAATAATTTTGTGAGTAGATATAAAATTTGTATTACAATTTCGATAAAATTAATTAATAATGATAATTACCAAAAAATAACAAGAACATAATATTATTAGGTTCTTAAACATAATATTAAGGTTAATAATACCATCGTGATAATGTAAATATAATAAGAACAGTTTGAACAACTTTCTCTTGAGTCTATTACCCCTTGTGTGCTTTTCTTTAACAAGATAAAAATTATTTAGATAAGCAAATTTTATTAGTTTCATATGAGTAAAATGATCTCATATGTATTAATTAAGTTGGTATTCTTGAAAGAGTAAAGCAATATAAAAATTATCCTTTTATGCTAATATTTTCAATTTCGTCCTTGTCTACTAGATCTTTCCATTGATTTTTTCAACTATTTCTTTTGTTTATACCGATTTAATTGAACTATAAAGAAGACAAAGGCTTTTCTTATCAATTCCAAAAAATCTATAGTAATTTGATATTAAAAATAAATTTAACAATTTATTCTTTTATAATATTGTTTTGTTGCTTGTTTTGATCTTATATAAAATTTTCAAGCATAAGAAAAAAAAAATATATACATACAGGATGTTTCTATGTACAGATTTCCAATTGTACACTTCAAAATTCAATTGAATGGAAAAATTTGTGCAATAATTTAGATACTCGGATGTTGCCAGGATCCTACTCAGCCAGATAAGTTGTGGTGAAGCAGTACAGGGACGTCCTGAAGGAACTTTGTGACGTGTTCACGGTGACCTTTTGATAGGCTTTTAGTCACTGCAGGATATGGGGAAATGAAATGGAACACTGTCTTGTAAGAAACAGAGTGTGCAGGGGTGACCTGGTGTTTGGGGTAAGTAGAGCGCTGTGGCTTCGTTCGGGTTTGCAGACGGAATCCTTCTCTTTCAGAACTACTAGTAATGGATATTTTTCTATTAATATTTTCTTTGTATTTCCCGTCGAAATGATCGCTGTAATTTATTTAGAATTCTAATTCTTAAGAATTAGATAACGAAAATTACCGTATGGAGGTAATCCTATATTGTAAAAAATCGAAATTATTTCATTACTTTTAATTATTTTTGCCTTTAGCTTCTCACTCTTGTGGCTGATGAATAATTGTAAATCATAAAAATTTTAAATTTTTTATGTTTTTCATCTGTGTATGCTCGCACTAAGTTTATTATAATCGAATAACGGTGTTCATTTTAGAAATCAACTTTATTTTTGTTATAGGTATTCTTAGAATTTTGTTTTAGAATCTAAAAAATAACGCTAATAACAATGATTGTGTCATAGTGAAATTTGTTTTAAAAAACAAGATGAAATAAAAAAGAGGATATTCTCCGAAAAGAAACGAAATTTTAAGAAACATTAAAAGAACAGCAATAACAAAAGAAATGAAAGAACGCGAAAAATCATTTGGAAAACTTCAACTTGAACAACAACAAAATAAAAGTTAAATCTCTTAAACATTAAGCAAATGTAAATGAAACTTAGTTTTTGACGATTTTTTTTCAGAAAAAAAGCGTAAATAGAACGTGTTTTTTCCAAGTAAATCGAATAGAAAAAGAAATTTTCTTTTCTTATATATTTTTACAGTTAATAGACTTTTTAAGGATAAAAAACTTTACTTAATTTGTATGAAAATTTCTTAAAAAAAAAAAAAAATAAAAAAAATATCGTATAATTTTAAGAATAAAAATTTCAAGGTCATTTTTGTTAAAATTAAGATTGAAAATGCTAAGGGTTGTCGTTTTTTATACACCTACTAAAAAAATCAAATTTAGAAAATGATTGAGTTAGATAAAGAAAAGTTAAAAAGAAAAAATAAACAAAATTCGGATGTGATCAGCACATAACCGAACTGAAGTTTACTGTATAATTTAGCGAAAATGTTGCCTAAAAAATTTAAAAGGCATTTTCATACCTTATAAACTTTTCTTTCTAATTTTAAGATAACCCTAGTATAAGTCCCTAGTTAACATACATATACATACCTAGAAAGATGTAAATTTGGCTCTTAATAAAGTTTCGCTTAATGCTATCCGAATTCCTTGAAAAGTTCGCCAGCTAGTTTCGGGCTGAATTGGTAAAATCATCAATTTGTTGGGCTGATATGGTAAAAAATGTAAAATCGACTCCAAGTTCGGTTTCCGAGCTCTGATCTTTCCAAAAAATGTATAGATCCATTTCTGTAACAAGCCACATTTAAAAATTAAATTTCAAGAAAATTGGTTGATCATTTATTTTTATAAGTGCAAAAATGTAAATTCGGCCAGTAGTAAAAATTAAATTGCTCAAATTAAAATAAATAACTCTTTAGACACCTCATTTCCTCAAAATGTAAGGTAGTAATGTATGACTCGTTGTTTTCTGAGGCGGTGCTTACATATAAAATTTCAAAATAATCCGCTTATACACAAAAGCTTAAAATCGGCCATTCGTAAAGATCTAGCTCTCCAGAGTTCTGACACATCCTAAAAGTTAATAATACCGCCTCATTCTCTCACTAAACTCATTTATGTATACATAAATTTTCGTGAAAATCGGTTTAGTAAAATTTGGTCTGCAGACAGGCCAACAGACCAACTGACATTTTTTTAAAAATAGTTTATTTACGCTTTCCCATCAGGGAGAAGTTTGGCCGAAAACTCGACATCCAAAATTTAGTGCCATCACATAACATCCTTTATTGTATGTAATGCTGTAAAAATTTAAATTGTAACCTCGAAGTTTCTAATTTATCAGATGTTTTTAAAAAGTTCCGTTAAAAACGCTGTACCTCTTCTAGTTCAATCAAAGAACGCATTTCAACATTTTCAAAAGTTTTCACAAAATCGGACAAAATTTAAAAATTTAAAATAAATTTGACAATTTTTTTGACACAAAACTTCTCTTAGAGCACAATATTGTATATAAAAGAGAATAATAAAGATAGGGGGAAAAAAATAATCGAATTTCGCAGTTATTTTATACGTTTAGTATAGGTACAACGACAAAATAAAAATAATAGCTTCCGGCTGTTCAAGGTTTGTGTTTAAATTTTGAATGAAATATTTTTGTTTCGAACGATGAGCAAGAACAACACAACAATTTTAATTTCGCGAACAAGCATAATTTCACTTTCACTTAGACCCCATACTTTAATGAGGTTATACGCGCATTTATATATTATACAGACATACATTATGTATGTTTCTTAATATTAAAATATGTGTAAATTTATATTATGAATATAATTTTTATTGTATAAAATTAATAATGAAAAATTTTTAAATAAAATTTCTAATTCAGCAAAAAAGCCAAAGGAAAGAAAAACACAAAACTTTTGAATTATTTTATATGAACAAAAAAATTTAATCTAAAAACTCTCATTAGAATAACATTACGTTGTTGACTTTATTAAAATAATCTGAAATAAATTATTATTCGTATATATTAAGTGAAATTAATTTTGAGAAAATTAAAAACCAAACAAATTAGCAACTGTATTTCGCATTAAAATCTTTAACAATTATTTTTTAATATTTTTTTCCAATTTCTATAAGTAAAACATGCATAAAAGAATAAATGGCAAATGGAACAAAATCTAAAGTGGCAAAATATAAGTGGAGGCAAGGATAAATAAGTGATCTTGCATCTTTTGTGCGGATGAATATCAGTGCTGCAGAAGTTCTTAAGGTATATTTTTAGGCAAGCGAATACAGAAGAATGGGCCGTTCCATAAACGATCTCTGTTGAGACCGCTGTATAGTCGAGTATACGTGGACAAGACAGTTAGCTATATTCACATTTATTGTTTGAAACCTTCTGACAGAGAATTTTCCCTCCCCTGACCTAACTTAAAATAATGATCGCTATAATAACAGTATTAAATTATATACTTACTCTGTTTTACGGTAACTTCATTTTGCTTATTTTCATAACTTACGTTCGACAATACTGTGTACTAGACATTTGACACACCTTACAAAAGCAGACTTTTTAGCTACAGTCCATTAAAATTCTGCTTTGATGGTACTGCTGGTTTGCCTTTTATTTTTTCCCTTTTTATGTTATGCATACTCATTCATATAATATGTAATATTCTTACTTCTTCTAAACAGAATTTTCTGCGTATCTAATTTATTTCCTTCATCCTCTCGCTTCCTTATATAACATTACAATATTGTCAAGTTTTAGTTTTAATTGTTAAAATTAAATATCGTTGTTTGAAGTACGCCCACTTGTTTTCTATTTTTGCAGATCCAAAGCTCCACTAAAAGAATAAAATATATTTTTCATGAATAATACCACAGATTCTCTACATAGTTATTTATTTTAATAATCCTTTTAATATATTGAATATATTATTTAAATTTGATTTATTGATTAAAATTACCATAATAATTTTTACATTTTCAATATTCAAAAATACCAAGAAGCTGTATAAAATTCATTTAAATTTTCCAATGAGATTTTCTCAGTAAGAAATTTTTATTAATTTATGCTGAATTGTAAATGATTGGCTTCACTGGAATGCTTTTGGGTTTACGTACATATTATAAAAATTGATTTGTTTTGATCTGATTTCAAAATAAATAATATCAAGGATAATTTTTCCTGCGTATATCTCGTATATGTAGCTAGTATGAGACAGAAAGTTTTCATAAAATATTTTTTTATGTATAGCCTACTAAATTTGTAGAATTATAAAGGTCAAAAATATAAAAACAAAAGAAAACTTTTCTATTTATTTTGTTTTTTATAGAAAAAATATTTAAAAAATATTCATAGATCTATGCGCAAACATATGTATGTACATATTAATACAAATTAACCTACATATAGAGAAAAATAAAAAATAAATCAAAAATTCAAAAAGTTCAAATTATTTTTCCTTAAGAAAAATTTTCTATCAAAAACAAAAACAAATAATAAAATCAAAATGAAAAGTAAAACTGAAATTTTTTGATAAGGTTGAACTTAAAAAACTTAAAAACAAAATAAAATTACGCCTTGTATGTGTATAATGTACTCTATACATATATACATATGCTTAACAATTCCCATGAAGACTATAGTCAAGTTAATATGAAATTAAAGGGACATAGAGCGCTGTAGCGTATATCTGCAGTAAAATTATATGGCAATAATAAGTGTGAATTTTTAAAATTATGAGTGATAAGATTTTCTTAAATCCCTTTTGCTACATTATTGGACATTTTAATTGGAACTTATCAGTAATTGTGATAAATTTGAAATTTCGAATTTGAAAAACTTAATATTGAAAATTTTCCTGTTTCTTAACAATAAGGTTTAAAGAGAAGATCGCAAATATTTCTTTTAACTTTTTAACTATTATGGGGCATTCGACTAAAATTACAGGGCTTCGATTCATAATAGGAGAAGGAAGCTACAAGATCTGTGTACAATCAGTATACGCAGTGGAATAATATAAAAAAAGGTAGAGATCAAATATATAGGAAGAGTATTTGGCAATTACAGGCGAAAGCAAAATAAGACTACAAGTATTACAAGAAATAGAATACTTAGGTGTTCCTGATAATATTCAGATAAGGATTCTTGATTAAGCCTGGCAGGCTGTTGAGCTTTTATTGCAAGAAGAAAGTGTTTCTCGGTCACTTCTACACTCTATTGGAGAAATTTTGGATGGTAAATATTTATAAAAGATTTTTGAATTTATTAGGACGATAAATTTAACAGGGCAATGGATCTTAGGAGGTGTTCTATTCGGAATATTTGTATAATAGATATAATAGATTCATTTCTGCATGGAATGCGATGCATTATAATCATAAGTTATAAAGCTAATTCAATTGTTACAACTGGTGCTGTTGTTAATTTTGCGTTGAGAAATTTTGAAGTTTAGCTCGTTTGGCTTAATTCTATAAGAAGAACTTCACATACTCATGTTATTTTCTTAACAACTTGTATTAACTCGTACACGTTTATCAAAATGAAAGCACCATACCCAGGTATAATATATAAATGCGCGTAATTTATTTTTATAGTTCTACATTCTATTTTTCATATTTCTTTTTAATTTTATTCTTTATTATTTAAGTATATGAAAATTTTGGTATTTGTTTTTTTTTCTCTTTTTTTTATTCTTGTATATGTATATGTATGCTATCCTTAAAAACAAATTGACTTTAACACTTTAATTTAATCCTCTACTTAAGAATTCATGCTTTAATTAGGACAAAGAATATTGCTTACCCACATTTCAATACATTTAAGTTATATATACATTAGTACATATTAATATTATATTTATATAAACTTTATATATTTATATATAATGTAGTATGTAAAATTGTACAATGTATTTTGCATATATGTGTTTATAGTTTAGTTATGGAATAATAATGTCTTTGTAGGTACAGAGGGTGTTTCAAGATTTTATGTTCGAATTATGAGCAAGTCTTTGATCAGCTTAAGTTTTGGTATTTTGAGTCTTTCATTGACGCCGTACGTAGAACAAATGACTAGGAGTAAGCATGCAAAAAACGGAGCTAATACTTCTTACGACAAAAACTAAAATTCAAAATTAATGGCAAGTAGTTACTTAAGTATTTGGGTATTGTGTTGGACTCAAAGCTTAACTGGAGGATTAGGGTGGAAGGAAGAAATGGAAAGGTCTGGACGGTTATCTATACCTGTAAGAAATTGGTTAGGAGGCGGTTTAGATGGAAATCTAGTATGGCTTTGTTGTTGTACACGGTAGCTGTACACACCTATGGAATGCTTGTGTAGTGTTGATGGACAAGGTGTATAACAGTATAAAGTATTGTATGGGTCAAAGGGCTGCGTGTATTGGTATTACTATGACGTTAAGTTCGATGCCTATAGATGCCACTTGCTCCCAGCGGAATAACTTTTCAAATTTAATTTTAAATACAGAATTTTTTATGATAATCCTGTACTTTTCGGTATTCGAAGATAAAACATTTCATTCCATATTATTCACATAATTCATTAGAAATTTTTACGTAAGTTGTTATGTTTATACATACATATATGTAGGAATATAATATAATACATATAATATAATTGTAGGATTATAAATATGAAATTGTGTAAGCATATATATGTATTTATGATGGCTAAGCTAAGTATATAAACGCATATATGCATATTGTATATATATGTATATATACATATATGTATAAATACGAAGAAGAAATGAAATTTTATTATATGTATAAGAAGAAAATAGAAATTGCAAAGATTTTTAATTACATATGTTTGAAAATGTTCTCGTTATTTAAGTTTAACTAATTTCGAGAAAATACGGATTAGAGAGAGAATAACTTTCTTATATAACGATTAGTTCCACATGTTTTGCATATACATATACACAATATAAGTTACACACTGTTATAAAATATTATGCCCTTTATAATTGTTTGTGTATGTGTTCATTTTGTGTGTGTGAATAAAAATGTGATTTTCTTATTATTTTTTCATTTGAACGTCAATATTCCCACTTGTATTTTATCATTAAGTACTAAATATTTTTTTATTTATAATTCAAATATTATTTAATATATGCATATTATGTATACGGTTTTTAGTACTTTTTAAACAGTACTCTAATGGGTATTCAAGTTTTTTCGGTTATATATTAAATTATTGAGCTGAGCTGATTATAAAAATATTATCTGTATGAAATTATTTAGAATGTAGTAGATGCTTTAAAGTAATAAAAACTTTCTAAAAATATAATGAAATTTTTGATACTTTAATATTTTGAGTAAAAAATTATTATGTGGGGCAAATTATTATGAATCTGACCATATACTGTTCGTTAGGAACTATATATGAAAGGAATAAGCCAGAAAGCGGTTTCATAGCGCCGGGCCTTACAAGGTGGTTGGGCTCATTAGGAGGGTGGGCCTCGATCGAGTGTTGTAGTGCAGGCCCTACGTTCAGAGGGGGGAAGGAACACAATAGGACAAATCAACAAAAACATAGAGAAGTTAAGTTCTGCACGCATTTCGTACATTTAGTTCGAAAACCGCAATTAAGAGGTTTTCGATATGGCAAGTTATCAAAATTTGTTTTTTGAACTGAATTTCTTATAAAGTTCATTTAATATAGTTATGAATAAAAAATCAATAAACTATAGTATTCATTAATTGTGTAGGATTTAATCATAATTTTTCGAGAAAATTTCCAAAAATTAACAATATAATTTCAAATACAATATTATGTATAAAATTTTTTAAATAATAATTATTTTCTGTAATCCTTTTCTATACCATACAGTACAAAAATTATGCAAAAAAAATCTAAATTAGAATGGAAAATTGCCATTATTAATTTGTATAAAACGAATTAAAAAAAATTTAAATAAAATCTAATCTAGTCACTCTACTTTAAATTTTTTGTGAAGAGATGTGAGAGAATTATATCTCTTATTTTTTGAAATATATAAGATTAAGTCCTATATCTTATTTTGTTATCCTATCAAAAGTAATAATTATAAAAATTTTCAAATGTTTCTACCATCAAATGTTTCTACCATGACAATGAAAATTCAGAAAAATTAGAAAACAAGAAGAAAAAAAAAAATTAGAAAAAAAAATGAAGGTTTAAAAGTAATAAATGAAAATTACATCATTGTGTATTCTAGTAAAATATCAAAAAAAAAATTACATTAAAGTAAACAAAAACAAATTTTGTACAAAACTATTCTGGTGTCCTTTTTCGCTCCCCTGAACTTTTTTTACTTTTCTTCAGTTCTTATATTTTTAAAATATTTTTCTTAGTGTACGCTGGGGGGAAAAATTCTTAAAACTTTATGTTTGAATTTATAATGGATTAGTTTTTATTTTGATAATTTTCGAAAAAAAAACAAGGAAAAAAAATAAAGAGAAAAAAAATTCCGAATTTAGAACATGATTTTTAAGAAAAGGATAAAATGAGAATTTATTGTGTCCTTGCTTATTTCATTCCAGAGCAAAAACATAAAAAAAAATTTACTCTATATCTGTTGTTTTTATGTTGAAGTATATGTATTTTTAAAAAAAATTTGAGAGAAATATGCTTATAGTTCTTAATCCGTCTGATTGAGCGATTTGTTTACGGATTTGTTTACAAAAATTGTAAATTTTTTAGGGAAAAAAGTAAAATTTTCTAAATAAATTCTATGCTTTAAGAATAATGGCTTCGCAGAAGCCCAAACACAATAAAATCATGACTTAATTACTTGTTTTACTACGAAAAAACTTAATCAAATGCTAAAATAATAATAAAATGACTGTTCAAATTAACCCTTACCTACAACTTGTGTTTTTCGCAAATATTAAGATTTGTTCTCCTGTTGATGACTAAACTTTAGAGGTTTAAGTTTTGACTGCTAGGTATATTACATAATGATTTACTTAATTAGAAGAAATTTCTTCTCTACATCCATCATCTTTTCCTCTCAAAATGAGAAATTTCATATTCATAAAGCTGGCTTAATTAGAAGACGAATTCGATCATTTTGATGAAGCTTTTGCTCTCATCCTGAAGATATGTTATCACTTTATTTATTTCATATGTGATATAAAATGTGCTGTTATATAAACTATTGACTTCATCGGAACTTCCATTTTTCTGTAAGAAAAATTATTTAAAATTTGTTTCTTCCCTTATATACCAAAATATATTAATAAATTTGTGTACGTTATATTATATACGAATGTATATAATATATATATTTATGGTCAGGCATGATTCTTACTTGTCCGGCGCTCTAAGCTATGGTTTCCAAAAAAAATGCGCCTCATTTTGCATATATGGTAGATCCGGCCCTGTATATTGTATAGTATTGTATGGTAGATCCGACGCTGTATATTGTATTGTATAGTATATAAAGTGTTAAGGAGTAGATAAAAATGTTAAAATCATAATATAAATTAGAATTTGTATGCTAAAAACGATATTTGCTAATCTAGACAAATTATTATACAATTTTTTTTTGCTTGTTTTTTAAATTTTGTTTAGTTTTTTATAGAATTATGTTTTGATAGAGTAGATCTATATTTTTGTTTTTTATTAAAACTTGTTTAAGAAACTATATTTAAAATTTATGCAACAAAAATATTTATAAGACTTAGGATTACAAGATTGTTATTATTAAAATTATAACAGTATATTTAATAGTAATATGTATGTAGGTGTGTGTGTAGAATACAGAATAATTTGAATATATTTACAAAAAGATCGAATGTTAATATTTAAGATAATAATTATTATGTAATTTGTTGAATAATTAAAATTATATTTAATAGTTAATCAGAATTTTTAAATACGGTTTAAGAAGTCTATAAGATTTTTTGAATAGCGTATTAGAACTTGATTTTTTAACGGAGGGGTGGAATATTTAATTACGAGAAGATCAGCGAAATATATAGGTACTTGATTTATGTATACCTATTATATGTTAATGTTGTTATTTCTTATCAAATTAATTATTTATATTGAAATATTTTTTTAAAAAGTAATACATTCTTTCATAATATACATATTATATAGCCTAAAACTCTAAAAAATGAGAAACGAAAACTTTGGCGGAATGTGGAATATGTATAAAGATAAGTTTCTTTTTCTTATTATGAATACAAGATGGATATAGATGTTAATGACAATATATAACCTTTAGTAAATTCGCGACTCTCAATATGATCTTAAATCTCTCAACTTGTGCAGCGTTATAAATTTATATATTTTATACTATATTTTTTACCTCATTTCATATTTGCGCATTAAAGTCGCCAAGCGGTATTATTTAATCTCTGAATGCTATCTTATCTGCCAGCTCATGCAGTTCAATGTAAAATTCATCTTTTTGTGTATGTATTTTTGAGATATCTGGAGCATATATTATGTTTTTAATGTGAGTTCCAGTGTTATACAACCCTTTCAAAGATTTTTGTAAAACTCGGTCACTAATATTTTACATATAACTGTGTGAGGGTAGTGTAGCCTTTTTTTCTTCTGGTATTTTTAAAATGTATAGTTTATTGTTGATTAAATAAATTTGATAAATTTCCTTCTTAGTAGAGTTTAACCTTTCTCTTTAACTGAACAGTATTGCTAATGTGCCGCTAATAAGAAAGAAACTTACTGCACATTCCTATAACCGAAGGTATTAAGTTGTTGAGGTGTCTTCGAATTCGGCTTTTAGTGACATTGAGCTGATTTACGTTTCTTGTGTTCCTCTTTGTGATGTCATCCACCACGTTGTTTTTTGTAATTTCATTGATCACTTTATTTCCATTACTTATACACTTATATTTTTCTCTCCATTTTTTATATTGTCCATTTTTACTCCATTCGAATCATGTTCAAATGACAAAAAATTGTAATTATTATAGATCACAATGGTTACGTCAAAAATCCAGGCACAAAAACTATAAAATAAAATTGAAAATTAAATTTATTTATGCTCTTTTAATTTTTATTTTTTGATTTGTGTAGGAAAAATGTTTTTTTTTTATTATCATAGTTATTGCCATCCAGTTTTTAACTGTCTCTTTTTTTGCTTTACAACATATTGTACTCCTCCGCTTTAAATTGGACGAATTTTATAGCAAGAATAAATAAAAACAAAATTCTCATCTTCTGAATTCGGTCATAAAGATTATAAATAAACCAAAGAAAAAATAAAATTCGAATAAGATTAAAAAATTTTTTTTTATTTTATTGAAAATTGAAAATATAAAAAAAATTGTAAAAATCAATCGACCAAAATTTTTTTTGCTGCTCTTTTGATATATTAAAAAATAAAATGGCAAAATATTCCACGAATAAAGAAATAAAAAACCAGTGCAAACATTAAAATGCTCTCTAAAAAATTAAAAACAAATTTTTTTTTATAATTTTCATATAAAAAAAAATATTGAAATAAGTTCCGTGAACGAATTTTTTATTGATGTGTGAGTTGTAAGGGTTTTAGATGAATTGGAAATTAAGATATATTTATATATATATAGTTTAAACTTCTGACCCTTTCAAGGTTTATTCGTGCCATTCTATATACATATTATGTATGTAGCTAGTGTATTTTGAATATTAAAATTTGATTGTTTTATATTGTAATAACGTCACTATTTTCTCTTCCTCAACATGATTTTAATACTGGAAGAGGTAATTTCAATTTCACGTCATTGTAAATAATTGATAAATTTTCTGGTATTTTTTTAGAATTCATTCGCAAAATTAAAAGCGCAATGCAAAACAGAATATTCGGGAAATTATTAGACCTATGAATCATTTTTGTTTTAGCGTCTTCTATTATTTTCATCATTTTTCCTTACTTCCAAAAAACCCCTGCATTTCAAAAACCAAATTTGATCTCATCTACCAAAACTCAGCTCATATTTTAACTTAAATATTACCATGCGTTTGCTATTAATATAACGTTATATTTTGGTAAAAATTATAGCTAACTACCTGTTGATTAACTGCGTATTTAAATTCCAATACGAGACTTATTATTGGTATATGAATGTGTAGAGAATTTTCTGAACAGCTTCCTTGAAGTTATTATTTGAGTAACAAAAATATATTTTCAATCCAAATTTAATTTATAGATCTTGATCATTTACTATATTCATATACTTATTTCAATTTCTAAATTTATAGTAGCGATTGAACGCACAGGTTTAACTTACAGTTAAAATCCAAAAAAAGGCTTTATTAAATGCAATATTAAATGTCAAATATATGCAAAGTTTAAGAGAGTGCTAAAGTTAAAAATTACATGTACTAGATTTAAGTATAATTGTAGTAGTAGATTTTATGAATTAAACAATAAGAAAAGCAAATATTTATTTTCATGTTTTATTTTTATTGTAATGGTCAATTAATATAATGAATATTTGAATACATATTAAATGGAGTAATTTTACTGGATGATAGGGCACGTTTTATTTTAAAAAAGTGGCTTAAAGTTGGTCGTACTTCGTGTGTGATTCGTATTACAATTAATTGCAAATAGAATACATAATATATATATATAATTTTATTTTAATTTTTCTTGTTTAAAATAAATACACAAGAGTTTTATTTGAATTTTATTTTATTTAAAGTTTTCTTTATTTATAATAAGTTCACAAAAGTTTCACAAGCTTCTTTTTATTAATTTATAATGTTTCATTCAAATTCTACAAATAAGTTTAATTTATTGCTTTATTGATTTGTAACTAATTAATTTATTTCACATAAATTTTATAAGTTAAAAATAAGTTCAATTTATTAATTCATTGATTTATAATTAGTTAATTTATTTCACATAAACATTTTTTAAGTTACTTAACAAATTCTACAAGTTAACTTTCTTAAGTTTTAACACGAACTAACTTCTTATCATTACTTTTACTTTTTAATTTTTTTATTATTTTATAAAAGAACAAACGCTTTGCAACAACAATTATTACGTTTGCCATTGACCTACTTATTATTACGAAATCTGAAAATTAAAACTTAATTCATAATTTTTTATTGGTGTTTCAAATTCATTAACCTTTGTGCATACGTTCTAATGTTTCAAGCAAAAAATAAGTTCATTTGGCTTTTCGCTTGAAACATGAAACTTTCATATAAAAAAAACAAAAGGAAATAATGAATGCAAATTTTGATTTTGATAAAAAGAATAACGTTAAATTAAAAGGTAATGAAATTTAATTAAAAATGAAATTACGAAATTATTGAAAGGGTGAAATATGTAAGTTTCCATTAGATTGATACGCGTGTTGTGTTGCTAACATAACACCTCCGCCATTAAGATTCGACTCCTGGCGAATCTCGCCCGGTTGTATTACGATTTTTGGTGAAATTAATTTAAACTTTACAAAAACGAAAAGGCAAATAATGAATAACACTGTAATTATGATTAAATCTAATATTAAATTCGTGTACCAGCTTTTGTGGTGATTGAATTTCAATTCCTCGATGTGCTTTGTATTATTTATTTGTGTGTAATACAAATCATCTACATGAAACTGATTCGAAATTTTTGCTACAGTTATATTGCGATTTACGTATGGTGAAATTCTATGATGATATTCTTCTTCGGAATTTTCTAGTTGGAAAGTTCCAAGAGAAATTTTGCAATTGGTAAATTTTATTAAGTTATTTGCTCGTATTATTATATCACTTTGCTGGCCACAATTATTATAAAGAGTAGTTTCTTTTAGATTTTTGGTTATAATAATATTTCTGGATATTGGTTTTATCTCTACTGCTAAATTTTGTTTATAATGGCAAGTCATTAAATTTGTGGTTAATAAATTTGAAACACATTCATCCTCAATTGGGATGAGATTTTTTTCCTGAATATTATTATTTTCTACATTTTTAAAAATTTTTGTGTTACAACTTATTACTTTATTAAAATTAGTATCTAGTTCTAAATTAGTATCTTTATTTGGTACTAAATTAACATGTTTAGTTATTGTTTCGACTTGATCTGAAATTTCTTTGTTGATTGACATTTAAGTGTTTAAGTTTTCTATAACATTTTTATTGTTACTGTCTATGACTCTAAAATGTTCTTCTATTTCTCCACGTTCATCATTATCCATGACTCCAGTAAGAAATCGAAGACCACTTCCAACCAAATTTACCAAACCTCGTTTCGTAACGTGGTGGGGAATAATACTATTAAATGCATCTTTTAAACGGTTGAAATTGTGTAAAAAAGAAAAAAAGCAAATCTTAATAACTTTGGAATTTATACTTCTTTTTAAATTGGTTGTTGTAACGAGGAAGGGTTTCCCTATTGATTTTATAGTGATCTTCACCAGAAGGTACCGCTTCGACTTTCTTATAATAGGGCTGCATTTTAGTTACCCTATTTAATTTTAGGTACCCAGATGGCCTTCCGAGGTTTCTCCCTTTGTTTAAGTAATTTATGTTTTTTTCTTTAGATCTCTTGAGACGATCATGAATAGCCGGGTATTCCTCTGGGGGAATTTTTCCGTTAAGGAATTCAATTGGTCTTCTACCGGTCGAACTATGAATCGTATCATTGTACACACGCATACTTTTTACTAATGGGTCCTCACCTGAGGGTAATCCCTGTTCTTTTTCGATAACTCCTAAAATTCTAAGGTGTTCGTTTAACGTGTTGTGAAATCTCTCGATGTCAGCGTTACTACTGTGATTGTTGGGTGTAGTAAAATGAACATCGATTCCCTCGTTCTCTAAATAATTTTTAAAATTTAAGCTGTTAAATCCTTTTTCTCTATCCGTAACAATTTTTTCGGGTTTTCCGAATGAAGCGATATATTGCATTAAACCGTTTTTTAAGTCGTTCCAGTTCCTTGACTTGAGTGAGATAACGTTTGCATGTTTCGTGAATTTATCTATAAAGGTTAGATAATGCTTCCCTTTGCTTTGAAACCATATGTCCATATGAACTATTTGTAAGGGCCTACAGGGTGTTTCAGTTATTTTAAATGGTAGTTTGAGGGGCTTCCTTTCGTATTTTGCACTATTACATATGTGGCAATCATTAATTATTCTTTGTATTTCCCGTCTCATTTTAGGGAAATAATACCTTTGCTTTAAGTTTAAATAGACATCGTTAATGCCACGGTGGTTAGTTTTTTGGTGTTGATCTAAAATAAATTCTTGAATCTCTGTGCGATGTACAATGTCCTCCAACAAGAGAGAACATTTTTTTATTTTTAAAAGTTTATTTCTAGAGAAATGTTTTAAGTATGTGTTTTGAAATATGGTGTAAATGTTTATATCATCAAACATAACACCCACAGTTCCCTTGGACGGAATATGTTCCTTGAAAATGTTAATAAAGTATTCTTCGTTAGGGTTTGAATAAAAAATTGTTTTTCTTGTTCTTCCGTAAAATTTTTCCGTTTTAATTTTAGGAGTTGGCCCTATTTTAAAAATTAATTGAGTCTTATAAAGGTTAATTGGAGCTTCAGATATTGGAATGTATTCACCATTGTCTTCGTTAGCAGAGTGAATTGTTGCATTATTTGACCATGTATCGTCATTTTCTATATCATTTGTGTTGATATGAATTCGTGATAGGGCATCTGCAACCTTGTTCTCTTTTCCCGAAAGATACTCTATGTCAAAATTGAATTCCTCCAATTTAATTTTCCACCTTTGCAGTCTGGAGTTTGGCTCCCTTAAATTATGAAGCCACTGTAAAGGCTTATGATCAGTTCTAATTGTGAATTTTCGACCGAACAGATAAGGGCGAAAATACTTTGTTGCCCACACTATAGCAAGCAGTTCTTTTTCTATAGTGGAATATTTGCACTCATGTTCGTTGAGCGTTCTTGAGGCGTAACAAACCGGGTGGTTGTCCTGAGAAAGCACAGCCCCAAGTGCAAAATTACTAGCATCGGTGGTCAAAATAAACTTCTTTGTATAATCAGGATATGCTAATATAGGATCAGTAGAAATTAATAGTTTCAGATTATTAAAAGCATTTTTGTATTCTGTATTAGTAATGTCAACTTGTTTTCCTTTCTTTAAACAACTAGTTATTGGTTTCGCAATTTTCGCGAAATCCTTAATAAATTTACGATAGTATCCTACAAGACCTAAAAATGATTTTATTTCCTTTTGTGTTCTTGGGATCGGGAATTTATTGATGGCATCTAATTTGTTAGGGTTAGGCTTAATACCGTTAGTCGTTACAATATGGCCCAAAAACTCGGTTTCCTGTTTCATAAATTCGCTTTTGTCTAATTGAATCTTCAGATTAGCACTATTTAGTCTTTGCAATATCTTATATAAAGTATCAAAGTGTTCCTCTTTACTAGTACTAAACACAATAATGTCATCCAAATAAACATAACAGCTTTTTCCAATGAAATCTTTTAAAACAGAATTCATCAGTCTTTGGAAAGTGGCAGGAGCGTTTTTGAGACCAAACGGCATCCTGACAAATTCGAAATGGCCATTATTCGTGCTAAAAGCGGTTTTTTTGATATCCTCTTCAGCTACTTCTATTTGGTGGAAACCTTTCGCCAAATCTAGAGTAGTGAAGTACATTGACCTACCCAATTTGTCCAAAATATCTTCAATGTTTGGAATGGGATATTTATCGTCAATTGTAATATTGTTTAATTTGCGATAATCAATCACAACCCTCCATTTTTGTTTGCCCGATGCGTCTTGTTTCTTTGGAACGACCCATAATGGCGCGGAATAAGGGGAGTCACTATGCCTGATAATACCTTGTTTTAACATGTCTTGAATTTGATCATTAACCTCCTGACGATGTACCTCAGGATACCGATAAGATTTTGTGTAAATGGGCAATTCATTTAAAGTGCTTATTCTATGTTTAATAGCATGAGTGAATGTAAGATCGTCACCCTCGTGATAGAAGGCACTATCAAATTTTTTTATCAGATTCAAAAGCTCTCTTTTTGTACATGCGTCCAAATGTCCGCATCTGATTTGGTTTTCTGCTAAGAATATTTCTTGGTGAAACAATTTTAATTCTTCAGTTGGGAATGGAATGTAATATTCTTTTTCTTCATTTTCATTGAAGAAAAGTGGGATAACATTACCAGTGTTTAATTTCAAGGTGTTACTCTGGTAACTAACCTCAGCTCCCAAAACGCGTAAAATATTATTACCTATGATTCCATCGAACTTATCATGGAAGTTTAATTCGAGAAAACACATTTTATGATTGGAGTCGAACTCAACAAAAGAATCAATATTTACTATTGTATCACAAATTGTTGAATTAGTTAAGGTTGTAATAGTTGTGGGTTTGATTTTACTTGCGTATATTGGGTTGCATATTCCTTTTTTTATAATACTCATTGACGCACCCGTATCAATAATGAATCGTAAAGGCCTGGTTTTAGATTGCACTTTTATATAGGGTAAAGATTGTTGTCCGAGGCTTGCACACGAAAATTTTGAATACGATTTCTATCAGTTGCAGGGTTAATTCTAGAATTGATTGAAGGATCTACATCCATAGGTTCTACATTCGAAATTTGGTTTCTTGAATTTGGTCTTGAGTTGTGATTATTGGAAAATGGACTCCTGCTATTGTTATTATTATTAAAACTATTACTAAATTCATTATTATGGCTAAAATTATTGTTCCTATTGTATCCATAAAAATTGGAGCCTTGATTTCGATTATTTGGATTATTAAAGTTTCTGTTAGTATTATAATTATTCCTATTAAGATTGTTACCGTTACTATTAGATTGTGAATGGTTTGAATATTGACTATAATTATTTCTGTTAGTACTAGGATTTTTTTGGTGATTTCTATTATTATTATTTCTAATTTTAGTTTCCAAAGGATTATAATACGCGTAATTTCCTTCATGTAAAATATCTATTGCCTCTTCGAGAGTTGAAGGGTTTCTACTAAAAATTATCGAACGCATGGGTTCGGGTAGTTTGTCTTTAAAAATTCCTAACGCGGTCTTAATATTTGTATCGGTATTAAAGTTTGAATTAGGTTCTTCCTTTACTTTATTATTTAATCTTCTTAAAATACTTTTTATGTTATTATATAACTCTACACTATTAGAAGTAAACGTTACGTCCCTTAGTTCATTATAAATTTGGAGTGAATTTTTCTTTTCTCCAAAATTTTTTATTAAAACTTCGCGTATTTCAGACCAAGTCTTTGCATTATTGTTTATTTCTATTATCGTTCTAGCTTTACTAATTAGTTTACTTTTAATTCTACTAAAAAGTAAATTCTGACTACTTATATCATATTTAATTATAGATGGAATTATTAATTCAACTAATTCTAAGAAATTATTTAAGTCGTTACCTTTCCCATCAAATTCTGGCAGACGTTCGATGTATTTTAGTGGATCTATCTGTAACGTAAGTTGTTGATCTTGATTTGCGTGAGATGTCCCGGCTGATGCTTCCATGTCTGAATCCTCTTCACTTTTCTGGTAAAATTTCTTTGCTGTTGTTCTAGCTCTTCTGATAGCACTTTCGCGTTTGAACATTCAAATTTAATTTTTTTTATTTGTTGATTGTTTTATTTTTTTATTTGTTTTTTTTTTGTTTCTCTACAGGTTTTTGTTAAAATTGGTTTTTATCATAAAATTTTTTATTGTGATTTTTGTTTTTGTTAAATTTTGCTTATTAGAGTATTAGGTTAATCAAATTTTAATTTCTTATAATTTTTATTAGCTTTATTTCTTGATGAATAATTATTAAATTTAATTGTTGTTTTGTGAGTTCGTTTTTAACAGTTAACTTTGAATTTTTTCTGATTTTAATGCGTCACAAAAAATTTGAAAATTTAAGTGTAACGATTAGACAATTTTAATTAAATTAATTTTTTAATTTTTACACTTTTAGAGTTTTTTTTTTTGACAAATTTATTTAACATAAATTTTTTATTATACTTGTGTAGTTTTACAATTATTTAATTAAAATTTTATTATTACACTTGACGCATCCTACCGACTGCGCCAATTTTATTTTAATTTTTCTTGTTTAAAATAAATACACAAGAGTTTTATTTGAATTTTATTTTATTTAAAGTTTTCTTTATTTATAATAAGTTCACAAAAGTTTCACAAGCTTCTTTTTATTAATTTATAATGTTTCATTCAAATTCTACAAATAAGTTTAATTTATTGCTTTATTGATTTGTAACTAATTAATTTATTTCACATAAATTTTATAAGTTAAAAATAAGTTCAATTTATTAATTCATTGATTTATAATTAGTTAATTTATTTCACATAAACATTTTTTAAGTTACTTAACAAATTCTACAAGTTAACTTTCTTAAGTTTTAACACGAACTAACTTCTTATCATTACTTTTACTTTTTAATTTTTTTATTATTTTATAAAAGAACAAACGCTTTGCAACAACAATTATTACGTTTGCCATTGACCTACTTATTATTACGAAATCTGAAAATTAAAACTTAATTCATAATTTTTTATTGGTGTTTCAAATTCATTAACCTTTGTGCATACGTTCTAATGTTTCAAGCAAAAAATAAGTTCATTTGGCTTTTCGCTTGAAACATGAAACTTTCATATAAAAAAAACAAAAGGAAATAATGAATGCAAATTTTGATTTTGATAAAAAGAATAACGTTAAATTAAAAGGTAATGAAATTTAATTAAAAATGAAATTACGAAATTATTGAAAGGGTGAAATATGTAAGTTTCCATTAGATTGATACGCGTGTTGTGTTGCTAACATAACAATATATTTTTATGAGTGTTCATGTGATATTATTAAGGAAAACAATAGCATTAACATTCACAAAAAAAAATAATTTGATATTTTTCACGAATAAAGTAGGTTAACATAAAATTTATTTTGTAAAATAATATTTAAAAAAATTACAACACCATTTTTGAAATTATATCAAAAATTTGGGAGACTTACCAGACATGTGGTGAAATTTTATACAAAATATAATATTTCGTAACTGAATAAAGCAAAATCTTTATGACACGAACCCGTATGTCGAAATTCTCATCAGCATAAACTATTTTGTTGGATTTTGCAACAATATTAATTTTTTTTATATTCCATAACGTGGATACTCTCTTACATGAACTAATTTATTTTTGCAAAAATAATTTATATTCATATTTATGTAGGTCCGAGTCCGACAACATAATATTCGACTCGGCAGCTAATCGGTACAAGAGGCGAATGCCTAATGAATGAGAGTAAAAGGGTCTACTAAAAGCGGAGTCGCAAATAAATTTTTTATTAACGGCAGGAGACGTTTTTAAGTTGACTCTCTTCTCGCTATATGTTTTTTTTTTAAAGACCTAGAAACTTTTGAAATTAGTGAAATTAAGTATTTGAAATTATGAATTCGGGGCTTTAGTTTATTAAGCATAAAATTATAATGGATAATTACAAAAAACTGAACAGAAATCAAATTTCTCAACTTTTTAAGAAATGTTTATAAAGCACCATTAAAAAATCTCAACAGTTTTCTGTTTATTAACGAAAAAAAAGCATATTGTTTACACAACCTCTAAAAAAAATAAAGAAAAAAAACAAGAACTCTTCCTTAAGCATTTTTTGTTTTCAAGTTTACAAGTTTTTTATTTTCACTTTTTATAAACAAAACTAAAAAAAAAAGTCAAACTTGGTTTTTTTTTAAATTTATTATGATAATTTCAAATTCAATTCAAATACAGTACAATTTCTTCTTATTATTTTATTTCTTAAAATTTGAATAAAAAGGGAAAACAGAAACTCCTCAAGGAAAACGTAATTTTCAATTTTCACAAATAAAATAATAAAATTTATAAAACACACTTGAAAAAAGTAAGTGCAAAATATAAAAAAAACGGAAAAAACAGAATCAATTGAATTTTTGTTGAATAAAAGATTGATAATTTCTTTTAGATCCTTGAATTCAATAACGGGAAATTTTTTAAATAAAATAAAGAACAGAATATAAAAATAGCGCGCTATTATTTCAAAAGGACAGACAAATTTAATTTATTTAACAAAAACCCTAAAGTGGTTCAGGTAATTTTAATATAAGTAAGTATTTTATTATATATTTATGATGAGTGGAAAATATTGGTTTACGACAAATATTCCAATATTGTAGTGCGAGAAGTTGCCGGAGCGGATGACAGTTTAAATAATGTTGTAATATGCGGTATGAAACCGTAACAAATAGAATATTTCGTGGCTCATTTTGTTGTATGTCAAAATTTTTGATTTTCACTCAAAAATATTTACTCAAATTTTTATTTATTCTTAATGTATAACGGTGAAATTTTTATAGGAAAATCGTACATTTCTTTAAAATATTAGGCATAGCTTAGGCTATGATATAAAACCAAAGTTTTCAAGACTCCATAATATTCCTCTAGTATTATTAAAAATTTGAGTATAATTTATTGAGTGAAATCAATAAATTTTTTAATTTGAAATATGTATGGAAAATTTTCACAAATTTATCATCGATTCATGGGGCTTTGAAGATGAAACTATGATATTGATTTTAATTTGTAAAAATTTATGACATTCGTTTAATTTTGATTAAAATATGAGTAAATTTTATTGAGTGAAATTTAAAAATCTTAAATTTTTTCTCGAAAAGATGTCTTGATATTGCGTAATCTAGCCATTGATATCAATTGATTTTCGATCTGTGACCATCTACGAGCTTGTGACAGTTTCTAAAACAACTAAATTTTATTTTTAATTTATCAATTCTTATTATTTTTTTAAAAAATGACAAATTTTAACTTTATTATTTTGACTTATTCACTTTAATGTTACTATCAGACCGATTAACTTTCAATTTATTATTACCGTTATTATAAAAACTATACTTGTTTTTACTGTATTCTAACTTTATGCTTAAACTATATAAAAGAAAAGAAAAACCATTCGCTGCTCTAAATCAAAAACTAATTGAAGCATAAAAAAAAGGGGCGGAAGTGGAAGGGAAAAAAATTTACTCGTTTTTACAGTAATTCAAAAAAAAATATAAGTGTAAAATAAGAACTAATACAAAAACAAAAATAAGAAAAAACTGGAGAAAAGAACGACAAGAACAAACTGTTATCTTTAGAATGAAGATGAAAAAGGACAAAATATTAAATGTTTTGTAAATGTTCAAGTGGTTTCCCGTTCTTTTCTCGATCTGTTTTTTTGTAGTTTTAAGCATTTTGAATATCATTCATCGTGAATAACTTGAGTGAATTATAAAAGAATCAAGATTTGATCCTTAAATTAAATATTTAAAGAAAATTGATTTATATGTTTTTTTTTGTTCTTATTGTTCTGTTATGATTTTATATGTTTTTGATTCGATAGTGCTATTGTTATTTAACAGATCATATTCATAACATAAAATGTATGTATGCACATATGAATATATTTATAGGTAATAATTTATTGAAGTATTATACATGAAATGTTGAGAGAAAATGAATTTTGAAGAGAGAAAAATTTTGAGGTTTTTAATTTCTAAGTGCATAAATTGATTGCATTCACAATTTAAAGTGGAATTTATTCATAAAAAGGCCAAACAAAAATTATCGAAACTAACACGTGTCTTTATAGTCATTGAATTCCAATTATTCGAAAATAAATAGTTGTAGGTCGAGAGGTCGTGATTATTTCAGAATTTTAATTTTTTTAATTAGGGAAGTATTTATTTCGAACCCCGATTATGAACTTTCGAACTTAGCGTCTTAATTCCGCAGCTCCTACCAAAATATCGTCAATTTAATTGCTTGTATTATATTTATTCTTTCATTTATTTTTATTTTAGAATCGAACGCCTATAGTTGTCAATGTAAAGTTAATCGAGTTTGGTACAGCCTGAAGGACGGGCGCTTCAGTGGGGGTACAATTAAGAATATAATCGCTGTACAATTAATTGTGATCCCAAGATCAAATTTCTATTTATCGCCGTAATTTGCAGATATTTCAATTTTCCGCTAAAATCATACAATTTGACTTCTTGATATAGAATATTTTCTTCGACCATAGTCGTATAATATTACAAATTGATCATTTCCAAAGAAATATATAGAGTATAGATATAGAGCTGAAGAAAATGGATAAAAATTAAACTCTATCTAAACAGAAATGATTATAAGATATTGAAAATCTTTAAAAAAATTTGAAGAGATCTTATTTTATTGATTATTAAATTGTTCGGATTTTTAATTGCTATTTTAAAAAATTTTTCTCATTCTTACAATGAATGCATTTAATTAAGCACATAAATAAAAATGTAATTATATTAATTTATATATATATAAAAAAAATCAATTAAATCATTTAATTAAAAAATTAATCATTTTTCTTATTACCTTTATAAAAAAAATATACAAGCACCCCCATAAGTATGCAATTTTTCATTAATTGTTGTATTGTGTTTTTTTTGCAATGTTAAGCTTTCTATAAAGACGTGATTATTTTTAATTTTATTTTTATTCTGAAAAGAAAATGAATTTGCATTTTTCATTAAATCTTTGTATACACACAAACACACACTCACACATATCTAATAAAAACGATTTTACTTGTTTTTTTTCCTCGATAATCAAAGACAAAAAAAAAAATATTAAGTCAATTGGAATTAATTACTTGTTTTGACGGTAAATACATGAATGCGTAATCAAAATGTTGATGACGATGATGCTGATAAAAATAATATTTATGTAGTATTTGTGTGTGTATATATAAGCTAAACAAAATACATTATAATAATAAAGAAAAAATAGAGCAGAAATGAGGGAAAATTAAAATTTTTCTTTTTTTATTTTTTCGATTTTTGATAACTTTTCAGGTTCAATGGAATACAAGTGATTATAATAAAAGTGAAAATAAAGTATTTAATAGAAAAGAAAATATTATATACACACATATACTCATGTATATATATGAATGTAAAGAGAGTATAACAACGTTAATTAAAATCTCATTAGAGATTTTTGTTTCTCATGTTTTCTTTTCTCTTTTTTCTGTGATTTTTAGGAGAGCAATGTGAGCAAAACACTTAGGTGTATATAAGAAAATTTTTTTTAAATGAAAATATAATTAACCTGGAAAACTCTCGGATATTTCTAAAGCAGTATTTTTCATATGCTAAGACCGGGAATTCATTTTTCTTGAAAATCATTCTTTTACTTTAAAATTTTGAAGTTTGGGTACTTTACCAGCTTGGAGTGTATCTCTTCCATATTCTAAATCAAAATTTTATATATTATTTTTGTGTAATTATAAAAGGCAAAATAGAAAATATTAAAATATTTTCACTATGAATATAAATGTGTGTGTGTGTTTTTTCTTAAAACGGAAATTTAATTTTTTAAAGTTTTGTAGTTTTTTTACCATTATTTTCTTTTTCTATTTCACATTCACACACAATAGTTTAAAGCAATGCATTTGAAATTTAATTAAAATATTTTTGTGATTATTCTTATTAAATTATATTAAGAGTATAAATATGGGGAAAATTTTCCGGAATTTTAATTTTAATAAAAGAATAAAAAAATTCATGTGTTTTTTTAACTTTTTTCATTTTTAATATGCAAAAATTTCAATGTGTGAAAATTTTTTTAAATTAAATTAACTCTAAATTAAGTTGTAGGTAATATTAATTAAATAACATAATATTTTTTTTTTTGATAAAATTGAATAAAATTTTCGTTTAAATGAAAATTAAAAGTAAAAATTATTGGTTTGAATTTTTTCTTTTAGTTTCCACTATGTCTATGGGCTTAATTAAAATTATAAAAGCACTTCAAAGAATTTTAATACAATGAATGAAAATGAATTTTAATGTCATTTTAATCGATATTTCGAACAAATATATCGATTCAAAACGAAACCTGAATTAAAAGTATGGACTTGTATATTAACACATTTAGATGGGGCTTGCAATCGAGCATACGATTTCGAATCCGCACACAACGAAGCTCACCGTTATCCTCTAGTTTCTTCTCATTTAGACTGTAATACGTAACTACAGATGACTTAGTTTGTAATCTGTAGTTGTATCGAAACATTGTAATCTTCGTAATGTTGAACAAGATTTTGCAATATTCATTCGAATAATTTGTTTAGTACACATGATTTGTTTAGTACGTTTCGATTTTTCGAAAGACTCTCTTTATATAATCCAAGAGTAAACATTCTGTCTCATTTTTCTATTCGATATTACAAATAATTTTACAAATTTATAATGATATTCTCAATAATTTCAAATATTATTAAACTTCTTTTTAAAAAAAAAAAATTTTTATTTTATTTTCTGAGATAATTTTTTAAGATTCATTAATTCAGAGATTTATAATTATCTTGTTTTTAACAAAAAAATATAAAAACAAAAATAACAAAAGAAAACTTTTTCTTTGAAAATATAAAGGAAAATAATGAGGTGAGGAAAGAGAAATAAAGAGTGGGTCTCGCCGAAAACAGAGAGAAAAAAAAAACAGCAATCATGCTCAAATAAAAAGCATGTAAAATGAGATTGCAGTAAATTATTAACTTTCTATTGTTGTTCTTTTTTTTTCTTTATAGTATTTGGGTTGCTCTTTTTAATAACTTTTTGTTGATAATTTTTTTCTTTTATCAAATTTTTTTCCATAATAATAAAAACCAGAAAAAAAGGAAATTAAGATATTTAAAATCGTTCAAAGCAAAATTTCAATGACTTTTGAACAAGACTAAAAGTTAAGAGAAAATTCCAAGTATGTGTGTAGTGCGTATATACGAAAGTCAATAATGTAATACAATAAAAAAAAATTAATATTTTAATGTAAAATCTAATGAATCAATAAAAAAAGTTTCATTAAGGCGCATTTAAAAGGTTACTGAACATCAAGTTTTGTTCTTCTCTTTTTTTGTTGTGTTTTTGTTCACTCTCATACTCCTTTCTTCCTCTTAGGTATTTTTCTTTCTCAGACTCTTTATTATTTATAATGTGTTTAATATACATAATTTTTTGTATTAACGAGAGAGAGAGAGGAGAAGGTGGTGGTTCAATTAACCATTTGTTTTTTGTTAAATTTACCGAAAATTATTAAATTCGTTTTTTTTTTTGCTTTATTTTCAATCAAATTTTCATTTAACATTTTACACACTAATTAATTCAAGATTTACTTTAAGTGTATAAATAAATTTAAATATAAAGGAATTTTTGAAACGAATTTTAATAATTTAATTTATGGAATTTTTGAAGTTATTAATAAGAGGTTCATGAAAGGTATGGAATATAAAATGAAAATTAAATATATTAGGGAAGAAGTAAATAAAATAATGAAAGTCCTGCTGAGATAAGGTCACAATAATTGCATTTTCGTATGATTAAATATTAAATATAAAATTTTGTTTTCTACTGATTGAATTTTAATTTAAAATAGTAATATATAAAATTTAAATGATAAATTATTATAATATAATGATGAAATATATATAAAAGTAAATAATATTGTCAATATTGGCAGAGAGTTTTGTGATCAAATTACGGCAGTACTTATAGTTATATTTAACGGAATTCATAAGAACTGTACTGTACTGTAGTTAATCTTTTACAGCCAAAATAAAATAATCTTTCTTAGTACAGGTAATTCTTTCTGTAACATTGGAGATTTTTGGTAATTTAGTTCTAACTTAGCTTTTAATCTCTAACTTAGTTCTAATAAAGCACGTAAAACTTTAATAAATTCATTTATTTTGTGGAAATAGTTGAAATAATTTATGAAACATGATAATAATTAAATAATTAAACAAGTATCAACATACCCGACAGGAAAGAAAATTGCCATTTCGATTATATTTTTGATAGTGCTGCCATTTAAATTCTTACTTAACTAATATGCTGACACAATAGTACTATTTTTTCAAACACACTTTTATGACAGCTTGAGAAGTACTTACTTTTATAAAAAACTGCCAATATAGTACCTACTATAAGTTAGAATTGAATTTTCAAAAACACGGTTTTTCTTGTTTAAATATGCGCAGTGTGTTTTTGATTCTTGTGTTTAACGAATGTATGTTACAATTTTTACTATTATGAATATGCAATATCAACTTTATTTTAAAGAGATATTTGATAAGGAATATATCATTCGTGTGGTGGTTAAACAAAGTTCGTTCTCGCCATTTTTCAGTATTATTACAGTATTATTTCAATTAACTTATAGGAATTATTGCTTTCAATGAGCTTCCGCATAGTATGTTTGACTATAATTTTAAAAGGAAAAATAAAAATTTTTTAGGGTAATTTGAATATTTTACTTTTATATAAGGTATATAAGGCAGGATGTTGGAACCAAGTACGCGTTCTGTAGAATAAAGATGGATTTGTTTCTCTCCGAATATTGAGGTGGATAAACAGTGGCAGCCGTTCTGTAAAAATAAAAAATGTCAGAAATAAAACAAACATTTTATTTTTTTTTTATAATTTTTTTCACTTTTTCCAAAAAATTTTTTTTATTTTTTTTATTAAACTCACTTAGGTTTTAGATTTTTTTTTAAAATAATTTTTTTTTTTTGTATTTTTATATTTTTTAAATAGAAATATTTTTTTATAATTAATTTTTTTTTATTAATTTTTTATTTATTTATAATTTTTACTATGTTATTTTTTTTTGGTTTTTTAATTAAAGAAATAACAAAAAAAATAATTGAATTTAATTTTTTTTTATTTTTTTTTATAAATATTAAATGCAGTTAACAGAGTTGTTTTTAATTCCAGAGTTTTTTTTGTTATTTTTTTTTTCTTTTTCTATTTTTTATGATAATTTTTCATTTTTAACATTTTAATAATAACAATTTAATAAAAATTTCAAGTGAAATTAGAAGAATTGTTTAATAAAAGTAAAAATCAAAATTTTGTACACAAATTTGAAATTAAAAACTAAATTTAAATTTAAAAAAAAATATTAAAATAAATAAATAAATTAATAAAAATATTGTGTTTGATTATATAACGGTAGTAGAAAATTTTTAAATTTTGTAGAAAAATTTTCATTTTTTATAACTATTTTTTTTTTGTACAAATTTATTAATATATAGGGAGAGTAATTTAAATATATATTATGAATATTATATTTGTAGTCTATATAGTCTATTACAATGAATTGATGTTGTTTGCTTTAACCCTAAAGTTAAGTAAGTTTTTGTGAAATGAAATTTTTTAACAACGAATTGAACTCTCCCAATTTCTTTGTACTCGTAAGCGTTTTACGGCTTGTAACAAAATTAATACTGAGTAAAAGAGCATAAAATAGTATGAAGATACAGAGAATATGAAAGTGTGAGAGAGCAACATAAGGTAGCAATTACTAAAGAAAAAGCGCAAAGTGTGAATTTTACTACCTCGTCGTCGGTTGAAGGTTAAATAGTATTATTGAAAGGGATTTTTTAATTATTTATAAATTAATAAAATTTATTTGAATTTCAGTTTATAATATTTATAATCGAAAAATAAATAAAATAATTATGAAGATTTAAGGGAAAAAGCTTAGAATTTGTGTATGCGAACTTTATACATTAAGTTCCAACAAATTTATTGTGTTTATTTAAAATTTCATAGTTTTACATTAAAATTTATTTTAAAGTAAGAGTAAGAAATTAAAGAGTAAATTTAAGCAAATTTTATATTTCAATTGAATAATAATGCTATATGAAACGTATAATATTAATGACTGTACATTAAACTATAGAGCACAAGGAACATTGTGAATAGAGTTTTATTGTAGAGAAAAATATTATGTTTAAGAAGAAGGTTCACATGTGATAGCCACTCATTATATGAATGATTTTTGAAATAATTAATTATAAATTTATTGGAATTTGTATCGGCTATTTAACTAGAATTTCATTTTATTTTAAAAATTACCAGGAATTTAAATAATATCGATGATAGTTTTTTTTTCTTTCCCTAAGTATATTGGAAAATTTTCATTTTTATTTCAAATTTAAATTGAAATTCAATTAAAAATTTTTTACCTTTGTAAATTATTGAAAATCAATTCGTTTTAAAAATATATAAATAAATTCATTTTTTTAATTAATAATTTGTAAATTAAAAATATAGGATATTTTTAATTTGTAAAATAATTTCTCAATAAATCAATAATATGAAAGTTGGTGTTGTAGAAATTTTTACCCTATATACCTTAAAATTATTATTAATTTTTTTTTTTATATCATTAAATAAATATATTTAAAATTACAATTTGGATTATCTATTACAAATATTTGTTTTTTTTTTTTGTAATTAAATGTTATTCATTTAATATATTTTTTAAATTTAAGTGTATAATTAAACTTATATACGGTCCGAATTGAAATTTTCAATATAAAGGAATAAAATAAATTCGATTTGTTGCTTTGAGTCAACAACATTGATGATATTAATTTAAAATTTATTATTTCTTTGAATCGAAAAGTAAAAAAAATTTCTGTCATTTTAGAATTACTGAGAAATTTGAATTACCAAGAAAACATTAAAATTAATAAAAAATTTAATTGAAATTTGGTACATAATCAAATTCAACCGAATTGATACATAAACAAATTTTAGCACTTTTCACTTTTTTCTGCTAAAAAAAATTATAAATTTTCTGCAATAAATTTTAATTGGATGTACGAGTATTTGACAAAATATTATAAAAAATTTGCTTACAAGTTGTATAACAGATACATTTTGTTTGAATATTTTAAAAATCTAGTTTTTAATTTATAAAATAAAAATTATAAATTATTGAATATTTTTTAACAATTTTTCTATTGTATTTTTCTTCCTTTATTATTAAGTTTTTTTATTTTTTAATTTTTTTTTATATTTTAAAATAAAATGAAACAATTTTCTGCTACGATTTTTCTTTTACACCTAATTTTAAATTTTGTTTTTTAAATTTACATTTTCACATTTTCATTTCTTAATCTATTGATTTTATTAATATTATAATTTTTTTTTTGTTTAAATTTTATTAAATTTATTTTAATTTTTTATTTCTTCATAACCTTTTGTTTTACGTTTAATAAATTTTTTTTTTTTGTTTTCTTATTTTTCCTAAATTCTAATCGTTTTTTAAAGTCTTATTTTTCTTTAGGAATTGCAAGTTTTCTTGTATTTTTTTGTTTGAATTTTTCAAATTACATATTTTTTTTTGTTTTTTTTTTTTTTTTATAATTGATTTCTTTTATATAATTATTATTTATTGAATTTTTTATAGTATTTATTCTAAAATTAATTTATTTAAATTTTTAATTTCGTTTCATACACATTTTTTTTCCAACTTTTAAGTACATATTTTTAATATTTACAAAAATTTATTATTCTTATACAGTATGCTTTGCAACAGGTTGCAATTAATTAAACAGATGATTTTTTGTTTATTTTTAAGTAAGAAATCGTACTTGGGGAGTGGGGTTGCAAAATTGTGAGAGACTGGCAAAACTATGAGAAATTGAAGAAAATATTTCATGGGGTATTGTTATCTCTCATTGTAGCGCAACGAAAGAAAAGAACGAAAAGAAAATGAGAAATTTTTAATTTTGGGTAATTTTCCTCAAAAACTAAAGGTCAAATATAATTGATTTTAAAAATACAGATCTATCAATAATCTTCAAAAAGGGTGTCTAATAGTTACTATATGTTGCACGTCTCCGAAGTTAATATAATATATTTTATATAAAGGAAAAGTCCGGAACCGATTTTTTTTCAACACTTTGTATCTCAAAAATGAGTACATTCTACCCATACAATTTTTTCCTGGAAATTGATCAAAAAATCATCCCTTATTTTGAAATTATTTGCAAACTCTATGCGAAACACGCTGGGTAATCATTTTTACTCTTTATATAACTTCTATTTTTTTTTAATTAATTAATAAAATTTTTTAAAATTATTCACGATTATATTAATAATGTTTTTTTTTTGTTTTTTTGCTGAAATGTCCTTATATATTTTAAATTTTTTTTTATATATTTGCTAAATTTTTTTTTTAATATGTAAAATTAAATGAATTCGCTGTTTAATTTTATTTTTAATATTTACAGATGAAATTTTAATTATTTTACAATATTAATTATATTAAATAAATTATGCTTATATATAAAAAAAACATTATATTTTATATATAATACGAAAAAAGGTGTAGCATTTAATATTTTATTTTTTATATAATTATAAATAAAATTTCGGATAAATTATTAATTGGTTTTTAACAAAAAAAAAATTGTTGTTAAAATTGTTTTCCGGATTGAAGTTTAATGCTTTAATTTTATAAAATTTAATCATTTTGAAATATATAAATAAAAATAGGTTTTAAACAACACTTTCTAAAAATGTTATAAATCTTTTAATGCAAATTTATACCTGGGTTCGAAATTGTTCAAATATTTGTAATATAAGACTATAGTCTAAGATTTATCAAATTGTCAAATAAATTTTCTTGACAAACTATTTAAGACCAGAATTAACCAGAGCTCAAATATGGTATATTTCACTTCGCTATTGAACACAAGATTATATAAGAGTCTATTTGTTATATATAATAATAAATAATGAGTCTAGAATTCAAAAATTTATGTTTTTACAATTCCGTGTTATTTAAAATATAATTTTTTTTCTATTTTATACAAAATTATTTGCTTTTTATATTACACCTTGTTAGCATACACCTTTTTTTTTAAATTTATTAAATTTAAGGGCCTTTTGGAACTCGTTTTCAATTTTAACTTTTCTATATACATATATAATAATATGTATACATATATATATATATAACATAATTTATTATTTAATTTTAATTAATAATTTCATTATATTTAAAATGGCTTCAAATATATAAATATATATATATATATATAAATATATATATTGTAAATTTTTTTTTAATTAGTTTCACAAATTTTTCGTTCATAGTTAATTTACTAATAATTAGAAAATAAAAATCAAATAATTTATTAAAATTAATATAAAAAATAATTATTGAATTTACAAGTTACAATTCTGTTATTTTTATATACGTGACAGTGTTAAATAATATTGTATTACATAATTATGTAAATGTATGTACATATCATATGTAAATATATATATAAAAAAATCAACGATTACAATTACAATTAATATTTTCTAATTAACATTTATTTAATTTTTTATAATTTTTTAATTTTGTTTTTCTAAATAACATCTATATTTTATATTTAAATATAAATTTAATATATATATTCTACGTATTTATATGTACATGTTAAATACTACTGAATTATTAACAATACGGTTATTTTGTAATATTTTTAATAATTTTCTTTTGTTGTCTTTTCCTTTTTTAAATTTTTTTTCAATTTTTAAATATTTAATTTAAGAGTTTACATACTTAATTATAGTTGCCAGATATTTTATTACTAAAACTTTTCATATTCTAAATGTGGTAAATGGTATAAAATTAAGAACACAAAAAATGGTTTTCTGGGGCAAAAAAATGTATAAATCTTTAAATAATTTTAAAAAGTAAATTCAACAATTGCACATAATAGTTGTAATTAAATTAAGGTTTGTATACTTTAAGCAAACAAGTATTGCTTTTGCTCGCATAATAAATGCAAATAATAATTATCCAAAATAGTCCAACTGAAATTGAGACTTCCTGTTCAAAATTTATTGATACTGAATCGATTTGTATTATAAATTCATAGTAATTTCCCATTATTTATGTATTAAATACAGAAATAATATTTCATATCAGCAAAATTTTTGTTGGAAATTACATTTTCGAAATGAAAATTTGATGAAATTAAGTTTCCACATTGGAAACTGTTCTTCTAGTTCTTTATTATACTTGAATTTCTTTGTATTCCTAAGCAAATTTTTAAAAGCTCCAAAATTAGTGGGCTGAAAAACATAAATTCAATTTTTAAATATTACTACATATTAAGTTTCATATATAAATTAAAAGTATACTCTTTGTTCCATGTTGAAAATCAAACAAAACTTTCAAACAACAACACATTAAATATATATAAGAAGCTTCTGGATGTGAATTGATTCCTTGTTCAAATTTTGTAAAAAATAAACTATAATTTGTATTTAAAACTATATTAAATATTAATTTTCTATTGCTATTGAACCGTATAATACAATAATTTTTTATTAAACTTGTCAACTATTTTAATTTATTCACAATAGATTTTATATACAATTCACAAACTATAAGTAATCATTCATTATTCATTTCCTACTTTCCTATATTATTTTCTATTTAATCTTCTATAATTAATAATAATATTTAAAGAATATATTTATAATATTTCATTATTAAAAATAATTCAAATATTTTTCATTTAAATATTATTATTATTATATATATTTTATTAATTTTACATTAATTTAACTACACAATTAAATATTTTTTTCTTTATTTTTTTTTATAGTAATTTAATGATGAATTATATATATATATATATATATATATATGTATATATATCCTTGTATATAAGTTTATATGTATATATAATATATGTGATGATTTTCTGAATTTTATATATTACAAAATGAATGTTAAATTATATTGAATATATTTTTCTCAATTTAATGAATTATTTTATACTAAAACTAATTCTAGTTAATTTAATAATTTAATTTTCTTTGTCTTTTTGCTAATTTTTTGTAATTTTTTTTTATATTAATTTATAATAAATAATATTATTTTAAATATATTGTTTATAACTATCACGACGTCATGTGCTTTGTTTTAATATTGAATTGACTTTATTTTCAAGAATGATGTTCATGAAATTCTGTAAAGAGAAGAAAGGCAAATAAGATTTGTAAATAAATTTTTTTTTTTAGAAAAATTTTAAATTTAATATTTAATTTTAATATTTTGTAATAATACAGGTGAGATTAATAATTGCAACGGTGAACGGCAACGATGAACGATTTTTAACAAAACCGATGATGTCAAAAAAAACTGTCAGCGCTAAATTACTATTTTATTCTATTTTACCGCCAGCGGTTGGATCCGCGGCTGACATAATTCTTCTATTTTTTTGTGTCACATTTCTATCTAGAACGGTTTAGAAATATATGTATGTATTGAAGTACCAGAATTTTTAAAATATTTGAAATGTTTTTAAAATATTTGAAATTCGTCATATTGTGGTATTAAATAAGAAATATGATTTTTATGTTTCAAAAGTTCTTAAACTTTTTTGCGGTTAAGCAAAATCCCTGTATTTTTTTATAAATTATAACAATGCGCCATCTATATATGATTGATCTTAACTTATATTAGAAATTTTGTGCAAGCAGCGCTGCTTATTTTTAAATTTTAATATTTTCCATTGTCAGTGCTGACGTTGCTTAACAAAGTCTGTAAATTGAATTATTTGGTTAACGACCAGCAAGATGAGAAGACAAAAAACGAAGAAAAAGTTTTTTTTTTTTTAGACTTACAAAATTAAGTTGTTAAGTAATCTAAAAATTGTGTTTTAATTTAATAGAAAAAAATTATTTTTATTAAATAAAATGAAAAAAGAAAAGAAACAGCAAATATTGGCCATGGTAGTAGGATAAGATGCATTGGATTTGAAGCTTTGAGTCGTATACTACATGCACACATACATATGAATATGGATCCCGGTATGTCCAAGTATAAGTACAGTTTGAATGTAATTTATGATTATTTCGGTTTTATACCGCTAAATAATTAGCGTATGTTACTAAAGCTTTTTTACAAATGAATAAAGTGTAGCATCTAGAATCTAATTTTTACTAAAAATTTATTGTTAACACCAATGATATTGGATTATCCTTAAAGTTAAGTTAGATTACTATGGTTCTTTTATAAAAACTTATAAATACGGTAAAAGTTAAAATACGATATAATTAACTACAATTGTAATGGGAAGATATATGCCAGGTGTTGCTTTCATAAGCCGTTTACAGTTAACATGTACATACATATGTATGTACAGGCGTGTGTATAAACATATACATATATCGCATTGCACGCTTTGCATACCATTTAACGCTTGCATGCATGCATACATATTCACATCAACAATAAAATTAAATATTTCACACCCAAAATATAGTATGTAGAAAAGATTATAAATTATAATTTACAGACGTACGCGTATATAGACATATGCACGTATGTACATACTTATGCGTACATAGTTATATTTGTGGTCAACTTGTTTTGAAGAATTTTTTTATTTCCAAATTGAAAGAGACTCGTGACATAATTAAAGTTTGCCAGGACCCAAGAATTTGTCTACGTAGCAATAATTTATGTCATACTTATATACATTTTTTTTTATATTATATATACATTTACATATATGTACTATATGTATATGTAAATACGCATGACATTTATACATACTATATAAGTACCTTTGTCGTTCAGCGAATCTCAAAAGTAAGCTATTTTATATGTACACAACATACGTAATTATTTTATAATTTATTTTAAATATAAAAATTTTGAAAATCACAGTTTAAAACGCTCAATTTTTTTTTAACTTTTAGGAAATGTGTACCTATTCCAATATAAAGAATTCATGTTTATATAATTCAAATTCATTAAAGAATATTATGTGTAATTATAAAATTTAATTATAAAATCTAAACGTATGTTATGTAAACTGCAACTAATTGATTTTCATTTTAATTAGAATATTATAATTTCAATTATAAAATTTAAATGAAATTTGATTAGACAATATAATGCCTAATACTACGATTTCATGTAATATATGTATGTACATAATTATGTACTTATAGCTATAACAACACAAATATTTTAATGTTATTCACCTATATTTGAATAAGTAGATATCTAGGTATTTTTTATTTGAAATGATAAATATTTTATACTAATGTGGTTTGTGGTGTGTTATAAAAATTAAGTGTAAAGATTAGGTATTATTAGCGCCTCATAGTATTCACTGCTATAATGTCACAATAGTGGCATTAGTATAGGCTCCTAATTAATAATTAATTTGATGTCAAAATAGAGAAATAATGCGAGGAAATCATTTCAAACATATATTTCTGTTCCAATTATTATAAATAAGACTTATAGTATAATTTTACGATATAGTATGTATTCCAAGCAATTAATCAAATTCTAAATACCTACATACATATACATATATATCCAACATCCATTGGTTCATTGAAAACTTTATTTTCATTTATTGTACGTATTGTTTTTGTAAACATTGTCTAATACAAATTCTCATAACATAATCATAAATGTCTTTTTAATATAAAATATGTTTTTTTAAATTTGCAAAAAATTTTCTGTTTTTATATTTTCTTTTTTTTTGGCAACACAAAAATTTTTGATATTGTAAAATTTTATATTTGTATGTACTCGCAAGTTTTCTTTTGTTACGGTGGTAAGTTAAAAAATTCTTCAAATATACTTCTTACACCGTGAACTTAGATGTTTGTGAAATTATAAGAAAATACAGCTGTATAACTTTAGCATGATTAAGGCTGTTTATACTGAATACTGACTTTCCCGAAATATCTGTCGTTTTGGATACACTATTTTCAAATCGAATAATTACTCTGATTAGTTTTAAATTAAATAAAATTGATTTGCTTTAGTCGATTTGTTATTAAACAATTAAAGAAATTTGGTAGTGCTCTTTTGAGTTCCAGCTTAAATGGATTGAAATTTGAAATTCAAAATGGACTAGAGCCAATTAAGGTGTAATAATTTTCGGTATCAATTTTTAATTGGAAATGTTATTGCTTTCAAATATATTTTTCTTTACAGAATTCGGGAAATATACAATAGTAACAATTCAATATATGTATTTATAAAAAGGACTTGTTAAATTTTATAAACATCCATCCTCATGTCCAAGTTCAATGTTTCACCTACAATTTTTCAGCTCTTATATTCTTGCTATTTTTTTCGAATTGGAAGCATCCTGACATTTTTATGTGATTATTATTTTATTGTTCGTATCTTTTATTTTTATATTTTTTCTTATAATTTAATTTTATAAAATGAAAATTTGTAAATTTTCTCCTTTTGTTTTTCAATTTTTGGCTCCACTTTTCGGCTCGTTTATATTATTTTTGCTGAATTGATAATTTTTTTGTTTTTATATATTTTAGATCAAAAAACGCTATGTACGCTTACACTTTAGATTTATTAAAGAGGGTTTGAGACGCCACTGTGACTTCTTTTACTCTGTTGTTATATTTTTTTTGGCGTTTGCTTTATTTAGAAAATTTTCTGTTAGGGTAGAAAGATATTTTCTTTTTTGTTTTTATTTATAAAAAAAACCTAATCTTTGATAGAAGAATATGAGTAAAAAGGACCTACAAAAAAAAAAAGTAAGATTGTTGTGAAGTTGTTATTTTTTTTGCTTAATTTTTTTTTGTGAGCTTTCACTTTGAATTTATTATGCTCAAAATAAGGACATATGAGAATAAAAAAAATATATGTATAATCAAAAATTACACATAGAATATATTAAAATAAAAAAATATAGAAAAAATTACGAGAAAGGATAAGAAAAACGAAAAAGGATGACATAAAAAAATTATAGTCAGTTTTATAATGCTATTATGGGCGAGTATATTGTAGTAACAGTAATAATAGTAGTGGCAGTTAGAAAATCACTGCCAAAAAAAATATATTGAAAAATGTACGTACATATTATATAGAGTACTTAAATTATGTATCACGTTCTCGTATATATGGAATGTGAATATGGATATGAATGAATGTGCTTACAACTACATGTAGAAAACATAAAAGTAAAATTACATTAAATAAAAATCCTTTTTTATTTCTTGTTTTTTCTTTCTCTACTTTTGTACACTCTGTTTTTGCTAACATGTTCACATAATATTGTTTTGAATTTCGAAATTTATGGGTAATTCTCCAGAGAAAATATCAGCACAATCATATTAATGTCATTTCAAATAAGGAATTTAAATTTTTTCTTTTCCAAATGTGTTATACATTAAATTAAATTATATTTTGTTCTATAACATAATATAAGGAGTTGG
Organism: Condylostylus longicornis; assembly: GCF_029603195.1. NCBI lineage: Eukaryota > Metazoa > Arthropoda > Insecta > Diptera > Dolichopodidae > Condylostylus > Condylostylus longicornis. The sequence goes on from NW_026577974.1 coordinate 5,963,774, forward strand.
TTGCATAATAAAGAGTTCATTGATCTTATGGTCATTTTAATTTAGTTCCTGATTGAAAATGCAATAGGGAGAAAAAGGAGAAAAAAGTTAACAATATGTGAACCAATATGGACATGATGCAAAAAAAGAATTTAAAAACTGGCTGCAATTTAATTGCAAATTTATTTTCTAGTGTAATAATTATGGAAAAAAAGCATGTGTTTTTTTAGAAAATTTTAAAAAATGGTTTACTAAAAGTTTTAATTGTACTATTTTTTTTTCTTTTTAGAACTTTACTCGGGAAAAATTATAAATTTTGAAAAACTGATGATTTGTTTTCTGGTTGACTCTTGCTATATAGTTGCTGTATATGTTCTAAGTAACAACATTTGAATCACAAAATATACATGATTGTAGGGTTTCGTTGGCCATTAATAACGTGATTTTTCTTATTGGAAAACGTTAACGTTATGTCAGTTTTAAAAATGCAGAAATTAAATGGTAATTAAACACAATTTAAATTACAAATAAGATATTATTGCTGAATTTTAAAGTCAATGTAAACTGACTTTTCATAAATTTTACATAAATAATTAGATGGATAGCTCGAAATGTGAACTTAAAATTATTTTTCCAATTCATTGAAAGCGATAAAAGACTTGACCCTTGTTTTATGTATAAACATTTGGAAAATTGAACTTGCAGCTCAAATTCATATAAATTGTCTAAATTATTTGTATAATTTATGAAGTTTGATTAAAACTTGCAAAAGTTAGTGTCGATTTTAAGGTGGAATAACTTATGTATTAACTTTTGGAAAATAATTTTCCATTACTTATGTTGTAAAATTTTTATGTATATAGTTTATTTGTGTATAGAGAATGGAGAGAAACAAAAAAATTATTACTTGTGTCAAATGTGATTTAACTTGCAATTTTTTTTTTATTATTTCCAATTTTATGTTTCATGTACAGAATATAGCGAAAGGATCAAATTCATTTTTTATAGGTGCCTTTTCTTTTTCCTTATTACTTTCCCTGATTTTTTATTTTCAGTTTTTTATTTTGATAAATTTTAATTTTCTTTTTTTGATTTCTTTTTTCTTTTATTGTTTTATTTTTTTTTATGTACTAAATTAAACTGTGATTTAGTTTGTGTACAGATTTTAACTTTAATAATTTTTTTTTATAAGAGAGATTGGGGATAATATCCTTAGGATATTTATGTATACATAAAAAAATCTGTTTTTGACTTTGAACAAGATTCTTTAGAAAAAGAAAAAAAGGATAATAGTTATGACTTTCAACTTTTACTAAAATTATATAAAATGAGGAAAACTTTAAATAAGTAAAATATTTTTTTGTAATTGTAAAAATTTTGAATTGGTTGATAATTGTATAGGGAAGCTATTGTTTATTGAAATTATTTGTATTACCAGATAAATTGATTTTTTTATAGTTTTTTTTTTATAAAACTTAATAAAATTTAAGATTTTGATAGCATAGAAACACGTAATCAGCAGGGTTTTTATTATAAATAATGGACTTTTACAAATTAGTACTACTTATGGAATAAATGAAATTCTAGAATACAAATATTCCTAAAATTCTTTTTTAAATTTGAATTTGTTAAACTTCTGGGTAATACGTAAAGCTGTTGAGAAGGATTTGAAATTAAATTAAATCAGGAATAAATTTAGAAATTCTTTTGATTTTTTAATCATTTTATCTCAAGAGAAATATGGAGACTGTTAAAGACTGTTCATCTCCAGAGAAATATAGCAGTTGTCTAAATATCTTTTAGAAAAGTCTGCTTCAGTGTCATTTTGAGTCTTCATTAGGCTGATGAGTTACCTGCCGTGTAGTAGATATCTACAAAACTTTATAGAAATAATTTTTTCTCAAAATTTGGTTGTTATTGTAGTTTTATATAGAAATACATTAAAAATACAATAGAATTTGAAAATATGTACATAATAAATCGGGTGAATAGAGCATTCAAATTCATATAATTTTAACAGTATAGTTCAAAAACGGACCATCAGAAAAAATAGAGGATGTGGGTGATGAAGTAGTTAAATGTCGTATGTTTATATTCCATATCGTATTTTCATATTCCAAAGTTTATTTTGAAAAACTATTATGTCACTTTAAAATGCCATTAACTATGTGGCAAATAACCAAAAATAAAAAAAAAATGATTTATGCAAAATTTGTAAAGGAGTTTAGGAACAAATTTGTTAAATAAAAATATTGAAATAGATTTTAGAATCTGTGTTTGTAAATAGTTTCAGTATCATACAAAATACATAATAAAAACAAATTAATATTTCTTAAAAGTAATCTTAAATCACAAATTTTTTATTTATAAATATAAAGGCAAAAGTGATATAAAGATTTATTAGGAGACAAGAAATATTTTTTTTTAAACTTTTATTATTTTATAAACTTTTTATTCGCCTTTTTTGTTACATACTTATTTGTTTTAAAAAATAGGTTTTCCTATTACATTAAGAAAAAATTTTCTCTTCTTAACTTTGAAAAATACTATTATTTATAATGGTAGTAGTGAAAATTTAGAAAAAAATTAAAATAATAGATAAAATAAAATTTAATCTTAAGCTCATATAAATAAAAAAAAAAACGAAATGGATAAGTGAGAGAAGTGAAAATAGTTTAAATCACATATGTAGAGCCAAAATGTCTGAGAATATTTTTGGAAATAATTTCTAATAAATTGCTACGAATATATGTCTGTAGACAGGCGTTTAATATATTCAAATAAAACAAAAATTGTAAATTGTCTTTTATTCCAATATTTTAGAAACTGTTGTACTTTTGATTGTTTGAATAATCAGTTATCTTTTGTGGTTTAGTCAGGAAATAATCCTATTTCGCATATGGGATAGTTAAATTTGATCCTATTTCGCATATGGATGGTAAAATTAAGATGGTCATTTGATTTACCGATTTCTTGCTATCTAAAATATCCATTAATTTGTTTTCTATGGAAAATCATTATGAAAAATCTTCGGAAGTTGCCAACCAACAAAAAAGATGCCAAAACTGTCGAAATTTACAGTTCTTAAGAGTGGAATTTGTCAGCTAAATTTCTTATTTCCTAAAATCTTAGATAAAAATAGGCGGGAAACTTCATTAAAAGTTCCACATAAAGAAATATATTAAATATTTCAAAAACAAAAAATTTATCTTCCTTAAATTTCCTCCCTTATGATATAAAATATTGTCGATATATTAATTTTATGCTTAATCCAGAAAAATTTTTGTATTCTTTGGCAATGTTCCATGAAAAACTATTTATTTTTATTCTACTAAACTGGAATATGTTTGTAATTTTTAAGGGTTTTCTTGTTTTTTTTTTATAGGTTAATTCTAGAACTATTTCACATACAAAATATATATTATCTATTCTTTTATATTTATATAAGACTATGTACTATGAGTTGTAAGTTACTGTTTTTAGTAAAATAAAGAATAAATACAAGTATATGGTTGGAGAGTCTATAGTATTAGGTATATTGTTTAACATATTGCAAAAATAGTAAACAATATTATATAATAAATATTTTTAGAACGAAAACAAAATAATAAAAGACAATGAACGAAGGGAAAATTTACTTTTAAAAAAGTTTTAAGTGTCATAAACTTAACATAAACTTTTCGTTGTTTTTCCTTTTGTTTTTGATTTTTTTTTTATATTAAGTGTAGGAATAATTTCAAATATTTGTTAAAAAAGTTTGCGTTTTATTTTTATTTTTTTTTGATATATTGCGATCTTAATTTTCTTTGTTTTAATTATTAACCTCATTTAGATAATAAATTCAGAACTATTTTAAATAATTGTCTATTAACACCAAATTTCAAAAGAAAAACCAAAAGGAAAATTCATGAAAATTTTTCTTTATATTGTTTTGAATAAATTAAAACAAAGTAAATGGAGTAAACATTAAGAGCAAATATGAAAAATAAAATTAATCGAGTATTCTGGAAATATAAAATCTTAAAATAGAATACAAAATATATGGGGAATATATTTTTTTTTTTAACTTTGGGAGCTTGTTATGTCAGTTACAAAAAAAAATTGGATGTGTGATTATCAGCCCATAACCGCATGGTGTATTTCCTAAATAATATGATTTCCAAGAAAATTTATTATTAGTATTAGTTTATCAAAAATATTGTTTAGGTTTAAGATTAAGAAAATATGTTTTAAATAATGTGTTTTAAATATTTATTTCTCTGCCAGTTAGTGTCGTGAAATTATATTTCAAAATATTTAAAATGGAATCTAATGAATGTTCGGTTTTAATAGTCCGGCAAAAATTTGTTATAGTTTTTAAGCAAATTTGATATTTTTAATTACAAGAAAGGTATGCTGTGGTTACGGTTCGCTTTTTTAACGTTTTGCTTATTATATTGTTATAATTATATTTTTGTATCAATCGCACTAATATATTTTTTCTTCTTTCAGATTATTTTTATGATTTTAGGTTATTTTTAGAACGAAGTACAGGCATTCGAGTTTGGTGGATTATACAGGAACTGGATATATGGAGTTAGATATATCTCCAAAGCATTATACAAAAACTGAATCGCAACTTGGTGGATACCATAAATATGTGCATAAATTGGATCCGAGCTAGTTTGATCCCTTCAACATATACACGAACTGGATCCGAGCTAGGTGGATCCGTTTAACGTATATACCAATTTGATCCGAGCTAGGTGGATCTTTACAACATTATACAAGGATTGGTTCCAAGCTAAAACATTATATAAGAATTAGATCTGAATTAAATAGATCCCTTCAATATGTAAAAGAGCTGAATCCGAGCTAGGTGGATCCATTTAACATATATACTAATTTGATCCGAGTTAGGTGGATCCCTCCATCATGTGCAGTCAACTAGGTTCAAAATGTACATGAATTGAATACTACCTAAGTGGATTCGTACACCGTATACAACAGCATAGTTCCCAGTTACGTGGAGCCAGTTTCTACAACACTCTCACGTAAGGTAATTGGTATGATATTTTTGTTATTGTAGTGTAAATGCTTTTTCGGTAATTTTATTTTGTATCAAGTAATATACTTGCTTTTAATTTTAAATGAACAATATAATAATTGTTCATTTAAAATTAAAAGCACTCAAATTAAAATGGAAATTGTTATACTAAAAACTACAAGTTCACATTTATGCATTATGTAGGACCATATTTTTAATATTTACCCATTAGAATAGAAATATTGTTAATTGTAATAACAATATAATAAGAGGTCATCTTGCAAAATTCACAAAAAATTAATTTAAAACAATTCTATTTTGTTTAATCTGCAATATTATTCATGTAGGTCAAGATTGTCTGTATAATTGATTCATTAAAATATTATTTGACTTGCGGACATATAAAATGATAAATAAATAAAATGTTGAGAATTTTTAGTTTAAAATCAAGTCTGTGTACTTTCATATAGCAAAATTAAGTAAATTTTCGCATGAATTGTAAGATTTTGTACATGCATGCTTACGACGAAATTTTACAGACATATGTATGTTTTAGAATACAATTGGAAGGTGTCCCCGGATTTGTCGGTATGCGTAAAGTAAAGTAATTGCAAGATTTATTGTATTTTGAAAAGTACTCTTGAATCATTACTCCTGAAATCTACAGATTTTTTTACATCTAGTCGCTTTGAAAATTAGAAAATTAATTTTTTTTTGCTACAAAACTCTTACTGATTCCGTATTATTGGCAAACGGTACTGGTTCCTGACTTTTTTTTTTACTTCCCCGGCTGATTAAAACATTGACTTCCCAGTATAATATTATTTTTTACAAAATATTTATAACGATAATTTAATTTTCTTTTATAAACTTGTTTAAGCTTATGGTATATGTTTTTGAATATTTATCCAAGAGTACGTGCATGGGAACTATATTTCTTATAAATATAGAATTAATTTGTATGTAAGACAGTTATGTATGAAGTGTTCCTTCGTTGGTATGTGCTCTTTAACTTGTAGTTTTTTTTACTAATGCTTTTAATAGGAAAATTCTTTACTAATGGTTTGATAACTTTCAAGTAAATAAATTGGATTTACGAATGTTCATCATAATGTGTACAATACACTTGAATTTTTTTTTAATTAAATAACTTTAGTTATATGTATATTAACGTACGTATATATTATATAATTTAAGTGTTGAACCGTTTAAAGGATGTAGTGTGTTTAATAAATTTTTTGAATTTTTTTACATTTCATTGTAAAATAGAAGTAAAAAAGAATGATTTTACTATAAATTGAGAATGGAGCTAAATAATTAATAGCTAGAGTTTGAAACAGCTCACGATTGGTTGGTTTCTTATAAATTTTTTTTTTAATCTGCTCTAATTGGGTTACACTAAATTATCGGGATCCAATTTGCTTATCGCTGCGGTAGATAAAACAGGCATAACGTTTTTATGTGAGTGCCCATTTTCGATGTAAAAGAGGAAGAGCTTTTCTATGAGAAGAGTCCTTTTTTAGGTGGAATGGAAAAGTGTTCCTTTGCAAATGTTATACAGTTTTCTCCCCAAACAATTTGACTGAAGTCCAAATGATACACATAACTCCACATAAAATATACGAGCATTATTATTAATGTGAAAAAAATAGTTAATTTCAAATTCTAAATACACACACATAAACTCTTAAATAAAACTTTGCATATGTATTACAAAAAATAAAGTTTAAATAGAACGTGCAGTAAAAGTTTGACTAGAAAAACATACTAAAATGAAAAAAGAAAATTTGTTTTTAATTTTCTTTTCCATATTTGTGTTTTTTTTTCACAGTACTTAATGTATACTTAACCCTATTATATAAGAAATGTGTGTGTATTATAATGAACTACAAAATTTAAAGATCTTGAAAGCTTAGCAAATGGGATAGAGTCAGGTAGTTCTACTTATATTGTAGTTAATAAAAAAACAAATACCTATAAACAAAACAAAATATAAGAAATATAAAAGTATAGAAAAAATATGTTTGTAATCTAATTTAAAAATACGTAATTGTAAGTTTTTTTCTGCTATGTTTTTGTTTTGTTCTTTTCTCTTCTTAACATTCTTTTACTGATTTTCAACATATAAAATTTTGATTTTCACATATAGTAAGAGCACGTGTGAAAATTTTCTTTTCAGTTTTCATTACATAGGAAAAAGCAATTTCGTTTTTCTGTTTTCTATTTACTTTTTTTTTAATTATTATTTATTTTTTCTTGTTATAATTTTATTTTTACTATTAGCACTCAGAATTTAAGAAATTATAAAATTTGTATTTTTTGGAAAAACAAATTAAATTAGAAGGTTTTTCTTTGGGAAAAGTTCTTTTCAAGAAAGTAAGAATATTTTTCTTTGCGAGACAATTAAATTTTGAGTGTGCGTTGTTGGAGTTTGGGGAGGGTGGAAAGGAAGGAAGCAGCGAAAAGGAGAAGAGTGAAACTAAAGAGAAAAAATTTATTCTAAAGGAATTTTATTTTTAGAATTAAATTTTCTAAATTAAGATTTTTTAAGGATTAAAAACAATTTCTTTTTTTCTTATTTTGTTTGCTATTTTAAAGAATTTTTATTATTTTTTATAAAAGAATTTAATTTTCATAATACTTTTGTTATTTAATTGAGTTCTAATATTTTGTTACTTCTCTCGAAATTTTGTGGTATTGGAAATTTAAATTGTATTTGGTTAATCAGAAATAATTAATTAATTTTTTTTATGAAATATAGTTTTTCTATTGTTATTTTGCGTTTTTTTTTTTTGTGTGTTAATTAACAGATTACAAGAAAATTTTGATTCAAAATTGATCCCGAGAAATAAAAAATTTTGTATAATTGCACTTTTCGAATAAAAGGCAATCTGTTAACTTTTATTGTAATAGAAATTATAAACCTTGTAAAGGAGAGGGTGGAATTTTTGTTACAGTTTCAATTTAACTACTTATAGGAACATTGTGCAAATATTTTATGTTTCACGACAATTTCTCCATTGCTTTAACCATCAGAAATGTATTGTAAAAGGTTTCCCAAGTAAATCTTGTTTTTCTTTTGCTATTTCCTTGCGATTTCTGAGCGGTTATTCGTTTATTAACAAAATGACCAATGTAATATCAGAATGTACAAGATAATAATCATGTTATGTTGTTAAATAAGAAATCTTGCTCTTAGTAAGAGATTAAAGAGCAAAAAAAGGATGTAAGAATAGGATTAAAAAATAACTATTTTAAAATTTCTGCATGTCTTCTGCATACACCCATATTTTAATAATTTCAGTAATTTAATAATTTCAGCTACCGATAAAATTCTTTTTTTAATAAAACCACCATAATATATTAAATTTCTGTAATCAACAATTTAACATCTGACACATTTTGTTTAATTTTTTCAATATAGTTGGCTCTTAAAAATAATATTAAGTTCTTAAAAGGATTCTTTATTCATAGTACCTATAATGATATATTTTCCATACATAAACTTATTTAAATCTCAATATTAAAATTTTTTTTTTCTAAATTATGTCCTTTTTATAATCGTCCCATTTCTTATACTGTTTTCAATTTTAAGCCGCACATATATAATTGGATACATTACTTGTTCTGTTTATTACCCATTAATAAGTTAAATATTCTATTAATTTTAATATTTACAATATAATACGCAAATGTATACATAATTCTGTTTTACGTATACAATACGGCGCGCGTATTTCTCATTGAAAACCTCATAATATGTTCTTATAAACAATATAATAATATTATTTAATATCATGATGATATACACACATGTACTTAAAAATATTCTATTAAAAATCTTCATGATATAAATTCACTTTCATTACTTTAAATTTTTGTGTTTTATTTTTTTTTTACATTTACATTAACTTCATGAAAAATATGACACATTCCTTAAACTCTTTTCATTTATTTTTTAATGCAAAAAAATTTTTTTTATATTAAATTTATCACCAATAGTTTAGCTTACATACATATATTTTAAAATATGTAATATGCATTTGAATATAAGTGAATAAACATACTCTAATTCTAAAATTTTAAATAGCTTTAAAAAATAAGTGGAGGGGGAGACGAGAGAATAAAATGAACACTTCAAAAAATTCTTATATAAACGCAGTTCAATTGAAAATATACTCGAGCTAAATGTACCACTCATCAAAGATATTAAGGAAAAAGAATGAGATAGAGAAAAAAAACGAGTCACTTATGTGAGCAATTTAGTTAACTTTTATTACATGGTTAAATTTTTGATACTTACATGCTTAATATTCCTTTTTTTTTTTTATGACTGAAAAATATAATAATAAGCATATATAAAATGTGACAAATGGATCTAAAGTAAAAAAATGAATTTTAGGACTAATATATGTACGCATATAAAATTATTAAACACATTTTTGCAAAAAATGATGATATTGCATTTAATTTGGTTTAGTATTGATAATAATCCTAAACAAAAAAATTTAAATATTGTCATTAAAAGACCAGAACAGTTATTGTTCAATATTATTCTATGTTTATTTAAAATATGTGAGGTAAAATATTTTGAAGAGAAATTCGTCAAAATGAACTTTCATTTAAGAGGCAACTGTTTTGAGAAGAGAGGGGGAAAGAAATATATGAGTAAATTAAAAGAAATAATTGAGAAGAGTTGATAAAATGCACATGTGTTTTACTCCTTTTTTTTTACATACATAATGAGATTTTTATATTTTTGCGGCCAAATGCACAAGAGTTTTGAACACAGTCGTTTTCGCAAACCGATGTAGCAGCAAACCGATAATTTCACCTTAATTCTACTGGGTTGTGCTGCCGTTTGTGGAATTTGAGCTTGTCTTTGGTAGATGAACTTTCTAAAATTCCTTTGACTTTTCGGAATAATAAAAACCTATAGTGATGGTTTCGCTGACATGCAGAGTCATTTTAATAGTTGACAGTATAAATTTTTATTATCATAGGTTCAATTTTGTTAAAGCTTGGCAAATCAGTGCAAAAACTTTTTTTTCTAATTTCTAATTTGAATTTCTAATTTTTTTATTCACACTGACCATTTTGTTTTAAATTTTGTAACCTTTTTATCTGTTGGCTTATTAGTCGGCTATAATATGAGCACTAGATTTCGTCTAGATTATTCGTCTGCAAAGAATAGTATATCGCGCGAAAGCTAATCCAGAAAGCATTTGTGTAAAATTTGTTTAGTTCTTAGTTTAGTTTGGTTAATTTCGTACTACAAATTCGTAAAGGAGCTCAAAATTTTTTATAATTTACTAATATTTTTCTCATGTGCATGAAATTTAAAATAATATACAAAAAATTTAATGATTTGAGTAACATTTTAAATTTTGTCATAATTTTCAAATCCTCTTTTTTTTTTTTGGTGTCATAAATTTTAGATTTTAGGTAAGCATACGAGTATAACATAAACCTTGAATAAAATATGATAGCTTTTTTTTTGTTTTATTAAATTTAAATTTTTTATGCCATCGGATTATTCAATAATAAAAAAAATTTTTTTTTAGGAAAAAATTATTGTTAATTTTACTAGTCATACATTTTATTTCCCAGCAATAACAACGGCTTAAATTTTATGAACTATAGAAGAATAATAGATGTGTGTACAAATGCAGATACAAAATTAACTTTCATAAAAAATCTATGTGTATAAGATTTGCTTAAAAATTTTTGAAAGTTGTACATTCTAGGATGGATGAGAGTTTCCTTTTTAAAATTAACTGTATTAGTTGTTTAAAAAAAAAATGTCTTGGATGCTAAAAAATTTCAAATTTTTCCAAAACAAGACAAGTTTTTAGATTTAACCATTTTAACGTTTATGGGTTATAATGCATTAAATACTCTTTCAATTATCGGACATTATAATCGAGAGTATCGTCCGGTATTATTGAGTTTCAGAAAACCCTGGTTATATGGCGTTGGGCTCGCAAATATAAAATTTTTCGATTTTATTTCGATTTATAGAATGTTATCTTTAGAATATTATAAAATCTTTCGATCTGTAGAATGTTTAAGGTTTGTTGGCCTTTATTTCAAAATTACTGCTTTGTAATGAAATATTTTTTCATATTAATAAAAAATATTACTTAAATTTCGTATAATGTACATATATGTTAGAGTACCTAAAAGTATGAATTTTTAATTTAGTGAAAATATTTAAATTAAATCTTTTGGCTTCCTTTTTTTTTACGTTTATTAGCTATATTTTATAAAATTATTTTACTTTGTTTTTTAGAGTAATTTTCATATGGTATTTTGCTTCTTTATATTGCGGCGGCTTCAAAATCGTTACAAACATTGTAAATTCTTTAATACATAAATATTTGCTTTTTTCCCATGTACGTGTAAATAAATGCGAAAATTAATGCCTATAGTATTGTGTATGCGTTTTACATGAAGGAAAATGAATTCGTTCACATATGCGAATATTAAAATAAAAGTAAAATAAAAAATAAAACAAAAAAAAATTTTACCTATATGAGCAATAAAGGCTTTAAAAGCACTTTACGATGTCATGTATCATCAATCAAAATCAAACCACAGCTGTGTCTCCTTGAAATTTTCATATAATGTATTTATAAAAGAAAAAGAAAGAAATAAGTCGGAAATAAAAATTTTAAAACGAGAAAAAATCGTATATATACAACAGTATATATAGAGGAAGAAAACAGAGAAAAAACAAAGCCATTTTTGAGCCATGAGGAGACGAAAAGATGTGGAGAAAAAATTAAAAAGATTTATGGCTTTTAACTTTCTATATTAACTGTAAAATATTCTATTCATCACACAATTTAGCTGAAAAAAACCAAAAAAAAAAAATAAGAAAAGTTTCCAACATTTTTTCGTTCCACGGTTTCATTTTTAATACAGCCAGACTTCTTTTATCTTTTCAAATATTTGTCTTTATATCTTTTTATCCTTAGGTGACGAGAAAGTATATAGAAAAAAAATTTAGGTCAAACTTTAAAAATATTACGTTTATTCTCCATTGGAACAGGTTGAATACTTCAACAGAATTAGATATTTTTGATATAAAGTTTTACGTTTACATCTATAAGATCAAATATAATTGGTAGTTGAGTTTAACATTTTATGTAGGACTTCAATAGAACCCCGCAGGAATCGGGTTAAAATAATACGCACTTTTCTAAAAATGTGTCATAGCCGTTTTATGGGCTTAAAAACACAACTCTCGAAAGATCCCAAAGAATTAATCATCTTAGGATAGTGTTATAGTCCTTTACGTTATTCGTTAAAAATATTGAAAATATTCGGCAATCGTTATAAAAGTTTATAATTCGATCTGCAATATGAATTCAATTTTCAGGCCATTTAAAAATGGACCGCAGACTGTGTGTACACTTAAATTTAATTAGATCTTATAAATTTTAAAAATCTGCTTCCAAAAGAAGCTGACACAAAATTTGGAATGGAGACCATATTTTTATAGAAATTTTTATTTCCAAATAAATAAAATACGTTCAGAAAGTTAAATATCATTAAATTGTAATCGTGCAGCTTAAAACACGAAGACTTTGCAAAAATTGAAAAATTTTCTTCAACTTTTTATATTTTGTCGATGATAGAACAGTTTTACCGACACATTTATATAGAAATTTGCTAAGAAATTTTAAAGAATTCTAACACGTGCAAAGTGTAAAATTTTAGCAACGGAATGGTAGAATTATTAATAGACATCTGCGTCCTCTGCTGATAATTGATTTGATATTTAAATTTTACATATTCCAATCGCTTTCTCATATTCAAATCGATTATGTTAAAATGTTTTAAAAATTTATATTATACATACATATATGTATTCGAAACTAAACTGAAATGAGAAACTTTATTGATAAAATTTTAAGAGAAAAAGGATTGAACATTAATCGATTTTAGATTATATCTTAAATAAAGATATATTAAATGATGGTTATTTAATTTTATTTTCTTTTTAGCTATTAAAAAAATATTACATTTTGAGAAGAATATTGGGAACACAAAAAAATAAAATAGTTGGTGTGATAAAAATTGAATTTGTTTGACAACAAAAGCTTCCAGCAATCGCTGTTTTTATGTGAATAAGAATGATTATGGAAATATTATGTGATTTCCTGTAACTTTTCTGGAGTAATGTTTCGGATAATAGATGTTGGATATGGAAGAGTGAAAGAAGAATTGAAAATGCAGGATTGAGTCTAATAAAATTATATATTTTGAATGCGGTTTTGCAAATTTTTTTAGAAGAATTTGATGGGATGAATAGAAATGAAATGAAAATGAGATGAAATTGGTAAGAGACAATCAAATTTTTTTATATATTTTGAGATTTTTGTGATTTTGTTTGTTTGAAACGGATAGGGAAAGTCTGGTTTGAGATTTATAAAGAAAATAGATTTTGTATTAAATCATTGCTTTGGTATTGAAGTGATTCGTGAGAGCTAAAAGTGAAAAATTCATTTAAGTATGGCCTTTATGAAGTAATTCTGAATTAAACGCGTCACAGCAGCACTTAAGCGTATGAATTTAGTAGCAACATTTAGGATTGAGTTTATTCTAAAAGTTTTATAATGAAAGAAAGTAACACTATTCTTCCCACAATTTCTAATAAATTTTCAACGACAGTTTTGATATTTCCTTCACAATATTATTGATTTTTTAGTAGTTTTTTGAAAGTCATATATTGTGTGCAATGTTTTCAAATATTTAATCAAAAATCCGTAAAATATTTTAATAAAAATTCAACTAAAACTCATAAAATTAAAAATTCTTAACAAAATAAACATATTCTGTACAAAAAAAAAATTAATTCGGTTATAATATTTTATAATAGTATTTTAAAACAAAATTGAAAATTGTAAAATTTTACACTTTTCTTGTATAAGAAAGGAAATGTGAAAAAATGTTCAAATTTAGTAATGGTTACTGATGTGCTTGAAATTTAGTTTTTGTTACTTAAGAGTAATACTTATTTTAAAGAAACCAATTACATATGAATTTGTTTTGCTTTGTTTTCTTTGTAGGTAAAAAATTTCCAATTCTTTAAAATCTTCTTTTGTACAATGTAAAAATGAAGTTTTAAAAATATTTTTATTGGTTTTTCTTTTTGAATGCTCTAGAATTACAGACTACAGTGTAATAATGTAGTTTTGTAATAAAGCAAAACAATTTAATACTAAACACACGTAAAGTGTAAATTGTGGTTAAAAAGTGTTTTTATACCATTTAAGAATTGCTAATTTAATTTTTTTTTTGGAAGTATGAACTGAAAACATTTAAGCTATTTTGTATGTTATTTTTTAGGGATGAACTAATGTCGTTGTAAAAGAAGAAACAAATAAGATTTTAAATTACACTTAGTTTAATCCAACCATATAAAATGCATTTTTTGTATAGCAGTATATTTCTTAAGATTCTATAAATTTAAATTGTATTGAATTTTAAATGTAACGAAAAATGAATTAAGTTCAATCTTAAAGGAGCTAATGTTAGTTGTGTTCTCTAACATGCCCCAAAACTAACTAAATAAAATATAGCATGTTTCCTGAACTAAAGAACTTATGTTTCTTCCTTCATATTTTAAATGTAATACTATTAATGAGTACCTTTCCTTCAAACTTATAATTCTAATCACTTGTTTTCGTTAATAAATTAACTTTGATAATATTTAAAACCCTATTTAGTATTTAATTCAAAATGTCAGTACTTAATATTTACCAAAATAATGATGAGTTGATTTTTATATTTGTTTTTGTAAATTTTGAAAATCTATGATAGCCATTTCTAAAATCCTTTATTTTTTCTCTTTTGTTAAAATTCAGAAAATGAAACTTTCAATGTTTGCATCTAAATGAAAAAAAAAAAAAAAACTAAATAAAATATAAACTATACAGGAGAGAGTATGGTAGATTTTAAATTTATTTGTTTTGACAGAGTGTAAACAGTATAATAATTCTCTTCTTCATCTTCTTGATTCTTCTAACAATGAAACTAAAAAATAGAAAACATGAATTTTTGAGGGTAAACTGCTTGAAATATTTTATAAGAAATGAACAAACATGCTCTTGTGTAACAGCGTACGTGTTTTCATATACCAATTTATACATAGAATATACTTGAATATGTTAGTATACAAAGGATAATAGCAAATATATAGTTTTTACCCAAAAAAAAAAAAAAAATCACTAAACATGAAAGAAAATTCGAATAGAATTGAAAAGAAAAAAAACTGGTTATTTACTTGTAATTTAGAAAAATATGCAATGCATAGATGCAACCATTTATGTGCTGCATCTACTAGACGATTTAATATTTATATATGATTACTATTTATATTGTAATATGTACAAACCTATTTACGATTTAGATGTGCCATTTTATAGATATGTTGAATTAGATTTATTACGATTGTTTGGTTTTACAATTGTACCCATAATGATCAAAATAATACAAGAAAAAAGTAAAGGGATTTTGTTTTTTCTTCATAATTTTTGTAAAAAAAAAACGTATTTATCAACCTATATAACTATATTTTTGAGTACATAGGGGAATTGAGCAGTGCAATTTTGTTCAAATATATGAAATATTTGGAAAAGTGGAAACAGACACATTTTAGACAGACACATTTTAATATTTCCACATGTTTTAATATAAATTGAATTTTAAACAGGCATTTTTAGTACATTTCCAAAAATTATTGGAAAAAATATGAAATTTAGTTTTAATTTTGTCGATCCATGTGCTCATAATTTCTTTTTTTCTGCCTGATTGCTACAATTTGTTTCCAGAATAAGATAGGAAATACTGTTTAAGATAGAAAAATGAAATTTTCTTCTCAAGTAGATTTTAGTGAAAACATTATTTCTTGATAATAAAATTTATAAGTATTTTATCTTACTTGCAGGGTATAGTTCTTCAAAATAATACAAATGCAAGTTTCGTTTTTTTTAGCAAACTATTGTGTCTCATTCAAAAGCTATTTGTGAGTTTTGTAGATGCAGACCACGCGGGTTTTATTATCTTCAACTAATGCAATTTAATAATTATATTCAAAAAAGGCCAATTCGATTGTCGGTCTATTTAATTACAGATTCCACTCTTATTAATCAACTAAATGATAATGAACTTGTAGAACGTGATTTTTAAACAATCCTCAAAACAGCGCACATAAATCATTTAAAATCTTTATTGGAAAAATTTTTTTTTAGAAAATTTTTAGTATTCTTACCTCCTCATTATAAGTATACAAAGTTTTTTCAATTAATTTTGTGTCCTTTTTTAAATCCTCTTGTTTTAACAAAATTATAATTTAGAAAAGTAAAAAAAAAAAAATATTTTTTTTTTTTTTTTTCATTAAAAATCAAAAAGTTAACACGAAAAGTATTAAACTTTAATTTTTTAGAAACAAAACGAACAAGAACACACACTCTTTACACAAAGAATACAACTTTTAAATACAATTACAAATAGAAAAGGATTTAATTGCATTAATTTTGAATTACTTTACAATTGTATAAAAAAAGAAGCAGGGAAAACAACAAAAATAAATTGAACTAGAAATGAGATATAAAAATTTGTAACAAAGGAATTTTAGAAGACAAGTATAAAATCAGACATAGACATTTAATAGTCCTTGTTCTTATTTTTCTGCTATTTTTGTTCTGCTTTTTTTTGTAGTCATCATTGCAATTTTATTATAATTTTTACATATGTGTGTGTATGTGTAGAGAAAAGCAATAATTCATTCTATTAAGAGTAGACAAGTATAAAATGCTTAAAGGATAAAAATTCCTGTCTCATTTTTTTAAAATTTTCTTTTATTTTTGTTTTTCTCTCGTTATATATCAAATGAACTGCGAATAAAAATATTTGAAGGGGTTTTTTTTTTTATTTCAATATTAAGGAAAAAATTTATTTTTAAATTTTTATAGACCAGAATTTTTTTGGTTTTTTGCAACTGGTTGAAATTTTTTTCATTTTTTCCAAATTAATTTTGTTGTAAAAGCTTAAATAATATTTTTATGTCATTGAAATTGCAATTAGGATAAAATAGTAGTTCTTGTAATGTGTTTTAAATGGATGTTTTGGAAATGATCTCAAAGATAATATAAAAATGTATTTCGTATTCGAAAATTTTATAAAATAATTATGAAAATGAAATTGTAAATGTAATTGTATACGGGAAAAAATAGATGTGGAACTTTTTTTAATTAAAAAAAAATAACAGAATAGTTGTTGAGACCGAATATTTAAGTTGTTTTAGTAATTGTATTAACAAATCTTAACTGTTATACACATCCTGTAGCACACTAAAACTTAACGTGCCACTTATACTCACACGTTATACACTGAATTAAACGGTGAACTATTTTAACCAACTTTCTAATATTATAAAAATTTGCAAAGACAACTTGTTACAATGGTGCAACCGTATTGAAATAAATTTTATAAAATAAACCTATGTCCGAATATTGTTATTTAACTTGTTTCATCTTTGTTTTAATATTTAAAATTTTGCATAGTTTTCGGGTCAGATTTCATTTTTATACTTATTCAATTACTAATGTATTTAGAATTATCATTAAATATTATTAGGATTCATTGAATAAAATACCACAAAATATAATTTAAGATATGTATATATGAATGTATATAATACTCGTATTTATGTACACAAATATGAATAACATTATTTATATATTTAAAATTTAAAATTTGATGGTGCATGATGCAATCAAATAAAAATTAAAAACAAAAAAAAAAAGAAATGAACTCACACAATTGAAAATGAGATGCATAATTAATTCAAAATTTACAAAAACAAAACAATAATAGTTGAATAATATTTATATATATGTGATGATATGAATATGGTGAAATAAATTGATTTTACTAGAATATAATTATATAAAGACATAAAGAACTCTGAATGCATTTAAATTATTTTACATATTTTTAGTACTTATTTGTTGTTGAAATACAAGAATGGTATTATTTTTATAGTACATTGGAGGGTAAATCGAATTTTTCTTTTGTTATAGCGAAATTTACGAACACAGATTAATAGATTTTCTAATAGAATGAATGTGTAATTGAAATTATTAAAATTTACATAAACTATAATTTTTTTTTTATGAAAAATGGTTTTCTTATTTTCATAAATTTGAAAATCGTGAATACTAGTTGTTGTAAATTTATTTTTAGAATGTGAATTAATTATTTTTTATTACTGAATACTAAAGTATATTTTTTGAAACAAGTACTTGATATTGATGTTGGGACATAACCGACCACATTGTGTAACACACGACATTAAAAACAATTAAATATAACTTAATATTTTTCATCAAATTAAAGAAAAAAAAAATGTTGTAATAAAAATAAATACTGTACAAATAATTTTATATAAGAATAATTAATATTTTAGATTATAATTTTTATTTTAAAATTAAGAAAATATGAAATTAATAAATAATATATATATATATTTTTTTTTAATATATGTACGTAATTAGTGAAACAAACATTCATTAAATTAATATTATTGGTTTTTTTTTTTTAGTTGCAGTAATTAAAAATTTAATTTGGAAATATAAGAGCAACAGGAGAAATTAATTGAAATTTCAAAAATTAGGATTAAATTTATTTTTTAATTTAATATTCGCTGCTCTAAAGAGGTTTCGTTTCTGAACGTGATTATAAAAATTTTGGAATCACCTTATTGTAGCCAGAGAAAGCTACACAACGGTGTTCTATTCTCTTAAACAATCTATACAATATTAATTTCATCTTTTTCTTTTCTGATTCTATATTCATTGCGTTGGTACAGAAAACATTTAAAATTATTTTGTATTTCTATAATGCAAACCTTTTATATTATAAGTAATACTGAAGACGTACAGTATTAGGATTTCAATAAACTATATAATAATTATTTGTTTTAAAAATGTATTAATGGCTAATTGTGTTTGCATTATAATTGATTTTTAATTATATACAGTTTGCATAAATGCTATTTATTTTTAAAAAAAAATTAGGTTTTATAACATATTGTAACTTAAATTTACGTAATTGACAAATTTACGTACAAAAACCTTTTGTATGGCAAAATTAAAATTTTGTTAAATATTTTAATATTAAAATAATAAAATTCAATTTTCAATTACTGCAAATTTCAATAATCTGTACAATTTACATTTTTTAATTAAATATTTTTGTTCTATTTCTTGTTTTTTTTTTTTATTTAATAATTTTTTTTTACATTTATGTTAGTTCAAAAAAGCGTGCTCACATTAAAAAAACGAGATAATTTATTTGAAAAACTCAAAACAACAAAAATAAATAAAATTTTTTGTTTTATATTTTTAAACAATTAAGAAATAAAAAACAAATTTGTTTACTTACTTTCATTTTATAAAATAAATAAAATTTAATTTTTTCTCACATTAGAAAATTTTTTAATATTACCAATAAAAGGCGAACTTAATTCAATTTTTTTTTTTATAAAATAAAAAAACAAATTCATGGACACTTTTATTAAGGCTTTTGTTCTTCGTTGTTCAAGAAAACAAATACAAAAAAAACTTAAAACCCAAAAAAAAAAAACAAATTAAAAATTAATTAAATTTAGATTTTGTTTTCAAAAATATTAAATTATTTTTTATTGAAATTAATTTTTAAAGTACATTTTGTTTTCAGTTTTATCAATTTTCATATTTTCTTAATTTTACAATAATTTGTAATTTAAAATTTAATTTAAATTCTTTGTAATTCTATACAATTATATTTCTAATTTTTAAAAGATTTATACTATTTATTATAATAAATTTTAAGAATTAATTATTTTTATAAAACTATTAAATATATTAGTAAATATTTATTTTAATTATTTTTTTTTTTTCTAAAAAGTTGTCTAATTTTAATAATAAATTATCTAAATTTTATATTATATTTTTATAATTATTAAAATTTTTTTGCATATTTATTAAATTTAATGTAATAGTTTTAGTTTCTTTAGTTAGTACGTTTATAGTAATTGCACATTTAAACAATTATTATAATTTTTTACCATAATTCGTTATTAATTTTAAAAATTTTAAACATTCTATATTATTATACTAATAATGTGTATATATTGCTAAATGAGATGATTTTAATTTATTTTTTTCTAAAATAAAATATTAGTTTGAATTTAAATAGGATTTTTGTACAATTTTAGTACAAAAAAAAAAAATTTGAATCCATGTTATTAGAAATCAAAGATAATTGATATTTTTTTTTTAAGTTTTTGTAGAATTTATGTAGTGGGGTATGGTATTGCTTCTGAATGTCGGCTGGGAAGAATGTTATTAGTTTATGTTAATTTTTATTGTAAACCCAATATACTATAACCAATACAAAATAAGGATTTGTTGTGTGTGTGAGGAGAACTCGGCGAACGTTGAAATTCAGTGTTAGATCCGATTCAAAATATGAAATTGTTCTTTTATATTTTTATTCATCACTCTCATTGCAAATGTCTGAATGTTTGTAAAAAGCATATAATTAAGGCTATTATTTATGAAACTCAACTTTAATATTTTAATATTTCTAATTGATTATATATATACATTCTTATAAACATGTAAATGTACAGTAATAATCTCAAAAATGAGTATGAAAATTTTAAATAAATATTTAAAAAAGATTAAAATATAAAATATTTATTAGAATTTTATTTAACAATAAAAATAATAATTACATAATAAAATAAAATTTTAAATTTGATGATTTTTATTTGTTAATTAATTTCAAATTATTAATGATTTTAAAATTATTATCAATAATATAAATAATATAGTATGTATTTAAAAATAAAATATTTTATTTAAAGTATTTTAAAATATTTATTTTGATTAAATGGTTTTTTATGATCTTTTTTAAATACTATTTAAAATTTTTAATGAAAATATTTATTTAAAACATGTAGAGATTGAAATTTTATTGTTTTATTGATGAAAATGTCGCTGGTACCCAATTAAAAATTGATAATTGAAATTTGTTTGAAAATTCAATGAACATTTTGAATATTTTTTTAAAGTGATATTAAAATTAAATTTGTCTGTAAAACTCGAAATTAGACGAATCGACAATGAAATTCAAGAATATGCGGAAAAAAATTCTTAAATGTTTTTGTAAATTGGTATTAAAAAAATTTCATTTTTTTTTTATTTAAAAATTTAAAAGAAAACCATAAAATGATTTCATATAATTTTGTTAATGCAACTTGTTGTATAATAATTTTATTATAAATTATTTATTCCTTAATGATTTCGAGAGAAAAAAAGAAAAACAACAATATATTACAAAAAAATACAATAAAAGTAGCTTGGAAGAAAATTTTTTATTCCACATTTTCGTAAAGTTATTTTCGAATTTCTTTGATATTTTTCCCTTTAAGGAATAAAATTTTATCATATTGTAAAATTTTGTCACATACGAGTATTTAATAAAATGAGAATAAAGAACGCATTATATGTACATATTATATACAAAATTATATTAAGATTCATATTATACACCCGTATCGGTAGAATATTTTAAAAAACTTAGTTGAAAAAAAGGCTATTGTTGCTTAATATAGAGAAAAAAAGAACTATTCTTTCCTTAGATTGTACATAGGTGTTTGTTCGTCTTCTGTAATATCATAGTAAATTTTTTAATGTTCTTTAAATCTGATTGCCACTTGGTATCCCTATATTAGTGAGCAATTATATGAACCTTTAAATAAAACTAAACTCTGAAAATATTCAATTATTTGAATAAAATTATTAACTGACTCTAGTTCATTGTTTATTTTAAATTGTAGTAAACTTTTTAAAAGGGGGTGTGATTTTTTATTCCATATCATATTATCAGTCACATTAGGGTTCTTCCAAGAATTGAAAGATATAACATTGTAACATGTTATCATTATTAAAATATTTTATTAAATATAATAATTTCGAATCATTTTTTTTTGCCTCATTTTTATTGTTATGAATTTGTTTTTATCGTTTTCTTCATTATTTTTTCAATACAAATACATAATGTATACGTAATATTTGTAACATTAATAGATATTTGATGAAATTTAAAGAAAAAATTAAATTTTAGTCACGTTTTATACATAATACAAAATACATAAATACATTGTATGCATATATAATAAGTAAGGTTAATGAAAGTGAATATTAATTATCGCAATGAAATCGGAATTGTATGCTCTATGTGTGGTTAGTGATAGATCCCATTAGAAAATAATCCTATTTTAAGGAATGTTAAGGAATATTTATTTATTGTAACTTTAAAATTTAATATTTTTGACAAAGAATGGCTGATTAATCAGTTCCTTTTGAAAAATTCAAGAAAAATATTAAATTTTAAATTTTTTTATAAAAGAAAATTTTAATAAATTTATAATTATTTCAGTTTGAAAAAATATTCTCTTTAATTTTAAAAAGAATTTTTTTTTGTTACAAATAAAAATTTTTTTAATAAAAAATTAAAAATTTGCATATGTACGAGGCGTGTAAACATTTTTATAACAAAATTTTTCTTAAGATTGCAGAAAAAAAACTCTTGAATATCATTAAAAAATAATTAGATGTAGATTTTTTCTTAAAAAAAAAAATATATAAGAAAATATTGAATATTTTACATATTAAATTAAATTCATTTATATTATAAGGTGTGTATAATAATGTCAGGATATGTGTTCATTTTAAAAAAAAATGAGGAAATAAATTTTGTATTCCAAGGTTAAATTATAATATCATTACTCAAGGATTTATTCAATTATTATTTGAAAATAATAAGCATATTTAAGAAAACATTTTTGTCAATTTGAAAATAAATGTGTATAATTATGAAAATATTTAAATTACAATAAGAGGGAACCCTTAAAAAACGCATTTACATGATTTCTAATAATTTCGTTTTAGTGATTTTTGAATGTTTCAATAAAAATAATATTTATTGATTATGCATATTATGTAATATTGAAAAAATTCTGTAACAAATTTGATTAGAACTTGATTTTAAATTTAATTAAAATTCCTTAGATTCGGGCAATATGAAGAAGAAATAAGATTGGGTTATCGTGCTATTCCAACTCTCTTATTTTACTATGGTGTAGGATCAGTTGCATATGTGATTTCTGAATAATAATGTAAAAAGCAACTGTTATTCTAAATTAGGTTCTGAAAAATCTACAAGCGCTGTAATTAGGCTTAATGTAAATCTTGCGATTTCGCAGTATTGTCAATGAATCTTTACAGACTCAGAGGGATTACAATTACATATTTAATAAAAATATCTTTATTTAATTCAAAAACTTTGATTCAAAAATTTTATTTGCAAGAAAATTTTAATAATTTTTTTTATGTTTGTTTAATGAGATCCTCATTTTACGGTTTTTTAATTTTTTTTTTATTAAATCGTTGCTCGGCTGCAAAAATAATTGTTTTTTAACTTGTTGTTTGATATTTTATTAAAAATACAAATAAACTTGTAAAAATGGGAATTTGCCGTAAAAAAGAAACCAAAACAAAAAAAGGATTTTTATGAGAAAAAATTGTCAAAAGAATTTAATTATAAAAGCAACATATTATATTTCTCTGACTTTCTCCTCTATCTTTCTCTCTCCCTGTCTTTGCATGGTTTTTATTTTTACATATTATTATTAAAACATAAATGAGTGTAACAAATATTTTAAGAGTTATTTTCTCTTTTAATTTATAAAAAGCTCTGATGAATCTTTTTGCTCTTATGCGGTCGTGTTAAAATGAACGCAACATCATTAAATTCTTTAAATTAAATAATTTGTCCTTTTTGGATTTTTTTAAATAGTAAAAAAAAAATTTGTCTGAAGTTTTCAAAAAGAATTTTTAAAGCAGAGATAAAATTTTTCGGAAAATGAATTTAAAAAAATTAAAAGAGAAAACAATTTGTACACTTATAAAACTTTTTTTTTTTTTTTAGGAATTTTCTCAAGTTGAATGATTGTGGGATTTTTAATTATGTAAATTTAGAGAATTAAAAGAAAAATGTGGGAATTTTTTTTTGAGAATAACGGTTAAATGAGACTAATTCAATTGCAGACTTTAATATTTATAATGAGCAGATTATGTTTTTAAAATTGTGGGCAATGCTGAGTCTCAAAATATTGTTGAATGATTTAACAGGTAGAATAGATTTATATACAATAAAGAAGTTGCATCTCCAAAAACGATAAATTAGAAGTATTTGAAAAAGTTTATAGTGCAAGCAATTTAAATTTCCTATTTTTTTTTTTTTTGAGTAATTTTAGTTTTCATGCAAATCAATGGAGCCTTTGTTTGAATTTCTGTCTGAAACTGGGTCAGTAGCTTTAAGATATTGATAAAATTTTAAAAAATATAGGAAAACGAAGCTTTGTTGTTTACTTAAACAAGGTTTGATTTTGCTCGTTTTTGTTCGTTAATATTCGTTTTTTATTACTTAATTTTTTCTTCTATTTGTCTCTCAATGCAGGCACTTACGTACTAAGTAGAAAGAATAGCTAGAGTAGATAGCTATTGTAGCTACGCATAAATTTGTAACAATTTTAAAATTTAAAAAATTTATCAATTTTAAATCATTTTCCGTTCTATAACAAATTCTTTAGAAAATATATATTTGAATATATGTATACATTGTATATATTTGTGTATAATTTTTAATGTAACAAGAAATAAAAGTCTTATAAAAAGAAATTTGAAAGTATGCATACAAAATCCTTATAAAATATAAAGATATAATTGTAAGAGCCTAATATAAATATTTTTTATCGTTTTTTGAAATATTCACATATGTAGGTATATTTGTATGTATATATAAACAAATAAATAATAAAAATTGTATTCAATGCTATATTTGTATCTAATGTGTATTATATAACATAAACGAATAAATAAAAAGGAAATATAATAATAAAAATTATTTATGCACAAATACACATACCATATGATTTAAATATCGTGTATATGCAAACACACATATGTATTTGTAATGTATGCACATAAAAACCATTTCCATTGACTGCTCCTTAATATCCTTATATAAATATATTTTGAAATTTAATATTATTTGATATGTGCTTGAAACAAAATTTAATAAAAATGTTAAGATAGAATGTCAAAAACGTGTTTACCCTACAATGATGGTTCTTGTTTTTTTGTTCTTAATTTTGTTTTTTTATTTTTTATATTATTTTGTTATTTATTTTATTGTATTCTTTTCCAATTCACATATTGCAAAATTTTTGAGATAAACAGTGTTATTTTAGATTTAAGAAAATAATATATAGGATCAAAGCAATAATAATTATATGAAAAAATTTTATATTGTAAATTTTTATATGTAAAAATTATTTGTTTAAATATCAGAATCTTAATTGTTTGTTTCTGCTTAGTAGTGAATTAAAGTTCAAAATTTATAAAAAATGATTGTACAATAGGTCCAACAGTATATTTTTCTAATTATTTACAATTGTGTATTATAAAATTTTGTTTTCAATTACGATGGCGTATGCAAATTTTTTAAAATATCAAAAATTATTCTATTAATTGTATGGGAATAAAGTTCTGGAATTACTACACAATTCAGCGATTAGATTAGAAAAGCTGAATTGTATTGTTATATTGTTGTTTACATTTTCTAATATTTATATTGTATTAAAACTGTACTCATACACAATTCAGCTGTAAACAATTTTAAGCTGAGTTATATGTATTAATGTATAATTCAACCATAAGCACTTTAAACGGAATTGTGTATTTTAAAAAACCCATCAATAAGAACTCATGTATTGTGTATTCCAAAATGCAGTGATATGGTATTAATACAGAATGCAGCCTATAACTATGAATTTCTGAGTTGTGTATTTGCATTTTGTAAGTCAAATTGTGTTTTGTTGTGTTTCCAATTTTTTCTGACATTATGTTGCGAATGGAACTATAAAAATGCATAATTCATTTTTAAACACTTTTTTAAAACCTTATAAATACAAAATTCAGTTACAATTAAAGTTTATAAGCGGAATTGTATTGTAATACAATATTAATGCAATTTTAGATGCAATAATACATTTTTGCAATAACATTTTGTCATTTTTTTAACATTTAATAAAAATATTCTGGGAAACCTTGTAATATGAAATGTGCATGTGTGAAAATATATGTAAATTTTGTGTATAAGATATCATCATTATAATATTATTATAATAATAAAATATCAAGTGAAGAATTCTAAGAATACAAATATTATAAAAAATCAAGAGAAACATATAAGTACAACACATATATGTATGTATGAACTTCAAACGAATGGAAAGAATTTATATTAAAATATATGAGAATAACAATTGAATAAGCATTGATTATTTTCTTGTGTTCATGTAAACATAAACCTAATCAAATCTTTAAAAAAATCCTGTTTTTTTTCCTTGTTATTATTCTTTCGTTTTCTAAAATATTGATCTCTTTTCTCTATTGCGTTTATACTAATTTTTTGTTCTATTATACTAATCATAATTTTGTTTTTAATGTAATGTGCAAGTATAATTGCCAGAATATCAATTACTTAATTTTCAGTTTTTAATTTTTGACTTCCAAAATGTAGTAATGCGGTATTAAGACCCAATTCAGCTTATAAGATTGAATTGCTGAATTATGTATTAATACTATGTTAAGGTATCTTTGAAGTCAAACAATGTGTTCATTTCTGTTGTTGCAAGAAAAACCTGTCTTAATCGAGTTTACAACTACAACACTGTTTTTGACAAACTGAATTTTATAATGTGGAAATCATCCCGATTTGAAAGTAATTTTTTCTCATTCAATCTTTTTGATTTGAAGCCGTAGCTTTAATACAGAATTCAGCTTATAAATTATGATTGCTGAACTATTTAGCAATACACTCTTACTGTAATTTTGAGAGTGCCGCTCACTTTCGCTAAAAATTCAGTTTTCTTGCTTTAATATTGTGTAAAAACTTTTCTTTTTGCTTACAAACTATATATGTAGTTTAAAATTTTATGGTAACACTGTTGCTTACATATGTATTTCTCTCACGTTAAATTATATTCACCATTTATTTTTATTTTCTAACGAATAAAATTTTCGAAATTCAAGATAATAATTGTATATTTTTCTCATTTCTTCACGTGTTTTTTTGTTTCTCTATGATCATTATGATTATTATTATTATTATGATAAAAATGCCAATGATACACACTTAATATTAAATTCATACATATAAAACTGAAAGAAAAACAAAAAAAGGATGTCAAGTATAAAGAAATATAACAATATCAAATGCACATACGTACATGTGTTTAGAATGAGTTTTCTACATAATATAGACATAGTTAATTTTGTTTTTGAACGGAAATTATTTGTAAAATGTGAACTGATGCGATTTATTTGTTAATATGTTTTTTAGTAGGTATCATTAAAAGAAGCGAATGTAAATATATATTGGCATGTGTATTATATCAATTTGTCGAATACATAATGAATTTTTATAAATTAGAAAGGAGCGATCAATAATTGTAACAATAAAAGAACGGAGAATATACTGTTATACAATTACCAATTGAAAAAAGTGTATTACCTTTAAGAGTTTAATGAGGAAGAATTAATAAAGAAATACTAAAATATTAGAAAATTGACAAAAATTTAAGTGAATATTAAAAGAATATGTTTTTGTATATATTTCTGAGCTTAATCAGCTATCTCATTTCTATATTGATTATAAAATTCTTGAATTTAGAATGTAGTCCCAAATTCATGAGATTTTCTTATTTCAAAAAGAAATGCCTATAATTATGCAATATTACATATTTCACAATAAAATCTCTATCATATTCAATTTTGAAAATCGTTGAAATTAAAAATGAATCTTTTGTATTCTTAATTAAAGTATACTAAGGCTCAAATAATGACACTTATTGTACTTTTATTATAGAATCGATTCTTTTGCATGAATTGGTTTGTGTTTACAATAATATTAAACCTTTTACGATAATTATCACTTAGTGATTCGATACTTAGAATAAGCCTCAATATTTTCAATGAATCTAAAAATACTTGTGTATATTGCGTAGGTTCGAACTAAATATGAGTGAGAATTGAAAGAAAATACTGATTTCTTGGATTCGGTTGTATTTTTATTTCGATGTTTTCAATTTATAATCTCTTATAGTCTCTTTTTACTGATGCAATACTCAGGTATTTTCCTTCACCATAATCAAATTTAAATATCTTATTAAAGCTACTATAAGATCCTTGGAATTTGTTATTCTGAGAAAATAAATTAAATTCTAAATATTTTTTGTGTAGAAAATAAGTGAAAATTTTCAAAAATTTTAACTTAAAATTTTAAATTCATACATATAAAATTTTAACAATTTATTCTCAATTTTCTTTAATGTTCTTTTTTTTTTTGAATTCTTGTTAAAAAAAATGAACAACTCATTATTATCGCGCGTATATACCGTTATTTAATGGTAAAATTGGTAAAATTTTCAATTTTTTGTTTGTATGTATGTATGTAATTTTGTTATAGTCCCCAAATCTTGTTACAAATTCCTTTTTTTTTTATTTTTTGAAGTATTGAATTACAATTTATTTTTATTGACAGGTAGTCATATTAAAAAAACGAGAGAAAAATAACAAGAATAAGAAAAAAGAAAATTTTAGAATTTTGCTTGGCATTGAAAATTTTATATGAATTTTCCAGGTAAAAAAAAACGACAACAAGGGAAATTATTTATGGGGCTTTATTGAAATGTTAGGTGGAATAAAAATATTCTGTTAAAGGCGAAAAATTATTCTTTTAAGTTCTTTTTGAATTTTTTTTTTATTTTTTTTATGTTCTTCTCATTTTATTTCATTTTCTTTTTTTTTTTTGTTAAATAATGTAATATTTATCTTTTGTTAGTATTGATTTTTGTTCAAAGAAAAGATAAAAAAAAAATGTTTTTTTTTTTTTAATGTAGGTTGCCAAAATACTTGAAATATGGAAATTAAAAATTTTCATCATTATTTTATTGAAGGACGACGCCTTATTTTATGCAAAACTTGTATATGAGAGCTTTATAAATTTCTTTTATTAAAAGTACCTACATACTTGAACGAAAATTTAATTAGAATATATATTACAGTGTATAATTTGTTGTAAGTAGAAATTTTCGCGGAATATCGCGGATAATTTTTGTAACAGGTGGATTATATTGTATTACATTATTATTTTAGGAGATAACTGCAAAAAACATAAGATTTCTATAATAATTATTAATTTTTTATAATTTTTTGTTTAACATACAAGAATTATGGGAGCACATTAGCAAATGTAAAAAATTTTATAATAAATGGCGTAGTCAATGGTATTCTGTATGACAATCACTATAATGAGTAATGACAGCTGAATTACACTTAAATTTGAAGTGTTCAAATAGTTGTTATTCGAAAATTATGAGAGATGGACGAAAAGATATATAAAATATAGAAAGTAATTAACATCAAAATACTCTTATAGGTTAATAAGAGTAAAACACTGATATGTTTTCTTATTCTTGGAGACAAGCTTATAAGATGAAAAATTTATTGGTTGATGAACGTAATAAAATTAATATTGTAATTATTTAATACAAATCAAGTTTTTCACAAGCTTTTTGGAACTCATATTACTTAATATCACTTGTACGTGGTCACGTTATGTATTCATCACCATATAACATCTCTGGTATTCATTATAGTAGATATGGAAAATCTATTGTAGTTATTCATATTTATTTTTTGTTCTCATTGATAGTTATCGTATAAAATAATTTTATTTCTTAATTAGTTATAATTGATTATTAGAGTAATTCAATTGCGGTTCAAAATTTCGGTGCAACAACCTCTATAATATTCATATTTCAATAGATTTTTCAAAAAAAAAATTCTTATTTCAAATTTTAAAATTTTCAAATTTGTATATATTATATTTCCAATCCCAATTAAGAATTAACTGAGAACTGGATTACAGTCTGATAACGAAATAAATATAAACTCAAAATATAAATCAAAAAATGCAATCAAATGAAAAATTGATCCGAAATTTCGATATTTTGGGAATTATTCTGTTGCGTACATTTAACAACTGAGATTTGATCTCCTTGATATAAAATTTTAGTAATAAAGTAAAAATTTATTAAAATAGAAATGGAAACTAAATTGATTTTTCTTTTTCAATTTTTCTTGTAATTTTTATGTTTGTGCCTTTGTTTCATGGCAATGCCATTTTATAGAGAGATATAAAATTTATAAAAAATTTATACACGTGTAATTCTCATGCTATGCAATACCATATTATACACATTGAAAATTTTTTTTTTTTATATACACATTGAAAAATTTGAATCTTCCTTTTTTGTTTTCTTGTCTTTTTACAAATAACTTTCAGAAAAATCAATATCAGATTGGCTGGCACGTGATGAACGTGTCACTATTGATATATTAGTACCACCAAGTGTACTATCATAATCGGATGTTGTTGTATGTTCTGGTTGTATAATTACTTTTAACGATTCTTTACCTTGTTGCTGTTGCTGTTGTTGCTGTTGATGTTGTTGTTGTATTGCTAAAGATGTTGGTGTTGTTATTGTAACACCAGGACCTATACCAGTTGCTGGAATTCCACCACCTGGATTTGGTATACCACTATTACCACTAGTATTAATACCACTACTAACACCACCACCACCCATTGAATTATTATCTAATGATCCAGGAGGTTTATTAGCTTCACGTTCAGCTAAACGTTGTCGTAATAAACGAATTTTATCTTCTTTCTGTAGTTGAAAGAAAAAGAGAAAATAGAGAGAGAAAATAATTTTTTTTTTTAAATATATATTATTGAATAATAGAATATTTAAAAGAATTCCTATATATAAGTGTGTATGCTATTAAATTTTATGTAAAGTATGTATTTATATATGTACATATGCGCAAATATATGTTGCCGTAATATCCTTCAATCACAATGATTAGTTAATGATGCGCAATTTAAGATAATTTTATTATATTTCTCCTAAAGTTATGCTTTTGTTATTGTCTTATCTTGTATATTTAGAATATTTTTGTATTTAAAAAATTTTTTAAACCTTCTTTATTTACTTATTGTTGTTTATTTATTATTGTTGTACTTATATAACATAATAATATATATGTAATATTGTTAAGTAGAATTTTATTTAATCAAAAAAAAAAAACAAAAAATTTAATGCCTTTTATATATTTCGTATTGATATATTTTTTTTTTATTTTAGTTATATTCTCCCGATGCATGCCGGAGTCTCGTAGTGATCGAGATAAGGAAAATGGTGCATTTTTATTGTGATGGAAGAAAAGCAAGCAGGTATATACCTAATTACTTAAGCAAGTAACGAATAATTTAAATTATTTACTGTAATCAGAATAGTAATGGATGTTGTGGTTGTGCAATAGACAATGAAAGATCTTCAAATTCCTTTAAAGTTAAGAGATACTAGTCAGGGTCAGAATATGATTTTATATTCGACAGGACTCTGGATATAAATTCAATCCCATTTCTGATTTGTAGTCGCAGTTGATGTTGTAATAATGTACTTATTTAAAAATGTCCAAAATCCGTGGAAATTAAGAGGTCCGAAATGGGTTTAAAATCTGAGGGTTCCGATCGAACTCCGGATAGTAATTCGATTCGGAGTCGTAGTACATGTTATGATATAAGTAAACGGGAAAATTACAAGGTCAAGTTATTTACTTTTAATATTTTTTTTTTGTGTTAGTTTCTTAAAAACGTATCGGAAATTGCTTAAGGTTGAAATTTTCAATATCCCGAACTTATTTTTTGTTGTGTCGTTCTTTATATTTGAATAGAAAAATATTTTGTATGATTCTGATGATAAAAAAAAATTTTTCAATTCTTTTGTTTTCTTTTTTTTTGTAGTCCTTTATAATTTTGGTAATTGTTAAAAAGGATTCTTTTCTAAGTTGAATTTTTGATTGCCGGCTTTTATTTGTTTACTTCTTTTTTCTGTTTGAATTATTTTTGCAAAAATATGTACGTATTTATGTATGTATAGAGTTATTGTAGAAAATGTAATCATTTTCTTAAATCGGTTAATGAAGTATTCAAGTGAATTATTCTAATTCATGCTTAGATTTTGGGAGTTCAATCAGTAAAAAATTTAATTAAATTTTTATTTAATTTTTTTTTTTTTTGAGATTTGAAATTTCGAAACAAATAGAAAATTATTTTGTTATTTTTTTTTTTGATTAAATGTTAGTTAAAGATTTATTTAAATTTTTTTTTATAATTTACATAACGAAATTTTTTGGGAAAAGAGAAATATTTTGATATAAAATTACTAAATTTAAAGTAAATGTAAGATTATTGAATAATACCAGTTATAAGTTAGATTAGTATGAAAATTACTGAATTTTTAAATGGATATTTTAATAGTTTTGTAAGAATTAGCGTATCGTTTTAGAAAAATTCATTAAAAGAACGATAGGACTGAGAAGAAAGCGGATATTCACATTTATTATAGTTTTATATACATTACAAACAAAAAATATGTATGATTAATTTGTTAATATTCACAGAATTTTAATAATTCGAGATTCTTTTTTGTACTTCATTTTAACATTTAAGGCATATCAACGCCTTCTATGCCAATATACTATTTTATTTTGGAATTAAAAATTTGTGTCATTCTGTAGATATTATTGCAAATCCCGGGTTGAGAATTTTGAAATCAAAATTTTTTTTCGTATAAAAATTTAAAATTTTTCTCATAATTTCAATTTGTTAAAATATATAAAATGCATAACAGAAATACATACATATATGATGAAATCAAAATGCACTTGAACTGTAAATAATAGTTAAAAATCATTTTGTCCTACATATTCTATGGATATTAAATTCAGACACTTAAATTTTTTTAAATATTGAATGTGAAATATTTCAAAATACAAAATTATGTGTGTATTTTCTAAGGATATTATAGAATATCCTTTAAACGTTATAACAAAATTATTTGATATAATATGAAGCTCAATATATAAATTATAATGCTATGCTTTTATGTACTTGTATTTCAAATATATCACATAGGAAATTTTATGTATTATGAACGTATATTACTTGTAGAAAATTTATATTAGTAGATTTTTTATAAATCGTATACTTATAGCATTTTCAATAACTATATATGAATGATTTATTCCAGAAATTGTATGATGTGCATGTGCAGTTCATTATAGATTGTTAAAATTTTAATAGTTTAATAATAAAAAGTAAGCAGTGATGCCAGAGACGAAATCAACATATTCAAAATTATTGGTAGATTTAATTACTAAATTCTGGTTATTTTGAAAAGTGTGCTCCTATAGAAATTACAATGCTAGTAGAGATGATTTAGGAAAGGATCCACATATGCCTTTAGAGTCTTTCTCGAATTTTTGAAAAAATTCATTGAGAAATACAAAATTAAATTTTTTAACTTAAATAAAGTTTTAAAATGAGTACGAATTGTGAAATATAAAATAAAACTCTTTTAATATAAGACTTTTTGCATAAAAAAGTCATTTTAGCATGGTACTCCTGTAAATATATTAATATTCTATGATTTTTTTTCTATATCAGAGAAATTACCCTTTTATCATGGAAAATTATTTTGTTTGGAATTTTTTCTATAATAATGTGCCATATGTCTACATAACATAATCAACAGTAATGAATATTCATAAAGTGATAAGGAATTTTGCTTTATACTCGTAGAAAATTTTAACCTAATTTT
The DNA here is from genome assembly GCF_029603195.1 of Condylostylus longicornis. Lineage (NCBI taxonomy): Eukaryota > Metazoa > Arthropoda > Insecta > Diptera > Dolichopodidae > Condylostylus > Condylostylus longicornis. The sequence continues at coordinate 5,997,703 of NW_026577974.1, forward strand.
TGAAATTGATGTCATGAGGCTGGAGCGTTTGTTAAAACATTGTAAATCAACCGTATTTTAATATCCTTTAACTCTTTTGGTTCTATTATTATTTAATTTTTTAACTTGAATTAATAATAATTTCTAATTTATGCAATTTAAGATTTTAAGGATTTTATTTTTAGAAATTTCAATGAAATTTAATTAAAGAGGAAAAATTTTTTCAGGTCTTTAATTAAAAGTTTTGTATTTTTTTTTTGTTAAACGATAACAAAACTAGCTTGTTCATTTACATGTACTAATAGTAGCTGAAACAACAGTCTGTTTAGGAAATTTCAAATTTGTAATAAATTTATTTATAAAATTCACTGGGATTTACGACACTTGTTTCCAAAATAATTAATATAGTTTTCAAATAATTAATATAGTTTTCAAATTAAGAGTTATAGATTTTCGTATATGGTTTTGTTCTATTAAAGTTTTTTGAAGATGAAATCATTGATTTGAAATTTTAAGTTTAAATTTTTTTTTTTTTAAATCAGATCATTAAATACGTGACCTACATCGTACTGAGTTTTGTACACTATTAATTAAATTATAATTTTCAATGTAGAGCAAATAATTAGTGAATGATTTTTTTTTCTTTGTTTCTTTAATTTTTGATAATTCAGGCTGAAGTGGGTTCTTTATAGTTGAAAATTTTATTTAGGTTTAGTTTGATTTGCCTTGTCAATATGAAGATGTTATTTAAAATTGATTGATTAATTTTAAACGTTGACTGTACCTGTGCTATCAGTCGTTGTAATTCATCATTTTCTGTAACCAATTTTTGATATCGTTCTTCATCCTCTTTTGATATACCTGAATCTGGATTATATTTTGATTCAGCCTTATCTTTTGGATGTCGTATTACTTCAATTACCTGTAAAAATTAAAATAAGAATTCGAATAAGTTGCGACAAAATTGTGATGAAAAATAAATTTTTAATTTTTCGCATATTTTTTTTTATACTGAAGAGAACGTATAAAATATTTTTATTAAAACATAATTTTTTGCTGAAAATTTAAAAATGCATCTTAAATGTTTTGGAAAAATTTAATGTTTTTCCGTTATTGTACTAATGAAAAAAAAACTAAAAAAATTTAATAAAATACAAAAAAAAGAAAAGTAAAAAAAGAAGAAAAACGAAAAAATTGGAATATTTCTTTGAAAACGAGGAAAATGGTATTAACAAGAAATTTATGGTTTGGAAATTCAAGGAAAAGGAAGAATATAAAAAAAAATGGGAGAACAAAAATTTTTCTGATAAAAATATTCGAGAATTTATTGTTAAAAAATTTTAAATAGAAACTATATTACCCAGCATTTACACGTACAAGTTACTTGCAAGAAAGTTGCAATACATACAAAAATTTTACTAACACATTGAAATATTTCTACTTGCTTGTTTACTTGCAGTTCAACTTGCAAGAAAATTTTGCTGCCAGTAATTTGAGCAAGTAATTTGACATATTGAGAAATTCACAAAAAAAAATTTGTTGTTTTGATTTTTTTTTTTTTTTAATTTAAAATTTTTGAATTTTGTTTTGAAAAAATTAAACTTAGCAAACTTATGGTTTCTAAAATTTATAAACAATTATATATATTGCTAGTTGTTTTCTTCTCAAAGACATTTTCAAAAATTAACTTGCTAAACGCCTACGTCATAATAGCAAGTAATTTGACATTTCGAACAACTAATTGACAATTAATATTATACAAACTTGCATGCAAGTAACTTGTATGTGTAAATGCTGGGTTAAATAAAATCGTTTGAAATATATGTGAAATTTAAATTTTCTCTTCCTTTGATTTCTGAATAAAAAAGATTTTTAATGTTAATACCAAAATAAATTCTAAATTTCGTATTTTATTATATTTTTTTATGATTCTTTTAACGCTAAGACTGAATCAATTTTCAGGATGTACTCGTAACAGAATTGGGCTCATGACTGAAAAAGAGTAGCTGTTCATTGATTTTATTAGAATAAAATTGATGCTTTTTCACACATAAAATGTGAAGTAAATGCTCAAGAATATTTGTAGTAGTAATAAACACAGATTTTTTAATTATATGAATCCAATAATAATTAATAATTAATGTAAATGTTTATAATTTTAGAATAGTTAGAAGACATTCACATTGTTTAATCCATAAAACATCAAGGGTTTTAATTTAATTAATAATATATTCTGGCCTTAATTTCGGTATAGGTGGTTTCCAAAGAATAATACAAAATTAAATTTTTCCAACAAAAAATTCAAACATATTTTTTTTTTTGCATTTACCTAACCAAATCTATACAAGTACATTTATAAAATTAATAAACTCTTACATACATATTTAAATATAACTTACCTTTGGCACAAATATTAATAGCATACTAAGAAAACAGCAAAATATTACAGCTAATGAAATGAATGCGAATGATGCATCCTGCTGTGATGCTATCACCATTGCAACTGGTGCTGTTATTAAACATAACACAACCACATTATATATACTCATACCGACATACCTTGAGTCATTGATTTGTTTAACTTTTATTGAACGGGTTTCGTAAGCCAAAAACAAACCAAATACTAATATAAGTCCTTTAAATCCATATATAAGACCTAAAAAGAAAAAACAAATAAAAAAAAAAATTTGAATGTAAAAATGTAAAAATTCAAAAAGTATACAAACAAATTGGAAATTTTTGTTTTCTTTCTAAATTCTTTAATGGAAAATTTTCTTTGTAGACAAGCATGAGGTGCAGAATGGAATTTTCAATACAAAAGAATTTTTAAATTGGAAACGTATAGTAATAGAAAGTGCATATTTTGTTAAGTTACTTAAAATTTAGGGTTTTTCATTTGAATAGTTTGCAATATTTTTGAATTTAAAAAAGAAAAGATTTTTAAGACAACTTAATTGAAAAATGTTACATAGTGAAATGGAATTTTTAAATTTTAAATGAATTCTTATTTTAAATGTTATTCTTTGTTCCCTATAAGAATTTTCAATTAAATTTTAAACAATTAAAAAAATATATACTCACCTAACCACATTGAATTTCTTTCACTTTCACAATGTTCCAATTCAGGACGAATTTTAATATCATCTACATTTGAAATTGGATCTTCTAAAGGGAATGATTCTAAACTACGTTGTAATGGATCAAATATTTGCCATGAAATTAATATAACTAAATCTATAGATAGTAAACCTGATACCATTGTATACAGTTTCCATGGTTCGACTTTTTTCTATAAATATAAAAAAAAAATATTAAAATATGCGTTATTAATATTCATTTTTAAAATAATTAAAAATAATTAAAATTAATTAATTTTTTAAATGATATAATTGAAAATATTTATTTCTCAATTTTATTAAATGTAAATATTGAACAAAAATTCAATATAATTTGAAATGTTTGCATTGTGTGTTATTAATTTTATAAATTTCAAATAATAAAAAATCCAAATATATTTTAATGTCTTCTTTCGCAGGGGGTGTTACACTTAATCTGATCACTGTTTTATTATATTAATCTCTGATTTCAAAATTTATATTTTTTTTTGTGATTATTTCAAATAATATTGCTCTTTCATCTTGTACAATAATACTTTTTTTTTGTTTTAAAAATCGTTTTTATAGATTTTTTTTCCAATAAAATTAAACAAATCAGAATAAATATAAATTTTATTACATACTTTATTACTTTATGGCTTATAATGAAATAATGTTTTAACTTTTTTTTGCTTTTTTTATTTGTTTTGTAATTTTAAAATGGCATTATGATTTTATTGTAAAAGAAATAATTGCATGAAATGTGTTAAAGAAAGGAAATTTTAAATTTTCTATAACTTGAGTTTACAATTTCTAAATTTTATTCGAAATTTGAATTTTTTTTTTATAGCAGAAATTATTAACTTTTCTGCAATTGTAATATGTAAAAGTTGTTCTTGATAGTATATAGAACTTGTTGATTTGTAGTAAATCTACAATGTGTAGTAGCTTACGATAGCGTTTTAACATTTATAATTAAAATATCGATTCTCTAAATACGATTCTTTGCAAATCTGTTGAATTTTCAAAATTCATTTCAATACTGTAGAACAAAATTCAAAATTTATATAAGGTTCAAGCGAATAATTTATAATTATGTACTATTAGCCCTCATTCAATTCACCTTTTTAATAATAGTAACTTTTAAAAATTTACAATAATGGCACTACTCTAAAACACATGTTTTATGAATTTTGTATTAAAAAAACTTTCATATTTGATTTTTATTTTAGTATCAAGTAAAAAATTATTTAATTTAAGAATTTTCATATTTTGAAACTCTTTGTTATTTTTCAATTGTGACGAATGGTGCTTATTTTGTCAAAGTTATAATAAACGACAAAAAATTACAATACAATTCAAATTATTACAAATAAATATTTTAAGTTCAATACAAGTTTTATTGAAAATATAAATAAATATTTGGGAAAATTACTTTGAAATTTTAATATTGAACGATTGGCTATGTACGTAGCATACATAGAACATACAATTTATGATTTATTTTTTTGTCTTCTATGTAAAAATATTTTTTACAATGAATTTATATGAAATTTATAAAAAGTATAAAATAGTAATGGCAGTTAATATTGTTATTTATGTAGAATATAGAATTCTAGGAATAAAAATATAATTTCATGAATGTATATTTACTTAAAAATAATTCAAATTATGCACATATATTTAAATTTTATTTGTTAATTTTTCATGTCAAATATTGGAAAAATACATTTCAAAATGGAATTAAAAATATTATTATTATTAATGTTGAGTAGCTTTACTCTTTTATACACATTTTACTGTATGTAGGTTACATTGCGTAGAAAAAAGTTCATAAAACAATTATGGTTAATAGAAAAGTATAAATTGTACTAGAAATTTAAAATTTTACAAGATAAATCGTAAGGTTATTGTTAATTTATTTTTCAAAAGTACTTATAGAATAAATTGTACAAAATAAATCAAAAGAAAACGAATGCGTTTAAGGCAGCTTAGTCGAAACAAAAATGATGTATTATATTCCAGTCCCTATCATTAGCCGTACTTTTGAAACAATACTTTCAAAATAAAATTTTTAAAATTATTTTTTGCTATATGAATTGTTTGAAAGTAATAAACCGACTTTAGATAATTCTGAACTAAAATATTCACATTTCCTTTGTAAAAATTAATGGGTTTCCACCATTTAGAAGATTAACTACAATACATATGTACGCAATATACCATTGCTTCCATTTCCTACAGCTAGTGGGTTAGTTACATATAAATACTTTAGGTAACAATTTTCAATTTATATATTTGCCAATTTATTTATGTAACAAATTCATTTCGTAAGTAATAAAATGACATTTGTAATAGTAATAAATTTTGTAACAAGACTGCCAATAAATATCAAATTCATAGCTTATGCCCTCACAATTTCTTTTTATTTTTGTAAATTTTTTCACTATATTTGAAATCTTGTATAAATTGATTTTTTTTTATTTTTTGCTACAAACAATTGTCATTTGCAATGTTACGAATGCGACAATTTCAATTTATTATTTTGTTACTATAAAAAAAAAAAAAAAAAAATAAACAAAAACGAAAAAAATTAATTTCGAATATTGAAAACAAATATTTCGACCATCTGTCAATCAAATTTTGATAAATTTCCATAGAAAATTATTTTTAAATTTTATGCGGGAACATTTTTTTCATATCGAATATAGTAGAGGTACACGCAAAATTCTGTAGGAGTATATACTAAAAATATAAACAATGTTATAATAAAATTGCTTTTCCGTTTTTTTCGATTTCTGCTTATGAAACAGCAAATGCAGGATGATTGAATATAAGTAGAATACTCTTTTGTTACTGCTTTTGCTCCCGACATATAAGACGGTCTTCTTGTTTTGCTCTTTATAACTCAAGCAATATAACGCATAGTACGAATTAAGTAAATTTTTTTTAAACCACTTGTCACAGAGATTAAATATTTTACTTTTCTGCAGACCCCATTCATCATAAGGCTCTCTTCTCTTTGTCACAGACACCCTGTGTATCGTCCCACTCTCTTTTGTTTTATGAGCACTTAAAAATCGAATAGCAAAATTTATAACAATTTTAAATTTTTAAAACCTATATATAAGTATGGGGGTGTCAAAATGACGACGCAGCATGAAAAAAAAAAATTTTTTTCCAATGCATATAAAAGTTTACCATTTTGTTTACTATTTTTATAAATTTATTATTGTATGGTGACATCTACAATAGTGGCATGTTTATAGACTAAAAAGGATATTTTGAAAATATTGTAAATAATATGTGTGTGTGTGTGTATTTGCCTCCAATATTGATAAATGAATTTTCGATGCATTTCGTAAATTGATTTTTGTTTTACTGTTATCTCTTGCTGTTATCACTTTGTGAATTTTATGCTCCTGAATGCTGTTAGATTACTACACCGAATGGAACAATGGGATATTATTATCTATTTGATTGAAATTGAATGGGAAAATCGAAATTTTATAAAAATAAAAATAAAATAGAGAAAAGAAAATAATAAAATTTAATTAAATATTTTTTTTTTATAGTTTTATAAAATTGCATACTTTAACATTATTTTGGTAATTTGATTGCATTTGATAAAATTGAGTAAAACTGATTAGAATCGCATTATTTTAGCTCTTTATTACAAAATTCAGTAAATTTTGCACTTTCTTTTTCTTTTTAGAAATCAGTGAACTTATTATTGTGCATTTTTTATATAAAATTAAAAATGTAATCATAATAGAGGTGAATAATGGAACTAAATAATAAAATTAAGAGATTATTAGAAAAATTATTGTAAATTTGAAGTTTGTTTGAACTATTCAGCTACTAAAATTGGAATTAGTGATGGGAAGACTGCAAGTAATTCAATTTTTATTCAGCGTGGTTATGAACTCTGCATATTTTCCACCGAAATCTGCTATTAATAAGCTTTGTTGTTATGATTTAGATGTACAATCATTTAATTTAAGAATAATTACAAATCGTGGTTGAGAAATGAAACTGTGTAAGGTATAGAATGTATACCGATCATACTCAACAGAGGAAATCAGGGTTCTATATCATTGAATCGTAACCCTAATCATCCATGTAAAAATTATAAAATTTCACTTTACTAAATTTGAAGTTCACTTGCCATTGCATTAAAATTGGTTTCTGCTTATATTCTGCATTGAAATTGTCAAATTCAATAAAAAATAAATATTATAATTACATTTAACTTATTTATTTAGTTTTAAATATGCCTACAGATTTCGTTCTTCGCAGACCTTTGAGTTTTCCTTTCAAAAAAGAAATAAACTCTTTATATTAATTTGAAATAAACTCTTAATGACTTTCTACTTTTCTCTCTCAATAAAATAGTTAAAAAACTTTTATTTTATATCCAATTTTAGTCAAGTACAAAATAATTTACAAGTTTTTTTTTTGTTAATGATTTTTATTGAAAAACCTAGTAGCTAAATTGGAACCTTAATTTTTCAATTTTTTTAACCTTTTAATATTCTATAATATTCTTTTGATACAAAAAACAAACTTCTTACAACATTTTCTATTTTTCTGTTATTCATTTTAATTTCTTTTTAGATGGACGCCATGCTATCAAACAAAGAAATGTATGAAAGATGAAGTAACGTAATTTTCCCGATGTAAAAAATATTTTACAAGGCAACCGAATTATTTCTGTTATGATTTTGGGAAATTTTTTGGCAAAAAGAATGAATTTTATAAGTTTATACAACGAGAGATAACAAAACGGATCAAATTGTGAAGGCGAAAAAGAGGAAAAGGTAAAGATAATTCAACGAGATTTTAAGAGAAGAGAAGGCTTGTAGCATATAAGTTTCTATTATATAAGATCAATTTTAATATTTGATATAAAATACAATACACAATTCAATTGTGATATTGTGTTATATTTAATTTCCGGGTAAATTATGTTAGAAAACTCATAGGTCGAAAATCTTGCAAAAGTATTCTAATAACTTTTATGGTATCGAAGTGTAATTGAAAGTTTTGAAAACAGCACAAACTCCGTTTAGTTAAGGTGAAACGTGGCACGCAAGTTAGAACATAACAAATCTAAATTTTGATAAAAACAATCTCAGTTCAAGAAATGATTAAAAAATTTTCCGAACGTATTGGCAATCTTATTTATAAAATTATATTAAATAAAAACTAGGAAAAAAAAACAACACAACAATATAAAGTACAAAAAAGTGTGAATTCGCCTTGAATCAATCGAAATTCATAAGAAAGGCACAATAAAAAAGAACTTTTAAGCTACTTACTCTTAATTTATTTGAAGTGTAGAAGCAAAAAAAAAAAAAAAGTGGAAATAATGAGAAAAAGAAAATTCTTCTCTCATACTTTGTATACAATCATGTTCATTTCTTCAATTCATTTTGAAAGGTACTTTATTTGGGACTTTGCTTTGTTGTTGTTGATGAAAGATGTATATTATGTAAGTGCGTACAGAACAGACTATATACAAAGAAAAAATTGAATATACAAGTAATTTTGATTTTTTTTTCCCCATTCTGGATCTTTGAATAGGTTAAAATTAATGAAGAAACTTAACAAATTGGTATAAGAGATCAGGAAATTAAATTAAATAAAAAAAAAAATGAATAGTAAGAGGGTAAAATAAAGTTTTTTTTTTTTCAATACTTGAATTTGAGGATCAGAAAAAAGTGGATGCATATATAAAATATAAAAAATTGGAAATTTCGAATGAAATGTTTTATTTAAAAAACTTTAAATTATGACAATAATTTGGTTCTTTATAGTTTTGTTATTAAGAGTGCTAATTAAGAGTCAAACTTGTAGCATTTAGTTTTTATTTGTTATTTTAACACTTTTGAGTGTTAGATCAATAAATTTTTTGCTCAGTGTGCTAACGTGGTCAAGGGTTTTAATATAACATCAAATAAAATTCAAACACGAAATCCAAGATGAAATATTTTTCAATGCAATTTTAAAATCTGTTAAAAATTTATCCTTTTATAAAAGTTTCTCTTTAATTTTAAAAATAAAATTAAATTATTTACCTTAGGATCCGTTTTCGCTTTTGTTGTAAACCTATGAACTCTCCATACTTTACTAAACATTGCACCATAAGCTAATGTGAATCCTGTTGAAAGGAGCCATGCTCGTGCTTGGCATATCTGTATACAAAAAGAAAAAAAATAGAACATTTAAATAATATAAATTTTTAATATTTTGGTAAAGAAAAAAGAAATTACTAGCGCATTGTAGAGAAATTAAATAAAAAGTAGTGGCATACACATTATAATAAAAAGGATAATAATAGTAAAAATATGCAAGTTAAATATTTGTTATATAACATTATTTTTATGGTATTATACAAAGAACAAAAGAGATAAAATTCATTTATAATTTTAATATTTTTTTCAATGGTAAATTTTTACTGAGTTTTTAGTGATTTTTTAGCGAGTTTCACATACAATGCTTCACATACATAATATGAATTTTTGAGGTTTTGAAGTTCCTTCTATACTTCTGTTGTATAACAGAACTACTTCGGTTCTGTTCACTTTAGTATAAAGATTAATTTAAAAAGAAATTTTCTTTTTGTAATTAAATTAGTTGAATATATACATAAAGTAAATGTCTACAAAGGATAAGAGTACTTAAAGGATACGGAAAAAAAAGATAAAAAAATATAAATTATTTTTAATGTATTTTTTTTTTCTTCCTAATTTAAAACAAGGACTAACAAGGACTAATAATATTATTTTCATTTTAGGTTTTCTTTTTTTTAATTTTTTTATGTTTCCATATTATTTATTAAGTTTTTTGGTTAAAATAATTTTTTTATATGCACAGCTATTCCAAAATAAAAAGAAAATAATTTTTTGAATCTAAATTCAATATTACAATCACGTGTATTCTTGAAAAATTAGTAGAAATAAATTTAAATGAAATTCAATTAGGCAATAAGTTACGTAAGCCAAAAAAGAAAATGAAAAACTTTTCCATTAAGAAAAATTTTTGGTCCTTGTTCCAATTCAAAATTATTTTACTATTATGCCTTAAAAAAATTTTGGTTTCTTGAATGAATAATTATTTGCTTGTTTTCTTATTGTTTGTTATAGTTGAGCTGTTATAATAAAATTCTATTTAATATTAAAAATATTTTCATTTAAAAAAGTTTTTCCTTTAAAAATTTTATTATAAGCGTAACAATTTTATTTATTTTTTTTTTTTTCAATATTAGGTTCCATTTTGACGATTATTTAACATTGAAATTTTTTGATGAATAGAATTGAGAAATATTGTAATTAGGCAACCACCATAATTAAATGAAATGGCATTAAAATTAGAGTAAAATTTTAGACACATGAGTTAGAAGTGAAAAAAAATCATTTGTTATTGTGTAGGACTATAAAAATAGGAATTTTATTATATTATATTTTTAAGTAGTACAGGAATTTAAATAAACAGTCGGGATCAGACCATTATTCGAGAAATTTTTGAAATTTGATCGAGTTTTAATAATAAAGTTTTCAGAAATTTCAAATACTTGTACATATAATCGTTTTGCTGCCCAAGTAAGAATACTGATATATGTTATCGTTTTGCTGCTACTTATTGTATTGGCAAGTAAGAATCTATTAAAAATGAACACATAAGTATTGAATTTATTATATATTTTACAATAAGATAGGCAAGAAAATCATAATTTTTAATAATTATTAATCAGAAAAGTTCTCATTACAAGGCAAATAATTATAATACACTTTGTATTTGTTTAAATTTTCTTTAAGTGTAAGTTTAAATGTTATTTGTTGTTATTAAATGAAAAACTTTTTTTAGTTTTTAAGTGCAATTTCATTTATTTATTCATTATCCTTTTCTACAATAATTATTATTGTTCTGTTTTGAAATGTTAAAAAAAAAACGCAATGATTTCAGAATAGAAAAAGATAATTAATATTTTTTTTTAATAAGATTTTTTTCCAATTCAGCAATTTTTCCATTTTTAAAAATAATTCATTTAATATTTCTAATGAATTTTAATATGCAAATTGGCGAATATTATTGATTTCAATCGATTTGAAATTGAATTTTCATAAATGACATTGAATATTTGTTTTTTTTTGTTTTTGTGTTCCTCGCTAAAAAATTTTAGCGATCCATTAAATTCTAAGAGTGAAAATGAAATATTTGAGTTGAGTTTTCCTGTTGTTCTCTCCGCCGTTGTTCAGTTAAAACTAATAATAAAAATTTTACATATTTAATTTTTTTTTTCCGAATATTTTTCACGTATATTATAAATTTTTCCTTTTCATTAGAATATCGATTTTGTTTTCATATCCAAGGATAATAATCAAAATTCACTTTTTTCTATTCTGCTTAAATTTACCATGGTGTTTTTTTTTTTCGGATATCAACAACAATGTTTTCATTTAAGGATTTTAAACAAACAAAGAGAACCAAAAATAAAAAAAACCAACTTTAAGTTATTAAAAATCCTGAATGGAACCTACTTTTTTTTTTTTTGGAGGAAAAAAAGTTTTCTTATGAAAAGCTCAACCATTACTTTTGTTCTGATATTTCAAGGAAAAAAATAAAAAAATTTTGATCCTTGAAAAAATCTTTTTAGTTTTTTTTTTTTTTTATTTTAAGAGAAGATTTAATCAAATGAATGAAGTATAAAAAAAATGTCCAATCACTGTTTTGATTTATTAAAAATCTAAAGGGCGTGCAATCATGAAAATGTTATTGAAGGGAAACCTCATAAGGGTGTCCTAGTAAAAACGAAATTAGTTAAACTAATAAGTAATTTAAATCATCTTAGATTAATTAGAAATTCTTAGAAATTTTAACTAAGATTCTTGGAGTTTTATATGCCTTTTAATAAAACGAGATGTTTCGATATTGACAGACTATCGCTTTATATCGTTAACACTTTGTTTTTATGGTTTAAGGTGCTGAATATATTTATTAATTAATCTTAATAATTCATATTTTTCAAAAAAAAAAAATTACCTCTGGATATGTTTCTGGACTAATAAAACGACCATCCATTCCTAATAAAATTACTGATGCTAAGCACGTTATAACACCAAATAACATAATTGTATTACAAACTGGATGTGATGATTGTATTACTCTGTAAATAAATGAAAAGAATAGAAAAAAATTTAATATTTTATCAATTAATTATAAGCAAAAATATGAAAAATTTAAGAAATAATGATATTTTTTAATTAAATTACATAATTAAGAAAGTAAAAATAAATAATTTTTTTTTCGTAAAAATTTACATCATTATATAAAATTATTTTAATAATTATAAAAAAAGACAAAGATAATTATTAACGTCTATAATTATGAAATTATATTATGCATTTTTATTTTAATTATAAATTTTTGTACATTGTAACTAGTATGTAAAATTAAATTGTAAATGAAAGAATGAAAAAAAAATTCTTATAATTACTTCATAATTAAAATTATTCATTCGCGAAATTATTCGAAATGATATTTAAGGACCTGAAGTCCTACTGAAGTTCTTAATGCATAATATTAATGAATATCTGGAAATCTTAATGCTTAATGTTGAATTTAATAGAAGTATCAAAGGTCTAGACTTCAAATCTCTAATACGGAACATTCAAGAATTTCAAATGTACAATTTTAAGAGTCTTTTTATAACTAATGGAACAATCGAAAAATAAAGATTTCAAATAGAATCTAGCAAGTCATAGGGTCGTTTTTTAACTTAAAATTTGTACGTTAATTAATATTTGATATTTAGAATTTTCTAGGGCGAGGATCATATATCAGTTTTCATACGTTTACAAAAAGCGGATGTCAACAGTGCGATGAAGTTTTTAAACCTATTCTTTGTGGGCTTCGATTAGGTCTAGGTCAATTTTAGAACAATTTACTTACTATTAAAAATGAATCTGTTTTGAAAATACGAATTTCACAAAATTAGATGAACATGATGTTTTCATCATGAATTTCTACATTTAGAAAGTTACTGACATTAATTACTTTGCACGCTACCTTTATTTTACTGTAGTCTCTGTGTAAATAATAAGTGAATAGCATTTTATTTGATTATCTTTTATATTTTTTTATTTTACTTTTTTAATTACACAGAAAAAAAAATTGTTTCTTTTATATGTTTAATTAAAGGATCGCATCATTTCATTTACGTATACAAAATAATTATGATTCACTTTGAATATTAGAGAATTTTTTTTTTTAATTTTCTTCTTTTGAAGTGCGAATATTATTTAAGTGAAAAGAAAAACAATTTTTTTTTGTGCTTTAAAAGTTTTCTTTTGAAATTTTTAATTCAAACTGCAGTGTTATTCGCCGTTTACATTATTTTGTAATTATTATAAAAGATTTTTATTCGAGGGTGAAAAATATTGTAAAGATAAAAAAAAAATATAATAAAAGTAATATTTTTAATTTTTTTTTAAATTTTTCATAAAAATAATGTTAAAGAGATGTTGTTTCCTTTTTTAGTTTGGAAGTGTATGAGGTCAACTAAATGATTCATCAATATAATAAATCAATATAATATTTTCGCTAAAGAATATAACAGGAAACGTTTACCATCGGTGGATAAAGCAGAAGCGCTCTTAATCGGAACAGGAATCGGCCTTTTTAAAAGTTGTAAAATTTATGAATCAGGAAAGAAGAAATAGACAATGCAGAAATGAAAGTAAGTAAAGCAGTAATCATAGTGCAGTAAATGGAACGAAAGTAGTTTATGCTGTAATCATGGAACAAAGAGCTCACATTTGGTTTTGTTATTAAAGTGCTCCTTGTACCTCTATTAAGAATTAAATCCACCCATACATGCGAACAATTATTATTATTACTGGTTTCTTCTTGTCCACACCATTATATTTAATGTGGAATCGTTCAAAGTTGATTTTCATAATTAAGATTTACACGATCTTACTATTAATTTTAAATTTTGATTAAAACCAGCTTTTGTTTTATAAATCTTCACGTTAAATTTACAAAAACTAAAAATCTATTAATTTTTGTGATAATTTTTGAAATATAACAAGCAAGTTTGATTAAATTCCTAAAATTGGATTTAATATTATGTTCAAAGTTGTATTATATGATTATGCCAAAGCTAGCAATCATGAGAGTTTAATCAAACAAAAAATTTATATGTATGTATATATAAGTAATTTAAGAAAAATCAGATGATTCGGTATAAGATATTTAGGATTTTTGTATTTTTTAAAAAAATAAATGAATCAAAATGATTAAGCATGAAAAAGAAATTATACAGGACCGTTAAGCAAAGAAAAGACAAAATAATTTTTTGCTTTTGGCCGAATCATCTGAAAAAATTAATTTATTAAATAAGAAAAACGTATGTCAAACATGTTTAAAATGGTTTTTTCGAGACATTTTCGTTTTCATATACGAAAGAAATATTACAAATTATATGAGGAAAATAAAAAGATAACGTGGGGGCCTTAATTTAGGTTCAGACAAGAAAATTAAATGACAATGAATTTGCAAAAAGAAAAAATATTTCTTATATGCATGTAATTTTATTTTCTCGATCATTAACGTTAAGAATATTTTTTGTATGGAATGCCTAAAAGTTATAATTAAGAGGAGCAAAATGTAAATTTTGTACTGAAAATATTTAATACTCGTAGGTATGTTCGTAGGTTGAAACGCCAAATGTTTGATGTGCCATACCAACAGAGTCGATTAGTATTAGATTAGAGTACATTTTAACTTCTCATAAAATTGTGGAATGATTAAATATTAATGGAATAATACTATAATATTCTCTGTTACCAGTTGATATTTGTATTAATTTTGAATTTAACACCAGTTAAATTTCGAAAAAATAATCGTGTTTGATTATTTAATATTTTTTTAAAAAAATAGGGTTTATTCGGAATTTTTTCCGAAATTCAGAATAAGTGTTAATTCAGAAAAATTTCGGAACAAATTAAAATTTTTAGATCTGTTATTGTACGTAAATCAAAAGTAAATGCCTATAAGTAAAGCAGGATGACTTTGGTAACTTAAACCAAAATCTTTTCAATTTAAAGTTCCCACCTTGAAAAACACGAAAACACGAACTGATCGGGAATTGCTTTACTAAATATTGTTTTTTTAACTTAATAGATGACATTTTACTTTATATTATTTTTTTTTCTCTGAATAAAGAGTCCTTTTTAATCTTCATTCGATTTTTTTCGTTTTTCTTTAAAGACGCAAGACACATAAGTTATTTAAAGTTTTCTATGTCGAATTTTTTTTTTTTAAAACCAATTAAAGTAAATTCACTTTGTTCTACAAGTACATACGATCTTAACATTTGTATGAAAACCAAAAACTATAAGAGGACAAAAGTAAATATTTAATAGAAAACAACGACAAATAAAAGCAAAATAAGAAAATAATACATGAGATCAATGACAAGCAGGAAAATTTGTTATTTCAATCCTTATATAAATTGCTTCACATCCTTTAACATTGTCATTTTTCTTAAGCACCCTTTTTCTTATTGTTTTTCTCTTTACAATTTCATAGTTTATATGCATGTGTAAGCTTTTTTTCTTTATGTTTTCTTATTATAACATTTTACCGTTGTCACCAAATTTTCCTTTTTTTGTCAAAATAAGTTGAAAAAAAGAAAAGAAAATGGCATTTTTTTTGTTTATTGTCCATTCAACTTTTCAGAAATGAGAGTAACAAGTGAAAAAACAGCAAAATACATGACAATGCAATCAATAGCAGAACTCAACCATTTATTTTCAGGATATAACAATATGTATACAATATTAAGGATATCATATGTGTATATTACTCTTTAGTATTATATTCTCCGTATATCCTTGTAATAGAATAATAAGATTTTTTGAATTTGGTATATATTTGTTTATTTGCCAAATTGTTATTGGTGAAAAAAGAAAACTAGTAATCAATGCCAGTGACATATAAGAAAGAAATATTTGACCTGAAAAGATTAAGAGAGTTATTATGATTTTGAATTAGAATTTATTGAAATGAAATCGCCTTTTTTAGATGATTATAAATCACTTTTTATATATAAATGTATGTAAATATTTAAATTATAAGCGAGATCTTACATGTTAAGGTGGAAATGAAATAAAAAAGGTGCTATATATTGCGATATAATTTAATTATATTCATTTAAAAATTAATGCTTTTGTAGTCAAATATAAGACAATAAATTGAATAGTTAACTAAATTATTGTTATTTAATCAAATTTATTTTAAATTAATTTAATCGATGATTTTATTCTGTAAAATAGTTTTTATGGTATTTGTTATGCAAAGCCTTTAGCAATTTTATTCAATTAATTTTAGTTGTTTATGCTCAAAATTAAATAAGTCAGTTTTTGAAATGCGCTGAACTCGAGAAATCTCATTTGTATTTGATATATACTGTTGTTTGAGGAAAAAAAAATTTAAAATCGAAATTGTCTAATTTGAATAAATCTAATTTTGAGATTTAACTTAATTAAAATCATTAAAATTGGTTTAGTACATCGGTTTTAAATTAAAATTAGATTTGATTTTTTGTATTAGATTTAATTTTTAAAAAAAAATTTGTAATTTTTTTCTTATTTTTTGTTTTTTACCTGGGCATTGATTAAAATATAATGAGGATTTTTTATTAAACAATAATTTATTATAACAACCGTAGCTTCATTAATAGAATTAAAATCAAGTATACATTATTATTGTAATCGTAATAGATTCAAAAGTAACAATACATACTAAAATTTTTCATTTTAAAACCCGAAATAGAATTTCGTTTTAAATATTTCAACTGTGATATTTTTTCAATCCACATTTTTATTAAATAATCGAATTGTTCCTTCCTATTTACATTTATACCCTTACATATTATATAAATAATTTTTTTTTTTTCATTTTCATTGTAAATATAGGACCACATTTTACCCATATAACATTCATTGTACACGTGTAAGGTAAATGAAATATTTAAGAGAAAAAATTTTAATTTTTAAAGTAATAAAACGAATACACGTCATATCAAAATGTCATTCTATATTATTACTCAAATATAAGATTAAAAATAAAATTTAGATATTTTACAATTTTTTTTATAAATTTTCAGTTTAAATGCACATTTTGAATATTAAAATATTTTAATTCTAAAATATTGCTCATATGTGTGCTGGTTACTTGCTATAATAGGAAAAATTGAGCATTTTTGTGGCTAAATAAATTTCATTTTTAATTGTATAAAAAATTCATTAGTTTTTTCTATAAATATCAAACCAAAATTCTGCATTTCTTCCTGCTCTTATATTACTAAATTACTTAAAGTAAAAAAGAATTTGATGCACAAGTATAGAAATTTTAAATTGAATCGAAAAAAAAACTATACATAATTTATAAATGGTTTTTGGAAATAATTTAATAGCATTCCGTTGATATAGATTTACTTTAACAATTATTGTAAAAAAAAAATTGATTTTATATTAAAATAGAATAATGTGTGGGTTGTGTGAATAATTCTCACTATGGTTGCAAATTTATTTAGATGTAGCTATATATGTATAACTTATTAATCCTTTCAATTTAATTGATTTACTACATATACAGTTCAAGAAATTGCATTTTAAAACAAGAAAAAGTTGAAATATAAAATTGTATTAATTTTTATATTTAATTTTCTTAGAAAAATAAATATTTTCTGTCCATCATTCAATATAATTAGTTGCAGAAAATTAATTTTTTTTTCGAATATTCTAAATTCTAAAAAAACAATATATTGAATACGAGTACATGATTAAGGAATTAAGTTAAAAGATTAAAAATAATTTTTATTAAATAACTCATGCCCCATACCTTAAATTACAGACTTATAATAGCTCATGTTAAAGTTACCATAATTTGTTGCCTCAATTCGTTTTTATTTATGAGCAGATAGATGGTTTTTGAAATTTTTAGGAAAATCTTAAATTATAATAGCAGTTAAATTTTAGTGTGAAAATTGGAATTTTAAGAATAGATTTAGTTTAGTATAAATAATTAAATCAAATAAATTCATTAATTCTAAACAAAAGAGGACCTTAATTTATTCCAGAATAAATAAATTGTAATATTTCTTAAGCCGCAAATAAAAACAATATTATTTACAATATTTAAAAGCCTATGACCCTATTCTCGGACTTTATATCAAAATTGTTTTGAGGGCTCAAAATTTATATTTGAAATCATTCTATTTTTTTCCTCTGAAAGCAATTAAAATCTATACATAGTTGAGAAAATTCTTATCAAAAGCATCCTTTTGAATTAAATTTTAAAATAGCCTTGAATATTGGAAAATTTTTTAACTAAAAAAAAAATAAAATGAATGTAGAAAATAAAATTATTATCATTATTTTATTATTATGCAATTATAAATGCATTAAAATAATAATTTCAATATTTTTTTTCTTAGAGTAGAATTCATAATTTTTTTAATGTTTTAGTATTTTTGTTTTATTGACGTCATTATAATTTCCAAAATTAGATAGCAAAAAGAATTCCATTTTCTTGCAATGGCAAACATTTAGTCCTTTTTCTTTATCGTTTTTTAGTTTTGTAATTTTTTATGGTTATTATGCATTAATAATAAAATTGTTAAATTTTCCATTTTATATCTATTTTTAAAAAATGAAAATCTTTTACCATTTTCTAGCCAATATCAAGCTTTACATTCATTCTTCTTCTAACAAAATATAGAGAATTATATTTGGTAATTGTGAATTGTGTGTGCAGCCGAGAGAATCTGATTAGTATTAAAAACATCATAATAACAATAATAATAATAATAATAATAGTGGAGGCGAAACAAGTTTAAATTTATACCAGTTACAGCTTTTATAATATGGTAGATTTTAGTTTTTAGAATTTAGTTCAGTTCAGATTTTATTAGAAAATCACGTACAAGGATTTTTGCTCTTCCTTTTTATTTTTTTTTTTGTCATTTTTCTAATATACAAGTTCTTTATAATCTTTACTCTATATAAGTTCATTTGCTTTGAGTGTCTGATTTTTCAGTATAGTTATACTACTTATATGTATATGTATGTGGATATATGGAACATTCCATTAGTTAGATGAATGCTTGGCTCTTCGTATAAATATGTAGAATATAAATAAAAATATATTTAATGTTAATGTGTGCATATACTTAAACATATACTTCAAGTTTCTAGACAGGTAAATTTATATAAAATTCTCTAGGCGGCAAATAATATTTTATAAAAAGTTATGGTATTATATTTTTAACTTGTTGAAAATTTTTCTTTTAATAAGATTATGTATATATGCGGTATATAGACAAGGTATGTGAAACATTTGAAAGAATATGAGCCAAATTAAGATTTAGAAGTGGGTAATCGTATTGTGTTTACCGGGAAATAAAGCAATTTTTGATTTTGCTCTCGATATTTAATTTATTTCTTTTTTTTTTAAAGAACAGTTTAAATACAAATTAAAAATTACATTTCTAATGGCTTCTTAATTTATCGGAACTTATCGTTTGTACAGGGTCGGATTCAACGACTTTTTCAAAATATTTTCGTAGTTCACATAAAATATTGAAATATCGCAAAAATAATATAAGAAATAATACAAACCAAATGTATCACTGAAGAGCGATGACTCATTTAATAGTGTTATACTTTTCAAAATCAATATTTTTTCTATTGTAATAATAAATATTAGTACAGTAATATAACAGAGAGAATATTAATTAGTTTAGCCGTAAAATTGAATAAAAGGCACATTACGGCATGACGAACTATAGTTTGGGCTGTTGCTCATATTAACATCAACCAATAAGTTTAGCTGTACTTTCCGAACTACGGTGAAAACGACAGAATAAGATTAATAATTTTTTTATTAAGTTGATACTGTATTTTCATTATGAATTAAAATTTGCTTAAAATGTGATTATCGCAAACTTCCATGATATTGTTGTGCCATTTATTATTTATTCTTCTATGGCTATAATTTATAAAATCAATAAAAATTCGATCCTTAAAATAAATTATGTGATTACATAATATCCGATTATTTCTTTAACCACATTACCTCTCATATCAATTAAAAAATTAGTGTCTCCTCTTATTATTAAAGTAAATTTAAATTAGAATATTAGTGTATGTGTAAAGAATGATTTTTATTGCATTTTCATGCAATACCAGTAATTTAAAATTAAATATTTAATGAAATAATTTTAATTCTCATAACATTTAAAACGTCGTGTATGAATTATAATAATGTTATCTTTAAAAATGATGACACTATAAATTGATTTTAAAATAGTGTTACTCTAATAAGAATAATACATGCAATTATAAATGCTTTGATATAATGACAAAATTTATATTTGGGGTCTACATAATTCAATTCCCAATTGATGGAAGAATTTATCTATGCAGATAAAATGACAAAATAAAATTATACATTGGCGCGCCCCTAATATACATATAAACTATTTAGTCTTAAATTTAATTAAATAACTATGGGATTTAAAAAAACAAATTATACACGGTTTGAATAAAATTCATTCAAAACTGGAAAATACTAAAATTCATTGAATCTACTTTTTGTTTTACCTATTTTTAATAAAATTAATTGGTGTTTTTTGAATTAAACAGTAATTATTTAGTTTTAGATTAGTTTTTTAATTATATATAAATAATTATTTGATACTCATTTGATTTTTCAATTTTATGAACTTCTTGTACTAAGAGGGTGGTTAAAGGATGTCCGTATAGTGCACAAGAAAATTTTGCCTTGATTCTGTATAATATCGAATATAAGAGGATATTTTATTTTTAAAAAGTCGTCAATGTTTAAAACAGAAAAATGAAAAAAAAATTGTTAAAATTTAGAATAATAATATTATAGAATGAGGTTGCGGATGACAAGGCAAATGCATACGTTACATTTATACATTTGAGTGTATTAAACATACACACGATTGCGATTTGAATTTATAAAGGTACTATATTTACATTATGCAAAGATGTACAATATTTCCTCAAATTAAAATAGTTGTATATAATGCCTGCAGTTATATAATGTTACAAACTGTATTAAAAAAGAAGCACACGACAAACTACACCATCATCAATAAAAAATAATATTTTGTTTAAACGTGTTATTCAGTTATAACTTTTAAAAGGTATAGAATAAGATAAAATTTATATAATCTGTATGTAGTTTTATATTTGTGTGGAAATAAATTTGTTCTAATATACAAGCACGAGTATATATTATATTATAGCAACAATAAATCGTGTTGTATACGTTATATACTTTTATAACGAGTAATCTCATGCCTGTATATTGTGTAGTGTAGAATGTAGATAATGTTACGCTATTTTAAATTATAAGGATAAATGAAATTTTACCGCTGCTCTATATACTTTTGCAATTTTTATTACATTTTCCATTTATCTATAAATAGGATCGTTATTTTTAACTATATTTATTGTATAATGTAAATATATATATTATTCTTTCTATTTATAACTTAAAAATAATATAGGTATGTTTTGTATTTTATTAAATATTAATTTCCATTAAAAAATAAAATTTTCTTTCCTCTGTGTTCAAAATGTTGCGATTTTCGATTTTATTTTATAAATGGTAATTATATAAAAAATTATTTAATATTTTAATATAATTTTGTAGAAATTTTTTTGTTTTCTGAATTAAAATTATTTATGAGATTACAATTCAATATTCATTAAACAAGCAGTAAAATAAAATTCATAAAATAATATATAAGAAGCTTGATAGTTTCATAAAAATAGAGGTCATTAGAGATTAATGAAAATTTTGCTAATTTTGAATTGATTGAAAAAAAAAAATGTTATTTTTGGGGGTTTATGGAGATAATGAAAAATTTGATCAAAATAAAGTTAAAAGTAATTACATAATTCAAAAATTCATGCATAGTCAGTCATAAATTTATAAATATTCGAAGTAATTATATAGAATGAATGTAAGGGATTAATTTATCGGCTTAATTATATTTGAAAATTGCCTCTTAATATTTGTACTTAATTAGAGGATATTAATTGTAGCCAAATTTGTAGTAGTTTTGTGTTAATCTTTGAGTTATAAAGGGCAGTTAATGCTAGAAACTATTTTATCCATACTTTGTCGTTATCATTAAAAACGAATTTGTGTTTGATTGAACAGGATTTCAAAATTTTTTCATATTTTATTGAAAATTTCCTTTTGGAACTTTTAACAGAAATCCTTATGCATAAATAAAGATTTTTTACGTTTTTTAAATCCTTAAACAATAAAGATTTACAATTGTTTTTTTTTCGATTTGTTCAGTTAGTTTAGTTGCAAAATAAATGACTTCAGCTAAGTTTTGTTCTGTAAAATTTAAAATTTTTAATATAAAATTTAATAAGAAATCTAAGAAAAGTACGTATTTAACGTTTTGCTCGAAGAACATATTCATACATTCGCCTCAGGGAACATTAAAATTCTTTATGCTTCTATAATTTATAACTTGTTTAATTAAAAGAAAAAATATTTATAAAAATTTTTTTTGTATATGTAGAAATTGTAAACATTTTATTAAGGATAATTTAAATTAAATAAAAAAGGAAAAAAAAATTTTGTTTACATTTCTTTTTTTCCTATTTTTCTGCTTATTTTCCATTTTTTTGCTTATATTTTAATTGTAATCCTTAGAATCCATTTATATCTAAACATTTGATAAGTAATGAAAAAAATGTTTGTATGTTTGTGTATGTATTTTAAAGTTAAATTTTACAATTTTCTCAAACATAAATTTCGTCTGTCTGTCAATTCGTAAAAATGAAAGTTTTAAATTGTTGTTGTAAGTAGCTATTATATTCAAGCTAAATGCATTTTATAGATTCTGTAAATGTGGACAGATTACATATTACAACTGGAGATCGAGCTACATCACAAATTTTTCAATCGCTTTTTTTGTTAACATCATAAGACCCACCGAACTCTCCTATACAAGCAAGTCTATCGCAATAGTAGTTCTTAATTAAAACTGTTCTTTAAGTAACTTAAATAAGTATCAATAAATTGCGAGATTCCGTTTAAATTTATGTAAAATTATTTGACCATATAGATAATTATAAAATTTCAAGTTCTATAATCCAAACTTGAATAGTTGTTGAATAAAAATGTGCTACTTTACACACCAATTGTTTGATCCTATTTTTTTTCTGTAGTACTATTCTCTTTTTCGATACGAATAACACAAAAAAATTATGGTGTGTCACATAAAATTTCGGTAGATAAAATTTTCTTTTCTTCCAACAATATACAAAAAATAAAAATTTTTAAATTTATTTTTATAGCTTAAAAAATATTTATTTGGAATTGAGAATATTTGAAGAAAAACTGTTTTCTATGTTAATATACGAGTAAATATTGCAGAGTTTTCATATATTATTTAAAAAAAAAAAACAAAAATAAATAAATATGGGTGACTTATATTATTATATAATATTAAATAAATACACAAAATAAATTAAATAGAAACTATAAATTTGGATTTGCTTTAGAAAACATTAAAAAAAAAAGAATATTTGCTATAAAAAATGTAAGCATAAAGTTGTAAGTACATAGTAAGATAAAATATATTCAGTTGGATATTGTTTCAATATTGCGGAAAAAATGCTTTTTATTTTTTATTTAAAATCTAAATTTTGCTTTTATTTGATTGAGATATTTAGAGAAGTTAAATCTAACAACATACTTTTAAAATATTCTTATATTTTAGGTATTCAACGTATTATAATAGTGAAATGAGTACTATAGTTGCAAAACTAAAAAGATTGATGATGATAAAGTTCATATGTCTTAAGGATTATGGATCGATAAAAATGTTTAACCAGTTACTACCGGGAAAATATGTTGAATTTTTCAAATTTTATATAGTTGACATGGTATTTCCAGTTAAAGAAAAAGAAGAAGAATATTTTTCGATTAAAGGTGCCAGCTTCAAGGTGCCATAGGAGAGCAACTTTTTGATAATTCGATGCTTAGTGCACACTTGTCCAACACCATTAATATAGATATATTGTACTGACGGCAACATTTACTGATAATGAGGTTTGTAATTTATACCGATTTATAAAATCCAAAAATGTATTCACTCATGATTCCTAAATCATGACAAAAACACTTGTGGGGTTCACAAGTGATCACTAGGACTGAGTAATGCTAAATGAGAGTATCGCCTCGATTTTTTTGTTTATTTTCCGTCTTAAACTGTAATACCGTTAATTCGCATATATTGACCTAATAGGGCTGTAGGATCACTATTCTCTTGAAATACTTATAATGTATTTGGTTTTATATACCTTAATTCATTTAATAAATGAATTGTTTTATAAAACTACCTTCTCTTAATTTTGTATTAAGATATGAAAAGTTTTTTATTAGATTTAAAAAATACCATCAGCCCCATAATACGATATTCAATCAAAATATTTAAGTATATATACTAGCTCATGTGTGCATGTATGAATAAAAGTGCCCTAATCTTAATATAAAATACTTGATTTACTCACATGTATGCATAATTGTATATTGGAATACGAAAATAAAATTTTTTCCTTTTTTTCTCATCAAAACGGAAATAATGGAAAGAGGAGGCTTAACAAAAAAAAACAGAAAATACAAAAATTATATTTGACAGGATATTTCAAAAAATTTTGATGTTTGTTTATAGAATCTTCAATAAAAAACATAACAAAAATTAAAAGGAACGTGTAGGGAGTGAGAGAGAGAAAAAACAGAAAATTATTAAACTCAGCAGTCATATTGAATAATAAGTGACTGGACATTAAATAGGATGTTCATGGGATTAAATTCTTTTCTAATAAAGTAACTTTGATTTATATACGATTTCAATATAACAGGGTGTGTCATTTAAATTGGACTATATTACACTATAATAGAACAAATTTGAGCAAACCATTCTAGCTTTAGCACTATTCTTAAAAGACTTTGTAGCTTTCAATTCGTCGTTTGTTTTTACAAATAATTTAATGCCTTTTTATACGAAAGGTTCATTGAGGTTCTCTGGCCTGAGCAGAAAAACTAAATTAAGACTCTTCGGGATTTGCATAAAACCAATAGCGTAGTATGGGATTGAAATCTGGCACACAAATCATGTCAACATTAATAGTGTTCAGGTATTCATAGATAAATGTCTTCAGAAAAGTGTACAGAATCTTCTGACTCAACACAATCTTTTGGAACTGTGAAAAACGGAAGGTGATGATCCTGTAATAACACAAATAAGAAAAATAAAATTGTGATAGCATACACCAAGAAGGTCACAAGCTGCAATATCACGCCACTTATTGGAATAGAATTCACATGTGAGCAGGTTAAACATTATTAGCAAACAATAGAGTGCTATAGACAGGCTATGTGGCTCTCAAAGGGAGTGAACAAAGTTCAAAAAATCTTTAAACAAGTTCAAAACATAACGAATTTTCACGTAAGTGACATTTTTTAAAAAAACAATATTTCGTTTAAAGCGAAATCTGCCGTTGGGGATATACAATAAATTATTGAAGTTTTAACAATTTATTTTTAAAAATTGCTAAGCATAATTTTAATAATTCTTTTTAACATTTTAGGTACCATATCCAGATTTGATTACCGTTACATTGGGCTATAGAGACCTTTATGTTGAAATCTGAGGACCTTATTGGATGGGACAATTTGTGTACTGTACGGTGTGTGTGTGTGGAAATATACAGATAATATTGATGCTAATCTTAATAATGATGGTCAAATTTTCTAAGCACATGAAAATATTATACAAAATGGAGGTAGGGATATAAAATCAAAAAGTGATTTCTGTTTTTTTTTGTGTGATTTTCATTATTATTTAATAATTTTTCATGGTGTGTGTAT
Organism: Condylostylus longicornis; assembly: GCF_029603195.1. Classification (NCBI taxonomy): domain Eukaryota; kingdom Metazoa; phylum Arthropoda; class Insecta; order Diptera; family Dolichopodidae; genus Condylostylus; species Condylostylus longicornis. The sequence continues at coordinate 6,023,784 of NW_026577974.1, forward strand.
TTGTGGGTGGCATGTCGGTGGATTTGATTATATAAATACTTTTTGCGTTTTAAATCACAAAAAAAAAAAACAACTTTCTTCATCAGAAGATTTTTTAGGCTTAAGCATTTTATTTTCATACTTTTTCTTTGCTTTTTATTTCCTGATTTCTGATTGGAAAACATGTAATTAATGTTTATGAAATGATAAAAGTTAATAAAAAAGTATTAAGATATCAATAAAGAAAAAAAGCAAACAAGTAAAATACATTATGACGTTCGACACATCAGACCAAAACTGAAAAAAGGATATGGAAAAAAAAATGAAACTTTTATGAGTAGAATGAGTTTTAATGGTTCGGGTGGGGGAGTGGAGGTTTTAATGGTGGCGGTGGTGATATAATGGAGGCCCATTTTATTCATTTATTTATAAAATGTTTATACGAATTTCTAAAAACTTTTGTATATAAGCAATCAATAATATTTCGAATTTATAGCAAAAAAGTTTTTTATGATAAAATTTTTTTTGCGTTTCGGTCCATTTTTATTAAGAATTTTAGATAAGTTTTACGAATTAAATTAATTTATTTATTTTTTTTTTGGTTATTTTGGCATTTTTGCTTGTACGTAAAATATTAAACAATTTTTTTTGTTTCTTGTTTAGTAATTAGAAATCAATGAGAAATTGTACACGCTGTAAAGAAGGCAAAACTGATCTAAGTGGAAATTTGGTAGTTTTGAGAGAATCAAATTAAGGCTAAAAATTATATAAATATTATAATAAGCACTAAAAATTAAATTTGGAAATAACAGATGAACTTTATAAAAGCTTTAACAAAAAACCAAGTTATGTACGAGTATAGGAAAATTGTAGAGAATGATGCAGCGTATCGCAAAAACAAAACAAAATAGTGGACATTTTTGAGATAACTAACGTTTTTACCTAAAATTTTATGTTTAAATGACTACAACTCGAAAACGATAAGACTGACACCAACAATTAGCATATTAGTATCTAGTTTTATCAATTGAGAAAAAAGTTTCTGAACAAATGTTGTGTTGTAGTTTTAGCAGTCTCGATGTTAGGATTAATATTCCTCAGACAAATTTTTTTTCATTTTTTCATCTTATAAATTGTCTTAATGGAAGCAAATATTATTTGATTATAAAAAATTGAGAATTCAAATATTTCAATATTTCAATTTTGGACTAGGTCGATTTAGGCAATTTTATCTTACTGCCACAAATATAATATAAGATTATAAATGCAAGAAGAAAAGAACTTTGAACTTAAAAAGTTCTTCTTACTCAAGAAATTAAAAAATATAATAAAATATTTATTTCTACATTTTATAAAGCTAATTTGTATTATAAAGATATCATGAATTTATAAAATATTTTTTGAATGATATTTCTATTTAATTTGTTATTCTATCTGTATAGCTCTTGTTTAATTAAGATATTTTAAAAGTTTCTTCTATTTTATTAAATTTATTAATAGACAACTTGTGTAAAGTTGTCTATTAATAGTTTACCGAAAAAAAATACATATGTATATTATTTTTATTTTGATATGTGCGATGTAAATTAATATTAACATCGTCTAAATTGTGTATTCCATTATATAAATTGAGAAAATTTTAATATTTTATGTGAACTATTGTAATGATTATGGATTCTATTCAATTTCCATTCCAATCGGAAACTGAATTGTTTTATTCTACATGAAAGACTTGACACAACAAAAAAAAAAAAAATTTATTTGCTATGATTTTTTAAATTTCATTTGTCGAAATTATTTTTTATTTTATTCCAATAATAATACTAAAAAAAATCTACGATAACAGAATTTTTATTAAATGTGGTTGTGAATTTTTCCTATACAGTTCAACAGTATTTCATATTTAGTTTATTATTTATTGCATGGATATGTAAATTTGTATACAAAATTCTATAAAAAATTATTCAAATTTACCTTAATATTTTATTAGTTTATTTAAATTGTATTATTGTTGTATTTAAAGGTTATATTAATTAAAATTAAACGAAGGTTATGCGATAAAATATTCTGAAATAACAAAATAATGAAAGAGGATTACCATTTGATTGACATTGACAGATTTAATGACAAAAATTATAAAATTTAGGTTATGTATAAAAATTTGTTTAAATCTATAGGTATTGAAAATTAAATTTGATAAAATGAGGTATTGAAAATTAAATTTGATAAAATGAGGGTAAATAATTCAATTAAATAAATTTATTTAAATAATTTAATAATAAAATTAGACTATAAATATAAACTATAAACTTTTCTCCAAATTGAATTTCCTATTTCTATATGGTTTAATTTAATTTATTTTAATTGGTTTTATACATTATTGTTTTGAAATGTTAAATTTTGTATAGAATTTTAAGAATATTTTTATAAAAGTGTTTAATTTTCATATGATTAAGGTTGAATTTTTGGAGCCAGTACTAAATTAGATTTGCAAATTCAAAGTGTTTGGTGTTTTGTAATAATATAAAATTGCTTGTAGCATATAGTTCAAGTTGGTAATTCATTTGAAAAATTTAAGATTTGTTGGAAATTTTTAATCCATTCCAATAATCAGTAATAGTATTTAATTAATAAATTATTTTATATTATTAGTTTCCTTTTATAAGGATTTATAAGAAAAATTGAATAAAATTTTAAAAAAAGTCAAAGTAAATAAAGTTAAAGTAATAAATTACTAACAGTCGCCTTTAAAATTAATGTATTTTATTATCAAAGTAAGAAGCTATTAATTTAAGGATAATTGCTAGGAATACATAAAATCCACTTCATACGGATTAAAGGCTGTCTGTTTCTATACTTACGTGTAGGCATGTCCGTAAAAAAATCAAATAATACAAAAATTTTTATAAGTATAAAACTTTTTAAGTAAAATAAAAGTAGAAAACCTAATTTTTAAGGAGAAAATTAAAAAAAAATTGGAGCGAAACAAAATGGAAATGAAATGGGAAATGAAATAAAAATTAATGTAAAATACGATGGGTCTCATATTATTAACCCGTTTTATTTTTAGGGATTTTCACAAAAAAAAAAGAAAAAAAATCGTGTAATAAACGAGTGTGTGAGTATTTGCAAAACATTATGTAAATTTGTGTATGGAAAAAATCAATAACAGTCGTACACAAGCATAAAAATCCAAATTTGTTTATTTAAATGAATAAAATAAAAAGAGGAATAAGGAGGAGGGGGGATGATAGAGAGAGTGTGAAAGAAAGAGAGAATGAGAGTGCGAGAAAGGAAAGCATTCACAGCAATCCAATTTCCGTTTGTTTCCTGTTTACGTAAAAATATTTTTAAATCTTTAAATATTGGAAGCTATACAATATGTACTTAAATTTTAAAAACCAACAAAAAAAGAAATGAAAAAAAAAAAATTGTGACAAAAATTAAAAATAATTTTTGGGCAAGAAAAAGGTTAATTTTTGTTTTCTTTAAATATTTAAAAGTTGATTTCAAATTAAGAATGAAAAAAGAAGAATAAAACTATAAAATTTTGTAAATTTAGAAACTTTAATGGGGATCCCATGGTTTATTATTATAAGCAAAGAAAAACCAAAATTTATAACTATCGAATTTAGTAGGGAATTACAAAACTTTTTTTTTTGTGTAGTCCACATTGGAACCATAAAGGATATTATAAGAAGAAAATATATTTCCTTTTTGTAAAGTAAAGGATAAAATGTAAAGGATTGCCAATAAATTTTTAGAGTTTTGAATTTCTAATAAAAGAAAGAAATTAATGAAAATTTGTTTTTTCTTTTTTCTTATTGCCTTTTATTATTATTATTGAGGTTAAACCAAAATCTTTTAAAAGAATATTCAAATGAATTATATGTAATATTAAGGTTCCTCTTTCAAATAAATTATAATTATGTATAATTATGTAATTAGTGATGCAACTTTTATGCTGAATATTTATACAAATTTATATGAATATGTTAAATATTGATAAAACTCAGAAGAGGCTGGTGTGTTTACAGTCTCTCATATCGATTTATTAGTTCTTTTGTCACTTTTATTCAAACTGTAACATTTTACAGATGTCATAAAGTCATCTCCATCGAAATATTTCAGTTAAAAGAGAGAAAACGGCCCGCATTCGCTCCGTATTTAATATTATACTGTTTCGTATCCTCTTTTCTTAGCACGCTTTGCTCTCCATCTTGCTAATTTATGTGTGCTTTGGCTCAGATCAGATAATGGAAATATTTAACTTATAGTATGTTATATGATAGTGTTAACTGTTTTTTCATTCACAAATTATTACAAACATGTTATTTTTGAATAAATTAAAAATTCTCGATATTAATTGCAATTTATTCGAAAATTTGTTGATTGACTTATCAATAATTCAGTCGTAATTTTTGCAATATTTCAGTTCTGTCTAAAACAATCCATTTAAATATTCTAAAACAATTTCATATTAATTTAAAATATAATAAATGCAAAATAAATAAATTAGCACAAATTCCTACATCATTTGTTATTGATTCTATCATAATACTTAAATAATTTTTTCCGACATTATAATATGCATATAAAATCAAATTTATTTAAGCTTAAAAAATTGATATATAAAATATATTTTAAATGTAAATTTTAGAAGAAAAAAAAAATCCTATACATATTTATAATTTTGCAGTAATATTAAAAAAAAATCGAGAAATTATATTGAAAATCAATTATTTACCAAAAAGCCCTATAATTTAAAAGAATTATGTATTTTATTAAAAAAAAAAATAACAAAAATAAATGATAACTTTTAAAAATTTAGAAAATATGAAAATTGATTTTGGTTTTTAAATTATTTAATTTTTTTTCATGTAACATTTTTGTAATTTGTACAGGGTGGAAAAATAGACTTAATCTAAGATGCTAAGATGAATTAGTTTTAATTTATAAACTATTGTAAATTAATTTTTAGAAACCTCAAGTTGTTACCGCAAATTTTTTAAATATTAATTTGAACGAAATTCTTGCAACAAAGAGTTGTTCTAGTTACAACTTACAATTTTGTCCATTGTGTGTATCTTAACCTTGAAATAGGATATATCGGGAACAGGAAATCTTGATTATGTCGGACTGAGACTGCTAGCAAAACACAGAAATCATTTTTAACACAATGAAAATTTGTTTACTAAACACACTGAATTCCTTTACTCCGGCAGAGTGGGTACATAGTGAGAATTACCCCATATGCTTAATCTACAATAACAATCAAGAAACCGAATTATTTCAATTAATGTTTTTGGCTCTTCCATCGTTCTCACTTTTGCAATAATTTTATGTTGTGATTATTTTGTTAATGATTTCTTTGAATAAATCTTTGTTGTATCTTTTTCATATAAGTTGGTTCTTTGGTATCCCTTCATAAATCATCCCTTCAGTATTTCTGTATCGCAACTCAAATCAATACAGGGAATTTTATTAATTTTTTTTTGTCTTATTGCTGAAAATTTTTAAAAATATTACGATTGTCATTGGATTTTCAAATGAAATATCAAATAAATTTTCAATAATTATGCAAATTTTTATAAATGTGAAAGAAAAAAAAAAATTTTTCTTTAAATTCAATCATCAAAAATTCTAAATAATTTTGAATTAAAAAATTATTTTATTTTCATAATTTTATTAGAAGCTGATGAATTTTCTAGGTATTTTGCAATTTTCATTTTTTAAAATTTTGAAAATTTTTCAATTTATTATGAAATGTTTCACCTTGTGAATTTCTTAGAATTATATAATGTTCACAAATATACATATGAGGAGCCCTTCACCTTATTTTAGATTAGATTCTATCAAATATAATAATAAAAATGCCTATATTTACGTTATGATGTACAATTTTTTTTTTTTTTTTCAAAATTATTATGTAAATTTAGTTTAAGAATTATTTTAATATTATTTTAGGTAAAAAAATATTATTAAAAATAATACTCTTATGTAAATATTATTTTATTTAAAAAATTGAATTTTTCCACAAACATTATATTATAATAAAAATGTCAATTTTTATTTTCATCTGATAAGAAAATTGATTGTGGCTATATAGTGTGTGTGATTCGGTAAAGAATCTTGAATAACTTAATATTTAAACATTATTTTATTTTTACTAAATTATATTTTTGTTTGGTTGTGTGTATATTATATATATATATTAATGTAAAAAAATTTTTATAAGTATTCCGATTGGTTACAAATAAATTTTCTCATTTACGTTCAAAATTTAGAGAAATTGAAGAACGAAGGAAATTTCATACTCAAGTAGCTGAAAAATAAATGGTACAACAAAAACAAGTGAACAGGAAGTTGGAGGAAATGTTGTGAAAGATCTGATCATTGTAGCAGTTAACAGGAATAAATACAGTAGCACAGTTACAGGAATAAATTCAATACCAATTGAGTGGTAAAGAATGAATAGTTAAGCCAAGTTTTACATAAAATGCTCCTATAGATTTGTTGTTTAACCTTAGACCAGGTCACTGCACTCTTATTTACAGACTTATTGTAACTTACAGACTTATTGTAACATCCCATCATTCATAATGCGCTCCAGATAGCCCAATAAACCTTAACTTATTATACCTATAATTCCGAGGGGGCCACCATATAATGCTAATCGTCAATGTTTCAAAAAAAGTAGAAAATTAGTCATTTTATCAATTTTTTCCCAATTGGTGCAAACTGCCCCTAAAAATATGCAATATTTAAAATTTTAATGCAAATTATTTTCAAATAGTCTACTTCTAATGACTCGTATTTTACGAAAATGTTTAGTAAATATTACAAGAAATATTTTTTTCGAAAGCTTCAAGGCTAACCAAATTAAAGAGGGTTGAATTTTTTTATACTTATAATTTGTACGATTTCTTATAAAAGTTCTTTCCACATGATATTCATTATGAATGCCACATACATTGGTATAAAAGCAGAGTTTTTCAATACAATAATTCTCTCAAATTCTCAAGATTATCTTAAATTAAAGCGGAAAAGAAAAAATTACTGTTATTGTTTTCAATTATAATAAATTTAACCAAAAATTTTAAATTATACTATAAAAACCTTATACATATACTTATTTTATAAATAATTATTTAAATTATTGATTAATTTTCATTATTGTGTATATCGAATGACTCAGAAATGAAGGTGAAAGATTAAAAACAGAAATGTTCCTTATTCTGTATAACACTTTAATATCATTTCAAATAAACGCGTAGAACCCATAAATCGATTTCGAAAAATCTTTTGTATTATATAAAAATTAAAGGGACACGGAGGAGGGAGCATTGAAATTGAAGAAATCAAAAATTCAAATCACACGTGTAATAAAAAAAAAATTTGCTCTTCCTTCTCTGGGTTTATGAGTATTTTTTTTCTAAAAAATTTTCCAGAAAAATCACCTTTTTTTAATATTTCCCATTTGTTCAGAAACAAACAAACAATTTTTTTTTTTACGCCATTCGATTTAATTTTTTTCTTTTATAGAGATAAAACATCCTGTTCTTGCTTTCTTTTTACTCTTTCTATTTTGCAACTGTTTCCGGTCTTTTAAAATCAATAACCAACATTCATTTTTTGAATCTTTGTATAAAGAATTATAATTTGAACTCTGTGTCTGTATAATATACTGTTTTAAGAGCATTTGGAGAGAAAATGTAAAAATTAGAAATAAGAATTTCTTTTTAATTTGCTGGTATACAGTGGAGAACAAAAATTATTTGTTTATTAAAATAATGAATTGGTAGATTTTAATCAATTCATTCCCTATACTGTCGGTATTGAATGATGGGAATTAATTGTAAATAATAAAAATTATAAAAGTAATAAAAACTGCTTAAAATTAATCGTATAAGAATCATTTCAAATTATTTGGGATTGGAATATTGTTAGAAGAAAATATGTACTCTACTTAAAGGTCTTTTTTTCCTTTACATTTCTTAATTTTGAACAAATTATGTAGAAATTTCCCAATTGAAATAGTTCGAAAAAGTTATTAATTCGGATACTGCGTTTAATTAAAATAGATTTAATTATTTGCCTTCTTTCCCAAATTAAGTTGATTTACAGTCATACTTGCTATCTTGAGTAGAGTCTGTTCACGAAAAAGATTCAACACTATCAGACCGCAACTTAATTCTAAGTAGTCGAATAATTTTTACTTTAGAACTGTTTATATTTAACTTATATCATCTTATATTCATCAGTATATCATAAAGCTCTTTACAATTCAATTGAAATAATTTTCTAACATTTTTACGGTATTCAAAAATATATTGTTAAAAAATTACAGTACACATGCACAACTCCATTACACATAGGTATAAAATATTATAAACAAATGCCAATTTATAATATTACCATCCTTTACACACGCATCTTATTAAAATTACTTTATTTTACTACAATTGTAATTTTCTTTCCATTTTATTATTATTATTTTGTATCTTTTTTTTTAAAGAAAAAGAAAATTTTCATATGAAATCTTTATAATTTGATATTTTTTTCCAACTTTCCATATTTGAAAAAAAAAAATAAATTTCTTTCACTTGTTTTATAATTTTATCAATTCTTGTTGATTTGAAAGAACATTTGCATTTTTACAGGATTCAAAGGATTAGAATATGTTATTTTTGAATTTTTCTTTATGAAGAGAGAAATGTTATTAATATTAGGATGTTTTTCAACAACAACTCGAATACCTTTGGCTACGGTACATCTAAATGTTTAAAAATGAGTGGCTGCATTTGTGTTTTTTATCAGAAACGGTAGAACAGTGTGCATACATATATCAATTTCAATGGGTAATAAACGTTAATAATATGAATGTAAGTGAGGATGTTAACACTGATTGAAATAAATTTGACGATCGAAAGCTTGAAATTATAAGAAAAACTGAAATGTCAAAGTTTATTTGACATTTAATTTACCGAGAGAGAGAGAGAGAGTTGAAAAATGTAATGGTATAAGAAATGAAACGAGAGTATTGCTTTGCAATACAAGAAAAGTTCACTACATGAGCTTTGCCTCTTGGAAAATTAGTTTGATGTGGACAGTTTTTGAGTTGAAAATGTTAGATACAGAAATGCACAGATGTGCTGGCAAACAGACAGCTTACTTATTTTGCATACAAAATTTGATGTTATTACAATATAACATTACACTTTTTTGTGACATTTAATTACAGCCGTGAAAATATTTTCCAAAGTATATAATTAGTGAAGTATATCGGCTTCTTTACTTTCAGAAGTTCATTTTATTACTCGTAAATCTTCAAGCCTGTTATCTGTATAAACCATAAAGTATTAATGAAAATGCATATTGCATTCAATGAATATTTTCGGAAATCCTCTTATATTATAATAATTTTAAAAAAAATTATGAATGTACCCGCAATAGTTGATTATGTAGAAGACTTAATAAATAAGACGCTCGTATTTTCCAGAAACAAAATTCTAAAAATAAACCCTCAGCTTTGTTCAAATTATAACATTTCGAGTCAAAAGTAAAATGTACATTTATATTTTCCAATTGAAAATTTTTATTGTACAACTCGCGTACATGACAGACATATGCACAAAAATAAAAATTATATTTTTGATGTCAGTGTTATTGTTGTTGTATTATTGTCATTTAATAAAGAAAGTTTAGGAATTGATAAGTTTTGATATCATTTGAATAACATTCTTTCAGTTTTAATAATGTACATATGTAAAATTTAAATCTTATGTTATTTTAACTAATTTTCATTCATGTCAAACAATTTTTTTATTTTTTCTTTTTAGTTGTAAAGTATTGAAGGAACAGTATTTATTTTTTTTTTTTGCCTTTGATTCGAGAAACATGAATTCACAATTCTCTAATCATATACACACTATGCCGTATATTCAATATATATATACATACATCATACAATACGATAATCAACTTTTCCATGAATTTTTATATTTTTAAAACGTTTCCGACCACATCAAAAACCTACATTATTATAAATGAAGTTGATAGAAACCAATAGTTTTGAAAAGTAGCACTTTTCCATTTAACAACTGGCTGCTAAAAACAATTTATTTAAATTACTTACTTTATTTATATACCAAAATATTTCAAAAAATTGCATACATTTGGGATGAGATAAAATAAAAATAAACAGGTGTTAACATAACAGTGTATTCATGGGTTAATTACGGAAGCTAAAATGAATAATTATATTTTTTACCTTTCTGTATTTATAGAAATTTGGAAAAGCTTGCAGTTTCGGAAATATAAGGTGCCGCAAATTCAAATTTTACAAATTTTGATAGGCGATAATTTGAGAGAGGATCAAGGTAGAAGAAAAGGTTTCATTTAACGAAATCAATTATGTATTAGTATCTAAAAGGTACTAAGATTTCAAGCTCCTGCATTTGAAAATGTTTGCGGTTGTTTACAATAAACTGCCACAATATGGAATTTTTAGGACTTTTTAGGGGCTGAAATAAACCGAAAGAAATTTCTACCAAATAATCTAGTAAAAGAGCTATTTATGTGTGAAATTTCAGACGTCTATTTTAAATAGTGTAGAAGTTTTGTAAAGGGGTCCAAGGACGGATGAGCAGATTAAAACTAATAAGAACTTTTTTTCAAAAAATTGTTGGAAAAGTACTAAAAACACAATTTATAACTATATATAACATCGTTGTATGTGGCTTTTTAATATTAACATGTAACATTTTTTTTGAGATAAAATTGGATTTGTATGAAAAATTCTCTTTATTTTTTCTGTTTTTCTTTTCTGTTTCTGTAAAATATTCTGTTCAACATTCTGTTTTTGTTTTTCTTGATAACAAAGGAATAAGATATGCGAAGGTATATGCATTGCATATGTATATTTTTTCATACAATCTTGTGTGTGTGTGTGTGCATGTATTATAAATTATTTCATATATAACTTTGGAGTCCTTCATTTAATAAAGACTTTCTGACAACCTCAATATTGTAAATATTGCATAAGGATAAGAAAAATAAACAAAAAAATAACAAATCTTTTAAGAGTAAAGCTTTTGAAATTAAACTGAAGAAAAACAAAAAAAAAATTTACATAAAAAAAAATTTATTTAATATTATTTTTTCTTTTTCTTATTATATTTGTAGATGATTCGATCTTAAAGGGTATAACATAAATTTCCTGAATTGTTTGGAATGCTAATAAAAATGTTATTTATACAATGATTTTTTAAAAAAACTGGAAATTGAATTGATTCAATTGCAACGAGTGACAATTTCAGAAGTCATTTTTAATTCACTGGAACTCGGATAAACAAAAAGAAATTATATGATGCGGAACAACTTGTTAATTTTAATTCAAGCTATAAACGGCAAATATTTTACAGTGAATGCAGTTTTAAAGCTATTCGACATTTTATTTGAATCAAAAGTAAACCTTGTAAACTTTTAAAATCAGCTCATTTTGGTCAAATATGTCTGGAACATAAAAGTAAATATCTACAATTAGTAAATAGTTAGCTTTAAGTTATTTTAAGTTATATCGAACAAAATTACAGTAAGAATACAATTCGGAAAAAGCAATTATTCGGATTGATTTCAGATTTACGAAGCTATTATAGAGTTGGAAATCAAGATTTTAGTTATTAAGAAGTTATATAGAATGTTGCTTCGCTTTTAAATAGTTTTTCGTACACAATTGCGTCTACTAAGTCACGGTATAAGCATTGCACACCTTTTTCCTTACATATTTTCATTTTCTATGCTCTACGGTTTTGTTTAAATCTTAAAAAGACAGCAACAGAATTCCGAAAATATTTAAATTTTTCTCCCACATTCCTGTTTTTTTTTCAGTTTTTTCTTTTTTTTTTTTTTACATTATTTCTGTTTGATTTTCAATAAATTTAAAGATGTAAAACTTGTTTGTTTCTCTCTTTTAGTTTTCCTCTCTTTATCCTTTCTTATATCCTTGTATGTAAATATCATAAATTTTGATATCAATATACAAGGATTTCAATTCACTATGATTAGGTGAAATGTTTGTACATATTATTACGTTAGAATGTTTTGATGATTTCAATTTGGGTTATTTTTAAACTATATTGTAATGTAATTTTCTCGAGTTGATTGCATTTAAAATTATTGTCAGGTCTGAAATTAGCAATGTTTAATACAAAATAATTGAAAAATTTAATTACTATTAAAATAATTGATATATTAATGAAAGGGGTTACAAATTTTTCCAAGCAGTTATAAAATTAAGTTTTACAATAATTTTAAATTGCTTACAGTATTAGAAAGTTGGAGCCTAAAAACGTTGAACTTCTGAAGATTCCAGCTTTTTTTAAATTTCTTTTGGTGATTTAAAAGGAAATAATTAAAATTTTTTTAATATAATTGATTAGATCCAAATATTCAATATTTTCATATTAAAATTTCTGCAGATTTCGTTTAGGTATCGAGAAAATTTATGACAACTATTTTTTCGAATACTGTTTATATGTATAAAGTATATGTATAAATGAGTATATTATATGAATTTGATTTTCTCACATATTGCTTTTCTGATTCTGTTTGAACAAATTTACTTAATATTTACAAATACACATTAGAATTAGTTTAATTTAGACATTGTTCACATTTACTTTCCACTGTATCAAAATTGCTCTAAATTACTTGAATCCATTAATTTTGACTTAAATAATATTTTTAGTAGTTCAGTTGTTACTATACTGAAAATGAAATAAAAATTCAAAGATAATCTGAAAATTAAGAGATTTAATATAGTGTGTAAGAAGGAAAATTTTAAAATAATCACTTAAACGAATCTCAAATTTCAAATACACCAAGTTATTAAAGGACCAATTTAATCTTTAAATCTAAAATTTTAATGAAATGTTAAAAAAATCGTTTGCATTTGACTTGCGTATTCGTTAAAATACTTGATATTTTTCAATTAAATTTCTTTATTTTGCATTTGAATTTATATTTTAAAAGTAAATTTAAATTTATTTATGTATATAGATGAAGAAATCTGATGGGAGTATGACTGTCATATGCCAACTTCACAATACATTTCGAATACAAAATATAATTCCTTAATACGATCATAAAGTATTATCCTTTTTAAAGCAAAAACAAATGCATGTAAAATCCATTTTTAAATACAAAAATAGTTTGATTAAAGAATAGAATAAAGAGAAGAGAAAAATTTAAATAAAATAAATTCTTAGACAACATTTTTTTTTTTAATAAATCAGATTTTTCTTTTAGGTTTCTCTTATGCTAAAATTTGACATACCGTGAAATTGTTTTCGTTAAAAAATATTATACAAAAGATTTTTGAATTTATTTTAAAAAAATGTTATTTATTTAATAGAATAGAAGTAGAGTATAGGAGAGCTAAAAAATGTAAATGTACATTATATGGTGTCATGCGATGATATTAAATTTTATGAATAATGAAAAATTATGATTGAATGGCAAAAAACTTAAAGGAAACAGAAAAAAAAAATTTTATAATTTTAAAAAGTAAAAGAAAAAATTTCTAAGAATTTACCTTGACTTTAAGTAAAGAAATTTTTATTTTATTGAAATTGACGGTATAACAAAGAAACGAAATGATAATGTAAGTTAAAAAAATATTGCAAGTCATTTTTGTATAAACAACTTTCAAGTAGTAAAACAAATTTTCCTTCAAAAATTATGAATGATTTTTTGATTTTTTTCTTTAATGCGATTTCTAGTTTAAAAGAAAATTTCAATTTTTCGGTATTTTAAAGTACTTTTAGTTTTGTTGTAAGTCATGTTGCGTTGTACATTACATGTATTTCAAATAAGCAAAACAGTACTAAGCTGACAGAAAACTTTTATTAAATCTTGTATACAAATTTTGAATTTTGTAATATACTCGTAAACCTAATAAATAACAATACATTATATTTTTAATAGGATCAATGTATATTTGCATTTAGAATCGTATCGCAAATTTTTGTGCATTAAAAGTAGTCATAATATGAAATTTATCCACTCCAATGTTTCATAATTAAATTTGACTCGGTTACAAGCTTCATAAAATTCATTCCATAAGGAGTTTGTTCGTGTAACCATACATGAATAGGACCAGTTCATAAGAGATTCTATAGAGAAAATTCGTAACTGTTATAATAAATGTGTAACAGTTTTATAAAAGTTTTACTAAACGTATAAAAGTTACACTAATCGTATGACAGTTATTCTAAATTAGTTTTTCGTTCAAAAATTTTTTCCCTCATATCATCTTAAATATTGATCGTAGCTGCAGAAAGTTAAACTGTTAACATTTTGTAAATAAATTTCAAATTTTAAATATGAAGAGTTTATAAAAGATTCTTAAAGCATTTTTTGAGTGAACACCTTTTGTTTACACGTATAAATATAAAGTCAAAGACAAATTTTTTCCGTCGTCATAGAGCAGAAACAAGAAAGAAAGGAAAATTAAAGACTTTTCCAGAAAAAAAGTTGAAAATTTTTGTACATTTTTTTGTTCTTGTTATTTTTCCTCAAAATTTTCTTTTACTTAGAGTCTGGAAAGTTATTTATTTAACCCTTTATTTAAGTGCCATTAAGAGTAGCTTAAAAACTAACAAATAAGAAGAAAAATGTTGAGCCAAAAAAAAAAAAAACAAGCATTTAATTTTTTGGATAGAAATTGTTTTTGTATATTTTTCTACAACTAGAGTTGAAAAGGAAAAATGAGTTGATTTTCCAGCTGTGATATTTTAATATAATATAAAAATTATTTTAAATAATAGCTTTCAAGGATTAAAACAAAAGTAATTCTTTTCGTATCCTTGATGTTTCGTAAATTCAACAAAAAAGACACCATTCTTTTTAAGTATGTACTCAAAATTTCATAAAATAAAACTGTTACCAAACGTAGAATACATTTCTGGAATAAAATTTCAACAAAAAAAAAAACATCGCATCCTTAAATTCTTTTGAGTTAAAAATTTTTTGTGACAGACCTGCTTTGAGGTACACAGGGGATTTGTAAGGTATTCAATTTACAAGACTTTAGGTTCTCAAAAGCATTTTGCGAGAAATTAAGATCAGCCTCGGTTTGACTGCGAAAAAAATTAGAATGGAATTCTGAGAAAGATACACATTTTGATAAGTGAATTAGGAAAAGTGGTATAAGTTATTGAAAAAATTAAGGAAACTTATATGGCGAATGTTTTGTGTAGTCTTAACTGTTTCTTTTTTTTTCTGAAAGTTCGGATTCTTTCCAAATTTTGGAGCAAATTTCGAAGAATTCTGAATTTCGGATGAAAGATTATTTTGCTAAATTTAGGTTTGCAGCAGTCACCATTGCAACTTTCATTTTCTCTCATATAATCTAATAATAATGTCTTCAAATCTATATATTATATTAGGTAAATATGGCAGCTCCAAGCAAAAATATAAAAGTAGATCATAGAACTTTATTAATTTTGATTAAATTATAACAAAATACGTGAACAATTTTTTGCTTTTTTGTTCTGAAAACGACTAGTTTTTCTTATTATATTCTTTTGATTCTCAAATAACATTTAAAATTAATATTCTTAAATATTTATACAAAAAAAATAAAATAGGAAAAGAAAAAAATGAAGAAAAATGATTTGATAATAAAAATCCTTAAATACAAAACACTTTGTATGTATATATTTTATCTAGTGTCGGGATGTATGTGTGTAGATTTCGAATTAAGTAAATTTTTTTTTCATAAGTTCTTTATAATATAAGAACAAAATTAATTAGATAGTCTGTCTACTGATTAAGAATTCTTCAAATGATAAATTATTCTTAGCAGCACTATAAGAGTACGTAACTTGTACACAAAGATTTTGTTTTAAAGACAAGAAAAAAATGAGTTTTTTTTTTGTTTTTAATACAATGTCCTTAAATAGAACTATAAAAATGAAGCAATTGTGTCTTTTTTATAATAATTTACGTGTTTATAATGAAAATTCAACTCTGTTATGACATTGTTATTTAAAAGAGGAAGACTGAATTTGAAAGGATAAAGTGTTTTTGATTGATTGAAATTAGAAAGAATGAGCCGATTAGAGAATTTAATCTTCATTATATTTTTAAGTATAGGGTATCGGACAAAGTGCTTATAACAGAAATTTATAATATTATTTAAGAAGGAAAGTTTGAAAGATTTCTTTTCAGAATAGTTATCTTAAAAGTTATGAATTTAGCGAAAGATTTTATTAACGTTATTCATTCAGGTGTTACAATTTAAGTGGGAATCTTACTTAAAGCAGAAATATTAATTATAGCGTTAATATCTCGAAGACGAAAAGCTGCAATGAAATTTCTGCAAATAAATGTTCATTGGTTTTTTTGGTTTTCAGTGATTAAATAGAAAATAGGTAATAGTTTTGAAAATGTGCGAATTTTCATGATTTAGGTAATTCTAAAAATTCGAAATAAATTATCTTTTCCGTTTTTCTCTCTTGAAATGATTCTGCATTATTTTGATTTCTAATTTTATTTTATAAATTTTTTTATATTCATTAATGATAGGAACATAATAAAGATATTTTATTATATAAATCGTCATAATATGTATATGTAAATATAGCTTTAAAATATGGTATGTGTATATTTTCATTGTATTTATATTTTTCTTGTATATAAACCGAAATATAAAATACAAACAAAAGTATTAAGATAGGAAAACATATTTTTTTTTTGTTCTATTTTAAGAATTTTACAACATCTTCATTCTATCCATTTTTCTTTTTCTCTCATTTCAGTTATTTTAATAAATTGATTCGCCATTAATTTAATGACTGATAGGATATTAATCCTTGCTGGTTTTTATGGTATTTTTTTGTTTTTTGTTATTTTTTTGAAATTTTTCCTTTTTTGGAATTTTTGTATTTATGTGTTTATCACATAAAATTTATCTTACTAGATATATAATAGAAATTTGAATGAAAATGAAAATTCTTAAGAATTTTTTTTGAAGAAATAGGATGAATAGAAAATTTTTTCAATAAATTATAATAATATTTATATATATGTATAAACATTTGCCTATATGTACATACATATGTATTTGCATATATATTCATATAAATATTTGAATATTTAGTCTATTTACATAATATTGAAAATGAAACGGCTATCCATATTATGTACATAGATTTGCTTTAAATTTTCAAAATAGAGAATAATTTATGAAATTAAAATTTGAATTTTAATGTAAATTTAAAATTCTCAAAAATATAATTAAATTTAGCTAAGGAATGTAATATTTATATACCAATATGGTCTTAATATTTTTAATTATTCTTAAATTAAATAATATTGTATTGCATACTATTAGGATAAATTTTGTATTGCAATCCGTTCAACTTAAATATTCCTAAATTTTGATTGATTTTGAAAATTTCTTTTATAGAGTTTAAAGCCTCTCTTACCATTTATTGGAACTTTTGAAATATGTATGTATAGGGATTCGAAGGTGCGTTTTCCAGAAAGTTTTGTAATTCTGCCTTTTTTAAACCGTAACGGCAACTCTTACAAATATATTTTTTCTGGCGCTGCATACATTTTTTAAGGAAAAAATGACATCAAGTGCTTAAAGCAAACGTATTAAGCCCTTTTGTTCCCAGTCAGAGCACTACAATTTCCTCAATTTTCTCAATTTAATTTGTTCTCCAAATTCAATTGATTTTATAACAAAAAGGTGGCATACTTACAAATGGATTAATGGCATCAATTCTATCATGTAAACTTAAATTCTTTTTATATCTTATAATATACCAGAACAACTATTTACATTCTAAATCATTTTATTTATTATTAAACTTATGATAAGGACTATTGATTTAAAAAAAACGAAATAAATATCCTTTTCAAATTTATTGATTTCCTTTTAAGAAATAAATTTTTAATTTTTTTCTATTTTTTTTTTACTTAAATCCGACTTTTATTTTGTTATTGTATTTTTATTTATACATGTTTATGTTTACAATATATTTGTTTTCATATATATAATACACTTACAATATGTACAAGTGGATGTGTGCGTATTGATTTCTTATTTTCATTTTGTTTTTGTTTCATTTTATATTTTCTTTCTAAGGATATTTTATTTCGGTTTACTTTAGTTTTTGAGACAATATAAAAAATCTTTTATTTGTTGCTTATTCTTGTTATTGTGTTGTTATTCTATTGTTATTTATTCATTGAAAATTTCAAGTCCAGCATAATTTTGAATTTATTTAACCCTTTTAAAAAAAAAAGTTCAAATAAATGAAAATCTTGTATGTGTATATTATTATATATAAAATATATTATTAAAAGAATTTGATTTTATAAAATTGAATTTAATCAATATTGTACAGGGTGTATAAGTTTATAATCAAAGTCATTGAAAATTTAAGAGGCTTTAGTATCTAATGTTTAAGTAAAAGTATATAAATTTTTGATATTCTAAAGTAAATTCTTAAATTTAATTGCAATTTGGTTTGACGAACTTGTTAATTAAAGCAAAAATTAATTTTAATTTTTATAATTAATTTGTAGATTTAAGCGAGACTAATATATAATGTATGTTGTAATATAATTAAGAAAAATAAATTTTAAGACAAATGTAGTTACTAAATTTAGAATACCCTTTCAGAATATTGATATTTGAGGAAAAACAACTAAAAAAAATTAAAGAGAAAAATATATTTAATAATTATTTTGAAGGATAACAATTCCATAATACTGTTATTGATATCAATGTAATAAAGACAATGTTTTGAGTCCATAAGGATGTGGACCAAATATATAGAATACATAGGAGATTGAAGCGTTCCGAAGAAAGAATAAGTTAAAATCAATGAGCCTTTTTGTTCACTACATAGTACATCGAATGAACAAAAACAACATTTCGAATGGGGAAGAAAAAAAAGTTAATAACAAATTCTTGTTCTTGATTTTTTATTAAAAAAATTTTTTTAAAGAAATTTTTCTCTTTTAATATTTGAAATTCTTTTTAGGTTTGTGGTAACTACGTTTTCCATTGTACTTGCAATGATGATATTTGAATATTTTGTTTCCGTATAGGTTTACTTTATTATTCTCATTCAAATACGTATGATAAATTTTTTTTTTCTTTCATTGAACACCAACTAAAAATCAATAATTTTTAGGTTAAGTCAAAAATATAAGGAATTGATTTTATGTAAATGAGAAAAAATTAGGTTATTTTTTTTTTTCTGTATGAAAATTTTTCATTTTGGATTTTCATTTTACGTAATATGTTTACGATTTGAATAAATATGAAGATTTATGAGCTTTATACAAAAAGAGTATATGGGTACAATGATTACCTACAAAAAAATAATTTTATTTACTTAAAAAATAAATGAAATGTTTTGAATACAAAATTTTTCTTCGGTCTATATTAACAATTATTGGTGCTCGTATATCACAATAATATTGTACTAAAATATATAAGTATAAAAAGTTATTGTGAAGAATTAGATAGCATTTTTTTTTGTTGAATAGTAAAAGAAAAAATGTAATTTAAATGCGATTTGCTATGGTTGAGTGATTTCTGATGAATATTAAAAATTAACCTAATTTTTATGCTATTAAATTGAAATTATTAGTAGAATATTAAAATTTTTGAGTAGTAAGAATTATGTTGCAAAATTAAGTTCTAACTAAGATTAAATTTTTATCTTTTCAGTTTTTTTGTTGCGTGTATCTTGAGGTATAATCAGTTTAAAGACAACTTTGATAATTATTCTGGTCGAATTTGGCACATTGTTTTGCAGAAGAAGAGGGTATCTTGGTATTTTGTACCAGTAACAGAAAATGAAATTATTGAGATTGTTACAAATCTAAATAAGTATGCTGCACTAGAGTCTAATGGAATAACAGTTATCGGTATTCAACACTTACACATATTATTAACGTCATGTTACACGGTAGATTTATGTGTCACTAACGGAATTTATACTGAATGTTTAAAATAAGGCTTGAACAGTACCAATCCATAAGGGTGGACAAAAAACGGTGATGCTTTAGATGAAGGTTTTAACGTTGCGCATGTTTTTATTGATTTAAGTAAAGTATTTGATGCGGTTTATCATAGTCGCTATCTAGATTTTCTTAAATATTTAGAAATCAGGCACAACAAATAGTTTATTCAGATGTTTACTTATCAAATAGAATGCACAGTGTGTGAATCGAAAACACCATCACAAGGATCTCTACTTAAACCACTTTTGTATTCATTATGTTATGAATCTTTGAAATTGTAACATTGAATCAAAGTACGTAATATATGCTGACAAAACCTCATAGGAAAAGCAAGGTAAATAAAAATCACAGATAAAATCATCACAATGGCCTTTGCATGAATGCTAAAGAACGAATTATATGATATTTGAAAAATCAAAAACAAAAATATCATACGACTACAATACAATAGAAATAATGTAATACATACAAAGAAAGGAACATATCAAATATCTTGGTATCTGCATAGATGAATATTTGAAATGGTATAAACATCCTAAGCAATTAAAGAGAAGTATTATTCCAATTACTATGGCGGTTAAAAAACCAGGTGGTGTTCCAAATAAAGCAGTGAAGTTAATATACAACGGTCACATATTATCTAAAGTTCAAAAGTAAGTTAAAAAAATACGTAATAAATTTTGGAAACTAAAAAAGCAATGTGATGATTTTCAGTTAAAATGATTTTCAGTTAAAATAAATGTTTCCTGTTGATCCTCCTCAACACCTTGCTAGGTCTACTCAACCTGATATTTTTCCTTAAAGGAACATAACGTCAATATAAGCAATTATTTTTATGTCACTTTAAATTGAAAATTTTCAAAATCACTTAAAACATTTAATAAGTAATGAGTTTTGCTGATCGTATCGGAAAAAAAAATTGTAGGGTAATTAACAATCTGTAATATATTAACACTCTATATTTGACGAAAAATAATAAAATTCCTAGACATACTACATAAAAATTGAAAATTTTAGAATTCCATTTTCTTTCAAATATAAGCACTAATTTTCAAATTTCACCCTTAAAGTAGGTACTTAAAAAATGGAAATATTTAAAACATGTACATACAGTGAACACGTTTCAAACATTTTTCATTAATAATACATACATAAGTATACAAAGCTATGCAGTATATCAGAAAATTTTTAATTTATTGTCTTCAAATTGTACATTTTTTTTTGAATATTAGATAGAATAATAATTTCAACAAGCTTACAATATAAAGAAGAGGGGCCCAATAATAAATTTATGTTTATATAATTGATATACTCTCTTCATTAATAATATTAAAATTTCCAATTTCCATTTAAATATTCTACTAGTATATTATTGACAACCTAAAATTCAATTTATTTTTCTCTTTTGATTTTAATTGACAGAACAATAATAACAATAATAAATACAATAAATAATTTCAATAATAAATTTACTGTTGTCAATGGAGTTTATTATTGTCATTGTATAATATATAAAAGTAATAAAAATGTTTAGAAAATTAAAATCTGTTTTCATTAGAACAAAATTTTTTCAATATGTATAATGACAATATGTATATACATATATGTATAGCTTATATAGTAGATAACAAAATATTGTAAATATTGAAATTTCTCTTCTTTATATGGTATTAGTAAAAAAAAATATGTACATATTTCAAATTAGCAATAAAATTCCCTAAAAATACTATTAATTAAATATGTTTTTGTCTATGTTAGTATACGTATATAGTCAAAAACAAAACAAAAATAATAGAAAAAAATATCACATCAGATAAGAATCACGACATTGATAAATTGATATTAAAGGGATTATAGACAATCTAATATGAGAAATATACCATAATTTTAGTTAAATATAAAATAGTAATAAAAAAAATTTAGTAAACAAAGTCTTAAATCAAAAATAACAAAAATTATTTATATATGTATGTATTGAAAAAAATATGTATGAAATGATTTGATGGTGTTCCTATCAAAGGAAATAATTATATAACTTTATTGTCTCTAAGGATATTATATATAAGTAGGCTGAAGTAGACCGAATATGACAACATACAGCATAAAAATAGTACAGAAGAGAGAGTAGAACAAACTGGTTTAGTAAAAATTGCTTTCTAATAATGAATGGATCTTCATTATGAGTAACGAATTTTCAAGGCTGCTTTACTTATAGGATCATTCGTAATTATCCAATTACCATTTTGTTAAAAGCAAGAATTTTCCCAGATTTTCTTCGAAATAATTTGATTCCATTGACAGAAAATCGCCAGTCATTTCTGTGCATGTACTATAGTCAACCCTCAAATTGATTGAGAAAATGGAGGAACATTTAATGTTCCTCCATTTCCGACGTTTCCGACATACAAATTTTTCAATATTTATACTTTTTTTATAATAGGTCTAGTTTTTATAAATGCTATAACATTTATTTGTAACCTATAATTTTATAATATCGAACAATTAAAGTAGATCAGGTACATTGTACATCGATGATTTTTCAGAAGTCAAAGCCAAATATAATTTGAACGCTTTTTACTGAATACATTTACGAGTACTGAATTTTTCGTAGACTAATGTAAAACAGACAAATCTAACTCATTACATTAAAAACGATATATAAACAAAAACAATATACAAATTAATAACTTTTTCCTATTTTATATTATCCTTGCTCTTCCTTTTTCAAACTACGAATTTCGATTTGTTTTGTTGCATATTACTTAAAAGTTTTTGTATATATTTTGTTATTGATTTTTTTTTGTAAGGAACGAACTAAAAATCATACATTTTTTATAACCATAGTATAAACAAAATAGAATTTTGTTATTTTTAACACAAAATAGAAAATAATATTTTCATTGTTTATATCATAACTATTCAATTACTAAAAAAATATATTGTTCAAAGGCAAACTAGGATATTAAACTGTTTTAAGAATATATGAATTTTTATGTATAAGTTTGTATGTATAAAAGAATGAGATTATTACAAATCATCAAATGTAGAAATAGTTAAAATTAATCAACAATTTCCCGAAATATCAAAGGAGATCCTTGTTTTGAAGAACTGGTGATAAAGGAAATAGAGTAAATAAGGGATGGTAGTGATTTCTGTTTTATTTAATGCGGATGATAACGAAATGCGTAAGGATCGTATCAAATACTGATAATTGATATGGTCCTTAAATTCAAAAAACTTGATAAAAACAATTAAAGGGTTATCCTATATTGTAATTAAAAATTGGTGATCGAAAAAATTTGTTATAATGGGCATAAGTGCCCAGTTTTTTGTGCAGGAAGATAACAAATGTATTTCGGTTCTACACATTTCTCGTCCTTTTTCTCGTTTTGTCAACATTTTTCTAAAAATATAAGTAAAGGATTTTATTTTTTAAAAATTATCAAACAATAATAAGATAACAAAAATTTAAAGAATAAACATAAAAACAAACAAATACCCGAAGAGAAAAGTGGAACTTGGAAATAATAAAAAAGAAGGATAAATCAAATTAATTTCTGTGTGTGTATGTTTTTATTTTTTTTTAACAAACGGAAATTCGTTTGTTTTTCCTTTATTTTATTTATACTTTATGCTGATCTAGATTCAGAGAAAAATTCGTTTAGTTGTTTAGTTTTAACAGTATACAAGAAGAAAAAGGAAAAAATGAAATTAATTAAAAAGGATATTTAAAAAAAAAAAATAAACCAAAAAAAACCAGGAAGAAGTTTTCGTATCTTTTATTCTTTTTCTTTCGGAAATACTTTTGTCCTAAATCTTATTAAGGATGCACAAAAAAATTTTTTTTTTAATTATGATGGTTTTTTACGTTCTGCATTGCATAACGCATTGCTGCCATTGCCTGTTTTGCCAAAAATAACACAAAGATGACTGGGTACACAGAGAAAAAAAAAATTTTTGTTTTCTTCTTTTTAAAATGAAACTCTTTTCTTGCCACTTTGTTAGCATTTTTTTTTTTTTTACCAAACATTACAAATTAGAATGTGTTTGAAATGAAATGAAATTATTATTATTTTCTTTTATATACGAAAAGGATAATTTTGTATACTTAAATATTCAAATATAAAATTTGTATTTTGTATTATAAAAATATCTCATTATTTTGTTTGTTTGCCTATATAATTTTACACGGTCTTTTTAACAGTAACTAAACATAGTTCTAATGAAGTGTTGATGAACTTAAAGAAATAAATTTAATGAACTTGCAAAAGAAAAGAACAGGTGTGAAAATTTTCACTCTAATCAGAATTAATTCACATAACCTTCATAATTAATATTGTATATTATTTGTTTTTTTGGAGCATCCTATGGTGCTGTCTTGATATTTTGGATCTTGGCTATTTGAAATGGTAATCCCTTATTGATTTTATTATAAAATGTAGACACATACTCTTTAAAAGCCATTAAGATTTCTTTAAATAAGTCGAAGTAATTTTAAAACAGAGGTTTCCTATAAGCTTTAACTAGCTGACAGACTAGTCTTTCGTAGTCGTCTTAATAAATCCGTAGAGTTCATTTTAATATTTAGTACGTACTTACAATTTTGTTATTTTAGTGACTTTAATTAAAATAATAATTTTTAATTACACTTACCTTCTATGACTATTCCATATATTGAACACGATTAAAGCTAAGGCTACTAAAATTCCACAACTGGATATCGTACTCATGCATACAAACAGTGGTAAAGAGACTGTTCGTAATACATGTCTAACTATTGTGCGATCTTGAGGTACCTTAAAAATAAAAGAAAAAACAATTATTGTATTAGAAATTAAAATATATACATAAATGTTTAATTGTAAATAAAAGAAAATTTAAAAAATTTGATATTAAAATTCTGCAATTATTTTGTAAATTTTAGATTTTTATGAGTTATATGGGAATAAAACAATGCCAACCAATCAATTACAAACACAACTTGCTGTGGTCTCAAAAAAATCTTCAAATCGACTATATATATCCACGCCACAAAGCTGAAATCCGAAATGTAGTGTTTACGGAATTGAACAAAAATTATTCCAAATTTGATTATAAACTGAAAGAAAAACAAATTTTTACGGAAAAGGAGATGATCAATTAAGTATCAAGGTCATTGTTCTAAACCATATATAATATCATAGTTTTCAACAATTACATCATTCACTATTACACAAACGGTGATGTAAAAGAATGAAGAACAGTTTATATATCACATAAGAAAATCCTAAACTATATAATAGAGCTTCAAAGGGACAATGAAATCACAATAATAATCCTTAGAAAGGTAAACAAAAAGCTACTTTAAAATATTATAAAAACTTTTGAATTGTCTTCAAAGAAAAATAAGCGACCACTCAAAACGCGAGCATATAAATGTTTTATATTTATATTTTAAAGTTAAGTATTCAAAGTAAAAAAGATAAATATACTAGCGTGCGGTTCCATGATTTTTATTTAAGATCCCTGTATAATAAAAAATTCAAAAAACCACATACACTTGGTGGTTTCAAATATAAAAACAGGTGACTTTACAATTTTATGACTTTATTCACTAAAGAGTTATTTTGTTTTTGAGTGTTCTTTTCATAACACAGTTGAAATAAAAATATTTAAGAAACTAAAAAACTAAAAAAGAAGAAACGTTTTCAAAAAACAGAATTTAATAGAAAAAAGATCAAGAAGCTGACAACAATTTACATTTTGGTAACATTGCACTTTTATTATTTTGAGCTCTTCATTTTAATAAAAGAGGTAAGAAGGGTGATGATAAAAGGAACTTAACTTCAGTTCCAACAATTTTAAATAAAAATTTTGTTCTTCCTTTTGTTTTTATGCTACTATAGAATTTTAAGTATTTTTAAAATATAAGAAAATATTTTTGATGTTCTGTGGTTCTTTATAGTAAAATTTTTTGAATTAAAAGTCATTCACTGTATAGGTACTTACATTGCTTTTAAAAAATTAATCGCATATTGCACACCAATAATATTTATTATACCATAGGTAACAAAACTGCAACATAAAATGCAAATAGTAAAATTTTTTTACGATACAAAATTTTTGTTATCAAGAGGGCATGTTAAATTCCAAATTTTTCGTGTTCTTTTACTATTTTTTTTAATATTTAAAGTATAAAACTTACATATGTGAAATTTTGAAAAAAAATTTCTTTGAAAAATATTAAATATAAGAATTTTGAATTTATTTTAGTGCCAAAAATAAGGAATTCACATTTTAAAAGAGTGACACGTTTTTGACCTAATTGACTCTTATAATCTTAGAAGCATTTCCTTAATTTTCTTGTAAGAACGAGTTTCTAAAATTTTCATTTTGAGATTTGCTCAGTAGCTTAAGTTTTAGTCTTCTATAGCCATACGAAATGCTAATTTTAAAAAAATTGTTTTACTTTTTATTTAATTTGCATTTTCTGACCGCATTTTTGTGTGCACGATAAGTAAAACAATTTTTTTTGTGTGTTTTCTTTTGGATGGGTTCTTAGTGCGGCCTCAACATTCTTGTTTTTCTCTTTTTTTTTTATAGATTTAGTTGTATTTTTTTTTTAATTTCAACTAGAAATAAAATGATTTTCTCTTCTTTTCTCTTTCATTTGTTGTTCTTTAATATCAAAGAGATTTCGTTTTTTTTTCTCAAATAGATCGTAGAATTTTTATTTCTACAAAGAAAATTTAGATTAAAAACTTTTATTCCGCAAAAAAAAAAACAAGGAACTCATTTTATTTTTATCTGTAAAGTTTTTCATATATAAAAATTGCAAAGGAAATAAAGGAGTCTTTGTTTTTTTTCTTTCGCAAAAAAAAAGTTTCAGAAAATCTTTTCTAAATCTCCGAAATAAAATCGCAAGAAAAAAAAATAATTTATTAAGATTCTCTTAATGCTAAAAAAAATAAATCGTTAACGGGGACTATGAGGAATCAGAAAACTGTCATTGCACTTTAATTTTGGTTCGAGCTTTTTTTTTCAGTAGATTGCAATAGCGTTCCTCTTTTATTCTGAATGGTGTATTTGAAATAAATTTTGTGGGGCATAGTAAATTTGAATTTTTATTTGTAAGGTGAAATAATCGCGGTAGTTAAAAAATTGTTCTAAATCATAAATTTTAAACTATAAATTTTATTTATAATTTAGGCACCAAAATGGATCCAATGGATGGATTTTGTGCAACTTTCTTCTTTTCTGCGGACTAAGCTTGCTTAACTGGTTGGAGCAGAATGCGACTTTCGCTAGCCCGGGTTCGTGCTATTGTGAATTTATTTTACTGTGTCCTGTTCAGTAAAATATCATTTGCCTAAGCTTGGAAAATCTGGCTCCCCCTTGTGCTGATTTTGTGAGGATAGTGACGAAACCCTCATTCATATTATTTGTGAATATCCGGTACTGGCTGTCCGACGTCGCAATTGTTTTAAGTGTGGTTTCCAACTTCAGTTGGGGATATCTCCGCTTTAAAATTGGAATAGGGATATTATAGATATGAGCGTAAGGGCGCTACAATGAGTCGCAAATGATCTATTGAAAATCTATATTCTACAATCTGTACTGTGAAAGTTCTTATTTCAAAACAAATGTCATATGATTTCCTTTAGTTATTTTAATATCCTTGAATTTCCAAATTATTTTAATTCTTTTTCACTTTTTACAAATTTTTCTTGAAGCATTTGGAAATATTGCGTTCTTACTTATCGTTATTATTGCTTTCTTTGGTTGACTTGTCATTCAATTTTGTTTGCTGAACTTTAGTTTTTCTTATTTTACACTTCATTTCAATAATATTAAAATTACTTTTGAAGAAAAACAAAATCTGCTAAAGACATTTCTATTTTTATTGTATCAAGTATTTTAAGGTGGTAAAGTAAAAGTATTTAATCATTAATTTATTACTTTACTAATAAAAATAGTGGTGATAAAAAGTGCTTTTAAAATTTTAGGAATTAAAATACTTTGATTTTTAATTTCGAGTCAAATATTAAAGTTTACGAGTTGAATAACAGGTGAAAAATTAAATATTCGTAGAATATAACTATGGTATCTTGCCATTCCGTAAATTCTTATCAAATTAACCCTTACTCAATAAAAGTTGACTCTCATTCTTACAAAAAGACTCTTATTTATTGTTTCTCTCGAATTCAGCAAGAAATACAGGTTTCTCACTGAATTGAAATTAATATTGTCTTATCAAGAAAATGATTTAGGTACATTTATTAAAAATGCAGGTGTTTAATTATTATTTTTAACCTAGTAATAATTTAATATCATCGGCTTGAAATTCATATTTCTCACATCGATTCTCATTTGTAAATTTATAAAATTTTTAATATCTCAAATTGTTAATTTATAGCTAAAATCTATTTATACAAAATTAAAAAGTTTCTTTTGGTAGGAAATTTTATTTGCTATCCAATATATTTTAGGACAGTTAGCTAAAATAATTAATTGAAATTAAAATAAACTATGGGAAATAATTTTAGCTATAAGTACCATACTCTATCAAATTTTTATAAATTATGAGTAATGATAATTTATTCTAAGAAATGTGAGGAAAGCAAGGATAATTTACAAATTTTTGGTAATTTAGATTTTTCGTGGTCTAAATTTTGCTTAGGACGGCTTAGAGGCGAAATCAAACTGAAAAGAAAATTAGCTACTGATTGTGAATTTTTAAATTTTTAACTGATCAGTTAATTTAATGGCTGAATAGTACTTGAAGTGATTCTGGGAATACTTATAATATAAAATAAATAAAATATTTAATAAATTCAGTACAGCTTATATACTTACTTTTCCGTCAACCCATCTTTCATTATTTAACCACGTTAAATTATCTGCTTGCGTATCGTAGTAACCTAATTTAACGTAATTACCATTTATCATTTGTTCGATTTGTGTTAAAGCTATACGATCACCTTGTGAACTAAATGCGACCCAACCCTGTAAGAATATAATTAAATATTATTGATATTTTTTAAAATTTATAATTCAAAATGAATATATTTGGCAATATATAAACCTTTTTAATGCAGGAATCCTGCCTAAATATTAAATTTTATAAATATCTTATTAGCTCAATCACTCAAAAAATCAAATACAACAGACGTCGCAACAATTTATTCAAGGATGATGCCATTTTGGCTGTAAATTTCAAACCTTGAATTTTCGCACTTGTTGAACGTTTTTTTTTTTCAATTATTTACCCTACTTATTTTGATATTAAAATTTTAAGTTGCAGATTATTTAAATAAATTCATTAAAGTTTCATTAAAAACTTTCAAGTACATATACGAATTTGAACAAAAGAAGAAAATTTTTGAAAGAAAAATGATTGTATTTTTTTAACATTGTTACCAGTTTACCTTGCGAAAAAAATTTAGTTTCTAAAAAAAAACAATGAATTTGTTTTTATTAATAAAATGCATTAGAACCATGTAAAAGGATTTCTTTTGTAATCCAACTACATTTATAAAAATTTACACAATTTGTCAACATCAAAATAGAGAAAAAATAGGGAAAAAACAAAGAATTTAACCTTCCTAAATTTTTATTTGAATATTCATTATGAAATAATTTTCACCATGTGAAAAATTTTGAAATAAAACAAAAATTTATTATGAATTTTTAGTGTTAAAGTGGGTGTTTTTGGAACTATTTTGGAAATATTTTGCTAAGCACTAAAAAAACCAAGTATCTGTTTTCATATGACATGTATTGCAAATTGAGACAGGCCCCTCCAACATCTTCTTGAAATCCACCTACCGGATACGATAGGAAATTTTATAATTTGGATAAAGTTGTAATATCAATAATAAACTGAAAGTTCGAATTCAAGATTTAATCAGCCTTATCAGGGTTTGCAAGAGTTTATTTGAATATAATACACGTTGTCACAAAAAATAGTTGAAGATATATGTAAGACAATGTTTAAACAGGTTTGAAATGAGTTTGATGGCATCCGAATTTTTTTCCATCAAGCGAAATTTCGTGTTACGAGTACTTCGCCTTTATCATTGCTACTCTAATTTTACTATTGAAATGTAAAAAAAACTATTGAATGAATCTGTTTTGTTTTTGAAATTAATTGCATTTGTGGTAATTACTCTATATAACATTTAACAAAATAATAAATAAAATATCCTTGACTTTAATTTATTTGACACTAAGTAAACCACATCATTTATATTGTGTAAAATGTACAGTGATGTGTGTCAACCATTATTATAAAAAGTGAAGGTTATTTTGTATATAAAAATTTTGGTAAGATTTTATACAAAATTTTATTTAAAATTTAAATTAAGATTTAATATTCATCATGATAATGACAAAATGAATAATAACTTTAAATTTATTCAATTCATTTATTTTAGCACATGAAGAGCAAAACAGGAGTAGTTTACAGGAGAACAATACCAGCATTTTTACACCATTAAAATATTGTTTGAGTTCACTTAGATTTGAGATTTTTTAAACAAACAAAATTTTTTCCTTTTTTCTAAATAAATATTTTATAATTATATTCAATTTAATCTCAAACAATAGCTATTATAAACCTAATTGTAAAACAATTAAATAATTACCACATGTGTGTATAAAATTTAGATTAGCATTATGCAGAGAAATATCTAGACAATAGAAAAAAAAAATTACAATGTTTGTACAACCTTTTCAAAATGACTTGAAGTGTTTAAATTGTGTTAGAAAAATTTTACAAAATCATGTTAATAATGTTTAGAAATGCATTTTTGTATGTGATTATGTAGAATGGCTCATATATTTTTAGAATAATAAGTAGATTTGTATAATGTAATTGAATATTGTCTGCACCGCACAACGTTTGAGAGTACTCATAATATAAAGTTTGCATTGTAAGTGCATATAAAGGGTTGAATAATTAATACGAATTTTACTTAATTAATATTTTTAACTCTTGCATATTCGATTCGGGAATTTAAATGTTAACGATTAAAGTATTAACAATTAATTATCTAGCAATTTTCTAAAATAATTTAAAATATTTTTAAGTATATATTGTAGCAAATTTAAAACATTAATATACATATCAAAGAGAGGGCCGCCAAAATGGCGAGATTTGGAACGGGAACCAACAAAATCGCAATGGACTGATTGGTGCCTCCGGTCTTGAGGGTGTTGAAAACATTACAAATGAGGAAGCTAGAAGGAACGGGAGTTTGCTTTGGGATGGCGGGCGAATTTGTGTAAGAACAATGATCCTGTTACCGAACAGTGATTGTGCAAAAACGAGAAATCTGCTAGCATTGAGCAATGGAGGATCTTAGTATTGCGTTTGGCATTTTAGCGGAACGTTTCTTTATGGGCAAGAAGATTGAAAATTTCCTGCTGTTTAAGATTGGATGTTTGCTTGGGATACCATGACATCAGGGTGGTGGAGGAGGACGTGCATCATGTATTATGAAGGGTTGATGGGCTTTCTATTAGTTTAGTGCTGGGTGGCAGCATTGAGGGTACCACCTCCCCTCTTTAACTAATTGATTAGAATCTCCTACCGGCTTTAAATAAAACCTGTTGATCTCAGTTCTATAAGTCTAGTATTTTTACACGTATATTAGTCGTGTGACGTCAACACATAATTAAATACCTTTAAATTCTTTCCATTTTATTTTTCAAGACACAAATATCTCTTCTACTAATGCACTATAATCTCTATTAAAAAATGCATAAAAAAATTTTAAAATATTTTCTAAAAATTTTCATTTTACACTTCCTTCTTCTATCATTTTAAATTATTAACATTCTTTTTCCTAGTACAGAAGAAAGACAAAAAAATTTAACAATAGCAGCTTCCATGTCTTTGATCAATTTGTAACAACAATTTTTTAATTTTATGTTACAAATTTTTTCATGTCATAATTTTCCAACTAAATGCAATATTGTCACTTTTTTAATACTATTACATTCGTATATTTAAAAAATAAGTAAGGTAGATATTAAAAAACATGTAGAACTTTTATCTTTTATTTAGAGAATTAAAAGAATGAAAGCAAAGTTTTTTTTATAAAACTCTTATAATATAAAAAGTACCTTTACTTATGCTTAGAATTAAATTTTTAGAACAAGAAGTAAAATTAAGTAAAAAAAAAATTTTTACCTTTCAAGGTGATTTCCTGTTTAGCTTTCATGATTTTTTTATGTATATGAATTTTTGTCGCCATTTTTTTTCTATTATATTTTATAAGAATTGAAGATATAATGATAAAAACAAGTGATCCATGTAGTTTAAAAAAAATATAGATACTTAATTCTCGAAATTTTCTAATGTTCTTATGAAGAATATTGTACATAATTTGTAATTTCAAGAAGATTGATGAACTCTCACGGGGGGATTTTTATACCGTGTGCAGGTAATCCTCAAATTAGAAGCACCGGAATGCCATTTCCGAAGCTTTGTTAATGCATATTAGCAACAAGAAAAGAGAAGTATAGCTTAACCATGAGACATTTCCGCCGAACAGAATAGGTTTTAGTTCTTATCAATACCTTTAAAGGGAATACAATATGTTAACCTTATCCACTGTATGCTGACTGCAATTAGAGACCTTTATATACATGCGGAATGCCGAACAAAATGTGGGCAAAATACGATCTTAAGAAATCGAAGTAATTTTTGGCAATGTCCTGTAGGGGAGAATAGTCAGTCGGACTTTGGTATTGACGAAGTATTGGCTGTTGTGAGAGTATGCCGCTACCTCATGTCTGTGAGTGTTCGTATCTTATTTGAGCTAACTTAGTAGTCGCGAGATGATGATATCAAAGCGACAGACTGGGGTTCGGCTCACATTACTAACCACGCAGATATTTGTTAAAAGTGATTGACAGCTGAAAGTTATTATTTTGATTAAAATTATGTGAGATTAGGCAGATGGACAAATGTCACCAATAATCAGAGTTCTTGCACCGCTCCATGAAGCTTTTTTATTTCGTCTTTAATACTTCTTTCTCTCTTTACAAGATAATTTTCTTTATGATTTTAAAAATATTTTCTATTACATATTATTTCAAAGTACAATAATTTTAAAATGAATTTTACATGGAAATGTTACAAAGGACACTAAAGGATTTCAAGTCCATTTCTATATTAAATGAATACAATCTAACGATTGAAAGGACAATATTTTTCATTGCGAACGTCAACTTCTATCTCGTATATTCTAAACTTTTTTAATATTATTCCATTTGTTTGTTTTTTTATTATTCTCATTTTTCATCATGGCATAAAATATAAAAATAATCTTCTTTTTCTTCTGTTTTTTTAGAAATAAAGGACGAAAAATAATAATAATAAATACAAAGATGGCAGATTTTTCGTTTTTATTTTTCTCACTCCTTTTGTTATGTATGCAGTATAAAGTGGATAACTGACATAAGTATTTCATAAAAGTTGGATGGCAACAAAACTGTCTTAGAACAAAAAACAAAAAAACGGAAAAGCATGAAGAAATAAGAAAGAAAATCTTTCCTATTTTATTATTACATTTTACTTGTTTTTCTATACTAAATCAGGATGTCTCTAAAGTTAAATGGAATAAAAAATAAATATTTTTACCTTTTTTTTTTTTTTAATTTTCTCTAAAGTTTTATATGCGGAAAATAAACTTTTACAACATTTAAAAGACAAGGAAGGTACTAAGGTAGTAATGCATTTCTTGATTCTAAGAATGCCAATTCTTAGAAACAAGAAATGCAAAAAGCAGATGCAAAACAGTTGAAGAACAGAACTAACTACGGCAGAATACTAAACTAAAAATATTTACGAGTAATATTCACAATTAATGAAAGTTTTTTTTGTTTTTCTTTCTAGAAAATGTATGCGATGAAAACTGTGATAATGGACAACATTAAATGGGAAAAGTTAAATGGATTTAAAAATTTTATGAAAATTATTTATTGCAAGTTTGTTGCATTGACAATCATCACCCGATTATGAGGAATACTTTGTATTATAACATAATAATTTAAGATTAAAAATGCCGGATTTATAACTGCAGAACTTATATTCAATTTTTAAATTTTCAAAATGTAAGAAGGTCTTTTATACAATAACAATATGTAGATTTAGTCAAATGAAATCAACTTTATTATTAAGTCATAATAGCGAGAGCTAAGACAGAATTTAATATCAAATAACAATATTTTAATTTTACATTTAATGTAAAATTT
The DNA here is from genome assembly GCF_029603195.1 of Condylostylus longicornis. Lineage (NCBI taxonomy): Eukaryota > Metazoa > Arthropoda > Insecta > Diptera > Dolichopodidae > Condylostylus > Condylostylus longicornis. Next base: position 6,058,065 of record NW_026577974.1, read on the forward strand.
GTAGCTGTAACTAATAATTAGAGTACTCGTAATTAATTAATTTAAGTATTACAATAGATGATAAAATCGCGTTTGATAAGTATGCAGATTACATTATCAACAAAATAGTTCAAAAAATGGGGTACTTACAGTCAGTTAACTACAAAGTGTGCTGTAACAATTCACAATAACTAAATTGTTACAAGTACAAGTACTTAGTATGTGTTGAGTAATTAAAATGGGTGTCAGTTCGTCAAAGATACAATTTTAATATTGTTGTTTTTGTCTTCAATTTGAAATATTCCCTTCCCCTACGAACGAGAGCATGACCCACTCCCATAAGGTGCACTGAGGTCTGCTCATCCTCCACACATAATCTACAATACTCGTACAAAAGAATTAAACACTTTTCATAGCAAAAAGTTTTGATTAAAAAATTAATAAAGAGCAAAATATTTAAACAATTTCAATTGTTAATTATTTTCATACAAATTGACATTAAAAAATTGACAAATAAATTGAAATTGTAGTTAATTATATAATATGAATGATTTTGTGCATCGACCTTAAAATTTCAAAATCAAAAAATAAAACGATTTCATTTCAACCATATTGAATTTCCTTTCCTTCCTCCTCCCACATAAAAATATTGTTTGTTACTCAATTTTTTTTTACTCAATAATCAACTGCAAGTAACAAAAAGGTAAAATGCGGAAAAAAATTGGAACGTTTATTTTTTATAAATAACATCAACGGAACAATAAAAATTTAATTATTAAAAGTCAATCAAAATTCCAATTTCACTGTCAATTATTGTAGTAGCCAGTGAGAATTCAGGCATTCATATTGAAATTAAAGGACAACAACACAAAAAATTTTCTTTTTTTTTTTTTAATTTTATTTTTGTTTAGAGTAAAAAGTTAAATAAAAAAAATGAATCAGTAAGGTTATATAGATTGAAGGACATTTTTGTTTTTTTTTTTTTTTTTATTAAACATTAAAGCAAAAAATAATTTAGTTATCCTTTTACTAAATAAAAATAAAAAAAAAGGAAAGAAACTTTTTATACTCCTGTTTGTTGTTCTTCTGAAATAATTTATCTGGAAATGATAGTATAATTGCTGTGCAATATGGGAAGAACATTAAAATACCGAAGTTAAATAATTAAAAAAAAAAATTTTTGCTTTTATGACATTATTTGAGGTAGAAATTTTATTTATCCTTTTAAGTTTTTCAGACAATTTAAAAAAAGGATAAAAAAATAATAATATTTTAATAAAAGAAAATGAATTTACAGTTTCGACAAGTTTATTTATTGATAATAAAATAAATTTTATAATGTTTTTGGGTATAACTCATGGATGTATTTGCAAAAAGAGTTGAAACGGTTGATTTTGGTATTAAACGTTCGTTGTTAAAGTAGAGATTGAAATCCGTGATTATTTGAAAAAATAACTGGGATTTATAGTACAGGGGATAATTCACAAAGTTACGTTTAAGCTAAACTCAAAAATTTTACTTAGTAGTAGAAGTAGTAATAAGACAGGGCAGCACTTCTATCAGTTCGCTGAAATCAGTACTAGGGTTGTCGACTGTTAATTGGATGTTGCCGGTTCTTGTTAGCCTAGTGAATGGGTTTCACATGAGTGGCCAGGTCGGGACCACAACGCTATGGTAACCATAAACGTTCGAGACCCGGCTCACGAGACCTCACCTTTCCTTTTAGTCTCCTTATCCTTATAATGTTAATGAATTCGTTATGTGGTAGACGCACCGATCTATTCACTAGATAGTTCATCAACTCATTTCGCTAATTTATAGCAAAACCGAATTAGATTTAGAAAACGTGGAAAAATAGAGTTTGGAGTTGATTTTGGTACATAACTGAAGAAGGAAAATTGTGTTGAATTTAAAATCAAAAATTCCTATTAGAGTAAAAGCTTAGTGTTCTCCTTTTATATGACTATTGAATTACCGTGAAAAAAATTTATTTCACGAATTATACAAATTTTACCCTCTAAAAACGGATATAGAAATCTACTTCTTAAAGGTAAATAAATTATCTTAAACCAACCCTAAACAACATAAAAAGATTTTTATTAAAAAAGAAAAAAAAAATATATATTTTTAAAAATGTATCATTAAAGATTGATTTTTTGACATCAATGGAAGATCCGGTGAAATTTTTTTTATTTTTTTTTTTTAAATTTTGTGATTTTACAACCCTCTTTTGATTATAAATATTTAATTTGATATTAGACCAAAATTAGATTTTCAAATAAATGTATTTTAAATTTTATGTTCGTATACACAATATGAATATTATAAAATATAGAGTGTTCGAAACCGGAGAGTACCCCCTAAGAAAAATTATAGAATCATTTCAATAGATTAAAAAATTGTGAATGCTTCAGTTTTTTGATATCTTTCTATTAGAACATGTTCTATCTAAAAAGAGTCACTATCATACATATTTCCTCAAAAACCCGGAAGATGTATTCTTTGCGGCTACCGCCTTAATTGAAATCATCAAATTTGGACGAGGTTAGAAGGTAACGGTATGTTTTAGAAAAATCGGTTTAAACTTTCAACAATTCGAGACGTGAACTAATTCAATAAATTGAGATGTTATCTGTAAACCAGACTTTATGACTCCCAATTGGAGTCTTCACCGACTTTCTTTGTAAAGAAGAAACCTAATATAAATTTTATAATTCAATTTTAGCCTTAGGCATCCTCTTCGATAGACGGCCTCCTTTTTTTAATAAAATCAGCAATTATCCGTTATTTACACTGAGAAAAATTTTGAAATTTAATGAAAAAAAAATTTTACTTATTGAGATGAGATAAAATTCTTAAATTAAATTTCTTGTGAATTTAATTTGAATATAAGATTAAAATTTAAGATTAAGATTTTTCTTCACTAAAGATCTCAATATGATATAGGAAATAGCACTAAACTAATTTTAAATATTATTTATGTATACATACTTATATATAGAAATAAGTATATTATATTGTTAAAGATTATATTTGTATTACTACTTGTTAGTTTGATTTATGTAAATTTCTAAGATTTCTTGATTTTTATTCATAACCAGTTTTAATTTTAAATATCTAGTTATTTATATAATTGTGCTTATTTATTATACAATTGTATGTATACATATTATATTTACTTCAATTTACATTAGTTTCAAATCTCATTTATTTAAATTTGTAATCAATTATGTAAACTGATATTATATTTTTAGAAAATTTCATTGTTTTCAATAATAATGAGAGTAAAGTATAATTAATTATAATTTTGTTATTGTTGATAAAATAATAATTAATCAAAATAAATCAAAATAATGTCAATTAGATGTCAAAATGTATGCCTGCATTTCATTAAGATCTTAAAAATTATTTATGAAATTTAATTGTTTCTCTTGAAATATTTTATAAAAATATGGAATTTTTATGGAATTATAATTATAAGAAGTAAGGTATATGAAAATGTTTGCTTGTGTTATAATAATAGCTTAGTTTGTCACATTTAATAAGGAATATTTGATTGAAATTAAATGTAAAAGGTCCACAGCAATATGGATTAGTGTCAAATATGATAATGAAATTGAAATCGAACATTGTTTTCTAGAAACGAAGGGATATTTTTATTCGAGTGTGTTTGAAGAATAATCTATGCAATAATTTACTCTTCAGCTTATGAAATTGCTATTCAGTTATGAAGAGAAAATTTAGTCATCTCAGTGATTCGTTATAAGACTTTGCACAATATCGCAAAGGGTGTTCTCATATTTGCCCCTGGTCATGATAACGATTCCATTAACATAGGCTTGAATGTTGATGCAATCAACATAGGATTTGCCCGCTATCACACCTTAACCTATACCACCTTCGTATTCATATGTTAACCATTCATAACAAAGAAGCAGCTTTAATATCTAAGAATACGAACAGCATTGTTTCTTCATGTTCAAACGTCTTTCTTAGAACACTCATCAGTTGATACAAATCGTTTACTGTTGATTTTCCCGTCTGGTAGGCATGCTGATTACCATTTAGTGGCCCCTCCGGCAACAAGTTCTTAAATGATTATCTACTACCTTTTGCATCGCTTTCAATAGAAACGATGTAATGTTGACACTGATTGATGTGAATGACTTGAGTATCAATTACTTCTTACCCATCTTGGGTATAAAAATTATTCGAGTCAACCGGTAGAATTCGGAAATATATCCGAGGGCCCTAAGTTAATGACACGTCGCAACTCTCAAGAATCCGTTGTGTATAAGAGCATCTACGTAAAAAACGTTCACTCTTGAGATAGAGTTAAAAATAAATAAACTTTTTCTTTTCACTTAATCATAAAAAAATCCTTACCGTTGAATTCTCTGTACTAAAATTTTACACCAATCTGAAAAAATGCCAAGAACTATGCAAAAATGCTGGAAAAAAAAATAGTTTTTTTTTTTGTCACTGTCATAAGCTGTTTGTCACTATTTACATAGTGAATTTTGTTTTTGTCTTAAAAGATTTATTAACTTTTATAATATAGACGATAAAAACAGCAAAAATCTTAATAACAGAAAATTGTCATCGCATTTTTTTCAAATTTCTTCCATTTTTTTTTGTTTGCTTTTTGAATATTTTTAAAAGTTGACATGAAAAACACTTTTCACTGCGTCTCTTGTTTTTTTTTGTCATCTGCAATATTTTTAAAATTGTTTTTAATCCACAAATCTGCGCTTACCTAACTAAAAATAACTAACTGACTAAAAGTTTTTTCTTGTAAAAATTTTTTTCCATTCTTTTTTAATAAAAAAAAAATTGAAATGCAAAATTACATCAAAACTTTCTACTTATTTTTTTATTAGTGGGTTTTGTTTGTTCAAATTCAAATTTTACTTTTATTATCCTTTCTTAAATTCCATGGGGTTTCATTAAGATCAAGATTAATATTCGAAACTTTTTAATCTGGTGATTTTGTTAAAAAATAATAGATAAAATGTTAGGAATTCTCAGTTTCACAGTTTCAAAAATCAATTTGATTTAATAGAATAACTGAATTTAATTTAAAAAAAAAAGTGTTTGACAAATATACCGTGGAATGTATACAAAAAACTAATAGATTCCCGAAGCTATGGTACTTGTTTTTGTAGATTATTGTTATTCTTTTTTAATTAACATTTTAAAAGCAGTGCAATATACAAGCTTTTGTTTTTATTTTATCTATTTTTAATTAATAAAAGGCATGGTAACAAAAATTTTATATATTATTTTTCAATTTACCACCGTCATTGAATGTCGGAAAACACAATTAAAGCTTTTTCTACTTGTTTTTTTTTTTTTTTTTGTTAGTCACAAACATAATTTTTTTTTATTATTCTTTAAAAATTCGCTATTATTTTTAGTGTTATTTTTTAGGGCACGAAACCAGATTAAGTGAGATGAAGTACATGGTAGTGTAAGAATTACTAATATAGAAGGTGTTTGCCTTAGATAAGGTTTTCCTTAAGGGAGGGTACTTGTCTATGGTAAATCTCTATATCTATTCCCATCTCTACATCTAATCGAAATTTTTCGGGATTGTGTTCGGGAAGTGACGAATGTTGATCAAATTTTGATGGGTACTCCATCAAAATCATTATTGGTACTTCAATAAACTCTACAGAATTACAATATTGTTTAGAATTTTTGAAATACAAAGGTTGGCAAAAGCAATTTTCAATTAAAATTGTAAAATTGAAAAATAAAATAATAAAGTGCTGAATTTTGAATTTTAAAAAATAATTCTCCTTTTAGTGTAGATTAAAAGCGCGCTAATGAGTCGTGATTCGTAATGGATGGCTTGAACCATTGCATTACCCTCAATTTAATAAAAAAATTGTATTGATTAGAACAGTCCATTCTGCGTATAGAAGAGTTCAGATAATTTTCTTGTTTCCAAAGAAATCATGTCGGAATACATTGTGAATTTTCAACATTAAAAATAGAAAGACAAAATTAAAATACCTTCATGGAGTATTTTACCCGCATTTTATTATTTTATTGTACAGCTATGTAGATACATAAATAGATAAGAGAAATAATGTAAAAAATCAACAATAAAAATGTTTATAAGCATAGAATAATTATTTTTACTGTACAATGTGCCAGTGCCGCTAAAAACTGTTACTCTTACCATACACAAACACTTTCGTTCTGTTATTTTTTTATTTTTATTGTTATTTTATCCTAGTTACACTTAATTACTTGTACATTGTTTTTTTTTATTGTAATAAAATTGCTATTTTTTATTCTACAAAAAAAAAAAAAACAATAAAATGAAACTTTAACCATTTTAAATTTTTTTTTTTTTATTATCGTACCATATGGATATTTTGTCATACGGAATGCTGCTCCCTGTTTTTATGATCAACTTGGGGTGGCAAATTTTCTATTCAATTTTATATTTTTATTTTCTTATTTTTTTATTTTTTTTTTTATACGATTACTTTGTATACACCGTGTTCAAGTTAATAAGCAAAACAATAAAAAATAGAAAGAGATAAAAAATAGAATTGTCTAATGTGCTGTTGCTTTTTCTTTTTGTCTTTGATTCCACGTAGACGTTGAAAAAAAAAATGTGGAATGTGTTACTAACTGAGCATTGCAATACTAAAGTTCGATAATAAAAAATTTCAAAAATTTTATAAAAATTTTTTAATTCTATGTTTAAAAATTTAGTTAATAAAGAGAAAAGAGTTTTGAAAGTTATTTGTAGCATTTATTAAATTTTTTAATTTTTTTTTTGTTCCATATTGTAAATTTTATAATTTTTTAAAATTATTATTGTTAAACTTGCATAAACTAACTTGTTCTTACAAATATTTAGGAATGTTACACAGCTTATAATGAACTTGTGTTATACAATTAAATTGGCCTCTGGTTTCATTGAATATTTTGAAATTTAAAAGTTGATATTAGAATTTAAAATTTTGATACTAACGAAAATTTTCGTAACTACTTTAAAATTGTAATATAAAATGCTTCATGAATTGCTGAAATGACGGTTGTCATAAATATGAATTTTTGAATTGTATCGATCGGCTTGCAAACTCCGATTCCTAGAAGTTCTAAGACAACGAAAATCAGTAGTGTACCTACCAGTGTACGCTCTTAACTTTATCATTCAGCAAAAATGACCGTATGCTAATATATTACATACTTTCTTATCTTACAAAGCAAAGAATTCCAGCTTAGTTTGTTGAAGAAAACAGGCGCTACAGAGGTTCGAATCCACCTCGTTCTATTGTTATTACATTCAAACTTCTTTATGAAAGAACCAGGCGGCTTAATATGAGAATAATATTAAAAGTTCAAATAATTCTTGTTAGCTTCCGGTATCTTAAAGGAGGAGTGACATAACACTCTGATACAGTCTTCTTAACGGATACGAGAAATTTACCTCATAAGCGACAACGAAATGTATGAACAATTAAGCAATATTATATTTTATTTTAATTTAAAAAATTTGCTTTTTACATTTGAAGACTTTGAAACTTCATTGGAAAAAAACTGCATTGGAAAAATCATTAGTATTCAGTCATTCTTTAAAATAAAAAAATTTAATTGAGTGAAATAAATCTCATGAGATAAAAATTTATACAAAATATAAAAAATTTTTCATAAAAGAAAATTCACAAAGACAAATTATAATGTGCATATTATTATGTACAAAGGATATTATTAAGGAATAATAATAATATTGGGAATAATATTGAATTCAATTTTAACGTTAAATACCAATTATTTAATTTGTAATTGACTTAACTTTTATGAGTTCATTAATTTTGTAAAAGGATTTCAAATCATTGACACACTCATCTTATACATATAATGTTCAATGGAGAAATTAATATCGAATATTTGTTTGTTTCTATTTTAAAGGTAGGATACAAAAAATTTTGATACCACTTGTGATTTCGTGAAATAATGAACACTTAAAGAACAACTGAAGTGCCCAATAAGAAAAAAAAAATATTAACTAGCAAAATATAGCACTTTATTGTATATAATCTACAATCAGCAGACTTACCAAGATGATTTTGATCAAAAAATTGAACAATTATATTAGAAATTTAAGCAGTTCGTAATGTAGATTAGCCTACATTAGGTTGACACGACTATCGTATGCCAGAAACCAGGTTAAGATACCTGGTAATCTGTAAAAAGGAAAATAACTGAAAGCAACTCCGCCTGTTCCTTGCAAGAGGTAATTCGAAGAAAAGCCCGTTCTCCTGGCATGTTCAGCAATAACACGAATTTCAGTTATGATCCCTATTACAGCCTAATGTCTCTGCGGTGAAAAGACATCAGATCTCTGGTGGATGCAGATTTAATTCGTAGTTCTGTGATTGGCGTGCTCAACTGCCCTGTTGCGTAGCAGGAACTTGTACATACTCAGATGCATTCCGAGATTTTCCCTTTCACGTAGTTCCCCCAAGAGCATTAGCCTTCCCATGGCTAATGCAGAGGCAAAAAAAATTTTTTATTCTTTGTACCTAATTTATTCTGAAAAAAAATAATTGCTCAATTTCTAAATTCGTCCCTCTTCGGACCTTCCCGAGAGAATACGAGTTTCATCTGACTTGAATGAAATTTATGTCCAAAATAAGTAGAATCACGTTATTGCACTGAAAACGAATTGAAATTAACTTGTGTCCGAACACTTTACCAAAAAATTAACCAAAAAAATTCCGGTATTTCTCCGAAAGATTCCGAAAATTCTTAAAAATTTCGGATTTCCTATTTTTAATTTCAAAAAGAAAAATGGCAGTTCTTGTTAAATAATTTTGTAAATAAAAAATTCTATTTAATATGAAATTTTCATTAACAATTTGATATTTCCACAATTCCAGCAATCCGTTCAGATATCGGAGTAAAAAATAGAAAGAAAAAAACAAAAAATTTATGGAACATAAAATGAAACCTGAGGTTTTTCAATGATATTAAAATATTTACGCATATTATTATTATTTTGTATAAAATACAGAAAAATATTCATAAAAAAAAATATAGGTGCACCAACATCATAAAAATAACAACCAGAACACAAAACAAGAAGAAAAATAATAATAAATATTAAAACAACAGAAGATTTTCACGTTCATGGCCATTATGCGATCATCGTAACGAGTTGATGATGGTAATAAGTATGTGTGCAAGGGAAAATAACAAAGTTCTTGTTTATTTTCATCATCCGCTTTCTCATTGTCTTTCTCTCCGATTTTTTTTTTTTTGTTTTTTATTACTTTATTTGTTTATTTCTGTTATTGTTGTTGTTTTGATAAAAAACAAAGTATATATTTAATTTTTTTTTTTTTGTTGTGTTACTCTTCCATTTATTTTAATTTTTAATTCAGAAAAAAATAATAAAATTTAATTAAGCTAATGGGCGTAAAATAATACAATACACATGACGTATTCACCAGCTGATGGCTATTTGTTTACTATATATAGAATTTGAATATAAAAAAAATTAAATGAATGCATAAAATAGTGGCGATTGGCGAATACTCTTTATTTTTTCCTCTTTAAATTGCAATATTTCTGGAATTTTATAAAAAATTTTAATAAATTCTTAAATTTTTAAAATTATAGTGAATTATTTTGCGTCGCTACTATTTTAATGCAATTGTATGTGCAACGAAGCAGGCGAAGAAGCATGTGGGAGACTAGAAGCGATTTAAGAAGATTATGAAGTTGGGCAAGAACCTGTTGGGAATCCTACCGTGGTCTTGTCAGGGCACGGCAGACTTAGGATAAACCTTTATAAAGAAAATACACATTGGGCAGGCGTTTTTGTTTAATATAGTTTAGTCTTGAGTTTAGTTTAACAAACGACTATTACTTTGATTTACATAATTAGTCGGACGATTAATGAACAATTTCTATGAAAATTTTTTTTTGCTCTTAATTTTATTGAAAATCATTTTCAATGAATTTAAAGTTCTTATTTTAATTAAAAATGAAAATTTCGTGAAAAAAAATTAAAACATTCTAAAATTAAACCCAAAACCTATTTAAAAATTTATAATTCAAAGAATTTTTTAACAAAATACATAATATAGGTTTTCGTAGAAACTCTTCTTGTAACCAATATTAACATTTTACGTAATAATTTCATGAATTTCATAGAAAATAATTAATGGAAAATTTTTTACATAATTACATTTAAAGAAATTTCCATTACAAAAATCCTTTAATCGAATTATAAAGAGCGTATTATTGTTAATCAAAGGGAAAGTATAGAGAAAATGTTTTAAGTACACGTCTGCTAAAAAAATTAAATGTTTTAATAAAAGAAACATTGTTTTAATATTTAATACTTTCTCATGCTCTCTCTTATATGCAAACATATGGTTACTGAAAGCTTCAATTCATGGTTCATAGAACAACTTTCGTTAACACAGAACAAATGATTTCCAAATAATTTAAACACAGCAGAAATCTTAGAAAAATTTGTTATGAGAGTTGTTATAAGTCTAAAATTACATAGTTTCAGGCGAATCTAAAAATATATTCGAATAGAGAAATCAAAACTTACCGATACTCCTAAAAATTGCGTTGAATTCATGGCAGCATATATTTCATCAGCTATATCTTTATCTGTATATGTAAAATCTTTAAGAAAACGTTTTCTAGCACTAAGTCTTTCCATTGTTTTATTAAATGCTAATGCAACACTCCAAACAGCATCATATGCTAATGGTGCCTCTTGATATCCTTCTGGATATCGATTATGTGAAATATCATATCCATCTTGTTGAAGTTTTGCATTCAAACGTTGTCTGCAAACAAAACCAAAAAACAAAAATAAATTTGTAAATCCAATGAATAATTATTATTTTTTAAATGAAAATATTACAAAAAAAAACCCTCTTAAATATTTTTAATAAATTCAAACATAATAATTTTTTTTTCTACATAGCATGGCTGATATAAGATCTGGCAGCAAGACACTATCAGAAGAAACTACATTATTATTTGAGTCAGTTGAATTTTTGGTGCCAAATACTAATCATGATTATCATAATGGCTAATTCCACTCGAATACAAAATGAATTTATCATTCATTATATGTTTTATTTACAACAAGGATTACTGATACGAGGATATGGCTGCAAATGTTTGATGATTAAATGTTGAAACCAAATAAAAATGAAGTTTTATGTACATCTAAATAAGTTTTAGATGAATAATGCTCAAAATATTTAAGCTGTCTGTACTCAATGGGTAAAGTAGTAAAATTTTAATCTCACAACTTTTAAAGCATGAAATTGAAATTATACCCAGAACTAATTCTAATTTTTTAATTTTTCAAGAAACCATCAAAGCTTCAAGTAACCATTTGGATGTCGAATAGCCTAGTTAGTACACTAGCATTGGAGTATCTATGGCAGAATTAATGGAACATTTTCAATGGTCATTTTCAAAATGTAATTAAAACTTTGCCAGAAGTTCAATAGAAGCAAGCCGAATTTTTTCTTGCCCCTATACTGGAATAAACTTACTTTAGAATTATTACTTATGGATGAAAAAACGATCCGTCCAATAATTAATATTATAAGAAAATACACACTGTCCATTTTGTATAAATTCTGCGGTACGATACAGTTAGTATTTGTTATTAGTATTTCGACCTTGCGGATATTGTATTCAGGTTTTTTGAGAATAGCACAGAAACGATGCTTTTGAGATTATTATAATGGGTCAAACTGGCTGCACTTATATTAGAACAAGCCGACATAAACTAATCCGTAAATGCAGTTGAAATCGGAACCAGAATTGTTTCATTTTGTAAATTAAGTAGAAAAATTGGTTTTTATCGATTGGTAAAATTTTCATGTAAATTAAATTTTTTAAATATGAAAAATTGGCTTAGAAAAACAAATATTTATTAACAAAAGTCCTTTTGTAAGAAGAAAATGAAATTAGATTTTTTCTCTTTTTTTTTTTAAATAATTTTCTAATTATAAAATCAACAGTCGTTGCCAACAAAAAAATCATAAGTTTTCTAAAACCCAAAATTTTAGAACCAGACACACACAAAGTACATTGTGAGTTTGTGTATAAATGCATACATGAATATAAAAATTGGTTAAAATATAGTTTTTTAAATTATTTTTATTCTCGTAAAGGATAATTTAAGTAAGGCAAAAAAATAAAAACAATACAAGCAAAAAAAACTATTATAATAAGGACCTTCTAGCATTTTAATGCTATGTCTATAACTTGGTACGTATATGAAAATAAAATTCAGTTGAATCCAATTGGCCTCTTTATTTTTTTTTCTGAAAAAAAAAACTAAATTTTTCTAAATAAGAGAAAAAAAAAATATAAAAAAAAATGTTTTCCATTTCCTGCAATTAAATGAGATTTTTTTCTCCCTATGTTTTTTTTGTTGTAAAAAAGAAAATTTTTCTTGTTTTCCATATAAAAGAGAATGAATTTTTTTTTAAAGTCCATAATATTAAATTTTCTACATTTTATGTGGTCATACAAAAAAAAATGTAAATGGATATGAAATTATTGTGAATTATCTTTATGTTTTTGTCATATATGTTGGGATGCTTTTGGACGAGCTAGGAGTTAAACAAAAAAAAAAACTAATGAAAATTTCGTATATAATGCAGGTAAGGTCACAAAAAATTAATATAAAATGAAAATTGCAAAAATCTTTTATTTTAAATTATGAATTATTTTTCATTTTATTTAATAATATTTTTTTTATTAAAATTTTAGATATAAAGCCTTAAGGGATAAAAAATGTATTGGAAATGGTAATCATCAACCAATTATGATTATTTGACTGCTTAACTTGCGTAAATATTGAAATATAAAGTGAAAATATCGCAGAAATTAATGGATATCTGAACTATCCTGATGATATAGATCTTCTCAGTGGTGTTAGCAAAATAAAACATTTATTCTAAAACGGTTAACTCTGTTCCACGAGACAAATTCACAAAGCATAGTATCAAATGATCAAGGTGTCGTGAATGATAATAAACATTCGAATGCAAAAATTTCTCGACTAAGACTGGAATGGTTATACACCCATTTATGTCAAGGAATGAAAAAAACGAATATTTAGTGTACCCACATTACCATATGGAAGGTACTAAAGTATCTTTTCGGCAGAAATACGTGATATAGAAAAATGAGTGAAATTTAACCTGGGAAACGGTTACTGCGGGTTCGATATGACAATAATGTCAAGATTCAATCCATCAATTTATTTAATCAATTAAATTTATTCAAAGGTATTCTTAAGAACGTGGATGTAATTTTTTAGATCTAATTTTATGGTAGACCTTAAACTTTTTTAACTTAGATTTTTTTTTCTTTTAAAGCAAATTATCTAACAACTATGTTTCGAATTGTTTTTACAACAAAAATATTGCTATAGAAAATTTCAAGTTTTTGTTTTCCATTAAAAAAAATCCAAATAACTTGATAATTTCACGGTTCATTACATGCTATACAAATAACATATACGTCACATTTGTTTATCATTGAAGCATCATTGACATAAATTTGCTTCAATTCACCATAGGTATACGTACATATACATACATACATTAACAATTCGTCAAAACAATTAAATTTCTATTTGATTTTATACTTACCGAAATTCGTCTGATGACATTCCAGATATTGTTTTCTCATGGATATTTTGATTCCACATTAATGCTTCAGTTGTTAAATGTCCTTCGGCAGCCTCTTTCATTTCATCACGTGAACATGATATATTTTCTTTTTCTAAATTCACCTCATACCAATTATCTTCATACCAACCTGTATAAAAGATATAATAAGAGCAAATATAGTAATGAAAGGAAACATACATATGTAATATGAAATAAAGTATGAGATTTTTAAGGATGTCAAAATATTGCAATCATATTAGATTTTTAAGGATAATCTTGTATATGGTAATGATTGTGTATAGGTATATGAACTCTTAGTTCTTAGAAATTTCTCGTTTTTAATTTATTCGGCCTTTTAGAAAGTAATGATAGTAGCTTTACTCCCTTTCAAAGGCATGTACTTTCTGTCAGAACAAATGAAATCTTAAAGTTCAAAGCTCCCACTTTATGTTACTTACATAATTAAAGTAAAATTACATTATGCTTTGAGTGAAATTACTTTCATGAATTTTCGGTATTCCAAACAATATTAAAGAAATTCAAAAAGATGTTACTGAACTTAATTAATTATAATTAGCAAAAAATTCTATATTTAGTAATTACTACTAATGAAGACTCTACAACAATTTGTTTTTATGATTATTTTTAGAACTTCCGTTTTCTACACTTTCAAGAACTCTTTCTTTCATTTTCTCTCTACTTGTTCTAGATTTCAAAAAGAATATATGCTTTAATTGTTCACTCATTCTTTTTAGATTGTGGCGAGAACCATAATTATTTTGATTGTGTTGTTTATTATGTGAACTGTAAGACAAGCTATTTTTGGAAAAAAGTACCATGACACATCATTATTTTTTTACCATACAACACCTACTTAAATTTAAACTTATGAAAAAAAACACCTTATTTTTAAGAAATGAAGGAAGTAGGGCAAGTAGAAGTTTAAGATGATGTAAACGTTCAAGTTACTAGTATAAATGCAAGTTGATAATTGTAGGTTTTTAAAGAATTCCTATAAAAATTAAATATATATTGTATAAGTGATTTGAAATTATTAAGTATGCTGATAATTTAGGTAGAGTTTCTGTTATAAAATTAAGTAATTTTTAGTAGAATTTTATTTATTTGATTCCGTTGGGGAATAACTCCGTATTAGTTTAGTTTTAACTATTTAAAGTTCAGGGAAAGTTGAATATAAAGAAGTTTGAGCGAAACGTTTGTATTTTATCAAGAACCTTAAACTCAGCTAAAATTTGTGTGTTGTTCTTGCAGAAATATTTTCTTGTTTCATATGAGAGAGCATTATTTCGTACAGATTTTATATGAAAACTTAAGATAATTTATGAAATTTCATATCATTATCATCCTGCTTTAATATTTTCTAACTCAATTACAAAACTCAACAAATAGCACTGTTTAGTTAGTGTGAAAACTAAGTAAGCATACAAGAAATGACAAGGAAATGGTTGTATAAAAGTACAATTATCTTAATAACAAATATGCAAAATCCTTTTTTTTTACAATTGTATTTGTAGATATACAAGTTCATATAGTTTATGTGTAAATACTATAGTGAAAATAAATTCACATATTTTAATGTTTTCCTCACGGTTATTTAAATTTAATGATAAAAAACAACAAAACACATGAATGAATATTTTGTTAAGATGCGAATGAACTTCACCACAACTATTGTTATAATATTATTTTAAGTGTTATACTTGATAATAAGTATGTGTAGTTAAATATAAATTGTAGCAAAAACAAATTGTGTTAAAGTAATGGTATATAAGAAATGAAAATCGATTGGATACAAATATATATTATGAATCTAGAGTGATAGAGAGATAGAGAGAAAGAGAGAGTGTTACGTAAAAAGCTCTGCGGATTGGAATATCTTTTCTATAGCACAAATTCTCAATAAAATATTTAAATTCTTAAAAATATTTAAAACTAGATTTATATAGGGTGATTTATGAAGGGAAATAAACTATACTTGGTTTATTTAAGAACAATGTCTTCTTTCATGAGAAATTTCAAAAATACTCAAAATATAATTTGAAAATTAGAGCATTCTATAACACAACGCACTTGAGTCATTTCTGAAACACTCATTTATTTATCCATTCTCATATAACTATATATGGTATATTAAACTTAAATTATGACTATACATACTGTTATATACATAATATAAAAGAAACCGTATAAGGATAAATGATTTTAAAAAAATTTTATTTCATATAATATGTAAATATTATAACTGTCTGTATGTTAATAGTATATGGTGTCGCGCATTCTGACAGTATAATAAAATATAAAGTTGGACCAAACCATGATGTGTAAAGTAGCACATTTCTCTTTAAACCAACATACTTTTATTCATAAACCAAAATATATCAAATATTGCATATATTAAGGATGAGTGAAAATGAAAGAAGCATTAACATAATGGTGAATTCAAGGGTTAATTGCGCGAGTTAAGAAAAATAATTATACTTTTTGATGGCATGGCATTTTCTGTTACCTTTTTCTTTTTACAGAAATTTGGAAAGTTTTCGAAATATAAGGTGCCGAAAATTCAAATTTTACAAATTTTGGAAAGCGAAATAAGTTATCAGAGTTTAATTAAAAGTGGCCATCTTGTTTTTATAATGATTAACTATGCTGTCTGTTAGCCGAAGAATATCGTTACATTTCGTTCGCTTTCAGAATTTGACAAATGTTTGTAGTTTCTTGATAATTTGTAGGGGGCGGGGAATATGGAAAAATTTTTCTGTTTTGCATCCTAAAAAACAGACACACGAACGAGCGGACACATACATTTTTTCTGCGAAAAGTGCTAAAAAATATAAAATGGAAAAGAAGACAAAAACAATTCTTATTCATTTTCTTTGAATTTTCTATAAGAGACTATGAGATATTATTTAAGTTATCTATCCCACGATAATTTGCACACATAACATCGTATATTATTGCATACATGTAGGATGCCATAAGATAAAAATAATATTACAACAAGTTATCATATATAAATAAATTTAATATTATGTTAAATATATTCGTATTTTGATATACATATGAATGTAGGTATCGTATGCATCTCTACATAATATTTCTGTCTGCTTAGAGGTTATTGTTCTCGTAAACAATTCCTATATTTGTATATTATATAGACATTAAGTGATTGTGGCATGATAATAACATTTATATATTCGTTCTTGTTTGCTGCTATGAAGCAATACATAATAGTATTTGATATTTCCTCCCCCTACATTACAGACTTAAAACTTGAAATATAAGTGTGCAACAAAGTAATTTTTATTTGATAACAAACTTTTCATATTAAAATAATTAAATAAGAAATTGCCCACTGAAGTTTTCTTGTTTTTTGTTTAAGGATATGGGTGATTTAATGGAATGAAAAGTTGTTTTATCGTAATTGTATAATAAATAGTTGTAAAGTACTGCAATGCAAGTCGAATGTAGTACTGAATGTAGGTTATTCTGGCAAAAATTATCAGTATTACTAATCTGGGCCCTATATTAAATGTACTTCAGACAAGTGATTTTGCAGAACTGGAAAATTTAACTGTGACTGCATTTGTCGACGATACAGTAATATTGACAGTTCGATCTAATTTTGAAGAATCGAATATCTAGGAGTGACTTTGGATGTCAATCTCAGATAGAAAGAACATGTAAAGAAATAACACTTGTCAAAAAAATACAAACTTTTCAGAACAAATGAAATATATTTCGTAATATGGTGGTTGCTCCCTGTACTGTCAATATGCGCTATATTGACATTCATACGCATTCTCCGCAGTGAGTAATAAAATAAAAGCTGTGCTACATGAAGCATAGGGCGCGTTTGTATTTTGCTTTAAAAAATTGTATTTTACTTTGAACAAAAGCTTTATGACAAGTAAAATTATATTAATTTTCCAATCAATATTCAATATTAAATATGCGTATGGTGTTAAATAAAAGTGTTATACTTAATTGTATATGTACCCACACATTCAATATAATTTTTGTATCGGATTTAAAGAAAGCATACTTCTTAAAATGTCAATGAATCTCCATAAAAATTGATCTCACATCAAAAGTATTCTTTTATAATTATACAAGTGTAGGTGTTTAATAAGAATTTCTTGTTTTTTCTTGTTACAGGTGTATACAACTATAGAAATTTTATTGACGTAATTATTATTGTAAAAATGATTTTCGGGAAAATTATTTTTATTCATTAATGCGAAAAGGAAATTTTCTATTAATTTATAAAATTATTATTCGCATATTTTTTTATTAAATATAGAAAAAATCTTTAATTTAAATTTGATATAAGAAATTTAACATTATGGTTTTGAATGAAACGAATTTTAATAAGTAATATCATATATTTCAGTCTTGTGTCAATTTCTATGTTTCTCTGATAATGATTACCATATTAGACTGTAGATTGCTGAAGAGTGATATAGGCAAAGTAACTTATACGTTCGAGCAACCGTAGACAGCCATGGCTTATTCTAGGCCTCCCTCATCACTCTTATAGTACAGTAGTCGGAAGTAAATAACGAGATATATCTCAAGGAGTTGGATCTGAGTTCCATACTCACCAGATCACGTACACAACTCCAAACTAACTTGGAGGATGTAACCTGAACCGAATGGAAATAATCGCTATATATTTCGATAGTCTCGAGCCAATTCGAAACAAAACTATTTTAAGATGTCACGCATACGATATATTTGGTAACTTTAACTTTTCTCTACAATATCTTTATCGTAGTCTCATGACAGTTTCTACTTCCTCTCCTTTTCTCTCTTTTTTTAGATAGCTCCCTTTCCTAAAAAATTTTAATTTTTAAAAATGTTAAAACTTCCTTTTTAACATTTTAAATTTATGTAATGCATGGCTAAGTATATACATACATAATAATTACGAAGGCGTTTACTAAATACACGAAGTACATCTACATCTATAATTAATATAAATGATACAAACAACGAAATTAATAAGTCAAATTTAAAATTATGAGAGAAGGGGGAGGGGAAGTCAACACAGCTTGAAAAAAATATAAAGAAAAACTTATTTAAAAGTCAACTCTATTCAAGTATTAATTAAAATCATAAATTATATTGTAATATTATTCCCCTTACAGCAGTTTTTATTATATACATTTTTTAAATATTTTGTATATAGATTTTTATTTAAGAAAACTTTTTCTTTTTTTATATAATAATTTGACGTTGAAAACATAATAATGTATGGGTTTAAACTTTATTATACGATTAGAGAAAGAGAATTAATGAAAATTGATACTTTGAACGAAAAATTATGAGAGCGATTTATACACAATGCTTCGAATATTTGTGTTCTGAAATTTACACTTTCGGAAAATTCTTACTTACGTTCTCTCTTTGAGCTCTCCATTTCAAAACTTACAGAGAGAGACAAAAATAGTTTTTTGTCGAAAAAGGGGAATTTAATTAAGTTTATTCCTTTCAACAATAAAGAACAATGTAGTAATGACCTGGTCTTTAAATCACCTACATAATATTACGTTTTAAGCACTTAACAGGTTAATAATTTTGCTATAAAAATAGCCGGTACTTTGTTAAAATAGATGCGGAGGGACGCTGAGAGCTCACAGTCTGTAAGTAAAAGAAAATTGAATTTAAACCAATCTTTCAATGAATTTCAACGTAGCTTCCTGTGAACCACAAGATATACCTTTCTGTACTCATTTAGACCGCTGGTTTTCGAACTAATATTAAAATTTCCTATTTAATGTTTAGTGCGAACTCTTTTGTATAAGGATAGAAAATTTAAAAGCAAAATTAATTCTTTATTTTTTTGTTTTAAAGGCTAAATTTTCACTTTATTTTTTATTTATTTGTATATTATTTTTATAGTTTTTATTGTTATAAAATATGTTTTATTCTTTTTTACGATAATATGCTTTCGGTTCAAATGCTAAAAAAGAGAACAATATTTTTTCTATTTTTAATTAATAAAAAAAAATGAAAGAAAAGAGAAAAAATAAGAAATTCTTGATTGTTGATATGTTGAAAATTTTAAGAACTGGAAAGAGTGTTATTCGAGAGAGATAAAATATTGTGAAAGTGTTAAGACAGGAATTTGATTTATAAGTATTCTTTGTAATTTTATTTGACAATGAGTTAAAAATTAAACAAGATTAATCGATTTTCATAAAATATAGTGTTAGTTAAATAAATTATTTAACTTTTTTTTTCAATAGGAACGAATCTTAACCGAATAAGTTAGTCAAAACAGTAATTTAGTATGCTCATTGAACTCTCCAGTAACCACAATGGAAACTGTTTTATTCTCTTGTAATATTTTCTTAGAAGAAAATTTATACCCCTCTCAATTATTTTAAATATAAAATTCAAATTAAGAAAAAAATAGATAAAGACGGTTTTGGTTCTTAATCTGTAAAACATTCAAGATTTAGCGTTTAAAATATATGTAATTTTCAATAGAAATAATTAAATATATCGCCATTATTAGTATATCGTTGTAGAGTAAACCAAATAGAAAACGAACGGGCTGTACTGTACTGTAAATATTGCCAAAAGAGAGAAAAAGAACAAAAAAAATTAATATTAGAGCGAACACCAAAGTTTCTCTAATATGTTTTTTTTTTGTTTTCTTATTCTCTTATCGTTTGTTTTCTTGTTTTTTTATGTCCCTCCGAGCTTAAAAAATTATATTTTTCCAATTTATTTTCTCTCATTGTTATTGTTTTTTTCTGCTCTTCGTTCTTTTAATTTTTTTTTTCGTTCTTTACCGTTATTGTTTTACTTTCTCATTTCCTGTTTCTTTATCGTTTTTTGTTCTTTCTTATTCTTATTTCTTTTTCTTTCTTATTGTTTTTCTTTCGTTTTAAGCAATATTTTCTATCAAATGTTCGTACTTTTTCTTGTTTTTATTTTTGTTATACTTGATACGTTGTCGTATGTAAAGAAGAAAACTGTAATATTTACGCACAAATAATTTTTGAATATATTTTTTTAAGTAAATTGAAGCCGAAAGGTTTTCAGTGTTCAAAAAAAATTTAAATTTGCTTTTTCATTTTGTTGGCGAATTGAATTTTTAGTTTTTGGTGGAGCCCTACGCGTACCGTAATACATACTTTACGTATACTTTTGCTTTTTTGCTCGAATCGGGTATAATATAGTACCCTTACCTACTAGTTTTGTTGTTTGATTTTTTTGCTTTTGAAAATTAAAAAATTCTTTTGAATAAAATTAAAATTTTCATTTTTTTTTGTTGTTATTTTAGCTTTGCTTTTTATACCCTGCACTTCGTGAAGGGTATATTAACTTTGGTATGGAGTTTGTAACTACTTGAAGGAGTCATCTGCGGTATGGACATATATATATATTCTTGCTCAGCGTAAAATTCTGCGTCGATTTAGACATGTCCGTCTGTCCGTCCGTCCGTCCGTCCGTCCGTCCGTCCGTTAGCACGATAACTCAAAAACGAATAATGCAATCGACACCAAACTTTCACAAGCTTTTTCTTTTGTGCCAAGGACGAGCCCTATTGTTATTGGACTAATTCGGACAACGGGTTCGGGTAGCTGCCATATAACTCAAAGAGTTTATTTTAAATATTTCAAAAACTAATAAAGCTATAAATATAAAATTTTGTATACGTTTGTCCAATTATATTCTATACATGGTCTAAAAATTATTATGGGATAGCTGCACCGGTTCGGGTCGCTGCCATACAACTCCAACAGCAAATTTTTTATATTCGGAAAAATAATAAAGCCAGATTCATGAAACTTGGTAGTCATGTGTCCAATTATAGGCCAGATATATTTCTGAAGTTTTGGTCGAATTGCTTGACAGGTTCGAGTAGCTCCCATACAAGTCTAAAAGCTTATTTTAAATATTTTGAAAAATAATAAAGTCAGATTCATGAGCTTTGGCAGTCGTGTGTCCAATTATAGGTCAGACATATTTCTAAAGTTTTGGTGGGATTGCTTGACAGGTTCGAGTAGCTCCCATACAAGTCTAAAAGCTTATTCTTAATATTTGGAAAAATAATAAAGTCAGATTTATGAAACTTGGCAGTTGTGTGTCCGATTATAGATTAGATACATTTCTGAAGTTTTAGAGGAATTGCTTGACAGATTCGGGTGGCTGCCATATAACTCCAATAGCGAATTTTTAATATTCGGCAAAATAATAAAGTGAAATTCATGAAACTTGGCAGTCATGTGTCCAATTCTAAGTCAAATATATTTCTGAAGCTTTAGAGAAATTGCTTGACAGGTTCGGGTACCTGCCATACAACTCCAAAAGCTAACTTAAAATATTTGGAAAAATAATAAAGTCAGATTCATGAAACTTGGCAGTTATTTGTCGAGTTATAGGTCAGTTGTATTTCTGAAGTTTTGGTGGAATTGCTTGACAGTTCGAGTAGCTCCCATACAAGTCTAAAAGCTTATTTTAAATATTTGGAAAAATAATAAAGTCAGATTCAAGAGACTTGGCAGTCGTGTGTCCAATTATATGTCAGACATATTTCTGAAGTTTTGATGGAATTGCTTGACAGGTTCGAGCAGCTCCCATACAAGTCCAAAAGCTTATTCTAAATATTTGGAAAAATAATAAAGTCAGATTCATGAAACTTGGCAGTCGGATGTCCAATTATAGGTCAGACATATCCGTGAAGTTTCTATAGAATGATTTCACAGGTTCGAGTAATTGCTACACAATAACGAAAGGTGCAGGGTATAATTCAATCAGTTTATACCGACTGAAACGTTTTTACTTGTTTTGTTTTGAAATGGTAATTTGAGTCGAAATTTAAGAGAATGAAAATAACTCATTACATTTGTATATGTGCCATTAAAAAATCAAGCAAAGTTAATTTATTGTATTTACAGCTGTGTGGCTTTTTTTTCATTTCTTTTTGTTTTCTTTTATAAATCTAATTTTTAGAAAATATTTTAGGCTTTTTTTTTTGTTTCTTGTTTTCTTTTTAAATATTTTAATTTATTTTACTTTTTTCTTGTGTTTTTCTTATAAAAATATAGAATTCAAGGCGAAGTAGTTTGAGATTGAATTTGATGTGTGATATGATGAAATTCTTGTTGCAATGTTTTGGTTTTTAAATTGGAATTAGATCATAGTTTTATACAGGTGGAGAAACTGTGTAGAGTATTTCGCTAGAGCAACCGCTCGAAATCCCTTCTCATGAAAATAAATAAATTATGTTCTTATGAATACCAACAAATTAATAAATTCTTTATTAAAATCTACGTTATTATTTGGATGCTAATTAAAAATATAGCATTTCTAATATAGCGTTTTAATTTCCAATGTAGTATTCATTAGAGATTCTATATTATGGAGAAAAAATAATATAAAATATTAGTGAAAAATTCTCATTATTTTGTACCCTCCTATTATCCTCTCCGACAACGCTAATTGAATTAAATGAATCGGAGAAAATTCCAAATTAACTTAAAAAATAATTGTGTTAATTTCTTCCGCTAGACGGCTCAAATATATACAATAATTTTAAGAAAAATATTCCTTATAAAAATGTCCGTTAAAGTATTTACTTTGCATATTGAACAAACCTTCACTTTGTATATTGAACAAACCATTCTTTCTAGGCTGAACAAACTATTACTTTTGTATAGAATTTCAATTAATTAGGTATTAATATAGTTTCATCTCTCGCATAATCGGCGTTAATTTATTATTGTTTTATCATTGCGCACAAAAATCCAGTCAAAATTTTGTGTTAAAAATTTGTTAGTTTCTTTTAATTAGCGTATTTTCAAATACTACTCTTTTAGGAATTCTTTTTTAAATAAAAGAAATAATAAATTTCTGAAAATTAGTAAAGAACAATCATTTATTGTTCAAAAATTTTAATCAAATTGTATTTTGAATATTTCATTTTAATTTTTCAGCTTTATAATACTATTTTATAAGTGTGGATCCTTAAACCAATGAACACCTACAACAACATCTTAAAGGAACATGTTTATTGTATCAAATATCAAATTTCAATTCGCAAAATCTATTAAAATTTATTGGATTGAAAAAGAATCTACAGTAAGATACATATACATATATTAAAATTTCATACTGATCTTTAATTTTATAATTTCAATTTTTTTTTTATATCACTAACACCCTGGCTACCTTGTTATTTTTCTACAAGATTTTTCTTCCAGGACGGCAAAAAATAAAAAGGATTCTAATTTTCTTTTCTTGATTGAAAAATTATTTTTTTTTAATTTTCACTTTTATTGTTAATCCAATATAGTATGTATATATTATATGTAGCAGCAAATATTTATGCATTTGTATACTACATTTCATAGGAATGCCTCAAGCTGCTATTGTACATTGAAATATTATATTATATAAGAAAAATCAAGAAAACACAAAAAATATGGTTTTAAAATAATTTATTTAGAAGAAAATGAAGAGGCGAACGAGTATTTCAAAGTTTCCATTACAATATAAAAATATTTACATTTTTACATAAAAAATTTTTTTTGAGTAAAAGTGAGAGATTAATTTTGATTAGGATATCATTGGTAACCTTTAAATAAAAGAAAAGTTCTGAGAAATAGGAAAATTTATGAGAATATTTTTATTTCTTTCAGTGCTTTTCTACAGTTTTTTTTTTAATTTCTTATAAAATCTTGTCATATTTAATAATTTGTTAAGCTTAGATTTAATAAGAAAATAAAAAACAAAAATTTGATATTATTAGAATTGAAATGTTTGGTTTTAAGAAATAAAAAATTTTAATTTTAATTTCTTGAACTTTAGGGTTTTTTTTAATAAATTTTAATTTTTCTTTTTTAGATAAAAAAAAAATTTCTGGAAGGATATATACACAGAAAATTTTTAGAAGGATTTTAATATCTAAATATTACATGATTGATGAAGGTCAGTAATTCTGTTTAATATACTTAAAAAAATATTATAAAAGAATTATTATTAGATAAAATTGCTAAGTACTTAAAAGAATTCACAAATTTTTAAAAACCTTGTTAAGCACCTATTTCATTGGATTTTTTTTGTTTTTTTTTTTGTTTTTAAATTGTAATTATGGTTGGATTATTTCGGTTGGAATTATTAAAGTTTTTAATTTTTATACTTACACGTTCTAAATTAAGTAATAAACTTTTTAAAGTTTTATTAAAAGCACCATATCTGTTCCATTTTAGGAGCATTTTAGTGGATATAGAGGGTTTTTAATGAAATTTTAAACGGATTTTAAACAATAATTACCGCTTATTATTCAATCGAATTTTATTTTTAAACATTAGAATACGAATTAATGTCTAATAATGCATAAGTGATATTAAGGCACAGCAAGTCTAGATTTCAAAGCAAATAATAGAAAACTTTCTAAAACTTCATACCTTGTTTTACATGTATACTGTACATGGCGAAAAGAGCCTTGGATGAAAAGTTAACAATTTAATTCAATTATATAACTCGTCAGTCATAAATTATTGTAATAGACAAGAAAAATAGAAAGAGGATATTTTAACGAGAGGACTATTTTTTGTTCTGATTCTCCCAAATGAACTCTTCCTACATCTTCATTTATTTCTAACTTCTATCAGATTGTTTCTGCCGGTCAGTTGAAAGTTAACGCTCAAACATAAATTGGGAAATAAAATAAGGAAAACAAAAAAGGACACAAAACCAAAAGGAAAGGACAAATGAAGTAATTGAACATAAAAATTTTCGTTTTAAGAATGTTAAAAGGGTCATCAATGAAGGAAAAATATAAAACAAAAATTCTCAACTTGCAAATAGGATATGAGACGAGTTTTAAGGGAAGAGAAAATTAATACAAGGAAGAAAATTTCATCATCGATTTGCCTTGTTTTATTTTTATTTTTTTTTTTTGAAAAAAAAAAAAACAAGGTTACGGACCAAAAAGTTTTTCTCTATACATCCGTTTGCAGGCGCAAAAATCAGAAGAAGAAAAACAAGACCGAAATAGACCATCAGAGAGAACGCAAAGACCATAATAATACTTTTTTTTGCCTCTTTCATACTATTATTTTCTTTTTCACTCATATACGAGCATATTATCCAAAAACCTCTAAGGTATTCTTATTTTGCCTTTATTTTTTTTTTTGTTTTTTGAAAATTATGCCCAGAATAAAGTTTTAGTTTAAATGAGAACGCTCATAAAATATTCAATTGAAATAACTTTCACGAGGTCTTATGTCTTATTTCTAGGCTGTACAACAATTATATATGAAGCTATATGTATACGTGCATTTTATATGACCATAATGATATTAGCATACAAACATAAAGTAGAAAAAACTTTTATAATAATTTAACCTTTATAAAAGTAGCAGTTGAAAATTTAGATATCGCAGTTAACAACGTTTAAGTGCATACATATAAGTAGATACACAATTTAATTTGATTTTATTATGTATTTATCTAGGTCATTAGGAAAATTAACTAATTAAAATAACATTATTTTCTAAATATTACAATTAACAATTTTATGAATTTTAATATATTCATCATATGATTTATTTTATTCATCTTTTTATTTTATGTAATGCATATAGTAATTTAGAGAAATAATCATCAAACAAAAGAATATTCACCAAAAATAATTTATTCACCATACTAAATTTATTGAACATACTGAACTTATTCACCATACTGAGTTTATTCACCGTTTTATATTCAATTCATCAAAAATTGCCAAAAAAATCTCATTTGACTGTCGAAAATTTCAAAAAAAATTTCTGTATTAAACAAAAATGTGGAGGACAAAGTGTTGTATGCGTGTTAATGGTTCATTTACTACCATTCCGGACCCCATAATAAAATATGAGAATAATGAAAACTCTGGTAGCGGTCATCATATAAACTGTGTGGAGGATAATGGAGGAGCGAGAGGGAAACAAAATATAAACATTAAATAGAAAATTCTTTTAGTATAGTAAAATACATTTAAGATGCCCAAAAGGTCTCATTCTCATTTTCACTCTAAAAAAAATTTTTATTATTCATTTATATTTTTAGTTAGTTATTCGTTTTCCATTTACCTGTTCAAGTAAGAACATACACCTATACATAAATTGTATAAAGTATAAATGCGTTTTAAGTTCAGTTTTTTTTTTTTTCATTTTACCATTTTGGTACTTTTACAGATGTTTCATTGGTAATTAAAATAAATTTTACCCGATACGGTAAGGATAATATTATTTTTCTTTTTTGTTACTTTGTTACTTACATGAGTAACTTTTTGTTTTTCTTTTGAAATGTATGTGCAAACACACATTCATGTAAGTAAAAATATTTTAATTGGTAGGATAAAAATTGTTACTATTTACAAAATAATAATTACAAATTAAGTAAAATTTTTTTTTTTTTATGTAGGACAAGAATAAGAAGAAGATGACGAAGGAGGAGTTGGTACCCATATATCCTAGTATAGGCTATATGCGATATGTTGATATTTTTTTCTCACATACAAGAATATTAATGTAAGTAAAAATGTTAAGTGTTTTAGAAGGGGTTAAATGAAACGAAAATGCTCTCTTTTTTACTCTGTATAGTGCACATTTACACATAGATTTTATTATAAATACTTAATAAAGTAAAAGAGAACGTGTATGTGAATTTTGAACTGATCATTATTTTAATATTACCTAGATATTTTCATGTAAATATATAATATTTATATTCAAAATCATATTATTATAATTTTGCGTGTTATAATAATTATAGAACGTGAACATTTTCACTAATATCAGTTAATATTCAATTTGAGAAAAGTTTCATGTCGGAAAATATTGGAAAAATTAATTGAATTTTTCGAATATTTTTCTTTTCTCTTTTCGTTCTTAGTAGAATTTCTTTTATGGGCGGCCTAATCAACATTGTACACATATGTCCTTACATAGAGAATAATGAATATTCCACAGAAATTATATTAAATTTTCATTGAATATTCTGTTATAAGAGTCCAAAAAAAAAAATAAGTAGAAACTTAAGTTAATTTTTGGTAGTTAATTTACATAATAAATTGGAAAATTGTTATAAATAAAATACAGAATGACAGTTATTTTCATGAAAAACTTATAAAAAACTTTTCAACATCTCATTAGAGAACACTTTTTATTTTTATTTTTTAAATTCTGTAAAGGTTGAGGAGATTAGTAGAGAATTGAAAGCCTTTTGCTCTTTCATGGATAAAGAAAAAATTCAAAATTAGAATAAGGTCATACCAGTTTTGATGTGTTAAGAGGATATAATTGAGGATAGAATACTGTAAAGGATGGGATCAATTTAAAAAAAAAGAAAGAATTTCAATTAATAATTAATTATGTAATTTGTGTGAAACCACTCAAACCATGAACTTAAGTCATGGTCATGTTAACCATTATTGTAGAGCTTCGGAAGAAGGGAAAACTTGGAGAATACAGGAGCTGAAGAGGTATTATTGACGATTCTCAACATAGCGAATATAATTCTAGAAAGAGTTAATCGTAAAATTGAGGAGCAGCAGAAAAGAACTGCAGGGTGTATAGAAACCAGCCAAATACTCTGGAGCAGATCAAATGCAAATGAATTGGTATTAGCTGGAAAAACATGGGCAGACATAAAAATATTGGCTCAAAATAGAGTTTGAAAGAGAGGCGTTCTGAGGCTAATATGAACTAATATAAGTTGAATTCAGTATAGTAATATTAGAAATAGACAATGGTAAAATAAACTATTATATTATAGTAAAAGTATATGAAATCAAAAATAATGATCCATGTTATACTTACCAATAAAAAACCAAACATGTTGATGACCAAATAATTTCTGTTTAAACATTTCACATAAAACACGACGAGCAGCTACAACATAAAAAAGACCTACAATTATTCTAGCATCTTGACGACGTAAATTTCTAACAGCATCAGCTGGATCGGATAGAAATGATTGTCTAGTTACTATTTCGATGCCAGCTTCCATGCATCGATTTTCAAGATCTTCAACTGTCTATAAATTAAAAGAAATATGAAAGAAAATTGTTAATGAATTTAATTTATTAAAAATAAGAACGTAAAAATTTAATTAATTTAAAAAATTAATATTAATATTCTAAAAAATTTTTTAGGAATGTTTTTGGAAGTGGATTCGGAGTTTAAAGATTCTTTAAAATGCAAAATTTTACAGTTATAATAAATTTAGAGGTTGAAATCGAATTTGAAGTACAAAACCAGAAGAGCTGGAGTCAGGATCGGAAAATATTGAGGAGATTTAACACAGTTTGGGCATAAAATTATGCCGAAATATATAAAAACCCAAAGAAAATTAGTGACAAATTTAAAAATTGAAAATTTGTTTGTATAAGGACCACAATTTTATGGTATTTTTCTTAAATTTTCCATTATCCGAAACAATTTAATTTTAAATCTCAAATTTAATTTTTTTTAAGTATATTGAAAATATTCTAAAATAAATCTTTTTAGTTATAATTTATTTATAGCTACTACGCTATATTAAAATATTTTATTTTACATTCTACAATAGAAAAAAAAATTCATTTGAAATGAATAAATTATAAGAATAATGTAAAAATCAATGAAGGTTAAAATTAGAATATTTTATTAAAAGAACTAAACTCAATATTACAACACTTTATAATTCACTAATGTGAAATAATTTTAATACTCTTACATATATAGATATGTATGGGTTTGTGTTTTACCTTATATTTCGATTTGTGTTACAAAGTAGTGCTGAGGATAATTTAAATATGTTTAGGTATATAGGAAGCTATTAAAAAGTAAAAGTTTTCATAATATTTTATGTAGAAAACACATCAGCAGCCCCATTTGCCTTTATAAAATATAACATAATTTTAATGATTCTACATGATATTCGAACGTGTTGTATACAGAGTATCTCTTTGTAATATAGGTCTTTCACCCGGAGAAGAAGGAAATGGTAGAAGGAATGGTGCCTGTATAAAATATTTAAAACTCTCAAAATTATGTAGAAATTTTTATTCTTTTTACACTTTTACATGTAGAAAATTTTACATTTCATGCGATAATCAGGCAAAACACATTTGAAAAACATGTGGAATAGTTTTCTAAACGGATCTTTGCTTACGCATACAATAGTGATTCACTGTTCTGGTTTATTGTAATCTCATTTTTGGCAATTAACAGTGCGACAATATCCGAATATATAACTAACATTTTGGTAAAATTTTTCATTATTACTAAGCTTCTTTTATTACTAAGTTTTTCCTAAAACCCTTTTAATTTAATTCCAATACATATGGGACCAAAATGTGTGAGATGGAAACACCTTAAATTAATAGTTTTTCTTTCATTTAATTTCAAAAGAATTTGTCTAACTTGATTTTTAGATAACTGTAAATTTATATAGTACACAGAAAAAAATAATAATTTTTTATAAAAAATTTTCATAAAATTACATATAGAATTCTTACATATAAAAATACATTTGCACATATTATATATAATATTGCGTTATATACGAGTATGATGTGATTATGATTAATGAAATGGATCTAATATTATTATTATTCCTTTAGGAACTAATGCTGATATGCTATTATTTTTGATTGAATTACATAAGTACTTATATGTTATAGGATAAGTTCATAATTTACATAGGTATTAGTATATAATGTATTGTATATAATATATGAATATAATAGTGAAAAATAATATTATGTTTATTATATAATTATTTTTTTACTTTTATAAAAAAGTATAGTGAGAAAAAATCGATTAAATAAAAATTAGTTTTGAAATGAGAGTGAAATTATAACATTATGTAAAATTAGTTTCTGCTAGTGAAAATATTCACCACCACCTTACTAGCTTTAACGCATTATACACATTATGTTGTAATTTGTTAAGGGTGGTAAATTTAATGAAATTTTCAATAAAATATAATTTATGCATAAGTAATCAAACAAATCTAACAAAATTTTACAAATTCCTTAGAGAAAATATCACAGTGTACATAATTTGTTTTTAATATTATAAAAATTAAGAGAATTTTTATGTTCTTACTAAATGAGTTTAAAGATTCGTTAAAGTGATAATTGTATTGCCACATGTTAGTATGTTTTGTATTTTTACTTGTATCTTCTGTCGAGTGGTTTACGAATGAAAACGATTCTGAAAAATCAAAGTGCACAAATAGAGTGTTGCGATGATAAAGTTTAAATGAAAAATATACGGGAATTTATTGTAAATCACAATTTATAATTCGCCATTAAACAGACGTTTGAGTACGCAATTTTGATGTAAGTACAGATGCATAACTGCAAAGCTGTTATTTTTAAGATCTCACAACCACACTTGGTCGCTCAGATTTGAAGCAAGGTGACGCCGATGAAGATATCGCGACTTGAGGAGGTTACTATACTTCAATTTCTAAACTGAAACTCGATTAGAATTAGAGAGACACAATATTGACCAGAGGAACTGGCAAATTGTCTTATCAAAATGCACACCTTGTTTGATTTTCTAGGAGTTGCGTTGGCTAAAGTAATTAAGAAGGGGTCATCATTATGATGATTTATCATTTAAATTACAACTCTGTACAGCTAAATCAAAAAAATTATATATGGGAATTCCGTCATTATTCTTGAATGATTTTCTACATAACTCTAATTTCTTTTTTATTCTAGAGAAAAAAATGGCACCGCAATTCGCTTTGGTATAAATATTAAATTTCAAATTTTTAAAAATTCTCAGAAAATATTTCAATGTCAACACTACAACAATAGTAAAAATTTTTAATTTATTCCCTTGTCGCTTGTTAAAAAATAACATTTACTATAATATTTCCATTAGCCATAAATATTTTGGTGGGCTAACCTAACAATTATCTTAATAAAATTACTGAAATTTTGAAATTCTTATCTCTGTAATAATAATTATGGAGAAGATTTAAAGAACAAAACTTCAACAATACATACTTTAAATAAATTTAATTTTATTTAGTTTGTAGAATTCTTAAAAATTTATTCAACTTAGATTTACTTTAAGTACAATTTCTGTGGTGGAATCTTGCAGTTCAAGAAGAAATTTTTGAAGTTTTTTCGTTCCTTTAATCGTTTTATATTAGAAAAATGTTAATTTTCTCTAAATACTTTAACATATATAAAATATTAAATATAATTATATACACTCTGCGAAATTCAATTAAGACCATTTTCTTTTTTTCGAAAATCTTAAAAACGGTTAACTTTATTTAATAATTTTTAGCAGTAATTTTTTTTATATTCAATTATTAATATTTTTATAATTTAAAATTAAATCCTTTAAATAAAATAAACAGCAAAATAACAAAAACAAAAAACCAACTTCCAATTTTTGAACGAAATTCAATTAAAACAATTTTCGAATTTCATAAGTGTTATAAATAAAACTTAGTAAAAACAAAAAAAATTTAATGATTTAATAATGTGTATGACCCCCATTTTTATTTATCACTTCAAGCATTCTATTTGGCATGCTGTTGATTAAGTTTCGGAGTTCCCCAATTGAAATATGGCTCCATTCTTTGGCAATAGCTTTATAAAGTTCTGCTTTTTCGATTCCTGGCAAAAACCCTATTTGACAGTATTCGCCAAAGATTTTCTTTAGGGTTTAAATCAGGAGAACGAGCAGGTCAGTCCATTAATTGGATGTTTTTTGATCAAAAACATCTTATAGTGCGGCTAGATTTATGAATCGCTGCGTTATCTTATTGAAAAATTCCATCTGGACTACTGTGATCTTCTCCAAATGGAATCAAAATATCCTCCAGAAGTTCAATATAATCTTCAGAATTCATTCTGGTTGATATTTTGCATATTGGCGTGGTTCCACAGTAGTTAAACGCAGCCCAAACCATTAAGCTACAAACTCTAAAATTTCTTGTTGTGGAAATCTGTTTTTCAGCACGCAAGTCGCGCCAATAATAGTTATTTCCATCTTTTCCATCTAAATTAAATTTGTTTTCATCAGATAATATTACTTGATGCCACTCATCCGTCCAGGTCATATATTCTAATGCAAAGTTTAATTTATTCGCTTTGTGAGTTAAATAGTTCGGGTTAATGTTGGCGTTTTGCTCATGTAAGTCGATTACTTTGCGATAAAATTTGTTGACCTCGGCTCTTTCCTATAGGCAGCTTCAAACAAGCTACTAAATCCGATGCAGGAGATTGTCCATTTAGAGAATGTCGAAGTAAAGCTGATTTCTCGCGATCCGAAAGTTTCTGATTTTTCCTATTTGTACGAAGTCAGCCATAATTTTCTTTGAAAATGAATAAGTTTCGCACAGCTGTTTCAGACCTGCCAATTTTCGTAGCAATTTTATGAGTTGACAACCCTTGGTCCTTGTAAGCTTAAATTTTAGCGAATTCTTCATTTGTCAAGTCTTTACCTTTACCCATTATTACTAAGAACTTTAAAATATAAAATATTTTACCAAATCCGATTAAGCTGTTAAGAAAAAAAATAAATTGAACGAAAAACTCTACAGCTTGCCTTAAACCTGCTTGAAAAAAAAACTAAATTGAAATTGTTTTAATTGAATTTCGCTTGTAATATAGTAACTTGTTCTTTTATTTTTAGTTTTTTGTGTTTCTTACGCGACGAACTTAAGCATGAACATTAAAATAATTTTTTGAATACCATTAAAGTGACAAATGTAAATAAATACGGTCGATATAAAATAAGCTAAGCTTACAAAGAGCCAATAAAGTTAAGAAAATTTAATGGTTTTAATTGAATTTCGCAGAGTGTACATTCCTTTTATTTGTCTATTAATTTTTATATCATATTCTTTATCTTTATTTTTATATAAGTAAGATATACATATAAGAAATCTAACAACTTATTAAATAAAATTATAATGAAGCAATTTTGTTTTTTTTTTTGTTCTGCTTTAATAAAAATTAAATTTGACATTTTGTCATTATTAGAATATAAATATATCTACAATGCTTATATATGTATGTATAAATAATATTCAGAACATGACTATATTCACACATAAGTCTATTTTGATTGTCTTTTATAATAATGATAAGCATAATGACAGCCTAACAAAAGCAAAGAAGAAACAAGAACAGCAATCAGAATAAAATTATACTTTTATTTATATGTTTGTATATATGTAAGTAGTTAACTCTATCCTTATTATTGTATATACATACATCATTATATTATTTATGTTTGTTTATTTCTAAAAAGATTACCAGATGAAGTCGAATAAAAATTTTTTCTTATGGACACGCAAATACTCCCAAGACTATCAGTGAATCATCCAGATCAACTAATTTTTACTGTTATGCATATAAAAGTGGCACAAATTAATAAAAAGACAAAGAGGAATTTTTTTTAGGAAGGTAATTTAACTCAAAGTATAATAAAATTGTTCACAATTGCTTAATGGTGTACTCCCACACAGAATGTTGAAATACTTTTCCACCTTGTTCCGATGGACATTTTTGCGAAGCAGGTGGTGACGGCTCGACGATTTCGTAGAACATCCGGTCATACTTCGAACCGATAAACATGTTGCCGAGAGGATCAACTCTATTTCTCCTGCCCTTTTCATTACGAAGGTAAACCTGGGTGGAAGAAGGAAACATTTGGGGTGGATCTTTTCATTTCTACACTGGTAATTAAGTGAATGACAGAGTTGAAGTGGGGGTTTACCACGAGGAATTCGAAGATCACCTTCAGCATCCTTTTTCCGAACCACTCCAGCCTCTTTCAGGCGGAAATTGTTGCAATAAGCGAAGTTATAAGCTGGATGGTCGGCAACGTTATATAATGCAGGGGTATCGGTATGTTTACCGACGTTGGAATCAGAAACGTCTACTTCTAAAACGATCCTAAGTTGCAAGTCACTTCTCAATGAGATGGCGAATCAGTTCGAAATTGACCCGAGTTGGGTTCCGGGACACGGTGGAATTCAAGGAAACTCCAGGGCATATGACGACTTTTGTAATTCTACCTCAAAAGGAAGACCCCGGAACGCCTCTGAATAAGTACCGCGCGGCAATTGAGTAAGCCGTAGTAATCGTAGATGGACGAACGGAGGTACATGTAACGCGACCACAGAAAATGGTAAGCCTTTTTTATGCTTAGAGAGTAATTTAACTTGTCATTTTATATTTATGTCTCAAAAAAAAAAAAAATATAAAAACAACAATCACAATATAGTGAATGAGATGAAAGAAGAAAAGAAAAATCATAAAGATGACCTGATTTCTAGTTCCTTACACCATTATAATCATCATAACACAAATACACACATAGGATCGTAGTCATATATACATACGTACCGTAAATGTTTGAGGAAGGAAGGTTTTACATTACAGCCCTACATTCTTTACTCATTCACCCATTGAAACCTATAGTATACATAATTATTATGTACATACATAATACAGGAAAAACTGTTTGTATAATACCATACATAACGGTATTATTGCCATTTTATACAATTATACTATATAATTTGTGCACTTTATATGTGTGTAGAGATATTTAGATCTCCTGTGTTCCGTACCTACCAACATTTTCTTTCTCATTTTTTCATTTTTTTGTTTATTTTTCTTTATTTTTGTTGTATTAACAATAATATTATGTCCATTTCTTTTAAAAATGAAAACTTTTTCTCCAAGGACTCGTTAGGTAAAGGATATTTATTTATTTAAAAAATTTTTATTCATTTTTTATATTTTATGTTTGAATTTGACAGTGTATGTGTGATAATCTTTTCTTATTATTATCTATGCGAATTTTAATTTTACTACAGGATGGTATTGTAGTATGTGTTTGATTTTGAAGCGAAATTAATAAACTTTGATATTGTTGTCAGTTATTGTTGCTGTCCGATGATAATTTTTTAATACAAATGAATTTTTAATATGGTCCGTTCACTGATAAGTCTGATGGTCCGACAACATCAAGCATACTTAAACAATATTTTTAATTTGAATCAGCTTCATAGTTTTAAAATATTTTAATTAAATTTTGTATTAATTTTTCGATAGTTTACCAAAATATCATATTTTTTGTCACAGAATACTGTTAATCTTCTATTACATAACAAGAAATTTGTAAAATTACACATAAACCTTGAAATTTCTTAAGATATTAACACAATTACATACAAAAATTTCCAAGTTTACCACTATAATCTCATAATTATGTGTTTGTTTGGAGAGTGCTAACTATACTTCAAGCAATATGTTGAAAGAACTGCTATATATGCATGCGAACAATATTATTCTCATGTCAGTTAAGATTACAATAAATAGCTTTTGGGATTTCGAAAAATGTAACTGTTCTTAGAAATAAATCCCAAAGCTACATGGTCAAAGAAAATTTACCCATTATCTTTTATTTTTTTATTCGTTATTATATTTTATAAGGATATATTTAAGGATATTATAAATTTTCTAGTACATTTGATGAAATTAGATTTTTGTGCGTTGTTTGATTTTTGTGTGTTCGATACGCTTTTCGCGGATCTTTTCACAGATGTCAACGACTCAATTTAATTTTCCATTTCACTCAGACCCAGACAATCACTTTCAAATTATTACAAAAAAAATATTGAAAAAGTGATCAACGATATTCCAAATCCAAACCGGAATCTTGGAATCGAACACCTAATTGTAGTAGTAATTGCACGTCCTGATAAAACAATATTGCTAAAGTAAGTGGCAGCGACAGACAATATACTAATTATTTATTTCGAACAGTAGTCATATGCCATAGGTTTCCTCAAATTTTTACAATTTTTAGTCAGAATAATGTCACTATAGTTTTGAAATTGTAATAAACTTATTAGTTACAAGAATATCCCATAGATGGCTGAATCAACTTTACACTTATTTTTGATTCCTTTTTATTTTCTCTTATTTTACATCTGGGCATATGTGCATTAAGTATGTCATTAAATTGAATGAAGACGGAAAAGAAATAATTTTACCGTAAAATGATTCTATTTTTTGTTTCTTCCGCTGTTGTTGTTTTATTATTCTATACGAAAATTATAACATTATGAATTTTTCACACATACACAACTAATTTATTATATATTACATACATTGGGTTAAAAATATAGTATATGTGTGTATGTTTATGCGATGAATACGAGTACGTAATTTTATTAACAGCTAGAGCTAAGATTAACATCAATTTCTCTACCCAAATTTTAGATCATTTATTTTGAAAAAACTTAAAAATGTATTTTATTGTTGACTGGGACATTTCATAAATGAATAGTTTTTAGCCATTAACCTTGTAAGCAAAGGAAGTACCGAAAATATAGGCAAATTGATGAAGGGATTTGCGAGGAAGGCAATTGAAAAACTAAATGATTTATTATTCTCCATTTGCCTATTCTATTTCTAAAAATATTAATATTAACTCTAACCTTATGTTTTATTTTAATTTAATTAAGACAGAAAAAATTAAATGTTAAATTTAATTATCCTTTCATCAAAAAAAAAAAAAAAAGGATGATGATTATTCATTATTTATTTATACAATTTGTACATATGTATGTGTAGATCTTGATACACTGGGATTCAAATTTTTAAAAATATTCATTTTTCCATATCTCCGTTTTAATTATTTTAAGAATTCTTTATTATTTTTAAGGCAAAAATAAAACAATAACTAAGAGAATAAGAAAAAAAATCTAATATTCATAAAAGTTATAATTTAAAAAGCCGGTTAGTGCTCCCATCCCTTCCCATTTTTCCAAACTTAAATATTTTTTTATTTTAAGAATGATGACTTTTTTTAAGTAAGTAAAGAGAAAAAGAAAAATTTTCTATTAAATAGATATACAAAAAAAATTTTAAAAGTTATTGCCCTAAAACTCAAGGATGAAATCGTCACAAGTTGAATGCACGGTCACTGTCGATATCGAATAACTTGGACATCCAATCTAGGTTTGGAGTGCTAAAGAAAATCAGATTTAAAAAAAATTTATGTAACAAATATTCATAACAGCTACGAAATTGTCGAACCTGATATTCACAAATCTTTTTCTTAGTTAGTAGATCTCCAAAACGGTAAAATAGTTGATGTAGGACTTGCCATTTTCGAATAATAGCTGCTTAAATGTAAAAGAAAATTTTGAGTTAGAAAACATAATATTCTTTAAAAACGTTAATTATCTCAAAATATTTTGTTATCCGCTTTATTTTTCCATTCCGCTACATCCTTCTCTACAGCTTATGGTAATATATAATTTCCATATAACACGTACCGTTGATCAAGTAAAGCGATAATTGTGAGTTTATTTTATACTTTACAAAAGTATTGGCTTTAATCTGATATTTACATTTTATACACGTATTTTTAAGTTTCAAACGAATCACGAAAGTAATAACACCCTTCATAAATCAAATCAAGTTCCTTCCGGGAAAAAATTGTAATTGAAAGTTATTTACAATGATTTCAAGTATAAAAACTTCGAACTAAGTCATCCGTATCTCGCCTGACCGGGCTCAAAAATTCCTTACAAACACAAAAAAAAAAGAAAATAAATCAAAACGTTCTCTCTGCACGTGTCAAAATTTTTCTACAATTTATTTTTAATTTAGAAGAAAAATCTTTTCTAAAGAACGAAAAGAAAAAAGGATTTTGCAGCACAGAATTTTATTTTTCCTTTTTTGACATATTTTTTTTTATTTCTTTTGAAATTAAGAAAAAAAAAGTGATCCTTTTTTTTTATTTTAATTTAAATAAAAAAAAAACAGTGTGCATAAATTTTTTTTTCCAAAGTTAGAAGTAATTAAGGTACGGTAAAAATAATTTTTGTTTTTTCTCTCTTATTTACTAAAGTGAATCCTTTAAGATTGAATCCTTTTTTTTTTCCAGTTTTAGTCGTATATAAGAATACAAATACATAGCGTTTGAGAGTTCGACTCACTTTAATCAATTCAGAATGATTTTAATTTTCTTTTTAAATTTTAAATTTTTTGTTTTAGATTTAATAGCGAGTGAGGAATCTAAAGATAAAATACGCAGTCTGAATGTAGCCTGTAGGCAGATACTTATAACTGCTTAATCTAGTTGTTCTTCCATATTATATACACGTGTAATATATATATAGTTTTGAAAACCATCCCTGTGACAGGAAAAATCTCGAAAAAGTAGTCATTTATTAGCATTTAAAATTTTGCTAGATTTAAAAGGAAATTTATCACAAGAGGACCGGGGATAACCGAGGGCTAGGAAGACGGGACTTAAGATTACCGGAAATCTTATGTATCATTATGAAATACATGAACAAAAGCTTAGTATAATCTTCTGGGGTAAAAAGAGAAGGATATTAACACATTCGAGGTGCTTGTTTACACGCTAGAACATAGATAAATAACGCCCGTCAGGTTAGCTAGTAATTAATAAAAATATTAAGAACGTCTTATTCGTTTAGTTATCTCACAATTTAAAAGAGAAACGAATGAATAAGAGTGCACTAAAAATTTTTTAAATAAGAAAATTGAGAATAAAAAAAACCAGAAATGGAAGCGATGGAGAAAATTATAAATCGAATTCAAAGAGTGAGAAATATTTCTAAATATATTTTCATAATATTTTTAAAACTACTTTCACCATTAATTCTAATTTCTGAATATTTGTTCTACGTAAGCATTGAATCACGTTTAAATATATGTTTTGTTTACAGGTAACGCAAAACTTCATTTATAAACCACGATAATCTCTTTTCCCAATTCCCTTCCCATCAATCTCCTTCTCCTTCCAAATCTTATGCCCATTTCCTTTATGTTTTTATTACATTTGTATTTCGAATTTCTTATCATCATTTTGCATGAACAATTTTTCCATAATATCAACTGAATTAAATAAAGTTTCCTATATAAAATAATTGAAAAGAAATGTTTTGCCTAACAATTTTCAAATCTAAATCAAATATAACATCAGAACATCTAATATAAAGTCTATCTAATGTAATCATAGTTGATGAAATTCAAAAAGAAAGTAGAATTCCAAATATCTGATTTGAATCAAAAATTTTTGGTTTAAATACAAAAAAAGAAGGGATCATATCATGTCATTCAACCCTTTCCTTTCATTTACAATTGAAACAAAACAAGAAAACACGCAAATCATTTAAATATAAGTAAGTCAAAAAGAATAAGAAAAAAATGATGAAAAAATTCAAAGATGAAAATAAGTCCTAATTACTCTTTTCTAATATTAAAACTAATAATAGTCCTTTTTTTGTCACAAAAAAAAAACATAATGAAGAAAAGGACTTTATTCCTTCTAATTATAAAGAAAAAGTAATTGTGTTCACTTAGAAATGAAAATTTTCTTTGCTTTAAAACAGAAAAATAAAATTTACTCTCCTACAATATGAAGTCGTTCATAATATACTAAAAACAGTAAAGGATTAAAGGATTTTCAAAGATGCATACTAAGTATATTAAGAAAAGGTTATAAATAACACATATACATACATTAGAAATTGTGTTTGTGTGTGCGTGTATTATGTAAATGATTTTATTAAGTTGTTTTGTTTTTTTTTCTCATTTTAATGCTTATCATTCAATGTAAATCTCAAAGCAAATCTTAGAAGAAGATGCTTTAGTATATTTAGATTGAGATTGTTTTTAATGTCAAAATTAGATTTTTTTTTTTCGTTTTAGTTTATTTTCGTAATATTTTAAGAATTAAAGATTATAGTGCGAACTGTAACTCAATTGACTAGGTTCTATTTATCCAACCCTAATTTGCTGTACTAATTCAAGAGATATGACCCTATCTCATTCTTGAGATTCCAATGGGCTTTGTTGTATAATATGTACCTGATCCAAGCAATTTTCATTTAAAATTTTCAATGTGTCCAATTTCAAATTTGAGATTTTCTTACTCTGAAATTTCCTTTTCAGTTTCGGAAATATTACAGCACAAATATTACCAAAAAATTCCAATCAACGTTACAAGTTAATTCTTTGACTACCGTTGTTAATAAATTCCCATAATAAATCATATAAAATGCACGTAGTAGGATTTTGTACAAACACTTAATCCAAAGGAAATTCCTACATGCTACATTTATACCAAAATGATAATTTTCATTAAAAAAAGAGCTTAGTACTCCTACATATTTTCTGTGCTACGAAACAATTTATTGCAGCACCAATTTTCTGTTCCACCTGTTGTCACCGGTTTTTATTTGTCAGCATAATATTAATGTTGAAATTCGGCACAATCAATATTCTGTAAGTTGATTTTACATTGTGTGAACTAATAGTGATATAATGTAGATACAGGACAAATTTAAGATTCGAATTAAAAAACCTATAATTCACTAATAAGAAGTGAGATAAGACAGCCTCACAGATGGCGTATTCTTCTGTTACTTGACAGTTTGACAAACCTTCTAAGAAAGATATATATTTTGTTTATTCATGGTGACTTAAAATTGAAATATTGAAATAAATTAACTCAAAAATAACTGATAAAGAAAATCAAAAAAAAAGAAAGTCAGAAAAGCGGGTTAAATAGAGAAAAAAAAGGCTTTGATATGCACAAGGACCTAAAATGAAAATGGAAATAAAAGAAAATATTTATAAGAAAGATTTTCATTTTTTCTTTATTGTTCTTCGTTTCTTTCTTATTCTTTTTCAAGGACTCCGGGGTGTTATTTTAGGAGCCAATTTTAAAGATTAAATTGAAAGAATGTCAATTTTTTGTTGTATACAAAATAAAAGAAAAAGGACTCAAATTAGTAATAAAAATAATTCTCATATAAGGACGAAGTATTATGAATAATGCATGTATAATTGGAATTCTCCTTGTTTTTAGGAATGTTATAGGAATTTAGTTTTATAATTGTTATATTGAGAAATTTTTTAAATATTAAAGATCCTAGTTTGAAAATTTTTAAATTATGAAAATCAGGGATTTTTGTGGAAATGGAAATTAACAAAAAGAAATTTAGAAATTCCTTACTCATATTTAAAATGAAGTATGAAAGTCTAAAGAGGCACGTTCGAGTAATACTGCGCTGAATGCGAAGTTAAACTGTTGAAGTAGAAAACGCTGAAGAGGCAAAGACACATTTGAGAAAACCAGTAGCCGGAACATTTTTTAATAGATTAGAATACGTGTGTCCGGATGTGTTTCATCACGTCCTGCACACATCAACTATAAGAAAGGAAATGGAGAAAACAAACATGGAATACTGCTAAAATTATTTAAAACCATCCGAAAATTGCTGGTTTTCAAAATTCGGAAGCCCATTGCAGATTGAAAAAAAATAATCTTAGTATAGATTAGATAATATCTCCAACCGCGACCTTACATTTACTAGAACAGTAAGAGCTTTACTACGCAAAAAAGAGAAACGTTACGAATTACAACACTCGCCGCGCCATTGTTGCCTTAAGTTGCTCAAAATCTTCAGCGTAATGGATTTTAAGTTAGAGAATGCTTGTCGGAGAGGATTTAATGTTGTTATGTTATAAAACGTTACCTCGTCAATGTGCGATCTACTATTGATCAATAATTATATAATATCCAATTGTAAGTGTTTAATCTTTTAAATTGTTTTCTAAAATTGAGAATCTACTACAACAATCTTTGATAATAAATCATAAATATAATTAATGTTAAGTTTTCATTCAAAATACCCTCACATCTATAGAAGAGATAACGATGAATACAAATTATTAAAAAACTCACATTTTTTTTTTTTGAAGTATTTCACTTTTTTTTCCTAGATTTATACTTGTTATTCTAATTATCATTATGAACGTGGACCATTTCCAAATAATTAAAATTTTTTTATTACTTTTTAATTTGCGGTCACTTTTATTTTACCATCCTACCCTTATCCTCTTCTTCATTCTTATCAAACAAATTATTATCACTTAAGCGCTCTAGAGGTGCCCAATTTTACATAAAATTTGTGCCACAAAATATTTCGTAAGTGTGAGAAAATTATACAATATTTTAAGTTTTTTTTTTTTTGTTCAAACAAAGGATGAACCTTAAATTGGTCGGCATAAAAAAACTGAAAGAGTCCCGAAGAAAAATTAAAATAAAAATTGTAAATAGTGGATCACCGCAATAATAATTCCCTTATTAGATAACTTTAATTAAATATACAAAATGCAAATTACAGTTATCCTCACTTAATAATTTATACACTCATATACATACATATATATATATATTTTACTACTATTTCATTTATAGTCATTTTTGCTTGCCTTAGTTTTTTTTTTTGTTTTAATTTTTGTAAAAGGTGGGCACGTTAAGTGCTAATTTAATTATCATTAGACGTAAAATTATGCAAATCATTTTGCACGCAATCACTGACAAGAGAAAAATGAGTAGACAAAAAACAAAAAGAGAAAGAATAACGGTAAATTTAAAATTTTTATACTTAATTTTTGTTTTCTTCATTTCATATTACTTTTTATCGTCACTATTCATCCCGGAACTTGGAGCAAAAAAAAAAACAAAATTTAAAAACGGGAACAAAAGTTTTAAAGGACATTCTGTTATATTTTCACATCTTATAATGTTTTTGTGCCTCCAGTTCTTATTTTATTTCTCCTTTAGAAAAACAAAAAAAAAAGAGAAAGAAAAGCACAAGAAAAAAACAATTTTTTATATTGTTTTCTCTCTTACTCTAGGAAATATGATTGGAATTACCAGTTACAAAATTTTCTTTTCAATACAAAATTTTGCTCCAAATTCTCGATTTTGTACCGAGCAATTTTCTTTGGTTATGTAAAAATTTCAATCATCGCTTACGAATAAGTTTCTACCAAACGCAAACGAATTAAAGGAATTTCCGTTGCTTACCTAGATTGTAAATGCGACAGACAACTACAAATTAAGCTGCAGTCGTTGAGCCTACAGAGGTATGAACAATTTATCGGCAAACAACATATTATTATTACAGTTTATCGGTAAACAACATATAGAATTTATTGGCAAACAAGAAATAATATTCTCAACATTATTTTGATATATTAATCGTCATTTATTTCTTAAACTGACTTAAAGGATTGTATTAAGCTGGTTTTTTAAATTCCAATACCACAAAAGAAATAAAAATATTTTCTAAAGTAACGTTTTAATGTATAGCACGAATGAAGCGGAAAATCATATGTTTTTCTGGTTATATGTTATTTAAGCTCTTCTACTCCTCTTCTGCATATTATATAAGGAAAAAAACTGTTTTCTAAATTTTAATAATGATCCAAAAATAAAAATTGAGTAAGATAATTTCTACAAAAATAATTTTTTACGGGATCGAATGGCAACCCGAACAATAATAATTGTAATTTTCTTTTGTTATAATTATGTAAGTAAGAAGCGAATAAA
Organism: Condylostylus longicornis; assembly: GCF_029603195.1. NCBI lineage: Eukaryota > Metazoa > Arthropoda > Insecta > Diptera > Dolichopodidae > Condylostylus > Condylostylus longicornis. The sequence continues at coordinate 6,102,196 of NW_026577974.1, forward strand.
ACGAGAATCTGATAAATGGTCAAAAAATGGTTTTTAAAACGGTTTTTTTTTTCTTCTCATTTCTATTATATTTTGTGCAATGGCCAGGATAAGGATCACAATCGGAATATGAATAAAGTAACTAAAAAAAAATAAGAATATAAAATAAAAAATGAAAATTCTTCTTTTTATACAAAAATCTTTTTCTATTTAAAATGCTGTAGAAATTTAAGAGGAAATTTTTTCTATTTCCTATAAAGAAAAATTAAAAACGAAGGGGGAATGGGAAACGGCAAGTCGACTAAAAGTTCGTATATGAATGAATAAAATTGGATTCGTTGTCGTCCTTTATTATGGTATAAATTTTCGCTTATTTTATATAATTTGTCGCAGGTGTTATCTTTACTATACATTTTTCTCTCGCCCTCAATGATTCATTCAATGTTTTTTTTACTCTTATTTGTTTTTTTCACTGTTACCTTATAGTGTTTCCGTTTTTTATAATATTCACTTTATTCACATTTAAGTGTTTTTTTTTTTTTATCTTTTAAAATTTATTTAAAAAAAAATTTTTTTGTTCTTAAAATATGTAGGTTAGTAAATAGAACATTTAAATAAAAACATAATGGCCAAAGGATAACGGAAGAAGAAAAAAACATTAAAATGAAAATTTAAATTTATATTGAAATTTATTAAGTAGGTACAGGTTTACACTTTTAACATTATTAATATTTATTTAGGATTTCTAGGAGTTTAAGTACCTTTGAATATTTCCGAATTTTTAGTATAAATTTAGCTTTAAAATCGGAAATTAATTTGAAAGTAATAATATGGAAGAGAACTGATAATTTGTAGTTAAAAAGTGTTTTTCTTAATATTTTCAAAAGGGTTGAATTTGAAAATTTTATTGGAATTTGGTTAGTAACATTAAATATAGTAATGCGTCATTCTAATGAATTTTAATTATTACTGGTTGGAGAAATTTTAAAATATCTTTGAAATATGAAATAGTGAAATTGAAAGTTACTGCTAATAACGTACTTTTAACGAAAAGGACTTTTCCTACTAACTTTTTTTCACGAATATGTTATTGTATTTCCAGGAAGAACACAAATTCCTAAACAGGAGTCGTTTTCGATATTCCCTACTTTTTCATATAAGGCTGGAGCATGCGCGGAGTAAAACGTTCCGGTAATCGTAACAAATATCTGATGATGCAATCGCTAACTTCCTGACTATTCCTGGCTATCTTACCAAAATCAGCTGTGCTTCTTCTCCGCCTACAAAGCAAGGGGAATAACAGTTCTGATCCAGGAACCTTGGCTAGCGGGAGAGAGGATCTGCGGGCTCAGCACGTAGAACTACAAGCTATTCTACAGCAGTAGCCGCGGAAAGGTAAGGTCGTGCACATTAACTAAAAGTAATTTAAATGCTGTTCTCTTGCCTCTTTACAGCAATGAAGGTTTGACTGCCGTCTTGAGGGTGATGGCAGGATTTTCTGGTGGGCCTCAGTATACCTATCCTATGATTCTCAAGGAATGCTTCTACCTAGTAATCTGAGAGACCTGGTGGAAAAGGCACAGTCTCTTGGGACTGGCCTCATCATTGCGAGCGATGCCAACGCACATCACGTGATTTAGGGGTCTCGGATATAACTGAGTCACTTTTTGATTTTATCTTGAGTACTAACCTCACACTATGTAATAGAGGCTCAGTGCCCACTTTCGTTACTAAAAATAAGCATGAGATTATGGACATAACTATTGCCTCACAGATTATTTTTGGCTCGGTTACGAATTGGTAAGTATCGCAACAGCATTCCTTTTCGGACCATCGCTATATAGAATTTGAATTCTCTTTTGACTTTCCGGAAAAGCAGGCGGACTGATTGGCCAAGGTTCCGAGACTCGCTAAGCGATCTCTCTGAACCCGGAGTTTCTGCAGGTCGTAGGATGCCTGCGGACGTCGACAGCATGGTCTTAGTCGACACTTACTGGGGCCATAAATGGTGCCTCTAGGGCAGCATGCCCTTTAACTCGGATAACAGGCAACAGGAAACCACAATGGTGGTCCGATGGGCTAAACGCCCTTCGTAAAAAATGTAGAACTGAGTTTAACAAGGCGAAGTTCATCAGGGCACCATCTGATTGGTGCACTTAAAGGTATAACCTAAGAAAGTACAAGAAGGAGTTGAGGATTGCTGAGAGGTCTTCCTGGAGGGAGTTTTACGGCAAGGTTGGAGAGACTGCGGAGGTTCGCAGGCTTGGGCGGGTCTCGGAAAGTGACCCAGCCGTGCCAAGCTACTAGCGACTCCTGTACCAATTCCGCTTCGGGGTCTCTGGAGCTGCTCTTGGATACGCACTTTCCTGAAGAACGGGGGGAGTATGCTCCGAAAAGTCATTTTGGCGAATCCTGCGCAGGAGCAGTGATTATTAAGAGGGGAATACTCTAGGTCATTAGCGGCTTTGATGAATTTAATTCGCCTGGCCCTGACGACATAGTGCCAGCAGAAGTACAATATGCTGCGGAGGTCATCCTTCCTTGGCTTAAGATCATCTATGAGTGCTTTATAGACTTAACCTACATTCCAAGAACGTGGAATGTTGCTAAGGTGGGCTTCATCTCTAAGGCTGGGAGAAGTTCAGAGATGCCCAAAGGATATTAAACCTATCAGTTTAACGTCTTTTCTGTTAAAGACATTGGAAAAGTTGATGGACGTATACATAACGAGTAACCTAACGAGGCTTATATCTCCGGCACAACATGCGTATCTTAAGGGAGATCAACGGAAACGGCCCTCCACTCTTTAATACACTACATTGAAACATCTCTGGACTGCAGAGAGTATACAATGGCTGCTTTCCTGGATATTGAGAGAGCATTCAACAATGTCGAATCGCAGGCTATCACTCACGCGCTGTCGAGGCTCTCTGATTGCTCTGATAGGCAAAATGCTATCAGGCAGAACCATCAGAGCTAGCTTTGGGGGATCATGCATTGAGCGATCCGTTGGTAGGGGCACCCCGGAAAAATATGTACTTTCTCCTCTTCTCTGGAACCTCGTAAATAATCAATTACTGGTATGCCTGGAGGAGGAGGGCTACAAGGTAACAGCTTACGCTGATAGATTGCGGGGTCTAATTGTTGATTCAAAGTTGAACTCGAGGTCCAACGTTATGGAGAGAGTTCAACTCAACGAGGTCCAACAGTATTAAGGAAGGCAACTATTGCACTTTACTCATGTAAGAAGGCCGTCGGGGAGAGGTGGCTATACACCGCAGTGCTGAGGCCGATCCTGATGTACAACGTTCTAATGTGATGGCAGGTTGATGAGCGAAGTTCAGAGAATGGCGATGTTGTGTATTGGTAGGGTATTGACTCCACCCCTACTCAGGCCCCCGAGATTCTCCTCCATCTGCCGCTATTAGATGTGCTGGGTTGGCAGATGGCTGCGGGATCTTCGGTGTGCTTACGAGCCGCATCTCAGTGGTCTTGTGCCCCTAGGGGGCATGCTTCTGTTCTTGTGGACTGTGGACATGCGGTGGGGGCAATTGATTATGTTGCCCCGGTACTCTCATTCACGAAGAACTTTGGGACCTCGATGCCGCTTAGGGAAGCCTGGCTGAACGAAGAAGTCGCTGACGACGGATCAGTCCATTTTTACACGGACGAATCCAAATTCCATAGCACAGTGGGTGGGGGAGTTTATTGTGAGCAATTACATTGTGGCCAAAGCCGGATTTATGTCGCACAAACGATCTGATCTCTCTCAAAAGGGTGGACAATTGACATTTTTCTTGATAAAAGCCAACGTGGCTGCTGCTGTCGATATAGCCCCCTTCAAGTGGGTTGTAAAGGTTTCTTTTCTACTATTTTGTAATTTTTGAATATTAGACACGGATTTGTTGCAATAAAATATTGTCAAAATTCCTCAAGATGGAGATCCTTTGTTTGTTTTCAAGGAATTTTTGAAATTAATAAATTTTTCCAAAATATGCACGAATAATTCCCAAATTTGTAAAGCCAACTGATTGTATGAAGTTTAATACAATATTTATCTTGGAAAAAAGAAAAAAATATATTGTTAATTAAATTTTTTTGTAAAGAAAAATTTCCTCTTATTCATAAAATCCCCTCGTCGCTCTCTTTCTCTTCGTTCTGTCAATTATATGCAAAACAGATTTTTTTCTTTAATTATCGCATTAATCAAGTTACCATTGTGTGAACACAAAAATCTTTGTAGTCTTACAAAAATGGATGTAACCATTTCTTAACTTTGCGTATGTATGCATGAATGAACATAAAATGAATATGCAGTTTATGAATTATAATTAACAAACATGTTTACATGTTAAACATATTACATAATAATAAAAAAATATGATAGTAGGTACAAAGTAAAAATTTACATGAATAGACGGAATATTTTTTTTTTTTTTTGATTTATTCTACTCTTAAGTATTAAGTTCATACATTGTACGTGTTTGTGAGTGAAGAAAAAAAAATAAAGAAACAAAATTCTTAAATTAATGATTTTACAACTTGTTCAAAATTTTTTTTTTTTATTTTTTTCAAATATACGTGTGTTTATTAGAAAGTTTTTCTCTTCCACATCTATGAGGTTCTTAGCCTATTCTTCCTTTGTGCATATTTACAGCATAGTACACCTTACTCATTTAGTTTAATTTACCCTATGCTTCATCTAGAATAAATCACTAAAATAGATAATATAAATTAAACCTGGAAAATTTTATTTTTAATAGAAATCTTTACTTTTGCATCTCTTTTTCCATGGTGCAAAGACGAAGTCATATGACCATAATTAAAATAAAATAGTTACGCTAATATTTACAAGAAAATAACACATTTACATTATACTAGGAGTAAAATTAATACGGTAATATTTACGATAAAATAACACAATTCCTATATACTAGGAGTACCGAAAATTGTAATAAAATCCAAGATTTACGATAAAATTAATACGGTAACATTTACGATAAAAGAACATTATTCCTAGTACTACTTATGTACATAAAAGTACACTAAGAAGATTTTTTATAAAGGGGCCGTTGTTATGAAGAGCAATTCAATACTACAAATCATCAGCTTGTCAAACGGATTGTACAACTGAGCGACAAGTATTTATTAAGTTTTCCTGTATTTTTTCGGAACACAATACACATGCATATCTTGACTAACACTTCTATATAATTGTATTGACATTTTTACTTTCTCCTATATGATAAATAATATTAAAAACGTGTTTAAAAAACTTTTTCACATATTAAAGAAAAAACGACTTAGAAAGATGGATTAATATTATACACGCATAATTTCTTCATTTATATATGGGAAGCAATTCTCCATTATTCTATTATGAAAATAAGTGGAAGGAATAGAAAGCAATAACGTAAGAAAATAAAATAAAATAAGAAAATTTTTACTTGCAAAACTTTTCAACTGATGGATTACCTTTACCTCAAAAGTTTACATAAGAGAAATTTCTTCGGAATTACTGTGTACATGCATGAATTTACGTAGGTTATGTTTGTATACACATGGTACATCAATATAAATTGTATGCATAACGGTACACCTTAAGATCATTTCTACTTTTTCTTTTTTATAGGCTGTTTATTTTGATTTTTATTTATTCATAGAAAAGGAAAACAAAATGTTGTTCAAAAACTTGAAATAGACTTTGAAATTTTTGTTCTAAATAGGCGGATTACATTGCTTAAACAAATTCTTTATACAAACCCACACACAATATTATTATATGCGATAATATTTGAGAAGGAATGGAGTATTCGTATACGAAACTGAAACGGGTTCTTATACATTTGTAACGAGTTGAATATGTTTAAAAAAGGATTACTTTTAAATGTTCGAAAAAGTTTGAATGATATAGTGGGGGCGGGACGGCGGCCGAATAACGTTTTTATATTAGGGGAAGGAAGGATGATATTAAATTTTCAATTTAACTTTGTGGTTTTTATGTTCCTTCTTTCGATAATATTTTTCCCTATACAAATTCTCTTGAGTAACTTTTTTTACGGAAAGATATGGAATTTCTTTGAAGATATTAGAAAGTACGTACATTTTGAGAGAATTTATATTTGAGTGTAAAAAAGAGAGCAAAGTACTTAATATTGAAAATTTTCATTTAGAAGTGGAGGGGGCAGAACGCGCAGGGTAAAAACTGTATGTATTTATAAGTATTATTTATTTCTAATTCGTAGAATTTAGAAAATTTTTCGTTCTAGGATATTATATATGGTAATTAGTTTGATTAAACGATAATAAAGAAAACAAAAGTTTTTCCTTTTCGGAAACTTAAATAAACAGCAAATGAGAAAATTCGACGAAAAATTAAGGAAATTGCGTATATAAGAAAAAAGGGTTGTTAATAAATTCTGATTGTCGATTGTTTTTTTTTTCGTAAAATATAAATTTAGGGAGTCAAAAACTGGTGACACATAAAATTTATATTTATGACTTTATGCGTATACGTGTAGTAAAAGTAAAGTAGGTGCGTAGTAATTTTTTAAAATACTAGATGGTGGGTAATTCACACATCCTACATTATTATTGTTACTAATTAAAAGTTAATTTAGCCTACATATTTAACGGGAACAAAAACCATTACTTTTTTTAAAGGAAGGAAAAGTTTTTAATGTTTTTCAATATTGAAAATCTCATTAAAAAATACAAAAATGGGGAAATGCAAGGAAATACGAGTATTTTAAATCGAATGCTGCGATCATTCAAACGACGACAAACGAAAATCAAAGAAAACGACTATAGTTCCTGAAGTTTACTTAAAAAAGTTAATCTAACAATGAGTATTAGAGGCACAATTATTTTGAAAAGTCAAAGTTTTTTCCACATTAGTACATCCAAATTCTATTTCTTATCGCATTAAAGGACCTTTGTTTTAATTTTTTATCAACTTCGTTAAAAATTTTAATTTGTTTCCATTTTTTTCTAAATTTTTTATTCCCGTAATATTTATAATATGTTACGTAAACGTGTTCCTTTTATTTCTGGTAAAATAATTAGAAGATTCGAAGCAATATTGCATAACTTGGAATTTTTACACATATAACGACAAGAACACTCTTGTTTTCCTAATATAGGTGACTTCTATATGGTGTGGTACTTATAACTCAAAAGAGACCTTTTATACTATAGGTGGTACTACGATAACAGTGGGAATATTAATTTTTTTAAGGAAATTTCTGCATAACTGAGAAATGAAATTAAAAATGTTAAAGGAAATTTTTGTTTTGTAAATTTTTAAGGAGGCTTAATTTTTTTCTAACATTAAAAGTTTTTAAAATAAAAAAAAAAGGATTTTGTTAAATTAAAAAAAAAAAATCAAAAAAAAAATTATTAAATTATGTGGGAAGCGTAGGTATGAAAATTTTCGTCTATTGAACGTTATTAAGGAATTTTTTTTTGAAAATTTTTTTGGTATTAATAAAATTTTCTTATTATAGATTAAAATTGGAGAAATTTTAATGGGAATTGTCTTTCATATCTACGCAAAAATATTAGTAATTATATTAGTAATAACTAGTATCCTAATACACCCTTGGACAAGTGTGGGTAAATATTTAGCTTCCACAAGCTCTTCAAGCTGGTGTTTCTCAGTAAAGAAGGCCGGGAGAAGCAAAGACAAAGATAGGTAGTCTTTGGGTTGAAACCACGTTTTACAAGGTTACCCAAGAGCCTAGGGGCGCCTCCAACGGCTCTTTCAGCAGAAGACTTTGGATGGGACCTTTGTGTATGTGAAAGCATTCGTAGTGGATATGTGAACAAAACCATTAACATATTCTCGGATAGTCATGCGGCGATTAGAGTGCTCGATTCTTATCAAATCAAATCGAATTTGGTGTGAGAATGTCTACAGGCGCTAATGGAACTTGGTAGAAGGAATAAGGTTGTTCTATCGTAGGTCGCGGCGCATTTGCATATTAAGACGCGGAAGCTCTTGCGAAGTCGGCTGTGACCATGGCTTTTATTGGATTTGAATTATTGGGCAATCTAATTTAATTTTATTTATTCAATGTAATGGAGTACTTATTAAACGTGCTATATGATTCTCATATCTTACAGTTTTAAAAAATTTACTCAAAATATTCCTATTTCTTGTTGTTTAGCCAGGCAACATGTTTATATCATTATTATATGACATAACTATGTATACACGAATATATTGTATATTATTGTGTTACCTTTATTTTATAATTGAATTTCAAATCATTCAATTTCGATTTAAATCTCTACGATTTATCTCTGTTCTATTTTTTAAAAAATATTGACTTCGTATTGAATAATCGGACAATAAAATCTTAGTTATCAATCACTTTTAAATGTTGCTTATAAAAAAAGTATTTTTGTAAATGTAGTCGTATTAGTGTGTGTATTGAAAATGAGGGCCTATAAAAATAACAACAAACTAGTTTAACATTTTATAAATCTTAAGGGTAATATTATGTACTTAATTACAACAAATAAGTTTATATACCAGCTCATTTATAATATTTTCTTATACATGTACATTGAACGAGTCTATAAGACGTTCAAGAACAAGTCTATAATTTTCTGTTACTTTTTTTTTATAATAGTTTTTGTTGTACGTTGATCTCCCTTGATTTTTAATATTTAAAGTCGATTTTCGACATAAGAAAAATATCAAATAATGAATGAAGTAAATAAAAATTTTTCCTTTTTAATGAAAATCCTTATATACGTTACCATTACCAAAATAGATTTTCTTCTCTTTTAACAACTCAAATTAAATCCAATTGAATTTAATATTCCCTGATATCCTTTTTTTTTTTGTTTTTTGATTTTTGCTTATTTTTATTGTTGGTTTCTCTCTTATGACTTTTGATTAAAATTTTTTTCATTCTGTTTTTTTTTCTTGTTATTTTATTTTTATTGCATTTGTTGTCTTTTTTGTTTTCTTGTTGAGCTTTCTCTCATCCCATAGTACTTTTAGCCGAATTTCGTATTTATAAGTAAGTAAGTAAGAAAATTATCATCCGTTTATAAAAAAAAAAATTTTTTTTTGTCAATGAATTTTCTCTTTCTCTTGTTCTGTATTTGCTCTGTGTGTGCTCATTTAGATTTTAGTATTTTTTTTTTATTATTTTCTTATATTTTCGAATTCATTTACAAAAACCAAAAATATAAGAGGAATTAAAAAAAAATCTATATTGAATGTAAAAATGTGGTAGGTATTGTAAAAGAATGTAGAAAAAAAAAGGAATTTGTTTAGAAATTAGAAATTTAATAATAAAATCTTAAAAGGACACGATTTTCATTTTGCCTTTCATTGATACTATATAGATTAAGGAAAAAAAGAAAAAAAAAAACAAATAAGAATAAAAATAAGAAGAATAATAAAAATGCGAAAAAAAATTTTTTTTTTTTGGTTAACTGTATTGTGGGCAGTAGGCCCATTTAGAGTAGATTGGTTGATCATTTACTTACAGAGATTTCATTAAGAGCTAGAAAGTTGTAAAACCGGTATAAAGTTGAGCATTTAAACTGTAGATTTTTAAGGGAAGCAGAGTAATAGGTTGTTTCATGAATACCCCTTAACATTGCAGTCATTTGTGAATTATTTCAAGACCCACATTGCGTCTTAAGTAGGACGTCAATTTGAATTTAAGTTGTTTACGGAACTTAGAAGATCCTTCGGCATCCACAAACTCAATTCCAAATCCAAGCCCCTCAAATTTTGCTTCTATGATTTAGAGCCGTAATCAGCGGGAGAGATATACCATAGCTATGGTACTCCTTCTCCAACTATAAAACTGAAAATATCTCAAAGTAAATTAGATAGTTGTTTTTCAACACCTAGCTAAAATTCTTCGAAACAAGATTCCGGATGGCTGGTACTGGGCAATCACAGAAATTACGATTTTTCCAACTTGTACGAGTAATATTTTACTGCCGGGCCAAGTAAAAAATTCACTATAGCTACGAGCCCGGTTTTGAACTATTTCCAGTAATTCTTAGACAAATTTTCGCGAACATAATGGAAGAAACACTTTTGCATGACGGCACCCCGCTGTGATCTACCCATGAATTCCACCAAAGCAGACAGGAAATGTAGCCCATAGAAATCAACAGTCGAACAAAGTCAACCAAGCAACGCTGCGTTACTAAACGTGAGCACACAAGTGGTACAGTTTTTATACTTCATATCTAGAGTTACTTTCAGGCAGATCTTTATTACATTTATTTCCGTTTGAAATCCCGTTATTTGTAAACTCTTCTAAATTTGAACTAAATTTCCAATAATTTTATTTTGCTCTTACATATAAATGCCTTTAAAAATTTTCTTTTTTTGCTAGTTTAATCAAACAAAAATGGTTTTTGTCCTTAATTTTAGACCTCATGCTGCTTTTACTTTCATTTTTACTTTCTCTCATTCTTTTCCCTTGTCTGTTTCTGATTTTGTGCTAGTTTACGTTAAAATCTTTCATTGGTAATACTTAAAGATCTTATATATCCTTATATTCCTTTTATTAATGTTTTAATGAATTTTACAAAAAAAAAAAAAAAACCAAGAACCGAAACAAAATGAACAAAAAAGATTTTTTTTCTGTTGTTTTTTGTTTTTTTTTTCTATTTCATATCAGATTATAGAGTATAAAAATCACTTTAAAAATTTTTTAAAAATTATCAAAAGACTAAAGACGAGTAAAAAAAAACAAAAATTAAGAAAAATCCTCTTTTTTTTTTTTTGCCATGAAAATTTTCAAATTAGAAAATTTGTTCAAGGACCAGTTTTACTTAAAATAAAAAAAAATAAAAATAAAGTAACAATAATCGGCAATAGTAACAATAAGAAGAACAACTAACGTTGTTGAGCCTGTAAAAAGAATAATCGAGAAAGAAACCAAATTAAATCAGAATGACGAGAAAGAGAGAGAGAGAGAGAGTGAGAGAAAAAAAATAAGTGAAAAATCTCAAGACAATTTTTTTCTACTTTAGTTGCTTTTTTATATTTTTTATTTTCTTTTGGGTTTTCTTCTTCATTTTTTTTCCTCTATTTACCAATTATTTTTTTTTTATTCAGATTATATAATATAATTGGTATTATACTTGTTGTAGTGGAATAAGCTTAAGCCTATAATGCCAAAGAGGCGCATATAAGAAAAAGTAAAACAAATTGTTTCGAACTAATGGATTTTAATAGGGTCATAACGGCAACACTGAATTTAATTAAAAAATTAACTATTCCATAAGCAAATTAACATCCCATAAAACTGCATTCTCTGAATATTTTCAACTAAAACATAAACTCTAAAATCGAACGTGGAACAAAATTATAAAATTATTGCAGTAATAATCAATTGTAACTGTAAATATGAATTATCTTAAATATTTCAATTACCTTCATGACAATAAACTTTATAAATATTACAATCAACTACATCTGATTTGTGAATCAATCCAAAACCCTACTGTGCCATCCCTAAATTCAATTGATCTTATATTTTTTTCTCTTTTTTTTCTTTTGGTTTTTTTAAGGAGGTATTTATAATCAAAGCAAAAATGTCAATAAATATTGTACTAAAATGAAAGGAGGAAAAAATTAAAATCAAAGAGGAAAAAAAACCAAATTTTACCAACAGGAAAATTAAAAGAAAATAACAAAAACAAAACCAAAATACTCTTAAAATCAGAAAATTGAGATGATTTTCGGCTCAATGATGAAAATGGAAAAATTGAAACAAAATGGGGATACGAAACTTGTTAATGGTCTTTTCAATTGAATAAAAAACAAAATGTAAGAGAAAAAAAAACTCACATAAGAAGACAAAAAATAAAAAAAAAAACCGCCCCCACATAACTGTTGTCAGCTTGTTTTATTCAAAGTACCACATAGGGATCACTTCAGTTATTGTCGTTTCTTTGCTCTGTTAATGAATAAAGAAAAAAAAAGAAGAAAACGAAAGAAAAAACCAACATTTTTGATATCTTTTCATTTCTCGAGGAAATCAGAAAGTGTTCTGAAGAGACAAGAAGATGAAGATTCCAAAGTAGATGGAATGGAAAAGAAGAAAGTTAGTTATGAAAATAATGGTAGTTTGTTATTTTTTGACAAAAAAAAAAACAAAAAATTGTTTTCTGTTTCCCTTCTTTTATTGTTGTTTTTTTTCTTGTTATTTCAACAAGAATTAAGTGAGATAACCTCAAAGGTAAGTGCGATAGGATTTAAGGATTTTTAAGGGAAAAGAAAACAAAAAAAAAAATAAAAACCAATTTCTGCCTCTTTCTTTTTTTTTTTGTTTATGAAATTTTTTTTGTTTAATGATATTAAGAAAATTTCAAGAGCTATGGAATTTGTAAAGGCAACAAAAAGATTATTGGAAAATTTCATAGCTTGTTGACAGAAAATATGCTATACTTTTCGTTTTCTTTCTTTTTAATGATGAGACAAAATATAAAAGAAATTAAAAGATGCGTTAATTTTTTTGCTTAATTTTGTTTCTTTGTTTTTTTTTTTCTTCTCTACTCCTTATAATATTCTGGGTTCGGGAAAAAAAAATTACAGATTTAAAACTTATAGGGGATTTGTTTATGAGGTTTAAAAAGTTTTTTTTTCTTTTGATGGTATATTGATAAAATATATTCGGATAATTGTAAAATATGAAAATAAATTAAATTAAAATAAAGAATGTACGGCGGAATAGAGTTGACTTTCTAAATGTTCGGTTTTCAATAAATCTAAAGTCTAATTTACAAAAATTTTAATGATTTTTGAATTTGTATATAATTTGATATTAATGAAAATGGTTTTCTTTTAGTTCAAAAATGGAATTGTTTATCAAAATCTTAAAGATTGCAGAATATCGGAGAAAGTATACGTAGCAAAAACAACTGTGATGTGAAAGAATTAGATAAGAAAACCGAAAGAGAAGGATTTTAACATTTCATAGAGATTGAAAATAATTCGTGCAAGTGTACAATAGAATGTTGAACTTGTGTAACAAGTTCAAGAACATACTTGATTTCAATTTGACAGAGGACACTATAAAAAAAACACTTATTTTCTTATGATTGGATGAATTATCCTTTTTCTAGACGATTCTAACTTAATTAATAATAATACATGTATTGTAATTTTAGAATATCTGTAATCTTTTGTGTTGCTTTTATTTTCTATTTTCGATTTAATATAGATTTTAGTTTCCTGTAAGTCTAAATATGTAAATTGATTTGTATATTATTTTGTAATATGTTTAAGCTAAGCATGTAAAATAAAATAAAATATAGCCCGTTTCGCCCAATGAATCGCGGAAGAAAATAGATTGTTCAAGCGTTATATCGCATAGTACTGATACATAGCCGAATCCACACAAATTGTCCGTAATTTGGTCTAATTGTGATTTTGCAGTAGAATAAAACGCCTTTCTCTTCCACTGAATTCCAACATAAGAATGTACGCTACCTTTACTAATGGCTAATAACGTTCCACATTTTGTTCGGTGATCAATTGGTCAATAACTTCGAAGTTGTAAGGTTTTTGAACATTTTCGACGTGATTGTTAAGATTTCGAAGTCGTTTGTTTTTTAATTAAAGATCATTTTCCACAAGACAAAAAACGAAACCGAGAGAATATTGTTTTTGTCATTGAAATAAATAAATATTTCGTTTATTAATCAATAGTTTCTTACATTCCCTTCCTTTACATAAAAATAACAATGGGACATCAAAATTTTTTGATATTATGAAATGGGGAATGAGTAATTGAGTTGGAGCGTGTCATTTTGAAATATTCAAAATTTTTCTACAACATCAAAATCATATTTGTACCTACCTAATTTTAAATTTAATTGAATAAATAAATTTCTTTAAATTCAATTACCAAAAAATTACAACAAATTTTCAAATTTTTGTATGTAGGTAGAATCTATTTTAAAACTTATTGATTATTAAATCCAATGATGATGATAAAAGAATCCAAAAAAGTACTTACCTAAAAATATAAAATAAAAAATATGGAATTAGTTGAAAATTTCGATAATTTTAATGTATTTAAATTAATTTACAAAATATGTTTAATAAAAAATTCATTAATGATTTCGAATTCTCTCAAAATTTTTTTTGTCCTCTGAACATTTTTAGAATTTCACAAACAACAAAATTTATATCTGGTAAAATTTATAGAATTTGGCTGGCAAGGCAAATTATAAAAAAAAAATTGCAAATTTTTTTTCTATATGTAAAGAATTTATATTAAACAGTTATCAAAGACTTTTAAAATATTTGAAATTCCCTGACATCGAAATTGTAATAGTACCGTATTGATACACAATTCAGCAATTGGCATTTATTGGCTGAATTGTGCATTAATGCAGTATTATTACAATTTCGATCTCAATGATTGTTACTAATTCAATTCATAAGCTCATAGACAGTAGCTTGTATTGCATTTTAATATTAATTGAGTTTGATTGCTCACATAAATATTAAATTACCCACATAAATATTAAGAGTAAAAACTTCTTCAAATATCGTATAAATCGCATAATATATTCTTAAGATGTTACAAATTTTTACTTAGACTTCTTGTGATCAAATTTTCACGAGAAAAATTAATCAGAATTAAATTTATTTTAATCAAGACAAATCGGTTTTTTTTTTATAAAATGGCACTTTGCATATAGGAACATGAATGAAACTCTCTTGCTTAATTCAATATCGCAATGATGAGAAATTTATGTACCAATACATTGAATTATTTTGTAAGTACTCTTGTGTTACCATTAATCTCCATACATTTACTATATAATAAAATTTTAATTCATTCTTTAAATTGTCTATATAAAACATCTGTTCCATATAATTATTATTTTTATTCTCTTGTTTCGACACATGTTAATAAATTTTTTTCAAAACGAAAAAAAAAAAATTAATAAATTTTTCTTCTTTTGGCAATTATTGCAAAAAATAGCTTTTAATGTCGTTAAAACTGAAACCTTTTATGGATTATAAATGACAAAATGAGTACTCTATCGGACAGTTATGTGGTATAACCGGTTATTGAAAGTAAAAATAAGGTTGAACAGAATACCATTGATAAGAAACAACAAAATATAAATTATTAATAGTAAATAATCATAAATAACGTTATTTGCAATATTTATGAATGTAAAAAGGACATTGAAAAAAAAAAAATTGCTTTAAATTGAGTTTTTGTTGATCTTAATATTAAAATTAAATTTATGGGAAAATTTATTTGCTTTACAAGTTGAAAAAAGCTGTAAGAAACAGATACCATTAAAAGAAGGAAAAAAAATTGTATTGAATTGTTGCAGGTTTATAAAAATTATGATTTAATTATGATGATTGTAAAAATGAAGTTTCTTTAATATTTTATAAATAATACTGCAGAATTACTTTATCAGTTCCAATATTGTTTCGCACAGCGGTCAAATATTAAAGGCATGTTTTCCATGAGTATGGGTAATTGTGGGAAAAGGAACAGTTTTGTAAAACGCTTATATTTTCGTTTTGGTTAAAATTATTCACATTACTTTAATATATACAAAATGCTAGATTAAATATTAAACTACAATAATCAACCTTAATAGGCAGAAACTATTTTCCAGGAAAGCAAGTATTGACAATTCTCCCTAAGAGTGCACAATTACACAACTTTCTCCTAATTATAATCGTAACAGAACAAATAGGTTTTTAATGCTGTCATCGGGTATAGCTTTAGATACAAGAATTATCTGTTATGGCGCTAACATCTCCGATGTTAAACTCTACACTAAACACATTACTTATTCCAAAAAGCGATGTCCAACCTTGCAATAAGCTACTGTAGTTCTTTTATATTGATTCGACTGTAATTAATAAAAGTATCCTCGTTTTACTGTTTTCGTAATTTTAAATGTTGTTACAGTAGTTATGACACATTTATATAACAGTTATTTTTGTGTAAGTAAATATTTTACTTTATATAATAATAATTTTAAAATATAAGTCATAAATTACTCAAAATACTAATAAAATTACAATATTTTCAGGAATTTCATTTCTTTAACGCTCTTTTCACTTAACAGGTGTTCTATATTGTTATTAAATGTCAGTGTGGCAAATTAAATTACCCGTACAGCTTATTACGCTATTACCCATATACGATTGATGTAATTTGGTGTGTTGTTTGCAGAAGTAATCAATTAATAAAATCTTATATTTAATTACAATTATGATATACAAATATTAGTGGTACTGGAAACTAGAATAGTAGAATCTAAACTATGTCTCTGCACATACTCGTGCATCTATACCCCACTTACCGACCAGCAGCAAGATTAATAGTAAGCAAGGTATAGGGATATCCGCGTAAATATGCAATACATATCAAGTTACAACCAGCATTGTAGCATGTTAGGGGTCACCTTAGAAGGCTTAGTCTAAAAGTGAAGGTGTTTGAAGGTTTTGCGGGCAGGACGAGGGCTTTTCGGTACACCTTCTGAGGCAATACGGGGCCCTTCAAAGTTGCTCGAGTTCATTAGAAGGGTGGGTCTCGAGGGGGTATTATAGGGCTTTGTTCCAAACCTAGTTTGGGGGGCACAAAAGGTCTAAATTTTCTGGTTTCGGTGCACCGTTACCCCTTCTTTGCAATCTACAACCGATAAGCAGCAGAATATGCCAAAATAATTATGTATATTGTGTTTTGAATATTTTATTAAATTTTTGCTACAGTATCCACATATTTTAAAACTTCACAAACCACAATCTTGAATAATTTTGTATTCGCCTAAAGTTATGTAATTATACAAAATAATTCTGTGGAAAAAATTTTAATTTTTAACCAAAAAAAAAAATATTTTTGGCTTTTAATAATAAATCAACTTTCAAATTCTGTTAATTTCCTAAATTTCAACTGAAACCATAGCAGGCAATAAAAAACAAAAAAATTCTCATTAAGTGTTTTCATTTTTAATGACAAATTATTAAAATTAACAATATTAAACGAGAAAAAAAACTTTAAATTTATGAGATTATGATAATTAGACAATGCAAAAAATAAATATAAATTTTCTTGCGGTTCTAAAAACCAAATACATTTAAAATGAAAAAAAAGACCTTTAAAATGACTAATATTAACCACGCAGTTTTTATTCAAACTATTTCACCAGCTTAACCTTAAATTACTGTAATAATTAATGGTCTTTATCATTGAAAATATTTTATGTTCATTTTTGGAAATAAAAAATAGGAACACAATTACAACACAACTATCAGAGTTCATAATACAAACACAACACAATGAAATAGATTCAGGGTTGTCTCAGAGAATTCCACAGAATACTCTTTGATAGTTTCGAATCGATACATTGCAAAGCGAATGCTAAATTAACCAGAGATACGTTGGTACATATGTTTGTATATTTTGAATCTTTCTCTTGAATGACTCTCTTTATGTTGTGAGCATAAAGTTTAAAGAGATTATCTTGTAAAATAATCATTTGTTTCTTGTTCTTTTGACTTAAAACAAACCTCAAATTCTTAAATTAAAATTATTGTAAATTGATAATATCTATATATAAGTAGAAGCATAAACACCTATACACACATAAGCAAATATACTATTATACAAATATATAAAATTATATTCAAACGAATTATTAAACTTTTTTTTGTGGTCTAAAATAAATGTCAACTAAAATTTTATTTATTGGACATTTTTATATAAAACTTTTGAAATTTGTTTGTTTTGAATTTTAACCTCAAAATATATTCAAATATACTAACAATATACAACCACATTGTTATATTCATATGTGGTTGTTTAACTATATAAATTTTTTTATTTCATTCATACTCCCATACTAATACATTTTGTTTTAAGAAATTCCTTGTTTATTTGTGTATTAAGTAAAACCGGATTCTTTTACTCTTTAGAAATTTCATTTTCATATAACTATGGTGAAAACAAATTAAAAAAAAAAAAACATTAAAATTTGAATAGAATTTTTATATTCAATTTATTTTGGTTATATATATATGATAATAATAAGATTAAAAAGTTAAAAAAAAAACAAAAAATGTTCTAAGAAATTTTCTTATCATAAAAAGCATTGACCTCTCATACTAATTTATAAAAATACTCTGTTAATAGATAAGACAATTTAAAAGTAAAATATAAAAAAAAATTAGAGGTAATTAAATATTTGCATACCGATTTATGAGAACAATAAATTTGTTTAACCCTTAACGGGTATACACCACTTTTTTCTTCATATTAATGTGTAGGAGCTGTAGAATCTATTTGAGAGAATTTTTTAGATTTTTGATAAAAAATTTTCTTAATACAAGTGACTTGAATTCTATGAAAGCTTAACGAAATCCCATAACGGCATTTGTGGTAATTTTTTAGCTAATAGTCTAATACTAAATATTTATTGCAAGCTATCACAATTCTATTAAAGCAGAAATTTAAAATATCTAGCATACACAAATTGTGAGAATTCCGTTTCATTTCACCATACTAAGTTGCGGCTACTCTATCTAGCTTTAATTTGATGCAATTAAGACTATAATAACATAAATAGTTTAAACGCGTAAAATGCCAACAAATTTATTGTAAGCTCACACATACATGTAGCGAATTTTTCAGAATAAATTCATTTAAGGAATTATAGGGTTAAATGAATTTTGGTTTTAATATTATTAATCTTAGAGGTTATTTTTTTTATAAACAAAAATTAAAAAAAAAATTTGCAATATTTGTATTTTGTTCTTAATCATCAATAATAGTGAAAAAAAAATCAAATCCTTAGAGAGTATGAGAGTATTGACAATAATATTTTTCCGAAAAAAAATTTTTTTCAGTAAGGTTTTACATTTAAATCAATAAAGAGATAATAATTTAAACTTGAAAAATTAAAAACAGACAAATAATTCCGTGAAATAAAATTTATTTTAATTTTAAATAAAAGTTTTAATATTAATTTCATTTTTTGAATTTATCATGATATTTCATCGGAATCATGTTAAAATATTTATATTTAAATTTTTTATATTATTATTTATGTTTTTTAAATGCGCATTTTGTGTTATTGAATCGAAAACAAGTAGCATCATAACGACCGCAACCACCACCACTACTACTATTAATTCTGAAAATGAAATTAATCGAAAAGATGTAATCGATTATGTAAATAGTATTAAAGAGAATATGGATATGAAAGTGGATCCATGTGAAGATTTTTCAAAATATGCTTGTGGAAATATGAAAACATTTTCAAATTCTAATAATTTACTTTATATTGATTTATTAACTGAAGAATATTTTATTAATAATGGAAAACCAAAAACAAAATCAGAAGAATTAGCATATAATTTATATTTAGAATATAAAAAAGCATTAAAAATATCAAAATCAAATGATTTTTCAAATATTGATGAGATTTTTGAACAAATACATTTTTTAAAATCATTTAAAACATTACCAATATTACAAACAAATTTTAATAATAATGATATTTCAGAATTAGAAGCTGATATGAATTCAATATTATTTGGTAATTTAATTAATATTGCACCAGGTACTAATAAAACTTTAGTAATTAGACCAAATATTAAATCTGATATTTTAGAAATTGAAAATATATTTAATACAATACGTTATAATATACCAAATTTAAGAGATCCAAAAATTAAAATAATAATTGATAAAGTAATTAAATTTACAAATGATTATGAAAAATTATATTTAAAAAAAGAAAATCAAAATAATGATTGGATTGAATTAATAAAATTTAATGATTTAAAAAATTTATTACCATCAATTAATTTTAATTGGTTATCATTTCAAAATCGTATTGAACAAATATGGAATATTAAAATTGAACAAAATCAATATAAATATCAAATAATACAACCAAATTTATTATTAGATTTAATGCAATTAATTGATATAAATGATATTAATACATTAATTAATTATCAAGTATTTTCATTTATTTATAAATATTCAATATCAATATCAAAATTTTCAAGTATACATTTATATACAAGATTAGTTATTTTAAAACGTTTATGGTATGAAAATTTAAATGATAATAATAATAATAATGATAATAATATAACAATTGAAAGATATAAAAATTTTTTAAATAAATTTGAATATAATTATAATGAAAAAATTAAAACATTACCCGGTTCAGATATTAATTATGTTAAAAAATTTATTAAAAATAAATATTATATATTAGATAATTATAAAAATTTAATAACAGATAATTTAATAAAAGAATTTTATAAAAATTATAATATTAATAAAATTTATAATACAACATCATTATTAACACAAAAATGGATACATAATTTATTATCAATATATTCACATAAATCTAATAATAATAATAATAATAATAATAATGATAATAATGAATTATTATTTAATGGTAATTATGATACAACAATTGAATATAATATTAAAAATAAACCATATATATATTATTATACAATAATTAATTATGATTTATGGTATAAATATTTTAAAATTAATAAAATTGTTAATGATTTAAATATAATAAGTAAATGTTTAAAACAAATGAATGAAATAATTAATATTAATAAAGATAAATTAAAATTTATGAATACATTTGCTGCTATTAAATTAACATTATCTGATTATAATATACAAAAAATAAAAAAAAATAATATATTATTAAATAATGAATTAGAAATAATTAATAATATAACAAATATAAATTCTGATCAATTATTTTTTATTAATTTAGCACAATATATTTGTTATAAAGATGGTGGTATTAATGAAAATCATTCAATATTTCGTTCATATCGTAATTTAGAAAAATTTTCATTAATATTTTCATGTCCAATTAATTCAAAAATGAATCGTGCAAATAATAATTTATGTGATTTAGGTTTCTGTCATATTGAATCACCACAAATACAAAATTTATTACCATATACTTTTAATAAATGTTAATTTTTAATAATAATTAATAGTAGGATTTTTTATTTTTCTTATTTAAATTATTACTATGTATTAATTATTTGTGTAAACGTGTAAATTATCTTTAATTTGTAAATAAATCTCATTTAGCATGCTAACGTAATATCGTAACTGGTTAACCTAAAAGAAAATGAGAAAAAATGAATTAAATTGTGAGAGAAAATTATGTTATTAATTACTTAAACTATAGTCCACTTGAAGGCGACACTTGAAACAGGGGCAGAAAAAAAAATTATCCCTGTTTTGATGTTTTTGATGCAAGATTAAGATTCTCATATTAATTGTTATCTTAAAATTATTTTTAATGTGTTAAATTTACAGATTTTGATTTTAATTCTTACTCCAGAGCATTAATTTTGTATTTGATACCCTAATGCTCATGTATATTTATGGTTTTGTAATAAAAAGTGATCAAATCTACTGCTGCAATACTGTAGTTGATATTCTTAATAATTATATTGACCTATTTATTTGTATCATTGCAACTATCAAAATTAATGCTAATACAATAATGCTAATACATAACTGCAACTATCAACATTTATGCTACACGCACAAATACACTGTCTGTATAACAAGATTAGCATAAGGCAAAAAAAAACAAAAAAACAAAATATATGCACGCAATAATTTTAAGATTATCGTAACATGTGACCTTAAAAATATCAAAAATTTATTAACAACGAAAATGCAACATAATTTTTACAAATTTCTTAAAAACGCATTGCATTATATTAAAAATTTTCAGTTTAATTCTAAATTCCAAATTGTAATAATCGCAATTATTCTTAAAAATGTTAATTTTTATACAAATTAAATTTTTCATTTTAATTATAACATTAAAATTTGTAATACTCGTAAGTGATATTGATCATACAGAAATTGATGAAATTCAATATCAAGATGATGTTATAAATTTTATAAATGAAATTAAAGAAAATATTGATATAACAGTTGATCCATGTGAAGATTTTGCAAAATATTCTTGTGGAAATATGAAAAATTCATATAAATCATATAATTTACAAAATATTAGCTCACTTGTACAAAATTTTTTAATTAATAATAATAGATCAATAATTCGGGATTCAATTGAAGAGAATGCACGTAATTTATATTTAGAATGTTTAAAAATTGAAAATAATTCTAATAATTTTACACAAATACCAATAATATTTAATCAAATTGATTTTTTAAAATACTATCAAACAATACCAGTTAAATTTGATTTAAATAATAAAGATTTTGCTAAATTAGAAGCACAAATGAATAGTATAACACTTGGAAATATTTTTGAATTAATATTAACTGAAGAAAATGAAATTTTTATAATACCAAATGAAAAATTTGATATTAATCATATTGAAAATATATTTGATTCAATGAATATTAATAATTCGGAAATTCAAAAAGAAGAAAATAAAGAAATTATAAATAAAATTAATAATTTTGTAATTGAATGGAATGATATCGGATTAAAATATGATTTAGAATCTAAAAGAAATGGTAATGAAGAAGACAATGTAATTGAAATAAAATCAATAAAAGAATTAAAAAATTTCTTACCAAGTGAACAATTTGATTGGAATACTTTTTATTCAACTATCAATGATATTTGGAATATTAATGAATTTGAAAATAAATTAAAAATACAAATTTTAAAATTTAATTTATTTAAAAATTTAATAAATATTATTGATAAAACTGATATTAATATATTAGTTAATTTTCAAATTTATAAATGTTTACAATCATTATTAACAAAATTAAAATGTACTGTAACCGAAATATATACAAGACCAGTAATTCTTAAAAAAATATGGTCCGAAAATTTATCAACTGAAAGAACCATACAAAGATATAAAAATTTTTTACAATATTTTGAAAATAATCTTAATAATTTTATAAATTTAATAAAAAATTCTGAAATTAATCATCTTAAAAATATTTTAAAAAAAAAATATTTTATTTTAAATAATCATAATTATTTATTAACAGAAAATATTATTAATAATTATTATAGAAATTATGATATTAAAAATATTTATAAAACAATAATATCATTAACACATCAAATGATTAATAATTATTTATATGAAGAAATTAATCAAAATCAAATTAATAATGATAATAATAACAATATTAATAATGAAATATTTAATGGTAATTATGATACAATAATTGAATTAAATATTAAAAATAAACCATATTTATATTATTATACAATAATTAATTATGATTTATGGTATCAATATTTTCGTTTTAATAAATTATATAATAATATTACAATTGTTAATAAATGTTTACAACAAATTAATGAAAATTCAAATAATTATTATAATAATGATGAATTTATGAGTATATTTGCAATTATTAAAAAATTATTATTAAATTTTTATAATAAAAATAATTATTTTGATATTCAATTACAAAATGAATTAAAATTATATGAGAATTATATTAAATCAGAAAAATTATTTTTTATTTTATTAATGCAAAATATTTGTAATAAAGAAAATAATAATATTAATAATGATCATTCATTAATTCGTACATTTAGAAATTTAGAAAAATTTTCGAAAATTTTTCAATGTTCAATTAATTCGAAAATGTATTATAATAGTAATAGTAATAATAATAATAATGTATGTAATTTAGGATATTGTCATAATGAATATTCATATATAAAAGAATTAATTCCATATAGTTTTAATGAATGTTCTAATCCTTAAAGAAATTATTTTTGTAAAAATTATTGAAAAAAACTAATAAAAATAAAAATTTTAATAAAGAAAATTTTGTTTTAATTTTTAATTATAATTATAGATTTAAATTAGAACAATTACTCAATTTTATTTTAATTAATTATTATTTGAAATATATTGAATGAAAATTATTTTTTGTAAATTATCTTGTTAAAATAGATTATTTAATATTTTCATTTGATCTAGCCTTAATAATTATTATAAATATTATTAATTACTATATTACATTTTAATTATATTAATATAATTAATATATAATTATTATATTAATAATAAAAGTAACATTGCTATTTAAAATATCATCATTTCCGAGAAAAAATTTCAATTTCTCTTAAAAAACAAGAAAGGAGTAAAAATAAATAAAATTGAGTTCAGATATTTATTGTGTGAGAAATTTTAAATTTCTCTTTATTTCTACAAATTCTACTGCCACAATTACAATTATTATAAAAATTGAGAGATTTATAGATTTGAGGTGTAATCAGAGAATCGAGATTATAAATGAGTCTTTAAATGACATTAAACCTTAGAGCAACAAGGTTATCAAGGAAAAAAAAATCTATGTAAATAAAAAATTACAATCTAAATTTTAAACGTCACCTTTGCAATGTCTAATGTTTTTTTGTTTTTGTTTAAAATTTAATTTTAGCTTTAATAAAAGCTTTTATTTTTTTTTAATTAATTCCAATAATCTATGTACAAGTTATAATCTATATACAGTGTTTCTTTTGAAATTATTTACGTAAACAATTTTATAATTAAAAAAAATAAATTCAGTACAAAATTTTAAATAAATTTTCAATATATTTTTTGCAGTAAACAATCAATCTTCTTGGAAAACAGATACATCAATATATAAATATCGGACATAAATACTTAATTAATATTAAAAATCAAAAATGAAAGTAATAATACTAGCATTTTATATTTTTATAATTATTTTAAATATACAAAATGTAATAAATAGTCCAGTGATAGAAAATGAATTTAATCAAATCGATATTATTAATTTTGTAAATGATATTAAAAATACTATTAATAATACAATTGATCCTTGTGATGATTTTTATAAATATTCATGTAGTGATCGATCATCTGAATCATCTGGTCCTTTATTTTCAATAAAAATTTCTTCATTATATAAAGAAATTGTTGAAAATGGAAATACAAAAACTAAAGCTGAAGAAAATATTCATGATTTTAAATTAAGTTGGTTAAAAATTGAAAAAAATTTAAAAAATTTCTTATATATTAAAAATGTTTTTAATGAAATTGATATATTAAAATCATATAAATCATTTCCAATTGAAAAATATCATCAAAATATAAATGGAAAAAATGTAGCAAAAATGGAAGCATATTTAAATAGTATTCATCATGCTAGTTTATTTCGATTAATACCACAAATAAAACAGAAATTAACAATTTCATTTACCGGTAAAGCATTTGCAAAATCTACCGAAAATATTTTTAATTTTGTATACAATAATACTAGTTCGAATATAGATATTGAAAATGATATAAGAGATATTCATGTATTTGCAACAAAATTAAATAATTTAATTAATGAAAATAAATCAAATGAAAAATCAATTATTAAAATAAAATCATTTATAGAATTAGAAAATCAATTACCATTAAAAAATTTCAATTGGAATATATATGCAGAAACAATTAATGATTTATGGAATTTAGAGAAATTAAATGAAACATTAGAAATTAAAATTAAAAATTTACCACCGAAATCGATTATAGATTTAATTGACACCACTGATTCTAAGACATTAATTAATTATCAAATTTATTCATTTTTATATTCTATACCACATTTATATGGTGGTAATATGATAGCAACTATAAATTTAAATACTATACTTAAAAGAATCTGGTCAAATATTTTTACAACACAACGTACTGAACAAAGATATGAGAATTTTTCAAATTATTTCAATAATAAATATAAAAATATTGAAATTAATCATATTGAAAAAGATGATTTTCATTCAGCAAATTATAAAAATTTTCTTAATAAAAATTATATTAATGAATTTCATGAAAATTATGAAAAACAAAAATTTTATAAAAATATTGAAATATATTGTCAAAAATTAGCAAATGAAATATTAAAATCTAATAAAAATGTTGAAGCATTTAATCAATTTTATGGAAATTCTAATGAACTTTTTCAAACAGTTAATATAACAAATAAACCATATTTATATTTATTTAGTGAATTAAATTTTCATTTATGGTATACATTTTTTCGTTTAAAACATTTTTATAAAAATTCAACAATAATTAATAATTATTTAAATGAAATTAATATAAATTTTAAATCAAATTATGAAAGTGATAATTTTATTAGTGCATATGCAGCAATTAAAATGATTTTAATTGATTATAAAGAATCAGAATTAATACAAAATGAATTAAAATATTATAAAAATTTATTTGAACCAGAAAAATTATTATTTATATCTTTAGTACAGGATATTTGTAATGATATACCAAAATTATATCAAAATTTAGTTATATTAGCTATAAAACAATTTAAAGAATTTTCAAATGCATTCTCTTGTCCAATTGGTTCTAAAATGAATCAATATAATGATAATATTTGTAATTTAAATGTTTGTAATTCTATAAATTTAAGTTTACATAAATTATTGCCATGTAAATGTTTGCCTTAGCTTATTTTTGTAATTGAAAAGAATTTATAAGAAATTACATTTATATTTAATTTTATTCTTAATTAAATTATTCTATTAGAAGCTGTATTAAAATTTTTCGACACAGAAAGTTGAGTGTAAAGTACCACAGTACTAAAATATTATAGCCGTCGGTTCTAAGTCATTTTAAATACTGTCTTGCGTGCAGTAAAAATATGTTTTAAATATATCAAATTCAAATTCAAAAACACGCATCTGCACCAATTCACCTGCACTCTAGCTGCTTGCATTCTCAAATACAGCAAAAAGCGGGCGGATGGACAGACGGTAATAGCTAAATCGACTTAGAATTTGATTTTGAGCAAAAAATATAATATATTTTTTAAGCGAATATAAAAATTTAAATCATTGTTTACTTTTATAATTATCAAATAACTGTAATTATTATTACGTATATGTATGTATAATTATATAATACTTGAAGTGATTGATAAGGAATCACAGTTTATCATCGTATATAAATAAGAGAAAATATTTAAAATAATTTTAGCAATAATTTAGTATTTTTAAAACGCAATTATAATTCGCATTACGAAAATAAATTTTCGGCTTTAAAAAATGTCAAAATATTCGAATATATTAAAAATATTACCATTTTTATTTTCATTATCATTTTCGAAAAAAAATGTAACTAATAAATCAATAGATGATTATGAAATTGAAAATGATATTATAAATTATATTAATGAAATTACAAATAATATTGATTCAAAAATAGATCCATGTAATAATTTTTATGAATATGCTTGTGGATCATCTATAAGATCATTTAATAGTGATAAATATCATCGAAAAATTGATTCAATTCTTGAACAAATTAATAATAAAGGAATGAAAACCGATAAAATTGATGAAAATATTCGTAATTTAAATGCTAGTTGTCAAATAAATAAAGAAAATATGATAAGTGAAAATTATTTTGAAAAAATTTTCAATGAAAATCATATATTAAAAATTTATAAATCATTTCCAATTAATCAACGTAATTATAATATAAGTTGGAATAATATTACAGAATTAGAAGCAATTTTAAATAGTTTAAGTTTTGGTAGTTTTTTCTATTTAGCACCACAAGAAAATCAAATAATAACAATTGAATTAAATCAATTTGTTAATAAAATTAATATTGAAAATATTTTAAATTTTATATATATAGGAAATAATACAGATTTTGATCTTATAAATATTGATACTGAATTAAATGAAATAATTAATTTTATAAATAAATTAAAAAATATATATAATATTAATAATGAAAATGAATTTCAAGATTACATTGAATTAAAATCTTTTAATGAATTAAAAAATATTTTCAAATTTAAAAATTTCAATTGGAATATTTATGATCAAATGATTACAAATGTATGGAATTTAAAAAATTTAACAAATCCATATATAATTAAAATTAAATCATTAAATTTTTATGAAAATATTACAAATTTAATTGATAATACTGACACAAGAACATTATTAAATTTTCAAATTTATTCATATTTATATAAAATTACAAATGGTTTTTATTGTAAAATATTAGATAGTATTGTTGGACATAAAATTGCTAAAATAATATGGACTGAAAATTTAGAATCACAAAAAACTATTAATAGATATATAAATTTTTTAAATGATTTTGAACAAAAATTTAATAATATTAATAACATAAATTATAATAATCAAACAATAAATGATTATACAAAAATTTCATTAAATTTAAAACGTTTTATTTTATTAAATTATAAAAATTTACTTGAATCTGATTATATTATTAAATTTCATGAAAATTATGAAAATAATAAAATTTTTAAAAATATTAATTCATATATTCATAATGTTGCATATTATTTATTAGAATCAAATAATACATATAATTTACGATCATTTAATATTAAATATGATCGTTTAATTGAAATTGATATTAAAAATAAACCATATTTATATTATTATAGTGATATTACATTCAATTTATGGTATAAATATTTTAATTTAAATAATTTCTATCAAAATTCAATTAATATTAATTATGATTTATTAAAATATATTAATAAAACTAATAATATTAATTTTAGAAAAAATGATATTCTAAATGCTTTTGCTACAATAAATTCAATATTAAATGATTATGAAAATTCAAAATTATTAAAAAATGAATTAAAATATTATGAAAATTTATATGAACCAAAAAAATTATTATTTATTTCTTTAGGGCAAAATATATGTCAAAATAAAGATTATAATAATTCTAGAGATTCAATATTTTTAGCATTTCGATATTTTAAAGAATTTCTTAATACATTTTCTTGTCCAATTAATGGTACTGAAATAAATCAATATGATAATGATAATAACATTTGTAATTCTGGAATTTGTAATAATCTAGAAACAAATTTGAAAATATTTTTACCATGTAAATGTTTGACTTAATTTGTAATTTTAATTAATATATATTGTAATTTAATAATATTGAAATGCAAAATGGTTAAAACAATAAAAAAAAAATTGAAATAGATTATTATTTTAGAATTATAAAAATTATCAAAGATATGCTTCAAAAATTTTCGAAAAATAATCGCTAAAAATATAACCTTTGCCTATTGCAAAATTTTTAAAAAACTAAGAACAAAATAAAAAAAAAATCTACTAATCCATTAAGGAATTTGTTTTATTTTTTTCCCTCAATTTTTCTTTTATTAAAAACACGTTTATTGCAATTAAGTTCCGACGATTATAAGGTCGGAGGTCGGAAGGGGAACTTAAAAATAAATTAAACTAAAAATCTCTACACATGCTCGTCTAAAAATCTCTACAAAATTTGTTTGAAGATTTTTCGAAAAAGCTTCTCAAGTTTTACTCAATGACATTTAAAAAACCTAATACCTCTGTGATAATTGTGATTGATATACGGTTGCCTTAATTTTCGAAAAAGATCTTGAACTATTCATCTATTAAGTCATTTGCTACGATATGATTACTACTTAATTTTGTTTTTTACAAATCATTTAAGTGCTATATTATAAAAATTAAATATTCTGCCGTTTATTTGTGATTAATTTGTGCATTTATAAATATTAAAGTATTAAATTATCAATGAATTTAATAATTAGTAGTAAGATTAAATTTCACAGAAATTTAAAAGTTGTAAATATTTTCTATTCCGAAGAATAATTTTTACATATATTTTTCGTCAGTTTGCAAATTATTATATTTAGCACGATATAATACGATTATATTGATAATATTTTAAAATATAAATATAATGAAATTCAGAAAAATATTACAGTCCAGTTCAGTATTTCAATCTGCGCTACATGCCCACAATTAGATTCGGAGATTTCATTACAAAACATAAATTAAATTTAAATAGCAATGTTTAATAACATTAGCATTTTACTAAAGGTTTGTGTTATATTAATTAATGCAAATAACATTTTTGGAAGTCCAACAACATCCGATTACATAAATGAAGACGATGTTATCAATTATATTAATGGAATAAAAGAAAAAATAGATATTAGCGCTGATCCATGTGATAATTTTGAAAAATATGCTTGTGGACATATGGAATCTGCAGATAAAATTCCGCCATTATTCAATGTTGATCAATTAAGCTTAATTGAAACGATGTTTCCGGACGGATACAATATTGAAAATCTAATTGAAAAACTTTTTATAAATGGTACACCTAAAACAAAATATGAAGAAATAGTTAAAGATTTTTACAAAGATTATAACAGATATATGAAAGAAGAAACTACTACTGATAAAATTAAATCTATGTTTAAACAAGTTGATATATTAAAATCATACAAACTATTCCCAGTTGAAAAGAATGTTAACATTACAGTTAAAGAAATTTCTGAATTGGAAGGAATTTTAAATGCATTTGGACAAGGAGTTTTAATTAATATACGTCCTCAAAATGAAGGAAAAATTTATACAATATTTCGTAACAGACTTGAATGGTCTAAATTTAATGATACATCTGATCTTATATCTACTTGTTTAGCTAGTAAATATCCACATGAAACCGATCCAAAAGAAATCACAAAAATTTACGATTTTGTTAAGAAATATGAGATTATAATTTCAAAAATAAAAGAAAAAAATTTTGTAGAACCACTTCTTGTAATTGAATCAATGGAAAAAATTAAAGAAAAAATACAAATAAAAAATTTCGATTGGTCAGTTTTTGAACAATCACTTAAAAAATCATTATTTATTGAGGACAGACAAATTGAATTTGGATTTCAATTGGAAAATGATGATTTCCTTAAAGAGTTCATCAATTTATATGATTCCACTGATATAAATACAATACTTAATGTGCAAATTTTGCAACTTATAAGTTTTTTATTAGAACAGTTTGAACCTAAATTAATAGTAGAATTTGGCCGATTAGCTATTTTAAATCGAGTATGGACTGATAATTTAAATTCAGTGGCAACAATTGAAAGATATAAAACATTTTTAACTGATTTTAAATATAATTTAGAGAGTGCTTCAGAACTACATAATTTTGATGAAGAATATGGTGATGAACTTATAGCTGCTATACGTCATGTTTTAGATGATCATTCTAAAATTATAACAGAAGAAAAACTTGAAAATTATTATAAAAATTATAAAAATGGAGAATTTTATGAAAATCTTATATTTTACTTCCGTAGGATTATCGGAAATATTTTTAATCATGTGACTGGAGGACCAATACTTGACGATTTACTTCTTGGGAGATATGACCATACAATCGAATTTGATATAAAAAATAAACCATATTTATACTATTATTATGAAATTAGTTATAAACTATGGTATCAATTTTTCAGAAAAAATAAAATCATAAAGAGTACAATATCAATTAAAGAATGCTTGAATAAATTTGATTCAAATGATATTAGTGATTATGATATAAAAATGTTTGTAGCAACGTATGCATCTATTAAATCATATATGAATGGAACTTTTACAAAAAATCCACTTAGTAAAGAGCTAAAAATATTAGATAATTTATTGGAATCACGTAAATTATATTTCCTTTCAATAGCACAAAGATTATGCAGATATGATTATATTGATAAAAGAATTCGATCTTTCTCTGCTATAGAAAGTACTACAGAATTTAAAGAAACATTTGCTTGTTCAGATAAAAATTCAAAAATAAATCAATATACTAATGAAAATTGTAAAATTGAAGAATGTGACAGTGATTTTAAGAATATAGAAAATTTAATTCCATATAAAATAACTGAATGTTCAAAAAAACATTAAAATGAATTGTCAAAAAACAAGAATTGTTACATCAAATGTACTAAAAATTTTTATATAGAATATTTGAAATAAAAATATTGATTAAAATAAAAATTATTTAATTTTGGAAAACTTTTAATATAAAATTGTCATACAGTATTGAAATTAAATTGAGCATTTGATAAAGTAATATTAATTAGCTTGCTTTCAGAATCCAAATGACCAAAATGACTATGATTTTATCTTAAATTTTTAATTTTAAAAATCTAACTCAAAAAATATTCTACCATTTTACGTTGCCCTTAAGTAATTTTGAGTGCAGGTGAATAAATTCAAATTTGTTTTTATTTTCTTAGCACTTATAAGCTGCAAATCTATTATAAAGATGCACCTAAAAGTAAAAAACGGCAAAACGAAACTTTTATTTAGTTGTTTAAAGTATTAAAACTGATAAGTCATATATTTTTCAAAACTTTAAGTTTGCTAATTTTAAGCCCATTAATTTTCGAGCTTTATCGGCTAACCCATACATAAATGGGCGCATTCTCACAAATTTTTATTTTTAAATAAAAAAAATTTTCTTGTCTTATTTGATAATTTCACATCTACATAATTTATTGAATTGTTCAGACATTTTTATTTTGTTGTGTTGATAACACTTAAAATTTTGAAAATATAAACAAATGAATATCGTAAGAAATATTTAGTTTATTTGATTATCACATTCTGAACTGTATTTACTTTAAATATTCGGAAATTAAATTAAATGTTTGATTTTTTCTGTATTTAAACTTAAGTTAATTGAAAATGAAGCATATTTTTTTTATAGTTTCTTGGATTATCTTAATTAATACATTCAATATTTTCGGAAATCCAACAACAACCTCTCATTTCAATGAAGAAGATGTCATTAATTACATTAATGGTATTAAAGAAAATATTGATATTGCTATTGATCCATGTGAAAATTTTGAAAAATATTCTTGCGGAAAAATGAAATCTTCATATAAATCTGAACCATTATGGAATATTGATTCATTGAATCTTGTTAAAAATATATTTGCAGAAGACCATAATATTGAAAACCTAATTGAAAAACTTTTTATAAATGAAGGAGAACCGAAAACGAAATATGAAGAAATCGCAAAAGATTTTTATTTAGACTGTAATAGATATGTTAATGTTGCGATTTTTTCTACCAAAATAAAATCTATGTTTAATCAAATTGAAATATTAAAATCATATAAATCATTTCCAATAGAAAAAAATGTTCAAATTACTAGTAAACAAATAACTGAATTTGAAGTATTTTTAAATACACTTGGACAAGGTGTATTAATTAATGTACGTCCCATTAATAAAGAGAATGTATATATAACGTTTGGTTCTAAATTTGAAAAAATGAATTTAAATAATGTTACTGATTTTATACATGCCAGTTTATACAATAAGTCTCCAGAAGAAATTGATCAAGATGATGCAATTAAAATTTACAATTTTATCAATGAATCACAAAGGATAATATCTAAAATGAAAGACAACAGAATTGTTAATTTTAAGGAAATAGAATCGCTTGAAAATATGAAGAATAGAATACAATTAAAAAATTTCGATTGGTCAGTATATCAAGAGTTACTCAAAGAATCTATATATTTTAAAGATTTAAATGTTAAATTTTCATTTCGAGCAGAAAATGAAAATATTATTCAAGAATTTGCAAATTTATATGATATGACCGATATTAATACTATAGCTAATGCACAAATTTTTAACCTTCTAAATTTTTTAATAAAACAATTAGACTGCGAACTTATATCAGATATTGGTCGATTAGCTGTATTAAATAGAATATGGAATGATAATTTAAATTCCGAAATAACTATTGAAAGGTATAAAACATTCTTAAATGATTTTCAAGAGAATTTAAAAACTGTGTCGAATCTATATAAGTTTGACATGGAGGATGTCGAAATGCGTATAAATAAAATACGTTACATTTTAGATAATCATTCAAAAATAATTTCAATTGATGTACTTAATAATTATTATAAGGAATACAAAATTGGTGAATTTTATGAAAACGTTATCACTTACACTATTAAATATGTTGCATATGTTTTGAATCGTATTATTGGAATCGAAAAACAGGAAAGTGTATTACTTGGGACGTATGATCAAACAATTGATTTTGATATAAAAAATAAACCATATTTATATTATTATAATGAAATTAGTTATGCACTATGGTATCAATTTTTCAGAACAAATAAAATCATAAAGAATACAACATCAATTACAGAATGTTTGAATAAATTTAATTCAAATGATATTAGTGATTATGATATAAAAGTTTTTGTAGCAACGTATGCATCTATTAAATCTTTCATAAATGGTTCTTTTACAAAAAATCCAATTGATAAAGAGCTAAAAATATCAGATAATTTATTGGATTCACGTAAATTATTTTTCCTTTCAGTAGCACAAAGATTATGCAGATACGATTCTACATATAAAAGAGCTCGATCATTTTCTGCAATAGAAAATATTGAAGAATTTAATGAGGCATTTTCTTGTTCAGATAAAATTGCAAAAATAAATAAATATACTAATGAAAATTGTAAAATTGAGGCATGTGAAAATAATTTGAAGAAAATGCAAAATTTACTACCATATACTTTAACTGAATGTTAAAATAATCATAAAATATTGTTACCATAAATAATTTGTAACTATTATTAATAATTTATTAATAAATGATAACTATCAAATGTTATAAAAATGTCTAATTTAAAAATAAGAATCTTATTTGTTAAAAATCACATTCAATGTTGAGTGATGTAAAATCTAAGGTGCCTACTTACAAATATCGACAACTAAATTACTGAAATCGTTTTTATTATTAACGAGCGGTCACATATTTACTTGTCTTTAGTATAATACAAAATATCTTAAGATCTCTGTAAAAAGCTGTATTTATTATTTTAATATTCAAAGATGCAACGACATATTTTAAAATTACTCAAAGTACAACCATTTTTTTGCATTAATTATTTTAATATTGTGTATTGATAAGATTTTCGAATAAAATATGAAGTAATACCTTAAGATCCGCCCAGACTTCAAGTCTGAAATCAATTAACTTGCCAGGAATCCACAAAACCTCAATTACTTTATCATTGGTCAGGTTGTTTGTGGAAATACATATATGTATGTACATATGTCGCAACAATAAGTAACTATTAGATATATTTTCCATTCTGAATTGCGCTTCGAATTCTAAAGAAAATGTATTCCTCTTAGTACCAATAACGATTGCCTCTTTTCCAGTGCGTTATTTACTCATAATTATTGCATGTAATCGTTTAAAAAATTTGTTTCCATTAAATTTTTAAAATTTTCAGAATAATTTTTTTTGCTACAATTGTATAGCTTTTCATTTGATAATTTTAAAAACCTTTAGAACTTTTGATTAAGGTATAAAACTTTATTTTTAAAAGTTTAAAATTGCTATATCAAATATTTTGGATGGTTGATATGGTTTCCACTAACATATAATTATGCAATCATCTCAGTTCTACAGCACACCATGTTTATGTGTATGTATGTTTGTATATTAAATAGGAAATAATTTACTATTTAATAAAGCTTGACCTTTGTCTATTGCAGATTTTTTTCCAAAGAATATATTATTATTTGATAATTTGCGAAACAGTTATTTAGATTTAACAAAACAAAAATGTAATTTGACATTTCAGTGGTTGATATATCAATTAATAATTAATTTGACATTTTTAAATGGCTGTTTTATACATAAACAACTAAATCTTCGAATTATTGCAAAAACAGAGCCAAAGCGGTGATGAACAACGACGGCCGATTTCCGTTATGAATTAACCATATGGTAATTAATTTGCATATAACGTCACACACCAATAGAAACAGATATTGTCAAAAAAAAATGCTAGGTGTTAAACGGAAATTTAGCTATTTTACCGCTTGCGGTGTAATTTGCGACGGTATTTTCTCATTTAAATTTTAATGTGTATTCTTTATGAATTCTGATATTTAACCGTAGAAAATTGTTCTCATTCTGTCATATACCTGAATCGGAGTCTGATGGAAGTTGTTTATATCAAATCCGTTTGACGTCAGTCTTTGTCTGACAGCAAATAATAGAATTACACAGCGTCCAGCATTTTGCAAACGCAATTGCAAAGTAGTTGCAAACTATGCCATAAAACAGTCTTA
Organism: Condylostylus longicornis; assembly: GCF_029603195.1. Lineage (NCBI taxonomy): Eukaryota > Metazoa > Arthropoda > Insecta > Diptera > Dolichopodidae > Condylostylus > Condylostylus longicornis. Next base: position 6,138,202 of record NW_026577974.1, read on the forward strand.
ATTGCTTTTAGTTCAGTTTCAATTTAGTTTTTATTCAAATTCACCATAATTATATTGTAACAATTTTGTATAATAAATAAAAATATAACAATTTAACATTAACAAACATAAGTTGTACATTAAATAATGCATAAAATATTATATAAAATATTCTTACAATTTGCATTTTGGATCTTAATTTTGGTCTTTTATTAGACGTCTTATAAGTTATTTATTATTGTCACATAATTTGTTTTTGAGAGTTCTATTCTTCAACATTTTTTGAATAATTTGTACTTAACAAAAACTTTGATATATTGACGGTTGAAGGTACTGTAAACTGAATTCTAATACAAAAAAGTTATTTCTGCTAGCTTTGAACATTTTTTTTCATCTTTCTAAGATCAACTTGAGCCATACGACATTATCAACAATTTTTGGTTTACAACTTAGATTACGTGACATTGCAATTTTTTGCAAGTGAAATTGCTAGCTAGTTTTATTTGCAAAATAGATGTCATCCAATTTTAATTAGATTTACTGGCAGATTTTTTAAACCACAAAATAAAATTTGACATTTTTTTGAAATCGAAATAAAAACATAATTTTTACATAAAACTACATAATTGAATATTGCAGTAATCGATAATTGCCGATGTAGAAGATGTTGCGCCCATCCCTATTATCATAAAAAATTTTCAAAGCGATACAGTTTGAATTTTTTTTTCAGTTTGAAAGTGCAAAAGTGAAAGTATAAAAAAAATTAGAGATTATTTTTGATTTATTTCTGATTTTGCTTAATAAATATATAATAAATATTTGTGCGAAATAATTATTTAAAATACAAACGAAAATAATATAATATTGGACAAAACAATGTAAGTACCTATAAATATATTTTACCTTCAATTCAAAACCAAAAATAATATAAGTGAGTGTAGAACTGAAAAATTTTCAGTTAGTCTTGGCGTCATATTTCGAACTGTACTTTTTACAGTTCGTTTCAGTTAAATTTGTTTCAGCGCACAAGTAAAAGTTTTAGCGAAAAATGTTAATTCATTATAAAATTTTCAAATCTTTATGTGTGATATTAATTTTTGCACATCAAACATTGGGAAATGTTATAGCAGATCACTCAAGCCATGATAACGATGTAATTGATTATATAACCGAAATGAAATCAAATATTGATACAAATATTGAACCTTGTGATGATTTTGCAAAATATGCTTGTGGGAATATGAAATCTTTAGAGAAAGCAATAAACGTATGGAATATAGAAAGTGTGATTGAAAAATATTTTGTTAATGGATCACCAATAACAAAAAATGAAGAAATCGTACGGGATTTTTATATGGACTGCCATAAATTTGTAGAAGAAGAAAGCCATTTTAATAAAATTAAAGCAATATATGAACAAATTGAATATTTACATAAATTTAAATCTTTTCCAATTGCAGAAAATGTTCAAATTACTAGTAAAGATATTACAGAATTAGAAGTAATTTTAAATTCATTTGGACAAGGAGTTTTAATAACCTTAAGTCCTGATAATAAAAAAGAATTATTGCATTTAACATTTGCTTCTAGATTAGATGTAACTAGTCCCAGTGACATAAGTGATTTTGTACATGATAGTTTATATAATAAGTCACCGGAAGAATATAATGAAAAAGAAAGTTTAAAAATGTTCAATTTCATCAATGAATCTCAAACGATAACATCTGAATTTACAGAAAGTTTTACTGAGAATTCAATAGAAATTTATTCATTCGAAGATATGCAGAAAAAAATTCAATTAAAAAATTTCGATTGGTCAGTTTATGAACAGACATTAAGAAAGACATTAAATTTAGAAGATAAGCAAACAAAATTTAAATTTGAAATTAGAAATGACAGTATACTTCAAGAGTTTACTAATTTATATGATACGACCGATGTAAATACAATAGTTAATTTACAAATATTTCAGCTATTGCAATTTCTTACATCAGAAGTGAAATGTACAAATCTTATAGAAATGGGTCGATTAGCTATTCTAAAAAGAATATGGAATGAAAATTTGAATTCTGAAGTAACTATTGAAAGATATAAAACATTCTTGGATGATTTTGAAATTGATTTCAAGAATCAAATTGAAAAGTTTAAATTTGATTATAAAACTGATTTCATTAATATGCTTATAAATAATACACGTTATGTTTTAGCTAACCATTCTACATTATTAACAGAAAAAATATTAAATGAACATTATAAAAATTATAAAACAGGGAAATTCTATCAGAATATTTTAGTTTATTTCAATAAAATGGTAGGAGAAATGTTAAAACATATTTTTAAAGATGAAGTAGAGCAAATTGGTATATTCATGGGAAAATATGATGTTTCTATCGATTTGAATGTTAAAAATAAACCATATTTATATTATTATAATGAAATTAATTTTGCTGAATGGTATCAATTTTTTAGAACAAATGAAATCATAATGAATATAACACCTATAACAGAATGTTTTAACGAATTTTCTTTAAATAATTTTACTGATTATGAAACACGAATAGTTTTGGAAACACATGCATCTATTAAATCTATTATGGATTCTTATTTGACTCGAGACCGGCTAACAAATGAATTTAAGCTATCTAAAGATTTACTGGATTCAGATAAATTATTTTTTATAGCTTTAGCTCAAAGCTTTTGTCGAAATAGTCATTTTGATAGAAATGATCCATCACATTTTGCTATAACAAACCTTAAAGAATTTAATGATGCTTTTTCATGTTCTAATCAGAACACTTGGTATAATAAAAATATTTGTAAAATTGAAAGATGTGAAAATGATTTAGATAATGTGCCAGATTTATTGCCACATTATATTAAATTTAAATGTTCAGATAAAAACTGAAAGAATTTGTTTTTTAATTAAAAAAAAATAAATTAAAATTTGTATTTGAAATAATTTTTTTTATTTTTTTTATTTATATTAAGATTTTAAGTTTAACCTTACCAATGACTATGGTAAGGTAAAACTATGTAGGTATGTAAAACCCAAATCATTTTGACTATATCCAAGAAAAAATTTAACGAGCATAAAAAATTTTATTTTAAATATTTTGGAACATTTGTCTTTTAGGTTTCTTTAAAATTAAACACCATTCGAAGCAAGAAATAAAAACTCAAACTGTTAAATGACTGATCAGAGCATTTTAAACGTGGTAAAAAACGTATCTACCTGCAAACTTTTTGAATTTATTTCTATTACGATCAACAAATATTATTTTTAATTATAATAACATGTAACAAGATCAAAACTAAAAATTTTAACATTATTAATTTTAAGACTTTATTATTTCATTAAAAAAATAATATTGTTAATATTGTTTTTGTTATACTAACAGGGAAAACTTTACAAAATTAAAAATTATCAGTTTGTTTTGAAAATCCGTGACCTTTTGTAGTTTTCGGCGATCTAACATTGAATTTTAGAATAATTTAAACAGCCTAACAATAAAATATCATAATATACATATAGTAATAGTACATATTACAAAATCTGAAATTTATTTTTAGATTCAAAACTATTATGCGGTAGAGTTTTTAAATACCATTTTAGTTTTATTTTATGATTCAATAGAAATTGTTTGATATCGGAATTTTTACAAAGATTATTTTAAAAATTAATTTTTTTGCTACATTTTTTTTACAAATAAAAATGTTTTGTAATTTTAATATTTTAGAAAATTTTTTTTATATATTGCTGTTATATTGTATATTAATTGTTTATAATCAAATTCAAATAAATTGTAAGATTATTGAAAACAATGATAATGATACCATTAATTATATTAATGAAATTATGAATAATGTTGACAAAACTGTTGATCCTTGCAATAATTTTGAAAAATATGCATGTGGTTATAATATGAAATCTTTAAAAAAGCCTACAATACAATTATGGGATATGAAATCATTAATTGAAGATTTTTATATTGATAATGAAATAATATTAGAAAATGAATATGATAAAATTGTTAAAGATTTTTATTTAGATTGTAAAAAATATATTGAAAATTCAAATAATATATCAAAAATTAATGCGATATTTGAACAAATTGAAATTTTAAAAAAATATAGAACATTTCCAACAATAAATAATAATATTACAATTAGAGATATTTCTGAATTAGAAGCACATTTAAATACAATTGGTGAAGGTGCTATAATTATGATAAGACCAGATCAATATGGCAATATGTTTTTAACATTTGATTCACAAATTCATTTAGATCATTTAAATAATATTACAGAATTTTTAAATTATAATAATGAATTTTATAAAGAGAATAATAATATTATAAATATTAATGATGATTTAAATAAATTAATAAATTTTGTAAATCAATCGCAAATATTAAATTTAAAACAAATTAATAATATTGAAAATAATAATAATAACGATAAAAAAATAGAATCAATTGAAATTAAATCATTTAATGATATAAAAATGCATATACCATTAAAAAATATTGATTGGAATATTTTTGAACAAACATTATTAGAAAAATTTAATATTAAAAATAAAGAAATTAATTTTAATTTTCAAATTAAAAATCAAAAATATTTAGATGAATTTTTAAATTTATATGATTCCATTGATATGAAAACATTAATTAATTATCAAATTTTTAAATATATTAATTTTTTAATAACAAAAATTGATTGTACATTAGTTAGTCAATTAAATCGTTTACCAATATTAAAGCATATATGGAATAATAATCTTAATTCAAAAGAAACTATTAAAAAATATAAAAATTTTTTAAATGATTTTAAAATTAATTTTAATAATACATTAAAAAATTTATCACCATCACCATACAATAATAATTACGATATAAATTTTATATATAAACTTTTAAATAAAATAAATTTTATTTTATCAAATCATAATAATTTAATTACTGAACAATTAATTAATAATTATTATAAAGATTATGAATATGGAAAATTTTATAATAATTTTATGAAATATTTTTATAAATTTATTTCAAATATAATTAAATTATTACAAGAAGGTAAAGATGATGAAAATTTATTAGCTGGATCATATGATATTACAATACCATTAAATATTAAAAATAAACCATATTTATATTATTATAATTATTTAAGTTTTGAATTATGGAATCGTTTTTATAAAGTAAATCATTTAATTAAAAATAAAACTTCTATAATTAATTGTTTAAAAACTATAACAAAAGATGATAATGATAGTAATATACAAAATGATATTAAAAATAATTATAAAATTGATATTTTTTTAAATATTTATGCATCAATTAGATCAATACTAAATAATGGTTATTCTATAAAAGATTTTTTATCTAATGATTTTAAATTATTAGAAAATAATTCAATTGAATCAGATCAATTTTTCTTTATAACTTTAGGTCAAAGTTTTTGTCAGAATTATCAAAATGATAAAAATAAATTAATATTTTATACATTTAAATATTTAAAAGAATTCTCAGATGCATTTTCATGTTCAAGTCAATCGAATATGAACCAATATAATAAATCAAAACAATGTAAAATTGAATATTGTAAAAATGATTTTAATTTTATAAAACAATTAATACCATTCGATTTAAATGAATGTAAACTAAAATAAAAATTGAAAATTAATAGTTGAAGTTAGAAATTATGGACGATACTGGGACCTTCTTTCTTAACGTTTAGCTACTTTACGGTGGTAATAAATAATAGTGTTCATTAATGTTTCTGATTCAATTTTAACCCCGTATCTCAGTAATATAACAAAAAAAAAATGTTTTATTTTCAAGTTTTATTTTATTAGCGAAAAATAAAATTATTAAATTTTTTCCTTTTAAAAAACAGTATGGAATAATTAAAAAAAGGAATTTTATTTATTAAAATATTAAAATATTTTCTGAGAGCATAAAAAACGATTCCCTGTATTAGCAACGTAGGTAAAAAAAAAAAAGTATAGCAGTTAAGGGTTAAACAATAAAATCTATAGTTAATAATGTTAATGAATAGTTGTAATTTAATTAAGTTTTAATATTATAAAAATAATATATTGCAATGAATTAAGTTTCCGGATTTCCTGATGTTTCTATAATTATATAGGTTCACGTTAAACAAAGTTTATATGAACAAAAATTGTTCAGAATTTTAAATATTAAAAATAGATTTATATTTAGATTTGAAAAATTTCAATGTACATTTTTTAATCGTTTGGTGGTGACCTACACAGCTCCTTTAGGTCGTTTAAATAAGTGATTTTCGAATCAAAATTTGGCTTATCACAAACCTTTTTTTTTATTATGAAATATAAAAAAAAAATTTTGCACAAGCAAAATTATTATATAATTATTTAAAAAAAATAAAAATTTTCCAAAAAATTGCTATAAATAAAAGAAACGATAATAAATTTATTTTAGTAACTTAGCAAATTTGAAAGTTTTGCTCCGTGTCGTGGTGCAAAAAAAAAAATTCGCATTAGAAAAATGTTAAAACAAAAAAATATTTTTATAATATTTTCAATTGTATTTATTGGCTCAAATCTTGTCTTATGTAATTCAATTGCAAATGAATATTATGATGATGATGATTATATGCATCAAGCTTTTATGCAACAAGTCTTAAATAATATAGACACTTCAGTACATGCTTGTGAAAATCTTGCAAAAAATGTATGTGGTAAAATGGACATTTACAACAATTACAACAATAACAACGACAATAATAACAATAATAAATTTAATAAAATGGAATATTATTTAAAAAGAAATTTTATTGAAACTGATTTAATAAAATCAGAAAATAATAATTATCAAATTATTTATGATATTTATAAAAATTGTAATAGAGCAAAAATTTTACATAATAATAATGATTTTTCATATATTGAAGAAATTTTTCAACAAATTGATATTTTAAAATTATATAATTCATTTCCATTTATTAATCATAATGATAATAATATAAATGGAGATAATATTGCTGAATTAGAGGCTTATATTAATATAATTGGTGGAAAATCTTTATTTAATGTTGTACCATATAATAATACTGTTGGATTTATATTTCCAGCTTCTTTATACGATTTGCAGAATATTACACAATTTGAATATTTAAATTTTACTGAAAATTCTAATAATTATTTAAATTCAACTGAAATACAAAAAATATATGATAATATGTTAAATTTTGGTAAAGAATTTCCAAAATTAAATTCCGATTCAAATTTAATTAATATAAAATCAATTAATGAACTTAAAAAATTAATACCATCAAAAAATTTCAACTGGGATAAATTTAATAAAATAATTACAGAGAAATGGAATTTAAATGTATTACCTGAAAATTATAATTTTATTATTGTTAATTATGATCAACTTGAAAAAATTATAAAATTTATTGATCAAATAGATATTGAAATTTTAATTAATTTAGAAATTTATAAATTAATATATAGTTTAAAAAAAGAATCTTTTTGTAATAAACCAGAAGTATATTATAGACATATTTTATTGAAAGAAATTTGGAAAGAAAATTTATCATCAGATAAAGTAATAAAAAAATATACAGAATTTTTAAATGATTTTGAAATTGAATTTAATCGTACTATTGAAAATAATTTTGTACATATAAATTCAGAAGAATTGTTATATAATCTTATAGGGAGACAACGTTATCTATTAAAAAATTATCAAAATATTATTACAGAAAATAATATAAATGATTATTATAAAAATTATGAATTTGGAAAATTTTATAAAAATTTAATAACACATAATATTAATTTTGCTAATTCATATTTTAATAGCTTATTAACAAATAATACAATAATGAATGATTTTCTTTTAGGTCATTATGATTATATTATTGATTATGATATTAAAAATAAAACTGATTATTATTATTATTCTGCTATTAATTACAATTTATGGCATGAATATTATAAAATTTTAATGGAAAATAAAATACATAATGAAACTATAATTGATAATTGCTTTGAAAATTTAAAACATAATAATGATCTTTTATTATCATCTGATAAAAATAATTTTATTTATGCATATAATGCATTTAAATCAACATATACTAGTTTTAATACATATTATGTAAATACAAATAAAAGTGAAAAATATAAAGCTAAAAATACTCCAAGAGTATTTCTTACTTTAGTGTTAGGTCAATATTTTTGTAATAATGGTATATTTGATAATAATGAACCAGAATTTCAAGTTATAAGATATTTAAAAGAATTTGCAGAATTATGCCCAAATAATACATTAAATGAAATTTGTTATATTGAATGAATACAAGATTTATATTTTAATTATATAAAGTTTTATAAATGTTTTTTTTTTTTTTTTGTTAATTTAAAATGAATTTAATAAAAATATGAATTGAGAAAATTGTATAAGATTTGAAATTTCTTTAAATTGTTTTGTTTATTGTTCTATTTGGATTCCTTTAGTTAAAGAAAGTTGAAAGTAGAAAATTTAGTTATTATTTAGCATCTGCAAAATATAAAGTAAGCGCATGTTTAAGTGTACATACGCCTAACAGATGGCGCGGAACGCGATCCAAAAATATTTCGTCACACAAATTAATTGGCATACTTTTATTAAAAAGTGGAAAAGACTGAATAACTGTGATGGTTCATGATAGAATTGAAAACACATAAATTATGAATATTCTATTGTACCTATTCTATCTACATAAGTGTACATACAATATAAAATATTGCCATCTCTTTAATTATATTTAAATAGTACTTTAAGATTTTTCTACAGAAATACTTATAGAATAAAATATTTACCTTAAAATAAAAAAAAAAGTTATTGTCAATAAACTTAAATCTAAATCTAAAATCTAAAATTGCCAATTTGAAACATAGCCAATATTGTAATATTCTTCAGTATATAAGTTTAAAATATATAACAGTTAAATAAATACTTTTAGATTATGTGTCATTTATTTATTATATTATAGGCTTTTATGTTACGTCCCAAAAGTTGTAAATACAACTTCCGTCTCTACTGATTTGGCGGACAAGTATTCGTCAGAGCTTAAGCTTAAGCGGTTATAGTATTTGAAGATTCATACAGGGCTGACTTATTGTTGTTCGAATTTTATCTTATAGATGGCGGTAAAGCTCCATTTTTTGGCATGAGTAAATATTTCCTAATATCTGAGGAGATTCAATAAAGTTATAATAAGCCAATAAACCTACATATAACAATTTTTGTAGAAATAATTTGTGTTTGCCAATTTACATACATATCTAGTATAATATTATAAATTTGTCTATATAAAATTCTATATTAAAGATTATCTCTGTGTACTTAGAAACACGGAATAATTTGCCAAAATTTTTCTCCTTTTCTAGAACTGCACAAAAATAGTTTTTTTTTTCTTCATTAGAATAATTAATACCTTAAAAAATTCCGATTGAAATAAAAAATAAACTATATCGGATTGGAAATTTACGAGATCTAAATAAATAAATTTTTATTATCTCCCAACTTGAAAAATGTACCTACTCTGGAAGATGAATATGTACATAACTTCAAAAAAGATAATAGACACACAATCAATTAAAAAGCTTTTGTATTGTGTATTTGCTACTATAGACAGTAAGTAGAAGATGTGAGGAGAGTTGAAAAGATTTCCATTTTATTTTTGTTCAATTGAAAAAATTAATTTGTTATTGAACAGTGGAAACGCACGACATACAAAATATACGCCTTTGCTCTAAACCTAATTTTCTTTAAGATTTGTGTACTCTAGATTTTATTTATAGTTTTATAGAACAATTTTAGTTTGACCATAATGTATTGTCATCCGTAAATAAAGAGTATTATACACCAAATCAGAAAAGCAAAAAATTTGAAATACAAGTCTACTCCACATAAACCCTTGATAAATGGCCGCAATAGAAGAATAAAAAATTTTATGTTTAATTTTTAGAAATAAGAAAGAAATATGAACAAATTTCCATCCTTTTAGTAATTCACTTGAAATTTAAAATGAATTGCAATGTTAAAAGTTTGTATTACGACGAATAAGCGCAAAAACATCCTCTTTTCATTTATTTTTCCACTATTTATAAGTTACACATATATACGAAACAGTATAAAATATTAAAAGTCAAGGAATCCCATTATAACAAAATGCATAAATATTTGGTCTTGTATATGTATATAGGTACAATCTCAGATTTTGTAATTTATTATAGCAGAGGGATTTTAAAACTGAATTGTACATAAACTCAAAAATTCAATGAAAAGAATATATTCTTATCTATGTATATACGAGTACATATTACATATTTAGGTGTATAAAATGAAAACAATTTGATTGTATGGGTATTAACACCGTCAATGAATGAAAAAGAATTGAAAATAAAAATTGCATGTTTGCATTCTATTAAAAATTGCATTCATTTTTATAACTTGTGTAAACAAATACTACTTATTTTTTTCTTTAAAACTGAATATTATGTACATACGTAAATAATGTATATAGGAATGAACAAGTTTTATAAGAAAATATATGAAATCACAATGCACAATATAAAATTCAACTGTTGAGATTAATATAGAAATCTTATTGTTGTAAGGATTTTAATTAAAATTGAAATAAAAAAATTGTTCTTCCAACACCTTAAGGAAATTTAAAATATTTTATACAATAAAGTGATTATTACCCTATACGAGAGTCACTATTTATATTTCGGGTCTAGCAATAAAAAACAAACATTTATCATTGGAAATGGTTTTATTGTTTTTCAAAATATTCCCCATGAAGATCAATACACTTTTGCATGCGCTGAAACCAATTTTCGTAGCACTTTTTCCACTCCGATTGAGACACCTCCAAAACATGGTTTTTGAACGCATCGACTGCTTCTTCAGGTGTTGAAAATCGTTGTCCACGCATTTTTTTTTTGATGTGAGGGAATAAGAAGAAGTCATTGGGTGCTAAATCAGGACTGTACGGCGGATGACCCATCAATTCGACATTTTGAGTGCTCAAATAGTCCATTGTTTCAGCTGATTTGTGAGAGCTTGCATTGTCATGATGAAGAATGATTCGCCGGCGCTTGTTTGTTTTCCTTATTTCTTCGAAAACTTTCGGCAAACAGATGGTGGTGTACCATTCAGAATTGACCGTCCTACGTTCCACTAAAGGTACTGTGGCCACATGACCGGTTATACCAAAAACAAAAAGGCGATCATTTGCTTCGATGTGCTTCTTCCATGAACAACTTTTGTTGGATTTGGCTCGTCTTGGAACACCCATACGGTCGATTGCTGTTTCGTTTCGGGCTCATATGCATAGATCCATGATTCATCACCTGTGACTATCTTATAAACGTCTTTTGACGCACCGCGATTGAATTTTTTCAACATTTCTTTGCTCCAATCGACACGAGCCTTCTTTTGTGCAATCGTCAAATTTTTTGGGATCCATCGACAACACACCTTTTTCACGGCAAGATGTTCATGCAATATCTTATGTACGCTGGTGGAACTAATGCCCAAGGATGCCTCAATTTCACAGTATGTCACATGCCGGTCCATCATTGTCATTTCGCGCACAGCATCGATGGTTTCCGGCAAAACGACCGAAATTGGCCGACCTTCACGAAATTCATCCTAGAGAGAACGGCGTCCGAAACCAAACTCTTGGTACCAGCGATTTACAGTGGTTTTTGATGGTGCTTCATCACCAAAAGTCGAAACAAGTTGATCGAGACACTCTTGTCTCGATAATCCGCGCCGAAAATCGTAAAAAATCATCGCACGAAAATTTTCACGGGACAATTAAATTTTTTGACCGAGATGAATTTTTCAAGTCACTGTAAACAAAACAATTCACGTTCTTCACGTTCTGAGTGAAGTTGTCCTAAAAAATGTCAAACTTTCCAATGGAAGTGTCAGATCACTGGCAGCACTAGTATTGCCAGGACCCGAAATATAAATAGTGACCCTCGTATAACAGTAATTTCGAAAATGAAAATATACTATATGTTCAAATTCGAAAATAATAGAATGTTCAAATTTTCTCCGTTCAGAAACGGAGAGAGGAAATTCAAATCTATGTTTGCTAATATGCTTTAGACAACCGTTATACGAGTATAAACCGTTAAAATTGAGTAATAATGGTCCAAAATGTTGACATGACTATATTTATAAAAAAATATTCTAGCTAAAGTTCGAACTAGATTGACGTTTCATAATTCCAACAAAACTGTTCTAGTTTATTAATAAGCTACATAGTTTAATAACAACATATCGATCACTACTCAGAGATCTCAAAGGTGGGGTGTCACTTAATTCAATACTTAATAATTTATTGTTATGGGCAGTACAGTATTTATACGGTTAAATTTATCTAACTCATTTTCGAAGTCAACTCTCTACCTACACTCATTTTAATTCAAATGAATTTTCGAATAGATTTTAACTATCGGTCATAAAATTTAATGTGCATTCCGAGTAATTTTTCATGATTTTCTTTAAAAGAATAAAATATATCCGATGAAAACGTTTATCGAAATTTTGAAGATATATTTTGTGTAACAAATATATTTAAGAATATTGTAATACCGCTCTTGTTTTTGTAATGAAAGCTAAAAGAAATAAAAAAATTTTCAAGAAAATTTATGTTGGTTATACAAATATATTGGTTTATAATCCTTGTGGGAAATCATTTACAAAAATGTTACTGTTACTATTTCCGTAAATATTTAAATTGTTGCATTATTGGTTTTTAAATAATTTACAAGGGTTATTTTTTTTATGATTTTTCAGGGAAAATGAAAAGAAGAGAAACTGAATAACAATTCAAATAAATTATGATAAAATACTTGGGGAAATAATAAAAAATAAAGTTGAGAAAAATAGGTTGCTTGAGTTGAATAAAATATTTTTTTTTCAATAAATTGTTATATAAAATATATATATATATATATATATATATATATATATATATATATATATATATAATTATATATATATATTATATATATATATATTATGTATATATATATATATATATATATTATATATATATATATTATATATATATATATATATATATATATATATATATATATAAGGAAATATTAATTAGAATTAATGAATTCTATTTTTAATTTTTACAATATTTTTTACTAGAATGAAGGACAGAATTATAAGACTTGAATAAGTTTTATGGAGCATGACATTTTATATGACTCATAGTGGACAGTAGAAAGAGACAGTAGTAATTGAAAATAAATTTATTTTAAAAATTTAAATTTTGCGAGCTCAATATTTTAGAGAGCTCAATATAAAATTTCGAAAATTTCAAAAGATATTTCAAATATAATGAGAAGATGCTGCTAATGAGCTGATTTACACGTTTATTCATTGAGCGTATGCAAAACATTTACCTTGTGCTTCTCAAACACAAACAAATTTTATTTTTATAGTAGAGAGGATATGAGAAGCATAAAATATAAGGCTCAATATATACTTGTACAAACACACCCAGTAAATTTACCAAATTCTCTTAAATAATTACGAGTATAAATGTTTAGCAAGTGCATGTGGTTGTGGTAGGATTAATTTGACAAATTGATTTTTTAGTTTTTCTTTTTTTTTTCTCACAGAGTTCGTTGGGTGTAAAGATTATTCATTTTTACATGTTGAGTTGTTTGTTCTGTGTATTTATATACTGTACACTGTAAAAAATTTGCTATAAAATTACTGATAAAAGCATGCTGAGAGCAAAATATTACACAACCGTATAATAAATTTATATTATAGTCAAATAACAAAAATCATATTTGCCAACGTATCTGTTCTACTCTCTCATGATTTAATATTTGATATGGTAGTAGTATTAATTTTTTTTTATTAAAATCAGAGGGTATCTGTAATTTTCCTTGATTATACCGACTAGTATTTGTAGTTGTAGTAATTTTAGAACTACTTTTAGCACAGTGTAGCATGTCCTTATTTTAAATTTATTCCAAAAATTTTAATCTTATTATAAATTAGCAAATTCAGCCGTATAAATTAGCAAATAAAGCGTATAAAAAAAAATTTTTAATTCTCCCTTAAACAGTTTATGATGAGAACATGAAAAAAAAGTTACTAGTGAACAGGAACGGTCTTGCGATCTCATATTATATTAAAATAAATTTAAAATCTTTAAGGCTTTATAGCTATAAGTAAAAGAAGGTACGTGTTTTCATATCGAGGAACTCCAAAAATTTTGGTTCTTAACAAACATTTTTTTTTTTGAAAATTCTAGTCTCAATGAAAAAGGAAAATTTAATTTTCTATTATATATTTCAATATATTTTATATAGATATTATAAATCCATTTAGAAAGGATTTATAATCATAGCATTTATACGTATAACTAATATTTTATATATTGACATAATGTTATATTAACATAATTCTTTGGAAACTTTTATATGGATCTCATACCCTCTAAAAAAATATTTCAATATTATAGTTTAATAACACGCACTCATATACACAACCTACATTATTAAACTGAATAAATTTATACACTGACAAAATTATATAGTAGATTTTTGTATATAGAGTGTTGTTATACTTAATATTATTCATTATAAATAAACCATCTTGTTGTTGAAGGTTAAGTTGACCGACCTCCCGTGACTTGATTTTAAATAATTTGTTATGAAATTTTTTTTTTAAAAACTTTTTCTTTACATTTTATTTCGAATGGAGGAGTTTTCGTTCTTTTGTTATATACTTTAAATATTAATATAAAATTATTTTATAATATTTTCTCGGGCGAGGTAACTTGTGAGGCAACCTTGCTTATTAATCGGTCGGGTCACACGTCATCGTGCAAGGTTGGGTCAAAGACCTGTGTGGGGACGAGGGAGTTTGTACCAAGAACTAAATTTTTCAAACACATGGGGATGTACCCCAGTGTCTTTCAGCCTTGAAATATGGTATAAGAAATCGGAGGTCTTGATCATGTCAAACAGTCGGGTTGATATCAAAGTGCTCACTTTATTTGCAGTATTCTTCCAGGCAGTATGGAGCTGTCTTGAGAGACTCAACAAATTGGGTAGATGCAACGACAGTGCGGTATGTACCGAAACAGTTGGCACGGAAAGAAATGGTACGGCCGACAAATTAGCGAGAAGAAGGCTACCCCACTTCTTAGATCAGAGCCCTTTTGCGAAATCGGACCACATGCTGTTAAGAAAGAGGGGGAGGGAGGAGGTGGTCTCAGTATACTTTCTGATAGATTTTTATGTTCTCACCCGCAGGAGTGGGAGTTTTGTAAACTAAGTGTATTGTGTACATTTAAATGGAACGCAACAAACAAAAAAATTTTTTTTTTTTTTTTCAAATTTTTCATAAACTGTTTTTGAATGTCACAAAGGTTAATATTGCAAAGGATTTTTAAGGCCATATTATAATATACGAGAATCAGATAGATTGTTAAAAAAAAACGAAAATAAAATTTTAGTAAAACACAACAAAATTAATTGAAAGGGTGAAAGGGACACTAAGAAAACAAACTCTGAACTTTTCATTCAGTTTTATGGAAGAAATGAAAATTATTTGATAGGCGAGATGATGTGGTTTTAGGTTGTAGTCAAATTAACGCAATTTGTTGATTTTATATGGAGCTATATAGATGTACCTTTTAATTTCCGTTCATAGCAATTTATAAATATAGTCTTTAATAAATTTATGTTATTTGATTATCGTTTTCTATATAGTCCTTTTTTGCTTTTCCTCTTTATAATATAGCAAAAATTGAAAGGACATTAAATTTAATAGTTCGCTATTAGGATATAATTAAGAAACAACAAAGAACATTTTAATTTTAAGAATTTTTATAGTAAAAATGTTTTGTCATAAATTTGTTAAATTAATATTAATAAAAGTTTTTGTGCGTTATTTTGTTTCTTAAATAAAGAGGAAGAAATAAATAAAATTTAATAGGATATCGCATATTTTCATAAATAATATGAAATTATTGGAGAATTTTCAATAAAATTGTTGCAAATTAGGACCAAAATGTCTACAAATAAATTAGTTGATAGTACCTATATAGGTTTTTAGCTTCTTATTGAGTAAATTTTAAAGAAAAAAAGTAAATTGGATAAAAAACATAATTATGTAGGTATAGTAATTTTATAATTAATATCTAGACCGTTCTAAATCACACTTGAAATGAAATTCTATTTTTGGAAATCGTAACCATATTTACAATTAAGCAGAATTGTTTTAATAAATAATTTCGAATTTGAATTTATGGTAATAATATAATTGAGCAATTTGAAATTATTTTACATATTATCAATTCAAATTCAGCATAATTTTTTTAATTCTTTTTTTTAAAATTCGAGAATTCGAAATAATTAAATTAATTAATTTTGTAAGCTTACCGATATGAAGACCTCTTCAGCTTGTTGTAATATGGCAACACGTGACCAACCAAATTTTTTCATTAATTTTATTCTAGTTGGATTATGTACGGTGGCTGATGGGTGGGTACGAAATAATGTAGGAAATCTGCTACGATCTGATAGTGCTGGACTCGATGCACCATAACAAAGCTAAAAATAAAATAAATTAATAAGTATATAATAATATATAATATGCTTTTATTAAATCATAAAATTAGAAATATACTTGCGGAAACCCGTATATAATATAGGGTAGTACTTACATAACGTACATACATATGTATATAAAAAAAATACCTAACCTATTGCAAGAACCTTACATACATGCCAACATAGATCTAATAAATCAAAATTTTGTATAGTTTAATGTTATTTCGTTAATCGTTCCTATATATCGTCAAATTAACAGAAAAACCTTTAATAACTTGGAGTATCCATGTAAAATTTCACATTAACGGAATATTAGAGATATTTTGGGTTCAGTTTAAGTACTTGGAAACAATACTGAATTCAGTTTATATTCGTGTTCGGTTAATTCAAGTAACTTGGTGTAGTCGCATTTTATAGCAATTCCTAACCAGCTTCGATTTTTCTTGTATTTGGTTGCCTTCTCCATGTTTTTAGCGATTCCGAATTATGAATACCCACACTTGCTAAAAATATTTGAACTTGTTTTGCTCAATTTGTTTAACTCTGATCTCAAAATCAAAAAATAATCTATTCATTAACTCAAAAAATGAATACTCTACATATATTAATTTTTTTTTTCTAATTACAAATAAATTTAAGTTTCTCGAAATTTTTAATAAAAAATTTTGTTTTTAAAATCTTACTTTGATCAAAATTTAATTTCTAAAATAAATCATCCATATTTCATAAAATAATAAAATTATAATTCTTCGGTTATAACTCATAATAATTTTTGTCAGCTTCTTTAACGCAACCTAACTTTTTTTTGTATAACTAAGTAAGAGTTAATTAGGGAAGTTCCGATATTGAATACCTTTCTGCATTTAGTATTCCTCATTAAATCAAATTGTATGTAAGTACTTGATAAAATATTTTATCAATTTACTTACCACGATTAAATTCCACATTTTTGCAGCTTCGGCAACTGTTGTACAAACCGTACTACAGCCAGCTAATAACATTAATTTTTGTGGACTATTATATAAAAGATTGTACATCACACTAGCTCCCAATCCTGGTTCACACTGCAAAGAAAAAATTAAAGAAATATATTTTAGCTTTACTGAATATATTTAATTTTATGTATGCATGTGGGTATATTAAAGCCTATGGTGTATTCAATAAAATAATAAAATCTTTTATTAAATTTCTTTTAAAATGATCTTAAATTTTCTAATTTTTATCAAAAAAATATACAGAACGCTAAGTGTATTGGAAACCAAACAAAAAAGTAAATTCTATTAGAAAATTATATAATGGATTCCCAAGATATAAAATGTTTATTGTACGGATGAAAAAAACAAAATTTTCTATTATTTTAATCATTGTTTGTTGAAGAAGAACTTTGAATGTACAATAATCTACTCATTATATGTGGCCATTATGGTTATTTAACAAAGCAGGACAGTATTAAAAGGCTGCTTTTTAGCTAACAATTTGTGTTTGGAATGGCAACGTTCCCGATTTTAGTGCGACAACTCGGGCTTTCAGTAGCGCACAGATTTTCTTTGCCTTATGAGTGAATGCAGTGCAGGTTCTTGATAATCAGGTCTTTTGTTGAAATTTCTTTATTGTAATAGTTGCAATTTAAGGAATATAGAAGAACACTTGTAATTAGAAAATATTGCGGAGACTACAACACTATTAATTTCAACATAATTTCGGTACAAACTTTCTTAAAAATCTTCATTAATTTTTTTTTTTTTTTTTTTTTTTTTTTTTTTTTTTTTTTAAATCGAAGTTCTGATCGCACAATGAGTGGGCACTCATGCAATGGTAATCTCTCAGAGAGTAACATTAAAAAGGTGAGAGTAACATGAGCGCTGCAGTTTTTGTATTAATTTTTCTCTTAATTTTCTCAAAATTGAGTAGGCAGTTCATTATTATTTTTCCATTAAACTGTACACATTGATTTCTCGGCATATTTAGTTTGTTTCTTTTTTGCTTTTCTTAGAAATTAAGAATTTTTTTCAAATTTTTTTTTTTTTTGGGAAAAGAAGGAAATTTTCATTAACGAAAATTTTATGGACCTTCTCTTCTTTAATGTGCCATTTCCTTGATTTCCTTTCTTTTTAATAATTTTGTTCTATTCTATTCTCAATTCAATTAAGAATTTTTCTTTTAATGTTTCACATTTTATTGTTCCTGTTCTTCCTTTTATTATTACGAAAGAAGTCGAAATATTTATAAAAAAAAAATAGAACAGTAGAATTTCATCAGAAATCGGACAATGGTTATATTCCTTATTAATATTATTGTTGTCAGATGTATAGAAGAAAATTTTAAAGGATATTAAATAATATTTTAAAGTTGTATAAATATTTACATTAAGACTATATCTCTTGAGCTATATAAGGCAATTCAACGTAAATGTTAAAAAAACAAATACTAGAAAGATCCATAAGAGTAAACGAAATTCGGGTCAATTACGCTATTCTTGTTGAAATTAAGTCTCTTAAATGCAAGAAGAGAACTCTTTATCGTGCCGCCAGAAAGCATCATGATAGTGTCACATTTTTTAAGTTTACTTTCTGGCAAATATCTATTGCATGAGTGTCGGTCTTAAACATTTGCTTTAATATAAACATTTTGAAACCAACACAACCAAGTCCGTTGCTTATATCACTCCGGTACTACCGGAGAGCCCTGTTGCCCCGAAATGTGTGCGTACCTTCCCTTAGAACTTTGTACCTCTTTCTATTTTATCTAATTCTCAATGGTGGGAGAACACACAAATTTATTAAATCGCTCTTCCCATTCGCTCCCACTCTTCACTTTCGTTACAGTCTATTTCATTATGTCCGGGAACTAAATATAGGACGGCTACCTCCACACCAAAAAAAAACTTCGAGTGCCTCCCTGCATTGCCTTACAATGTGGCACATGAATACACCTCTATGACTTTTTGCCTTGATTTGTCTTCGTGAGTTGGTAAGTAATCAGCTTAACTTGCTTTAAATTATTTGAGAAATATTTTGATAGTTTTTTGTATGTGTCTTTTTTTCATCTTTTTTATTTATACTATTATTTACAATATGCACACGCAATACAAACCTATTAAATGCAAATTTAAGAAATTAATTACAAAACTTCATTAAAGAGGAAAACATAAAAATACTCAAAAGAAAAGAGTTAATTACATGAATTCTTTGTCATTATGAGAGTTACTCCCACAACTTGTGAACATTATTTAAACATTTTATTGTGAAAATTAATTCTATAAAAGCTGATAATACTAATATTAAAATCCTTATGATGATTACATAAACGAACATGTAACAATATATTATTATCAACGTGTACGTGAAATTAATATTATTTATTTTGAGAAAATTCAATATTATAAAGAAAATATCACATCAAATATTGTAATTATAAGATATTTAAAATCAATGACAACAATAATTATATTGGCATTATAAAGAATTTACCTTGCGGCTCTGTATATATATAATATATCTACAATAAATAACAATTAGAATGCTTTTTATGAAGAATTGAATTTTAAAATATAGGGTTCTGTATACAGTGTGTTGGAGTCTCAACAGTAAACTCCCGAAGAAGGGTGTTCAAACGAATAAAACACCTCTAGTGACATTCTAATTTTTGTGCCCTTTTTCTCGAATTATAAGGGCTCAAAGTTGAAATTTTGGAAAACCGTTTAATTTTTACATTATTATTGATAGCTCAGGAATGTGATAGGTAAAAATAATTTTGTATTTTGAAGTCATTACTGGATATTTGGATAAACAGAGGCTGTTTTTAAAAGAATTATATAATTTGGTCGAATCTTTATATTGCATTTCAGTTTTCGGTATTATATAGTGCATGTAAAAATAACGCTATGAGTAGAATTTTAAGTTCAATTGATTCATGATAATTTTAAAAGATAGGGACACACTGTTCTTAACATCTTAAGGCACTTTTTTTTAATTTAAATTCAATTGAATGAAATTCATTAAAATTTTAACCTTAAGCAAAGTAATATTGAATTAAGAAAATAGTATCAGTTGTCAAAATTCTCATTAATATTTTAATAACATTTTACATGTATTTTATTAATAGCATATAGGTTGGCAGAAAATTTGTATAATTCAACGTACAACAAATTATTGGATTATGTATCGTAATATTGTCCACTACAATTGGAAACTCACTAGGTGCAAGAGAGGCAATTGCAAGTAGCAGTTGGTTGCGTTGTTTATATTGAGGGGGCGTTTGAAAACAGTTTGTGATGTTGAGTTGGCAACACGTTGATGAATTGACCGTATACTGCAGATAGGATTATTAAATCCGCCATAATTGATTACTCTATTGCTCTATGTCTCCGTTGCAAAAGTTTGCTCAAAAGGCGGGGTTCTTTCAGTTATTCTGTCATCTATTATGGTGGATGGGGCCCTGGAGTCGGAATGGGTACTACGCTGCTAATGTACGAATTCTGTAGAGGGGTGGCGAAAAAATTTGTAACTAAATATAAATTCCAGCAAAAACACATTGGAGTAGGAGTAGAGAACAATTGACGGGTACCATTCTGTTTGGTCAGTGTATTACGTACTCTAGAAACGTTAAGTTTCTTGGGGGTAACTTTAGATGATCGTCCCTCCTGGAATACTCATATTGACATGGTCATCGAAAGAGTGGGCTCGTGGACGTGTCGTAGTTTTGTTGGCAAAACATTTGGTTTGCCAGGGCACAGTGGGCGCAGTGGCAGCGATATTGCTGACGAATTTGTTAGAGGGTTCGGAGATCCTTTTTGTTCAGTGAACTTTCAATGTCTGGTATTAGCAGCAGACTTGATGTTCTTCTTGAGCGAAATCAAATCTTCGTTGATAGGCTATTCAGGAATGCCATCAAGCAAAGTTGTTCCTTCTATCTTGTTCAAAGAAGTTTTCTTCAAAGTTGTTGGGGACGATTCGAAATGTGGTATTGCTATTAATGGCTTCTCCACTGGGCATAGTCCAGTGTAATATCTGGACAAACTGTGCAAATAAGATTTCTTTTTGTGCAGATTCTGCCGAGATGTTGAAAAAGAAGCTACACATGCCATATATTTTTTGTGTGATCCTGTTCTAGCTGGTTTAGATGATTTTGGCGGCATTTTTTCAGTGTCGGAGAGCTTGCATTCAACTTTCTGAGGGTTATCTCTAGGTATTTACTTGGGATCCGGATAATATAAGTGGGATATGGAGTACTACCATAAACCATGTCTGGTTTTCGATAGTCGTAGGATGGTATATTTTTTTCGAAGATTTCAATTCTAATATTCTTTTCTAATTCTAATGTTGGTTTTTTGGATTTGTTGCCTTCAAACATTTATAGAAGCACTAATGAACTATATAATGAACTTCATATTATTTTATCTAATTTATTATTTATCTTAATATGGTCACATCAAATGGTCAAATCAATTTTATTTATATAATATATAGTTATTTCAGGTCACCTTGACTTGAGAATTAAAATAAAAAATTATAAACAATTTATAATTTTTTAATATTATGGTATTTTATAAAGAAATCTAAAGAACTAAATTTAGAAAAAAAAAATGTAGGTTGATTTTGTTCTATTTTTCTTGTTATTACACATGATATACATTGACATTGATAAAATAATTTTCATGTTAGGAGCAATAATAATTTCTTCCTTGAACTTTATCTATGAATATACAAATACATGCTCGCATTCAAATTTAATAGTTAAAATTTATGTTAGTATGTACGAAACCTTCATCTATGCATGTACTCGTATGTTGTTACTAAAATTATTATTATCATTATTATTATTTATACTTTAACTTTCATTATATTTTTTTTTTGTTATTCACATGCACATGAAATCATAATTTTTAACTGATAAAAAATGTTAGACTATTAACTTGAAAAATATATGACTTGCATGTTTTATAAAAATCAACGTAAACATCAAAAGTAACAACTTTTTCAAGTGCACAATTTTTTTTCATTTTTTTTTTTATCCTTTATAACTACTATCATTATAGCCATTATTATAACAAGTAAATAGCATTTTATTTTACATAATCTATAGCAATTTTCTATAATAATGAGAGCCACTGTGTATTTTAAAAACAGGGAATGTTGACATACTTTGTATGTACAGCGTAAACACTTATGCATTCGCATATATGTATGTTTACCTATAAGTTATATGTTAAAATGAAAAAAACTAGTTCTTTAACTTAATTTTGTTGCCCCCCCCCCCCCCCCCCCCCCGCTCAATATAACTATAGCAGTAAAATTGTATACGATTTTAAAAAAAATGGATTGCATGATATATGAGTGACTTTCGAGGAAATTGTGTGATATCACAATCAGAAAAAAAGTAATAATAACTTAGTGAATGAAAACTTTTTTTCATTTCCCTTTCATTTATTTTAATGTAATTTTAAAAATATTTTCAAAAATTTTAATTTAAAATTAAATAAAATAAATTGAAAAGCTCACAAAATTATATGTTTTTAGTCTTACAGGTGGAGTTCTACTGATATGATTAGGAGGTATAGCTTTGAGAAAAATACGCTGCTATGTAACAGAAGGGAGTGTGGAAGCGAACACATGGATTGCACAATATGGTAAGTTACTAACTTGACAACTAAACACTTATATTTTAATCATTTGTATTATGCCTCAGAAACGGTTCCAGTTTGTTTGACATCATACATGTTTTTTGAAAATTACGTCTTGCTTACGCTAATACCCCGTTAAAAACAAATGGTACAAGCCCCTTTTTCGGCTTCTATTACAATTGCACACTATGCACATATTTTAAACCCGCCCCTGCTAAGCCTACACCTCGCATACTTAAATATATATATTTACTCTTATTTTACCATACGTCAACGTAATTTGCGTTTATCTCAATTTATTGTACAAAAATTTAATTAAAAATATAAAATTTAAATATACGAAAATGGTTTAAAAGTACATTTGAATGTTTTACTTCTAGATTTATAAATTAAATTTTTACTGAAACAATATTTTTATTTACTTTTTTTTGTAAAAAAAAAAGTAATAATAACAGATATGTATTATCAGATTTATTTTATTTAATAAAATAAAAACATTTGTTTTCCCTACATAACATGTAGAAAAAAATATAAATATGATAAAGGTTTAAATCGTTCAGCAATAAAACAGATGTTTTCAAACCGTTTAATTAATGAATCGTTGAAATTTCTAAGGGAGGGGGAGGGATACAGAACACTTCCACATAGTGCTGTCATAATGTAAAAACTCCGTGATTCAGATGCTTATGGGAATTAGTCTGTATTATTTATTGGACTGTGAACTTTTCAATGTTTATTTACACTGAATTGACAAATCAAACGCACAGCGGCGTATACATTTCGGGAACTTAATTTTTGTCATTTTTTTCTTTAATACTACACCAATTCTGGTACGTAACACCAATTAAGATTTACTGAAGATTTATATTTTCATTTTTAATACGTTAGATGGTTATTTAGATCCCCCCAATAAATAATAAATATAAAAATTCACAATAATCTAAACTCTTATTGTCTTACTTAAATAGTTTGTGAAATTGTGGAAATTTAAACAATATTTATATAAAAAATATTTTATATTAGAACATTTAGAAAATAAAAGGATATTTTTTTACCTGTTTCACAATTCCATTCTATATTATTTTATTTTATGTTGATTCTCTAATGTCGTGCTCTCCTGTGTACACATACACACATTTTTTATTTTCATTTTTCTTTTAATGTTCATGTTACTTTCCAAATCATTAAAAATAACCACAAAAACCACTTAGACCAGGGCTATGTAATGTCAATGTCAAAAATATAATTATTAAAGTTATATAGCTACTTGTATAACAGAATATGTAGATACATCGCAATATTTATAACTTTTATTATAAAAAAAAAAAACAAAAATATTTTTCATGTACATACATACATAGATAAGTGCAACATTAACAAGTTTCACTATTATATAATAATATAATGTAGGTATACAACAACAAGAGAGGAAAATAAAAAAATTAATGAAAGCGAATTCCCTGTTAGAAAACACACATTATTTAAATACATACATACCTATACATTTATAAGGTGAATATACGTAAATTGAATAAACTTCAATATTTTTAATGTTAAAGAAAGAAGAAGAGAAAAAATATGCATAACGGTAAGAGAGCTACATGAAAAGGGGTAATGAACAATGGTAAATAAAATTTTTGAGAATAAATTAATAATTAAATTATTTAGAAAATATGGTGAATATAAAAATACATTGAAAACTAAAAATAGAATTTCAATCAAATTTTGTTTAGAGAAGTAAAAATATTGCTACCAAACTCGTAAGTCGTGGATTTTAACATAAAGTCTGGCTACAAATATCTGGGATGTTAGATCAAAAATTTTGAGAAAAGTACTTACTTCTCACCTTTCTTGCTTAACTAACCTTAAGCTCTTTTAACTAAAATTTCCCTTAATTACTACAGTAAACCGCAAGTATACAAAAAGTATTATTTATATATGCGATTTTATACATAACACTACATACATTTAACTGTTAATCATAAAAAAAAGTTAAACTCATGATGTTGCGTAGCCCATAAATCATTGGCAATTTGTTTTCTTTACTTTTTAATGAAATTTTACTTTCTATTTATTATAATATAAAATATTCCGTAACATATTTATAGGCACAATACTGCTAACAAAAAAAAAACATGAAAGAAGTTTAACAATTGGGAAAAATATTAATAAAATTAATATTGTGTCTGAATTTTAATATGAAATGAAAAATTCTTTTTCTTTTCTTCTTACAACAATTTTTTTTGGCTACAAGTCGTAAAATAGTTTCGATAAAATTAAACTAAGCAAAAAGAAAAAAGAACCTTAAATCTTGTCAAAATAATAAAATTACTAGAAAAAAGAATAGAAAAGAAAAAAAAAAGAGAAAAACAATAAAGAAAATGAGAGAAAGTAAAAAAGGAGAAAATCAAGAGCAAAAGATCGGAAATTTATTACTTGTATAGTAACTTTTTCTCTTTTGGTATTTTGGTTAAAGAAACAAAAGCTACCAAATTAGTTCCTTTTTTCTTTTACTGAGTTGCTTGCGGTTTCTTTTTCTAATTTTTTTTTTGCTGTGTTATACGAGTATTGCGTCAATGATTTAATATTGTTATTATGAAATATTTTATAATAAAAATAGAAGGAACAATATTTGAGAAATCATGAGTAATCAAAAAGGAGAAATTATTGGCAGTTATATAAGAGATTAATATTTTATTAGTCTAGCAGCAAGTTCTTTATCGGTTTAATGAAAAATATATTTTTGCGGTTTAAAATTTTAAATTCTAAAAAATTGAATATTAAGTACTATATTTTGATTATTAGATTTTCTTTCTATCCTAAGAAAGACTTCTTGATGGACCCTAAAAGTATGCATTATTTTATAAATATTAAACAATATGAAATGCAGTCTAATGTTAAATTTTAATATTTGTCAAATTTTTCATTTTTTTAATTGAACAGGTGGCGTAAAATTTACACAATTTTTTTAATATTATAAAGGCCCCGGTTAAATTACAACTAGATTGATAAAATTTTTTTAAATCGCATCTTTTCTTTTTATTTAATTGTTAGTATTGTTTGAACACAATCAGACAATTTTAAACTAGAAAAAACACGTTCAAACTGTCAAATTTACTTTACCTGTTACATTGTGTAATTTATAATATTTTATCAATTTTTAAATATTAATACAGTAAATTTATTTATTCTCTTTTGCACAAAATCTCTGCTACTACTTATTGATATGCATCGTGCTAATAGTGCAACCTATTTATATGCAAAGCCGTGCTAATAGTCCCCAAAACTTAAAAGAAACATAAAACAAATACATATGGTTTTTTGATTAAACCGATTTATGTCTTACTAGACTAAAACGAAAAACAACACACTTGTATTCGAATTGTATTCGGTGCCACAAAGACTGTTATTCGTGTGTACATAATATTGAGTTGAGTTATATACATATTACGAGTATAGGGAGAACGAATAGAAACTGACAGTGTATGCGACCTATACAATTTTATAAAGTTCCTATAAATTATGAAATATTTTCCATTTCTTTACATTTGACCATTGAACAACAAACATACGATGTGTTTCGATAATTTTTTTTTGGTGAACATTTTTTTAATAAAAATAAAATGAAAGTCTCACATTACATTGTCACGAATGCGCCTATACTAAACGTGTGTGTTATTTTACTGTAAAACTTTTGTACAGTCATTCGACATTTACTTTTTATTAACTAACAATTAAATTTTTGGTGTATTACATACTTCATATTTCTTCCTAAATCAATAATATTATTATAATGATAAATTTTAAAATATAAAATTTTAGTATGTTTATTAATATTTTTGAATTATTCTAAAATTAATGGTTGATTTCAACTTTTTAAAATATTTTTCAATTATATAATATTAAAACTATTAATTTGTGCAAATTTTAAGTTTAAATTTTGATCATTTATTTTGATATCAAATTGAATTGGTAAAACACAATAATTTATACAAAATTTTATTTTAATTTTATATTAGAAACATAATTCAAATATTCTATTCTATATTTTATAATTATTCCTAAATTATGATATAAAATTGATATTATATAAAATTTTAATTTTATTCAATTTATATTTAGGTATTATTATTATAATATAAAATAAATAATAAATTATTTAAATTTTTATAAAATACTTCATGTATTATTTTATATATACTCGTAAGTATAGTTTTATATCTTTGGTTGATATACAAAAAATTGATATTCAGAATATCTATAGGTACTAGTAATTATAACTGACCGCATTGCATACAGTAATTATGCATACAGGCACGTTATGTAATGACACTAAATTTCAAATGTCGAATTTTCGGTCAAAATGGGCTTCTTGATGCTATAGGAAAAACGTAAATAAAGAATTTGAGTTGTGGTTGTTAAAAATTAATTGGAAAATATACGTAAGGGGAATCGCATCGCAGAAAATAATCCTCTATCCCTAAATCATATTTTTCTAGGTGTGTTAACTAAAGTCTACTGTCTATTAGCTATCTTTCATAAAATTTGAATTAGTGTTATGCTATACACTATTATAATGCGGTCGCCTATGGACTGACCTCATCAAATTTTATTTATTTTTTATAAATTGTGTTTATGTATACCTTGTATATTTTATTTAAATATTTGAAAATTAAAATCAATATACGTAAATTCAGCTAGATATTATATTAAATTTTTGTGAGGTTATATTATCATGTTATACAATATATAAATAATTATTTTATGTAAATAAATATTTAATATAATTTAAAAAATATATTTATACAAAATTTATAAAATAAATAAATATTAAAATTTTTTTCAAATGTATTTGTATATATAGGTACTTGAATATTTATTTATTGCAAATATTTAATTCAGTGTATATGATTTTCATCATATACTACTTGTATATGATAATAGTTTAACTCTTTTACAAAATACTTACATATATTTGTACATATACGTCCACAAAAAGTATTTAAAATTCAAAATTTTAAAATTTATTTATTCAATCTATTTACATATACTCTTCAATTCATATTAGTATTATGTAGGAAGAAAATAAACAAAAATCTAATAGGTGGATATCCTATGAGGAAATTAAGATCAAAATGATAACATTTATTGTGCATTTTATATAATATGTAGGTACTTGTGTATATTTGTATTGACTCTCACCCCTAGAACAAGATTAATTTAACAATATAAACATAGTGTTGAAATATTTTGAGCCCTCCCATATAAATTTTGTTGAGAAATTGAGCGAGTTTATTAAAAATATGAGTTCCGAGAGAGTGCTAACATTCTAAATTACCGTTTTCTTGTCAATAATTTGTGAGTCACAAAAAAATTTTAGCAAGATTTTTACAATTGTAATACGTATACATACTATGAAATCAATTTAAAAATTTTAGAATTCAATTTTTGTATTTAGAGTTTATGGGGGTGCAAATTGTGTTAATCATTTAATTAAAATTTAAATTATTTATGCTTTTATATCTAAAAATAACAGAAAATACAATATTTTCATGTATTATCCATTGTTTGTAATTAAAATGATAGAATCACATTGTGTAATTGAAATTTGATGAACGTTTATTTTATGGTATTTGATAACTAGATATTCGTATAAAAGAATATATTTTTGATTTTTTCAATTGTTCAAGATGTAGTTATCTAGTATAGGTCATTTAAATTCATCGTTTTACGTATGTGGAATAATTCCATATAAATTTCCTAATCGAAGATTGAAAATTTTTGATATTTAAAATTTTCGAAAGTTTAAATCCCTTGACCGGTTTTCAATATAATTATAATAAATTGAACATCAGTTAAAATAAACGCTATATAATTAATGAAGTGAGCATATTTGCTTTATTGAACTTCTTAAATAAATTTACTATAATTAAAAATTAATAATATCAATTAATATAATAATTGAAAGTCCTTTACATTGAAACACACTTTCTACAATATTAGAGTTCGAAAATTTTGGGATTATTTTTGTTTTGATCCTTTTGAATTTTATATTACTATTTTATATTTTTTTATATTTGAATTTATCTAAATAGCTATTAGTCTAACAATAATTAAAACATGTATATGTAGATACAATATTTCTTTACAAAATAGTTCAAAATTACAAATTGCTTAAATATTCTTGGTAATAATAACAGATAAATACAATGTATATTGTCAAAATTCAATTAAAATTTAGGAAATTAGTTTTGTTATTTTGAGAATATATAAATATAAATAAATTGGGTTTATTTTTTTTCAATTTCCTGTCTTAAATTTACCCAATAATCTTAATTATGCACATAATGTTGCATTGAATAAACGTGTTAAATATAATTCTATGCACAAATATTATTTTTAGTGCAACAGTTATAACAAGTGTGCGGACTAAATTTATAAAATCTTTGCATAATACTTTTCACATAAATAACAACTATATTAGATCAGATCACGTGTCGGAAATCCTTCCGGTCTATTCGTATACGCACCAATCAGAAAACCAAAAAATATAGTATATATCGAAAAGCACTCGATAAAATAAATAAAAAAGTAAATGCCACTTCCTCCTTCCTGCCTTCTAAGATTGCAGCAACGTGTAACGGTTTAACTAAGTGCTACAATATTTTTTTACTTTAAAATTTCATTTTGTTTTTCATTTAATTTTTATACCTCACAGAAGATTTATACAGATGGTTGCATAATATAAATCGATATTTTCAAATTTTCTCAGGTTGCTCATATATATTGAACTGAATCATCTAATGATGACCCCGGCAACGAGCGACAGACAAGAGAGTATGTATTCCATTCTGTGCACAATCATTATTACTAAAACTGTAAATTAAGTCAGATTATTGTTTTGATGTTTCCTGTAAACGGATTTGTGTATAATATAATACAAAATATTTAGGTATCTCGTTGGACCCTAATATCTCTTCTTAATATATAAATATACTAATGCATTATCATTTATTTTTAATTATAGTACCTAGTTATAAATTTCTATTCTCTTGAATTAATTATTGTTCTCTTGAATTTTTGTTTGTTTCTCTATATATAAAAGTTTTTCAATGTCAAATTTCTAATTGGGACAATTTTCTAAATATATTTTATGTTATAAATTTATAAATAAAATATTTGCTATATTGTATTTGTATAGGTGCATAGGATGTCTTCTTGAATAATATTTTTAACCATTTTTAAGTATTGAATAAATACTTTTAATTTAATCTTTGCATTAAAATGTTTTAATGATTTTTCGACCAAAAAAGGTTTTCCTTTTAATTTTATATACTTTTATTAATTGAGGAAATTCAGTATATAGATCCAGAGATGAAAATTAAAGGAAAATAATTAAATTTGATAATATGTGAAGAGAAGGTAAAAATTCTACTAAGCCCACCCCCATTTATATTAATTTATTTTAATTTTTAATGTATACAAGGTGAAGTGTAATGAAGAAGGTAAAACTGGAAAATTTGGAGAGTTACGAATTATTGAGGCATTGAAAATAAAACTGCATTTCTTGTTTTTGTAAATTGTTTGAAATTTTTCTATAAATTATCGAAAACGAGAGTGCTCAATAATTTTGATTTAATAAATTGAGCTGAGCCAAAGAATTTATGAGTAGTTCCAATCAAAAACAGAATTACATAAAATTATCCAATTTAATATTGTAGGCAGACCTGCTCCAAAAGAGATATGCTTCGTGTATAGTTAATTAGCTTATTTTACTTTTCGCAAGGTCAAAGTGGACACAAATTCTATAGCAAGATGACCTTTCATCGTCATATTTTACGCTTATTCGATTTTCTACCGCATAGATCGAGTTCGTACGAGGAATGATAATAACTTTTTCATTCCAATCACAGAAAGCTTTACTATGCTTCAAAAAACACTGAAATCAGGGTTGAACATTTTCATTGAAAGTAATAAAGAAGGTTTGACTTGTGTACCCTGTACACAAAATAATGGAAATAAAAGCAAAAATAAATTTATTTTCTATTCTTATTATGTAAAGTTTTTTTTTTAGCCCCTACTCTTTTCACAGTATTGATTTACTCATCATTAACCTAACAAAATGTATAAATACACATATTTTATTTAAAACTAAGTTGTATAAGAAAAATACAACTTCATATTACTGAATAGAGATGATTTTTCAGTAAAGGAAGTTTTCTGAAGCAAAAAGGACATAAATTAACCTTCGTCAAGATCCAATCAAACAATCAATTTTTTTTTATTCGATCGACAAAGTTTTTCTCCTTTTCCGTTTTTGTTTTTTTATTTGTTTCTTCAGTCCATCTCATTCTTTTTTTTTTGTTCATATTCTTTTTCACTTTTATAAAATAAAGCACTTTTTTTTTACAGAAAATAATCAAACCTTCGAAGTGTTTTCTTGTTTTTTTTGTTGTTGTCATTTTAACCGTAACAGGATAAAATTTTTAAAATTCTATTTCTTTTCCATTAAAGTTGTTGACATAAATCAATTTTTAAATAGAATAATTTATAAAAATAAAAAAAATGAAAATTTAGTATTCAGTTTCACTTATGTCTAAAAGATAAAATAAGGTTGGACGGATGTTAGTTTTACTTAAATTGGTTTTGTTTTTACATAAATTGAAGTTTTAGAAGTGTTTCGGTTTTAAATTACTTTTATATTTGAAATATGGCTGAAGTGTATAAAAAGGTAAAGTGCTTTGAATTGTAATTAAGTTCAGTTCGAGTTCAAGCACAAAGAAATGCCTTACATTTATTAGGTAAACTAGGACTGCCAATTTCTATAGTTTAATACAGCATGGCTGCGAGAACGGTTCTTATGTACGGTGTGGGGTCCAGCGCTCTGTACAGCAGTGAACAATTGGTAAGCAAATATCAAAGAGCAAAATTCAAAGAATGGCAAATGTATGTATTGATGCAACGCTGATCCATTCCCACTTAGGCTCTTGAGAAACTCTTTCATCCCGCAACTATTGTGTCTAATAGTGAGCGATGAATGGTTGCAGGGTTCGTAGTGCTCTCATTTTTGAGGACTAGGAACACATTATGGTGAAAATTGATTTTGTTCTTTCTGTGCTCTCATTTATCAAAAATCTTGGGATTTCGATTGTGCGGAATCTGGCGGGGTGAAAATTGAGTCAGGGGTCGATGTATCAATTTATTTATAAATATTGTTTTGGGGAATTGGATGATGAATTCTATTTGTCATATCACTGCAGTGCCTTGCGGGGAAAGGTAATTACGATTGGGAAGGATCTTACCTTGTTTAGCGGCAATATAACATCTGCTAAACCGCAGAATAACATTAAAATCTTAGACGCTTACGACACGAAGAGTCTTAAGCTGTAGGTTGTCTCTTAAATGGATGGCGGTAGTTCGAGATAAGATATTGTTTTGGAAGGTACATTAAAATTTGAAAAACTTTTCTCTGTACTTTAATAGAAGAGTCGTATTTATATACGTATTTATTTAATATCCCGTATAGTCAATGTCAAATATGAGTCTTCTTTAAAATATCAGCACAATTACTGCCACAATTACTGCAAAATATCACTCACGATCTTTAAATATCCCGCAATATTACTTATGATTATAGATTTGATACAATATTTATGTGACTATTATATGTGACGCGATGCTATTTTCAATTTTATTTGTTCACTTATTGTTACAAGTGACATATGTATAACATATTATATGAATACATTATTCACATATTATATTTTTATACGCATATTATATAATATTAATATAACACAAAAATGTCATAAATATATTTAGATTATTAGGTTAAATTTACATAGAAATCATATAAATTTTTTATTTAAGAATTAAGAATGATATGAGGTCAACCAAACAAATCTTCCAAATAATATTATTACATGCGTATGTATGAATGTATATGTAAATACATTAACTAAAAGTCATATTGTACGAGTATATTTAGAATTAGCAAAATAGAAAATACGAAATTTTCATATTTTTGTGATTTTTTTTTTGTGTATAGTTTTTGTCTATGCATACATTATGCAAATGTAACATTATTACTTACAAATTATAAGAAAAAAAATTAGATATGTATATATATATATAGAACAAATTGTTACCCATATCCTTCAAAATTTACATAATAGTGAAAATTTCTAAGAAAAATCTAATGAAGTTAGTTTGAATATAAATTTTCTCCTGCATATATATGATGTAATAAATTTGTTCATTAATTTATAATAATTTTCGGAGTATAGCTGTATATATTTATTGAGCAAATGATATTTTTTTTAGAAGGCTCAACATAATACTTTAAATAATTAGGTCGGTCTATTAGTAAAGTAAATTTTGTTGTTAAAATATCTGTATGTGATAATTGCGTTAAAATCTTGTGAGTTTCAATTAGCAATATGTGTTTAGATAGACTTCAGTTGGTTATTTCAGAAGAGATGCCTTAAGATCAATATCATATTAAGTTAATGTTAACTACTACCCAAATACGTCCGAATCCGAATGTCAGTCCAATTTTAATTGCTTGTGGAAATTAGTAAATAATCCGAAATTCGTCTCCTTCATTAATAAAAGAAAATAAGAAAAGTTATATAACAGTTTAAAATTCCATTTTAGAATTTTCTAATAGTCGGCTTGCATGTTTTGGGTGATGTTTACATTTTTCTAGTCAGATCTATTCCAATATCCTATAATACTTGTCAAACATTTAATACAAAATTTTCCCATAAACTATTTAAAAGGGTAAAGTTGAAATATATAGCTTGAACGAAATATAATATTTTACAAATAAGACCAAAAGAAAAAGATAAAAAAATTTTTTGATTTTGAATAGCTTGGACCAAAAAATAATAATAATGTATTTTAGTTAGCTACCTCAGACCTCAATAAATGTTTGATTAAAAATCTATATAATACACATTTCGGTATGCATATAAGTATACATATACTCGTCTAATATACCAAATGAATATTATCTTGATGAAAATAAATTTTTCTTTATGGTTTTTCTTATCCTTTCAATGTTTCATATAAAAATTGAAAATAGCTAAAATTTGTACAACTAATCTAATTTCATTTTTTTTTTGCTGAAATTTTAAGATATTCAATTTCAAAAATTTAATATTGTGTTTAATATAATATACGTATTTTATATACACAAACCGATCTAAATAGTTTACACATAATATTAGCATTATATTATAGATTTTAAATAAATACATATATAAAATTACTAGTTTACTTATATATAATATATTTAATGAATATTAAATTTTGTTTATATAAAGAGGAGATTTTCAAAGCCACTATTTAATTTTATAAAACGAAAAATATAATAGAAATTTAAAGCCTTAATAAATTTTCATTCCATAGTATATTTTAATCAATATAAATGTACATGTATATTGTCGAAAGTGTTATACAAAGTGAATAACATCATATTATTTAAATTTATTGATTAGAAAACTAGTTAATGTTACAATAGTTTCGGGTGTTTGTGTTTAAGTAGTATATTAAATTTAATTGATAACGAAGTTTCGGAAATATGACATCATTTTTCATGACAGTTTTAACTGGCATGACCATATTAAGGTAATGTGCCTCTAAAGATTTTATTAGTTCACGTTTTCTTTAGATTTTTACGGCTTTCCTGTTAGAAAAACTTAGAATCGGACTGTAAAACTCGTTTATTGTCTCTTATTTGCTATTTTGCGGTGCGATATGCATATTATACTCCTTTGAAAATGTGACTGAGATCATTAAATTCTGGAAGGATTTTAGTATAATACGCAACAAATTTACAAATTTACTATCTTTGTGTCTTTGATGACAGTCATTTTAAAAACTATAATAGAGCCATAAAAATTCTATAATAGAGCCATAAACATAAACCAGTCAGATTTCTTGAGGATTTCTCCGAATTCTTTCGGAAAAACGATAAAATTCGAGTATGTTCGACAATATTCCATGTTATTTGAGCCGCCGCAATCATATGTCATACTTCGACAAAGTAGTTACTATAATATATAAAAACACAGTAACGGGATGATGATCACTGCCAATTGATATTGTGTAAAGGGTGTTACTAAAATGGCTATGAACGACATCTTCATTTGTTTTAATTTTATAATTTTTCAAATTAAAGAAGTGCCAAAATTTTGCGCTTAAACCATTCTTCAGTTATTTTTATTCATAAATCATTTCACTTGATTTGTTATATTTTAAAGGTTAACTGCTATTTTTAATTTAAATATTCGTGATAAAGTGCAACTTTTTACATATTTAAAACACTTCATAAATCTTAATATAGAACAATAAAATCAAATTATTTGTTTTTATATTGAAAACTTAAAAATTTTAATTTTATACACTTATAGTGAAAAAAGTTTTCTTTTCATAAGTGAAATATTTTTTTTTTTTTATAAAATCAACACGTTATACAAAAAAAATTGGATTTATTTTTAAGTTTTTTATATTTAAAGAATGGTGCCTAAATAAATTTAATTGAAATGTGAAATAACATGCAATGCTCGTATACACTTTAATTTAAAAATAAAAGAGGAAATAAATGTACACTTAAAATCATTTGTACTTTTCATAATATTTTTAACCTTTTAACAATGGAATTTTTCCGTTTTTTTTTTTTTTGAAAAACTTAACATGCTCAAAACATCAATTGCAATCAACATACTCATATATTTTATGCCTATATACGGGTAATTTCTTGAACCAGAAATTTATATTATAACATGTTTAACCTTTAACATGAGGTTGTAATGCTATCCATCATCGTATGTGTAGTATGTGTGCGTACACAAGAGAAATAATATATGTAGGCCTCTCTCTTTTCATCTCTCTCTCTTTCTCTCTTCACTAAATAAGTAAGTATATATACATTTCTTCGAAATAATATCAACTTTTCTATAAATCCTTAAAGTAACCTTAACCTATAATAATTATGGTTAATATCGTGATAAATGTAAATAATATTGCTGAAGAACAAAAAAAAAAAAAAGACGATAAACATATGAAAAAATTTCTTCTATTTTTAAGTATCAAAAGAACAATAACGTAAAAGAGAATGTTGATGAGCCCAGCAATAATCGAGTGCAAAATGTTTTTTCTGGACTGATGAAAATCTTGCACAAGTTTATGAAAAAGTTATTTAAATACTTCTTTCAATTTTTAAGAACGCTTTATGTGCTATACAATTTCCTTGAAAAATTTGTCATCAAACAAATTGTAAATTTGGACCGTAGTAAAAGTTCAAATACTAAATGGATCTTCTATATAAAATCTCAAGGAAACCTGTTTAATATTTTCTTAAAAATGATTTAAAATTTAAAATCGACCCACAGTATACGACCACAGAGAATCGTTCACTGTAGTTGAATTCTTCACCTGTAGGTAAAAAAAAATTTGATCAATTCGTGACTCAGAATAAATATACGTCGAATCCGTTTAGCTAATACAGGGATGAGAGCACACCTACAAAAACACAGGCAAACCGTTATCTCTCTCAAAATAGTTTATTTATGCTTTCCTATAACGTAGAAGTGGCTTTCTGCCCAAAAAAAAATGTCAAAATCGGTACAATCACATCACTTATCTTATTGTATGTAATGCAGTTGGTAAAAAGGTAAAATGCTTAATCTTTAACTTCTTATATTAAATGTACACTTATAGCCCTCTAAAATCCTACATATAATGTAGGTGTTGAATTATTAAAAATGCTTTTTATATTTTAATTCATTTCTTATTATTAATTACTAATTAGATGTTTATCATACAAAGTCTTATTATGTACTGTTCTTATAATCTATACAGAGGTACCTGTTTATGCTATGTATATATATATAAGTACATAGGTAATTATAATGTTTATGATCTGTAGTACAGGAGCGTGTATGATAAATGGAAATCATCATAACATGTTCCCCTTTCAAATAATTGATTTATTTATTTTTTTTTTAATATTTTACGAAAGTATTTTACAATATCTGTATAAGCATTTAATTATGCAAATATAAAATCAAATTATTAATTCATTTTTAATTACATAAATATGCATAACCTTGTTTTTATTTTTATTTCTATTAACATTAGTATTTGTATTTTTATTTTGAATGTCACCTCAAAGTCTGTTATTTTATTATTGTTTTTAAACTTTTTAAACTTTATTTTCTTATTGTTTTCAATATTGAAGTTTAAAATCTTATCGGTTCTTTAATAGTACGTCCATATCGCGTAATGTATTTACCTTCTTCCCTTTCAGGAGAAGAAAATACCTCTTCATTATTTTTATCATTATCAAAGTTCTTTGGAATATCACTACAAGGTGTTTCTAACAGATGTTCCCTATTTCTTCTATATGTATTGCCCTCATTATCTTTAACTATATATGAACGAGGTTCCTTACATTGTTCAATAACCCTTCCAGGATACCAAACAGATGTTGGATGTTTTTTATAAAAAATGTTTTGTCCTGACTTCAAATTACTCAACGATTTTACATTACGATCGTAATAATATTTCATTTTTCTTTGTTTGTTGTTTATCAAATCTTCACAAATCTTAGCGTCAATCGTATTAGGCTTCAGGGCATCCCGAAGAGTTGGCAACTTTGTTCGTAGTTTTCTTGACATTAGAAGTTCCGCTGGGGAAGGACATCCATTTTTTGTGGTAGTGCGGTATTGTAATAATGCGATATAAGGATCAGTTTTACTGTCATTACTTTTTTGTAAAAGTGTTTTAATTGTTCCAATTGATCTTTCCGCTAGGCCGTTAGATTGAGGATAGTAAGGACTCGAAGTATTATGATCTATATCCCAAGAAATTGAAAATTCTTTGAATTCTTTTGAATTGAAAGGCGGGCCATTATCTGATATCATAACTTTTGGAATGCCATGTCTGGCGAAAATAGATTTAAGATGGTGAATAATTCTTTTGGCTGTAAAGCCCGTATTTAGTAAAGCAATTTCAATATATGTAGAAAAATAATCTACAACTAATAGGTACTTTTGTTTATTATAATCGAAAATATGAATTCCAACCTTATACCACGGAATAGCTTCTATTTTATGTGGTATTATTGGTTGCCTTTGATTTGACTTTCTGTATCGTATACAAATTTCACAATTAGACACAACGTTTTGAATATCATTGTTCATGCTCGGCCAAAAAATACTATTCCTAGCTAAATTTTTGCACCTTGCAATGCCTAAATGACCTTCATGAACACGTGACAAAATATCCTTTCTCAGGCTTGTAGGAATCACAAGACTGTTGCATTTAAATATTAAATTATCAACTATTGTTAATTCATCTTTAAATTTAAAATATGGGCGAATTTCATATGGCAAATTCCTGATTTTATCTGGCCAGCCCCGAAAAATATATGTTTTTATTTTTGATAAGACAGAATCATTTTTTGTTGCTTCTCGAATTTGGCAAAGTTTTGACTCACTGACCGACAATGATGCAATTAATAAATTGCAACACAAATTGGTTTCTTCTTCAATTTGTTCATCAACAAAAGTTGATAATGCTGCACGTGAAAGCGTATCGGCTATGAACATTTTTTTTCCGGGCTTATATGTTACCTCTAAATCATAAGCAGCTAATTTTAACATAATTCGTTGTAAAATTGCCGGAACCTTATAAAAAGGTTTTGAAAAAATAGGTACCAAAGGTTTATGATCGGTCTCAACTTTAACCGAATGACCATAAACAAATTGGTGAAATTTGACACACCCAAATAGAATAGCAAAAAGTTCTTTTTGAATTTGTGCATAACGTTGTTGGGTTTCTGTAAGACTTGCAGAAGCATATGCAATTGGTCCACCATTTTGTAGTAAAACTGCACCGACTGCATCCTTAGATGCATCTGTACTAAGAACAATTGGTTGATTTGAATCATAATATGAAAGAGTTGGTGCATTTGTTAAAATATTTTTTAAATTATTAAATTCTTTTTCGTGAACCTCAGACCAATTCCAAACTGTTTGCTTTTTTAGTAGAGATCTTAAATTACTTGTAACAGAAGATAAATTTTCAATAAACGACCCCAAGTATGTTACCATACCAAGAAATCGTTGCAAATCTGCCAAATTTTTTGGTCTACACATTTTGCAAATAGCTTCTATTTTCGAGGGGTCTGGTCTCATTCCTTTGCCATTAAAAATATGTCCCATATATGTAATTTCTTGAACACCAAATTTTGACTTTGATTTATTAAATTTTAGCCCTACTTGCCTTGCTCTGTTTAACACTTTTATTAATGTCACATTATGTTCATTTTCATTTGACCCATATATCAAAAAATCATCTATGTAAATTATTAAATTAGGTATATCCCCAAAAAGATTAATCATTGTAGCATGAAAAATTTCAGGAGCTACTTTAACTCCGAATGGTAGACGCAAAAAACGAAATTTACCCATAGGCGTTATGAATGTACACAGTTTAGACGAATAATCATCTAATGGAATTGCCCAAAAGCCCGATGTTGCATCCAGACTTGTGAAAATTCGAGCATTATTTAATTTAGAAATAATATCGTCAATTTTTGGAAATTGGTAAAAAGAACGCACTAGCACATTATTTAAATTACGAGGGTCTAAACAGATTCGAATATCTCCTGAACGTTTTTTTACTGTAACAATAGGACTTACCCATTCGGTAGGTTCATCTGTCTTTTTGATTATGTTTAAGTCTTCAAGTCTTTTTAATTCATATTTTAATGGTTCCATCAATTTGAAAGGGACAGTTCTAGGTGCGACAACAACAGGCTGAGCATCCTGTTTGACTTTGAAGTGACACTTTGTTTGTAAACATCCTATACCTTCAAATAAATCTTTATAATTTTTTAAAAAGTTACATTTTTCGTTTGGAATTGTTAAATTATTTATATCTATTGGTTGTGTGACTATCCTTTTAATTAAATTCATTTCAATACAAGTTGCTAAACCTAAAATTGTTTGACATTCTATATTCATGATATAAAATAATATTAAGTATTCTTTGTTATTGTACACACATTTAATTTCATATGTGCCTATTATTGGCAAGGATTGTTTACCAAAAGTACAAATTTTTTTATTTGTCTGTTTTATTTTTTTGTGATTTAGATTTAATTTTTCAAAGTTAGAAAGACTAATAATATTTGCTTGCGCACCTGAATCTAATAAGCAATTTATTTCAATATTTTTGACACAAATTTTTACATACCAATTACAAGTACTATTACTATTTGAACCATTAGAAGTTGATTGTATACCACCTAAAAATAACGACTGGATCTCATTAGAAGACTGCGGTTGTAATGTTCTTATTTGACTTGACTTGCACATCGAAGCAAAATGATTTTTTTTTTTGCATTTATGGCATACCATACCTATAGCTGGACATCGAAATCGGTGAAGTTGACCACACTTCGAACAAATATTTTCCTGTTTACCTTTAATTTGTTTGGTTGACTGACTAAAAAAATTGTTGACTGGTTTTTTATTGTATGACTTATTGGTTTGAGTAGAATTTTTAAATTTCATATTTTGTACTGCACCCACAACAAGAGAGTCTGATGAATTGCTTTGAATTTGCCTTGAGTGAACTCTAGTTAGTACGGCGCTTTTAGCAATTTCTACGGCTTTGTCTAAACTAATATTTCCTTCGCTTAATAATTTTTCCTTTATTTGAATATTTTGTTGACTAAGGCCACATACAAATATATCTCGAACTAAACTTTCACGTAAGGTGCCAAATTCACAGTTAAGACTTAAATTTTTTAATCCCGTAATATAATCCTCAATAGATTCCGTTGGTTTTTGCGCACATGTGAAGAATTTGTGCCTTTCAATAGCTAGATTTATTTTTGGAAGAAAATATTTTTCAAATTTTTTAATTAGATCTTCATATTTAATTTTGTCTACATCTTCATTAAACGAACTAAATATTTTAAGAGCGCCGTGACCCATACAGTGCAGTAAAATTGCGACCTTTTTTTCATTAGAATAACTTTCTACCCCAGTTGCTCGACAATAAATTTTAAATTGGGTGTACCAATCTTTCCATGCCATTGGTAAATTTGTCGACTCGAAATTTAGAGGTGGCATCATGAACTGTGGCGAAGAAGTATATGATGGAGACGGGACAGACATTATTTCACTTTCGGATTCTGATTTTTTCATTATTTAATATATTTATATATTTTTTTTTTTATTTTTAAAAATTTTTTTTTTTAATGCAAAATTAGTAAGTATTTTGATGTATATTAACTACTCGTATTAAATTTTTATTCAATATTTGTCTTCTGCTAAGTTATATTTTTTTTTTTTGATTTAATATAAACACGTGCTTTAGCTTTAAAATTTTTCTAAGCGTGTCTAAAAAGGTTTTTATACTTTTAGTAATTTTAGAATTATAAATTTTAATTTTTTTTTTTTATTATTTTTTTTTTTTTAATTAGACCATAATTCCAAAATTTGACTTTAGTTTAAAAAAAAAATTTTTTTTTTTTTTATTTCGATATTATTATTCTTCGCTTTACTTCTGACACCATGTTGAATTATTAAAAATGCTTTTTATATTTTAATTCATTTCTTATTATTAATTACTAATTAGATGTTTATCATACAAAGTCTTATTATGTACTGTTCTTATAATCTATACAGAGGTACCTGTTTATGCTATGTATATATATATAAGTACATAGGTAATTATAATGTTTATGATCTGTAGTACAGGAGCGTGTATGATAAATGGAAATCATCATAACAGTAGGTATAACAATATAAACGCATACACACTTAAACGTAAATAGTGAAAACATTAAAAATACCATTATTTTACTTTTAATTTGTAGGTTGCATGTTGCCTAATATATCAGGAAATCAAAAATAAAAAATGTGAAAAAAATTTGTTATATATGTATATATATATACGTGTTATGTAATTATATAGGTAAATAAAATATCGTATTATTAGAAAAGGAAGGAAAAATATTATGCTTTTGTAGGCGGCTATTAACAACGATATTTTATTATACAGTAACAATGAATTTTGAATATGTAGAGGAAAATCTAAGAATGTTTCTCAACAACACTTACATTACTTATAATGAAGATATAATAAAGACCGTTCTAAACACTTTTTGTATTCTAATTTGTTGTCCATATGTAAGAAATGTAGTTCAGAATATGACCAAACAGTTACTGTTTCTTTTTCTTTTTGGAAGAATTAAACGTATATAGTCGATCCAAGTATCAAAGTCTTTGTGATTGATATTTGTTATCTTACACGACAATTACTTACTCAGTATAGTTAACTGTACGCCTCTGATTTTTGAAATTTTAAAGATTCTGAATTTTGAAAAAGGGAGACTATCTAAGGAAGTCGTTCACAGATTATATGTAAATGAGTAGGAAAAGCCTTTAGAATCACTTTAGACTCAATCTGAATGTTTATGGAATTAAAGAGGTCTACAGCTACACCTTAAAGAATCATAAAGTGTATTAGACCTTATTATGTTTCATTTTCTTAGCTTCAGGATAGAAATTTTATTTTTGCACCACGTACTCAACCTTATATGCATATTATGTTTTGTTGATGAATGGCAATTATGTTATTCAAATATAGTTAAAATTTAATTCTTGGAAATAGATTTGTACATTCATTTGTTTTCTTTAAGAATTTCATTTGAATTGCGTATATCCTTTATAAATTATCAATAATGCTTTGAGTTCCAGTAGATCTATTGTAAGATTAATATTTTAGTTATATGAAATCCTTTCTTTACATTTAATGATTACAGTGAATAGGAAATATGAAACGAAACAATGTAGAAATGACCATACTTAATGACTGTTTAAGGAATATAAAAAGAAAAATTTAAGTATTTCGTTTGCTGACAAACATCTTAAGAGGCATTCTCTTTCATCAGTCTTTGATTATAAAAATTTTCTTTAAATTATAAAGCCAAATGAAATAATTTACGTTCTTTTCGAATATTGTATAGCAAATAATTTTAAATTGTGAATTAATATATTATAAATTTCATTTAATTTTTAATATTCAGACAATCTATTTTGGTATTCTATGGAAATCCTAATATCACTTCACATATAAAGTACCCATACTTTGTAAGGTCTAGATATATGATAATAATATATTCAATAGATGTTTTAGTCTAAGCTGCATGAAAATAACAACTTAATAAAACAAGCAAACAATATAAAAAAAATTGGGAATTTTTTATTCCTGTTACATCCTCTGAACTTATAAAATATCCCTACAATAATAGTTAAACCTTTTAATAATATGTGAATAATTTTTTTTTTTAAATAAATATAAACTTTAGATACAAAAAGAAGGTATTATAATTCAGGACAAGATAAACTTGTTAAGTACCAAAAACGAAGCCAAAAAAAAAAGATGAAAGATTCAAATTCTATATATGTATTTTTTTCTGTATAAAAGTTTTGACCTATTTTCTCTTTTTTGCCTCAGAGGAACTTTTAGAATATTAAATTTAGATAAACATAGAAAAAAAAATGAAATAAAAAGTAAAGCCAAATAATATGTGATTCACATATTTCCTCCTCATTTATGGGTGAAAATTATAATTTTTCTGTTTTTAACTTAAAGAATTTTTTGGGAATTTTTATATGTAAAACACGTTACTCTTACTCAGACGCTTTTTAAAGTAAACGTAAAAAGCATAAGTGCATAAAATGAACTTCTTAGGAGCAGTAATAATTATCAACCGAATAAAATTATAAGCCGCCAGTCAACTTATGCTCTTCAACTCCTTAATATTTATCTTCACTGGTAAAATCAGTTGTTTTACGTGTGTTCTTGAATTACTTCTTTATTTTGGTCTTAACCAATGACCATAGACAGAGAGAGA
This sequence comes from Condylostylus longicornis, assembly GCF_029603195.1. Taxonomy (NCBI): domain Eukaryota; kingdom Metazoa; phylum Arthropoda; class Insecta; order Diptera; family Dolichopodidae; genus Condylostylus; species Condylostylus longicornis. The sequence goes on from NW_026577974.1 coordinate 6,182,398, forward strand.
ATATTTTAAGATTTAGCTGAGTCTGAAACTGAATCGCTTTGTGTTTTAAAAAGCTAAATGAGGTAAAAAAAAAAATAGTAATAAGTAAATTTTCATTAGAATGAGCGTAAGCGGTAATAGTTATAGCGTCTCTAATGTTTTCCTTTCCTTTCTGTGCATCTGTGTGCTCGAATCGATTTGCTCCGCTCTATAGACAAGAGTATGTGAAATAAAGTTTTCAACATGGATAGTGTAGGCCGGTTTGATTCATGGGCTCAGTGTAAAATTTTTGAAAATATGAAAAACTGAGAGAAAAAACTACTCATTAAAGTTCTCTTTACACATTATTTTGTGAGCATAATTGTATTTCCAATACTCTTATTTCCCTAAGATATTGAGGTTTATGGTAAATTCGAAACCTTAATTTTTCATTGTCACATTTTTGATCATTAGCTCTTGTTTAGTGTCAAAAAATACCTATAGATTCATAATAAATCAAAAATAATAATATTCACATACGTTTCAGTAATTGTCAAGTAATTTTATATTGCACGTTTTAACTACGTAAAATATTTTAACATTAATAAATCATTTTTAATGCAGAAAAACAAAAACAAAAGAAAAAACCAAACACAAATATTGACTACAAAATTAATTTTATATTATAAAAATGACGACAATATCCTTGAACTGTTTATGACGTATTTTCAACATAATATAAAGTAATTAATATAAAATGAAAACGATTAAATATGCAAGAGAAGGAAACAAACAAAAAATCCATACATGAAAATTTCATACTAGAAAAATTTTTTAAGGAAAACCGAAATTAACACGGCTCAACATTTTAAGGCAAATATAGAATTAATTTTTAACTCAAAGTAAAGACACGTTACTAGTGCTTATATAAACATAAAATAATGGTTTGCAGTAATATTAATGCACAACTATGTGAATGTACTGCACATAAGTTTAATAAGATTTTCTTATAAAATAAACAAAAAAAAAAGCAAAGCTAATTTTGTACAATAAAATCAGAAATTTAAAATATATTACGGAAGAAGAGGCAATAAAGTAGAGCACTTGTTCAACTCTTGCTTCTGCGGTAAACGCAGTGTTTAAAATTAGCCTGAGATCACCAAGGGGGTGTCATTGTATTAGCTGAGGAAAGATTGAATAAGATTAGTTTGTGTGCGCCACCTGCCCCTTATAGAAAGAAATTCGGTTCATAGCGGTGACGCTTCACAAAATAACGGCCGAAAAGATATAGATAGTTTTATGTTTTGACATATTCAAAGTCGTATCCGGTGAGAGAACAAGATCATTTGAATTTTACAAGCGAAATATAATAGTTACTTATCTAAAAACGTCGGTTGGTGTTTTAAATCTGGATTCGCCAAGGATTTTTTTCCTTCTCGTGCATAGTGTCAAATAAATTAATGAGTGTAAATGAGTTCCATTTTTCAGTAAAAATTATTTTACGCAGCTTGTACATATAATACATAAGCCATGAAAATATTTATTCATTATTGGAAAAAAATTATAACATAAAAGTATGAGTGAATATCGAATATAATTTCAAGAAATTTAATGAAAATCTAGGACAAGGTCTTTTGTTAAATAGAAAAAAAAACAGAAAAGGAATAATAAATGATGAATAATTTAAATTAAATTAACTATTTTTGAAATATTAATTAATTATATTTTGTAAAAAGAAATTTATGAAAATTAAGCAATGCAAATATTTTATAAAGTAACTGAAACCAAAAAAAAAATTTTGCGTTACTCTTACTTTAATTCTTATATGGAAGTCATATCGCCTCTTATTATTTCGAATATTAGTGGGATACAAGTACGGTTACCATTTTACGTTATGTACGTTCTCGCGTACGTGATATCACCCATTAATTAGGGTAAATATTTAAAAATATTAGCACTTTTATTGCTGGTATAGATTACCCGGCAGATATGGCGGCTAAACTGACTAAGAATTCAACTCTAATCAAGAATATGTACACACATATGTCTAAGGATCGGATTAATTGAATTACGCGAACGATGTGGTAAATTTTCATAAAATTCTCCTGCGGCCATTTTGATAACGTAAAAATTTTGGAATTCGGCCAACTTTTCATAGTTTATTACTTAGTTTACAAAAGGTATTTTGCTTGAGGCTTAATATTATGGATACTATATATAGGCATAATAAATAACTGTACGAAATATATATAAAGTATGCAATATTACCTTTTATAATGAAGGAAACCCTTACAATTTATACATTAAAACATAAATTTCTTTATAGTATCTTAAATGTTGCATGAGAACGCATTTTCCTCTATATTTTTACTATAAATTTTCTTTTTCCATCTTTTGTTTATTTTTTGTTATTATTTTTGCTGAAGGTTAACGTCACGAACATCAGAAGTTTATTATATCTATTTATTATTAAATTTAATGGTATTGTGTTTGTGTGTTTGGGTATGAATATAATCGTTGTTTTACTATAATATTTTCTTTTAGGGCGAATAAAAATACCACACAAGTACAATTATATACAAGTATGTGCCTACATATGTTAAGTTCTCCTTTACCAGCTCATATAGCGAATTTTATATAATATGTTCTAGGTACCTATACATAGTTTCTTTTTTTATCCCTTTATTCAATCCCTACTCATTTTAAAAGTATTTTTTAGGTTTCTAAAAACATATATGAAAATAAAAGTTCATAAGAAAAATAAAAGGAAAACTTATTGCTTTGCCGCTTTTCTTATTTTTTTTTTTCTCTCTGTACACCGAAAGAATATTTTAGTCATGAAAGGCGATATCAGTAACATAGTAATATATACATACAAACATTTTATGTCTGCATTCATATATATGTAAAAAAATATTAAATACAAAATATTTAGGTACCTTGAGCTACAATTGAAAAATAAAAGGTTTCTCAAAGAGGAAAAATATTATTAGAGAAAACAAAACAAAAAAGAAATCCTTTAAAAATTCTTTTACCTCCAAAAAGTTATACTAATAGAATTATGAAGAACTCGAAATCCATGAACAAGACTCAAGGATATTAAAGGCAGAATAATAGTAATGCATACACACACATATGCCCACATATTTGCATATTTATTATTGTTTGTTTTTCTTGTAAATTTTGATATTATTGTACTTGAACTTGCAAATTTCTATACAACAAAAATTAAAATAAAAAAAAAATTTTTGAACATTTTTTTATTTTTCATAGTAAATTCTACTTTAATAGCGGTAGCAGTAGTAATCCATTAAAAAAATGTCCTAAATTTAAAAGAAAAATATAAAATTAAACTATAAAAATAAAGCCGAATCGACATTTCATGTGTACGGAGAGTAAGGGTTTCTTCAAAAAACTTAATCAAGGTTATGCCTAATTTTATTCGGTTTATATCGTGTTATCTCATAGCTGTTAATTTAGTGTAAAAACTGTGACTGATTGCAAACGGTTAGTGCGAATTTTGCTATGAGGAAGATTAGACGGCTAAATTATTACAGAGCCAACTAATATTCATTCATTTGTTGGGATATATACAGGTTCCCTAGAAATTTCGAAAACTAATGGGTCGGCAAACTTATCGCTTAATGGGAAATTTCTGTATGATGGAGATGTTGTACATAACAGGCTGTTACATTATAAGCTTTTATTGTGTCAATGACTTGGTCTTAAACCTTACCTCCGTCAAATCATAATCTTCGGCAAATTATTGCTTCATTGGAAATTATCAGGTCGTAAATCTGTCCTGAAGAACATTGAAATGCAAAGTAAGGGTACCCAATTGAATATTTGAAGTTTATTTAAAACAATTCTTTTAGTGCCTAAAAATATGCAATAGAAACACCATATTATTTATTTGTATACATAATTTTTTAATGTTAAAGTCACTTTGTGTACTTTTGTATTTACATTATGGAATATAAAATTTTTAGTTTTTTTGTGCCTACATAAACTAAAAATAATAGAAAAATAAAAATTCTCAACTTGTACAAATAAATATCCTGTTTTCTTTTCAGATTTTTTTTTACAATGGCACAGACAAACAAACTCATTCAGTACATTGCGGTGGTATATACAGGTAAAATCAATATTTTATTTATAAATTTTTTTGAATATAAAAAATAAAAAATTATTAAAATATATGACATTGCATATACACATGTACGAATATGTACATAAAATAATTTTATTCTATATGAATGAAATTTGAACTTTGATTAAGATTGTGGTGGTGTCGATAAAAATTATTTAAAGGAAAAGGATTTAAAGTGTTCTAAAAACAATTTTTGTTTTTGTTTTTTTATATTGAGCAAAAATTCTCCTTAAATCAAATATTATTTAAATAAAATTTTTTTAATTTTTTGTTTTTCGAAGGTCATCAACTTTACAATTATGTTGCAAAGGGCTTTAAATTTTAGCTCAAAATTTGATTTGTCATTGAATTTTTTTGATTAGGCTTTTCTGTTCAATATAAAATAATTTTACTTATCTCTAGGCTTCCAAAAATTTCAATTATATACATGAATAGCCATAAATTTGAAGACATTTTAAAAACACTTCAATAATTAGTGCTAGATTAAATTTAGTTGACTTTAAATCACATTTGAGATATTGTTATTAAAATTTAATTTAACTGTTTTTCGTTTTTCCAAACAATTTGAATTTAAATTATATGATCTGTTATTTAATATTAAGAGGAAATCATGTCTATATTATTTTTAAAACAGATTTTCAAACTTTTCGTAAACTATACGAAAATCATTGTAAAATAGCTTCCATATACTTACTAATTATATACTAACCATTATATGCTGAGTACTTGATTAGTATCCATGCATTGGGTAATCTAGCCATACTCGCATCTGGTTTTTGCGGAATGTGAATGCGACAATAAAAGAAGGAACTAACAAATCGACGAGGAAGAGATCTGGTTTGCTTCTCATACTGTTTGTTGAGAATTAATGAAGGAATCAAATGGGAGGCGCTCAGAGCCCTAGGGAATTTTCTTCGGTTTCGGCAGGTTAAGAGTTTTATGAAAAATTACGACCGGAGACGCTTTAAGGAGATTGTAGATTTATGTTTTGATAGAGAATTTCAGAGCATCTCAGAAAACTAGGTTGAAAAAGGAATGGTAATCGCAGATTGTGTTAGAGAAATTAAGACTTTCCAGAGAGTGTAAGGCTCTCATTCACAAGAGAAATATTGAGACTGTACTGATAAATAATTTTCAGTGTGTCTATAATCTGTATGGCAGTTTATCATAGAATTTTAAGTAGTTTTTAATAAAAATAAATACAAACAACCCACATTTCTATTCCGAGTTCATTATTCCAAAGTTTGAGGAGTAATGGTATACTTAAATATTATAATGGCGTACATAATGTTTATAATATGTAAGTGGTATTAAAAAAAATAAGAAATATAACTGGAAGATTTTTATGCTATTAGGATTTTTACTACCCTAAAGGCCTAAAGTTCAAAATAAAAAATAAAAACTGAATTTATACAGAACTTTTCTTTTTAGAGTTCATGTTTTTTTTCATTTTTTGTTTTAATGTAGTTATTATACTAAAGATTTTGTTGTTTGCGTTGTCACTGATGTTGAAGTTATGTTTGTTTACGATTGCCAGAAATACTACTTGTATCGTCAGAAAACAAGTTAGAGAAAAGAGAAAATAAAAATCTCGTCCTACTTGCTTTCTCACTGTGTCAATGTTTTTTTTTTTGTTTTGTTCTTAAAAAGCATTACATAAATTTTTGAGTTTTATTCTCATTCATGTTTTTATTTCTCTTTCAAATGGTTTTTTTAGGTTATAATTTCGAAAAAAAAAAAAAAATGTGAAATCTTATTGCTATCCTGTATTTTAGGTTTGTTTTTATTTGTTACTTTTTTTTTGGTTTTATTTCCATTGTAACATGCTTATTGCTCATGTTATATACCACTATTTTGCATGTACATGAATATTATAATTATATACCGTTTATTTTATGAGAATAATTGTAATTTCTTTAACTCCGAACTCTTCTCAAAATTGAAAAGGGAAAAAATTGAAGAATCTCAAAAATTTTGATCATTCTTTTATTTTACTTCTAGCATAGTAATTTTTTTTTGTGAGAGGAGAGAAGTGCGGTGTGAAATTTGTTACTGTAGAAAGTAATTTTTTTAGTGTAAAGATACTTATCAATTGAAATCTAGTATGTACACGCAGTTAAATGGCTGAGATGTTAAGGGAGTTAGAGGAAAAGTTAGGAGAAAATTTTATAACGTGTATTTTATATTATTCATTTAATAAATAGTAGTACAAAAAAGAGTATAGGAAAATTTAATTAATATAATCTAACAATTGTGCTTGAATAACCATAGTTTTTGATCATTTTTTTGGTAATTTAATTTTAATTTTATGTTTTACTTTTTAAAAGCAAAAATAACACAAGCCTAAAGTTCCTTTTTCATTCATTTTCATTGAAATTTATTTTCAATTGAATCTGTTGAATAGCTATGTTTTTTCCACTTATAGTGAATAAGAAGCATTACAAATTTATTTCAAAAATTTTACAATTCTATTCTTTTTTATTACCCTTAGTAAATATGGGGATTTGGTTCTTAAGGTTCCAAATCAGTTTGATAGCGTGAAGCGGAAAACTTCAATATTGCAAGTGTACGGTATCTAGAGGCGTCCTGTAATCAAAGCAACTGTCTATCCTTCACATAGTATATGCTTTGCCGTCCCATAATTCTTCTCATAGCAGTCGACAGATCTTACTGTCTAATTTTCCGATTCCCGATTAATAAACATTCGTTATAAGTTTCTGGAAGATCAAATGAATGTTACGAAAAAAATTGAAGATAATTTTAAAAATTTATTTCAACTTTTGTGTATCTAGTTTGTCGAAATTTGATACCTGCTAAACTAACTTAGTACCGAAGTTGTTGGCAAAAGAATAAAAAGTAGCAATATTTTAGCTTTCAATTTTAAATTTAAACTTTGAAGTCAATTTACTTAAAGCAATGTTTTTCGAACTTCTGAATTAAAGTTGCTTCAGAAAACCAGTTTGCTGAATGTGTCTAAAGAATACTTAGCTTTTTAACCAGCTTTCCGAATCGAAGTAAGTGTTTAATAAGTTTTTCAAATTTTAAATTGTATGACAAAGTAAATTCTTAACAAGGTACTGTTGGAAAAATTTTAAACTTTCTTTTATAGTGTGCACTTCGTTTTCTTTTAAAATTTCTTTTTATTGTGTACTTGCTAATGTTCCTTATTGTGTTCAAGGATCATTTTATTATTCAATTTAATTCTCATTTAATTTTTTTTTCCTCTTTAATTTTTTTTAAATATGTTTTCTTTTATTTTTATATATTTCGTTATTATTATTTTTTTTTAACTTTCCTTTCATATTATTTTGTTTGACTAATTTCTTACCATTTCTTGTTTGCTCGACTATTAAACACGCTATATACAGTAAAAAAAAATAGAAAATGGGGGAGAAAAGAAAACTTATTTGGTTATTTTTTTAATATTTTTCCATATTTCTTCATGCTTTTTTTTCATTTTCAATCCACCACAAGTATAACCACTGCTGCCATCGGCCCCCTAAACAGCGACCGTATAATTTTCTTTTCAATTTTCTGTATATATATTTTTTAACCACATTGTCGTTTGTTTAAGAGATTAGTGTATTATAGGGTTACTTTTTACTTGGAAAGTAAATGGGGATGTAGTAGTAAAGAGTAAATTAAGGAGAAGAAAAAACTTTCAGTTTAAAAAAGTTTTCGTTCATAGACACTTTAGGTGTGAGAGGTGTAATATACATCATATCGCTATTTCATGTATGTATACACAAGAGGGCAAAAATAAAATAAAAATGAAAAATTATGACGATATATAGAAAACTAGTGAAAAATTAGACGAATTTGGGTGAATTACTGGTGGAAAAAGAGAAAAAGAAATTTATGAGGAAATGTAGTGATGTGTTGTTGACTTCCTCTGTAATGTTAAGTATAAAGGACTTTAATTCATTTAATAATAATATTTTTTTTCCATTTTGTACGTTTGCGGTTCAGCGAAAATTAGTTAAAGTTAAAGTAAAAAAAAAAATTAAATAAAAATAGCACAAAATTAATAATGAAGAAATGGAAAAATATTTTTTTTTGAAAACTTTTACTTTTGATTCCTTTTTCTACAAAGAAAAGTTTTTTTTATTTTTGTTTTTTTTGCCTACCCTTCTTTAAAAGTTAAAAAATTTGATTTTGTTGAAAATTTGACCAATTAAAATGATTTGGAAAATAGAGGGAATGAGGGAAAAATACTGCTATTAAGATTTTGGTCGGTTGGCTGAGAGAAAGAGAGGATTGGTTCGGGAAATTATTAATAGAAAAATAAATTAAATAAAATGACTTTGTAAAAAATAAAATTTTAAATTTAATAATGAAAATCGGTAAGGGAAATAATAATAAAAACTAACAACAGCAGCAATAAAATGTTAAAGGAAAAAGTGATTTTTCAAAACGATAGCCATATTTTTTGTTCTCTCTCTCTCTCCCTGTTCTCTTTGAAATTTTTCTCCTTTTTAATTCAATGACAAATTTGAGGTTAAAATTGAAAGGATGTTTTTTTTTAAATTATTATATGGAAGAATAAATTTAAAATTATTAAAACAAAAAAAAATATGCTTAATTGATTTGGAATTTATAATTTATTTATTTAATTCTGGTAAGGAAATGGTAGTGGTACAGTTTTTAAACTATAGTAATCTATATTGAAATGCCTATACACAATTGTTTCATAATGCAACTTCAATGCAAATGTCAATGTTGTTAAAATTTTTTGTTTTTTCGAAGAAGACCAGGGGCTCCTGCCTTGTACTTGTCGACCCAGGTCTCTATTTCCAGACCCAAAAACACTATTGTGATGCTCACCGCCGCCTGCATTAGTTCCATATCCAGACAATTTTGACAAATTGCAACATTGAAATTAACAGAAGTTCCGAGACTTCTGCCAGATTCACGAAGGTCTTCTTAAAACAGTTTAACAGCAAGCAAAACATTTCCTGATTTCACCCAATAGGTGCTCTACCCTCTTGTCGTCTTTCAGACAAAAACGTCAGGTCTTTCTCTACGATCAGCTCATCCACTTGACATGGGAAATCTAGATGTATATACCAATTCTAGATATATGTATATATCAAGTCTGATATATATAATTCTAGATACATATATATACTAAATCTAGATATATATATCAAGTCTGGACAATTCACCATGGGCAGTTTTTTCTAAAAATATTTTATTAAAGCTTTGTGACCCTTACTAGTTCTTACTTTTTTTTCTATAACTATGTATAAAATATTACGAGAAAGGAAATATTTCTAAGCGTATGAAATACAATTATTGAATTTCTATTTAAAATCACAATATTTTTTTAAAAATAAATATTATTTATAAATTTTTCATTTCTTCTACGGTGACTTTGAACACGAACAATTTAAAATTTATCCAAGGCTAAAATGAAACTATAAATAAATGAAATTTTTGATAAAAATCCCATTAAAATTTCAACATGGAGGTTCAAGATTTTCTTATTTTTTTTTTCGCTTCTACTACAAAAGCAAGAAGCAAGCAGATAACAATAACAGAAGAAGATGAAGAAAACGGGTAAAAAAAATTTTTATTATTGCAGCGTTGATAAATTGAATATTTTAAAATTTTAAAAGGTGTGATTTATAAAATTCGAAAAAAAATAACATTGAATTGCAATTTTTCACAATTGAATATTAAATTTTGAATATAAATATAGTAGCAAGATAAGGAAATTTACTTTAAGAATTTTCGAAACAAAAAACAAATATTAAAAATTCAATAAAAAAAATTATATAGATATTTTTCAATGACTAAAATAAAAATTCAATTTAAGTACTTCAATTTTATTCAATATTTCAACAATATTGGAATTTATAAAATATAAATATTATTGAAAAATGATTGGAAATGTTATGGGTACAAGAAGCATAACTCCTTGATTTTGAAAAATTCATAAAAATATGCTTTTTCTTACTGAATGTATTTTTTTTTATTTTGCGTTTTAATAATTTTAAAGTTGTATTTATTGGTATTCAAATATTTAATTAAATGGCATTAAAAGACAGTATACAAACATGACTTGGGCGAGGCTGTATGTTGCTGATTGTTAATGCTATGGCTTTTACCCTACACACTGTCACTTTTCAAATTTTAATTTTAAGAATTGTACATTATATGGAATAGGTTTTAAACACTATAATTATTCCAATGCAAGGCTTAAGGGGAGGTTTAAAAAAATTTATTTTAGACACAAATCATTTATTTAAATTGGTTTGTGTTTGCAATAATAATATGGAATTTTTTACGATATTTATGTCTATAATTCTCTGATTCGACTCAGAATAAGACCCAGTATTTCGTAATATACACTTCAAACAATCGGCCAGAAATCGACACCCTGATTAAAACTTATTTCTAATCAATAATTTAATTTAACTTGTTGTTGGTTTACACAACATAGCTATGGAGAAAATCATTTAAATCATAAAATTATATTTTAGTTTTATATAAAACAGTAGAAGAATGATTGACACTTTAACAAACATAAAATACAATATTAAATTTTCATCATCAACCGCAAGTTACTACTAGAAATCATTGATATAATAAAAAACCACCATAACACATTGTTGTTGTAAATTTAGAAGTTGTCAGCCAACTTATAGTAGTTACTGTGTATGAAATTAACTATGGTTATGAAGGAAAAAACTACAAAAATTATTTTTCAATTGTAACCCTCCAACGCAAACACAACAACAATATTTACATAAATTTTAAACTTATTTTTAATAAAGTTGAGTCAAACCAATGGTTTGTATTGTAGCACTTTTCCCTTCAACAAGTAAAAATTCTGCTTTTAAATACAGTCTATGTGTACCTACCACACTTAAAACTATTTTCATTCATATTTAACTATTTCTAGGATTGCCTATATTTAGGATGACGCATATATGCAGTCTTTGAAATAAAGCAAAAATTAATATAAAAAGGGGTTAACATAATGCTCGATTTTAAGGGTTAATTGTGTGAGTTAAGAAAAATAATTATATTTTTTAATTTCATGGAATTTACCGTTAGCTTTTTGCGTTTATAAAAATTTGAAAAAACTTGCGGTTTCGGAAATATGAAGTGTCAAAAATTCAAATTTTACGAATTTCAAGAGGCGATAACTTGAGAGGGGGTGGAGATGGAAAAAAATTTTCTAACGAAATGAACTATTTGTTAATGTCTAAAAGCCCTTAAAATTTCAAGCTTCTGCAGACTGAGGTCTAGAAGAAAAACGACATCAAAAATTTGGAAAAAAATAACTGTAGATAACGGTAAATTTGAACGGCCATTTTGTTTTTCTAAAGTTTAACTATAGTATACCGCTCTAGGGGAAGCAAGCCGCTGCCTTTCTGCGTTTGAAAAATTTCAAAAATGCTTATGGTTTCATTGCAACAAATATTTAAAAAAGGCTATTGTTAGGGTTTGGGGGGGTATAACTTCTAAAGGGGGGGAGATAGGTAAAAATTTTGTTCTACGGAAATAAGTTTCTAGTTAAGGTCTATGTACGTATGAAATTTCAGCTTTCTATCTTCAAGGGTGTAGAAGTTTTGTAAACAAAAAAAGTGTCCACGGACGGACGGACGGACGGACAGAGTGAAACTAATAAGCACTTTTTTCAAAAATTTTTTTTGGAAAAGTGCTAAAAATGACTACTCTCATATTAGAAATTTTACTCTTACAAAAAATATTAATTAATCTATGCATTTTAAGCAAAAACTTACTTCCATGCACCTAATTATGAATATTATTCACTTGTGTATGTTGATGCACATAAACTTTTATTGCATATATTGAATTCACATCTTTGTATGTACATACGCAAGATTTTACTAACGAAGTGCATGAACTTGTTTTTAACATATTAGTATGTTGACAGTATTTTGTCAGCGTGAAATTTAACCTCATTAAAATGAACAGCATAGAAATTCTAAAAAATTTATAAAGTGGTTTTACAATGTGTGGTATTTGATGTAATGACGAGTTCAACGCAATATTAAAAGTGGATAAATTTAAAATGATTTAAACTGGTTTCAAATATTGAGAATATTAATTTATTTTTAGAAATTTTGAATTTCGTTTTTTTTTTGTAAACATTCATTTAATTCAAGTTAAATAAAACAGAAATTATAATAGACTTACATCATTGCAGATGATACGAAAACCCAAACATGCCGACATTAAACTGGAGGGTTGCCCAATTGGAGGAGAAGAAGAATAACTTCAGACAGGTTTGGATTATCCTCAACAAAGAGTCGCTGGCATTGAAGCAGTAGGACGGGGAATTGAAGCAGTAGGCCTTGGGTTGCGGGAAGAAGAATCTGCTCGGGATGCAAAGCTTACGAAATTTATTATGGCGGTAGCAGCGAAAAGGTAAGATATTGCTAATTTATTAAAGGAAACTTAAATGCTTTTTTACTGCCTCTTTACAGTAACGAGGACTTGACAATCAGTTGTAGAACGGAGGTGGGAAGTCCCGGTGGTCATGAGTATATTTTAGAATTTTTCTTTAGTACTAAGCTAAGCCCATGCAATCGAGGTTCAGAGCCCACTTTTATTACTATAAAACGGAAAGAGGTTACATATATAACCCAAAATGTCACTGGAATGGTCGGGAATTGGAAAGTCTCGCAAGGTTGTTCCTTTTCTGGCCATTGGGATATACACTTCGAATTCACTGCTTAGCAGAATTTTACGCGGAGTAATTAAGAATTTATGAGCGCTGTATAGACTTAATTTACATTCAAAGAATTTGGCTGGGAGAAGCTCTCACAGCTTCTCAAAGAACCTTAGACCGATCAGTACTACATCATTTCTACTAAAAATCTTCGCTAAACTGCTGGAAGCATAGAGAGTGTACACCATGACTGCCTTTGGATATTGACGGGGCCTTCAATAACGTCTCAGCAACACGGAACGAGTCATCTTCAGCAGGAAACTAAAAATACTGAGTGTGGTTGGTATTCACTTTTTAAAATTCTGTAAATAATTTTTAAATTTCTTTGAGCAAGATCGTTCAATTACTTTTCTTCGATTTTTTGAATTTATGTTTTAAATATAATGCAATATTTTTATGCCACCTATATCAATGTTAGAAATTTTAAAATTTATAACTCCTTATTTTTACAGCCAACGTAATGTTACACAATTACAATTCTTGAAATGCGATTTATTTTCCCTTTAGTTTCAATTATCTCTTAAAACTTTAGATTTTACAATTACATCACTACACACTAACATTAATATTACATAAAGTACAATGAACATTTATACGAAGCAAAATGTATAAAGCATAACATTGCTAGCTACACTTTTAAAATGTAAGGGCCAAAATTTTTGAAAACAACCTTAAGTGACATGAACTCCGCCTAGTTGGTTTTACTAAGTGGATTATGTTAAAGGTTATGTAAGATATTTCTTAAATTTATTCCATAGATTTATTTGCTTTCATAAGGGCATATTGTGCTATACTCAATGAAGTGTTTTTGCGTTAAGTCACAATTGTGAATGAATCTGTTCGGCTTGATTATTCAAAAAAATCTTTGAAGCGAGCCACAGAGAGTTCGCGTGATGCTCGTTTGCCATTGCTGCTATACCATATAGGGACTTAGGATATGTGTTGATTAAAATCTTTTTTCTTCCTCATTTTTTAACTTTGTTTCCATCTTGTTTTTATTCCTTGATAAATGATTCTATCATCTGAGAACCTCTTTTAAAATTATTTTTTCCAGTTTTACTTTTTCAATTCCATTAATTTTTTTTTTCTTTATTTTGTTTTCTCGGACGCATACATTTATTTATATCATTCATTTGTTTAACGCCTGTGTGTACTTTGAATATTTTGAAATATTTTCCTTTTGCGTCCAAAATTTCTCATCTATTTCTATAATTTTAAAGCAATTTGTTGTAACTTTTGATAGTGTGATACTTCAAAAATTACAACTTCGGGTCAGTAAATTTTAAAGATAATTTAAAAAGGAATTATAGCTCGATTTACAAAATTTAATACTCAGAGAAGTGCCTTATTTCTCAAAACTGCAATTTCCTTCATGTTATTCCGAATATTTGAATTATCATCAGACCTAAAGGTCCTTTTTGATAGTTAAAATGAGGAATAATATGAAGGAAAATTTTTTGCAAAAGCATATCCAACCTAAAAGCAAGCAGCCAAAAGGAAAAATAAATAAATAAAAAATTTAATAATATCCTTTAAGAAGAGTATAAAAAATAGAAAACTATGTGGTCCAGATAAAAGTAAAGAGTTCAAACTTGATTACATTATAAAAATATAAAGTTAGTAAAGTAAAGCTACTTTAGGTATATGTGAGGTTGAAATTTAAATCCGAAAAGAAAAAAAATAAACAAAGTAAAAGAAACTTTACATTTTATACAAAGTATAATGTATACAGACATACTTGCAAACTCTTAATATAAGAGCACCATCTACATATACTATTCATAATAAATTGTATAATGTGTTTATACAATTTTCTCCCCTATTAAGGTTAAATAAATTATCTATATGAGCATACAAAACACTTTATTGCAATTGTATAAGACTCGTTTAAGGAAAATTTTTGTTTCGGCATACTTAAAATTTAAAATGCACTCAAAGTTTTTATTGAAAATTGATTTTAAATTTAAATTGGTTGAGTAATAATTTCATAGTTTTGGAGTAACAGCAAGCTTTAAGTTATCGATTTTAACTTCATGTCTCCACCCCTCTTGGCAAATCTGTGTCTTCATTTGCGTTTATTCCTGCATGACCTCCGATTCAAAAAAGAATGACCTTCATTTTCCACTCCCAGACCAAAAGCGATCTACAATTAGTTTTGAATCGAGACCTCTAATTGAAGCCGGCCTTTTTGAGATTATTCTTATATTTTTATATTTTTATCAGAAGAGTAGCATCAAAGCTCTTAAATAACCTAGAAAGTTTTTATTTAAATTCAAAACTGAAACGCTTAAAGAACCGTCTGCTCTTCCGTAATCAATGTTACGATACTTAAATCTACTTGCTCCTATCCTTTTGGATATATAAATCAAATAATCTATGTACGTTATAATATGAAATCGTTATAATATTCTGAACATAAAATGGGACTTGTAAAATGAAATTATCACAAATGGGAGAGTAAAAAAGAAACTAAAAAATATAGAAGAATAAGTCTTCTTTAAGTTCTAAAAAATTATTTAAAATTTTTGCAAAGAATAATATTCCTTAACACATACACATACAAACATTTCTCATGTGTCACAGGCTGTGACAGCAGATATGTATAATTTACGTATGAACACACATAAAACTCGTATTTCAAAGAGCATATTTTACTAGATTTCATAGTAATACCAATTTGAGAAAGTTGATTACTCACAAAATGTATAATAGGTATTAAAAAAATTAATGTGAACT
Organism: Condylostylus longicornis; assembly: GCF_029603195.1. NCBI lineage: Eukaryota > Metazoa > Arthropoda > Insecta > Diptera > Dolichopodidae > Condylostylus > Condylostylus longicornis. The sequence goes on from NW_026577974.1 coordinate 6,197,949, forward strand.
CCTTATAGAATATTCAAGACAATTGTGTGCATATTTATTTTGTTAAAATGTAAATTGCTCGCATTTCGTTACCATAATAAAGCTGTGCTAAGTTCAAAATTAAAAAAGATTTAAACGTAATAGTGATTTTAAATTATAGAGATGAAATAGTTAAATACTATTCCCTGCGTTATGTGAAATTCTTTCGTTTTGAATATTAGAGGATGATGTTATTGAAACGCTACTATATTTTTGATTTGTAATAATAGGAGTAATCTGAATGTTTTCGTTTTCAAAATATCATAATTAACGTCATAGTGAACGTCATTTTTAAATTGTCACGTCAGAATAAATCTCATAATATGATGCCATTTTGTATATATTAGATTTACATCCGAATTTTTCTTCATGTCAGTTGTGGACTATTCTGCTTAGTAGCAATTTTCTCTAACTTGAAATAGTTATAAATAAAATTATTTTCCCGAGAAAAAACTTTAACATACAACAATTTTGTTCTTAGAAAAATAGAGATTTCATTCTATTCATACTTTTATATAAATAAATAAATAAACATTATTTTTAAAAGATGTTTTACTACTATAAATTCTCAAGGATATAAAATGTGAAACTACCAAAAATGTTACATAATTGACCAAATGATCTTTGAAATGAATTTATTGAATTTAGATTGAATTTTATGTTTTTTGAGTTGACAATTTTTTTTCTATTCTGTTGCTCCTTTTAATAGTTTTGTTCTTTTTTCTTTGTTGGTCGTCTCTACATTTTTATAATAAATTAAATTTGTTCTTTCTTTTGTGAGGTTAAACAACAGAATTAATGGGATTGAAAAAAATACATCAATGAAAGTAACTAATTTACTTACAATTCCATTTTGAAAATTTTATTATATTTCCGGTTTAGATTTTTTGCTTTTGAAAACAAAAGAACCTTTTCCATAAAAACTGAGTTATTTAAAAAAACTACTTAATAGTATATTTAGGGTGTAGGTAAATTTACTACAGTAAATTTAGAAAAAAAAATTTTAAAATATTTGTGATATTCGAACAACAATAATTGTTAAAATTTAAAAATTTAAAATTGTTATAAATCGACCGGAAACGAAATCAATACTTCTAACGAAAATTTTTATGTAATTTATATGAATAGTTCAGTTTTCAAAGATGCAGTTTTTTTCTGATACATAAAAATTGCCAACATCCCAAAGCTTAATAATATACGCTAACTACTAGTTCGGCGCTACCAGCAGGAAATACTCGTAGGATAAATATTACCGCAGAGAATACCGCGTCGTTTAAGAGGTGACCCATTCTTCTTGCATGCTCTCCTATCAGACAATATTCCGTTATATACATATCACAAGTCCAATATTTAACCAATGAAAATATGTCAAATCCTTAATAAAAAGCAAATGTAGGTTTGTCTTATCTACTATTAGTTTATCCACGTCCTCATATAGAAAGCATTCCTAAGCCTTTCTTTTCAGGTAAAAAATTTGACTTATTTTAGTAATAATTTCGTATTAAAAGTCCAATGATTCAATGCTAAGATGTAGAACATTTTGAAGTTTGTTTATTCTTTTTTTTCAAGAATTTTTTTAATATTATGTAAATTAGTTTCACTAAGCATAAGTGGATAATAAGTACGTTAACAAAAAGCTACTTTTTTAATTCCTAATAACTATAAACTATTCTAGTAACTCCTTAATACTATCATTAATATCGTAAAATACTATAGCTAATTAATTTAATTGAAATTATGAAATTAATTTTTTTTTTTGTAAAATTCTTCATAAAATGTAGATTAAATATTTTCCTTTTTTTTTATTTAATTTCTTGTTCTCGTTTCATGAAAAATTCCAGTGTTTTTTGCTTTATAGTTTAAACTAATAACTTCTTTTACTTGATTTGTTTTTGTTGCAAAATACTTGCTTTACCATTATCTTTTGAATAGTGTAACATTCTTTATCCTTTCAAATTTACTTTTATCTTTAGTTTTTAACTTTATATATATAGTTTCGTGATTTTTCTTCTTCTTTTTCTTTAAATATTTTCTTTTTAGTCAACTACATAATTAATATATTTTTTTTAGTGTTTTTATAATTTTGCGGATCTTTGAAGAGAATATGGTTCCGTCTCTAGTTTGTCCATTTTGTAATAGTTTTACTTCAATTATAATAATAATTTTGCTCTAGATTCTTAATGATACTCTTTAATTTCAGTATTACTCTTATTATTCTTCTTATTTTTAAGTAGATTTACAAGGAAATGACGTAAGGTTGTGCTATTTATTTGTTTGGCTAACAGTATTTAGACCTGTTAGTTCGTCGCTATTTGAAATTTTTTAAAAATATAATTGATTATTAATCGCTACCTTGTGTAAGATTATTTTAAATTACTATATAGACCAAAATTTATTTTATAGCCGACATGGTCTGGGAAAAATTTTAATTATGGAAAATTAATCTTTTCAAGTGCAAGGTTACGAAACAAAAGATTTCAAAAGTTCCTAAGGATAATTGGTAAAATCGCGACGTAAAAATTAAATTTCAAAAATTTTAAATCGTTAAAGACGCTTAAAACACTATTGTTCTCACAAATCATTAATACAGGTGATAATGGATTTTGTAGCTTTCGACTGTGATTTAAATTGTAAAAGATGTACATAATTATAATATTAAAATAAAATATTTGACGTGAAAATTTTACGGTTTTACTCTGTATAAATTGAGTAAGTGACCATCAGTTGTTTTATCAAAATGTGCTGTTTCAACAGTAATTTGTTAAATTCTCTCTCATTTTATATACAATTTTGTTTCCTTAAAGAAAGTTGATGGTGCCTTTATCGTTATATTTTGTTTCTCGCCATTTCTCTTTTCATTTTCATTTATTTTTTCTTTTCTTTTTTAATAATAATGACTCCTTTAGAATAGATGTGTAATGGTACACTTAATATCTATTTACTTTTCTAGCATTTATTGTGCTTATTTTATTGCTTTTAGGAGTGAATACGATAAAATAATGATCCCTAAAATAAAATAAATTGTGTTATTAGAAAAAAAACGAACTATTTTCCAACAATAGAAAAAGGACAAAAGGAAATATCATGAAACTATATTAGAACTAGCATAGATTTTATTTCATGTATACATGATGAGAAAAGTCGTATTAAAGAAGGAAGAACATTTTAACGTATATAATTTTAGTCATCAGTTCATTACTTTTTACAAGTAATAAAAATCTTAATTGAGCTTCATTAAAAATAATAAAAATAGTATATAAATTTTATATTCTATATAAGGTTATCTTTTACACAAGAAATTTTTTTTTCTACATTTTATAGTAATGATAACGAAAGCATAATAAAGAAATTCTTTTATAAATGGCATTAAAAGTGCAATGGTAAAGGATTGTATAGCATAAAAAATAATAATAATGGTTTAAGGAGAAAGTTATAAAAAAAATTATTTTTTATATTTTTTCTAAAGGAATTATGTAGCTTGATGTGGTTTTTGTTTTGCTCTTTAAGCAAATTAAAAAAAATCACAACACAAATTTAAAGTAGTGTGATTAAAACACAAATATAAGTGAACTGCAGAGAAATAATTTGAAAAGTTATGTGCAATATCAAAAGTGGTTAAATCTTTGCCAATTGAAATTTTAAATTTTTTACAAGAAAATTAGCTTTTTGACCATTTGTTGAATTATGCAAAGCCTCAGTGGTTTTCATTACAAATATTTTCTTTTTTTTAGGTGGAGATAAATTACTTGGACCTGGATGAAGATACAGAAAAAATGCTGGAGGAGGTTAAGGGAAACGCTAATGCTTCGTATAATTCAAATCAACCACCACAACTCTAAAGCAGGTTCGGCTGTGCTTCTTCTTCGTTTACAAAGGGGTGGAAAAGATATCGTCCAGGCCAGGAATCGTGGGTCAATCTGCAATCTGTGGACGGCAGGATATAAGCGACGGAAAAGTAAGATCATGCATGCAATTTAAGAGTACCTTAAATGTTTTTCTATTACCTCTTTACAGCAATGAAGATTTGATTTTGATAATTTGAAGGACTTGATGAAGAAGGTTCACTCTTTTTGAACCGGCCTGATTCTTGCGAGCTAATATGCTAATATGAGAGATGAGTCACTTTTAGAATTTATTTTGAATACTAATCTTACATTATGTAACAGTGGCTTGGAACCCACTTTTATTACTAAAAATCAACAAGAAGTTATAAATATAACCCTGGCTTCGAACATTCTTGGTAATTCGGTCACGAATTGGAAAATGTCACAAGATCATTCCTTTTCTGACTATCGTTATATAGAATTAGGATTGGTTGCTACTATGCTCCGTAGTAGTGTTACGGAGAATTCAATGTTCTTCGACAGCAGGTTCGGCTGTGCTTCTTCTTCGTTTACAAAGGGGTGGAGAGATATCGTCCAGACAAGGAATCCTGGGTCAATCTGCAATCTGTGGACGGCAGGATATATGCGACGGAAAAGTAAGATCATGCATGCTATTTAAAAGTACCTTAAATATTTTTCTGTTACCTCTTTACAGCAATGAAGATTTGATTTGGATAATTTGAAGGACTTGATGAAGAAGGTTCACTCTTTTTGAATCCGCCTGATTCTTGCGAGCTAATACGCTAATATGAGAGATGAGTCACTTTTAGAATTTATTTTGAGTATTAATCTTACATTAAGTAACAGTGGCTTGGAACCCACTTTTATTACTAAAAATCAACAAGGGGTTATAGATATAACCCTGGCTTCGAACATTCTTGGTAATTGGAATTGGAAAATGTCACAAGATCATTCCTTTTCTGACTATCGTTATATAGAATTAGTATTGGTTGCTACTATGCTCTGCAGTAGTGTTACGGAGAATTCAATGTTCTTCGAAAAAAAGTAGAAATCAAATCAACAGAGCAAAGCTCAGAAGGCTTCATCTGATTGAGACGCGTACAAGGATAACCTCAGGAAGTACAAAAGGTATTTAAATGTTTTTAATATTTTAAATATTTAATCAAAGGCTGTAGTTTTGGAAACAGAAATATATTCTTCGAAAACTATGACAATCTGATTTGCATATCACCTTGGATATCAACACCATTTTGAATACAATAAAACAGTTTACCTAGATAGTTAATTAAAAGTAAACTTTTAAATATTTGAACTTTAACAAAATATCCTTTCTAAAAATGTCATTTATCCGCTCAAAAATCTAAAAAACTGGTGAACATTGAAATTCTTTTGAAATTTTTATTTAGTTTTTTTTATTTTTTTTTGTTTTTAGCCCGATCATAGCATTAAGTTTATTTGTTAGTCTTATATACAAACAAAGAAATCCATTTTAAAAAGATTTTTTTTTCTCTAGTTTTTTTTTATTTATTTTTCTCTCATTTGCATAAGTTTAAATTGCCTTAATCTTTTAAATCACACTACATTGTCACAACAAAAGCAGAAATTACTGTTAAAAAAATTTTTTTTGAACACATCCATCTTAAAAAGTAAATGCTGTCATTGAAGGATATGAACAAATGTTTTGTGTTTGTTGTGAAAGCTAAAAATTTCATAACTTTTTTTTTGCTTTGGTTCTTCTAGTTTCTTTTTTATAGAAAGTGTAAATTTTTAGCTATCATCGCATTTATAGTGTACCTTGCTTATTGCCTTCCAAAAAAAAAGCAAATAAATTTTGTTTAGTTTTTATTTTGTTGCCATCACCAAACTTGAAAAACTTTTTTTTGTTTTTTTCCAACCAAATCTCATTTTATAAAATAGAAAGGATGTCTGAGGTCAACAAAATGTTATGCAATATTGTATTTTATATATGTGGTGTGAAAAGGATAAAAAATAAGAATTAATTTTTGTTTTTTATCTCATTTTTTTTTCTTTTTAGGAAATGTGAGAATTTTCCTTTATTTTTTTTTTTTTGGTTTTTTTCTCGCAGTACTCTACCCCTAAATTTATAACGATTGTTTTCCTAGAACAGATGGGTGTTTGGTTCTTGGCACGAAATAATGGTGACAATTATACTTTTTTTTGTGATGCCATTTTGTCCATTAAGTTTTCTCCCAATTTATTCTGTTTATAGAGATTATTAAAAAGTTTTTTTTTTATGTATTGCAATGAAATATTCACAAATGTGGAAATTTAAAATTAATTCGAATTAGAAAAAACAAAGTTGTCAAACTTAAAAAAAAATAACTGATAATTTTCCAGAAAAAGTTTAAAATAAGTTGAAAAATTTTGAAGAAAACCTAAACAAATAATTTTCTCTTTGTTTCTTTGTTTTTTCTTATTCATGTTTGAAATTTTTGCAAATATTTATAGCTGATTGAAGATTAAAGTTAAACTCTTTCTACATTCTTTATTTAAATAATGAACTTTTAAAAGTAATGTGAATCAAGATAATAAATGGCGACTACTCTTCTCCTTCATATTTTAATTAAAATTTTTTCAAAATTTATTTTTAATTTCTATGTTAATTGTTTAAAGAGCCCCGATGGGACTATAACGGGATTACGTGAACTAAATATACTTTTTGGGAAGCCGCGTCCACATAAACTTAAAGCATCTCCTTTTTTCCGTATTGGGGATCGGAGCCCTTTGGCCCTCCCGCATCCACCCATAAGATCTGCTTTATATGGACCATCGAGTATACCAACTAGTAATCTCAAATCTTCACCGCCTAAACTAGCCATATCCTTACGAAAAAACTGCTAAATAAAATCAACACCATTTTGCTTAAGTTTCAATATGTTTACAAACATAAGAGTAGTTGATAACGAACTTGTTAGGTTATGGTTGTAAAACAATTTTACATATCATTACGTTAAAGCAAAGTTTTCAGGAATCCATGAATTAAAAATAAATTTTTATTAATTTATACTATAAATAAAACCTCTTAAGGATCAGGTATCAAAAATTTTTTTTGTAAATAATTAAAAAAAAGCCATTTTTTTTTGTTTTCGAAAAATTGCTATAACTTTTTTGTGCCTTCATTATTAAAAATAAAAATCAATTAAATAAATTAAAATTATTGAGTTTTTATGTAATTTTTTTTACGTTTAAAATTAATGGGTTTTTTTTATAGTCAAAATTCATAATAATTATTCATTTGAAACAATACTCTTTAATTTATTATTCAACGTTCAATTTCAATTAATAAGAATTATTAACCCTTAAGTGTTAGAATTATTTTTATAATTTACCTACTCGCTTTGATTTATATGTACTAAATTTGAATAACACCTGAATGATACCTAAACTACCTGAATAACAAGTAAATATTTTGATTTGAACGAAACGGCCGAAACGGTTGTAGATAAGGGTTAAAATGTAACTTGTTTTTTCTATGGTTTTCAAATACATTTTGTAATAAAATAAAAAAAGAATCTATAAAAAATTTATTTATATTTTTTTTTTGGTAATTTTAATAATTTTTTTTTTCTTTTCATTGTTCACATTATTTTAATTTTTAATTTTAACATTATTATCTAAAAAAAAGCATTAAAACAAGGTTATCACAGCAAATTTTCAATTAATTAAATTGAAAATAAATAAATTAAAATGCTTATTGGTTAGTGTTGTGCAACCTCTACATAAATAAATCATTGTTATATTGACAAAGTTTTTAAAAATTTCACATCATTAAGTATTGGAACATTTTTGTAAAGAAACCAGCTTAAACATAGTAGCAAATAATATTTGAAAGTCGAAAATATTAAAAAATATGGTCGAGGTCAGTTTTTCATGCCTGACAAGAAAAATATATTGTCAAATATGTACTTGTTATCTATAACATTAATTACTTGAAACGTACTCCTAATAGTCTTGGCATATAACTGTACTTTTTTTATACTAATAACAGAACAATCTCTTTCAATCTGCAATTAAAAACAATCATAATACAAAGTCCTTTTCATTTAAGAAATTTCTGATTTGCAAAACATTTTTCTATAGTATTGAATAAATACACTGCAATCCATCTCTTTTTGTATTCATTATCTATGAGTTTTATTGAAAACGAACACCATACTATATTGACGCAATAAAGGATTCAAAGTATTAGAGAGAGGCACAAGAGATTTTAAAAGTAACAAAATTAAATGTAAAATCATGGACATTTTGTGTTGCATTTAAAACAATTTTTTTTTCTTGAATAAATATAATTGGATGCCTAAATTTACTGCATTCAGTTTGAAAAAAAAATTTAAATGGAAATTTATTAAGGAAAAAAACGGACTCTCTTTTGTTTGAAAAATTTAAACGAATTTTAAAAAAGGCTTTCGTTTTTTTCATTTTTGTGTATAAATCGCACGGATTTTGGATCTCTTTTGGGAATAGTTAAAAAAATTTAAGTGCGTACCAATTGAGAGTAACAAAAGTTTTTATCGTAAAATTTTCAAAACTTTGAAAAAAAGACGGCAAAAGGACATTTTAGAATTTTATTTTCAGAATTCGTTCTAAATTGACGATTAAATAACTAATACGTTCTATTTTATAAATACATGAATTAATTTTTGATTAAAGATTTTGAAAGTGGTCGTTTTGTAAACTGAAAGGAACAAAATATTGTGTTACTAGCAACAATTAATATAATATATAAGTAACTACTTTGGCACTTAAGTAAACATAGGTTATAATTGATTGAAATACTCGAAATTAAATTTAATTTAAATTTTTTCGTACTTTTGTTTAATATTTAAAGATTAAAAATATGGTTACCTTTTACCTCTTTGCCGAGCAGAGGGCTTTATTAAAAATAAAATATTGAAACAAAGATTTTTTCCTTTCTACTTTCATTTTCTCGGTTTTCTTTTTTTCTTATATGCCCTTGATTTATTCAAAAAGAACTTAATAAATAATGATAATAAGAAAAAATAATAAAAGAAAAGAAGACAAGAATATGAAGAGTCCATAAAAATTCCAAAAATTTACTTTGAGAATTTTAAAAAGAGTAAGGACTCCCTTCAAGGATTCACAGCTTAATTAATTTTTTATAAATTTTTTTTTTCCTATATTTTTATTTACGATATTGTAATGAAAAATAAAGGAACAGAAGAAAAAATAAAAAGAAATCATCCTTAAAATTAATTCAAATTGAAAAAGAATAAAAAAAAGCGGGAACCTAAATATTAAATTTAAGCCCAGGCATAAAATAAATTTTTTTTTTTCGAAAATCTTCCTAAAATAGCAGCAATGATTATTGTGGAAATTCGGTTCCGAAATAAAAAACGTCGTTGAATTTTTCATATAAAACGAGTTTGCTTAACTGATTCCACATTTTTCATAGTAAATCATAGCGGAGAAGGACTTCTCAAGAATAATAGCAATTTTAGTTTCTCAAAACTTTCGATTAGTTTCAAATAAAAATAAAAATTCACGAGCATTGAATTGTTTTCCTTTCCCCCTCTGTGGTAACTATGCCCTATAATTTCCCTTCCAATATTTCAAATCATGGAATCAAGTAACCTTTATGCGTTGAAACCGCAATTTAAAGTACATTAAACTCAACTTAATACCATTTCAAAAATACTAAATGTGTCCCCTATACCAAAATTATCTTATTATACAGTTAAATATCCAAAGAAAACAAAACAATCTTTAAGCCCTACAGGCACATTTTATATAAAACAAGAAAACAAAATTAAAAAATATTTTATTTTTAATAAAACTTTATAAAACAAACAGAAAAAACAACAGTAAAAAGAAAATATTTGCATAATTTGCATAATTTTAGGCAAAAAAAAAAATTTATAAACTAAATATAAAAAACCCACAAGAAAAAAACGGCTATTTTGTGCGACTATTATTAAAAAATTCAACAACAAATAAAAGGCATAAAAAACGCAAAATAAATTTAAAAATTGGTTTTTGGAGGAGAATTAGAAAAAAAAGAGCAACAACAAAAATTAAAAAAAAAAGTAAATAAAAAAATTTAAATTAAACTTTTAATTTTTTATTTTCGTTTATTATTTTGCAAATTTTCATGGGAAAAGGGTTGTGTTTTACACAAAGCATTAGTGTACACTATGGTGTGTGTGTGTTGTTCATTTAGTTAAAATAAAAACAAAATTCATTTAATTTTTTTTTGTTTGTATACGCGCATGCAGGAAATACGCTCCTTTTTTTGTGTGTGTATTTGTTAAATATTCAGTGAAAACGAATATCTAAAGCAATAATATGAAAAATAAATATTAATAATAAATTAAGTAAACAAAAAACAAAAACAAACCAACAACACCAAATAAATAAAAGAATGACCATATTTATTTTAATACACTTTTAAAGTAAATTAAATTTTTATGAATATTAAGGGTGGGTCTTTAAAAAAGACTACATACAGAATTTAAAGCAATTCCGGTTAAAACAAAAAATTGAATTTAGTTCACATTAGAGTACAAGTATGTGAAAATGTTTTTAAAAAAAGGGGGAGGGGTGGTTCCTTTGTCTTTGGTTTAACTGATACCGAACACTTCTTGGTATCAGCTTTGTGATAGATTTCATAACACTATGCGAACATAGAATTATACATTACTTAGTAAAGTTTTTGTTAAAGGGACGTAAGCAAAAATAACCGAACCACTAAGTGACTTGTAAATAAATTTCGATCAAAAACATTTTAATGTAAAATTTTTCCAAAGCAGGATCATATGGATCACACTGCGAAATGTGATCATATTCATGTAGAATTTCAAGTTCTTCATGTAGAGAGTCAAGTTCTTAAACCTAAACACGCTTACTTTTCACACGTCTTAACTATCAACACGCCATAATTTCTCAAATTCTACTTCTTGACCAAAATATTTGGCTCCAGATTTGTATGTTCGGTAAAACATAAAAATATATATGAGGAATATAAAAAATATCGTGTGTAACGTAATTTCGTTACTCATACTACGGTATAGGTACCTTAAATTGTATGTTAAAATAATTGCTTGTAGGCATATACCTTTAACTCTAATCCAATTTTATTTTCCAGGATTCGAAATTATATGTCAAGAAATTGAAATATTTCAAGGAATTTACTATTTAAATAACATCGAAACATTTCAATTTGAAATTAACGAGAGCATATGTATATGATATGTAAAATTCACTGAGAAAAGTTTTTGACTTCACAAAATCGTAAACGTTTTTAAGTACCGGGGATATTTTGATAATATTTTCATCTTCCAATTGCAAGAACACAAAATCATACACAACATTTTCTTTCAATTTTCCTTCAACCATAGTTACAAAATTTCTCTTTAAAAAAGCACATTTTTTCAATATACAGATATAAAATCTGATAGAGAAAAGTTAATTAAAATATTGAGAGGCCGCCACGCACTGTATTTAACGTTTAATTAAATTAAAGTACCAATATATGTATATATATAGTTACAACTAAACTAATATGGTAGCGATAGAAAGTTAATTAAAAAGTTTTATCCAACAGCGTTTTTAAAATTTACTTAGCTATAGAAAAAATAATTTTAGACTCCGGAAAAGAAATTGATAGGATTTTTGTTCAGAAAGTTCATATATGTAGGTTATAAAGTGCGTTATATGGAGGTTTTGTGTAGTATAAAGTGAATGCTGCATATTAAAATACATGAATGAATTTTTGTTGAAAATAGCGGTTTTTGTTTTTCATTAAATTTTAGTTGTTGTTAATAAAAACTAAAAATATCAGTCATAATTAAACCGGTTTTCCTGACCATCTAATATCCTATTTTACTTTTTACAAATAACGTAACATTCTAGGCCTAGTAGAATTTGTTTCTATAGAAGCCTAAAGAAATTTTTCAAAATTAATAAATAAAAATTTCATTACTATTTTTACCGTGGTTGTGAAGATTTTTAACAACCTGTGTGTAATCTGTTGTGTAACAACCTCCATAAAACATAGAAAAGCAATAAAAGAAAAAAATCTTCCACTGTGGTTTTAAAATTTTCGACCAAAAATTTTTTAGCTTTTTTTTTCGTGTGATCTAAAAAAGAAACGTGCCATTTTGTTACTCTATTTTTGGAACGAAATTTTTTTACAATAACAAAAGTTGTGAATTGTCTTCAATATTTATATAAACCTTGTCAACTTTAGGATAACAGTTAGGTAATGCCCTTAACTATGAGAACATTACAAGAGCAGAATATTTCAATTACATTTAATGCACATCATTATTTTAGGTGTATTTTTAAATTTAACTTCCGGCTTGCTCTCAATATTTCGGTAAACATATTAACAACGGTATAATATGTCAAGCTTGTTTTATTTAAAATTCAAATATAGACCTGATAAATTCCATGATTTTTGTAAAATAATTTTCAAAATCTGAACATAATAAAAAATTTTCAAAATGTGAACGTGTCACTTGTATATATTATTAATTCACAAAAATGTTTCCGAAGTTCAAACCTGTAACCGGTTTTTTCGAAGTTCAAACTTGTAGCTAAAATTTCTGCGAATAATTATTAACAACTTGAATCGTGTAATGCTATAAAAATATAGAAAATTTAATTCTCTTCCTCGATTATTTTAGAGTCTCTTTTTCCTTTAAAGCATTAGAAAACTAAATCAACAATTTCCAATATGCATTATATACGTAATATATATATTACCATAATTACGATACAAAATACACAAATAACCAAATAAGGACCCCCTCTTTTGTGTATGTTCTCGACATTATATCAAATCGATATAATACACGTGCTTCGAAGCAATTACGCGATTCTTATAATACTCCTGTATTTGTTTCTACTTGTTTTGTTATTCTTTTTATTTTTTTAACATATTGTTTTTAAATGTAGGTATATAGGGGAAGAGGATTATATATTTATAACCAATTTATATACTTAATTCCATACTGTTTGAATGTATTTTATAATCCTTCAATAAAATTTATTTTTAAACGTCGATATTAAGTTATAAGTATTAATAAAATGAAAATGCGTATGTTAAATAATCCTTGTGCTGCTTACATTTTTTTATTATAAATACATAATACCTATATATATTTGAAATATTCTGCTATTAATATATAAATAATCTACTTGTATGAAATCTTATATAATAATTTTGTAAAAAAAAAATATGAATTATTAAAATAATCGATTTTTACGGCATTTCGATATTATTTCAATATATACATTGTGAAAGCAGTATAGTTGCACCTATACAGGTTTGTCCGATTCTGGTGTAAAATAGGCAACTATACTAAAGAAAAATCCAAGATTCAAACGTTCGCTTTTGTATTTTTCTTTAGTATAGTCCTCTATTTTACAGGTATCGAAAAAATTATTTACAAAAATTATCAATTTAGTTGCAAACGGCACCCTTGTCACGAAAGTTTTGTCAACAATTTCGAATTGTTGATGTCAGTTTGATGTTCGAGTTCCTCTTCCTTCTCCCCGACCGCGTTTTGCACAAGAACTGGACCACCCTGTATAGATGAATTGACAAAAGCAACAATTAAAATAAAATAAATTTAAATACATATATGCACAAACCTACACACAATATAGTATAAGTACAATGTATATGTACGTGTACATTACAATTATTTTAAAAAAAAAAATTGTTTTCTTCAATACCTTCCTTTAAACACTCATTTACAAGTTTTAAACATGAGCTGATTAATTTTTTAAAATAATTTCAGAAAATTAATTAGAAATTATTTTAATGAAAATTTCAAAATTATTATGTAATGTGTAATGATTATTATAATTTTTAATATTATATAAATTTGGAATTTTATAATTGATGAAATTTTTTCAATAAATGATTTTTCGTATTAATTTAATTTTGTTCTAGGAAAAAATATTAGAATATTTGACAGTAATATTATGAAATTGTACTACATTAATTAATTTTCTCAAACCACAAATTACGAGAACTTCCGTCGTTGGTATTTCTAACCCCAATTCTTGTATAGCCATTCCGAATAAATTAATTGAATTGCCAAAATAAAACTTCTAATTTTCCAAATTTTTTCCATTAAATGCTAATCAAATCTCAACATTTTAGTGTTCTTTTGTTAAAAAAATCAGTAGCTTGAATTTAAAATGGTTCCTGAATTTCCTTTTATAACTTACGACCCTAAAAAATGTTAAACAGTATCAATTTAATTTCGATTATTTAAACCAGATATAAAAGTTTAATCGAATTAGTTGGTTCATGTATTGAACGACTTTGAATTATTTGGTTTTTAATAACTTATTTAAGTTCTCCGTTACTTTGTTAATTTTTTAAATTCTTTAAATTGCAATTAAAATTTCACAATTTCATTATTTTTTAATGTGTTTTTGTCGTTCTCGTACTCCTTCCATATTTTTTGCATTATCCTTGCTCTTCCTTATGAATTTTTTCATTGTCCTTATGTATATATGTATAGAAGTAAGTAAGTGTACATGTATATAGCAAATTAAAATGATTTTAATTCCTTTTTAATATCCGGTTCATCTGGAATTGACAAGAGTTCTTTTTTATTCATAATATATACATTATAGTATATATGCTTTAGCGTTTTGTATGTATTTTTCTAACACCATGTCAACAGCAGGCGAATGATAAAAGAAAAATTATTGATTCTAAATTAAACGATTTTTTTTCTTGTAGATTATTTTAGTCCTAAATACACACTTATTTTTTTTGCAATGCGTGTAATTTTTAACATGACTTTGATATTCCGTTTGAGTAAACACAATTTTATTTATTTGTACGTCGTAAGTATGTACTTTTTATAGAAAATTATCAATTATAGGAAAAAATTTTGTAGAAAAAAATATGCGTCTACATTGTGAGTTTTTCTCGATGGCTTTTTCACATTTTTTGAATTTTTTCTTATTCGTATTGGATTGAAACTAGAAATAGAAGAAATGCTATTTAAGGCAGTCCAGAAAAAAATAATCAGAATTAAAGATTTTTTTACACGACAACAACAGCTGTAATTAATTTTAGATAATTACAAAATTTTTTTATTTTACAAATCAAGTTGTAGTTTTAGGCGATGATAGAATTCTAAAGAAAAATATTGCTAATTACAGTATTTTAATTGAATTTACATGAAAGATTTAAGATTTATACCGATATTCAAAAACAAAGCACCTATTCCAAATTACTACACGATAACGGTGCTTAAACTACCAATGATTATTGAATATTAAATCTGTATAATTGCCACAACGCTCCTCTCTTTCCACAATTAAAAAAAAATCTGCCTATTTTTCCTTCTTAAATATTATTTTTCATAGACAATTCGAGAAAATATGAAAAAAAAAAACATTTTCTCATTATTAAATTAAAAAAAAAGTGGCCTACTTTTTTACAAGGTCTTCTTCAAGTTTTTTTTTCATTTTTAAAATAAAATATTAAAATAAATTTTTCATGACTTTATTTTTATATTTTAAGGCGGCTCTATATTTAACTCACTGTTCTTGGTTGTTACAGCAATAACGGAAATAGATTCTATTTTGAATATCAATCGTTCGATATTATTATTTGCGCAAGGTTATTAAAAATAGAATAAAAAAAAAATTACAATGTTCGTCAGTATTCTAGAAAATTTAATAGGATTAAGAAATTATACATAAATTTACATGCATTATATCGCGATTTAAAACGACAGCGAATAGAAATTTTTGGCTGAAGAGTAAATAAACTTGTTAAGCATAAGGTAGGAAGACAAGAATCTGGTATCTATTATTTTATTATAGGGTTTCATGCATTTCTTACCCGATCATCAGACTAATTTGTTTCAATTAATTTTAGCCAATCTTAAATATCCCATACAGTTTTAAGTCGAATATAAATTAAGAATTCATTTGATAAGTTCCATTATTGTATTTTTACAAATGTAGTTCCGAATTAACATTCTGGTTTATTCAAACCCGTTTTAATTTATTATTGTATATTTTAAAAATTGCTATACTGCTAGAAGAGCTTAAATTATTAATTAAAATATAATGTTATAAAAATAAATCAACACTATAGTAAATTACACGTAATTAATCATTTAACAACTACTATAAAATCTTTATATTAAAGGAATATTTTTACTTTGTTTTACAATAAAAAAGAATTCAAAAGGGTAAAAAAATTTTTAATTATTCAATTAGCTTCCAAAATGCATCAGTTACTCTCACTCTTTGTCTCTTTCTCTCCTCTCCCTCTCTCTCACTCTTTTTACCATAATTTTACTTTCTGCAATAGTATTTTTTAATTGAAATTTAAAAATTTACCACTGCATACCACTTTTTATTATAATCTCATATGTTTTATTTAAGTGGTAACATTAAAATTCTTTTTTATAGTACCTTGTACATACTTATGAAATTTTATGTTTTTCTCTATTAATTTATCAATTTTTTTTCTTTCTTCTTTGAGTTGAGGTCTGAGTTATTCTATACCAAATATATAATGTTAAATTTTAACATTTTTGTAAAGAAAAAGAAATATTGCTTTTGGGGTTTCGATCTTCAATAAATTTTATATTAGTGAAAAATTAAAGAAAAAAAATGTTAAAAATTCATTGATATTCGATTTATTAAAAAAAAATAAAAACGAGCAGAATTTATCATGGCAGTAACTACTAGTTACATAAGGTGGTAGTAAAGATTTACAATAAGCATAAAAAACAGAAGTAAGTGATGACGAACGTATATAAATTTGTGCAATATTTTCGCTCTTGCATTTACTTAAGAAAATAAATAATGATTTTTCACTTAAACATATAAAGCTTAACAAAATACTTTGTGCAAGGGCTAAAATTAAAGCACAAGGGGATTCAGATGAAATTTCCTTTTCTATTTTAAAAAATTTCGATTGTTATCAAAAAAAGATCGAATAAACCAAAACCTCACGTCTATTTTAAATGAGTCTGGCATTATATTATTTCTATAAAAAATTGCATATTATTAGGCGTTGGTAGAATTTTACAAAGTAAATTATAAGTATTTAATGTAAATAAATTAAAATATAATAGTCGAGTCAGCAACAGCAAACAAAGCCATTGTTTGAATGTAATTCAAAAGTTTTAATAAAAACATACTGAAACTTGAATTTAAATGCAGAATCCTAGAAATTCAATGATAATTTGCGTTCAGTACTAATTAACACTCAGTAGGTAGTCAGTAAAATAAAATTGTTCTTAAATATAAAAAATAATTTGTAAAGTGATAAGACTGAAGTAGGAGTCAACATAGCACCGGCACAAATATAATACGATACATTGGCTTAAGATCATCTATGAGTGTTGCATTTACTTAACTTACGTTCCTTGATAATAGAGCTGGTAAGGAAATCTCCTCTGAGCAATTAAATGTTGAGTTCTCCTTGTACAAAAAACACCCCGTCAGAATTTATAACTATCTTTATTTCATACTGAAATGCATTTTTAATATTTTTCTTTACTGATATTTCAGAGTTACTTTATCATCATAACCCTTTTATTATATTTTATTTAATGATTTTTTTTTTTAAATTTTATGCATAAATAAAAATGTTATATATGACTTTCATTTTATTCAACATAATATTTACCTACACCTTACCAAACTATAATAAAAATTTTTATGCAATTCAAAAAAAAAGGAATAAGAAAGTAAAAATATAATATTAAAGTAACGTTAATCTTCTTTAGAAAAAAAATCACTTTTTCATAAAATGTTCAGTATGCTAAGAAAGAGAAGAACCCCTATGTAATAATTGAAGCTCCCAATTGATTCAAACTGAAGAAATGTAATAAATTTTGGATTATTGTGAACATGAAGAGGAGTCGAGTATGATTTTTTATATTTTTATAACATATTGTAAATCATCTAAGGTTGTGTTGCTTATATGTATTTAGAATGTAAATGAAACTTATGTGAATGTGTACAGTAAGTAGGTGTAAATAGTATAACGTAGGTAGAAATATGGAATGCACTTTGTCAGTATAATATTATGTAATCATTATCTTGTTCAGGAAGGTATTTAAAAGAGAAGAATATAGTATTTTGAGAGAAAGTTTTAAAGAAAAATACGAAACACTTTATTATATATGGTAATGTGTACATTGGTTGGTAGGTTGATTGACAAATAGTGCCGTTTTGCTACCACCACCCCATGATTGTCATATCGTCATTGAACATACGATTACAGATGGTTTATATAAGCCAATCCGTTCTTTTGAGACATCCATTTAAATCTCCGATGCTAATCTTGGATATCTCGTCCAGTTCTATCACGCATGCCCTACCTCACACGACCAGTCTGTCCAGAGCCAAACACTCGCAGAGATGCAGAAATGGTCTCCTCCTTGTGTATTATCCGTCGGCTGCGAACTGTTGAAGGGCAATCCCAACATAGGTGCATGCTCGACAACAATGGATGTGCTGTGTAGACTGTCGTCCCTTGAAGACATCGCTAGGGCCCATTCGATTTCCTAAAGTTGTAGTTGGGTTACATATACACACGTGTGTGGTAAAATATATGCACATACTATAGTTAATTCATTAGAATTTTAAGAGTATCATTAGAAATTTTCCGAAAAAAATTAATAGAAATGAAAATTTCACATAAAAATCCTATAAAATTTAAACTGTTATATAAAATATAACAGTTGAAAGAAAAAGATAATGTTATTAGAGAAGAAAATTTTTGTCTGGAACTTTTCAAAATATTTTTGGTAATTTTTTTTTTTTGGGGAAAATTCATAGTTTTTTTAATCATTGTTCATTTTTACCTTAGGCAGCTCACATTTATGCTTTGTAATTATACGACGTATGTCCATCCAAAAAATTTACGTAAATGCTTACCTAAAAATAAACAAGAAAAATAAAATTAAATTACTTTATACACAAAATTTTATTATGTTTTTAAATAATTTTTTAGTATTTTAAGTAGAATTTGGACAATACTTTTAAGCATTCCTCAGCCTCCAAATTCTAACAAAATTAATTTTATCAAATCTAAGCTTAATTATTTTTACTTAAATATTGCAACTTAAAAACGGTTTAAAAACAATATAGAATTGAACGTTTCGTCAAAATTTCTACATAAATAATACGGAAGGCCTAAGCTAACACACAAAGAAGTGTTTTTAGCTTTCTTAAATTTCTAAAAGTTTTGAATTATTGAACTATAAACTCAATAAGAATAAAATAAGCGTGTAAATTCAATATTTTAAATTGTGAACGTTTGTAGTTTTTTGTTCTCAAGTAATGAAATGCTAAGATTTCTAACAGAATATAGATAAAAAAATTTCCTTTAAAATTTCTTAATTAAAAGCCTCTTTTAAAAGGAAAACCTTTACCACTTTAAAAACTTTTAAAGAAATTAAATTACCATATTTTAATTTTCTCTTTGATTTTATAAAACTCAATGGAAAGGAAATTCTTCTAATAGTAATAATAAAATGGTTTTCAAAGAATATTATAATTTAATGACCAAAAATTCAACGAACCGCTGTAACATAAATAAAAATTTTAATGGATAATTTAAAATTTAATAATCGTTACTAATCATAAAAAAAATGAAAGGAAAATTCTTATTTATTTCATTTAATAACATAAAATATTACTTTACAAAAAAACAAGCAAAGAAAATTTGAAAAAAAATTTCGTGCTACTTCAAATTTTATTACCAAAAAACCATAGCCGTACATTTCAAACAATCCCCAAAAAAAAAAACACTATTTTATCTTCATGAAAATTTAAAACACAACATCAATAAAACCATCATAAGAATCCTGTTGTAGAACAGGATTTTTTTTTTCATTTAATTCTTGTCAGAATAATGCCGAATATATCCTTGTATTATATAGTAATTCCAAAATAAATATGGATAAAATTAAAATGGCGGAAAATATAACATTATCTTATTAATTTTTTAAAATAGCACATAAGATCAGCTCAATTATTATTGTAAATTGAATTAAAAACTGTAAAATATAAAATCAATGCGAAATTTAAGTAAAGCTTGTAAAGTATAATTTTGAAATATTGGGCTTTCAAGCTATATAAATGAAAAAGGGCTGAATCTGAAATGAAAAAGGGCTGAATAAGTAATGGAAAATACCTCTTTGAATTAAAATTGAAGATTATATTATAGACTTCTAAGAAGAATGTTAGTGATTTTAAGCATTTCTTAAAGAAATGGAGTTGTCTTAATGACCTCTATCAATCCAGTACATAATGACAACGAAACTTCCTCATAATAATGGTAGACAAATTGTAAAATCATGATAATTGCACTCGTGTCGAACTCATTGTGCAACTAATCAACCACGAATTATAATATCTTAACAAATTTCAAAAACATTCAGGCTCCAATTTGTATTTACCGCAAATCTATTTTAGGAAAACGTTCAACCATTGGAATTTAATATATTTGCACTTAATTTTTGAATTATTCAAATTACAAAGATATAAAGAATCATACAAAAATTGGGAGAAGTAGGCCGTAACAATGTTTTAATTACGCAGTATAAACACAGATAAAATATTCTTACAACCTCACAAAATTTACACTTTTAGATTATGAACATAAGACGGAAATTAATTCGCACATAAATAAACAGCAAGTCTTACTTGTATTATAGCCAAGAATCACCCTATATAAAACGAATTCTTATTATAATTACACCACTCAAATATTCTTTTAGCAGCACGATAACATAAATGAACAATATAACAGTTTACTTATACAAATTTTTACATTAAAACTAATTATAATCTTCTGTAATGTGCTAATCGTATTTTTAAATGCACAGTTTTTTTTTTAATTTTGCTGTTAGTGTAACAATAAATGATAAGATTATGTAATTAAATTTCATTTGAAGAAGAAGAGGGAAAACAGAATATTTAACTTTAACAGTTAAATAAAGATATTACGAATAGTTACGGAAACAAAGTGTTAAAAAAAATTAAATGAGGAAAATAAAAAGAGAAAAATTTGTAACATGTTGAAATCATATTAAGTTAAATTTGAAATAATATTTCTTCGTACACAGTCTCTAAGGAATTGAGAAGATTAAAATGGCAGGAATGAATAAGATACTGAAAATTTTTTATAAATTAATATTACTTGTAGGTACCTACTTATATATACTCTGAAATTACAATATTGCCCATAACTATACGTATACTATGTTCATATCTTCTTGAAAAATTTATATTCTTTTTATGAGAAAAAACCATACGCTGCTAAGAGGGGAATTCCATTAAATAAAATTATAAGAATTGGACGATTTTTAGAAAAAACAATTCGAAGTCTTATAGCTCGAGAAGAAGAGGCCCAAAAAACAAAACATCACTTTGCTTTTTTTGGTTTATCTGAAGGCATGCTACCACCCTTCTTCGGTCCATCAGCTCTGGACTGCTGATTCTATATAAAAACAAGTCAAAGAAAATATATTCTTGGTTCTTGATCTTGTTGATTTTTTCCGTTGATTAATTTAGATACTAAAGAATACACCACCGTTATGAGTAGAGATAAAATTATGTTGGATATACATAATTATGTTGCACAGAAGTTAACTAATATTTTTAGTAAAAACAGTATGACCTAAGTAAATTTATAGGTTATATGTAGTCTGCTACATGAAATAACTTGTTTACATAAATATGACTTTCAGTAAACAGATTTTATAAGCTTTAAATACTACTACTCTCATCTATTAGTCAACTAAAGGGGCGGAAGAAGTATTTAAGTATTTAAAAAATCATACATATTTACTCTCAATAAATATTTTATTATATAAGTTTTGATTAAGCGCACTCATTCAATAAATAAAAGATGCAATGAGAACGAAATCTTCTTATCTGTCATATTTTCTCATATTTTGTTTTTTTATATTTATAAAGCAATTACACTCTTTGTTGCATTTTAAACTTATTAAAACTCTCTTAATTTGAGAGATTATTTTTATTTTATTAAAAATATTATTATATTGTGATAAAATTGTTATACAGTATAACAATAATAAATTTAAAACAAATGTTTATTTATTCTTTCGACATATTAAGTATTTGTTTGTTTTTTCTCCTAATTTATGGCTTTATAACTCTTTATTTTATTATTAAATATAAATTCTTAAAATAGTTTTACTATTTTTCAATTTTAACTTTAAAATATCTAAAAATAAATTATTATTTAGTTATTATTCTCATCTTATCTTGAATATTTGTGTTATACATGTATAACTATATAATAAAATAATTTAAAACAAATTTAATTTAATAATCCTTTTATAATATTAAAAATATTATTTTTGTTTTCCTCCTTCTATATTCTAAAGAATGATTTGAATTGAAGATTATTTTTAGCACTTTTTAAAAAAATTTGTTATTGTATAATTAATGTTACTCTGATCGTCTTTCTGGGTTTCTGTTCACAAAACTTTTATACACTGTAATATATCCAAATATTTTATACACAAATAAATATTTACTATAGCGACTTATTTTTGTAAAAGAAATTTTTACCCATAACTTATCTCCCCCCCTCTCTAAAATTTATAGCCCCTTAAAGTCACAAAAATACAATTTTTTGACTATTTATTCTATCGGAACTACAAACATTTCACACACTAACAAATAATTCATTTTTTTAAACAAAAAATTTTTTTCTACCTCCAGCCCCATAAACATTATCGCCTCTTAAATTTTGTAAAATTTGAATTTTCGGGGCCTTATATTCGAAAATACAATCATTTTTAAATTTCTATTAAAGCAACAAAATTCTTGCTATGTACAGTATGGATAGTACATCAAAAAGTGTACTTATTCATCTTAAAATAATTTATTTCACTGCGAATTCAAACCATTTTTTGTCTTTCATCCTAAATGTATGCAAAATCAATTTAAATATGTAGCTAGTAAGCTGTTTTTCACTTATTCAAGGGAGAAGTGCTGCTTTACAAGCCATTAATTTGATTCAAATTTATTTAAAGTAAAATTCAATATACACACACATACTTGTACATTAAAATTGTATATGATAAAAGAAATTTCCTTTAAAAAAAAATTAATTTCTTAAAGTTATTTTTCAGGATCTTTTTATTTTCTTCCCTTATTTTTTGCTCCTGTTTCATTTTTAAAAATATTTTTTTTATTTTATAATATTGAAATAAAAGTTAAAACTAGCCTCTAGTATATTTTATTTATTAAATTCAAATAATATCGAAAAGGAAAAAAACATTATTGTCATTTTTACCTTTTTCCTGAATTTCTCCGAAAATTTCAAATTTTAAAAAAGTGGGTATAACGAAAGCTCACAATATAGAAAGTACAATAAAATTTTTACGATTATCACAATAGTACGAACATTTCATGCAATAATATGATTGGAATACAAGAATTGTATAACAGTTTCAAAATATAGGTATATTAAAGGATGTTTCTAAAATTTTCTTTTTAACATCGACCCCATTTTCTTATATTATTACTTTTAGCTCTATATACCCATTTTAATAATAACATCATAAAATTATTAACTTTATTATTTTGAATTTAAAATAATACATTATAATATGTATAAGGAATAATAAAATTAGAAAATTTAAAAAAAAAAATTAATATAGGATGAAAATTTAAGGCTTTGGGCTCTAAACTCTAGGTACATTAAACTAGTGCTTTACACAGGTTTGACTGTTTTATATTTTAAATAATTTTATATTTTTATATTAAATTGCTTTACTACGATTATAAAGTTAAAAATAATATGTGAAAGCGGTCTAAAAAGGTTTCAATTTTGTTTTCTTTGTATTTTTTTTGATATTAAAGGTGTGTATTTTTCGTGCCCAAAAATTATTTGAAATATAAGCACATATACATTGGGTCAATAGAATAGCATTTATGTATAAATATATTTAAGGACCTAGCTATTTAAATTTGTATGAACATAATAATATACATGTCACGTCTACATATTAATAATTTTTTTACTGCACGTCCTTTAAATATGAAATTTTACTCTTTAAAATTACTTTTATAAGATTATAATTTTGAAAACTTTAGAATTATTTAAAATTTAAAATATTTTCAAAACTACTTAGCAAATTGTATTTTTAATATTAAATATTTTTGTTCCCTTTCTATTTCTCTTGCTATCAAAAGGTTGGGTTCGATTTTCATACATAATATTATAATATTTTAATGAGTTTTGAATGTATTGTACTTTGATTTTACAATAGTATTTTGTTGTAATTAACATGAAACTAGGTATTAGTGTTGATATTTCCGATAATATTTTCAAGACAAATCGAGTTATTGAATTATTGCTAGCTGGGTCCATATTAAGAGTCTTTTAGAGATTATATTTCGAATAAATTTTATTGTCAAATTTTAGTTCCAAAGCAAGCAACTTGTTGAATATTTTAGTTTTACTTTTATTATAAAGTTTGAATGAACCTTAAATCAAAGTAACCACATGTATTTGGTTAATCGTTCTATGCCGCCATTTGTGTAATTTCTAATAGACATTGCCTCTATTCTTCCACGTTCTTCTTTTTAAATTAATCAAAATAATTCGAATATTTGCAATAATAAAAATATTACCTGAACATTAAGATTATTTTTTTAACTTTCTTTTTTTAACCCAAATTAGTAATTATTGGATGATAAAATTTTTTATTACAAAATTTAAGGAAAATTACAGGCAATATAATTTTTAAGATTGTCAAATTAAAAATTTTACCTGTATTACAATTTGAATTATTCCTAAGGAACTTAACAAGATCCGACCAAGTTGTTTACCAACATTACCTATTTTTTTTACAGTATAATCCTAAATAAAATAAAAATTTTGGATCTGGAATTTATTAACAGCTTATCATTTATCTTGTACTTTAATTCTTTTTTCCCAACCAGTAATTTTAAGGTGCGAGCGAGATCTTTTTAAAAAATATTTTTAAAAAATTTGTTTTTCGTAAATTTTTTTTTTATTTTTTCAAGTTGATGATAACGAAATGATTCTCGATTTATTTTTATTTTTTATCCCAAAATATTTTCCTTTATTTATTTTAGATTTACGGGAAAAAGTTGTTTTGAAAAAGAAATCTAGATAGCGGATAAATAATACCGTTTACCAAAAAAAAAAACAAAAAAAAAGGGAAAAACACGGAAAACATTCCATTTCATACAGCGAATAACTTAAAAGAACAACATATTAATATTATAATATTGATATTAGAAGAGCAAATGATACAAACTGTATGGATCAAACGCAGAAATGAATCGTTTTTCTGTTCGGTTCTATGGATGTATTTTGCACATATGGATATAATTCGGTCCTATTGATATATTTCGATGCTAATGATATAATTCAGTCCTATGGATATAATTCAGTCCTATGGATATAATTCGGTCTTATGGATATATTTCTGTGCTGTGGATATATTTCGGTCTTAAGGATGTATTTTCGTCCTAGGGATATAATTCGGTCCTTTAGATATATTTTGGTCTTGTCGATATATTACGGTCATGTGGATGTGACTAGGTCCAATGGATATATTTCGGTCCTATGGATATAATTCTGTCGTATGGATATAATTTGGCACTATGGATATATTTCGATTCTACGGAAATATTTTGGTGCTAGGGATATAATTCGATCCTATGGATATATTTCGGTTCTATGTATATAAATCGGTCCTCTACATATATTTCGGTACTATAAATATAATTCAACAAACTAGCTGATTCTGATCTTTATCACTGCAACATCTAAATGCATATATTTGTGATATTTTTTATTCATATTTGATCAGGAATTTTTGATTACTCTTGATTTTCAGTATTAACAAATACTACATACATTTGTAGATATTTACATAAGCATAATAATCAAAAATTTTAGAAAATTTTTATACTTTCTGTAAATTATTGTTCACCATTCTCCTTTTTTTGTTTTTATTTAATCTTCTCCTATGTTCGTTGCAATTTGTTTTTGTATTTTTTAACTTTTAGATATTATTCTAAGGATTTAAGTAATGGATTATTTCTAAGGATTTAAGTAATGGGTACAACACACATCCATTCTTACATATGTGAAATTTAATGTGTGCATCACATGCTTTGATAATATGCGGTCTTTATGGTTTGTACCTCTCAAATATGTATAACGTCTTGGTAAATATAAGAATTTCTTTTTTGTTGCTCTCATCACTTTTTCTCATTTTTCTATTAAGTTTTTCATTATAAAATTTTCTCAAGGAATATTACTTTAATCTAGTAAGCTATTATAAGTATATCCGATGTGTAAGGAGTATATATAGTATAATTGTAGTATATATAGTAAGGAGTATAATTGACGAATAAATGCGGGAATTATGTTGTGACGAAAAAAAAATGGTATGCATGTATATGTATATTTATATGAGTGCAAAAAATTTGGTTTTGAATTTTTGTTTGTTCGCTTTTTAATAAGAAAAGATCTAAAGGAAATTAAGTGAAAAAAAAAGAGAAATGAATATTTTCTTGAAAGATTATTCCCCCTTCAAGTATTGGTACATGCTGTGCTATAGAGAAATTTTTAAAATATTAGTGTTGAGGACATTATTTGAAATTTTACTTTCATCTTTTTCATTTTGTAATAATTATATTAAGTGTTTTTTTGATGGTATTGACATTATGTATGTGTGATTGTGTGTGAGAATATTGAAAAAAAATTTCAATATTAAAACTAATTAGAAATTACAAAACAGGAGAGGTATATTAAAAAAATTTTATAAGGTATATTATTATTTAAGTCACCGTTTCCCTGCAAATAATGTAAAAACGTATAATGATAAGAAGCTTATACGACAAAATAATATTATTAAAAAACTTCTCTCTGTCTCTTCTTATGCAGTTGCGGAATTCGTAATGCGGTTGCAGACTGCAGTACAAAAAAAAATTGAGAAATTCAGTTGAACTTAAATAGAATAAAAAAACTTCAAGGAGGGTGAGAAGAGAGAGAGAGAGAAACAGAAATTTAAACTAAATAAACTAAATGTAGTTTTCCGATTCAATCTCAGTATGACATTTTGAAATTAATGAAAATGAGTAATATATGACTAATGAGTTATATTATTTGTTAATGTCTTAAATATAGAACTACTTGACACTTCGAAAAATAAGATTGCCATTGCAGATTCACAATCTCTACGAGTGAGAATTTATTATGGAATAAAATTCCTCTGCAACAAATACAATTACTAATTTTTTTTTATACAAAATAGACGCAATTTATTTTATTTTACTTATGATAAAATAATGATCAAAGCTAGCAATAGTAATTTTAATATATTTACTAAAAATTGCATTTAATTAAAATTCTTATGTGTCCTTCAGGAATTCTTATTACAAATATCAATATGCCCGAGTAAATAATAAAAATATGAATAATTTTTATTTTTTAACTTTCAAAATTTATGCGTTATACGAAGGGCAACCCAAAAATTTTATATGCATAAAAAAATTATAACAAAAATTGTATCCCAAAGGATACCTTCTTTTTTTTCGCTATTTCTAAAGAATTTTATATAAAATATTAAATGAGGACAAGAGAATATTATCCTTTCAAAAAAAAAATTCTTTTTATTTTAAATTCTATTTTTCTTTCTTTCATTTTTAATTAAATATTTATAAACATTATACAATGTATCTATATAGGGGACCTTGAATAATAATAACATACATTATTGTTAAAACTACTTATGAATTACAATATTTTTTTTTTGCTATTTTGCTTTTTGCAATATTTAAATTTAATTAATATATTTGTTTTGTTTCATATATATCAAGGATAGAGATATATGTAGTTTTGTTAGTACAACATTTCAAATTAGTATTTTAAATTGTAATAAAATATATAACAATTTTGCTGAGTATGTGTTATAATATATGTTAGTATACAATATTAAATGTATAAAGTATATGAATATTTTATTAGAAAATATATTTTACGAACTCCCAATACGATAATAATAATTTTAATAAATATTCATGTATATATGTAGGTACTAATTATGAATCAAAAATTTTAAATTGCAATTCTCTTATATGAATATACGAGTCTTATAAATTATTACAGTTAATTTTTATGGATGTGTGTGTGCATAATGATTTTCTTAATTTGTATTCCTAATTTGTTATATTACCATTTTTGAATATAATTATATTTTGATGGTCCATGGAATATGATTGAATTTAATTTTTATATTAAATAACATGTAATATCCAATTAGTGAGTGCGTCGATATAATCGGGGCTAGTTGCAATAGTTTAACGCTGATTTGAGTGGACTCCAAGAATTTTGTGGAGCCCACCAGGGAGCGAGAGAAGGTGTTGACCTCGTTGAGTCGTCTAGACTTGAAGCTAATGGTTGGAGTATTTACTGCGCATGTCGTTCACCTTAACAGTGAACAGTGCCATCTCTGCTTGGACGATGATGATACGGCTAAAATCGGTCATACGATTTTAATACTATGGTCTACTTAAGGGTCTACTTAAGGGTAAGGTACTTAGACTGGGGTTTGTAACCCGTTTGTAGGTCTCACTGCTCTCACCGGACAAAATACTTAAATTCATCAGGGGTTTAGAATAGTGCTTCAAACATATAGGGGCCTTGAAACATATACAACAAAATTTTTGTATATGTTGAGTGGAGAAGAGAGATTTTAGAATTTATTAAAAAGCCTTTCAATCTTACAACTTCGAAAAAATTTCGAATTAATTTTATTACTAAACCCCGTAATATAAAGTGTTTTAAAAAGAATTTTTGGGAATTCTTAATTAATGTTATTAATGATATTTTGAACCAGAAAGTATGGCATATGTTAAGTTAGAAGAGATAAAGTCTGTAGCATTTCTTTTATATTTCTGTTGTCATTTATTTTACAATTTGAATTTATCAAGACGTAATATAAAATACTAACATTTTCATTGTATATACGTACAACATAAATATTTAAATGCTCATAATATATATATATATATATATGTATATGCAAATATATATATATATATATATATATATATATCTTATACACATTATGTTTAAAACAACATATTATTATATAAGCAAATATTTAAATAATTCCAAGTAAATTATTGAACTATAATATTAAATGAATATACAATGTTGATAACAATAAATTGAAAAAAAAGACAGAGAGTAAAATAAATAAATTTAATGGAAAAAAAGAATAAGAAAAATAAAATAAAAAATAAAATATAATTTCATTAAATTAATCAAAATATAAAGGACATATTATCAAAATAAACTGATATACTTGAAAAAAAAATATTATACAAATATAAATTGAATGTCAATGTCTGTGAATAAACAATATTAAAATACAATTGTAGTAAGTTTTATAAATGTTGCCAATATAATTCGCTAAACTGAGACATAAAGTTTATTAAATTAAAAATTGTTTTCTTGAATATTATGCTTTCTCATAACATTTTTTAAAGATACTGCATATACAATGAAAAAATTTTAACTTCCGTTTAATGACAACCACGGCTGATCATTACTTGTTTGGCGTCCTAAGCTGTTTCTAAAGTATGCGCTCCCTTCCCCCATCCTATTCCCGTTTTCAAAGCATATGCAATAAATTGTCCATAATAATTCACTTTATAACTTTATTACATGCTAAATGTAAGATTTGTCATGGAATTAAAGCCTACAATTAAGCCTTCAGCTTTAACTTTTTAAGCCAACTTAAAAAGTTAAATTAGTTCGGAATTTATTTAAAAGTTTTTAATAATAAAATTTATTCATTTATCAATTAGTTTCAATTTCATATAACACAAAATTAAATTCTAAACGTATTTCTCTCTAGAAATTCAAACTCATAACTAGCATACTTTTAGGAAACACTAAAAATTAAATGATGGCAACACTACTTATTAAAATTTACTTTTAATAAAAATATTTCTTTTATCATTGATTTCTTTTCAACTCCAGTAAATATTTACTATATTTATATATGTAAATATGTGTATATGTTTTAATTTATATACATATAAGTAGTACTTATATATTTTACGATTATATTTATATAACACTGTCAGAATTGTTAAGAAAATTAGCTTTCTATTTCATTAAAATATATGAAAGTAGCTCTAGTATTTTTCATTAAATTAGCGTGTTACTTTCTAAATCTATATACAATATTATGTAGGTATACATATAAAATATACGCCATATTGTATACAAATACAATATTGAAGATATAC
This sequence comes from Condylostylus longicornis, assembly GCF_029603195.1. Classification (NCBI taxonomy): domain Eukaryota; kingdom Metazoa; phylum Arthropoda; class Insecta; order Diptera; family Dolichopodidae; genus Condylostylus; species Condylostylus longicornis. The sequence goes on from NW_026577974.1 coordinate 6,228,146, forward strand.
AAATACACATAAAAAGGAAAAATAATATTTTGAATATTCAATTTTGCTTTGTTTTCTAAAAATGACAAAATAAAAATATTGAAAAAGAAAACAAAAATAAAAACACAAGTTCGCAAATAAATACAAATAAAAACAAAAAATATACAGTAACTATTAGTATTATATAACGGGATAAAACAAGTTGAATTAAAATAAGTTAGAGAAAGAGACAAAAGATGAATAATATATATAGCAAAAATAATCAGGAGAAAGAGAGAGTTACAATGACGAGAAAGTAAAAATAATAAAAACAAAAATTTTTTATTTTAGTTATTGTGAACTATTTTGCATGTCAAATAACAATACGCCATATTTATTTCGAAATTGTCATTATTAATTTTATTTTTGTTTTTGTTTTATAATATTATATAAAATGCTTATTTAGCATGTTCTTTTTTCATTTAAATAATAAAGTAATAATACAAATAAAATATGACAAAAAAATAGAAATGTGAAGACAACACAAAGTAGCACAAATTATCGAACCCACGCTGTCCATACGGTTAAATTTTCACAGGGGAGAAAATTATAAATTTTTTTGGGGAAAATTAAATAAAAAATTTTGTAATAGTTGAGTAAATTATGTATAGATGCAATATTAGTACGGTCCGTAAAATGTCATTAAAATTGAACAAAATTGATTACGTTGAATTCGGGTTTGCAATTCTAACTACGAAAGATTTTATTAGCTAAAACTGCACTGCAAATTTAAAATATATTTATATATTTCACTCATTAAGTCTCAACAATTATAATACGAGTATACTCTCGAGAAACAAAACACCGCCATATTCTTTCGCTTTTTCTCAATTATTTCTTTAAAATGACAGTAAACATTTTTATGAGTATTGTTGGACTGTATAATATATGTAATTAACTGATACAGTCCACCAATACTCATAGGAGTAATATTAATTTACTGATACATAATTATGCATATTTAAAATTTAAATTTACTGTGGTGGAAGATGAGAGCCAGGGACTTACTGTTAGATAGGAGATTATTCACATTTTTTGTCTCTTTTTTTCTTACTTTAAATAATGATCTATAACTTCATAAGTTAGTTGAGAAATTTATTCATTTTCAGAATTTTCCTTCACAATTTTAAACCATTTAATACCTAAAGTAAGATTTTCCTGAAACAACATAATAATTTTAAAACACGTTGTAATTTTTTGTAATATTATTTAAGGATTTTTTTTTCTTTTATACTTATATTAACCCTAATTTTATTATTATACATAAATACGTTGTAAATACTATTTTCCATATACTGTTTTTAAAATTTTCCACCAAAAGCAGCAACGAAGCATTAGTATACGTACATCATAACGAAACAACGAAAAACCAAAAAAATGGGACAGCGATACAAGAAAATATTGAAAATCCTTTTGGGAAATATTCATTAAAAACTTATAAAATAAATTTTAATTAAACCAATACATAAAAAAAAAAATTCAAATATTTTTTTTATGAAAATCTATGAATGGAAAATTGGATTGTTAATTTTTAATGGCAATAATTAGAGTTTGAGTTTTTCTTTTTTTTTTTTAAATTTGGAAAATGAAGGATTTAGAATGCTTATATAATTTTTTTGTTTTTGCCTTAGTGGTTGTTGGTTTTTTCGTTTGATATTATATAATATCATAAAAGGATACTTTACTATAATAAAAATGAGGTTAAACAAAAAAAAAATTCGAAGTGAAAATAAAAAAATTTCGAAAATTACCAATTTTAAAGTGGAATTTTTTTCAATTTTCCATTATATTGTAAATCTATACAAAATTATGGCTTTAATATTCTTAAATTTGATTTTAATTAGAATAAATAGCGTATATACTTGGAAAAAAATTAAATCATAATAGCGGAAATACTTTCATTATTCGGACAAGTTTTTTTGCCAAATTTCTTTACCAAAGTGCGAAAAAAAGACGGATGAATACAAAAAATTAAAACCAATATGGCGTCTTTTTTCTTATAAAATATTTCTTTTAATTAATGAACATTAGTCAGGTAACGTTCACCATGCCGGATTTATGTAATCGAACTGAACTCAACTACATAATAAAAAATTTTATATATCAAATTTGTTTACAAAATTATTCGATTCAATTATGTCGATTATATCGACTTAATTAAGACATGTTCGGCAAAGTTTGATACATTATTTAAATTGATGTGTTTACAATAGTTTGATACAAGAGTATAATTCCATATTACAAGATTATAATTCCATATTCTGAGAGATCATCTTCGAAAACATATGGAAGTGTTACTAATCGAAAAAAATATGAAAGTAACGTATGCATCAAAGTTGTACTGAGACGTTGAAATTTTTTCCTATAAATCATATTCCTATTCAATAAAGTCTCATTATTAACTAATTTCTCTCTTAAAATTTTTAGCAAAATTTTACAAAGAAAAAAAATTCCCATTTTTTAGAACACCTCAATGAACTCATACATTAATTTTCTGAATATCATTAAAAATTTCCTTCTAAATAACCAAAATATTATTAAAAAATAATTTTCAAAATAATAAAAGAAATTATTATAACCTGTTATAAATCTGTATAATAAAATTTTTTTTTTCTTTTGAGAAATTTATCCTAACACCTTTTATTTTATATTATTGTTAATACTATTTTAATCCATCAGCTAATGTGTAATAAATATAATGAATTCCCCTATATTTATCAAAAAACAAAACAAAAAATATCCTGTTTTATAAAAAACTTTTACTTTTTCATTTATTATTAAAAAAGAAAATCTACAAAATATACAAAATCCTTTAATAATAATAATGAAATACGTGCTCATACCTATTTATATAGTATATGTATATATACTGTTATAAATTATTTAAAACAAAAAATTTTTAGGCTAAAAAGAACAATATAACAGCAATAAACTTTTATAAAAACTATAGATTTAAAAGCAAAAACACAAAACAAAAAATATTCTAAGCTCTTATTTTTATAATACCAAAAAATATCCTCTAAAACTACAATGCATTACATTATACATATACATTCATATTAGTATACAATATGTATAACAGTTATAAATATGTATAACATTATATTATAATAAAGTTGAATATTCTGTTAGGGTTTTTTTTTCTTTTTTTTTTTTAACTTATAAACTTTTAGATATTCAAGGATAATTTTTAAGTATCTTAAAAATATAAAACTATAAACAACAAAACTGATTTCTGTTATACCTTATAATATACATAGAAAACTTATATTAGTGTTTATTGTTAAAAATTTCAGTATATTCGTTTGTGTATACGGTAAAGATCTTAAATAACTTATTTTTCATAAAATTTAAACACTTTTAATATAGAACTTTTGTTTATTTTTTTTTATCTAATATACACGGTATATATGTATAACAAAAAGTATGATTATAAAATATAAGACCTTCTTCATAAGAAGATATGTATAACAGTTTTATCTGTTATACCCTACACTTTACTATTCTTTTTGATCTAAAACTATAGGTTTTTGGCATTGAATTTTTTAATAATAACAGTTCTTAAAGTTAAAAGTGTACAGCTTTAAAAACTCTCAATACATGTACAAAAATGAAGCTTTTAAAACTTATGAATTTTTTACTTTAAAAATTGAAAAATGAAGAAATCAGAATTTTGTTTATAACTGATTAAAGAACGTCTATCGGGGGCGATTTTGTAATGTTAGTAATTTTTATTGGAAAATTCTTGGGAACTCAAGAATTGAATCTTTATTTTCTTTTTCGTGTTGAAGTTTTATTAGAACCTTTTATTTAGGTATCAACCTTGCTTGCAAGTTATTGGTTTTGTCCAACTAAAATATTGCTTCAAAAAGCAGTTGGTAAAGTAATTTAGAAAAATTTCAATTTAAACAAATGTTTCCTGGAAATGCCGAACTCGTTACGAATATACCCTATGTAGGGTATATTCGTAACAGTTTATAGTAGCTGTACCAAATGGCCTACCAAAACTATTTTTTCTCTGTTTTAAATTTTAAAATCCTTTTTTGAGATTCATATTTTGTGTATCTTTATAATATTTTTATATACTATACTGTTGTAGTATGTACTGTATAGAGCATATTATGAAAACACATTTTACTTTTAAGGTACTAGATATTATATAACAGTAAATTTTAAATTTAGTTATAAGTTTGGTTGTTTTTTCTTTTTTTTTTAAAGGATTACGATTTACGTAGAGATATGGATATGATGTTGGTCAATAAACTTTTATAAAATAAATTTTCGGAAAATTTGTTCCATATTTTTCACCATTGATGAGCATACAGAGTAGGAAGAAGACCTGATAATTTTTGCTTTAATTTTAAAAAATTAACCTTGTTTAAATTATTTTGATTTTAAAAATTTTCGAAATAGTGAAAGTTAAAGAACATTTAAGTTGGTAACATGCATTAATTTAATAATTATAGTAGTAAGTAGTTCAAATATGAAATGCAAAATGCATGAATTAAAATTTCAATAATATTATAGAAATTAAAGGGCTAGTTCCAGTTTATAATCAAATCCTGAGACTAGAAAAGTAGTATTCTGTGAGGCAATGGGTAAGGAGATTTAAGCTGCCAAATTACATTAGAGCATTCCTTGCGGGTAATTGTGTAGGTAATTACCCACAAATTTACCCGCAAGATATGCACTACAATTGGTAGCGGTTTTCGGCGTAACCGATTTCTTCAACTTTCAAATTTTGAATTTGTGAGTAGAAAAAGGGAAACAGCGTTTTGGGGATATACCGATTCAATGGCTTTGAGGATTATCAGGATTATTTTTTAGCCTTCTTCAAGGAACTTTAACAGACCTAACGAGGGGGATGTGTCGTAAATGGGTGCCAATGCTAAATAACGAATTAACTAGCTGCGATTCTCTTATATACATAGTTCGTTCCATAATCTAGTACTAGTTGTTTGCGTAATATTATATTACTGCCATCATTGAGGTATCATCTACGCATAGTGCTCCAAATAATGCACTCTGAAGCTCTTTCCCAGAATCTATCCTCCCAATAAATTGTTGAATTTTATTGAAACTGTTTACTCGCAGATCTTCTCTTTCCTTTGAGTGCTGTTCAAGGGAACAAAACTCAAATAAATATTTAAACATTAAAATTTAAACATGAAATTCAAAACGTGAAATTTAAAATATTGTTGAAATTTTGTTCTATATTCACCATGCTGCGTATATCTACATACATTACATAGTATTAGACATAGTATTTCACTCATGACTTCGTATTATATAATTTTTAAACTTCCTGTTTAACATTAAATTTATTTTTTCTTATTTTCACTGAATTTTAAATTTTTGATATTAATAATCGCGTATATTATGCTATAAATTTTAAGGATGTTAATTGAAACTTTTCGGAAATGAATAAATAACATTGCAATTTTAATAATAATTTCTCGGAAAATTATTGTATATTATATACATAAATCTATATTATGTACAAAAAATTTTATTCTTACAATACACATAAACTCATAATATTTACGATAACAAAATATTATGGAATATTGAAATCCCCACGAAAAAAAAGGAAAGAAATGTAAAGAAAATTTTATAATTAAATTTAAATGAATATCCTGTGATTTTGCACGCTATCATTATTACTGTTATTATTGTAAAATTTAAAAATTGTTATGCAAGAAATTTGTATACTATGAAGAACCATTTAATTAAATTTTCATGAAAAATCTGGAAAATATACAAATATACACACTTAACATTGCATTATACCGACTTCTTCTTCTTCTTTTGGCTCTACAGTTCGGGGTGAACTTTGGCCTTCTTCACGATCTGCCTCCAACTATCACGATCCTTTGCTGTTGTTTTCCAGTTTATGATTGTAAGCTTTGCAGCATCACTTTCAATATTTTCTTCCCATCGTCTTCTGGGTCTTCCTCTGTGTCTATTTAGACTAGGTCTTGCTTGCAGAATTTTGCTTTGTGGTCTATGTTCATCCATTCGAATTACGTGCCCTGCCCATTTTAAACGCTGCGACTTGCTATACCTTATTATATCCTCGCCTTTAATTAAGTCGTTAAGCTCATCATTTGTTCTTCTCCTATATTCGCCGTTTTCTAGATTTATGGGCCCAAATATTTTTCTTAATACTTTTCTTTCGAATATTCTTAAATTATTTTCATCTACTTGATTTAGGGTCCATGATTCGCAGCCATACGTTACTACCGGACGAATAATTGTTTTGTAAATTAGAATTTTAACTTGTCGCGATAGCAATTTTGATTGAATTAATTTTTTATTCGCAAAGTAACATCGGTTTCCTGCCCTAATTCTGTCTTGTATCGAGTAAGATATGCTGTTGTCGTTACATAATAATGTACCGAGATAATTAAAGCTTGTCACTCCTTCAAACTCAAACGAACCTATATTTACATTTTGTGGTCGTCTTCTTTCGTTGTTTCTCGACATTCTCATGTACTTAGTTTTATGCTCGTTGACGCATAGACCAACCCTTTTTGCTTCTCTCTCTATTTGTAGGAATATTTCTTCCATTTCTTTATGTCGCTTTGCCACTATTGCTACATCATCTGCATACGCGATAATCTGATACGATTTAGTGAAAATAGTTCCACCTCTGTCAAATTTGCCTATCGCGTATTGCAATACCATATTAAATACTAATGCCGAAAGTGCATCTCCTTGTCTAACACCACTTGTAATTGGAAATTCTTTTGATATATTTCCCTGTACCATTATTTTGGCTTGTGATTCATTCATTGTCATCTCTATCAGTTCTGTAATTTTCTTTGGTACGCCTAGCGCCAGCAGTGCAACCGTAACAAATTTTCTGTTTACACTGTCAAACGCCTGCTTAAAATCAATAAACAATAAATGTATGTCGATGTTGAACTCATAGCATTTTTCCATTATTTGCTTAATAACAAATATTTGATCTATTGTGGATCTCTGACTTCTAAATCCCGCTTGATACTCTCCTATTTGCTCCTCATAATAACTTCTCAACCTGTTACATAATATTTTTGATAAAATTTTATAGGAAGTGTTCAATAATGTAATTCCTCTATAGTTATCACACAGTAACTTGTCTCCTTTTTTGTGAATGGGACATAGTATTCCAGTTCCCCATTTTTTCGGCATTCTGGCAGTCTCCCAAATTCTACATATTAACTTATGTACTCTTAATTGGAGGTGCTCACCTGCCATTTTGAACAGTTCCGCTGTTAATTTATCTTCTCCAGGAGCCTTACAGTTCTTTAGATCCAATATTGCACTTTTCACTTCTTCAATCGTTGGCAATCTATCCTCAGGTTCTGCAGTATACAACTCGAGATTTCTATTTTCTATATCATCCTCATGCAACGTATTTAAAATCTCACCAAAATATTCACGCCATCTATCAAGGATCTCATCCCCATTGCATTATACCGACTAATGATTATAATTTTTGTATTAAAAGAAGAATTTTTTTTTGGAAATTATAACTTTTTAATAGCAGGAAATTATATAATTATTACTTTAAAATTTTATCATGCAATTTTCAAAAGATTCAGATAATTTTCGTATCCTAAAATAAATACTTTGAAATCACAGTGTATTTGGATTTGCACTTACCTTTGTAATGGTATCGTTATTAAATAATAAAATTATGAAATTTAAAGTTATTTTTCGTCCTTGAACTTTTAACTTTGAATTTATTTTCATGTTGCATTAAAAAATTTAAGGATTTTGTAAATAATATAATAAGATTTTGTAATCGATTCATAGCTTTGTAAGAGGAAAATGACAAAGTAAATTGAATTGAAATTATTCGATTGAGGAAAGTTGGGGTTTTTTGCAAAACTGCAGCTAATTTTAAATAAAACTTGTTGGGGTTGTAGAAAAAAAAATTGTAGATTATTTAATAGACTGTGCTCAAAATTTGCTTTAGTGATAGTGAAACAGCAAATAAATAGTATACTAAATTTTAGTATGGTATTTTTAAATTTTCAACAACAATAATATTTTAATATTCTATTTCGGTTTTAAAAAATTTTGCAAATATTTCAAAAATCTTCAGAATTTTACAAGTTAAGATATTTATAAACATTAAAATTTCAGGCATATTTAGAATAATATTTTTACATTTTTAGGAAACAAAACTTATAGAATTAATATTTTATTATAGAGATTTTCATTTTCCTTAACTGTTGAACTTAAATTTTACCCTATAGAATACAGGGTTATAATTGATATAGTAGTTGCAGAATACATTTAGAGTATTTTAATGTGCACCGTCACATTCAACGCTTTTCTCTAATTCAATATAATTTTGGATTTTATAACTTAATTATTATAAAATTTTTTAATTCAAAAATTCTAAAATCTAGCAAGCAATTACTTACAATATGCATTCTACATGTAGATAGACGAAATAACAAACAAATTAAAAAAAATTTGTACAATTGAAGCAAGTAAATCTTTTTAATCATAAGACAGAAAAAAAAATTCATTTTCATTTGGTAATTCATGTTCAAATTGGATAAAATGGAATGAAAACAAGAAAAAAATCATTGACATAACGAGATTTTTTCTTTTTATTTTCTATATCCTTTAATAGTATGTGCAGGAATGAAGCAACAGGAGTTTGACATTTTATTTTGTATTTCGTTTTAATAAGAAAACCAGAAAACTACAAAAAAAATGTAGGTACATTACATTATAAAATTGATGTTCTATTCATGCTTGGTTGTATGTACAAAGAATTCAATTCATATGTTCTTTTTTTTTTATTTTTCTTGTCTACATACATAATTATAAATGTATTTTTTTTTTATCAGAATCAAATTTCACCTCCGAATTAAGGTGAATTTTATATATGTATGTATGTATTTATGTTAATGTCCTTGTACCGTAAAGATAATTTGACGTGATAATGTATAACATGCATTATAAGTTGCTGTTGGGTGTTCCGATGAATTTTAAATAAATAAAATTCTATTAAAATCATTTCCCTGAGTAGAAGTGCACTTGATTCAAAGTCAGACATTATGAAATTTCTGCAATTATTGCTATGTGTTCATATACAAATTCTTGTATTTATAAATTTGAACTGAATTAGCGATTTACATTTTATTAAAATGACATTGAAACCTATGCAAGTGCATTTAGTAACCCGAAAGACGGTTTAATTGTTAAAAAATTAATTAGGATTATTGAAATAATTTTGATTTTGCCGAATAAATGTTGCTCTGATGATTATATACCAATTTGATATGCCCTCTTTAATTTGATTTTAAAAGCATTCGTTCAAGAATTAGTTCACAATTAGTTCAAAGATAGAATTAAAGATTGAAATTGATTCATGCTCTCTTCAAGAAAGACTTACTCAGAATAATAGAAATCGCTTTAACAGGATCCACCTTATCCACTTGACATTGTCTAGGAAAATGTCATCTGCCCCCAAACAAATCTGATTCCTTCTTTTACATATTTATATCTGATTCCTTCTTTTACATATTTATCAATAATATTGATATTAATCTTCAATTTTGATCAATGATATTGAATCCCCAGACGGTAATTTTGGGGGTTTTAATGGGTTAAGCAAATTGATTTATCTATAAACACATAAATATTATGATTATATAAATTTTCTTAATTAAAAAACAATATTCCACGACTATATTCCACATTTTCCTAGACAAATATACAAGCTTCCCCACCAATTAATAAAAAACAGAACAAAGTATCAAAATTTTCGAGAAATCGAACTGTTATCCTTTTATTTTATATTCTTTCCATTTAAAAAGGTATGTCGTTAATATACTAAATATTATTTTACCATTAACATTTCGAGTATAACACAAATATTCAAAAATAACAGTATAAAATATTTTCCAACAAAAAAAAAAAATCGGGGTTATCTTATAAAATATTATTCTTTGTTTCGAATTGCAACAGTTTGCTTTTATATAATAGAGGTAATAACATATTTTTTGAGTTGGAATATACAAAAATAACAGGGAAAATAATAAAGAAACTATTAATACATATATAAAGAGGGAAAGAGAACAAAAATTGTTTTTTCTGTTTATTATTTTTATTATTGTAAACCCTGGGGACTGCGCTTTATAGTTAAAACGAACAAAAAAAGCAAAAAAAATAAACTAAAATAGAAAAAAAAAGAGGGAGTTGATCCGGTAAACTCTATGATACTCGGACGACTTGTTTTAGCCTTAAAAAATTTTAAAGTAATAACGAATTCTTTTTGGAACCTACTAACAGGGGGATCCTGTTAGCAAAATTTTTCATCACTTTAAAAACCTATTCAATTCAGAATTAAATTTTTCTGACGCCAAAAATAATGCGTCAAAAAATCTCAATGGGTTTTTAATTAATCGGTGAAACAGACAGCCAGACACGATTAAATTGACTCAAAACTTGAGGCTGATCAAAAATATACATTTTAGCCCAAATTTTGTACGTCTATGCCTAATCGTAACAAGGGAATCGCTAATACCATTCGAACATATTTTCGTACTTGTATAAAAATGTATAAAAACTCTATAAGTCTGTATGTAAAACTATTATGAAAAGGATCCTCTGCACATTTCATGTGCACACACGGAAAATTCAGTGGGTACTCTACATTTATCATACAAATTTTTTTTTTGCATACATAAAAATTTCAAATAAAATGTTAAAATGCTATACACATGTGTTTGGAATCGTATATGTTGTTAAATTGAAAATAAAATATTTTTGAAATGAATTTGTTTTCTTTCTTGTTTTTCTTACGAATACCTAAATAATTGTTAAACTGTACATAATATATGCTCTTAATATATGTACATAATATATGCTGTATAAATAATGAAATGTAAATATACATAATACATAAATATTATATATATATATATATATATATATATATATATATATATATCAATGCTTAAGGATATGACGTGTAAGTGAACATGAATTCTTATTAAAAAGGATTCTTCATTACATATTATATGTATACATGTTCTGAGAACTTATACTTGTAATTATGACTGAATATACAACTGATATATATGGATGTCATATACCACACGTGCAATATCTATACTTATATAACATTTGACATAGACAAGGAGTTTTTGTTGTGATCCTAAATCAAATTTCAAAATAAAAACAAAAAACTTTTTTATCGTTGATAAGTTGGAGTTCCATACACTTGTTTTGTATAACCGAAAAATAAACAAAAAAAAAATAATCTTAGCCCTCATTTCAACATGCATGTACACAAAATTATTTACATATACCCTTCCTGTCTTATGTACAAAAGTTATTTACTAACAAGCAATATGTGAAAAAAATGTGATGTGGTCAGTACATAGCCGACCGCAACATCCAATTTCTGGGGTATCGAAGGCATGCTGCTCAAGATTACCAAAATATCAGTTAAACACTTCTTTTAAATTTTAACAACGCTTGTAGACTTATGATTCTAGGAGGGAATGAGGAGACTAGGGAATGAGTACACCTTCATAAGAAAAGGAAAATGCTAGGGGATTATTTTCACGGTGGCAGAGTTGCGGCCTTCTAGACCTCACAGAGTGCTCGAGTCAGGAGGTAGGGTCTCGATCGGCTGTTGTAGGGCATTTTTCGCACTCGAAAGGGGAACAAAATACAGCTCTATACCCAGCCGCGATGCACTGTTATCCCGGTTGCATAAATCTGTCACCAATATGTCACCCGAGTTCATCGAAAAGTTCATTAGTTCCTTTCAGTAAAAAACTTGAATCATATACTGTATCTGAAAACAATTTCGTCGACTATCATGCAGAAATGCATTTCCACCCAAAACTTAATACACGAATTTTGATGCCATCACATAACCTCCCTCGTTGTATACAATACAGTCGATAATAAAGAAAATTTCATCAGAAACTGTGTATAAACTCTGAAAATAAAAAAAAAACAAAAACAACAAAAGAGAAAACCTGAATTTTCTTGAGATAACGAACAAATATAGCCGAAAAACAAATAGAAAAATTCTTATTAAATTTTATATATGAAGCAACAGTTAGATTATCGCTTGATTACTCACACACACACACACCTACAAACAGAAAAAAACAAATAAATAGAAGAGTTTATTATTTTTCTATTCTCATTATTTTTCTCTTTCTTACATACATTATTTTACAAACACACACTTATAGGTAAAAGGTAAAACAGTAAAATTTATCTCTTCGTATTTTATTTTTATATTCTCCAATTTGATAGCATCGCTCATATCCTCTCGTTCACTCCCTCTCCTTCTGTTTTTTTTGAAAAATTTATTTGCTACGTACAAATGAAAAAAAAATAGTGCAAGCGAATTAAGTAAGGATTTTATATTAGAAAATCTTTTGTTGATAATGATGAAGAACATGACTGTTTGCTTGATAAATTTTAGTATATTAAAAAAATGCTAGCATACTATAGGGGAATAAAGTATTATGGTTAACAAAGATTTAGCATGACTAATAGTTGAACAAAAATAAAAAGATTCAAAAAAAATTAGAGAGTAGTGTTCTTAAAATTTAAAAAAATGCTCTTGAACAAAAAAGGAGAACATTATAAAGAGTTCACTTTATTTTAAATTTAATTTTCTTGGAAAATTTTCTTTCATGGAAATTTTATCAAAAAATTTTAACTAGTTACTTAAAATTTGAGTGGAATTTAAATTGAAAGATAAAGTAATTAAGACAAGGTGTTTACACTATGATTAAATTATCTCAAAAGCAAAGTTCATACTTATAGTTAACAAGAGTATTGGTCGTTGTAGCAAGGCAAATTTGCCATTTTGCTTAACATTAACAGGACTATAGGGAATATTCTTTGAAACTCTTTCGACGTAAAATATGAAAATGGAAAGAGTGAAATTTAGTTTTCTTCACAATTTTTCTTAAGTTTGCAAATTGAATAGCCTATTTTACAGCCTATAGAAGGTATATTAATCAGAACGTAGAATATCTAGTTATTATTTGAGTTAACTCTTTTACCTATGGGTCTGTAATTCTTTACCCGTTATTCCTCTAACTGATCAATTTATAGAGAGAGGGATTTCAGACTGATTAATGTAGAGAATCGGAGTTATTACCGTAGTTCCCACTTGATTGCTGCAATATTATGTGATCCAAATTATAGTATACTTGGAGTACATCATATTATAGGTGTAACAATTTGTTTAAGTTTGTACTTTCTTAATTAAATGGTAATATACTAAATGAAATACTGAAATTTTGTACTTATAAAAATCTTGATTAAAATTTTCACTTACTTCCTACATTAACAAAAATCTTTAACATAAACAAAAAAATTGCATATACTTAGGGGCTAATTCACATATTTTCATAAATTTTTCTTTAAATTTAAAAAAATTCCATAAAATGTTAATTTTTTTTTATAAACATTCAATTTTTTTCTTTAACTCACTTAAATTTACAAAATTTTCCATGTTATCCAAAAAAATAATTCACTTTTCAGGTTTAAATTTACTTGAACCAATTAAAAATAGGAATTTATTAATTTCAATATTTTCGACAAAAAAATTTTCTATTAGCTGGCATAGTGGATCCAAAACCTTTAAAAAAGCCATATGTAATGAATTACGAGTAAACTATAAAGAAGAACCCTTAAAATATTAGAGACTTTCAAATTTTATATGATAATTTTCAAGATTTATTCAGTAACTAGCTGGCTGTATAATAAAATATTTTACTTGTATCATATGAGATTATTAGCAATATTATGATTCCAATCTAATAGCAATGAGACCTCAGTACCTAACCTTATTTTCAATAAATTTTAACTATCCTCCTTTATTTTATATTCAAAATAACTTATTTTCCTTGAGTTAATTAAAACTAAGTAACTAAAAATTTTTATATTTTCTGTTTTTTATGTTTAATTTTACAGAAAATTACCAAAATCAATATTGTCCCATACATAATAATGTAAATATAAAAAAAACTTTAAGTACTGTCCTTCTGTCCTTAAAAAATAAAATAAATAAAAAATATTTTTTTATGTTAAAAACAAGTAAAAAGTAAACTTACTTAAGTAAATTAACTAAAAATGTTTCAAAAAACTTTGTAATTAGAAAATTGTCCCATGATCCTTTTCACTTTTGTTTTTTTCTTTTTTTTTTCGTGCTTAGGGAGTGGGAGGGGGAGAATGAAGAAGGACATTTATTTTTTCAAATTCAATAAGTATACGTAAACCGGAAACATCAATCTTCTCTTGGGAAAATTTTTATGAAAATACTCACAAATAGAACACAAACACACACATACATACAAATTTAAACTGAAAATCCTTTTATTTTATTTATTTTATTCTGGTACTAAATTTTCACATACACTATTAAAATACATAAATAAGATGAAATTTACATGAATTTTCTAAAGTGATCTGTTGAAGCCCTTTTTTTTATGACCTTTCCTTTTCTAACTTTTAATTTGTTGTTTATTTTTTAAGTTTATTTTTTTTTGTTTTTAAAAATTTTTAACTAATAATGCTACAAGCTATATACACGAACAGGGCATTTTCATTATTATGTAAATCGCAGTGTTAAATTGTAATCATTTAATTTGTGAGAAACATTGTTTTGGGGTTCGTTAACAGGCTATTAAACCATTTTACAAAATTTGACTACAATATGCAAGTATACATGTACAAATTTTAGTAATTCACTAAATATGTAGAATTTAAGGCCATCCCGTCTCCAAGTTTCGATAAACTAGTTGATCACAATTGATTCTTATAGAAAATATTGTTATTTACGGTAAAAGAAATAGCTTGGATTAGGCTTTTCTTCTTTGATCATCATATTTCATAGGCAAGATTGGTCTATCAAAAAATGAGCCTTGTTACTTTCTTACACTTAAAAAATCAGTCATTTTTCGATTTTCTAAGATACTTATTAAGTCAATATAAATGAAAAATTAATATTCAAATTGAAAAATTGCATACTTTTCGGGGCAGTAAAAATAAAACTAAAATATCAAGAAAAAATCTGATCAAAATAGAAATACAATATTGCCAATTAATCGTTCTAAGGCCTAAAAATTTGAAAGTATCTACTTTTAAGCGACCAGAGTATTTCCTAGAGCATTTTTTCTACAGCTCACAAAAACAGCAGAAGAAATTCGAAGAAAATCTATCTCATTCTATTTGTTATGTGTTGTTCGCGATGTTTTCGTGATATGTGTAAATGGGGTCTGAGTCATTTGTTATCAATGACAATTTTAATAACTGAAAACTAAAATTGAAAAATTGCATACTTTTAGGAGAAAACCAGAAAAAATCTTAGTGAAGCAAAAAACAAAAACTTTATAAAAGAGCCCCCTATTAAAGGCTTTAGTTTTCTTTTATTTCAAATAATTTAATATGTAAAAACATTACACAAGGCACAATGATATTTTACACTCATCATAAACCATGGGAAAAGTGAAAGGTCAGGTAATGGTAGTTTTTTTTCCGGAAGTTTGTTATTTTCTTCTTATTCAAGTCTTTTTGTATTCTTTTCTCTTTATTTTTAGTATTTATTATTTTAGTAGTGTTTGTTACTATATGTGCTCATTATTATTGTTATTTTGTGGACTATTGTTCTTTTATAAAATATATAGAAAATGTGTATATATGTTACGTGTAGGTTCTTTTGAGGCATAATATTTGGTTAACCCTAAAAGGACAAAAACAATTAAGCCTAATTGCTAGGGTTATTATTTGGATCCATTTTTATTTTCTATCTTTTTTTTTTCTTTATTGTTTTTTATTCTTCCTGTTTTACTTTCATATTATTGTATATTATACTTTTTTTTCATAATGTCGCCATCTTTTTAAGTCATTGTTTTTGCATTGTTATTCTTTGTTTTTTCTTTTAAATTGTATTTTATTTTGTTGTAATATGTTGTAAGAAAACTTATGTTAAATTCTTAATGCTTGTGTATTTTGTGTACAGGATGTTACAAAATGTAAAGTATATTTTGAACTGTCATATAGAGCAATAAGGATTGTGTGAATGTTAATTTATTGAAATATTTAAGGTATTACCAATATTGGAGTGTCTAAATTTTAAAGTCTTAAAAGCAAAAGAGGACTTTGCCCTTTTTGAATCCTTTTTTTGAAATAAACTTAATTATAGGAGAAATTGAGGTCAATTATCTCTACTTAAAGAAGAATGATTGCGAGACAAAATCATACACGAACATCGAAAGCAGAGGGCTGTTTACTCTCTAGAACATTCAGTAATTTTGTTTAGTTGCAATACTGAAAAGTTATTCGTTGTAGTTTTATTCACAATCAGAGCATTTTATGCTCCTATAAATGGCCTATTTAATACATTTTTTAAGTGGAGCCAGTTCTAGTGTATTGATTTAATCTGATATAGTAGACTATTGTTACAACTTAGTTAATATTGTGAATTTTTTATTGAAAAGTTGTTATGCTAGTGAAGAATTAAGAAAAATTTTTTTTGTTAGACCAATAAACTGACCCTTAATTTTAAAATTGATTTCTCATTTCATTGCAATTTTTAATTAAGGCGTTTCCTGTATGAAAAACATCCTGTACTTCATTTTTGGTTTCGAAATAATTTTTTCGAATTTGTCTACTTTTTCTTTCTATTATTGTTTCTGTTGTGTGTCTTCTCCTTCAAAATTATGTAAGAAAGAAAAAACAATGTCAAAAAGGAGTTCCAGTAACTCTCTTTTTTCTTCTTCTAATCTTTTTCATATTTACAATATTTTACCGTTATATGATGACTAACCGTTAACAAAATATATTTTCATCTTTAGTTTCGAATATATTATTGTTATTATTATTTTTTTTTACTTTTTAATATAATTTTCTATTTATTACTTTCTCTTCTATTTCTTTTTCAAAATGGATACTTGGATTTGTTACAAGAATGATGAAAAACTAACATAAATGACATTTTAATATTAAAGAAAACTTAAGATCGTGAACAGAATTTTTAAATTGTCTTATAGCTAGTTAGAAAAAAAAATATGGTGGGAATATAAGAAATAAATTTAAAATTTTCGATTATTATAATGAAATAAAACCTAAGAATTCTAAGTATTATAGGCATAGGTTTAACTATAATAAATGCTAATATTATATGGAGCGTACTTAGGGAAATTTGTCAATTAAGTAGAGAAGGCTTTCTTAAATACTGAAAGTTTTGCCAGGATATGCAATTAATAGAATGTAGATTCCGATTTCAGATTTCCAATGTCATATATGCACTATGTGCTTAATTAAGTAAACGATTTCGAAAATTTACGTCAGGAAACCTTAGTTCCAAGATGTATTCAAAGATTTTCATAATTTTTTACAGAGTGTTTTTGGCCGAATAAAAATCCCTCTGATTTACCCACAAAATAGTTTTAAAACTTTATAAAATTGAAGTAAAAATAGTCGGACGACCAAATTGTTTTCTTTCATTTTTAATAGTTTATGATTTCTAGAATACAAATTACTTTTATCCCCTGGATATCGAAGGCCTGGTAAGAGTAACTGAGTATTGGGTAGTTACGCATATACTTGCAATATTGATATTGTGAAACACATTAATTGTAATAATATTTGCGTTTGCATTTTAGGTATTGGGTACTGAGTTAATAATAAATTTTTCTGATATACTAAGTTATATCGAATAAGAGTCATTATCCATTATGGTAAATATTACAGAGCTGGCAGATCACCAACATTATTAAATCTTCGGATTATAGTATGAATACGACAAATTTGTATATCTACAGCTCGAGTTACATGCACCCATTCGGATTAATATTATTCTGTCTCGTCACAATATAATAAAATTATAATAATAATTTTTTTGCTCAATAACTTCTGTTTTCTACTCACTATATTGACAATAATTTCCTAACTCAAAAAAATTCTATTTCTAAATCAAAGTCTTTTAAATAATCACAATTATTTCAACTCAATAATTTTTTACTCATTACTTATTCTGTATATAACGCAAAATTTCTCTTTTCTCTTTTTTTTATTTATTCATTGGACGTATACCAAAGTTCTTAAATAATTTCTGAGAAAAAAACCTTGAACCAATCTGTAAAAATAACATTTTAAACGCCTTAAAAATTTCGCTTTTTTTTTTTTGCCATAGGACACATAACAACAATAAAAATACAAAGTAGAAAAAGACTTGTCTAAAAATTACCTTGGAATTTTCATTTTTCATAGCACAAAAAAAGGCCTATAGTGTTTTATTAAATAAAATATAAAAATTTTATATTTTTTTTTGTATTTGTTTGCAATTATAACAAATTTTATATTCATATATAGTCAGGATAGTCAAGAAAGTCAAGATTTTTAACATTATCCTATTTAAAATATTTAAAAAAAATTTTTTTACTATTCTTTTACAAAAGAATTGGTAGTATTTGTAAAATATTTTTATTGGGTATTTGTAGAATATTTTCTTTGGTTTATTGGGCAAAAATTTTAAGAATAAAGATGAGAGAATCAATAAAGAGTAATTATAATGCGGTAATCAAAAGGGCATGATAATAATTGATTAGAATTTTTTTTCTCCCTATATAAAAATAATTTCCTATTTGGAGAGTTTACACTCAAAGTTTAAATGTATTAGAAAGATCACTTTAGTTTAAACTCAAAATTTGAATAGAAATTACAAAAACATTTGAAACAGTAGGCTGTTTCTTTCCAATTTCAACTTACTCCTTGCTAATATCAGCTGATTACTAAAGTAAGTGTCCTCTTCTAATTGTATTTTACAATATTAATTCCATTACTCTTACAAATGGTATCGTATTTATAGAAGATGAAATTTTTTTAAAATCCTAAAGCAAAAAAATTTTTTAAAACAAAAAACAAAA
Organism: Condylostylus longicornis; assembly: GCF_029603195.1. Classification (NCBI taxonomy): domain Eukaryota; kingdom Metazoa; phylum Arthropoda; class Insecta; order Diptera; family Dolichopodidae; genus Condylostylus; species Condylostylus longicornis. The sequence continues at coordinate 6,247,087 of NW_026577974.1, forward strand.
AAATCAAAAAAATTAACAGAATTTTTTTTTTTTTGAATTGCCCATAGCGGCGACTTTGAACCCAATCAAAAACATAAAATTGAAAAAAAAAAAATATTAAATCAATCTTCAAGTTGACATTCAAAAAAAAAAAATTTTTTTTTTTTAGAGAAATAAAAAACTTAAAAATTCAAAACGAAATAGAAAAGAAGTCAAGAATTTTTATTGTTATTTTGATAGAAATGGAAATTCAAGGGACATTTTTATCTTAAATTTTGTGCATACTATTCGTAATAAATCGTGACCGTATTTTATTATCATTGATTTAAGGGGACAGTGATTTATTGGATGGAGACAGTGATTCCCAAGCTAATACTGGTTTATGTTACTCAATAACTTTGAAATTGTTGCAACAGTACATTTTCTCTTATATTTCGTTGATAAAAATAATTATTTTCCAAATTACAATATCATCTCAAATTTAAGAACTAATTTCTTATACAATTTCTTAAGAGAACATTAAACCTATCATACGATACCCATCCAGTTGTATTTTCTATATTATTAATTTAAAATATACTTAAAAACTTGTTATATTTAAAATTTTCAAGTAATATTTTAACAGTATCTTCATATATTCATATAAATATACATATATATAAATATATAGTAAAGTTGAAACAAAATATTCAATATAAACTTTTTCAAAATTAGCCTTATTATAATTCTAGAAAGGGAGAGAGTGGAAAAATAGTGTACGGATTTAAAACTTTTAACACCATAAACTTTCAACAAATAGTTTTCAACAACAAAAAAATTTTTTTTATGTGAAGTACCTTATTAAGGGCACACTTTGTCTACAGTTTAAAATGTCTCTCTTAAGAAGTTTTACATGTGAGAATTGAAGAATTATTTTTCTTCTCTCGAAAAGAAGAAAATTAGAGCATTCTAAATATGAAATAATTTTTGTTTCTCTTTTTTGCTATTTTTGAATGAATTTACGTGAGTGCATATTCTTTACCATATACATTTCTGTGTGTGTGTTAATTTATATTTTTGATGAGAAAATATAAAAAAAAAATAGAAAATTTTTAAAAATAAAATTCTTTAAAAAATTTTATATAAACTGTAATATTAACTAAAACATAAAATGACATAATGACATACTCACTTCCAATAAATACTTCAGTTCACTTTTCTTAATGGGAAATTTAAAATGAGAGAAAAATAGAGAGAAAATATTAAAAAATAAATCTGTTATAATGTAAAATACAGCAATAATTTACTGTATATAAAGAATGAGGTCAAAATTCTTCGAAGTGGTTTTAATTTTCGATAGAAATAGAGAATAATAACAATAATGAGAAACTAGAATGATGTTTTTGCACCTTGAAATATGCTATTCATTCACTAATATAACAGTAACACTTTTTATATATTAAAATTTAAATAACAATTTAAAAATCTTTAAAATTGTTAATTTTAATAATTGTTCGGCTTATGCGTGTATATTCAGTGTTATATTTAGTATTGTTCAATGTTTAAATGTTATAATTTATAAAAATTTGTCCTAAAAATATGCAACATTAATTTGATAAATGTAGTTTAGAAATGATTATACGAGTAATATAAATTTAAGGATAAGCTACTAACAAAATTTTAGATCTAAAATACACTTATAATTAAATTTACCTATAATTACGCGTATACTTACAATATTGATTTGAATATTATTGTGAAGTACATTAACTGTTATAATATTTGCGTTTGCATTTTACTCTTAGTTGTTAATTTTAATCTTTTGTTTATGATCATCTTACAATCTTGAAATCCGCAATGCAAAGTCATAGTGAACGATTGTATATTGATGAATTTTTAAAGAACACAAACAATTTACAATAACATTTTGTTATACACATTTAAGCCTATATAAGTATGTATTCACAATTATTATACAGGGTGGTTCGAAATTGACATCAAAGCTCTCGTATGGTGACTTTCATTATAGAATATTTTTAAAATGAAAATAATCAAAATCCAAATTCCTACAATAAAATTATAAAATTAAATGAAAAACTGTTATACAAATAAAATTTAATTTTAAGATCAAAATTACAAATACCCAATGATACTGCTAAATTTGTAGTAATTTTTCGGGTGTTCATACAATTTAAAATAAGATGCGATAATTCAGTATAACACTTACAAATACATTTTATAACATATTTTTGTAAATTTTGCGTAAAAAAACGTATTTAAAACAATTATATATTCGATAATATCATGTTATATAGCCATAGTTATGTATAAATATTAAATGTATCTTCTTAGCTTCTGATAAATATTGAAAAGCAAACGGTATAACAAATTTTCATATAGATATACCACTTTTCTTCTCTTAAGAAATATTAAAATGAATATGAGAAAAGTTTATTTATAAAATTTACATACAAATTTTAACTCGAACAAAATTATGTATAAATATCACGTATTTTTGAAGCTCCTTTTATATACCTATTTATTTATTATTATACAAGTATATATACATAAGAACATTATACAAACTATATATAGAAATTTTATGAAAATGTGGCTAGAATACAGATAATTCATAATAAAATTTGTATATAACTGTATATATGAATTTTAAAAATTCAATCCCTTGACTTTTTCATATTTTGGTTTACCATATCTGTTATACAGCGAATATTTGATATATATATATAAATAAATATTATAATACAAATAATAACTTGGTTAATTTGAATAGTGTTTACAGGTTTTCTAAGAATATTTATTTTAAGACGATTTAGAAATTTTTGGTGGATGCAATTTATAAATCATAATGCTTTATATTTGAAAAAGGATTCAACATTTTCCATTCAAGAATTAAAGGGAATAATACAATAATTTAATATTGTAAGAATATAGCTAAATAATAATATGCTCTATTGAAATTTAATTATTATTCAAATAATTTTCATACTACTTGCATATAGGCACTATTATGCTACTGAGAATATCATAAGCTTTATATAATTGTGTTGAGACAATAAGTGTTATACAAAATCTGGTAATTTTATTGTAACAAACGCTAATTTGTATTTATGTATTGTTCAAAATGTTTATGAAAGAAATTACGAGATTGAAACATGAGATTTAAATTTTCTGCTACACGTATGTATGTATATAGGAAGAGAATATGTATTGAAAAATATGAAAAGGAAGGAAATCTATTAAAATTAGGAAATTTTATTATAAAACAAATTGTTTATTACTTTATTTTGATGTTAAGTCATAAACAATAAGGCATTTAATGAACATTTTCTATTTTACTAAACAGCTTAAATGAAATTTACAAGAATCTTGAATTATTTTTATACAAAATGTTTTCAATTTCTAATTATGAACAGTTCCTTAAAGGTATATCGAAAATATTATTTAATTACCCTCAATATATAATTGAGGGTAATTGTGTTGCGAGAGTATTTTAAAAAAAGCACATAGTATATGCCACAACTTAATTATTATTACTGTCTTAACATTAAGAATTATTAAGAGCGTAAATTATTGAACGCCAAACATTAATAAATTATTCAGTATTGTTTATTTTACCCTTTAATATCATTATTCTCTAAAATTTTTTATGTATACACATTCTCAGGTCACACTTACTATCTCCATGAAAGACTATTGTATTTGCTGACATGCAACTATGGGAAATATTCTTTATTATACAAGAGAAATGTTTATTATATAATATAACACTTACTTTATTTTTTTTGTTAAACATGCTGCAATTTAAAGTGAGATGAGACCACATTATAATTGAAAATAATTAAGAACCTAAATTTTTTAATGTTAACGAAACAAAACACAATGACAAGCAATAAAAACGTCTCCCGGTTAATGACATTTCTATGAGCATTAAGCGTAATTATTAATGCATTACTTAGCTGTAAGTAAACATTCAAATATATTGTATAACTATATAATAATATAATATTTGCTGAATCATGTTTACGTAATAAAAAAAACTCCGTATTTGAAAATAAGGTCGTTATATAAAGGAAAATTTCATACAAGTTTAATTTTTGTCTTTTTGACAACTCATTCAAAAAATTAGGGAAATATTTTTTGTTATCCTTAAAATTAAATTTTAGACACTCTTTTATTTTTATGCAATGTTAATTTTTGAGTATATTTTTTTGTAATTATTGGCGTTGGTGGGTTTACACAAAACCAAACCTAAAAACAAAATTCTCATATTAGTAAACAAAGCGTAATTTGTTTAATTTTAATTGGGGAAAATTCTAATGCAATTGTATAAATAATTATATATATTTTTTTTTACACTTGCTCTCTTCCTTATTTAAAATTCAAATTATTTTATTTTGGAGGGAAAAACCAAAAAAAAAAAACAAATTGTATTTCTATATACATATAAAAAATTGAAAATAAAATTCTGAAATTCTTCTATGTACGTGTACTTGTAGATTTACCCTATATGTTTGATATGAATGTTATTACGTATATAATACATATATGTAATACTTTTAGTGGTTTGAGGTATTTGAATCATGTTGGAATATGGTAATTAACATTTAAATAAAATTAGAGTTGAAATTTCTAATTGATGAGGTACCTCACTCAACTCTATCGGTTTGAAACCAGATGAATGAACAATACAACTATTTGTTTGAAACAACATAAACAACCAATTTGTTAGCAACAATTTATAATCATACTAAATGTTGTCAGTTTATACATGTTTGATTTCAATATTAATACAAAAATATTGAAATGTATTATACAACTTTCTTCTTAAAAAGGTAATCCATAAAAAGGGAGCTTATAACTTGCTTTTACAGTGACAATTGCAATAAGGTAAATTACCACGAACAATCATGAGCCAGCCGATTCTCAAGAAAACAAATTCTCAAACTATTTAACGGCATCTCTTTAATTTGTGTCATAACAACTAATTATCACATTCTGCGTCTAACAACTCTTGCATGAAATTGGTGGAACAAATACATGTGCCTCATACTCCTATAAGTTTACAAATCCAAATCATACCAAAAATAAAATATTTCAAATTTTTAATCAGACTCCCTATATGCATAAGCATCCTGTATACGAAATTTTTGATTATATTTCTGTAATTATTATTTTCTTTTCCCTTTCTGCATTTTTTTTTCTTTTTTCCACATATTAAGTATTCACAGAACTAAAAATTAAAAAAAGAAAAGAACAAATGCAATCAACATGTCCTTTTGGCGTTTTCATTTGAAAATTGTAATAATTCTTTTTTTGTTATTGTTATTGTTGTATTATTTAATAAAATGAAACCAAAAGGAAAAGGAAGCAAAAAGGCAAAAAAAAATCTGTCGGAAACTACATCAAGTGGAGATAATTCAAATTTTTGTTTCTATCGCCCTTTAAATACACACACAAACGGTATATATATTACACCGCACATGTAAAAATTTTTAGCATTTTTCCAAAAATATTTTAGAGAAAAGTGCCTATTAGGTCACTTCGTCCGTTCGTGCACTTGTTTACAAAATTTCTACACCCTTGAAGATAGAAAACTGAAATTTTGCATTTATAAAGATCTTTACTAGAAACTTATTTCTATCTTTACTTAATTCTTACCTACCCCCTTTTAAAAGTTATTAAACCCCCTCTTTCTTTAAAAGTTATAGTTCCTCAAAGTCCGAAAAATGCCATTTTTTAAGTAATTATTGTAGCAAAACCAGATACATTTTTGAAATTCCAGGAAGATAAGGACTGACTTCTTCTACTGCGACATACCGCATTTGAACTTTACCAAAACAAAATGGCCATTAAAATTTACCGTTATTTAAAATCCAATTTTTCCAAATGTTTGATATTGTTTTTCTTCTAGATCTTCGGTTGTAAGAGTCTAAGATTTTAGCAGTTCTTACATAGCAAATAGTTGATTTTGTTAGAAGAAAATTTTAATAAAAAATATGATTATTTTTCTTAACTCACGAAATTATGTCAACCCCTTAACCATTATGTCAACGTCTCTTTAAATTTTTTTTTAAAGAATACATTCAATGTTCATCCTAAAGTTATGCAATTTTAGAAATATGTTCGTATATGAATGAAAGTAATTTTAAAAGTGAAGTGCATAGCTAGATTGTTTTCAAAAGCAGTATTTTTACTTGTAGAAGGAAAAAGTGCTACATTACAAACCATTGGTTTGACCCAACTTCATTATATATGTACACCAAAACTAAAGAGAGAACTAATAACAGAAAATATCCAAGAGTTCATGAGCCACACACACATAACCTTTATTTATTCTAATTCTTTTTTTTCTGCTACTGCTTTTCTTTTCATATTTACTTTCTGATTTTTCTTTTTAGGTTTTTTTTTGTTCACTCTTCTATTTATATTCTTGCATATCATTATTTCATTATCCTTTTCATCACATACTATTCATATGGTGTGCCTTATTTTATTTTTTATATTGTTATAAGAAAGAAAGGGAAAGAGAAGGGAATAATGCAAATATTAAAATTTTTCTAATTTTTTTTTTTTTGTTATAAAAAGTGTTAATTTTTGCGCCTTCCTTTTTAACATTTTATTCCTATAAGTTATTTTTACAGCATCAACACTATTATAAGTTCTTTTGTTCGTATAACATTATCCTTGATAGTATTTACTAAAAATTCAAATATTTTTATAAATTGGCTTTATTATCGAGGCCATATACTATTTTTATTTTTGTCACAAACTATACATATTATATGCTTAGCTCCCTTGATTTACAACTATGGTTTATTCAAGGGTAATTTGTGTTGTTATTTAAACAATCTCTAGAGAAATTATCTAAGATCCCGGGTATAGAAATTTAGAAATGGGAATTTTTTACTGTAATCAATTAGAGGATTTGGAACATACAAGACGTGTACGTAGAATGAGAATAAATTCACCAGTTTATTCAACAACACAGTTCTCATCCATATAACTCCAACAAATTAGAAAATTCACCAATATTATTATGTAACATATTACCTTGATCTTTTTATAATAAAGCATTTAAGGTGATGGCACTAAAATTTCGTATGTCGGATTTTCGGGAAAAAAGTAAGTACACTATTTTTAGCGGGATATCGGTCTTTCTGTTCGGCCCGTCAGTCTGTGTGCGAATTCTTTTATTTTAAGTTCAGCTAAATCGATTTGATCTGGGGGGGAATCCGATTTGATTAAATTTTGGGATTTAGATTTTTACAACGGTTCGAATTTATATTTCAATCTATTTTCCAAATATTTAAACATTTGATAGCAAAATTTTGCATATTTTACATATTTTACATATACTTACATATTTTGTCATATTTAAGGAACTTCGGCATTGAAATAATCGGCAAAGAAGTTGAAATAATAGAATTTTGTTCAAATCTAATATTTGAATTCTTGAATGAGAACGAAAATAAACGGGAAACTATTCAAAGAACATTACGATGATGTTAAGCAACACCTTAATAACACAGTCTATTATATGCCGTACGATAGTCTTTTGAAATCTTACGACGCAAAGTTTACCTTTGCTATTTTAGCTTATTCAAAAATTTCTAATCAAACATGTTCCAATACTGATTTCAAACTACTGAAAACCAGTTAAATAAAAATCAGTCTACATACCTATGTAGAAGTTAGAACACTTGGAACGAAATTTCACCGGAACCCTATACTACTAACCATTATACCGGGAATTCTATGCCATTAAAACTATTCTATAATCACAAAACTGAATCTACAATACAATACTATAGTAAAAATATTTTGTTTTTCCCATAAAAATTATTTAAACAACATTCAAAAATTTCAAAAAAAAATTCTTTCCTTCTTTATACAAGAAATTCCAATTTTTCTTTTCCTCATTTTTTTTTTTTGCACGAATTAAATTTTATGGAAAATAATAATTAAATTTTTAACATTTTTTTTTATTTTATTTTCTCTCTTATATGCATACATAGTTAGCATCGCGCCTTACTAGATTTTAATTTACCGACATTATAATATTATAAATTACTCAAGCAATACAAAGTCGTAAATTTGTATTAAAGTGACAAAAGACCTGTTGATTAAAATATTTAAAATTTTGTTAAAGAAAAAAATACATTTGACAAGGGCAAAGAGACTAAAGTTTTTGTTTTATAATCGTAATCAAATTTTGTGTATCTGTATATATATATATAATGTTATAACCGAACTACATTGTGTTTATAACGGGAAGCTATAACGTATACGACAATAAAATACCAGAATGTTTTAAAGTTGCAACAATTTAGTATGTAAGAATTTGGAGTTCCCGTGTGAGTTTTGAATTAAAAAGCTTTGTATTTTTCATTAATTGATCATTAAAAGTAGAATTAATATCTTAAAAGTTGTTCCAGGTTTGTTTTCTCAGTGTGATAAATTAACTTAGATAAAATTAAGGGAATCTTTATGAAAATTTCATGGCCACGGCCATCTCATTGGAATAGCCATGGTGAATAACATTGATTCACAATGAATATTCAATTTTTGCAATTATAAATAAATACCCAAGTTCTGAATGCAAGAAATTCTGAAATAAATAACCAACTTTCTCAACTTGGTAAAAAATTCAATGACGTAAGAAACTGAACCATGGTTATCTACAATATTATGCACCAGCGAAGTAGGACAAAAAAAACTCAAGTTCTGAATCTTTTCATAAAATTTCTTATGTCTGGTAACACCATTTACTTTTATTTTAGTTTTTCAAAAAAATTACGTGCAAAATTTTTGCCGTTTAAATATGTGAGAAATAAATAAATTTTTTATACTCGTTTCGTTTCTCTGTTCCTATTTCTTTGTTACTCTCTTTCTGCCTCTGTTATACTCACTTTGCCTTTTATTTTTCAATTTTATTCAACTTATTTTCTTTCTTTGTTCATCGTACAACATTTTTTTTTTATCATATGTGCACGTAGACAGTCAAACGTTTTCATACAATTTGGTAATATTTTTGTTTTTTTATTTTTTGCAATTTTATTTTGCTTTCCTGTTGATTTTCTTAATATCCTTTGGATAAATTTATTTCGCGCTTTAAAAAAAACAAGAATCCATTGTCATGTCATATAACAAATGTATAAGAGCGCAACGAATAAAAAAAAAAATAAAAAAAAAATTGTATAGCAAGGATAATAAATTTCCTTTTTTTTTATTTAATTTTTTCTATATCGTTTATTTTTGGTTTCCATTTTTTTTTTTTGTTTTTTTTGGGAATAAAGTAAAAAATTCAATTGAAAAGATGAAACGAAAATAGAAAGTTATTACTATGGCGTAAACAGTGGTCGGACATTTTATTATTATTATTATTATTAAAAATAATATAATCATATATTTAATTGAAATATCGTAAAAGTATTATCGTAAATTTATTGAATATTTATTTGTACTCACAAATTTTATTTGTAGCCACAAATTTTCTTTTCTAATAAAAAATATCGTAAAATTTGACATTTTCTGTTATTATAGATGACACAATATTATTATCTCAATATATGTCTAATGGTATATTAGAAATCTACATCGTGCTGTTGGTGAAGCCACGCAGGTCGCAGAACAAGTTTAAACCGTGCCTAAATACATTTCGATATATCGAAAAATCGATAATAAATTTAGAATTTAACTCGTCGCGTCAGCTGTACTTGTACTTGCAAAACTTAATCAAGCTCTATCACTGTTAAACAGAAAAGAGAATTATGGTATAAATAACCAAATGAAATATGAAAAAAAAACAATAGTAGAAAAAGAGAATAAAGGTGTACGATGCGAGTATAAAAATAGAAAAAAATTATTTTGAAGATCGATTTAGATTAGTTAATTCTCTCCCTCCTCTCACTCTCTCTCCACGTACTCTTACATTTATTGTTTTCGTTCTCGTTTAAAATTTCGTTATTTTTTTCTTTAGTGTTGTTTGGTTGGTCTTTATTATTAATTTAAAGTACTATAGAGAATAAAAATATATAAAGAGCACATAGAGAAAAATAAAAAAAAAAATAATATTTGTTTAAGTAAAATTTATGAGATGTAAAAATGTTTATTAAAAAATTCTTTAAAAAAAAAAAATACTTTCTAATTTAATTTTTTTTTTGCACTTTTTTTTTCTCTTTATAGACAAAAGAGAGAAAAAAAAACTTTGTAACAATTTTTATTTTGCAATTTACTTTCTCTTGTTTTTTTTTTCTTAAAACTTCATCAATAGCATTGTAATAACATGTAAAACTGTTTAAAATTTTTGTAATAAAGAAAATTCTTTATAAAACACAATGAAGAAAAACAAAGATAGAAAATTTCAAAAAAAAAAAACTTTTTTTTTTCTCATTTTCAAAAAGTTTTTCTTAAAATAAACGAAAATTTACGATTACAAATACAACTATAATGTTATGTAAAAAAAAAAATTTTAACATAATACTAAAAAAAATCTTATACTATAAAAATAAATTCAGGTGCCAAAAGAAGAAGAAGAACACCAAAAACAGAATGAAACAGAAAAAAATTTCTTTTTTTAAACTTTACCTATAAATTATTTCTCTCGGTTTATAAAAGTATAAATATAGAATATATAGAATAAGAAGAACAACATGAAACGAAAGAAAGAAAAGAAAATAATTTTTTAATCCATAATTGTTATACTTGTTAAGATTCATAAATTAAGCATGTATCTCCACCTACCAATTATTGTTATAAGAGAATGGAATGCTTAAATATTTGTTCAAACTAGCTCAGATTATGGTATATAATGTTAGTAGTCTATTTATATACATATATTTAGCACTGGTATAGTATTATAATGGGAAATTCAAAACTAATTCTAGTAACACTATGTAAGGCTATATAGCGCTATAGTAATACTACCTACATAATGTACGAATTTATTGTAAATTAATTCTTTCAAAATGAATTCATACCGGATAATTTATAGGAATTATAAATCTTAAAATTTTTGACAAGTTCAAATTATTTAAATATTTTTCAATATTGCATATACATAGGCGCATATTACATATGCATATATATATAGGCGTAAAAATTATGTCTCTATAGAAATTAAATTATAATTGATTTATAATATAACAAATTAATTAAATTTCATTTGCGATGTCGCGAATCCCTCCATCAGAAATAGATTGGGTATAACCCAAATTTCTAGAACAAAAAAAAATTTTGCAGTAGAGCGAAACGTAGTTTTCATGCATTTTCTGTTAAATTCTGGCCATAATATTAAAAAATATGTCTGAAAAAATCTACGTCTATAACTTTCGTTTGTCCGATTTGCAAAAGTTCGGGTTAAAACGCCCGAAAATTCTCACATCAAATTAAATTTACTCAGAAAATTAATACTTTAGATCCAAATTTTCGCCTAACTCACCTGGCTCTCACAAATTATAGCCCCTAAAACTCCTTAAAATTTTTGAAAATTCACTTTTGAACACAAAAATTTCATTATTTTTTTTAAATACCTTTATTGAATTACCAACTTTAATCTTAAACAAATTCAAGATTTAAATATTTTTAAAACTTAATTTTCATTCTCCTTCACATACACAATCATACATACAATAAAATTTCCATTTTTGGGCGAAATTTGAACTATATGTAATATAAAATGTACGTGAACATTTAAGGTAAAAACAAAAAAAAATTTTTAATAGGCCTTCGTAAAAAAATGATATTAAAAATTAAAATGTCAAAAATTTTTTATAAAAAAAAACCAAAAAATTCTTCCTTAAGGATTAATTTTAGTGAGTCTTTTATCTTTGGTAATAAATCGAAAAATTCAAAACAAAAAAACACAAAACTGAAATTAGTTTACAGGATGAACGTAAAATTTTTGAAAAATGGCTATAAGCTATAAAAAATACCACAATATCCTTATGATCAGATAAAATTATAATTTCTTTTACAAAGTCTTGTTGTCCTACACGCAGTATACAATGCAATAGTTATGAATATTTTTGTCAGAAATCTAAAAATCACATAATTATTATTGATATTAAGGTAAATAAAATGAACGTAAAACGGACGATCTAATGTGGACCAAAAAACAAGGTGTTTTCATTTTAGAATTTTTATCTTATGAATAAATCTCTTTAAATATTTGAAAATTTTTGGAAAATTTTGCAAAATACCATAATAAAAATAAAACTACATTTTAATGTTATTTTTTTTATGTCTGTTCCCATAAATTCGAGCGATAGCAGTTATAGAACTGTTTTTAATTTTGTTTTTGAGAGAAAACCACAAAAAACATGCTTTTAAAAACGAAAATGTAAAATGTGTATAAAAGACTTTAGCAAAGGCAAACAAGAAAACAGATTTGGTTGAAGAGCCCATTTTGTTAAGAAAAAACACTAAGGGTTCAGGCAGACATAAAATTTTTAATTTTACAATTGTTTGATTGCTTATTTGTATTCCATTTCATTTATATTTAAGGACTGTATGATCGCATACAATGAAGCAATCAAACAAATTTTAATTTTTTACAACCTGATTGCAATTTTTAGTTAACGCAATCGCATTTATAATAGAACAGCAATTGTAAAACTAAAAGTTGCATGTTTGCCTGAGCCCTTAGTACTCGTATGAACAATGTTTGGTAGACTTTTAAGAAAAATTTTAAATCATACATGTATGAAAGCATGAATGAAATATTCATATTTGTTGTACACTTAAAGAAACGAAGATATGCAACATGTTGAAACGAAATTGCAACATGTTGGTTGTGAATTTGAATAGACAGATTTTGAGAATCTTTTTTGAACAATGAGTAAAGAAAAACTTTTGGTTTTATTGATCAATGAATATGTTGCAAATAAATTGTTAGTTCATACCAAATTATTCAAACTCGTTGCAAACAAATTTTATAATATGTAACCTGTGCGGAATTCTTTAAACTATTTAAAATTTTCATTTAATAGACTTGCTTTAACGACTATAATTCGTGAATTTTCGTGAGTAAATATTGTGTTTACTTCAAGTTGGGTACATTTTCTCATTAAATTTTCATTAAAATATTAATCTTTGGTTGGTTCATTTTATCCGTTACACTCGGTTTTCTAAATTTATGTTAGGCACATTCAATTCATAATATAAATGAAACTACATCCAGTATAACACATAATTTTTAAATCTCTGCGGTTGTTAAAGTGTCCTTTTTAATGTTTTATATATTTTATGTGTGTGTAGTGGCGAGCTACATTTATTATTTTACTCACTACATTTTTTCTCTTGTCTTCTATATTCTGTGTGCTCTTCTGACGCCATTTTTTTTAATTTTCCTCTTGTTTCTTTTTTTTTATTAATTTAGTTTTTTAATACATTTTCTTTCTTTATTCACTTGCATATTGTTTATAGATAATATTTTTTTTTAAAAAAGTTGGACCAGGATAATTTCTTCTGTTGTTCAGGTCCTTTTTGTTGTTTTTGTAAGAAAAAGACATAAAATTGGCTGGAAGTTTTGTTCAAAATTTTCTTTTTTAGTTTTTGCTGACATTTTCATCTTAATGTTTTTTGTTTTTTTGTTTTTTGTTGCTGTTTGCTTTTTTAGATTAATTTTTACTTTTGTTTTGCCCTACTTATTCTTGTCTTCATATATACAAAGTAATTTTATGAATATTAATAATAAAATTTTTTTTTTAAATAAATTGAAATGTGACACATCGTTAATTTTTTAATGGGAGAGAGGGGGGAGGGAGGTGAGAGCTTATGATTAATTCTTTAAATTTATTCTATGAGTCAATGTTGGTTTTATTTATGAGAATAAAATTGGAAGGTTATCAAATATAAATTAAATATTTGTGAAAATTAAACCACTGCTATTCTTATACATTATAACTGGACCGCCATATTAAAGTAATTTAATAAATTACTTATATAAACGGTTCCAAACGGTTGCTTACTTGCAAATGGTTGCTGTTATAGAATCCATTTCGGAAATAAAAAAAAAGTAAATCGGAATAAAAAATTTGTCCGAAAATTTGTTCGAAAATTTGTAGTTGTCATCTGGGAACACAGCTAAAAATAAAAGTTGTGTTTCCAGCGCTCAAATACGACTCACAACAGTTCGTTATACGCTACACTAGGTTATTGAATTAATATGGGATTAATATGGAAATTATGGTAAAGTGTGGATTTATGCTATACTTTATTATTCAAACAGAAATCCAAAATGTTTTTAAGTTCTTTGCCCGATTTGTGAACGTTTAAACTTTTTACGAAAGAAATATTCTGAAATATTAATAAATTTTTTATATTTAAAAAAATCTATTTTTAGAAAATCTGCCATAATACTACCCAAACCCTAAGAAAATTTTATTAATAAATTATAAAATGGAAAGAGAAACAAAAGAAAATAGATGAAGAATTACTGAAATTTTTGTTTTTTTTTTTATTTATCAACAATTCTACAATGATTAAATCTTAGATAGCAGCAAGCAGTATGTATTTCATTCAATCCATTCATTTATTGACCATAACCAAGAAAATAAGTAATAAATTTCGGAACTCCAGTCTCCCTTGACTTGGTTCTTCTAAATTTACACAAATCATAACAAAAGCAAACTGAAATTAAAAATATTGCAACATTTATCATAAAATATTTTTTTTCTTATACTAGAAATCTTAATTTGAATACCTTCAATATAAATTTTGTGGTAATAATTGCGGTAGAGCCGTCCATATATACATTTCATTTCTTTATTACTGACAGCAACTGGTATGCAATTAAAAGGACATCTCTGATTATTTTCTAAGAACTGAAGAAGCATAAATTTTGAGAAAATTGTAACAAGTTATAAGAGGCTAAGATGATCAGGAATGAAATCGGCTCATTTAGCTATTCTAAAGGCATTATAGCTGTTGCATTCGAAAAATCATTAAATTTAGAATCAATATGTAGATATGAGAAAGCCAGATTAATTTCATACTAAGAAAGATTACAGAATCCAAAATGTAGTTTAATACTAATCCATCCTAATCTTAAGTTTAGTGTGAAATAGCCTAACCTATCATGATTAAGTTTCACAAAAAATTTCTAATTTTAATAACTGCCGTATAGATCTTCCTTATATTTCAATCAAAAAATCTTGTCATTGCCGTTATATCAAATATTTTTAATAAGTAGTTTCCTATTATTATAAAGAATACCTCATAGTAGACAATGCCAATTCTTTTAATTTGTTTTTCATTTTTAATTTCCTCTGCTTTTTCTTCTTTCATTCTAGTTAACCCCCTATGTTATATAATATCTATAGCAATAATTTAAAATGTTCATCACGGATTTTTGCCTTATATTTTTGACTCCATGCTACGTTAGTTAATTAAAAAAGAAATCGTTATTATTATTAGATTAAACGGTAAACGAATTAAAATCATTTAAGAACAGTGTAATAAGTTTAGTGACCACAAAGGATAATAATTATAATAAATTGTATACAAGCAGCACCTATATAAAAATATACCTGAAAATTAAGAGAATGTAGAATTATGATAATTGATGTCCTTTGAAAAACCTGAGGCAATGTACACTTAATCACAATAATGATAATTTTTCGTTTTCATATTTTTCAGTCTTCTTTATTTATTATCTTGCAGATAAGAGAAAAGGATTTGTCAGAACTGAAATTAGGAAGACATAAAAAAATAAAAAGGAACAAATATAAGAGTTTTAAGAGAATCGAAAAATAAAAAAATTATTAATTGCTCAGAGAGAAATCGTATTAATAACGGTAATTTGCCGAGACAATATAAGGAAAATGAAACTCACAGTTTATTATAAAACACAATAATTTTAATAATGATCGATAAACTGAAGATAATTAAGAGAAAAATGGGAGAGGTGTGAGAGAGAGTTGAGTAAATTTTCTTTACCAATTAACAAATTTCCTCATCTCTTCTGGTTTAAGCCACAAAATATGTTTGAAATTTTTTTGGAAATTTCCAAAATCACGATATCCTTAACATATACAATATTTTTGGCTTAAATATAGTCAAAATATAATCTAAGATTTAACTTGTATATTTGCTTAAAATTTTGCAAATTAAATTTGAAATTTTATGCGTAGGACAAATAAACGTCTTCTATATTATATCGTTTTATGTTTTTTCGGTCCTTTTTCAAAATATAAGCAAATCTATTTTAAATAAAAAAAAAAATTAATCCGGTTGAACTTTTTACCGATTTCATAAATAATATAGAATAGGTCACTAAAAGTTTATAAATTTTAGTAAAAATACTAGCATGCACAGTGCCGGATATGTTATATATTAAATAAGTAAGCATTTGCAATGAGTGCCGGAAAACAAGGCTACCATTGAAAACTTACAAAACAAAACTAAATTTTAAAAAATAAAAGCTCATTTTTTCCAATTCTTTGAATTACTTGTTTTTTAGAAAATCTTGCACTTTTTGCAAACATCGTACGGCGCTGAACCAAAACAAGAATCAGGCCTGAGTATACCAAACCATTTTATCGATAAATAATTTGATGTGATCAAATGAAATTTTTAAAATTTAAATTATTTTTATTATTTTTGTTAAACATTGTGAAAATATATTATAGCCAGTGCCGGATCTGCCTTATATGCAAACAAAGCATTTTCAATAGGCGCCTGAAAACTGGGGCACCACTAAAAACTTAAAAAATAACAAAATTTTAAGAAATAAATTTTTTTTTTCAAAATTTTTTCATTACGTTCACACACAATTCAGAACCGAGACTGCTTATACCACACAACATATGAACACCCACAAAACATGTCTTGTTTATACAAAAATCCTTAATGACTTTATACGGAATAAAATTAACAAAATCTAGGTATAGACTTATCGTTAAAAATGTTTTGTTGTCAATTTATCTTCATTTCTAAAGATTTGTCAATATTTTAACAATAATAATAAAAAAAGTACTTAAATCTCTTCAAAAAAAAATCAAATCGTAAGTGTCTTAAATTTTTTTTGTAAATTACACAAAATAAAAAAAAAGTATCAAAGCAAGAAATAAAATGGAAAAATAAAAATCAGAATTCAATTCGATCCTATCTATCAATCAATTAGATCTTATGTCATTGAATTTATTTTTTAAAAATGTTAAAAATAAAATTATATTAAAGGAAAATACATAATATAAAATCATTCCTATTTAGTATATAAGAATTAAGTAAATAAAAAAGAATTATAAAAAAAAAAATGAAAATTTAATTTTACAAATTTGATCACTCAGATTCGTGTATATATGTACGTTACGTATTCGTCCAATTCCCACTTGAATTCTCTCTTTCTAATATTCAATATTTTCCTATATCTAAAGTGTAAATGATAGTAGAATATAGCAATAATATATTCATTCTACAACCCCCCTCTCAACTCATTCTCTTTTCCTGTATCTAAGTAAATTTTAACAGAATTTACCAAATAATATTCGCATTCTTCTCCGCCTCTCGTAAAAAATTTACTCTCACTCTTTTTCTCCTCCATCATGTCCTCATTATTCTATTTACAATTTAAATAAATAAAATACTAAAATCTACAAAACATAAAAGAGAACGAAAGACAAGTAAAAATTTAGAGATAAAAACAAAAACAAAAAACTAATTCAATGCTCTAAAAAAAAAAAACTCTCTGTTCTGAATACCTAATTTACTAGTAATTTTCGTAACACAGAATCAAAAAACGTAAAAACAAAGCAAAACCTAAAAAAACACTTTCTCCACATAAGTCTACCTACCTCTCTTATACCATTCTATATTTACTCATTTTACATTACAAAAGTTTTTTTTTTATGTTTTTCTCTTTATTAATAACATTGCTCTATACTCAATTGTGTGAGTATGTAGTATAGGTACCTCATTTCCATGTTTTAAGAAAACCTTTAAATCTACGTTACTCATGTTTTCAATCTTTCTCATTTTCCGAATTTAATAATACGTATAACGAAAAAAAATACCAGATATGCAAAATTATATTGCGGCACTTTTATTAATTTTAAAGAATAGAATACCAATAAATTCAGAAATTTTTATAAGCCCGAGGAGGAGTTTTCAAAAATTGATAAATTTTTCTTTTTTTGAGTTTAGTTCCAAATTTGATTTTGATTCAATACAATGAACTCAATTCAGTGAGTGATTATAATACTTACACTTGATTATATTACTTACACTAAGAACTTCTTTTGTAAAATAAATTTTTTCTGTAATATGGATTCTTCGTTGACCCCCCAACTCCTCTGAAATCTGTATTAATTACAAACAAGATTTTATTATACATCTTTGCAAATTAATTTAAGACTTTTCGGTTCAAATAACAGTTAGTAGTTAAAACGGTTTTTAGGGTCTCTTCAATTAAAATAATCTCACGCTCCTTTTATCTTTGATTTTGAAAATCATAGTTATAGCTTCAAACATTATACTTATAATCATACATGAAGAGATATGGTCACTCCAATTAATATATGAAGAGGTATTTTTTTTTATATTCTACTTCGCTCCTGCGAGAAGCATAGGACTGGTTAATGATATCATGAAACAATGAGGCAGTTTCTTGCGTCATGAAGTTTACTTGCTAGTTTAGGATTGATATATGAAAGAGTATGGTCACTCTAAAATATATTTCATCAAAAAACTGCTTATGGATAAATAAACAACGTAACAAAATATGAATACCAAATAATAAAAATAACATAAAAAAAATAGAAAATAATAAAATGTTATTATGAGTATGTGTGTGTATGTACGTATAACAGAATGAACAAAATATTATGAAACAAATTCAGTTGTTTTCTTTGCTCAATTTTTTTTTCTTTCATTATTATCCTTATTACAGGATAATGTATTCAAATATTCTCTAAGTTTCTTCTTTTAAATGAAAAATAGTGAAATTATCATGACGTATTGAAAATCCCAATCAAAAAATATTGTTATAAACGGAATACATAATAGAAATATCATAAAAATTTTTGGAAAATATCTTCACTGATGACTGAATTTATGGGACAAGGTATATGAATTTATGGGACGTAATATCCCAACATAATGTACACATATAGCTAGTATAACAGAAAATTTTATTTTTTATTTAAAATAATGAAAATATTTTGATAAAATTTTTTTTATTAATTTGAATAATAATAGCTGGATATTGTTGACTAATAAAATGAACTTACTTTCACATAAATGAATTCTTTGTGTCTAGCTCATATTGTTAGAATCATTATAAACTCTTATCAACATATTGTTATGGCTATTAAAGACCTACTGCAATAGAAATTTGTAAAAATGCAATTTCAATTTAAATTGTTAATATCATTTATTTAATTTCTTTTGGCAAGTACCCCCAGCACAGCACGTATTGAACTAGTAACAGAATACTGTAATATTATATAAAACATTGTGAAAGGGAGGAGTGAGTGAAACCCCATAATCGAATAACATTAAATTCTTACTAAATAGCTAGGCGAAATTCTAAGAAATGCATCAACGCATATTTGAATTAAAGCACGTACAGTCCATTTGCCTACCTCTTCAATTATTGATAATTAAAATGTTACTTAAAAAATTGGCATACACTGGAACAAACAAATACTAAACTAGTGTTTTACAAAAATTTTCTTAAAATTTATAATTTAAAATTGAAAAAGAGCATGAAATATAAAAAAAAAACAATATTATTGAATTGGTGCCCCAAAAAGTATGCAAAATTTTACAATTAAGCGAAATAGTACAAAAAATAGCGATTTTTTTTGTATTTTTGGTAACATCATTAATAAAATTAGGTATAGAAAACATGGAGAACAAAATGTAACAACGAAAATTATTCAATTACACACAAATGTAAAATGGGGAAACAAAGGAATAAACAGGATTCAGAAATAAAATAACAATATGAAAATAAAAAAAAAGAAGCAAAATCAAGGAAACATAAAAAAATTAAAATAAACATGAAAATTTTGTATGCTTTCTTCACATACAAAATGTAGTCTCACTCTGTAATTGTATCTTGAACTTGGAATATGTGCATGTGTATGTAAAAATTATAACAAAAATTCAGAAAAAATCACTTGAAATTTTGCTCGTCTTTTCTTATTTTAATTTTAGTTGTTATTATTATTGTCCTTTTGCCTCACTTCAATAACAAAACATTGAAATTTTCTAAATCAATTGATTGGAAAATTAAACTTTGAACAATGAGCAAAACAAAAAGCAGAAAAAAAAGGAGAGAAAAAAATTGTAGTAATCGCCATTATTGTTGTTATCATTGTAATTTTTATATTTTCATACAAAAATTTCTTTTGTTCTCTTTTTCCAGTTCTCTATAATTTTTCTTTGACTATCATGTTTTATTTGAATAGAGAAAATTATAAAGAAAAACATTACAAATTTTTACTTTGAATAAGATTTTTGAAGAGCAAAAAGTGACGTAGGGAGGGAGAGAGGAAGGGAAGGAGGGGTTTCTCTTATATTTTGTTTTTTTTTATGTTAAACTTTACTTGACTTTATTTTGCTCTTTATTTTTTTTGGTTCTTTTTCTCTCTTTTCCCTATTTTCAATGTTTTGCTGAGTAATTTCATTTTTTTCTTTTTTCAAGTAAAAATTTTATTTTTGCATGAACAAAAACGACCCAGAGCAACTAGATATAGGACTTTGCAATGATGGGAAAATGACAAAAAAAAAAATATGACGACGATAATAAATAATATTATTACAAGAGAATAAGATAATATGAGATTAGAAAAAATGTGTATATACATATAAAAATGGAAATGAATAGAAAACCAATTTCGGGACATAATGTACAGTAAATCTTCCTGAAAATGGATTACTTGTGAAATTGTAAAATTAATTCAAAAATTATTAAATTTAATTGAGTCTAATTAGATAATTTGCAGAGAGATTAGAAAATGTTAGTTAATTTTAATGTGAGCAGTTATTGAAACACGATAATATAACTGTTATACACTCAATTAGATTCTTGAACGAAATTTTAATTGGGATATTATTTCCTTTAAACCATGTGAATGGTTTTCTTATAGAAAACATGAGCCCTAGTATTGAAATATTCAAATTAATCTTATAGTTATCGTAACTATAATAGAGCAACAGCATAATAATCTAAATAGAAAATGTATTCATAACTTAAGAGACAAAGACAACCAGTATAATTTTTTGCATGTTATTCTCATACTGAAGTCAAACCTGAAGTATAACAATAACGCTCTGTAGTAATAAGTCTCTGTTGATATTATGTACTCTAATATTATTCAATTTGTTTTTCATATTATTATTATATTTAAAGTATTTGCCGACATAAAATTTATATTTACCCATGAAAATCACACTTAAACTCATTAAATTAGTAATAAATTCTATTTCTTGCGCCTAACGATATGCAATTTTAACTTTTTTTTATATTTTAGAAATATTTTACTTATCTAGGACATTATAGTCTAAAGCCTTAATACAATTCTAGTTTGAGTAAATTTTATCTTTTCAGATAGCAACCTATTGAATACTTAATTAAATGCCCCCAAATATATGCAATTTTTAAAAATTTTCACAAAATTTTCTTAAGTGTTATCGAAATGTTAAAAAATTTTTCTTATGTACTGTATATAATCATATAATATTTTTTATTAGGAAAATATAAATCTTAAGATAATTTTAAAATCTAAAAAATAAAAAAAATAATAAAGTAACAAGGATTTATTTTTGTGTATGTCCATAAGTCTGTAAAATTAACTGTGAAAAATTTTTCCCTTATGAATATCAGAAGGTAAAATCAATTGGGAAAAATTATTTAATATTTTTCAAGTGTAAATAAACATCTAAATGAGCCTTAAGATATATTTTGAAGTTAACAACAGAGAAAAATATTTTTCGTATAAATGATGGTTTTTTGCGAATTTCAGGGAAAATTGTAATAAAATTTATCTGCAAAAAAAATTTTTTGACAAAAATTAAAAACCGTGGCCGTTAATAATTAAATAGCATATAGCACGTGTAATTTTTACTGTTTGTAAGCTACAGCATACAATTAAAATCAGAATGATGTATTAAAATTTGTGTCTTCATTAATAACACTTTGACTAATTGTTTTGTTAGTGAAAGAGTCTCACAAGAGTGAAACGTTCTACCTTAACTACCGTAACCACGCTTAAACAATTTATTTTGTTATTTGTTTCTTAAATTTATTCCTCAAAGTACTTATCGTAAATTTATTAACACTTTGCTAGTTTATACTCTTGTAGCCCTCATTATTTTCACAATATGCAGTAATACAATGGTAATAATACTAGATAAATATTATAACTCAGACAGAAGAAAAAAAAAGAGAGACGGAAATATAAAAATCACTAATAAATATTTTATTATTCCGTTTTATATATCAACTCTCTTATTTTAGCTACATACTAAGTAAAAAAGAACACAGCTTATGCTCATTTTATAAACTCTCATAAATAAAATATTATTTTATTTTCTTGATTCTTGAAATTTTATAGTTCAAAAATATTATCTAGTCTATAACCAAATGTACTTCGGATAATAAAAATAAATAATATATGCATTTACTTTGAGTATAAGAGAACATAAATATATATATATATATAACTATTTTATATCCCAAATTGGAAAGTAAATTAAATAGTAAGAGTAGTAAAAAATAAAATAAAAATATAATAATAATTTTTAAAAACTTTGTATTGTAGAATTTACAATGCAAGTCTAAGACATTTATTTACTCTATTTTTTTGCAAATGGAAGAGAATGTTACTAATATTTTATTTATGTTCTCGTAATATATACAAAAGTACTTATTATCCTAATAAAATTTATTATCCTTTTTATTCATCTTTTTTAAGTATTAATATTCAGAAAATTTTGAAAAATTTTCTTATTACTCGTATAAGTGCAAACGGAGAACTGCATTTTATTGTTTTTAAAAAAATTTAGTAGATCATTTCTACGATATTTAAATTTTGCATTCTCTTTTAGTATTTAATTTTCGATTCTCTTTGAATACCTTAAGTACATTTTGAATTCTCTTAAAGTATATTTACCAAATTTTAGATTTTCTGTGCATAATTCAAGTAAATTTCATTATCTTAATTCCAAAAATTAGTGTTCCCAAAATCGTGGGAAATTTCCCATTTTGAGGGAATTTCAAAGCATTGAAGGGAAAAAGGGCAAAAATCGTGGGAAATTTAATTCAAATTTTATTTTCTCTAATTTACTTATTATAATTTCTAAATTACTAAACCTTAGTTTAAAAAATGGGAAACTTTCCAACATAAGCTGGTAAATTGAGCAAGAAAAATTTGGCAACGCTGACTACAATGCCAATTATTAAAATGATATACTCATTTGGAAAAAAAATTAATTATGATCTCTTTTTAATTGCAATATAAAAATCTTTGAGTCTAATATGATAGTGTCATAAATGTTTTTACCACACATGTACTTTGCGAGTTGGTCTAGGTATAATAAATTAATTATTTATTAAAATATCGCGAGTATCGAAAAATGAAAAAGACTGAGTACTTTAATAAATATAATTTGTCACAGACGTCACAGTACTGTTTTTATTTTAGTACACATTTATTTTCTGAGAGCTTTTAATATAAAATTTTAATTTGTCTCTCAATAAATGGCATGGCGGTAGTTATTTAGTGAAAATAGTTACTAGTATTTCATGTTTTTATGTCCATTTTTTTATTACATTTTTGGAATAATATTTTTAGTTTACTTATATAAACAATAATTTCAATATAAAATTTTTATGACGTCTAGTAGGATTCACAAAATTCGCTATATTTTTTGAAGGGGATGAGTAAAACACATTCAGTTACGTACAAGTTAGTGTCGTGCTACTAGAGTAAATGTGCAATTAGAGTAAAGTTAACTGTACTACTTTTTAGAACATCCATTAAAAATTCATCAAAATTTCAATAATTTAAGAATAATTTCTCAAGTGATTTCCAAAAATTTTGTTTCTATATATCAAAAAATTTGTGTACGAAAAATTTTAAAATCTTAATTATCATTCTAATTACTATTTTAACATTTAAATATTCATCAGAAAATGAAAATTGTCAATTTATCTTTTAATTGGCACAACAATGCACACACAAAAACAACGTTTACAAAAAATATCCTTTTTCCTAAAAAAAAATTAAGAATTTTGTTTCTGGAATAGAAAATTCATCATTTCTTTACATAACCTCAATAATTATACTTCGGCTATATTATTATATTTAACCCTTTCGAATCGGTTGGTACACATATGTACCGGTAAAATCAAAACATCCTTAAATATAAAAAATGGCACAGTATTTGGTTCTTGGGTGTGCCATTTCGATTTTACATGATTCGGCATACTAAATTTTAAAGCGGATTTTTTGTCATTACAGACAGTTTGTTTTACTATTGTGCTAATTATACTATTTGAAAGCAGGCTCGAAAGGGTTTATATGGCTGGGACTTGATGTAACAAGAAAAATATTTTTTTTAAATTATTTTCATTTAAAATTGAGTGTAGATTTCCTTAGAGAATTTTCTTTTAAATATAGTAAAAGATTAAAGTTCAATAGTGAAAAGTAAACAGACCTAAATATAAAAGGACATCTTGTTCCCTTCCCCCCTCCGTTTTCCTTATTTTTATTCTTTTTTTTTTGTTACAAAAAGGATGCTATTAACTTTATACCGTTTTTTAAGTTTTATTTGTTTTTATTTTCAGTTTTTTTTTTGTTCTCTTCTCTCTCTTTTTTTTTGTTATAGTTTTTATCCTTGCATAATAATAAATAACATTAACATAGAAATAAAAATGAAAATAAAAAGAAAAAAACTAAAAAAATATCACGATTTAAATTAAATATGTATAGGTTAAAGTAACGGTATAAAATGGAACTTAAAATGTGATAATGATTGTGTAAAGAGTTATTCAATTTAAATGATAGATATAATATTGAGTGGTTGCATCCCCGCTGCAAGAGAGCTGAGAGAAGACGCTCTTAATTACATAATCGACTGTATCAGAATGATAGGTCTCGAGAAAGCGTTTTAAGCATGATAGTCGGAAGCGGGGTGGTGGGAGAACAATAGGTAAACCTCTTGGGTCGCGCTGCATTATTACCCAGTGTCTGATCTAATACAATCTAACCGAATTGATAAATTTTCCGAATGAATACTGTGAACATTTGTTCAAAATTATTAAGTGTAAATAAAGAGATTAATTATGAAGAGTAACTAACAGGATTAAAGGGAAGAAAGATTTTCTCTCATACACAAATATGAGAGAAATTCTGATTAACAATTAAAATTTTCACCCTATTCAATTATTATTTGACAAAATATATGCGAATATTCTAGAAAAAGACCCGTTGATTTGCTAGGAAAAGTTAATGGTTTTCAAAACTTGAAGGAGAAACATAGCTAAGTAAGCAATTGATACAATAAATCGTTTCGTCGGGATTGATTAATCCGCTGATAAAGTTGAAAAATTTTTAAATGTAAGTTATCCACTTTAATTAATTTGATTTCAATTGCTTAATATCACTCATGATCCGGACAAAATGTCCATATTGGAAAACTCTCTTAGTATATAAGCAAAACATAAATAATTCTTTATAAATTTTTCTTGAATCTACACTTTATAAATATATATACAAAGATACGTAAACATAAAATATGAGTATATACACACAATACATTTATTCACCCCTAAGCAACTTGAGAGAGTAAAATGAACAAAACAAAAAAAAAATAATAATGAAAATAAAATGAAATTAAGAAGAGAGAAAAAACATGAAAACAAGAACAAAAAAATAATAAAAAATAAATCACCATAATAAAAGAAAAGAGTATAAAAAAAAATTTTTTTTTTAAATAATTGCAAAGAGTTTATAGGTTTGTTTGACATAATACGTCATAAAATGTCAAAAGAGTTGTCATAAGTTTTTTTTTTTCAACTGTAACCTACTAACATAAATTGTTTAAAATAAGTAAACAGGTTTATTTCGTAATATTTAATATTTTAAGTGAGTTCAAAAATGACATTTAAAGAGAAAACTTTAGAGAGAAAATTTTTATATAAAATAGAATTACTGATTTCTTATAGTTTTTAAACAAATTTAGCGAATATATTAGAACGGCCAATATGTTTAATAAAAATCTTTGAAATTTATTGGCTCGTTGTGGTAGCCGGAGGTTGTATCCTCATTGGTTCTGTGTTCATAGCTCAGAAATTATTCAATTTACAAAACTGAATTATTGAACAAACAAATTTAATGCTGTGGCCATCATTTTTAATAAAACTCTTTTAGATTGTATTTTTTTATATGGTAACTATCATATGTGTATAAAATAGCATTATACATAAAAAGCAAGAGATTCTATGAAACTGGTATGTCAATTACCTCCGACAGTTTCCATTCATTCATTTAGTGGTATGTGTATCACAGGGTTGACACGGTCAACTATATTGAATCTCATTTTTAAAACATATTGAGAGAAATTTACGTTTCACTCAAGTACTATTAGGAATATTTGAGTTCAATCAAAAATCTGAACTATTGGTAACTTCGTATATATCAAATTATTGACAGATTTAGTTGAGTCAAATCATAAAATTAAATTGAGTTTTTCAAAATCGATTTTTGCTTTTTTCGGAATTTTGGTGATTTCATATTTTTTTGAATATTTTTCTTTTTGTTTATAAAATCTCAATACTATTCTGAAATTAACTAAATTTTTCTCTGAATTATCCACAAATTCACAATATTCCAAAATTTACAATGACACATATTCACAGTAAATATTAAACAATTTTTTCTCAAAATTTAAAAAAATTTTCGGCTTCAAATTCGTAGTGACACTTAATATTTTTTCCAAAACAACTTGACGCAAGAACATAGGCACCAAATAATTCAATGAAGTTTATCAGAATTTAATCATTTTATTATACTTTTCGCACTACTCCATTAAAAGAAGAAGAACAGCCATACTAATTTGATCACGCACATCTTAAGTTTTAACAAAATTTGATAAGTAAGACACTCACATTTAAAATTTTTAGAATTTAATTTACTTTTCGTCTTACGAAATAGTTCAAAGGACAAATAGACAGAAAATGTGTTAGTGTGTGTGGGTTATAAAAGATATAAAAAAAAAATTGCTAAGTGAAAGAAGAAGAAGAAAATATTATGTTAGAATTTTCAAGGATAATTTTTTGTTTGTTTCTTTTTTTCTTAAATAACGTGTTTTCTCTTAAAATTTAGTATATAAGATGACTGAAATCATTTTATGGCAATGAGATGTTATCGAATGTTAAAAAGAGTGTTAAAAAGTATAAAATAAGACAGAAAATACACTCGTACGTTACACAATTTATATTTTTTAGTGATAGTAGTGATAAAATTGCCTCTGGGGCCAGAAAGTGTAAAAAATTGTTTTTATTTTATTATTTTAACTTTTATTTTATGTTTTTTATTTTCTTGTTTTCTACGTCTATTTTTTATTTTCTTTTATATATAAAAAAACATGGTCTCAGTAAGGACCAATCACTTCGAAAACATTATGACTTTAAAACAAATTCTATTTTGTATTTTTTTTTGTTACAGTAGAAATAAAACCCGAAAAAAAAAATTAAAATAATTTTTATAATGTGTCTGACTGCCTTGCTAAAATGAAAATTTTTTCTTGGTTATTGATCATTAGGCTCTCACACAAATTAATCTTGAAAATGAGGGATTAAAATTAAAATATTAAGAGAATTTATAATAGTTATAGAAAAAGAACATTACTCATAACTCTCATACAAACCAAAATTTTAAGTTTTCTCCCATACGGCTCTCTGTATTTGCAAAAAAATTATTGACAACGTAGCAGTTGTGCGACCAATCCTTACCTGTGGAACACTTATGGTCAACGGTGGGAAAAACATGAAAACAGTGTGCTGAAATATGATCGGTCACAGTAATATCCTAGGGTCGCTTATGGTGAACAGCAGATATGAAAACCCCAACTACATGCCCAACAATTTATTAATTATGGAAGTATGCCAGTAGGCTAACATTTCTCCTCAGAAAATTATGTCGCAATCGCGAGGTGGACCTTTTTTAACAATATCTGCTGGTATCCGGCTCTAGTCGACATCAAACAGCTCACGTTGGGTTGAAAATTAATAGGGTGGCTGGAAGGGTATAGAATATTGATATCGAAGATCCGACAAATTTCTCAGAAGAAATTGATAATTTAGGGGATTCGACTCATAATCGAACATTCTATGATAATTTGGTAATACGTGTTGGTGGTAGAAAAACAGCCTTTAGCGCCAAATGCATTAACTAACCACATCAACTAATCTGATTCTTATACAACAATAGCTCTATAGTTCAGTTCAATTTTTTTTTATAATTCAATTGCATTAAATTTGAGCTCAACTCTAACATAAGTCAACCTTATACATAATATGCTTTAACACTTTATTCGCTATTTGCATTTCCTTTAATAAAACTATCAAATTTTCCGGTTATTTAACACTAATAATGACTATATAAAATATTTTTATAATCTATTTAAATTACTAGATTTAAAAAAAAAAAAAAATGTTTGAATTTAATTTTAATTTATGAAATAATATAATAAAAATTAAAATAAGCTTTATGAAATTATTTTTTAACCTATGGTAGCCAATCTCTCTTCCAGATCATTCAATAAAATTATAAATTAATTTTTTTTTTTTGTTTTATTATTAAAATATCTCACTTCACATTACAACTTTAATTTTTTTTTAAATACTTTAATAACTAATATATATTTTATAAATAAATTAAATTGAATATAATTGAATGTATCCTTTGAAAAAAAAAAAAAGTCAAAAATAAATAAAAATAAATAAAAAAATATTTTAAAATTTAAGTAAATTCGGATTCGGTCAATGGTTTGTAAAGTAGGAAATTTCACTTAAACAAATTGAATTTTCTACTTAAGTCATTCACAAAGTACATCGCTTATTACATTTTGTACTAAATAATTATTGCATAGTTTTGGGATGAGAGCAATAAAAAATATTGCATATATTTAGGAGATGATAAAACATATGCCGTTATTCTACTGCATACTACAGAACAGAAATATTAATTTTGCCATAACTGATGACACACTCTACCTCTCTGCTGTAAGAGAATGCCCACAGGGCGGGGTTCTTTCACTCCTTCTGTGGTATATTGATGTGGATGACTTGATCGTTCCTCTCAGAGTCTCTGGAGTTAGAGTATTAGAATATGCTGACGATGTTGCTTTTATCATTCGAGGCAAGTCTGAGAGCATGATCTCTGATCTTCTACAATAGAATCAAAATGTGTTAGGAGAGTACCGCAAAGACGTGGGGCTACATATAAATCCCAGGAATATCACATTAATTTTCAGAAAATGTAAGCGCAGCGAATGATTAACGAGTCCCATTTTGTTTGGTGAGCATTTTTCGTAATGCGGGTAACCCTATTTGATTGCTTATCCTGGAATACTCATATAGACAAAGTCATCGAAAAAATAACGACGGCTTTTTGGACGTACAGCAGTTTTGTTGTCAAAACTTGCTGTATTAGTCCCTGGAGGGTCTTCCAAGAAATATTCTGGAGGAGTTTGTTAGCAGGAAGGTCGATTAACGACTTACCAATTTCTTACTGGTGATAATGTCGCCAGGGTATTTGTAAAGATTGTATAAATTTCATAAACAGACGAACGAAGAGAGCCACTTTAATGAGCATATTTCTTTTTACATAATTTCAATGGAAATATACTCAACATAGATTGTGAAGAGTTTAAAAAAATACTGCATAATTATAATTTAATTTTGGAAATTTAATTTATTTTTTAATGTTAATCCGAAAAATATTTTTTTTATTAATTCAATCAAAATTAAAATCATCCGATGAATGAATGAGTTAAGAACATTTTTCCATCATTTTTTTTTTAAATATTTTAACCGGATATTAAATAATGAAAAACGGATATAAAAGTACAGTTTAAAAAAAAAAAAAGAAAATGAATTCAAATTAAATATAAGTAGTGCAAATTTGTTTGTTTGTTTTTTTTTTTTAATAAATAAATTAACTTTAATGTATTTGGGATAAAATTTTGTATGTAAATTTCATATTTAATTTTTTTTTCTTGTTTATTTATTTAAATTAATATTTAAATAAGTTGATTTTATTTTGAATTTTTTTTTTTTGTAAGCTTTTCCTGCTTATTTTTCTTTGTTAAATATCACAACCAAAAAAAAAAAAAATTAACCAATCAAGCATAAATCTATATATCCACGTATATCAGGAGATCCAAATGATTTATGACATTAATGAGAAAATTTTTTGAATACAAGCTGGAGGGAGAGGGTCGGAGTAGTTTTTTTTTACATATTTAATGTCCAAATAACTTTAAGAGGATTAATGCATTTAATTAACAAAACATATTCGGGCATAAGCAGAAAAACAGAAAATATGCTCACATAATAATTATTTTGTATTAAATATGACATTAATTTAAATATTAATTAAATAAGTATGAGTATAATTTGCCAGCTTAAAAAGTTTTAAAGTCTCTATATATTTATAAACATCCGAGTGGATTATTGCAAACAAATACTTTTTTCAGATTGAAAAATAATTTCCAAGTTTCAAGGGAATTTTATT
This sequence comes from Condylostylus longicornis, assembly GCF_029603195.1. NCBI lineage: Eukaryota > Metazoa > Arthropoda > Insecta > Diptera > Dolichopodidae > Condylostylus > Condylostylus longicornis. Next base: position 6,277,815 of record NW_026577974.1, read on the forward strand.
TTTCTTTTTCGCAAATGTATATTTAGAGTTATAGCAGAGTATTTTGTAAAATTATTATGTTTTGTATATAATATGAACAAGGTCGGCTATAATATAAGCTGGAAGAGTCGTATATTATAAATAGTCCCCTTCTTGAAAGAATAAAATATGGTTATAGTCATGTTAATTAAGGTAAATAAAACTACGGCAGATTAGTCACCTACCTAGTTAAACTCTATGACGCTATGAAACTAGTGCATGAGAAATCGTGCACTAGCCCTATGCTCCTTCTAGGAGTGAATAAGGAAAAAAAAAAAAAAAAAAAAAAAAATAGTCATGTTAATTATAAGAACAGGGTGAGAATGCACTTCAAACCATCATTAGTTAGTTCTATTGAGCCCGACGATTTCATATAGAAATGGCAGCCAAAGCACTTCCCAGAGGGTCAATACCCTTCCGATGTCAAAAATATAAAAAAATACATATAATTTTTCACCTCCAAGCAAAGTACAAGGCTGCTGTATGACATATAATAGAGTCAGTCATTAGTCATTTCAGGAGAACTATAGGCTGCTAATTATAGTCTACCGCATAACTTGAAAGTTATCAATATATTGAAAGTTTAAAGTACTGGATACTGAGGTCTATAATGTTGAATAATTTTTTTTTTTATTTGGGACCTGATTAAAGTTTGAACCTAAGAGGCTCCGGTTGAAGAATCGGTGCTATTACTACTGCACTATTGGTCAGATTACAAATAATGCAAAAAAGTTGAAAAATGTGACAGTTAAGCTCATTTTTCAAGACAAGCAAATTAAAAATGTAAAACCTAGGAAAATTGCAGTAAAATGAAATTTAAAATCTCAATCAACTCAAATATATAAGCTTACGTAAATCAAAATCCTCAAATAGCTAAATAGAAAACACCAGCAAAATGAAGTTAAATGCAAAATTCGGCAAAAGCCGGTTTTTCGCAAATAACATTGAAAATTGAGAAGAGGGTTAATGATTAAGATAAGTGGGGCGGGCTTTTAATCAAGTTTAAAAATTTTCTACCAACACTTGTTTACTGATGATTTCACTCTTATATGTTCCAGATCCACCCCACGTAGTAGGTTTATTTATTTATGGTATTAAATTTTTCATCTTTATTCGTTAATTCCATTAATAATTCACTGATTTACGACAGAAATGAAAAATTTCCCCGTATAATACTTCGGTTTTTATCCCACTTTTTTGTTCTCCCAACATCCTTTTTTTAAATAATTTGCAACACATTATGTAAGCATTAAACTTAATTAAATTTATACAATATTATAACCATAAAATAACCACTCACCTCACTATCATTGCTATGCAATTCAAGATCAAAACCAGGTAATATATTTGGTGAACGATTAACATCAACCAATGCCATTTCTGCAGCTGGCATACATGCTTGTCCACCCTGCCATCCTCCTTTACCTTGTATTGGAAATATACCTCCAATATGTAATTGATTTGGTTTACCAATTGTCACAGCTGATTTTAATATAAAAACTAAAAAGATAAATAATTTCCAAAATGTCACAACACCATCACATGTCATATCCTGCAGAAAAAAAGGATAAAAAATAATTATTAAAAATCTTAAAGAATTTTTTAACAATAATTTTTCGGTAATTTGTTGAGTGTGAAAAATAATGTATAATATATTCTATAATTATGTAATTGGAAAAAATCCAAGAATATTATTAAAATTTAATTAAGAATGAAAGTGAAGCAAAATTAAAAAATTGTGGCCACAATATTAAAAACAATGAAAATTTTTCATTAAAAAACCAAAGAAAATGGAGCATGATACGCCAACATTCGACAACGTAAGTTAATAAAATTTCTTTATAATTAAATAATAATTATGAAAATTACATTTTTGATAAGATTTTGTAATATTCTGTTCGAAAAATTAAAACTTAATTATTAAATGCATTTTTCTTATAATCAGAAATTACTTTTCTCTCGAATGATCGAAAAATAGAGGCAATTGAATTTTGTTATTAGGGACAACGACGGATGCACTGAAGGCGTTTTGTAATGAGTTCACGACAATCGTTTGTTGGGTTCTCGGTCAGAGGATGGCACGTTAGAATTGAGATGGCGAACTAACTGTCTTAGTTCGCCATCTAATTCTAAGTCCAGCAAAACCTTCAACGGTTGATTGTGCTGACGTAGTAGATAGATCGATGTTTCTGCCGCTAAAGGAATTTAGAAATATCAGAGATAAGGAAAGTAAAAGAATGAACGAGGTCTTGTTGAACCAGGCTCGCAAGTGCAGAATTTCTGGAGCGATGAGGCGATACAGAGATGAGAAATGTACGAAAGCGTTTTTGGAATATAGTCGTCTCTTGTCATCACTGTATTTTGGTGAAGACGGTCAATAGACTGATTTCGAAGTGAAAGAGGTGAAACAAATTCTCTGTAATAGCCTGTTTCTGATGTTAAAGAGAAATGGGAGGCCCTCTTTTACAATATTTATCTTTACCTCGGTTTTTGGGATTCGTTAAAAATATTAAATGATTTACGCGCGTTCTTATTTCTCTCGGAAGGGCTAGTTGGGGTCAAAGGTTGTCGAATGTTTTAATTTGAACATTTCCGATTAGCATTTTTATTGGCTCAGAGCGGGGCAACTATTTTAGGGTATTAAAACACATGCTACATATTTTGTAAAAAAATTATACAAAAAAGTCTAATCTTTCAATTATTTGAATTTTCCAAAATGCAATTTTGGAAAGAACAAATTTTTCATATCAAATTAAAACATTTTATGCAATACTTTGTTTAAAAAATATTAATATAAGAACTTTTCAAGATTTCGAACAGATTCACAATGTTTATTTTATTCAAATTTTAAGTTTTAAGAGAAAATTCTCACTCCCATTAATAGATATTGGAAATTTTCATGCTAAATCATAAATCTATAGAATTAATTGAAAGTTTTAAGTAAAAAATTTAATTTAAAGTTTTTTTTTATTTAAAACTGAAATTGCATAAACTTTAGATAAATTTTGTTAAATCACAATAATAAACAATTTTATATTGTGAATTTATGAAAAATTTTCAGAGATAATAAAAACTTTCATGATTTTTTCTTAATTGTTTTCAATTTTTATCTACTTTAAAAAATTTACTAAACTATATAGAATTTTCTTACACACAACTGTACACAAGGTACTTTTTAATAAACTAAAATTTCTTATCAACTTTTAAAATACAATATATTCTTAAAAACTTACTTTAATTAAAATTTTAAATTTGATATTAAAACTAAAGAGGCGGTGGCTGGGGGAGGGAGGCGAGGAATTTGGTTTTTTTCTTGAAAAAATATATTAAACTTTTTATATCACAACTTTGAAATTGCAAGTTTTTCAATTTGACTATACAAAACAATTTAAGCAAAACAATTAAAAATAATAATTGAATTTTTTTTTTAAAAAGCTTTTACGTTTAGAGAACATCCTAAACAGGATATTTTTAAGGGCGTCCAAGGCAATTTTTTAAGAAATGAGTTGAAAATTATGTATAAGAAATTGTCAAATAACACAAGCTAGCTCGTTTATTTATATCAGATGATTGCTTATGGTACAAGTATTTAGTATAGCAAAATTAATGTCACTCATAACCGACACATAGCCGTGACACTTATACCTAAAACTCAAACCTATACAACTAGTGCAATTCGAATAAGAAAGCGTCATCTTCTAAACAAAGAATAAATTAAACAAGATCAATGTTACCATAGATTGTGAACTTATAAGCACCTGCTTACTAATATTCGTACAAAAAAGTCGACGGATATTTTAAATAAAATTTTTCAGAAAATTTTTGATTAAAGTGTAAAGTTTTTGGAATTAAGTGCTCAACAAATTTTTAAAATAATTTTAATAATATTATTTTTTTTGTATAACAAATTGAAAATTCTCTCAATTAATTTCAATTGCTCCTTTATTCTCAATTAATTGCTTCTTGTCATTTATTCTCTTTTATTGTCATTATTTTAAATATTCTCTCGATGTTATCACCAAAAACATGCAAACAAAAAAATATTTAATGCAATATCTAAGAAAATTCTCTTTCTCTTTATAACGGTATGACATACTCTACAATAAATTATTAGATTGCATTTCAGTTGCAATTATACTCAATATTTTTATTGAATTTGCGAATTTGAAGTTCCGAATAATTGCGGAAAAATAATGAATAAAATTCCGTAATAGTAAAATATTATTTTTTCACCGTTAATATAAGAGTCACGTTTGTTTCCTGTAAAAAATTGTTTTTTTTTTTCCTAATTCCTTCCTCTCGTATAACAATAATAAAATATAAAAGAAGAAAAGTGAGAGAACCTACATTTATACTCAACTTTCCTATTCACATTAAAATTTCTCATAATATAGAAAATATTGTCATCAAAATCTTGAATATTTCTTTTCTCTTTCTACTGTATTTTTTCTCTTTTTTTTTTGTTGTATTCCATAAGGTATAATAAAATTTCATATAATAATAATAAAGATCAGAAAAATACTATCGTTTACTTTAATTTGCTTTATAAACTTTTAAGTAAAAATCACTTCAAAAATGCAAAAAATAAAAAAATAATAAATTTTTATATACACATTGAACCATCTTTGATGCCATAGAAATATCCTTAAAATAACACTTCAGGAATAAGGAAAACAAAAAAAAAGTGGAAGGAAAAAGAAAGATGAAATTCTATTTTCTAGCATTTGGTTATAAAATTTTTAGCCACCAGCATTTCCTTTTTTTTTTTTCTTTCTTCTTATTTGAATGATCTTTTCATTCTACCCAAACATAAGGAAGACTAAGACGAAGCAATTATGTGTGTGTGTATAGTTTAGTTTTCCTATATATTGTGTATAAAATGTAAACAAAAATATCTAAGAAATTCTTTTTTAAATATACTGTGAAACGAATCAAGTAATTGGAGCACAACAAAATATATTCTATATATACCAACAACTGGTATACAATGATAGGAAAAAAAATGGAGTATGTAAGCAAAGTTATCTATATATAATATTGGAAAAAACCAGATGAGTTAAAATTGTTTACGTACATTAAAGAGATTTTTGCCATTCTTTGAGCTACCTAAAATAAAGTTTATGATGCATATACAGAAAAAATATAGAGACTAAGTATGAATGGATGTTGGCTACTTGATAACAATAAGATAAAAATCAATACTTGAATAATCTTGGTCTATATGAAGAGACAACCTAGAAAAAGAAAGAAAAAATATTGTTATAGAAAAAGACAAAAAATTTTTATTTATTTTTTTTTGTAGATTTTATCAAGAAAAATATTATAATAAGTTTGTACAGGGAAAAAGGATTTCAATAAAGAAAGAGTTTAGTTCAACCTAATTGAACAGAGACGAGTTTTGTACAATATTTTTAACAAAAATTTGATAAAAATATGGTAATTTTAATGCTAATAGCTATATTGGAAATTTCGGGGGCCAATTGTTGCTTTATTATTTGCACCAGATTTTTTTTTTTTTGTGAAGTTGCCCCAAGTAACATCCGTGAAATACTGAGGAACACAAGGGACGAAAACTATAGAAAATTCGACTGAAGCTCAAAGAGGCACACGAGCTTCTTGGAAATTACGGTGTTTGAAAACAATTATGAAGATGTCGAGTGACCCATGTTAGAATGATCACGAATTCAGGCTTAAGTAACATCTGAAAAACTAGGAAAGGGGAATGATTGGTTTTATATACTCTATAAGAGAGAAGAAGAGACACCAGTGCACCTTGCTAGAGAACGCACATCGTTGTTTTATATGGGAAGCGATTGTTTAAATACGACTTCAGCAATGATAATGTATTAATCCAAGATATTGCTTCGGACAGTTGCTCGGGTTCATTGAAGTCGTAGGTCTTAGAGAAGTAAGACCGGATACTAAGTGCTTTGAAAGAAGCCTCAATAGATATTTTAGGTAGCGAAATTTAGGGATATAATCTACAATCACCATAAAAATTCTTATTAATAACAATTTATAGGGTCCGTCATTGAGCACTTGAAAACAAAACAAAGTTAAAATTAAATTCTCTAACTCAAATTCCATAAACTATTGAACTGCATACTAGAAAGAAGAAAAGACAGAACAATAAAACAACAACAAATAACTAAAAACTGGTTAAACCAGTAAAAAAAAACCCTCACTTTAACAGTGAAGAGATTATTCCAAGAAAATATCTTTGGGATACTTGTGTAACAGTAGTTTTGCTCATATATTTCTTTTCTATATATGAGAGTATAAGTGACGTGCAAGTAGAAATAACATAAAAAACGCAAAATTATTATTGGTGCGGTTTATTATTTGTTTTTTTTTTTATTTTCATTGATTTGTTTTTGTTTTTTTGCTATTTTAGTGGTTGAAATGAAATTTAATAAAAATGCTGAGTTTATTATACAAGTGTAATTTTCATTTTTCCTATTTCTTATCTTCTCAATTTTATTATTTTTTTCTCTTTCATATTATTATCTACTATAAAGTTATAACTGTTATAAATATAATAGTTATATAATATTATTACTTTGATTTTATTTTTGCTTGCCTCTCACATAAATGCTCACACTCTCTCTCTCACTATATATGTATATATAGATACTCTAGCCATATATTGTGAAATTATTATGTGAAAAGACTAAAAATGTCAATGAAAAACTTACATAAATGGTAATAATAATGAGGATTAAACCGAGGTTCTTATATAAAATCTCTCTAATATTCAATTTATTGAAAATATGTTACCAGAATTTCCTTAAAATATGAAAAGAAAAAAAAAATTATTATTTTTTTTTGTTTTATTTCTTATTACTTAAAGGCATTCGATATTGGCATGTTGTTAAAGAGAAGGATTAAAGATTCACTCATATAAGTGAGTGTTATAGGTTATATGGATATTTTGATTAGACTTAAGACGCACACATATTTATTATTTTGTATATTTAATTAAGAACAGATGTTATTTATATTTTTTGATAAATGCCTAGGTGAGAGAGGAATTCGGAATCAACTAAATAATTGGTTCATTTTAATGTCGAATACAGGATTAAAATATTCCATTAACATTTTTTGAAAGGTTTCTTTATTAAAAGCACCAAAAGAATTTTTTGTAAAATTTACAGAAAACATTTATGTATGTATATATAAGTAATTTTTCCCTCAAACGAAATATTAACTTGTGTGGCGGCTCAAAGTGGCTCAAATTTATCTCAAAACATTTCAGCTATTGAATATGACTTATGAACTGTAAGTATACTTGTTAAGTATTATTATACTTATAGTTCAACCAACTTTAAATATGTACTTAAAAATTACAATCTTTTTAATAATATTTCTAGGGCCCTCAAAGTTAAAACCTAAAATATGAATTTTGTAGATTGTTATATACGCGGTAGTGATAACCGAGCCCCTGTTACATAATATTACAATGAATGATTTTCCCTATAATATTAAAAAAAAAATATTCATAAATATATGAACCAAGCATAAAATAATATTATGATGTATACAAGTGTATACTCTAAGAGTCCTTTTGTAAATACAAAAAAAAGCAAAAATTTTGGTTTATTGTTTTGTTTTTTATTTAGTTTGTATTTCCCTTTTCTTCTTATATATTTTGAATATTATTATGCTATTCATATTTTGATTACAGGGTACTGCATTGGTATGGTATAGCTCCCCCTTGTACAGATTTTGTGCGGACTTTGACGAGACTGCTGTGCACATTCTTTGCGACTGCCCGATACTGGCTGTCCAGGGTCGCAATTATTTTGGACAGGGTTTTCTGAGAATTACTGTTTAACTCCGTGGAAACCTTATGCGGAAGTTACAATAAAACGGGAATGGCTAAAAGGAATGAATTTTTTTTGAAATCTACAATTTAGAATCTACCAGTGCGTAGATTATCGCTTGTAAGGAAAATAATGGTGGAACAATAGGCCTCTATCACAAATGGTTTAGGAAGGAAAGGTTCTTATGATAATTTTTGTTTTTTTTTTTTTTGGACGACTTTATTGAATGTATAGGCTATAATTTTGGCTGTATTAGACATAACAGTAATTTAATACTTTTATTAGAGATTTAGTACAATAGGCAATTAGACATACCCGAACCGTGTAAAATATTAATTTTTGAAAATTCTATAAATAATTCTTGTACTAGTAAGGGGTTCACCCCATATAGAAAAGAAGATACAAAAAAAATATTATATAAAATTATAGTAATATAAAAAAAACTATATAATGGACATTACATAATAATATCCGGATATAGAGTCAGTATTGTCCTTTTGTTCTCTATTATTGGATTTTGTTGGGCGAAAAAGAAAACAAAAATAAAAATAAAATAACAATGAGATTTTTTAAGAGACAAAAGATGATGAACTCTTAAGATGAAAATCATAATAATAGAAAAAAAAAATATAACAGTATGCTGAGAGCACTGAAACAAACAAAAAATAATAATAACAATAATATTAAATTTTATTATTGCGAAAACATTCAAAGTTACAAATTAAAAAAAAAAAGTTTGTGGTGGATAAAATAACATTTTCGAGAATTTAATAATTTAACAGAATGTCTAAAATTTCATATTTAAACCTGTAATTATTGAAAAAAAATCCTGTACTCTTATGCTCGGTTTGTATTGCTGCGACCCTGTGAGTAAGAGAAGAAGAGCGGATATGTCATTGTCGCCATTTAATTTATATTTTAGTGCGGTATTTAAAATAAAGCTTATTAATCAATTTAAAATTTCACAGTTCCGTCGTCTCCATCAACCTCAAATAGAGCGTAAATTTTTGAGCAAAGAGAAGAATTTTATTAGTAGAGAGAGAATTACATTACAATACAATTATAACAGTGACAAGATAGTAAGTAAAGCTTAATTAATAAATTATTTTGGTTAACACCAAAATATTTTAATTGAGAGAGATTAAATAATCACTTTTCAAGAGAGAACTATAAATACAATTATTTAAACAACTACATATATTATAATTTTTAATGAGAGAACAACAAGATTATTATTTAACAAAGAGAGAGATAATTATTATTGGGGTGAATTAATCAATCAAATTTCTGAAAGTATTCAAATGATCAAATCAGTAAAATGAATTTATTTGAAAAAATCTTTATAAATGAGCTTGTATAAAAAATTAAAACTGTTATACATTTCCGGTTACTTATAGTTATAATGTTATACAGCCTTTTATTTTTTTGTCTACCACATTATATTATTATGATTATTATTACATGGTACATCAAATCATAATTCAAAATTTTATAATAATAAAAATTATCATTTACTTATATACTATATTATATGTATAACATTTAGGTCATTGAAAAGATTCAAATATCCGTATGAGTATATTATTACAACTATATATACATACGAGTACATATAATATAATAATTCTCTATGCTCATTTTAATAAATCTCTTTACTTTTTATGAATTTAGGTACATTATGTACTACTGCATTCATTCAATATTATTTATATAAATAAAATATTTATATAAAATATCTACAATGTTGTATGTAAGCATCCGAATTTAAAGATTTCATCTACTTATATATTTATTCAGGCCTGTTTTTCTGTTCATCCAATTGTATATGTGCACTACCTAAACATATTGTATGAGGTACACATATTACTGTATAATGTTCGTGTATGGTATGGAAATATTATATATAATATTAGTATATAAATAGTTATTGCTTATATAAATATGAAATGATATGGTAAAAGAAAAAAAAATATGAATGGAAATGTAACACATTTATTAAAAATCTCTGATGTCCTTTTTCTCTTATATAATAGTATGAATGTATAACACTTATAATATAATATGGATTTGTGTATAAATGTATTGTTTATGTGTTTGTTGTATATGCATATGTTACTTGGAAATGAATATAATTTACTTATATGAACCTTTATGCACCTATATCTACTGTTATACATATATTGGGTAAGGATCACATTTTTATGATATATGAATATTATGCTCTGAGGTTTTATTTCTCAAAAAAAAAAAAAACAAAAACAATATTAAAAATGATTTTCTTATTATTTATTGCAACACTATAAATATAGATATTATGAAAATGTCCTTAAAATAAGTAGTTAGTTGATAAGTTCATATAGGTACTTAGGCAGTAGCAAAATAATATTATTGATATACATACTATAAGTATAAATATGTATTTTATAAAATTGTATAGTATACAAAAGAAGATTTTATGACCTTATGTGGGTAATACAAAAATAAAAAAATTTGTTATATAAAAAATAAATATGTAAAATTGCTACAAATAAAATATAACAGTTTCCTATACATAAAAGTACAGTCGAATCAGAGTATTTCGAATAATATTGTACACTTAATTCAAATAATTAATTAAATTGTCGAAACTTAAAACAAGTCACTTCAATATATAAGAATAGCAATAATTTAAGAAAAAACTGTTTTATTGCATATTTTTAGGGGTAAGTCAAAAATATTGTATTATAAATAGCTAACTGTCTGGTAAATATTAAAATAACAATAAAATTAATTAGGCCATTTAATTATTAATATTAATCATATAATTATATGTTAAGAACAGGAAAAATATTTACTGTTACAAGGAATACTGTTAAATTTTTATAACGGTAATCTTCTCACTACGTTCCGGTTAATGATATTTTTAAATTTGAGCTTCCTATTAAAAAAAGTATTATAATTTATAAATTTAACTCACATATTACATATAATAATTAAAATTTAACAAATATAATGTATGTGAATGAGTTTGACTTTAAAGATTTATTGTACTGTCTATTCTTTTTCTTCCAATTTCTTGTAATAGTGTTGTAATAGTAATTGTCTTTTGGAATCATTTTCCGTAATATGTATAGAGGACATTAATTTATAAATAGTGTTATACAGGTACATTAAAGTTTATATACATATTCAATGCATCATATTGTGAGAGATTTCAGTTAGATAAAAAAAATTACCCACATACTTACCCACATACCCACATACTTACCCACATACCCAAATCCTTACCCACATACCCACATACGTACTCACATATATAACTACAATAGTACATAAATTTAATGAATTTATATCAAATTAACTTTTGGATTTTTTTTTAGATTATTTGACTCGTAATAATAAGTTATTGTCATATAACTAATTAAAATGTTAATATTGTACAGTACATTAAAGAATATTAATTTGTATATTATATAATATAAAATGTACATAAACTTCCCGAAATTATGGAAGGCTCTTCCGAATACTGAATAGAAAATTATTCGTAAGTTATGAGAGAGATAGGGCTTTTGTCCTTCTTAATAAGAATATTCAGAAGTAGCTTGGCTCTCGGATACATCGCTGAGTCCTAACGAGCGCATAAGGGGGTCTTTATCCGCAAGTAGGGTACAATTCCACTCTAATCAATATTTTTTTATTTTTTACAAAAACTTTTGATCTTTTAAGGCACACACAGGTAGTCGCCTAGTTTCTATTAATAATTTATTTTTGTTTTTTTAATTAATTAAAAATTTTATTTCAATTAAAATTTTCTAATATTTTCCTAGAAAAATAAAAAGTTTGAGCAAAAGTTGTACAATTTTCTTTTGTTTTTATTTTAATTATTCCAATGGTGCTTTTTTTACAATAAATTTTTTTGTTATTATTTAGTTTTTGTTTATATTTCTTTTTTATTTTATTTAAACAAAGATAATATTCAAAAAAAAAATGAACTTTTCAAATTAAAAAATAATAAAACTGTAAACTTTTTCAATACAATTTTCTTTTATTTTTTTCCAAACTTTTTTTTTTTTGGTTTGTTTTCTTATTGTTGGCCCTACTCTTAATTGAAAATCAAAATAAACTTTTAAAAATTAAAATACGAAGAAAATATTTAATTTACAAAAAAATATAAAATTACTTAAGTTTTACAAAAAAACAACAAAAAACAAATAATTGGGACTAGGACTATAAGGATTTGTACATTTTAGGTATTATAGGAAAAAATTTCCACTAATTCTAAAGTAAAGTTTAATAGCTAGTTTTTTTTTGGGAAAATAATTAAAAATAAATGAAACAATAATCTCCATTGAATTACAAGATTATCATATTGTGGTCTTACTCATACAAATTAAAAACTCAAACTCTAGATTAAAATTACGATCGGGCAGTCTCGGGCAAGGCTTCTTGATAGGTTCAATTGAATGAATTTGGGTATAGGCAATAAACCAGACATGCTTTTTCACCTTAACATCATCTCTTTCGTCTCCGCCCCATCCCCTTCCCTCCCTATGATCTTATGAAACTATGTTGGTTTGCATAAAAGTTTGAACTTATAATTAATAGAAATTAGACACATGGAACATGTTAATTGAGATGAATTGGCAGATTGTTAAACAAATTATTTTTAATAAAATTTTAAAACTTTTACATATATATTAATAATTTTGTCAGGTCAAATACCGAATAATGTAATATAGCAAGCTTATATATTGAAACTTAATTTAACACATATAAATAGTCCCGCAATATTCCAAATATTTCTTTATATTTAAAAACTTAATTATGAGAGCGAATGCTTACCTAAGAATATAAAAAAAAAATTTTTAATATGTTCTCATGTAGAATGCCTCTCCTATTAATCACTCTCTTGTGTTTAACAATACACTCTCTTAAAAACCATTTTCAACAGACAATTTAAGAGCGTAATTGTTGTTGCCAACATTTTAATGATTTTAATTTCAGCATTAATTTCTGAAAAACTATTTTACTAATTTAAAAAAAAAAATTCTTAAATTTTAAATTCTTAACTTTAAAAATTATATTTGAGAATTAATTGACGTAATAATTATGTGAGCGCATGTCTTTTAAATCACTAACAATTTTATTTGTACGAGCAGCATAAAAGAAATGTTAAACTATATTACAAATTTTTTCGCATTCCAAAGAAATTAAAGCGAAAAATTCCATAGTATTCAAAAAATAAAATTTTCCTGTTGTTTTTTTTGTTAAAAATCATAAAAGAAATAAATTTTCTTTTTTAAAATGCTCACAGTATGTAAATGGAACATTATAGATTGGCATATACTACAGTGTATAGTCAAGAAGAAACTATTAAAAGATTACAAAACAAAACTATTAGAGTATGTGCAAGTTAAACAGTGTTGCCTCATAACTTAAATATCATTTATTATTATGTAGGTTAAATTATTATTTATTTTTCTATATAAAAACAAGAAAAAAAAACACAAAATTCTTCCTTTTCTTCCTCCAATTCTTCTTCTTTTTTTTCTTTAAAAACTTTTTCTCTTGTTTCTAAAGTAAACATTTTAGACATTACTCTAAACAACGGTACCCTCTTTATTCAACAAAAACTGATTTTAATAACTTGAGTTTTTATTTTTTAAAAGAGAATTTTTGAAAGAAAAAAACGCGCGAAAAACTGAAAAATCTCATTTTGCAAGGTTAAGCAGACTGGAATAGAAAATGATGGTGGTTTAAGTTGAAATAAAACAAAAAAAGAAAGCAAAGGGAATGAGATTCTAGTTTTCTAATTTGGTTTTTGTTTTTTTGTTAGAAATTTATTTTCTATTTTCTAAGAAATATTTTTTTAGTAAAAATTAAAAAATTTTTTTCCCTTTACTTGTTGTTTTTACCCGCACTCGTGATTTTCTATTCCTAAATATTCTTGTATTTAAAAATAAAAATGAATAGTCCTGAATATCGTAACTGAATAGCGCATATATTAGTATATACTTTCAGAATGACAAATTTACATTGTATTTAAAATGAGAGAAGGGGAAAGCAACTGAGTAATACGAAAGTACCTAATATGTACTTCTATTCATACGAGCACAGAAAATATTTGCATTATGATCTTTATTGTGTTTTCCCCTCTTTTTTTCTATAGGAAGTTTTAAAATTCAAAACCTTTTATAGTAAACGATATTTAAGGAAAATACAAAATCGGAGGGGATGAGTACATAGTGGAAGGCATTAATGTGTACTTCTTTTAACGTAATACCTACCTACTCTGTTCCAATAAATATATTGTAATTATTTAGGTAAATATGGTGATACTATTGCAGAAGTGATTAAAAATTTTTGAGTATCGTCTATCCAGGGCCCAGATGTAAAAATGGAAAATCGGTCTCTGTTATATCTCCCCCTTCCGGAACAATTTTTGAATATATGCATATGGTAAAAAATATTAATTTAATCAGCTATAAAGGGTTAATATTATTGGAACCAGGTTCAGCTAAAACTTAGAGACTGGATTCAACAAAAACCAGATGGACCGAAAAAAGAGTGACAGAAAGATAAAAAATTAGCCTAAATATAATTTGTTTTCATTCAAGATGAAGGATTCATTCAAGTTGTTCAATTAAAAATTCGAGAAGAGAATTTCATTACATTGGCAATACTTTGTTTATTTTTTTACTGTATGCAACACGACCGGTAAAAATGAATGTTTCTTGTTAATTTTTTAAGTGTTTTATATTCCAAATATAAGTAACAGCCACCTAATAGCCAACTTAAAACAAAACAGACCATCTTCTTTAATATATTTTTAAAAGCTCAGTTTAAAGAATTTTGGCATATAGTTATTATTATAAATGGCAAGAAACTAAAAACCTCTTCAATAATTTCGGAATGTAACTGCATATAAAAAAAAATTTGTTTATTTTTTGTTTAGTAGTAAGTGAGTCACTGACTCGCAATAAGTGCTCCACCCTTTTTGTTCTCTTCCAAGCAGAGATGGCAGATTCCGTCCTCCGATTTGCCCATTCTTTTCAAATGGACCATCGAAAGACTGTGTCCCATGAGTACATCTACCGATAGGCTCAAATTGCACGGCCCGCGCCGTCGGGTACAAGTGAAACATATTTTTTTTGTAGATGAGATGATGATTAACCCTTGTCCGTTCCTCAATTCCCAAATTTGGCCCGTTCCCAATTGAGTCAAATTTTGTTTTTTTTTTTTTTTGAATTTTGTTTCACAACAAATCATTTAAAACAAGAAAATTTTTTTTTATTTCAAATCAAAAAATTTGTTATGTGGGCAAAAGCAAAAAAAAAAAATCTTTCCCTACAGCATTTTCCAAAACGAACAACTTAGTATTTAAATTTAAAAGACTGAAAAATTTTATTTCACATCCAATATACTAGAGTATCTCGTATCTCATTTAAAAAATGTAAAACAACAAAATAAACAACTTGAAATGCAAAAATTGTTGAAGTGAAAAACTTTTTCTTTATAATACTCGCTTTCGGTACAAATTTTATATTTAATTTTTTTATTTGATTTTTGAAATGTGAAGGTATTATTTCATGTACATTACATATGTATGAATGTATAAAATTTATTCTTTATCTATAAAAATAAAAAGTAAGAAAAACAGATTTTCTTTCAAGTTTAAAAACTTTTTGGGCAATATTATTATTACTTTTTATATTTCAAAAGATAGCATCGCAAAAAAAAAAATAAAATAAAAATTTTATTATTTTTCATAAACATTTATACATAGATTTTGAATAGTACACATGAAGTAGTAGTCGTAAGAGAACAGAGGCCACCACCTTACACGAACTCCCGACACTAGTCCGCCAAGAAGCCCATTAGTATAACCTTGTATAACACATTACATCCCCTAAAACTAGCCGACTTCTTTAACAAAACCCAACAGGCCTCCCAAAAACACTTCCCACAGCTTCCTCAGATCGCCAAACTGGACATTAACCAGATATTTCCTCCTCCTCATCATCAAAGGAGGACACTGTTCGATATAAGAAAATTAGTTAAATTAAAGTGTTTGAATAAGTTCTTGCATATCTTGTTATAATGTACGGCATGCTTATTTGAAAATTTCTTAGAAGAGATTTCTCTTACAAAAACAAAGTTTTTCTTAAAATTTACTAGACTTTTGCGAATTTCATTGTGATGTTCGAAATTTTTTAATTCTGTATTCAGGTGATCCAGGAGTTTTTTGCTGAATTATTACACAAAACTGAGTTGTGCGGAGAAATTTTCTCAAACTGAATTGTCCCAAAACTATCCGAAGAAGGCCGCAGAATACACCACAAATTTCTATAATAATTTTACCAATACACAAACACAACTTTATATTGTTTCCAATTTTTCGAAAATTTATTCGAAATTTCGAAAATTTATTCAGAAATAATCAACAATTTTCTGTAAATTATAAGGGTAATGAATATCATTTTCAAAAAATTATTCTTAAATATTATTTTCATTATTACTCGTATTTTCTGCTGCTTTGTATTCTTTGATTTCATTAACATCATTAATTTTTAAAATACAAAAGAAAATTATTTTTCCAACGTTATTCCAATTTCTATAACTATTTGGACGTCCTAATATTTCTTAAAATATGCTTTTGTTTTAGATTTTTTATTATTAAAAATTTTTGGATAATCGTCTCTTAATGTCCTTATCATCACCATCATCAATAATTTTTGTATTCAATTACAAAAATAATTACATATAATTCAAAAATATTTTGCTCCCTTTCCTTCTTAGTTAGTAATTCATCCTTAAGATTATCCTCGGTTACCTTATAATAACAGAGAATTAAACACAATACCCTCCTATATAAACCTAAATTATAACATTTTAATAAATTTTAAGTTTGTGTATAAGGAAAACCGAGACAGATATATAATATCAATTTAAATTTAAATACAGGAATGAAGAAAAAAACAAAACTGAATGTTGAAGAATATAAATCAGGTAACAATAATAAAATTTTTGAAATAAAAATAGGAAGAGAATATCGAATTTAAGAGTGGGGTACATGAAATGAAGAGAGGAGAGAGAAAAACAAAGATAAATCATTATGCTAAATTTTATTTCATCTTTTTTTTCTAACAAAAAAAAAATATGAAAAACAACAAAAAAAAAAAGAAAAATCGTTTTTGGTTGGTAACATTTTCTCACACAAAAATAACAAGAGAAAAAAAAAACAATAAAATGAGAATGAAACCAAAACAACTTAGAAAGAAATATTTTTTTTTTATTTTTCTTCTTTTTTTTTCTCTTCTTGCTCTCCCATCTCTTGTTCTTGGTTTGCAAACAATATGAGTATGAAATAAAGTTGGATCATATCAATGATTTGCAATGTAACATTTTTCACTGAAAACTACAAAATAAGGAGTTGGAATTTTGTGCGTTTCTGGACCTTGAGGGGGCCTTTGATAACACCTCACACAAGGTAAAAGAGAAGGTGTTGGGGAGCAGGGACGTAGATACTACGATATTACTCTGGATGTCTATAAGTACATGTAGTCAAGCGGAGCCCAATAAGCATCTAAAAAACTGAGGTCTGTTGACAAAGTGAAGTTCTTTCTCTACTGTTATTTAACGTGGTGGTGAACGGGCTACTTAAGGAGATTTGTTGCCGGTCCATCGGCATCTAAGCCTAGGCTGATGACATTCTTATCATCGCTAAGGGGAAGTTTGAAGAGATTCTTTGGGACGTGGTACAGAGGGACCTACAGATGAGGCTTAAATTTTAACCGTTATTTTGTTACTTCAATATGTAAACAGGTAAACGGACAGACAATGAAAAAAATAAACAATTTTTTTTTTCTGAACTTTTTTTATGGAAAAATACTAAAAATAAAGCGGTAGAAATTATTATGAATAACAACAATTTCTTTTCTCTGTGAACCAAGGTTTTTTTTTCCTTGCTTACAATCCCAGCAACAAGAAAAATCAATGTAAAATATATAAAAAAAAAAATGAAAATAAAAAATTTTTCATGTTCTACATTTCCACATTCTCTATATACGAAATGATAAACATTTTTACATGTACATTTTAACGGTATTATAGAATTGTATTTCGGGCTATTGAAAACTGTTTTTATATAGAAGGCAATTATTTAACACTGGTTGTTGCAGAGGGAAATATTTATGAGAAAAACAAACCAATCATACAAAAGGCTCATACTAATACAAATTTAAGTCAATAAATACTCATTTCAATTTACACTCAATTCAGTTAAATTTCACTCACTTCACTTCATGAACACACATCAAAATTATAATACTACTAAGAACTACAATAACAAAGTATTTCTAGCGCCTCTCAAGTTTTGTTCACTTTCAGGAGCTTTTACATGATCTGATCATACTGAATTTCAAATGTTCGGGATCTGATCAAACAAAATCTTGCTCTCCTCCCCCCCCCCCCCCCCCCCCCCCATTCCTCTTTTAGCTTAAAAATCTGGCAAAATAATTTAAAGAAAATTAAATTACCCTATTATTTTGTACAGAGACTAAAAATATAAAAATTTCCATTTTAAAAATAACAATGTATGTAATATTGAAAAGGTAAGCAGAGAACGAACCTTTAAGCGTAAATTCAGAGAAATGTGAGTAATATACAAAAAAAAAACAAAATTCTCATATAATCGTTAGTCTTTAGAGAGAACAAGGAACAACAACAAAAAAAAAAAATTTATGACACCGCAATTAGATGTGTAATTTTGTTTATATTTATGACACACAATATCTCATTTCGCATACATACCTACCTACAAACATGAACATATGAGATTGGAGAGAATGTTGTTATTCTTGTATATGAGAGAATGTTGAATGCAATTGTTAAGCTTGATTACGTTTTTATTGAGAAAAAATTTATTTTTAGTTTTCTTTCATAAATTTAAATAAAAAACAAACAAACAAGAAAAATTTTTTTATTTTTTTGAAAAATTAAGAAAAAAAAACGAACGTAACAGCATCGGGGATGAAAGATTTTTTTTTCTGAATTTTTTTTGTGTTCCTATAGAAGCAATAAAAAAAAAGGAAATTTTTTTTCTTCAGAGGCTGAATTGAATTTTTTGAAAGTTTAATTAGGATGCGATTTAAATTGCGTTCACGAAATCGATATTTTTTTTATAAATAATATCGAATACTTTAGATTAAAATCGAAAGTAAGAATTACAAAATTATAATTGAAATAAAAATAGAGAAAAATATTGCAATGTCTTCATTTTAAATTGAGTTTAAATTTCAATTTAGTTTTTCGTAAATTAAAGTACATAATTGTGTCATTACTTATGGCACATTAGAGTTATAACATAAAATTTACGTCATCATTGTGTATATTTTCCTTATTTTTAGTCATACTTCTTCCGAGCTCTTATAATCATTAACATTTTCCAGTAATAATAAACTTACAGACAATAAAATGTTAGCCTTAGCTTTCAAATCACGTTTTCCGAAGCAATCATACCCACAACATCTTTATTATCCGTAGAAATTGAGATTTTCGATATCCGGTTAAATAGTCCCACATATCTGCTTTAGTCTAGATCGATCGCTTCCATTTGTATTTTTCAGGTATCATAATAACTCCTTTTCTTCTATAGTTGATCACTTTTTAGCACTGTTCCAAAAAAATTTTGAAAAAAAGTGCTTATTAGTTTCACTCTGTCCGTCCGTCCGTCCGTCCGTCCGTCCGTCCGTCCGTCCGTCCGTCTGTCCGTGTGTCTGTTTACAAAACTTCTACACCCTTGAAGATAGAAAGCTGAAATTTTGTACGTACATAGATTTTTACTAGAAACTTATTTCTGTAGAACAAAATTTTTACCTATCTCCCCCCCTCTAGAAGTTATACCCCCCCAAAGCACTAAAAATGGCCTATTTTAACTATTTGTTGCAATGAAACCATAAGCATTTTTGAAATTTTGCAAACGCAGAAAGGCAGTGGCTTGCTTCCCCTAGCACGGTATACTATAGTCAAAATTTAGAAAAACAAAATAGCCATTCAAATTTACCGTTATCTAAAGTCCTTTTTTTCCAAATTTTTGATGTCATTTTTCTTCAAGACCCCAGCCTGTAGAAGCTTGAAATTTTAGGAGCTTTTAGACATTAACAAATAATTCATTTCGTTAGAAGAAAATTTTTTTCCTTCTCCACCCCCTCTCCAGTTATCGCCTCTTGAAATTTGTAAAATTTGAATTTTTGACACCTTATATTTCCGAACCCCCCAGGTTTTTCAAATTTCTATAAACACAAAAAGCTAACGGTAAATTCCATAACATTAATAAATATAATTATTTTTCTTAACTCACACAATTAATCCTTAAAATCGAGCATTATGTTAACCCCACATTATATTAATTTTTGCTTTATTTCAAAGACTGCATGTATGCATCATCCTAAATATATGCAATCCTAGAAATAGTTTTGTATATGAATGAAAATAATTTTAATAGTGTGATAGGCATACATACTCGTAGACTGTTACAGAATTTTCACTTGTTGAAGGGAAAAGTGCTACAATACAAACCATTGGTTTGACCCAACTTTATAATATTATTAAATACTGCCATATAATGCAATATTTGAGTTACGATTGTTTCTTGTCACCAACTCAATTATCAAACCATTTTCAACCCATCAAATGATTGAAAAGGAACATGAAGGTACTGGTTCCATAACCGGTTATTGTGACTTTACTAAAAAGAATGAATAAAATGTAGTACTAAACCAAATGACTCAATTTAATTGACTTCAACAGTTAATTAATTGATTCCAACAGTTAGGAATTGAATTCTTTTTGAATTTTAGCAGGATTTTAGAGCAATTTTAGAGTTTTAATAAATTATTGTGAATATATACACATTATTAAGAGATATATTGCTCATTTGCTGCAAAAGTATTAAAGAATCTTCCGTTTGCATCTTCCTTTTCAATACTAGAGCTGCGCCCATTCCGATAAACATTTTCTTTATTACAACCACAATATTTGGAAGTTAATCCAAAATCTATTGAAAACCAAATAAATTTTTTATTGGTAATTCTTCATTTATATCATTCATCTTTAACATAAAATTAAAAATTATTTTATATTTTATTTAATTAGCAATAAAATTCATTGAAATGGAATGAAAATCAAAAATTCTTAATTAATTTTTGTAATTGTCATAGCAACAAACATAGTTTTTTTTTATTTTAATTTGAAAAAATTTTTGACAGTGTGGTTATTGCGTCAATTGTCGGAAATTTTGTTCAAGAATCAAGAAAAATTATTAATCAGGAGATTAAAAATAATAATAAAATTTTCTCGAATTTTGGTAAAATAAAATTTTGGGTTAAAAAATTTTCTCAGCGGAATAATTAAATTTTTAATATTTTTTAATTATACACGCAAATAACAAAGTAATTTCAAATCGTACAATATAAAACCGAATTTCTCATTTAATTAAATATTTTTTTCAAAGATTTTTCATTGTCAATTAAAGATTAAGATACATAGTTATTCCGGATATTAGAAAAAGAAGAAATTCACTGAAAATTTACAAGAATACTATGAAAAACTCTACATGTTAATATTATAAAAGATGGACCCAGTAAAGGACGACAACTAGGGATTCCAAGGCCTCAAAATCACGGATTCTAAAGTTCATAAAGCCTATAATGAAATTATAATAAGTATGTATTATAATTAATAATTAAAATATAACAATTGCTTAAATCACAAAATATATTTTAAACAGAGAGTCCAATTTTTATATTATACAAATAAAATTTTAAAATTCCCTTTACAATTTCTTACTCTTAAGAAGTTGGATTCGATGTTATTCGTTTGTTTCCCTCCAATTAAATTACAAATAATTTCATTCCATTTTATCATAATTTATTGCTCTTCTTTATTTTCTAACTTCCCCCCGCCCCCCGCCCTTTCTCTTTCACAGTTCTCTTCAACAATCTATATATAATCGCAAATTTCTCTTAAATTTGATTGCCTTAAGAAGAAGAAAGAAAAAAAAAGAAAGTAAGATTCAATTTTGAGCAGATGAAAAGTTTTCTTTTTATTTCTTGTTGTTTTTTTTCTTTTTTTTATTTCTAACCCAATTATATTATAATTTTCATCACTAAAAAAATAAGTGTTTATTTTAATCAAATAAACCAACCTTAAAAATGTGAAAGAGAAAAAAAAAGAGAGAAATAAAATTTTTAAGTATTTTTAGTAATAATTTAAAAAACCAAAACAAAAAAAAAGAAGAGAACAGAAAAATGTAGCTTTTTTCCTTTTATACCTATGGGATATTGAAAATTATATAACAATAAGTACAAAAATGTTACGTACAAAAAATTGCTTTAAAAGAATTTTTAAAAAAAAAACAAAGAATCAAGAGAGAAAATAAGAGAGAGAGAGAATCAAGTCAATTACTAAATTTAAAGTTTTCAAAAGTGAGCATTTGTTTTAGTACAATTTGGGCGAGAAATTTTTCCAAAATTCTACAATCAGTTAAAATTGCATAAGCTTGTTGCCCATTATTTTTTTTTAATTGCATAATTTTAGGGGAGATTTTTTTTTCTTAAATTTTACCATTCCCGTTAAGTAAAACTGAAATATAAAAAATTCTTTTCGGAATAAATTTTACAAATTTTAAAATTTCACACTCTGCATAGTTGTTATCACTGTGAAAGCTTCTGGTTTTTAATTATTAGAGTACAGAGAGTCATAAACAAAATTATTACAGCCAGTTTAATAGTTTCCTCTATTCTTTATTTCTAAATCAAAAAAAATAACTTAAAAATGAGAAGAGAAGAAAAAAAAAATTATTAAGTTTCAAATTTAGTTTATAACACATAGGTATACCCTTAAATTATAGATTTAATAGTTACTACCCACGTCTACAATTTTTTACCCACACAAAAAATTAAGTTGTGTAAAACTTTTGTTAACGCACGACTTACCTTTTTTATACACATGTGATATTAAATTACAAATATTTTAACTCCAGATGTATAAAATATTTTATTAGGCGTAAGATAATATGGTGTAAGTATATGGTATATTAAGAGAAACAAGGGTAGAGGGTGGAATTGAAAAAAATAAACAAGGAAAAGAAATTGAAACTGTTTTTAAATTTTTTTTTCTCTCTTATTCCTCTATTTCACATTTTCAGGTGAAAAAAAATAATGAAATTTCATATGAAAATAAGGTAAATGTAATATATGTTATTATTTTGTTTCCATTGTCTTCACAAAAATAAAGAAAACATTTCTTATATTACAGAGAAATAAAGATAATTTCACTTTCATTTCTCCATTATGAAAATTAAAAATACACAACTGAGAATTTAATTTTGTTTATTCAGTAATTTTAATATGAAAAGAAATCTTGATTGTTTCTTTTTTACAAACCAGCTTTCATAGCACACACAAAGTTACTTTACAAAACGAGTATAACAGTGCAATATACAAAAACAATGAGTAGAAGAGAAGAAATGAAATTTCTTTTATAGTTATAACAAGTTTTCGTTACGCTCTACTCTACAATTTACGCACGCTGATATGCTCTCCTTCTCATACCAATTAATTTTCTTCTTAATGCTTCAAGGTATTTTTCTTTTATAAATCACAATTCTCCTAATACGAGTACACGTACACACTTTCCATGTTATTACGTTTTCCCTCTCTCCTCTCTCTTCTCTCTCCATCTATCTCTTTATTAAATATATGAGAAAGAAGAATATGAGTATATGAAGGTATAACATTTATGTTTAATTATCGTATATCTTTTTTTAAAATTTAAAGTTTAAAGTGTTCCCATTGCATGGAACAAAGCGCGAAAAAAAAAAATTTACAATTTTAAAAAATGGTAATAATGAACCAAAAATAAGAACACAAAAAAAAAAGGTAATGAAAAAAAAACATGAGTAAAAAAAAACAAAGAAAAAGAGAACAAAATCCTGACAAAAGAAAAAAAGTTCCCCATCCCAGACACAAACCAAACAGTAGAAAAAAATTCTATTTCTGTTTTCATTTTTTTTTTTTTTGGGTCTTATCTCATGAGAACAGTCCTTGTTAATAAATTCTTTTTCTTTTTTTTTTATTTCGCCTTTTTTTTTGTTTTTGTTCTCTATCTAATATTTACAAAAAATTAACAGTTATTTTAGGATACTTATATGTGTACGAATTCGTTTGAAAGAGTAAATGCATTGTGTATTTGTACACGCGCTCATCAAAGGTAAATCAAGGTTGCAAACCGTAATTAATTTTTTTTTTTTTTTTAGAGAAAAAGATATTTAATTTTCATATTAGAGTTATTTAGAAGGTCATTTTTAAATTTTTATTAATTTTTATAATATTTTCCAATTATTTATTCTGTGACACGTTCTTACATACTATTTTATAATTATTATTCTACACATTCATTTCGATTAATTTTTATTCATTATTCATTAACAATATTCAATTATTCAATATTAACTATTAATCACTTAGTGATTACAGCGTTTATTTAAAAGTGAAATCTTTGATTAAGATAAACGACGTCGTTGTTAATTTAAATAGCTTTGCAAAATTATAGATGGGGGTCCATATTTCGAGCCCTGCCTCGCATATAATGCAGAATCCATAACTTCCAAATGAGATACAGCCATTGCATGGAAAAGATTCATTGATTTAATGTTCTCAGCTATAATCAAAAATACTCTCTAACATGAAATTACGAATATAGACGATATTCGTAAATCGATATTCAAAAATATGAAAGCAACGTTAGAAAGTATTGATCTCCGAGATACGAGAGTAGCCGGAAGCTAGATGGAAGCAAAATAAAGTAACAACAGGCAACAGTAAGAACTAAAGAATACCTTAAAAAGTCTCCGCGTGAATATTTTAAAAGAAATGGCAACCTTATACACAATTGAAAATTTATTTACCCCCTTAAAATAAGAAAATAAGAAAGTACTTAATGTTAGAAAACGTTAAAATTAAGATTGACTTGATACTAAGTTTTGCTTTTCTTATTTCAAATTATTTTTTTTATTTTTTATAAGCTGTCATGTCATATATACAACAGTAATAAGGAGATATTTTAGGAAACAAAGAGAAAAAAAAATAATAACAAAAATTAATATAAATAAAATGAAGAAAAAAAGAAAGAGAAGACATAGAGAAGAACAAGAAAAATAAAACAAAAAACACCCATAGCCTCTAATATAACAAAATACTAATATCCTTTTCTTATCCCATTGCTATCCTTTTTATTTCTAAGAAATTAGGAATTTATACTTTTCTTTACCCTCATCTTTATTTTGTTCATATTTATTCGTTTTTACTTTTCTTTTTCTTTTTACTTTTCATTTTTTCTTCAGTTTTTGTTTTGTTATTCTTTTTTGTTATTACTTTTTGTGGTTTTTGGAAAAAAGAAATAAATATCCTTTATCCTCCAAACTACATTTTGTGTACGTGTACGTACTGTTCCCTTAGATTGGAACAATATTAAGTCCAATTTTTTGTAAAATTTGTTTTTCTACTCTCTGTTGTTAAATTTTAAAACACTTATTGCTGCTAGTATTATGAGAACATATTCCTCCTGTAACCATTGTGGTTAAAAATAAATTAAATTATAAAATTTCTGCTGAAGTTATACATTAATTTAATCTGTATAGCATCTACGGTATTACGAAATTTCAACTGAATTCTGGCTACAACCGGACTTCTGGCATTTTCCGCAACTTTTCTTTGTAGAAAGACGTTTTGAGCATAAATATCTATCGAACCCTTTGTGTCGAATCCAACCTTATCTGGCGGAATGAATTTATTCCGTATTTCTATTTGTGATTTTAATTTGTCTCGCAGAATACTTTCAATTCCAAATCTAGGGTTAATGTTGTTAATAATTTCTGTTGGTGAATATTTGATTTTCAAGAGCATTACTGAGCTGTTCTGTGAAGTTTTGAAGAAATTTATGTTGGCTACTAGTTTTCCCTTTATTACTTGAATTTCTATATAAGCAGCCAAAGCTGCAACATCAAATATATTAAAGAAAAAGGACAACGGCCAATGATTTATTGACTTTTCACTTAACATTTTGTCCAAATTATCGGAGCCGTCCTTTGTACGATCAAAAAGTGAGCTTGAGATTGTCTAAAACTTTCTGTATAAAAAATTATTCGAAGTCACAAGTGAGACGAAAGTTTACTAACTTAAAGTCAGTCTACCACAAAAAATTTAAAATAGGACTTAGGATATTAGTGATCTAAGGTGATGATATATATATATAGAAAAGTGATATATATGAGTGTATGTGTATGTATTTGTATATGAATTTCATTTTTCCAATATTTTCGGTTCCCAAATATTTTTATTTTTTTATCTTTATTGTTGTCTTGGTTTGTCACTATGCCAGAGTTTTCTGTCAAAACTTTAAAATATTTGTTTTCTTTTTCATGTTTTTTTTTTTGTTTTTATTCATTTTCTTAAACTTTTATTACAAAAGTATTAGTATTTAAACAATTTTGTATAATAAGAATCTAGGAACAGACAGTCAAGTTTCCTAAAATATGTTTTATCTTACCCGTCTTGTTATGAACACTGGCTGACTTTGAATATTTTAATAAAATGTTTTCCAAAAGTGATAAAAAAGAAAGATGAATTTTACTAAAAAGAATACAAAAGTTGACAATGTTACTATAAGATGTCTTTATTTCTATGATAGGAGGAAATTTCCAGCATCTATGCCAGCAATAATATTAAGTGGCTTATAAAGAAAAAAAAATTCCTTGTGAAAATTTTCTTTCTTCTACAGAAAATCTATGTCGTATTTGGAGCTCGATTTATTTTATTTATTTTTTAGGAATCAGGATCCTTAAATTCAATCTCAAATCGCCTAATAGACGGAAATTGGAGAGGACGGGTTTGAATCACTATAAAGTGTTCGAAGAAACGTTGTATAATTGATCAGTCTTCGGGCTCTTCTAGAATTCTAGACCCTATCAATATCTGGGGATATTTTAACTAGAGAAATATTGTATTGACATTAGTTTTCATCAATTCCTTGACTATTCTTTCAAGAAAAACTCGGTTTTGTTAGTGCTTCAATTCCCTTCGCTTGATGGTAAATATGTTCATCAAACGGGCAATGGGACTGTTATTCAATTTAAGGCATAAACGAATTAAAAAATTTAAAACATTGTTTTGCAAAGACCAAGAAGGAAAATTCAAATTTCTAAAATTTGGACTTGAAAACCCTAAAAAAAATATTTTCGAAAAAGTTATAAAAAAACTTTTAAACGATAAAAACAAATTTAAAACTAAAAGTCATTTTACAATAACTTGAACATTTTTTCTATATTTCAAAAATATTTTTCTCGCCATAAATGTAGAGAACTATTAAATTTAGAACGAAATATTTTTTTAGAAGATGGTAAAACAAACCGATTTTCTTGTTCTTTAGTTTCTTGTGTTTTTTATTTTTTTCTTGTTTTTTTTTTTAGAATATTTTAAGAAGTTATGAATATTTTCTGTTAACCTTTGTTATCTGTGAAAGAAAATAGTTTTGTTTTCTCATCAAAAATCATTTAAGATATCATGCTGTGTCAGTATTTACTAATATATTCAACAATAAATATTGTGCTCTGGAAATGTTATTAAAGGTTAATGTTATATTCATTAATGTTTTATTTAGTTTCTTAGTTTCATACTGGTTCTGTCTTTATTGTATACTAATTTTCGTTCTAATATAAAAATATAGTTATACGAACATTAACTTTTGACTAATGGTTATCAGCATTTGTTCTTATTAATTAAATACATATTGCGTCTAATAAAATATAATAATGAAACAAATGTATGCATTTAATATCACAGGACTGAGATTAAAAGCAAGCACTGTGGTAAATATAGCTACTGCAAGCAAATGCTTGTTGCTCATAACGAAACAATGATTGAAAAATACAAAGCAGGAATTTCTGAGGAGAATTCAAGACTAAGAGGATCAGATAAATCCAGAACATGCACAACTAGTGAAGAGTGAAGAACAGGGATCATTGCAAAACTTTAAAAAACTGTTATACAAACTGTTATACGAACTGTTATACAAATCAAAAGTCGTTAAGATTTTCAATAGTATTCAAATACAGTTCAAATAATAAGTATATCAAAAAAGTTCAGTAATTTTAATATAATTTACAAGTGTACATTAAATTTGATAGTAACCTTAGCACAGTATATTAATAATAATTTGTGAAGAATGCTTATGTCTGTATAAATATAACACTTGAGATATATAATTTATTCTTTTATAATATACATAAGTATAACAAAAATATAATATTAAACAAAAATGAAAATTTATCAATATCTGAATTATAACAACATTCTCCCCATATTGTTTCTGTTCATATTATTTCATAAGTTTTCTTATGAACTTTTATGTTATTTTTAAAACAAATTCTAATATATTAAATAACATTTTATGAAAAATTTGTTTATATGGGAGAACAATGTATGAAAATTGAGTACTATAAGATTATAAACATGTAAATACTTTAATATTGTAACGCACATGTGTGTACACAAAATCAAGTGTTTTTTTTTTGTTTTATATTATTAAATTGTTATACTTTCATTCACTCGATACTCAAATATTCTTTTCGTAGAATGAAATAGAGTATGATATTATTATCCGTGATATAGAGTGTATATATATAATATTTATGTATAGTATGAAATTGTATGTTTTGTTATACAACATAACATAACCACACTGTTATACACATACGTTACATAATAGAGAATATTATAAGTATTCAATTATAAAAGCATATTTTTATTATAATAAGCAAAATATTACTATGGTATGTGAAGTGGTTACGCATGGAATTAAGAGTGACTGTGGGGTATAGTGAGTGAGATAAGTAACCTGAGAAACAAAATAATTTCTTTGAAAAAAAAAAAATTTCATTATGAATCAAATTTCTTTTAAGAATCAAAAAAAAAAATCTACACACATTTTTTCCTTTCATTATTAATTTTCTTGTCTGCTCTTAATTTCTATTTACTTTTTTCTTTACTATTTTTCTTCTCTTTTTGGGAGCCAAACAGGCTGCAAAAAAAAATATAATAATAAAGAGAAAAAAAGAGCAAAAAAATTATGATATTGTCTTTTCTCTTTGTTATTTTTTTTAATAATTAAAATATTTTTATAAAGCTTTTCAAGAGTAAAAGATTAACATTTTCCTACGCTTTTGTCTGTCTATATTAAAAATTGTTAGACTTTGATCATCTTTAATTTTTCGCAGCTCAATTAATTTAATTTAATTATAATAATTATTAACAATTTTACTCAAAACTCTTTGATTTAATTTAGAGAATTTCAAATATTTCATTAACACAAAATAATTAATTGCAAAATTTTGTTTTGTATAATTACACAATAATCAAAAGGAAAGATTTCTCAGAATTATTGATTTTCTTACAGAAATTTAATATATTGAATAAGCGAATGTTCCATTTTGGTGTTGCTACATCATATGTGTTTCTGCCTCTATTTTATATTATTCTGACTATAACATCTAATAAAATTAAATTAAATAAAGGAAACATAAAATTTATTATTGAAAACTAGAATAAGCAATGCCTCAGTAAACCGACCGTTTTAGTCTAGTAATTGACTTTCACTTGTATACACTTTTAACATTTTAGTACACTATTTATGATTTTTGTTTTACGTATTTTTAAAAGAGAGACGAATGCCACGTGGCCTTTCTCACTACGACCCATATGATCTTTTGCGATTCGGGATCCAGCAAAATGAGTGCTATTTTCAGACCCCCAGCGAATCGCAGTATTAGATCAACTTGAAGTAGTGAGAACTCAGATGGGGTTACAAAGCCCCGCTCGAAACGTTTTAACCATTAGCGGACAACAGCATCACACTCTACCATCTATTCCTCTTCCAAGCAGAGAAGACACATTTCACCTTCCACCTTGTTCATCGTTTTTCGATCAACCATGGTAAGACAATTCAGTTGATAAGATAATTCAGTGAGCACTCCAATCACCACCCTCAAACCTGAATTAATAAATTAGATCAGCTCCTTCCCAAACTCCCTGGATAGCCTCACAAATTTCTTAGAATCCGCCATTTCTGATCACCGACTCCACATGTTATTTTTAGTCGTCCTCACCCAGCACATTTAACGATTAATTGATTTTAATAATATGGTTAAGACCCGGTCACTCTAAAAACATCACATTCTATATTGTATTTCTCCTTGCCCATCACATAAATATTATCTTTGCATTGTTGTACAATATGAAAATTAAAAAATCTTAATGGGCAATTGTAATTACCCTATATTAAATTTTTATATGAGATTAAAGTATGTTTAACCTAAATAATCTTCATTATTTCATATATATACGCATTTTTTTTTTTTTTGTAGAACACTATTCTTGTGTTACACTTATACATATTATTATTACAATATAACACTGTATATGCACACATACAAGGATTTTTTATTCAATTATTTCATATTAAAGGATGTTATATTCGGAATTGTCCCTTTCCGCACACACTTGGTATACATAGTACTCCTTTATTGTTACATATACACTTCGTCTTATTTTATTTGTTATTCTCATCCCCACAAAAAATTTTTATATTTTTCCATCTATCAAGCCGATTTGTAAATCTCTTTATTCTCATTTCTCGCAGTAATCTTTATACAATTTAAAAAAAAAAAGAAAACGGAGGAAATCCTCCGTTTTATTCACACTACAAGTGAATATCAAACAATATAACAAATTCTATATATTTTATATATGTGTACACATATACACATAATAGGTCTACATAGGAACATTTTATATTTCATGTTTATATAAATAATTTTTATTATACAAGGATATAGGGTGCCTACATTTTCTATATACATGTACTTGTACTTGTATGGATACAAGGTAAATGTACAAAAGTCTTCATATTTTTTTTCTCACTCGGTTCTTTTTATGGAATGGCGCATGTGTATGAATGATTTTTACCCAGGAGATGAAATTATTTTCTATAAAAAGAAAATAAGAAGAAAATAAAATAACAGGAAAAAATTTTTTTGTTTAGGTTTCTTGTTGTCTTTTTTTTTCTTATTATTGTTCCTTGTGTTTAGTTATCCTTTCAATTTTATTATTTGACATTTGTTTTGTTCTATTTTTTTATTGTTGTTGTTATTTTCTGTTTTATTGTTTGAAATTTTCTTAAAATAACATCTTTCATGACCATCAGTAGTACGATCGTTGTAGTAAAGTAAGAGTGACCGTAGTAACCCTCTTTTAATGAATGTATAGTGTTGCTTCAATAATAAGAATTGTTACTGTAAATGTTATACTGTTATAATAAAAAAATTTCAATTTAATTTTAGTTAATTTAATAACTTTAATAATTTAGGCCAGCATTTAAAACAATTCAATTGAAATTTGTGCCAAATAATAGAGTAAATTTCTGGATCTTTTGAAGCCAGTCCATCTTAGGCATGAATATTACTAAATTTATTTTAAGGTTTGCCTAGTATTTAATAATCCTCTCACCTACAACAATTTTACAGTACGATGATATAAGACAAGACTAAAAGAAAAATATCATAATTCAGTAGCAGTTGTAAAGAAAAAAATTAGAATTCTGTTACAGTATACAGCCGCCAATTACTAAGTAATAACTTCATAATTTAATCGAAAGGAATGGTTTAAAGGTGTTAGTTTAAATTAAGAAGGAAATTACGTTAAACACACATTTCAATATATTCCAAATCCATCATCACCACAGCATCTGATAAGGTAGTGAAATTACCTCTAAAGTTACTCTTGAGAGTAGCATTACTAATATAAATGTGTTCTCCTAATAAAATTTCTTATATTAGTCTGTCACATTGTGAAAAAGTTTCACAAAACTCAAGTGTCTCAGGTCATCACGTAACAAAACTTGCAAAAAGAAATATTACAATACCGGGTACATGTTCATGAATTAATTCAAAATTTCTAAGGAACAGAACTTTCTTAGCAAATAATTTATTCTCAAATGGCGGCAACATTTAATGATCCTGTAAAGTTAACCCTCCTATAAATACAAACGGTAAAAATCTTCTCTGAAAAACGTTAATGAATCCTCTTCCGCAACGATATTCCTCGCAAAATGCTACAAATATCTGAAGAACGTATTTCGAAGTAAGCCCATCGCAATTCACGTATAAATTCCTGGAAATTAATATGAATCCATATGTTTCCTTATCTGAAAAAAACCTTAAATACAATTCGCTCTACTGTAATAGCCAATGCCCGAATCATTAACACAGATATCGGGTGACGACGAACGGAACTATATAACTGATATATTAAATTTCCTAAAATTCAACAACCAGAATAGCATAAAACCTTGTGTTCGTCAAATATTTATTTAAGAGGAACTCATTCATATAATCATAATTTTAGTTTTATTTTTTTAAAACTTTTAAAATTAGAATATAAAATTTTGGAAAAAACGACATATTATAATTTTCTTACGTACTTAAGCATCTTTCATTTTAAATTACATTAAAAATATAGTAAAATATTTTTCAGCATATGAATGAGTGTAAGAGAGTAAGAGACAACTATAAAAAAAAAAAAATGAACGGAAAATAAAAACAAAAAATTTGTAACTATGCCATTGAAATTCCAAATTGTATCCTTAGAGAAATTAATTTCCTTTGCCTTTATATCCTTTTTTTTTCTTGGTTTTTCTTACTTGCTTACTTGCTTGCTTATTTCTTATTATTTTCTCAACATCTTTTGTAAGCAACGAAATCCTTATTTTTTTTCCACAGTTGTTGTAAAAGTTATTTTTGTTTTCTTTGCATTCTTGAATAATTTTCATATAATATCCTAAATGTTTACTCATACCTCAGGTTTTCAGAGATGAACAAATAAAAAAGAGAACAACTAAGGAGCAGAACATCATAAAGGAATTGCTCCTAGGTGTAAAACATTGAATGTTGTAGGTTTTCCATGTATGTAGGTGTATATAGGTATTTTGTAGACCTAAATTTTAAGAAAAAAGAATTGAAATTTTTGTTTTTTATTTAGTTAAGACTGAATCCACCGAAATGCATAGATAATATGTAGGTGTAATTTTTTGTATTTCTAAAATCACTATTCCGAAGACATCAGGGGATAAAAAAAAATATGTAGAGATTTGGGCGGAAATTTTATGTTCATTTTAAATACTTAATCTTATTTTAGTTTATGGAGAGTATGTAATATGATTTGGCTGAACGGCCTCTGGCCGAAAAGGTGTATTCCAACCCCCTTCTTGGACAATGTATTAGCCGCAATATTAGTAAATTAAATGTGGTTAGCAAATTTATTTCAGAACTATTTCGAACTTAAACACAATAATAAATTAGAAACTAATTATGGCAAGATTTAAAGGCTCTCTAGCATTCTCATATTTTTCAGCTCTACATCTGATGTGCCTTCTTCTAACAAAATATGAAATGACCTAAAAATTGAGAAAATCCTTGCTTATCTCTGTGAACTTCAATATTATTTATTTAATTTAAATTCTAAAAGAAAAATTTAAATCTAAATAAAAAATGAAAGAAAAAGCAACCATTAACCAGCTTTCTAACATTGGGTACCACAATCAAAGTAACATTAACCGCACACATTTACTTTCTCTTTTTGTCATTTTCTTCTATTTTCCGTTCTTTTCATGTAAAAATTTTTCATTCCACATATTTTTTTACATCTGTTTTAAATAAATGACGTAAAAAAAATCATGTTTTTTTTTTTGTTTTCTAAAGAAATTCACCAGGAATTCATTTACTTTGAGGCAAAGAACCAACAACACCAAAAAAAAAGAAAACTGAAACCAAAAAGCAAAGAAACAAAAAAAAAACCCATTGACATCAATGAGTAAATAAAAAGAATCACCTCTAATAAAATGTAGAACTATCCAGGATATCCTGATGAAAACTTTTCAATTTTCTTCAAGGATATCTTTCAATTTATATTAAAAAGAGAAGAAAAAACTAGTTATGTATGTTGTACACATAATTTGAATACGTGCATAATATTTTTGTGTATACACGTGTTCCACAAAGAAATTTCAAAGAAGCACAAGAAAAGTAGAAGATTTTTATCATAAAATTGAAGATTTTTAAGTATTTATAAGTTACCCTTCATCTTTATGGAATTTAAAATGGGGACTCCAATTAAAATTCGAAGGGTTCGAATAGCAACAAAAGTAAAGATTTTACGTGAGTTAAGATTAAATAAGAGTATAGTAGCAGCCATCAGATCAAGAGAATCAATCATCTTCCCGATTATCATAGCTTCGTAACCAAGTAGAAATATAAAGTATTTAGAAAATCAGCTGCTCCTCCAACAGCCAATGTCTAAACACGATCACACCAGGCAGGCTATGCCTGCCGAAATATCATCAAATTCCCTGTCTTTTTTTAAGGTCGTACTTTAGTCACATTTTCCTTGTTTTCGACACATGTAAAAACATGTCTTTCCAACTACAGTCAGTGTACAATAGATTATTTTTATATATCGCAGGTATTTGATGGTCGCAAATATAGAATAAAAAATCGCTCATACACGAGTCTTGAAATTATTCGCCTCCCCAATAACATATTTTCCTGGGTAATTAATAGCAAAAAGTGAGTAAAATTCAAAATATCTTTAACAGAGCAAATTTAATAAAAATTTGAAGAAATCTTCAATCATCTGACAGAGATTAACATAAGTGAATCTATAAGCAATATATTGGAAAGATGAGTGAAATACTCATTCATTACTTAAGAAATTCAAATTGTTGTATATGGCCCTTTAATCGTTTTATAAACTAATTTTTCAAAAAGCAAGCTTAAATTGTGTTTATTCGTGTATGAGATTGGAGCTTCCACAATATTCTCCAAAAATTTTCTCCAATAACAAAAATTTGAATAATATTAAATCACTCTCTCTTTCTCTCTCTCTCTTCCTCTGTTAATAATTATAAATGAAATTCTATCTTAATGAAAATATTCTCTTACCTTACCAAAAAGAAAAAACCGAAAAAAGAAGTGAAAAACATTAAGGGCTCACTATTCAAATAAAACATACGTTGAACACTACACGCAATACACAATTCACTTTCTTATGCCTTTAAATACCTACTAAGGCATGGGGTTAATTTTTTGTCTTCTCTTTCTTTCTCTTTTTTTCTTTCTTTGCGTTTTGTCATCTCTTAGAGTAATTTAAATTGTCACATTTAAAATTTTTATCGTTTCAAAGTATGCCTGTGGTAAAGGTTAGAAAAACAAAATAAAGAAAAAGATATGTGATAAAATTTTATTTTCTCCTTTTCCTGCTATATAGAACACTTAAAAAAAAAGAGTATATATAGTTTAGAACCAGCATACACATAGGTCGATATTATGTATATAAACTTTTATGTACTAAGATCGCATAGTAAATTTATAGTGTGTGTAGTTAAAGAACAAGAAAAGAAAAAATTTTTCATGACTGAGCAAAATATAAGAAAACAAAGATATTAAAGTTTTTTTTTTTCTTAAGCCCAAATGTGAATTACGTACGTACAGATAATTTATAGTGTTAATGTAAGTAATACGCGCAATACATATGTATGTATGTATAGTTATAAAATTGTAATAGAAAAATATTTTACTTACTACAAGTAAATTGAGATTTAGAGGCATTTTCTTTTGAAGAGGAATTTAGAAAATTTTGTGAGAACAAAAATTAAAAGTAATTAAATTATTAACAATAGGTTTAGAATAAGGTTGTCAAGTGAATAATCTCGCAACTTGTTTAATAATATGTAGAATATAGACCGGAAATTTTATAACTCGTCCATTGATCCACAGCCAGTACTGTCTGAGATGTGAGAACGGCATATTCCCACAAAATGTTCGCGGATATATGCAATGCATGGATTTAGATTAAATGTAGTTAGTCTTCCAATAATAACTTTCATGGCATCATACTTTAGATTGGATTTACTGGGTTAGAATTGACCTGTTGTGGCATCGAACGGATCTTTCGTTCTCTAAATCCTCAATGAAATCGGCTGAAATTTTTCAAAAACCAATTAAGGTTCCCTATACATTTACACTCATCAAATTTACAAATACAAACCACGTTGTCAAAAATTGAGTCACAAAAAATATCTGCCTCTAGCTCGCTGAGCAACTGGAGTTGTTTGTAGAAGGTGGAATATGGGTTAGATTTTTCAAATAATTTTCATTTTCACTTTAAAATGCAATTGTCTAACATAGGACCCTGTTAATGCTATGACACTTTATTAATTTATCAATATTGATTTTTAAAGTACTTGCCCTGTATTTCTTTTAGTAATTTGTGTTTTGTTCTCCTTATTTCTTAAGAATTTCACTAATAATTCAATATTGAAATGAAAATTTTACTTTGACCTTTTTCAATATTTTTTTTTTCAATTTTTAATATGTTTTATGCATAAAGAAAAATTCTACAAAAAAAAAAAAAAAAACAGAAAAAAATTGTAAAAATGAAAAATGCTTTAAGCAAAACATTCAATTTTTAAGACAGTTTCAATTTTTTTTTATTTTTTATTTTCACAACCTTAAAACGTAGCAAAACCTTAAACAAAAAACAGAATCCAAAACAGAAAAAAAAAGAAACTGAAAACTTTTGAGAAAAGTTTTCATCTTCAGAAATTTTTAAATTTGACCCAATTTTTTTTGCTGTTGCGTTTAATGAGCAATTGAGTTGAGAAACTGAAACGTTAAAATGGCTGTAACAAACATTTGAGAGAGAGAAAAAAAGAAGAGAATTATTTATAGCAGAAAGAGTTTGAAAAGAAACAAACAAACACTCTTTGGTGGTGGTGCCGTCAAATTTGTCATTTTGTTTTTTTTTTCATTCCTACTTTTTGTTTTTGAGTTTTTTTATTTGCTTATTTGTTTTTTTTGTTTGTGACATCAGCTGCACTTTAATTTTAATGAACCCCAATTTTTGCGAATAAATTTAATTTTTTGAACAGAAGCTGAGAAAAAAAAAATTTTTTCTGGAAAAAATTTTAAAATTTTTTGAAATATTTTTGTTTTTTTTTGTCGTAATCAAAAATTTAAAGGATAAAACAAAATAAAATTATTTTTAAAATTTCCTGTACATGTTTTTCTGGACATTTGATAAAGGACTTATGAATTTGAAGTTCTCTGAAATTTTTAAAAGTTTCGCGATTTTGGTCACTTCTTTTTTTCACTTTTAGTGTTCACTTAAAGTTCTTTGAATACTGATGAGTTTACTTGGAATTTTATACAATAAAGTAATAATTTATAGAAAAATTTTAAAAAATTGCATACCTTTAGGCGAATATATTGAAAAATTTTTTAAACAATATGAAAAATTTAGTTATAAAAATAGTGAAAATAGCTAAATGCCGGTTTTTATCATGGAAATTGACAAATTTTTTACAAGAACAAAATAATTAGTATCATAATCTATTGATTTCTCCTGCTTTATAATAATATATTAATTTTCTTTCTTTAAATCTTTGTGATAATATAAAGAGAATAAGAGAAATAAGGTGTAAATTCATAGAAAATTTAAAAATATTCAAATTTAACCTTTAAAATACAAGATGAAATGTTTAAAAAACTGATCGAGTTGATATTAATTATTAAACCTCTCTCCCAAATTCTCTGTAAGTGTTTTACGAACTAGAAAAAAATTAGCGCTGAATAAGAAGAGCATAAACCAATATAAAGGTACAGGGAATATGAGAGTGTTTGAGAGAGGCAGTAATTACAAAATTAACAGCGGATGGTGTAAAATTTCCTTCTACATCGTTAGTTAAAGGTTATTACCACAGCAAATTGCTAAAAATTACTGGTTTTTGGAGAATAAATACGTTTTATAATTAGAATTTTCATGTGAGTAACTAAAATTTTCATTATAATGTTCATTATATTTGCTTCATAAGATCTAGAATAGTTTGAAATTTTTCATATTTCAAATCGCATCCAAAATTATTTGATTTAAAGAGCTAATATGAGTTTTACAAACCTAAAATTTTAATAGTTTCCAATTTGATTTACTCTAGATTTTATAATATAAATTTAAAAATGAAATTATTTTCGACCGCGCTCTGGTTTGCTTTAATAAATTTTTGGAAAATTCAATTAGAAAAATTCCTTTTTTAAACAAATTTTCTCAAATTTAACAATTTTTATAGCAAAATTTTTATTAATAAAATTACCAAAAAATTTATTTTTAATGACCACATAAGAAGATTTACAAGTTTTTTTCACGCCTCTCTCACACCCCACCCTCAGCAAATCTTAATCAGTTGTAAAGAAAATGACAATAAAAGAAAGATTCCAATAAAATAGAAAAAGATCTTTTAAGATCTTTTTTTTTTAAAATAATTTTCTTAATATAGCCCTGGTATACAAGGATTTAAAATAGATTAAATAACATCCTTAGAAATTGTGTAATCATAAAAAAACAAAAAGAGAAAAAAATTTTATTTTTATTTACTCATTTCTTAAAGTACCCAATAAATTAAAACGATTTATCAACAAGAATTTTTTTTTTTTCTGATATTTTCAAATCCACTTCAGTATTTTCTTTGTCAAATTGTCATATTGTTTGTTTGTATGTATATATATACCATAATAATCCTTATGGATATACTATCAAAATTCAAGTACTTACTTAAATTTAAACAATTAAAATATTTGAAAAAAAAATATACAATATAAATTATCCTGTTGTTTATAGATTTTGATATCCGACAAAAAAAACGCAACAAGAACAACAATAACAAAAATGTATACCAATAAGGATATACACACATATTATATACAAAAACAACAAAACAAAAATCATTTCAATTCAAAACACAATTATACCATTAAAATATTGTTATTTTTTTTTGATTTTTTTCAATTTTTGTTTTTGTGAAAGGATATTCAAGGATAATTCCTGAAACATAGAATAATAAAAATAATATACCGTTATAAAATGACATTATTTTTCGCTTTATCGTAAAATATTTAAATTATTCAGGAAACAAGAAAAAAAAACATAAAAACAAATAAAATAAAATCGTATAAATAAACGATTAAACATATCGCAAGATCGCGGGGGGTTTTTTTATGAATTGCAAAAAAAAAAAAAAAAAAAATTTTTCAAAATCACTTCAAGAAAATCAAATAAAAATATTTTTCTTTTTTTTATGTGTTTTTTTTTTGTGTCTAATTTTAATGTTTCTAGCACTTTTCAAAAAAAAAATTTGGAAAAAAAAAGTGCTTATTAGTTTCAGTCTGTCCGTCTGTCCGTGAACCCGTTTAGAAAACTTCAACACCCTTTTAAGAGAGAAAGCTGCAATTTCATATGTACATAGAAACCTTTACTAGAAACTCATTAATGTAGAAGAAAATTTTTAGCTATCTCTCACCACACCACAAATTTTCATCTATCTCTCAAGCCCCACCCCCATCCTTTCCCTCCTATAAAAGTTATAGATGCCTTCAA
Source organism: Condylostylus longicornis (assembly GCF_029603195.1). NCBI lineage: Eukaryota > Metazoa > Arthropoda > Insecta > Diptera > Dolichopodidae > Condylostylus > Condylostylus longicornis. Next base: position 6,317,230 of record NW_026577974.1, read on the forward strand.
AAACCTAAAAATTCAATTATTTTTGCCTATTTATTGTAACGGGAACACAAATATTATTTAAATTTTATAAGCGCAGAAAATTCACAAAAACAAAATGGCCGTTCAAAATTTACCGTTACTGAAAATCCGTTTATTTTCTTTTTAAATACGAGTATGATATTGTTTTTCTTCTAGATACCAAGGTGTAGGAGGTCTAACAGCTTTAACACCATAACGTTAACGCTTCTATAAATTTATTTTAGGTCTCATCCCAAATGTATGCAATATTTCTAAATTTGATAATGTAGATTGTTTTTTTTAAGCAGTATTTTCACTTGTTGAAGGCAAAATTGCTACATTACATACCGTTGGTTTGATCTAATTTTATATTTTTGGTTTCTTCCTTAAAATCAGATATTTTTTGTTTTATATTAGTTTATTTTTCTATAAATATTATGTTAAAAATAGAATTAAATTTTAAATAGTATACGCATACATAAATATAGTATTAAAAATATAGGAATAAAAATTTTATTTTTGTTTTATATGTATAACAGATTAGATAGTATAATAATATACCGGATATTTTAAATTAAATTTATTAGACAATCAAGTAAAAAAGTTAATGGAGTTCATCAGAATATTACGAAAAATATTTTTCTGTTTTCATTTTTAGATCCACTAGTTAAACCAGAAGAGATAAGAGAATTCTAAACGAAGTTTTAAAAACTACATATTGAATTGTTATCTTCAGTTACTTTATATTTGAGTGTCCAACCCAAATCAATTTTGGATGGCGCATACGGCGACGAACAAGTGAGAACCCGGTCAGTGTGCAAGCATTTGTTTTACTCAACAAATCTATTCCAACACTTCCGCATTCTATAACCACACTTCGTATAATAAATTAATTTCTTTATTTGAATTTATTCTCAATAATTTTAATTCTACTGAATATTGAAATTATTTTCTTAAAATATTATTAATAAAAATTCTTTTCATTATGTTAATAAAATTAATTTATAAAAGCCTCTAAATTATTAAAATTACCATGAAATTGTTTTAAATATTATTTTATGTAAATATACGATCATTATTATAATTTACAGCTGTATAAAACTTAAACATTATTTTTATTCTGAACAATATCGAAAATATTGCTAATATAAATAACTGGTTTTTTTCTCCCCGAAAATATAAGAAAAAAAAATTTTATTTAATTATGGTTTAATAATAAAAATTTTTATTATTTTTTGAACAATAATTCTAAATGAAGTAACAACAATATGACAACAATTTGACATATTCACATAAATATATACAATAAGAATGAGATAACGGCATATTTTTGATAATATTCTTTGACATGTTTTGTTTTGTTTTTACCAAATTATGCTCCGACAACCGAACCACTTTAATTTTTTTGTTTTTTTCCCTTTTTTTTTAAATATTATTCCAAGTTAAAAGTAATAGATTCACTCACTTATAATAAAAAATAAAAAAAAAAAATCATTTAATTATCTTCTCTTCTCTTGTTATGCTTGTACTCTCATATTCTCTCTCTTTATCTTACAAATTTCTAATAATTCAATTGTTAAATGAAGAAAGGGGGAAAAAAATTATGGTTATTTTTTGTAATATTGAGCCCGGCTAATCTAAAACCATTGAGTTGATTATTTTTTTTTCTGAGTAAAATAAAAAATTTTCTATTTAAATTTTTGGTTCTTTTCTAAAAAAAAATTTCATAAGTTTCTTTTCATCTTTTTTATTTTTATTTTAATTTTTTAGTCTTTGTCAAAAAAAAACAAGAAAGCGAAAATGTTTTTTACTTGAATCTTTTTCATTTATTATCACTTTTTCGCTCTCTAAGGCGAAAAGTTGAGGTTGCCAAAAGTAAGTATGAGAGTATGTACTTTGAAAATAGTTTTTTCTAGAGAGTTCTGCTTTGTACCCTATACTGATTGTGTTGAAAACATTGCTTTATATTCACTTTTTCTCTTTCATGGTAGTGGATTCAATTCTTGTATTTTCAAAAATTATTCTCAAGGCAAAATAATTATTTCAGGTATATTCTGTTTTTTATATAATTATTACCTTTGAACGTATTATGAACGTATTCAAATAAATTTCATGATTTTTGCGACTCCTTTGAATATGGTACAATCAAAATTTAAATTTGTTTTAATAAACAAACAGCTTTATTATATCAGATTATAAAACAAGTCTTTTTGATATGAGGCTATTTACGGTATTTGCGATATTTACGATATTTACGATATTTACTAGATTTACGATATTTGCGAATTTACAATGTGATTGAGATCATTTACGGTATTAACATCGATTTGCCTTTTAAAGCAGTTTCTCTTACGATAATTAAGCTATTCATTTCACCTCACTCTAAAAACCTCCATAGAAATGCCTAAAAATTTTATTCAATCTTCTAAAACATTTTATTATAGTCACTTTGGTAACCCCAAAAACAACATTTTAAATTATTTAATTCTATTTCTTTTTATTTTTTTTTAATCTTGTTCCTCTTTTACACACTTTTTTATTTTCTTTTTAATTCAACTTTCTTATTCTATCTTCATATACTTATGCAATTCAATCGATATTAAAGAGATTTTATTATCCTGTTTTATTTAATTTACGCTAAAAATTTGTATATAATTTGAGATAAGAAGGATAATAAAAAGAAAACAACAAAAATTCAAATAAAATATAAGGATAATAGAAAAAGAAAATGTTTAGTTCAGCAAAAATAACAAAACAGAGGGCAATGAAAGCAAAACAAAAATGAAAACACAACAAAACGAAAAAAAAAAACAGAATTCCCTCTTGATTGACCAAAGTTGAAAACGAAAAGCATAATAACAACAAACAGAGAAAAAAAAAATCCCAAAACAGATGAATATTTTCTTGATTTAACAAAAAAATAAATAAAAATAAAATAGAAAATAAACAAAAAAAAAGCTCACGTCCTTTTGAATTTTCTTTCGTGAATGAATTCAAAAGAAAATTGAAAAAACAAATAAAATTAATAAAGAAAAAAGCCGACTATACAGAAAAGATTAATTTTATACACATGAATCATTTTTAAATGAATAATTTTTGAACTTGGTTAGTCATTTGACATGGTTATTGTAGCCAATCTGGTGACAAATCTGTCAGCAATATTGTTTTCTTTTGCCATTGTACTGTCCCTAGCAATTAAAGACTCTTATCCAACACGATCTGAGAATTCGGCTATATCATTCAGGGCTATCAATAATTGATTTAATCAGGTAATAATGACAAGATTATTGTGATTAAATCAGTCCCGCTATTGCATCGTTTTGATATTTTACTATGCCCAATGGCCATTAACATAACCTCGAAACATTTCCTACCCTGCTTACATATAGCCAAATATTTTCATATGCGCCTAGAATGGCTGAAATATTCGTTGTTAACTTTAATACACTCAGAAAAATTTTATAGCTAAACTGTTTAAGAACTATTACAATTTAATACACTCAGAAAAATTTTATAGCTAAACTGTTTAAGAACTATTACAACCCGGAATTTTCAAAAATTTCAAAAATCACTTAATATATGACAAAAGCTCCAACCTTATCTACAATATGCAACTCTGCATAACTAACAAATATCTAGAATAATTCAATAAATTTAATTTAATTTAAAAGATCCTTCAGAAAACCATGATTCTACTGTAAATCTTAGACATAATATGATTTTCTAAAGCTATTTAAATATATTATTTTTAAGTGTTCATCGTAACATTTATACAATATTAAGATAATGAATGTTAAAAAAAAAAATAAAAATTCCATAAAAAGCATAATATCAAAAGGACATGTTGTTTGTTACTCACATAAAAATTGAAAATAAAAAAAAAAATTTAATTTTATTAAAAACATTTTATTTTTAATTCTTTTATATTTTATTTTTGGTTTCCTGTATTGTAAATTTCTAAATTCACATTTTCTTTAAATATATTGGACTTTAATTAAAATGAAAATTGCAAATTTTCACTTAATTTTCTAAAAATTAAATTTGAAAATTTAAATAAAAATTCAATAAATTGTAGACTATTCTTTTGGAAAATTTGAGGCTTTATTGTGAATTTTAAGTTGAAAATTTGAATAATATTGCAATTTTAAAAATATAATGGAACAATTGAGTACTGTACAGAATGGATGTAGAATAATGAAGCAATATCAATATAAGACACGCATAAGAGTTAAGGATAGCCAAGAATATCAGAAATTGGGCTCCTAGAGTGCTATTGAATAAAAGTTTTAGTTCCCTTTTGGAAACCGTTTGGAAATTAGGGGTTGCACTGTATCTCTTTTCGAGAATTTCATAGCTCTTTTCTATTGCGACCTTTGTAACTTTGGCTGGTAAAATTATTTTATAAATTAAATTTAAAAGTTATTGAAAGTTCGAATTATATGCAATGTGAAAACACTCGGTTATTGAGAACAGAAAAAGGCTATTCCTAACTAAAATTCCTCTCTTGGAATAAATTAACGAGCAAGTAAATATTTCGGTAAAAAACAGTTCAGTGATGTGATGATTGCATGTTTGATTCGTTAAATTTAACACTCTCTCTTATACAGGGTATGCTCACTCATTTTCTCCTAATCCGATATGTAAAAATATTGAATAACGGACGACGTCCAATAATCCCCAACCATAAAGTATAATAATTCAAAAATCAAAATATCTGTTTTCTCCTAACAGTATGCAATTTTTTGCAATTTTGCAAATTAAATTTTATATTCAATTTTTGCAAATATTTAATTAGTATTCAATCATTTGACATTAGTTTTTAATAATACTATACACATATCTAAACTTTTATAATCATATAATTGCCCCTTCTATATTGCAGTTTCTATTTTGCTTGTATTATGATGATCTAATGAGTAAATTTCCAGTTATATATCAATATTATTTAATAAATTACTTAGTTCATTAAAATATATATATATAATATATATATATATATGAAAGCTTTGTAGTGTGTTTGCTAATTTGCTTAATAAATAAACTATCCTTTATTTTTAATGAACAAATTTAAAATATTTATGTACCTAGACTATATTTACTATATACACGTCATGCTAATGACTATAGAATAAGCAATTAATTAATTAATAAAAAATAGAATTGACATTAATGAGTACACTATGGGTGAAGAATTTGTAGAAGGTAATAATTTTAATTAATATTTACTTTAATATTTGCCTTATTTATTAAATTATTTTTGTTTATTTGATACTAGAATTCTGATATATGGGCAAGAGAAAAATTTCGACATTCTTAAGAAGTCGTTGTGATACGGCGAGATTTACAAAATCCCCCGCATTCACGTTAATCAACCCGAGTTTTTCAGAAACCGGCCAAGAGACCTGACATTTACATTCGCCGGATTCATAGTCCGCAAAAAGAAAAGTGACCCAAGGAATCTACGCCTTCTTCCTGCTAAAGCCAGACAAGAACAAAAGAGATAGGCTATCGTTTTCTTTTCTCCCTTCTCACAACAACTCCTCCAGAAATCGTTCGCAGGGCGACCTATTTTTCTGGCGTGTTCACCAATAGGACAATGACCCGTTATTACCCCTATTACAACCCCTACATCACAATAAAATCAATATGAAATTTATTATTTTGTTAAAAAGTTGGCATAATCGCCTATAAATAGGCAATAATTTTGTGTTTAAAAATATTTTATTTATAATTAATTAATTATTTTCTTTTATAATCGTATAACACATAATGGCTTCAATGCTTCTTCGTCTTTTAATAAGAAAATATTAAAATATTTCTCAACAAAAATTTTACTCCTCACATTTTGTGTTGCACCTTTTATTCTA